>NC_132792.1:88044677-89292177 GCF_048418805.1 Vulpes vulpes | reverse complement strand
CTATGGTAGCTATACAAATTTACATACTCACCAACAGTGCATAAGGATTCCTTTTTCTCCACATCTTCACCATCACTTGTTGTCTCTTGTCTGAGGATAGCCATTCTAACAGGTATGAAATGATATGTTATTGTTGTTTTGATGCACATTTCCAAGATGATTAGTGATGCTAAGCACTTTTTCATGCACCCATTGGCCATTTGTATGTCTTCTATGGAAAAATATCTCTTCAAACCTTAGCCAATTTTTATTTTATTATTTTTTTATTTAAATTCATTAGCCAACATACAGTACATCATTTGTTTCAGATGTTGTTTTCAATAATTCATCAGTTGCATATAACAACGCTCCTCACATCATGTGCCCTCCTTAATGCCCGTCACCCAGTTACTCCATCCCCTCTACCTCCATTTCAGCAACCCTCAGTTTGTTTCCCTAGTTAAGAGCCTCTCATGATTTGTCTCCCTGATTTTTTCCCCATTCATTTTTCCCTCCCTTCCCTTATGGTCCTCTACACTATTTCTTATATGTTGAATGTGACTGAAACTATATGACAATTGTCTTTCTCCAATTGACTTATTTCATTTAGCATAATACCTTCCAGTCCCATCCACATTGATACAAATTGTAGGTATTCATCCTTTCTGATGTCACCCATTTTTTTAAATGATTGTTATTTGTTTTTGAGTTGTATAAGTTCTTTTTTAAAGATTTTATTTATTTATTTATTTATTTATTTATTTATTTATTCATGAGATACAGAGAGAGAAAGAGGCAGAGACAAAGGCAGAGGGAGAAGCAGGCTCTTTGTAGGGAGCCCTATGTGGGACTTGATCCCCTGGCCCTGGGACCACAACCTGAGCCAAAGTCAGATGCTTAACCACTGAGCCACCCAGGGGTCCCTAGAGTTGTATAAGTTCTTTTTATAGTTTGGACATTAAACCTTTATAACATGTATGTTTTGCAAATATTTTCTTCTATTCTGTAGGCTGCCTTTTCTTTTCTTTTCTTTTCTTTCTTTTTTTTTTTTTTTTTTTTTACTGTTTCTTCTGATGTACAGAAGCTTTTTAGTTTGATGTAGTCCCACTTGTCCCACTTGTTGGTTTTGGCTTTTGTATATCATACTTTTGATTTTGTTATTTTAGTGTCATATTAAAAAAATCATTGCCAAGACCAATGTCTTGGAGGTTTTCTTCTAGTACTTTTATATTTTTTAGGCTTTATGTTTAAATATTTACGTTAATTTTTATAGGTGGTGTAGCATAGACGTCCAATTTCATTTGTCTGCATATGATTATCTTGGTTTCCCAACATTTATTTAAGAGATTATCCTTTCTCTATTGAGTATTTTTGCTTCCTTTGTGAAATATTAACTGATCATATATGTGGGGATTTAGTTTAGGTTCTTGATTTTATTGCATTAGTCTATATGTCTATTTTTATGCCAGTTCAATATTGTGTTGATTACCATAGCTTTGTACTATAGTTTGAAATTAGGAAGTGTGATGCCTCCAGCTTTGTTCTTCTTTCTCATGATTCCTTTGGTTATTAAGAGTTTTTGGGAAAAAAAAGAGTTTTTGTGGTTCCATATAAATTTTAGGATTTTTCTAGTTCTATTAAAATGTCTTTGGAATTTTTATAGGGATTTCATTGAATCTACAGATGGCATTGAGTAGTATAGATATTTTTAACAATATAATTTCTTATGATTCATGAACATGGAATTTTCTTCCCTTTGTGTCTTCAGCTTCTTTAATCAAAATATATGGTTTCCAGTGTTTAAATATTTCACCTCTTTGTTACATTTATTCCTAGTTATGTCATTGTTTTTGAGGCTACTGTGAATATCTTTTATTTCTATAAGATATTTTATTGTTAGTGTATAGAAATATAGCACTTTCTGTATGTTGACTTTGCATTCTGCACTTTACCAAATTTGTTGAGTTCTAAGTTTTTTGGTGGAGTAATTAGAATTTTCTGCATATAAGATAATTTCTGCAAAAAAGGACAGTTTTACTTCTTCCTTTCCAATTTTAATGTCTTTTATTTCTTTGTCTTATCTGATTGCTTTGGTTAGGACTTCTAGTACTATGTTAAATTAGAGTGGTGAGAGTAGGCATAAAAGTCTTGTTCCTAAAATTAGAGGAAAATCTTTCAACCTTTCACCATTTGGTATGATGTTAGCTATGGGTTTGTCATATGTGGCCCTTATAATTTTGAGGCTTTTCCCCTTTTATAGCCAATTCATTGAGGGGTTCTATCATGAATGAATGTTGAATTTTGTCAAATACTTTTTCTGTATCCACTGAGATGGTTATCTGATTTTTATCCTACATTTTGTTAATATGGTTTATCTATTGATTTGTATATGTTGAACTATCCTCATATTCCTGGACAAGCCCCATTTGGTCATGGTGTATAAACCTTTTAATGTACTGTAAAATTCAGTTTGCTAATATTTTGCTGAGAATTTTCATATCTATATCAGAGATATATGTCTGTAGTTTTCTTGCAGTGTTCTTATCTGGGCTTGGCATCAGAATAATTCTGCCTTTGTAAAACAAATTTGAAAGTGTTCCCTCTACTTTAACCTTTAGAAAGACTTAGAGAAAATTTGGTGTTAATTCTTTAAATGTTTAGTGGAATCATCAATTAAACCATGTAGTCCCAGACTTTTTTTGTTGTTGGGAGATTTCTGATTGCTGATTAAATGTCCTTACATAACTGGTCCATTCATATTTTATGTTTATGATTCAGTCTTAATAAGCTATATGTTTTTAGAAATTTATCCATTTCTTATAGATTATCCAATCTGTCATGTAATTAATTATAGTAGTCTCTTATGATGTATATCCTTCATATCATTTTTTTTTATTTATTTATGATAGTCACAGAGAGAAAGAGAGAGAGAGAGAGAGAGAGAAAGAGAGAGGCAGAGAGAGAAGCAGGCTCCATGCTCCGGGAGCCCGATGTGGGATCCGATCCCGGGTCTCCAGGACCGCGCCCTGGGCCAAAGGCAGGCGCCAAACCGCTGCGCCACCCAGGGATCCCCCTTCATATCATTTTTAATCTCTCCTTTTACACTTATGATTTCGTCTTCCCTTTTTTTCTTTAGCTAAAAGTTTATCAACTCTGTTTATTTTTTCAAAAAATTAGCTCTTAGAGGCACCTGGGTGGCTCAGTTGGTTAAGCATCTGACTCTTGATTTTGGCTCAGATCATGATCTCAGGGTCCTAAGATCAAGCCCTCCCATTGGGCTCTGCACTCACTAGGGAGATTGCTTTAGGATTCTCTCTCTCCCTTTGCTCCTCCTGCCCGCGTGACTTCTCTCTCTCTCTCTAAAGTAAATGAATGAATCTTTTTAAAAACACCTCTTAGTTCTATTCTCTTCTTTTGTTTTTATGACTTATTTTCCATTTTATTTTAGTTCTATTTGTTATTTCCTTCTTTCTGCTAACTCTGGGATGATACTCCTACTTGGTCCATTGGTACTTAGTACAAGATTTGATAACTCCACACAAACACTATTATTTGTGGATGCACGCCAAATTTGTTTGTTGTTAGATGGGTAAAACAAGGAGAGATGTCTTGTGTTCTCATGATACTAATGTCAGGAACCTAAATTCATATTTCTAAAATGCTTAGACTTAAGTACTTTGTATTAAAGACATAAAATAAATAAAAATAAATAAATAAATAAAAAAATAAAAATAAAGACATAAAATAAATCATGACAGACATACAAATAGGGAACATTTCTTCAACTCAAATCTACCTATTTTCTTTTCATATGTTATCTTTTCTGAAATCTGGAAATGTACATGGAATATGTAAATATTTTTCTTCACATAAAACTGCTACTAAGTTGGTGCATCTTACATTTTGCAAGTATAAAAACTTTTGTCATATTTCTGTTAGCATAAAAGATTTATTAAAAGTATTTTGTTAAGGGTTAGGCAAGATGGCAGAAGAGTACTGGTCTTTGATTCATCTCTTCCCACAAACTTACCTAAATAACTTTCAAAACATCCTGAACATATACGAATTCAACCTGAGATGTAAAGAGAGAACAGCTGGAGCATTACAAAGAGAAAAGTGATTGCTTTGGACAAGTAAGGAAGGTGGAGAGGAGGAATGAAGGGGATATATTGGAAGATAATGGTGGGGGAGGGGTGGAAAGCCATTGCGGGAAAGCCGGGCAGTGGACAATTGGGAACTTTAAAAATGTGTGCCTGAAAGAGGCTTCCTTGACTAAAAAGTGCTCGCAGGGAAATAGGGCAAATCACAGGAGGGGCAGTGAACTTCAATATTCCCTTAGACACAATAAGAATAGGGGTGCCCAGGAGAAATCTCACTGCATATCCTGGTCTGATCTCGATAAAGGGCTGGAACACTGCAACCCCTCCAGCACATTTGGGAGAACTCAGCCGGTTATGTGGAGCTCCCTTTACCCTAGACCAGGGCAATGGATGGAGGTGGGCTGTCCTCTGTTCCCTTTGGGAGAGGGAGACCCCAGGAGGGCACAGGACATTGATCGAGAACTCTCCTTCTGCCAGGCACCCTTTAATTGTTTACAGATCAGTACCCCAGCCCCTACCCCCAGGAGTATCTAGGGCAGTGTGCAGTGGGAGACTGTGGTTGGGTACTCAAGGGGAGCTCTTGGCTCAGAGCTGGGAATCTGGCCACCGCCATTTTTTTATTTTTTACTTTTTTTTTTTTTTTCTTCTTTTCACCTTTGACCTGGGAGAGCCCCTTTGCAGCCTCTAGGGAACAAAGGCCTCGCAGGATAAATAGCTCACATGGAGACCGGCCACCTGCCAAGGGGAGAGGGGTCTCTTCCCACACCCCCCCCCTTGCTTTGCCCCACCGGCAAGCAAAGACACCTGAAAATCAGTGCAGCAGACCCCTCCCCTGGAAGAACTGCTGGATGAACAGGGGAAGAGCAAGTTTACTGCCAAGCAGCACTGGAAAGCTCTAGGATTGAGGGAAAATAGTATATAGAATTAGAGAGATTTTTTTCCATACAATTAGCTTGTCTATCAGGTTAAAATATTCCAATATTTTTTCTATTTTCCTGCCTTAACTACAATATCTTACCAACCCTTCATTTTTCAGCTTTTTCCTTTTTGACTTTCATATCTCTACAATTACATATCTTAGATATATTCTTCATTTTTGGATTCTCTTCAATGTATTCAATTTAATTTTGGTAGATATATAAGTTATGGGTTTGGTTTTTTGTTTTTGTTTTTTTCTGTCTTGTTTTGTTTTACAATGGTGAAGTTAGTACCTTCTAACACAGAGACCAGAATATACCCAGAACCAAGTGGAACACCATGTTGGTTCATTCTATGAGACTATTCTCTCTTCCCATTCTACCCCCTCTTTTAACTCATTTATGGTTTTGTGGTCAATATTGGGTCTTTATATAAGTTTTGTTGGTTTATATAAATGTGGAATCAAGCATCTTCTAACATACAGAACAAAATACACTCAGAACAAAGAGGATAGCCCTCTAGGTCCCCTCGGGGAGACTATATTCTCTCTCCACCACCACTTCCTCATCCTCTCTTTGTTCTTCTTCTTCTTTATTATTATTATTTTTATTCTTACTATTTTGTTTTAAAATTTGTTTTTCACTTTAGTGGTCCTTGTTTTATTTTGTTCTCTTCTTCTTTTTCTTTTATTTTCTTGTCTCTGATCTCTTTGGAATCATCTAGGATGTATTTTACTTAAGTCATGGTTGATATTTTTTTTTTTATGGTTGATATTTTTACTCTACTCACTCATACAGCCACTCTGCACTGGGCAAAATGACTAGAAAGAAGAATTTACCACAAAAGAAAGAACCAGTAGCAACACTCTCTGCAACAGAATTGTTGAACATGGATTTAAATAATGGATGCCAGAAATTCAATTCAGAAGTACAATTATAAAGTTACTGGTGGCTCTGGAAAAAAAATAATAAAGGACTCTAGAGACTCTCTAACTGCAGAATTGAGGTCCAATCAAGCTGAAATTAAAAATACTTTAACTGAGATGCAGTTCAAACTGGGTGCTCTAACTGCTAGGGTTAATGAGGTAGAAGAGAGTGAGTGACATAGAAGACAAGTTGATGGTAAGGAAGGAAGGTGAGGAAAAAAGAGAAAAACAATTAAGAGACCATGAGGAAAAGCTTAGGGGAATAAATGATAGCTTGAGAAGGAAGAATATACATATAATTGGGATTCCAGAGAAGCTGAGAGGGAGAGAGGACCAGAAAGCATATTTGAACAAATCATAGCTGAGAACTTCCCTGATGTGGGAAGGAAACAGACATTCAGATCCAAGAAATAGAGAGGACTCCCTCCACCAAAAAAAAAAAAAAAAAAAAAAAAAAAAAATCAATAAAAACAATTCAACATTTAATAGTGAAACTTGCAGATTTCAAAGATAAAGAAAAAATTCTTAAAGCAGCACAACACAAGATATTCTTAACTTATTTGGGAAGAAATATCAGATTACAGCAGACCTCTCCACAGAGACCTGGCAGGCCAGAAAGGGCTGATAGGATATATTCAGGGTCCTAAATGAGAATAACATGCAGCCAAGAATACTTTATCCAGCAAGGCTCTCATTCAGAATAGAAGGAGAGATAAAGAGCTTCCAAGATAGGCAGAAACTGAAAATATGTGACCACCAAACCAGCTCTGTAAGAAATATTAAAGGGGACCCTGTAAACAAAGAGGGAGCCTGAAGAAACAATCCACAAAACAGGGACTGTATAGGTAATCAAATGATGATAATTCATACCTTTCAATAGTTACTCTGAACATGAGTGGGCTAAATGAGCCCATCAAAAGATGCAAGATATCCGACTGGATAAAAAAGCAAGACCTATCTATATGCTATCTACAAGAGACTCCTTTTAGATCTAAGGACACCCCCCAGACTGAAAATGAAGGGGTGGAGAACCATTTATCATTCAAATGGGCCTCAAAAGAAAACTGGGGTAGCAATCCTCATATTAGATAAATTAGAGTTTATACCAAAGACTGTAATAAGAGATGCAGAGGGACACTATATCATACTTAAAGAGTCTATCTAACAAGAAGACCTAACAATTATGAATATGTACACCCCTAATGTGGGAGCTGCCAAGTATATCAATCAATTAATAACCAAAGTAAAGAGATACATAGATTATAATACAATAATAATAGGAGACTTCAACACAGTGCTCTAAGTAAAAGACAGATCTTCTAAGCAGAATATCACCAAAGAAACAAGGGCCTTGAATTATACACTGGACCAAATAGATTTCACAGATATATACAGAACATTCTATCCTAATGCAACTGAATACACATTCTTCTCAAATGTACATGGAACTTTCTCCAGAATAGACCACATACTGGGTCACAAATCAGATCTCAACTGATATCAAAAGATTGGGATTGTGCCCCTGCATATTTTCAGACCACAGTGCCTTGAAACTAGAACTCAAACACATGGAGGTTAAAGAGCATCCTACTAAAGGATGAATGGATCAACCAGGAAATTAGAGAAGAATTAAAAAAGATTCATGCTAACTAATGAAAATGAAAATACAACTGTTCAAAATCTTTGGGATACAGCAAAATCAGTCCTAAGAGGGAAATACATTGCAATAAAAGCCTCCCTCAAAAAATTGGAAAAAACTCAAGTACAGAAGCTAATTTCACACCTAAAGAAAGGACAGCATATAAAGCCTAAACCAAGAAGAAGAAGAGAGATAATAAAGATTAGAGCAGAACTCCATGAACTAGAGACCAGAAGAACTGTAGAACAGGAAACCAGGAGCTGATTCTTTTAAAGAATTGATAAGATAGATAAAACTCTAGCCACGCTTATTAAAAAGAAAAAAGAAAAGACTCAAATTAATAAAACCACAAATGAAAGAGGAGAGTTCACAATCAATACCAAGGATATACAAACATTTTAAAATCGTATTATGAGCAAATATATGCCAACAAATTAGGCAATCTAGAAGAAATGGATGCATTTCTGGAAACCCACAAATTACCAAAACTGGAACAGGAAGAAATACAAAACCTGAACAGGCCAATTACCAGCCAGGAAATTGAAGCAGTCATCAAAAACCTCCCAAGAAACAAAAGTCCAGGGCCAGATGGCTTCCCAGGGGAATTCTATCAAATACTTAAAGAAGAAATAATACCTATTCTACTAAAGCTGTTTCAAAGGATAGAAAGGGATGGAATACCTCCAAACTCGTCTTATGAGGCCAGCATCACCTTGATCCCAAAGCCACACAAAGACCCTACCAAAAAGAATAATTGACCAATATCCCTGATGAACATGGATGCAAAAATTCTCACCAAGATACTAGGCAATAAGATCCAACAGTACATTAAGAGGATTATTCACCATGACTAGGTGGGATTTATCCCCAGGATGCAAGAGTGATTCAACACTTGTAAAACAATGTGATAGATCTCACATCTATAAGAGAAAAATAAGAACCATGTGATCCTCTCATTGATGCATAAAAAGCATTTCACAAAATACAGCATCCATTCCTGATTAAAACTCTTCAAAGTATAGGGATAGTGGAACATTCCTCAATATATCATAAAAGCCATTTATGAAAAGCCCACAGAGAACATCATTCTCAATGGGGAAAAACTGAGAGCCTTTCCCCTAAGATCAGGAACAAGACAGAGATGTCCACTCTCACCACTGCTATTCAACATAGTACTAGAAGTCCTAGCCTCAGCAATCAGACAATAAAAAGAAATGAAACGAAAGGTGTTCACACTCACACACACACACACACACACACACACACACAATTGAATATTACTCAGCCATCAGAAAAGATGAATACCCACCATTTGCCTCAACGTGGATGGAACTGAAGGGTATTGTGCTGAGTGAAATAAGTCAATTGAAGAAGGACAGTCATCACATGGTTTAACTCATGGGGAATATAAGAAATGGTGAAAGGGATTATATGGGAAAGGAGGGGAACTGAGTGGGAAAAATTAGAGAGGACCATGAGAGACTCCTAACTCTGGGAAACAAACAAAGGGTTGCAGAAGGGGAGGTGGGTGGGGGCATGGGTTAACTGTGTGACAGGCACTAAGGAGGGCACTTGATGGAATGAGCACTGGGTGTTATACTATATGGTGGCAAATTGAATTTAAATAAAAAATAAAGATTTCCCCTCCAAAAAAAAAAGTATTTTGTAAAATAATATGTCGCAAAATGAATTTAGGTTTTCCATTTTGATTTACATCTAGGTCCATTTTGGTTTATATCTGACTATACTGCCATTAAATTAATAGTATTGCAAATTTATGTTTAAATAACATAGTATGCTTCTCATATAAAGTGACAAAGTGAAAGTTGCATAGCCCTGAAATTAAATAAGTCAGTACATTTAATGTAAAGTAGAAAAATACATAATATTTAATATACTTATTTGAGTTTGATTCCTTCAAAGTTTCACTCATAATAAACTTTGCCTTTTATAAGCTGTATATTTAAGGATGCCTAGGTGGCTCAATGGTTGAGCAACTGCCTTTGGCTTAGGGCATGATCCCAGGGTACTGGGATGAAGTCCCACATTGGGCTCCTTATGGGGAGCCTACTTCTCCCTCTGCCTATGTCTCTGCCTCTCTTTGTGTCTTTCAGGAATGAAGTCTTAAATATATATATATATATATATATATATATATATATATATATATATATATATTTAACATAGAATGAAAGCATCCTAAAAGATCCACATTCAATTCTTTAAAAATATTTTAATAGGGCAGCCTGGGTGGCTCAGAGGTTTAGCACCGCCTTCAGCCCAGGGCATGATCCTGGAGACCTGGGATCAAGTCCCACATGGTACTCCCTGCATGGAGCCTGCTTCTCCCTCTGCCTGTGTCTCTGCTTCTCTCTCTCTCTCTCTCTCTCTCTCTCTCTCATGAATAAATAAAATCTTAAAAAAATATATTTTAATAAATTAGAAGCAAAGAAATCAAAGAAATGTAGTAATTAATTTTAAAAGTAACCCAAAACTTATTTTACCCTTTAAAGAACATTATGTTTTTTAGCCGTTTTGTTCATTCCTTTTCTTAGTATGCTGTAAACAATTATGACACAGAATTGCATAAATTATTCCCAAGATATTTCTCATATGTTCTTTCCTCATTTCAACACCACTCTCTAAAAAGTAGTTTAATTATTTTATGACTAACAATCAGTATCAGTTTTGATTATAAAAGGAAATTAATATACTTTAAGCATATGTAGAATAGCTTTTACAGTCATAAATTTTACACCTATCAACATATAATATAAGCAATTCTTGCATACAATACACAATTTTAAGCACTTATGATAACTCCCTAAATCATTCCAACAATTCAATGAGTTTGATACTATTAATATCCTCAATTTACAGTTAAAGAACTGGCATACCATGATTTAGAAACTTGCTCATGGCTTCAACACTTTGAGCATTGGCAGTTGGTCTGCAGATTGCATGTTCTTTTCCACTATATATAACTACTTCTCACAAGAGAGCTTACATTTGTATCATAGTAAAAAATAGAAATTATGTATAGAATTATCAAGTGGTAAGACTTTTCAAGCATACTATTTGCAATATATGAAGCTATAAGGCTATTGGGATAGAAAGCAAAAACTGAATTTGGAAGTATTTCATATTAGAAAATGGAAAGTGTTAGAAGGTACAATGAAAAGTTAATGCGAACCAAAGAGGTAGTGATGGAGATTTTTCAAGAAAAATTAGTGAAAGAGTTTGTAAAAAAATTTATAAATACCAGAGGCTATTACAAAACTAAGCTATTGTGCAATTAAATATAATAAAGATAGATATAATTCTAAGGGCATTAAAGCAATTTCAGAAGTATTTCCTGTATTTTAGGAATGTTGACTTGTTTTCTGAGTAGTTTTGAAAATTATTTCAAAAAAATGTGAACAAAACAATTCAGTATCCTGTTTTTTTTCTGTGGTGCTTACTATAATGACTCATTATGACATTTGTTGATGAACTAATTAAGTATTTTAGCAACTTTGTCTCCATGTCTTAAGGTGTTGCCTGAACTTAAAACTTATTTAGGCATTTTAAATGATACACTTTGGCTCTTTTAGGCAAAGATGTGTATATAACATGAATTTTTACTATAGAATGCTAAATATTTCAACAAGGTTTTATAACATACAACTTTAAAAACCTGTTGTAAGATGCACAAACTCATATATTTAATTCATTGTCTAATTATCCTCAACACAAAGAAGTAACCAGTAATATATTCAAAGTTGAATTCAAAGTCAAAAAGACTTACTAGAACATAAATATCAAAGAATGAGTGAAGCTAAAGCCCTGGGTCTTCTAGAAGGGGGCAGTGCAGCCTGGTATAAACTCTAGAACAGAGTTTAAGAGGGGTCAGTAAATTAGAAAAAAAGTATTAGAAAAATCACCAAGAAACAAGCATAAAACATGAGAAACAAAAGTATAAGGAAAACCATGAGGGATCCCTGGGTGGCGCAGCAGTTTGGCGCCTGCCTTTGGCCCAGGGTGCCATCCTGGAGACCCGGGATCAAATCCCACGTTGGGCTCCCGGTGCATGGAGCCTGCTTCTCCCTCTGCCTGTGTCTCTGCCTCTCTCTCTCTCTCTCTCTCTCTCTCTCTCTCTCTGTGACTATCATAAATAAATAAAAATTAAAAAAAAAAGAAAGAAAACTTTGAAAAAAAGGACAAAAAAAAAAAAAAGAAAGAAAAATCACCTAGAAAACATTATAGGTGCATAGTGAGTCCTCTACATTCATGAAACCAGAAATTCAATAAAAGCCAAATGGAGCATCTGTCAGAGCAATAAACTTTGAAGAAATAACTGCTGAAAATTTTCTAGATCAAAAGTGTACTCCACATACTCAGTAGAATGATTTAAAATAAATAAATGCATAGACATATAGTAGTAAAGTTGTAGAACATTAGAATGAAGAGGTAATATTAGAAAGCACCAGGGAGAAACAACATATTACCAACCATGGCATGACCAATTAAACCATGAGACATCAGCAACAATAAATGCTAAAAGACAATGGAATAATAAATTGAAAATGCAGAAGGAAAGTACCTGTAAACCTAGAATCTTATACACAAATTATTATTATACATGACCACTTAAAAATTAAAGAAGTTTAATGCTAACACTTACCAAAAGAATTTATCATCTACACAGACACTTTTTAAAAGACCTATTAAATATATATTTCAAAAGAAGAAAACCAAACAAAGAAGGAAGCTGTAGGATTCAAGAAACAAATGTGAGTTCCAAAATTTATTAAATTCCAAGAAATTTTGTGAACTATTTACTATAAATATTAAGGAAAAACTATACTTTAAAATAAGGTTCTAAAGGTAACAGTCCATGTAGTAATGACAAGATCAGAGAGGTATCTTCAATTAGTAATGAAAGAATTTCATCCTTTCTAGTTTGGAAGAGGGAGAGAATACTGAATACCTTTGATATTTTCAAGGAAAAAAATGCAAGGATGGAAGTGCTCAACACTATTTATAACTTTAAACCAGAAGAGGGTAATGAAAATATTTTTTTAAGTTAACAGGAGAAATCAGGAAGACAAAGAGATTTAAAGTAAAATAAAAAATATAAATAGGAAATGATATATATCCAAATATTGTGGAAATCACAACTATATAATTTATAAACAAATATTGAGAGATGCATTGAGTTTTTAAATCCCCTTTATGATAATGAAATGAGTAACCAGAAACAACATTAGTCAGAAAGATTGAAAACAAAATGCAGACAATGGCTCAGGGTTGAGTGTCTGGCTTTGGCTCAGGTCATGGTCCCAGGGTTCTGGGATCAAGTCTCATATCAAGCTCCCTATGGGGAGCTTGCTTCTCCCTCTGCCTATGTTTCTGCCTATCTCTGTGTCCTCATGAATAAATAAATAAAATCTTAAAAAAATAATAATCCAAAACCCAGAAATCATAAAGGAAAAGAGTGACAAAGTAGTTAAAAAATTTTAATACCTGCATATCAAAAAATATAAAGTCAAAAGAAAAGTAAAAATTGGAGAAAAATAATTGCAACTCATATCACAGAAAAATGTTTAGTATTCTTGATATATTAGAAAATGTCATTATGTATCAATATATTTATATTATTAATTCATATGATATACATATCTTATGGAAACACATACCTGTAAGGCAGATATCTATAACAATTGTGTTGTATTATTTATAATAGTGATGATTAAGTATGCAAAATGTCCATCAATAGGAGCATTGATACATTATTATATTTTCATACAATGCAAAATTATGCAATGGTTAAATTAATTTGGACTTCCAAATTATCTTACATATTCCCCTACATATTTTTATACTCATAATCATTACAAAGTGTTTGAATTGCATATAAATTGTACCATTCTTTCCTAATTTGCTTTTTATTCTTACCATTAGGGTTTTTACAGACTTATCTATATTGTTTCATGTAGCTCAAGTTTATTCATGTTTACTACTCTTGAATATCTTATTAGAACTGGATCACGAACAATTTTAGTTTTCCTACAGTTGACCACAAATGACTTATAAAGTAAACCAAACATTTGGAGTATATTTTTTAGGACTTCCTTCGTGATCATTTCCTTTTGAGTAAAAATGAAGCTGGTTTTCATGATCACTATGGGCCTCCAGAAATGTGTGCCAGCACTATTAACCAGATGTGTTTCCCAAAATATGAATGGAGTCACATCATGCGAGCAATTGTCTCAACTCCTTGTTCCAATATGCAATCTGCAATGTGAGATGAAAATTCTCTAGATATGGTGGGCTCCCATCCAGCCTCTAATCTCCTGGCTCTGACATCTATATTCTATACTCCAACAGCAGACAGCATCCTAATATATCATACCTGAAGGTATTCTAGATACAGCAACATTTTAACATTATATGTTATAGCAATTACAGTGATCTTTGGGGTATCTGGATTTTGTTTCATGGTTTTACAGATCTTCACTCCAATTTTGTTCTACTAATAGCTACAATATTTATTTTTATTTATTATCTATCTATCTATCATCAATCTATCATTTTCCCTGAGTTTTGTGAATCATTCTACCTAACTATTAAACCTGAGAGGATACTGGGAACAACCAAATTTGAAGCTAGCTTTTCAGAAAAGAAGGTGATCTGGGGACCCCTGAAGTTGCAGCTGGTGTCTGAAGTGAGGGCCGTCTTGAGGGGACATACCCTCATCTGTGAAGTTTGGTCTAACTTCACATAGTTGATATCTAAAGTCAATATGGCTGCAAAACAAAAACAAAAACAAAAACAAAAAACAAAAAAACAAGAGACAAAGTACAGGGAGTTCTCATGTATAATTTACCTAGTTTACCACAATGACAATATCTTGCATAACTGTAGTATACTATCCACACCAGGAAATTAACATTGGTACAACTCACGAAGCCCATTCAGATTTATTCTGTTTTACAAGAACATAATTGTATATATGCGTATATAAATCTATGCAATTTTATTACATGTAACTTTACCTAAACTACACCACAATCAAGATATCAGACCTCCCCATCACCACAAGCCTTCCTCATACTATTCCTTTATGCCCCTTCTCATTCTCCTTTCAGTCCCTAAATCTAGGCAATGAATAATCTGTTCATCATCTCTGTAGATGTATTTCAAGAATGTTATGAAATGGAATCACAGTAAACAAATTTTTGAGGTGGACTTTTTTCACTGAGAACAACCCTTTTGAAATCCATTAAAGGTGTTGCATGCAGCACTAGGTCACTTTTTATTGATGAATAGTATTTCACAGTTTGGATAAACCAGTTGGTTTAACTGGCTACTTACCAACTGAAGGGCATTTGACTAATTTCTATTTTGGGGGGAGTATTATGAATAGAGCAGCTGTGAACATTTGTGTACAGATTTTGCTTGAGCATAAGTTTTCATTTTTCTGTGATAAATGCCCCCAAATGCAACTGGGTTTTATGGTAAGTGCATAGTTAGTTTTTGTTTTTTTGTAAGTGAGAAAGCTAAGCCTCAAAGAGGTGAAGTGCCTTGCCTGAGGTCAAAGAGCCTGGCAGCCCCTACCAAGGTAGAGTAAGTCAATGGTAATCTTGGTCTTCACACAAGTTTTGGTTTGGGCTTACCCTGGCAGGCCTGTTCAGCTGCTGGCACACGAATGCAGAGAACATTTCTGAAATACCCCAGGGTAACACTTTAATGGTCTTCTTGGAGTGTTTGCTGCCAAACAGAGTTAAAAGATAATTGGTATTTTAACAAAGTCCACCTTGATTATCTTTACCATATGTAGTAATGAGGCCCCTTGGATATGGTCTAAGTGAACTATGTCCCTTAGTACCAAACAGGGTGATTTTGAGGGTCCATATTCAAAAGGACTCTAGTGTATAGGATCTTATAATAGCAAAGAGTGATAGAACATGATCTGTATTCTAGCCAGTTCTAAGCATTTTATTACATTTACTTATTTCTCTGAAGCAATTCTGCTATTATCTCATTTTATAGACAAGGAAACTGAGGCACTAAAGAGCTGAGCAATTTGAGTAAGATCACATAGCTAGAAAGTGATAGAACCAAGATTTAAACCCAGGCACGTTAACTCCAGAGTTAATGCTTTGACATATTTTTCTCTAGGTTTTGACATGTTTTAATAACTACAAAGCAGTAGTAACTTGTTGGCAAGTCTCTTTATCCCATAGTCTCTCTAGTTTTAAAATATCAAAGTGAAAAATAACCATAGCACATGAAAGCTATCTTCTCATACACCACTGAAAGCTTTTTAAGAGATCGTTGCTGCCCTCAGTGTGACTTATGAGGCCCTCCAAGCTCTGACTCCTGCCTTCATCCCCAGCTTGATCCCACAATTCCCTCCTCCACTCATACAGATGCATTTCCCTAGGGCATAGTTTTTAAAAAGAAACTGACAACTGATTTTCCAGAATGGCTGAATCATTTTACAGTCCCACTGGCAATGTATGAATGATCTAGTTACTCTGCATCTTCAAGAGCATTTGGTGTTGCCATTATATTTCATCTTAGCTATTCTAATGGGTGGGTACTTGGGCTTTTATTTGTATTTCTCTAATAGCTAATGATGTTGAACATATTCTTTTTTTTTTGTTTGTTGAACATATTCTTATGTGTTTATGTGCTGTATGTATATTTTCTTCAGTAAAATGTCTGTTTATTTCTTTTACCTATTGTCTAACTGGATTTTTTTTAATGTTAGGTTTTGATGGTTCTTAATATATAATAGATCCTAGTCTTTTTAACCCAACCTGGCTGCTATAACAACATACCAAGGCTGAATGGCTTAGAACCAACAGAAATTTAATTCTTATAGTTTTGAAGTCTGGAGGCCTAACATCAGGGTGTCAGCATGGTCTGGTTCTAACAATGGCCCTCTTCTATGTTGTTGAGTGCTACCTTCTTGTTGTGTCTTCATATGGTAGGAAGAGGACTAGCTAGCTTGGTGTGGAAGGGTCTCTTTTATTACAACACTAATCCCACTTATGAGGGCTCTAACCTCATGACCTAATCACCTGTCAAAGTCCCCACCTCCTGGGACCATCACATGGTGGGGGTTAGGTTTCAACATATGAATTTTGTGCCACACAAACATTCAGATCATAGCAAGTCCTTTGTAGGATATTTAGTTTGCAAATGCTTTCTCTCAGTCTGTAGTGGTTGTTTCATTTTCTTACCTCCTTTTTATTTCCTTTGTTATGCAAAAGGCTTTTATCTTGATGAAGTCCCAATAGTTCATTTTTGCTTTTGTTTCCCTTGCCTTTGGAAACGTGTCTAACAAAAAGTTGATGTGACTGAGGTCGAAGAGGTTGCTACCTGTGTTTTCCTCTAGGATTTGGACAGATTCCTGTCTCACATTTAGGTCTTTGATTTATTTTTAGTTTATTCTTGTGTATGGTGTAAGAAACTGATCCAGCTTCATTTTCTGACATTGCCTGTCCAATTTCCCCAATACCATTTGATGAAGAGATTGTCTTTTTTCTCTGGATAGTCTTTTCTGCTTTGTCAAAGATTAGTTGACCATAGAATTGAGGGTCCATTTCTGGGTTCTCTATCCTATTCCACTGATCTATGTGTCTGTATTTGTGCCAATTCTATACTGATTATAGCTTTGTAATATAGCTTGAGGCCTTGTATTGTGATGCCACAAGCTTTGGTTTTCTTTTTCAACATTCTTCTAGCTATTCAGGGTCTGTTCTAGTTCCATAGAAATTTTAGGATTGTTTGTTCCAGCTCTGTGAAAAATGTTGATGGCATTTTGTTTTTTTGTTTGTTTGTTTTTATAAAGATTTTTTTATAAATTTATTTTTTATTGGTGTTCAATTTGCCAACATATAGAATAATACCCAGTGCTCATCCCATCAAGTGCCCACCTCAGTGCCCATCACCCAGTCACCCCCACTCCCCGCCCACCTCCCCTTCCACCACCCCTAGTTCATTTCCCAGAGTTAGGAGTCTCTCATGTTCTGTCTCCCTTTCTAATATTTCCCACTCATTTTTTCTCCTTTCCTCTTTATTCTCTTTCACTATTTTTTATATTCCCCAAATGAATGAGACCATATAATGTTTGTCCTTCTCCGATTGACTTATTTCACTCAGCATAATACCCCCAGTTCCATCCACGTCGAAGCAAATGGTGGGTATTTCTCGTTTCTCATGGCTAAGTAATATTCCATTGTATTTATAAAGATTTTATTTATTTATTCATGAGAGACACAGAAAGAGAAAGGCAGACACAGGCAGAGGGAGAAGCAGGCTCCATGCAGGGAGCCCAATGTGAGACTCAATCCTGGGACCCCAGGATCATGCCCTGAGCCGAAGGCTTAACCGCTGAGCCACCCAGGCATCCCTGTTGATGGCATTTTGATAGGGGCTGCATTGTACGTGTAGATTGCTACACATTTTAGCAATTTGTTCTTCCAATCCATGAACATGGAATGTCTTTCCATTTCTTTGTGTCTGTCTTTCTCAATTTCTTTCATAAGTGCTCTATAGCTTTCAGAATACAGATCTCTTACTTCTTTGATTAGGTTTATTCCTAGGTATCTTATGGTTTTTGGTACAGTTGTAAATGGGATTGTTTCCTTGATTTCTTTTTCTGCTGCTTTACTATTGGTGTATAGAAATACAACTGATTTCTGTAGATTGATTTTCTGTCCTACCATTTACTGAATTCCTGTATGAGATCTAGCAATTTTTGGGTGGAGTCTTTTGGGCTTTCCACATAAAGTATAATGTCATCTGTGAAGAGTGAGAGTTTGACTTCTTCTTTGCTTTTTTGGATGCCTTTTATTTCTTTTTATTGTCTGATGGCTGAGGGTAGGATTTCTAGTACTATGTTGAACAACAGTGGTGAGAGTGGGCATCCCTGTCATGTTCCTGACCTTAGGGGAAAAGCTCTCAGGTTTTTTCCCATTGAGAATGATATTATTATGGTATTTTCATAGATGACTTTAATGATATTGAGGAATGTTCCACTATCCCTATACTTTGAAGAGTTTTAATCAGGAATGGATGCTGTATTTTGTGAAATGCCTTTTCTGCATCAATGAGAGGATCATATGGTTCTTGTCTTATATTAATGTGATGTATCATGTTGATTGATTTGTGAATGTTGAACCACCCTTCCAGCCCAGGAATAAATCCCACTTGGTCTTGGTGAAAAACCCTCTTAATGTACTGTTGGAACCTATTGGCTAGTGTATTGATGAGAATTTTGGCATCCACATACATCAAGATATTGGTCTGTAATTCTCCTTTAATTTTGATGCAGTCTGATATCCTGATTTTTCCTTTCATGAATTATGGTCTTGCTGTCAACTCTAATAACTGTTCACCTAATCCCAGGCCCTAAAATATCCTCTGATGACTTTTTGTTTTGTTTTCCTATGGATATCCAAATGTTTCAGTACTATTTGTTGAAAATAAATGACATATTTTTCATATTTTTCTATTTTTGTGTTCCACTTTCTGTTTCATTGATCCATGTGTGCCTATCCCTACAGCAACATCCCACTGCCTTAATTACTTCGGTTATATAGTAAGCCTTACCATCAGAAAGAATAATTCCTCTCATTTATTTTTCTAAATTGTGTTAGTTACTCTAGGTTCCTTTGCTTTTCCAAATAAAATTTAGAATGGGTTTAAGTCTACAATAAAACTTGCTGGCATTTTGATATGAATTTCAATAAACCAATAGATCAATTTGTGGAGTATTGATATTTTTACTATGTTGAGTCTTTCAGTCCACATACATAGCAAATCTCTTCAATTATTTATACATTATTTATTTTATCAACATTTTGTAATTTTCAGCATATAGATTCTGTATATGCTTTTTATATTTATACCTAGGTTTTTCATTTACTTTTGAGTAATTATAAATGATATACTTTTTATTTTGGGTTCTCACATATTGCTTTGATATAGAAATTTGACTGATTTTTGTGGTCAATCTTAGTAAACTTAGTTTTAGTGGGTTTGTTTGTTTGTAGATTCCTGGGTTGATGATAAAATCACAAAATAATTTGTAATTAGGCATATACATTAGGAAATGTTTTCTATTATATATGCCTTTCATTCCTTTTCCTTGCCTGGTTGTGTCAACTAGAAGTTCCAGAGCTATCCTGAATAAAAGCAGTGAATACCTTGTGCAGAAGCTTGTGGGGAAGCATTCAGTCTTGCTGAATTAAGTATATTAGCTCTTTTTCTTTACTGTTATAGATACTGTTTATGAAGTTTAGGAAGTTTCTTCCTCTCTTAGTTTGCTGAGAATATGTTGCATTATTAATATGTTGCATTTTCTGAAATGTTTTTCCTGTAGCAATTGCTATGATTATACAGTTTTTCTTCTTTAGCCTATTAATATGGTAGATTGCATTAATTAAATTTCAAATGTTGAACCAGGCTTACACATTCGACTTGATTGTAGTATTTAATTATTTTCATCCACTACTGAATTGAATATCTTACTGTAAGACAGTTATTGGTTAATAGTTTTCTTTTCTGAAATATTTTATTTATTTATTCATGAGAGACATACAGAGAGAGGCAGAGACATAGGCAGAGGGAGAAGCAGGCTCCATCCAGGGAGCCTGATGTGGGACTCGATCCTGGACTCCAGGATCATGCCCTGGGCCAAAAGCAGGCACTAAACTGCTGAGCCACCCAGTGTCCCTGGTCAATAGTTTTCTTGCTTTGTGCTAACTTTACCTGATCTGGTGTCAGGGTAACACCGGCCTCAGAAAATGAGTTGGTAAGTGTTATGTCCTCATATGTTTTCTGTGATTCTGTCATTATGTAAATTTAACACTATTTTTTAGGTGAAATCCTCCATCAAAACGACCTTTGCCAGGGATTTTCTTTTATGGAAGCTTTTAAATTACAAATTAAATTTATTTCATGGCTATAGAACTATTCAGATTATCTGTTTTTCTGATAATCTTTCTTGAATTGTAATAGACTGTGGTTTCAAGGAAATGGTCTATTTCTTCCATGTTGTCAAATTTATAAAAGCAACACTTTAAGTGCATTTAACTTGTATCCTTCTGTATGTATATATGCATTATGTTATATAGAGGTTTAATTTATAAAAATTGTATTGTTGCTCACATTTTTTTTATTATGCTCATTCCAGTCTATTCTTTGAGTATGCTCAAAAATATGGCTTCAAACTTTTGTATAACACTACTTGGTGTCCATCTACCATATTTGATCTATGAACTTTAGGGATACACCCTAAATTGCCTGCAACTCTAAACTATCATGAATGGTTCAAAAAATATTGTGAACATATCCTTTTATGAATCCATGAGAAGATTTTTCAGAGTGCATTCTGCATAAAATATGTTCAGTTTTTTAAAAGATTTTACTTATTTATTTATTTAAGGGAGCCGGGGAGGAGTAGAGGGAAAGGGACAAGCAGACTCATCCTGAGCACAAAGTCAGTGGGTTGTGGGTGCCTGATCTCATGACCCCCTGAGATCATAACCTGAGCTGAAATCAAGAGTAGGGTGCTTACCCAACTGAGCCACGCAAACACTCCAGAACATGTTCAGTTTTTAAAAATCTAATTATAGAGTCTCTGATGAGTTTAACTTATTTACATATAGCCTCATTACTTATAGTTTAGGAGTAATTTATACATTTTAAATTCACACTTTTCATTTATTCTATTTTTCTTGGATTTTTTTCTTGCCTGTTTTCCATTGGTCAATGTTCTTAAGTTAAGACCCATATTCATACTTATTCACTTGTACTGATTACCTAAAATTTTCAGGGTCTATCTATAATACCTCTATAACATAATAGGTATATTAGCATGGCCTTCCTTAATCCCTGTAATTTTGAATATTTAAAAAAAACTCTGGATTAATATAATCTAATTTTAAAAAGCATAATTTATCAATGATAGATATGAATTTAAAAATTAATGCTGGGATGCCTGGGTGGCTCAGCAGTTGAGCATCTGCCTTTGGCTCAGGATGTGATCCTGGAGTCTGGGATGGAGTCCCACATCGGGCTCCCTGAGGGGAGCCTGCTTCTCCCTCTGCCTATATCTCTCTCTGCCTCTCTCTCTCTCTCTCTGCGTCTCTCATGAATAAATAAATAAAATCTTTAAAAAAAAAGAATTAATGCTATTACTATTTTTAAAAAGATTTAATTTTATTATTTGAAATTAAAAAAAAAATTAACGTAATCTCTATACCCAACATGGGGCTTAAAGATCAAGATTCACATGTTCTGGGCAGGCCGGGTGGCTGAGCAGTTTAGCACCACCTTCAGCCCAGGGCGTGATCCTGGAGTCCCGGGATGGAGTCCCTCATCAGGCTCCCTGCATGGGGCCTGCTTCTCCCTCTGCCTGTGTCTGTGCCTTTCTCTCTCTCTCTCTCTCTCTCTCTGTGTGTGTGTGTCTCTCATGAATAAATAAATAAAATCTTTAAAAAAAAAAAAAAGATTCACATGTTCTACGGATTGAGCCAGCCAAGCACCCCTAAAAATTATTATTGTGATTACAAATGATTCTGACACAATTGTAGAGAAATAAAAATTGCAACAGAAAACAAATGTCTCAAATAAATGTTGATCCTTTCAATATTCCAGGTACTTTAATAATCCCAATAGTGATTTTATATTATTGAATTGTAAAAAGAGCAACTATCCTTTACTGGGGATTAGAGAATGAAGAGTAAATGTAGTTTTTAATCTTAATTTAAATGTCACTGCCTCAGCGATATTTTCCCTAACTATCCAGCCAACTCTGTCATGTTATGTCATATCACTGTATTTATTTCCATAGTACTTATCATTATTTAATTTTTTCCTGTTCAGTTATTTTTTTTATGGATTGTCAGCTAGCACTAGAGTGAAAATATATGAAAGTAAAATTTGATAATGAATGAAAGATTTATGAGTTAGAAACAAATGAATAAAATATAGAAAAATCAGAAATTCACCTATGGCACAATTGGTAGGGCATGAAGATAAATCCAAGAGGAGAAATATAAGTGGCCTAATGACACATGTAAAAGGTTTTTTTCTCTAGTTAAAAACACATATAGATCCAAAGAATAAAACTTTTTAATTTTTACCTAACAAATTGGCAAATATTTAAAAGCTATAATACTGAAGTTTGGCCAGTTGGGAAAATGTAGTCTTCTCTACAATCTATTGAGTAACTTGTTTCAGTCTTTCTGGGAGAGAATTTATAGCCTTACATGCCAACAGAGCAGACTATGGTATCCCATACAGGGTTCTACATTCATAGTGTCAACCCAAAAGCTTTATCCCTCAACAATCCCTAAACTACCAACAAAATAAGCCATCTCCAGTATTCTCAAGCTAACTCTAAGAACAATATCATGCCAGAAAATATACTGACAAAGCTAAGTCTATGCGTCTTTTGCTCTCCAATATTTTGAAACATCACAATTTAAAAATATCAATAGTTCAGGCATCAATAACAAGAAACCCTTGTTCACAACTGGGGTGCCTTCTCCTGTTTACAGAACCTGTACTTAGTAGTTACTTTTCAATCATTGTTTCTGATGCTGTAGTTGTTGTTTCCTCCTTTAGTCTTCATATCAGCCCAGAATTCATATGTTGGGGTATTAGACATCTTTTTCATACCTACAATACTCTTTCCTTATTTTTTTTACTTAGAATCATCCACCAATAACTAAAAAGAGCATTGTGGGTAGCATTTGTTCAGAGACTTCTCTGCATACTCACCATGGACCACATTGTATGCTACCCTCTCTTTCTTTCCACTCAAATTTCTCTTATCTTAGGCAGTAAGTACTTTGATAAAAGGATTATCAGAACTATGAAAAAATCATGTATAAAAGGAAGAACTATTTTAATGATATGTTAATTTCTAGAAAATAAGAAACCATGGTTATTACACCACAGTATGCCATTCAAAGAAGTATGGTATAGTTTCTTACTGCCAAACTGATGTCAATATCGGCAAAATTTTGAAATTATAATTTTTATTTTTTTATTTTTTTTAATAAATTAATTTTTTTTATTGGTGTTCAATTTACCAACATACAGAATAACACCCAGTGCTCATCCCGTCAAGTGCCCCCCTCAGTGCCCGTCACCCATTCACCCCCACCCCCTGCCCTCCTCCCCTTCCACCACCCCTAGTTCGTTTCCCAGAGTTAGGAGTCTTTATGTTCTGTCTCCCTTTCTGATATTTCCCACACATTTCTTCGCCCTTCCTTTATATTCCCTTTCACTATTATTTATATTCCCCAAATGAATGAGAACATATAATGTTTGTCCTTCTCCGATTGACTTACTTCACTCAGCATAATACCCTCCAGTTCCATCCACGTCGAAGCAAAGGGTGGGTATTTGTTGTTTCTAATGGCTGAGTAATATTCCATTGTATACATAAACCACATCTTCTTTATCCATTCATCTTTCGATGGACACCGAGGCTCCTTCCACAGTTTGGCTATTGTGGACATTGCTGCTATAAACATCGGGGTGCAGGTGTCCTGGCATTTCATTGCATCTGAATCTTTGGGGTAAATCCCCAACAGCACAATTGCTGGGTCGTAGGGCAGGTCTATTTTTAACTCTTTGAGGAACCTCCACACAGTTTTCCAGAGTGGCTGCACCAGTTCACATTCCCACCAACAGTGGAAGAGGGTTCCCTTTTCTCCGCATCCTCTCCAACATTTGTTGTTTCCTGCCTTGTTAATTTTCCCCGTTCTCACTGGTGTGAGGTGGTATCTCATTGTGGTTTTGATTTGTATTTCCCTGATGGCAAGTGATGCAGAGCATTTTCTCATGTGCATGTTGGCATGTCTATGTCTTCCTCTGTGAGATTTCTCTTCATGTCTTTTGCCCATTTCATGATTGGATTGTTTGTTTCTTTGGTGTTAAGTTTAATAAGTTCTTTATAGATCTGGAAAACTAGCCTTTTATCTGATACGCCATTTGCAAATATCTTCTCCCATACTGTAGGTTGTCTTTTAGTTTTGTTGACTGTATCCTTTGCTGTGCAAAAGCTTCTTATCTTGATGAAGTTCCAATAGTTCATTTTTGCTTTTGTTTCTTTTGCCTTCCTGGATGTATCTTGCAAGAAGTTACTATGGCCAAGTTCAAAAACACTGTTGCCTGCGTTCTCCTCTAGGATTTTGATGGAATCTTGTCTCACATTTAGATCTTTCATCCATTTTGAGTTTATCTTTGTGTATGGTGAAAGAGAGTGGTCTAGTTTCATTCTTCTACATGTAGATGTCCAATTTTCCCAGCACCATTTATTGAAGAGACTGTCTTTCTTCCAATGGATAGTCTTTCCTCCTTTATCGAATAATAGTTGACCATAAAGTTCAGGGTCCACTTCTGGTTCTCTATTCAGTTCCATTGATCTATGTGTCTGTTTTTGTGCCAGTTCCACAGTGTCTTGATGACCACAGCTTTGTAGTACAACCTGAAATCTGGCATTGTGATGCCCCCAGATATGGTTTTCTTTGTTAAAATTCCCCTGGCTATTCGGGGTCTTTTCTGATTCCACACAAATCTTAAAATAATTTGTTCTAGCTCTCTGAAGAAAGTCCATGGTATTTTGATAGGGATTGCATTAAACGTGTAAATTGCCCTGGGTAACATTGACATTTTCACAATATTAATTCTGCCAATCCATGAGCATGGAATATTTTTCCATCTCTTTGTGTCTTCCTCAATTTCTTTCAGAAGTGTTCTATAGTTTTTAGGGTATAGATCCTTTACCTCTTTGGTTAGGTTTATTCATAGGTATCTTATGCTTTTGGGTGCAATTATAAATGGGATTGACTCCTTAATTTCTTTTTCTTCAGTCTCATTGTTAGTGTATAGAAATGCCATTGATTTCTGGACATTGATTTTGTATCCTGCCACGCTACCAAATTGCTGTATGAGTTCTAGCAATCTTGGGGTGGAGGCTTTTGGGTTTTCTATGTAGAGTATCATGTCATCGGAGAAGAGGGAGAGTTTGACTTCTTCTTTGCCAATTTGAATGCCTTTAATGTCTTTTTGTTGCCTGATTGCTGAGGCTAGGACTTCCAATACTATGTTGAATAGCAGTGGTGAAAGTGGACATCCCTGTCTTGTTCCTGATCTTAGGGGAGAGGCTCCCAGTGCTTCCCCATTGAGAATGATATTTGCTGTGGGCTTTTCGTAGATGGCTTTTAAGGTGTCGAGGAAAGTTCCCTCTATCCCTACACTCTGAAGAGTTTTGATCAGGAATAGATGCTGTATTTTGTCAAATGCTTTCTCTGCATCTAATGAGAGGATCATATGGTTCTTGGTTTTTCTCTTGCTGATATGATGAATCACATTGATTGTTTTACGAGTGTTGAACCAGCCTTGTGTCCCGGGGATAAATCCTACTTGGTCATGGTGAATAATTTTCTTAATGTACTGTGGATCCTATTGGCTAGTATCTTGTTGAGAATTTTTGCATCCATGTTCATCAGGGATATTGGTCTGTAATTCTCCTTTTCAGTGGGGTCTTTGTCTGGTTTTGGAATTAAGGTGATGCTGGCCTTAGAGAACGAACTTGGAAGTACTCCATCTCTTTTTATCTTTCCAAACAGCTTTAGTAGAATAGGTATGATTTCTTCTTTAAACGTTTGATAGAATTCCCCTGGGAAGCCATCTGGCCCTGGAGTCTTGTGTCTTGGGAGGTTTTTGATGACTGCTTCAATTTCCTCCCTGGTTATTGGCCTGTTCAGGTTTTATATTTCTTCCTGTTCCAGTTTTGGTAGTTTGTGGCTTTCCAGGAATGCATCCATTTTCTTCTAGATTGCCTAATTTATTGGCGTATAGCTGTTCATAATATGTTTTTAAAATCGTTTGTATTTCCTTGGTGTTGGTAGTGATCTCTCCTTTCTCATTCATGATTTTATTAATTTGAGTCTTCTCTCTCTTCTTTTTATAAGGCTGGCTAATGGTTTATCTATCTTATTAATTCTTTCAAAGAACCAACTCCTGTTTCTGTTGATCTGTTCCACAGTTCTTCTGGTCTCGATTTCGTTGAGTTCTGCTCGAATTTTAATTAACTCTCTTCTTCTGCTGGGTGTAGGATCTATTTGCTGTTTTTTCTCTAGCTCCTTTATGTGTAAGGTTAGCTTTTGTATTTGAGTTCTTTCCAGTTTTTGAATGGATGCTTGTATTGCGATGTATTTCCCCCTTAGGACTGCTTTTGCTGCATCCCAAAGATTTTGAATGGTTGTATCTTCATTCTCATTAGTTTCCGTGAATCTTTTTAATTCTTCCTTAATTTCCTGGTTGACCCTTTCATATTTTAGCAGGATGGTCCTTAACCTCCACGTGTTTGAGGTCCTTCCAAACTTCTTGTTGTGATTTAGTTCTAATTTCAAGGCATTATGGTCTGAGAATATGCAGGGGATCATCCCAATCTTTTGGTATCGGTTCAGACTCGATTTGTGACCCAGTATGTGGTCTATTCTGGAGAAAGTTCCATGTGCACTTGAGAAGAATGTGTATTCAGTTGAGTTTGGATGTAAAGTTCTGTAGATATCTGTGAAATCCATCTGGTCCAGTGTATCATTTAAAGCTCTCGTTTCTTTGGAGATGTTGTGCTTCGAAGACCTATCGAGTATAGAAAGAGCTACATTGAAGTCACCAAGTATAAGTGTATTATTACCTAAGTATTTCTTCATTTTGGTTATTAATTGATTTAATTATTTGGGAGCTCCCACATTCAGGGCATATATATTGAGGATTGTTAAGTCCTCTTGTTGGATAGATCCTTTTAATTTTTTTTTTTTATGATAGTCACACAGAAAGAGAGAGAGAAGCAGAGACACAGGCAGAGGGAGAAGCAGGCTCCATGCACCGGGAGCCCGACGTGGGATTCGATCCCGGGTCTCCAGGATCGCGCCCTGGGCCAAAGGCAGGCGCCAAACCGCTGCGCCACCCAGGGATCCCCTGGATAGATCCTTTAAGTATGATATAGTGTCCCTCTTCATCTCTCACTACAGTCTTCGGGTAAATTTTAGTTTATCTGATATAAGGATGGCTACCCCTCCTTTCTTTTGAGGACCATTTGAGTGGTAAATGGTTCTCCAACCTTTTATTTTCAGGCTGTTGGTGTCCTTCTGTCTAAAATGAGTCTCTTGTAGACAGCAAATAGATGGGTCCTGCCTTTTTATCCAGTCTGAAACCCCGTGCTTTTTGATGGGGTCATTAAGCCCATTCACGTTCAGAGTTACTATCAAAAGATATGAGTTTAGGGTCATCATGATATCTATTCAGTCCTTGTTTTTGTGGATTGTTCCACTGAACTTCTTCTTAAAGGGGAGTTTTAAGAGTCCCCCTTAAAATTTCTTGCAGAGCTGGTTTGGAGGTCACATATTCTTTCAGTTCCTGCCTGTCTTGGAAGTTCTTTATCTCTCCTTCCATTTTGAATGAGAGCCTTGCTGGATAAAGTATTCTTGGTTGCATGTTCTTCTCATTTAGGACCCTGAATATATCCTGCCAGCCCTTTCTGGCCTGCCAGGTCTCTGTGGAGAGGTCTGATGTTACCCTAATACTCCTCCCCATAAAAGTCAGGGATTTCTTGTCTCTTGCTGCTTTAAGGATCTTCTCTTTATCTTTGGAATTTGCAAGCTTAACTATTAGATGTTGAGGTGTTGAATGGTTTTTATTGATTTTAGGGGGGGATGTCTCTATTTCCTGGATCTGAATGCCTGTTTACCTTCCCAGATTAGGAAAGTTTTCAGCTATGATTTGTTCAAATACATATTCTGGCCCTCTGGCCCTTTCGGCATCCTCGGGAACCCCAATTAAACGTAGGTTTTTCTTCCTCAGGCTGTCATTTATCTCCCTTAATCTAACCTCATGGTCTTTTAATTGTTTGTCTCTTTTTTCCTCAGTTTCCCTCTTTGTCATCAACTTGTCTTCTATGTCACTCACTCGTTCTTCCACCTCGTTAACCCTCATCGTTAGTTTGGATTGCATCTCATTTAATTCATTTTTAATTTCTGCCTGATTGGATCTAAATTCTGCAGTCATGAAGTCTCTTGAGTCCTTTATGGTTTTTTCTAGAGCCACCAGTAGCTGTATAATAGTGCTTCTGAATTGGCTTTCTGACATTGAATTGTAATCCAGATTTTGTAACTCTGTGGGAGAGAGGACTGTTTCTGATTCTTTCTTTTGAGGTGAGGTTTTCCTTCTAGTCATTTTGCTCAGTGCAGAATGGCCAAAAACAAGTTGTATTGGGAAAAGGAGAAAAAGAGAGAGAAAGAAGGAAAGAAAAGAGAAAAAGAAAAAAGAAAAAAGGAGGAAAAAAAGAGAAGAGAAAGAGAAAGAAAAAGAAAGAAAGGGAAAAAAGGGTGGGGGAAGCAAACAGAAATCAAAAAGTAAAAAACAAACAAACAAACAAACAAAAAACAAAAAACAAAAACAAAACAAAACAAAACTAAAAAAGCCCCAGGGGAGTATCTTCCGATTCTGTATACTTTGAGTCCCTTGACTTCCCCTGGAACTTGTCCATCTCGCTGGTCTTCTGGGGGAGGGGCCTGTTGTGCTGATTCTCAGGTGTTAGCACTTGGGGGAGCTGCTCTGCCCCCCTGCCTGGTGCAGGGCTCAGTGGGGGTTGTTCACCCCGTGAGGCCCCGGGAGGAAGCCACAGTGGCGGCGGCAGCTCTGGGGCCCTGGAGTCAGCTCCCGCAGTAACTCCAGGGCTCTCCGTCTGCAGGGCCTGGAGGCTCCGGGGCGGGGCCGCTGATCTGCTCAGCTCCGGGCAGGAGCGTCCTTGCTGTCCTGGGCCCTCCCGGCCTCTGCCTGTCCCGGGGAGAGGCCGGATCCCGGGCTGTGTCCCGGCGCCCTGTGCTCCGGAGCCTGCGCTGGTGGATTCGCGCTCCCGCCCCGCAGCCCCCTCCGCGGAGCCGCCGCCCGAGCCCCTCCGAGCTGCTCCGGGTCCCGCCGTGCGCGCTGCAGCCCTTAGGGAGCTCGGGGCATCTCCCCGGGCGCAGGTGCCTGTTAGTGTCCCAGGGAGCCCGAGGGCATCCCCGCCCTCCTGGGTCCTGCTCTAACTCCCTGCGGGCCCCTTTCCGCGGGGAAGGTTGGTGCAGCTCCTGCTTCTCCGGGACGGGGCTCTCCTGTCCTGGGGACACTCGCCCCGGCCTCAGCCCGGCTCCTCGCGGGGCCGCTCCCCCTTGGAGGCCTTTTGTTTCTTTCTTTCTTTTTTCCCGTCTTCCTACCTTGATAGAAGCGCGAACTCTTCTCACTGTAGCGTTTCAGCTGGTCTCTCTTTAAATCTCAGGCCGAATTCATAGATTTTCAGGATGATTTGAAGGTTATCTAGGTAATTTGGTGGGGACAGGTGACTTGGGGACCCTGCTCTTCCGCCATCTTGCCCCTCCCCCCTGAAATTATAATTTTTAGAGCACAGTATCCTGTCTTTGAAGGAGTCACTCCTGACAGTTTGATATACCAAAACAACAAGAACATTGAGCTTTAAGATGTCCTTCTTTGAGCCTGAGACCAGGAAACACAGCCCAAGATCATTTATATCATGTGTAATAGATGAGGCACTTGCATGGAGATAGCATTTGCTGTGATATCAGGAGTAGGCAGTTAATGGAGTATACTAGCCTAACAAATGTGCTCCAAGCAATACCTCATAGAAAATGATTTGTGAATTATGCTAGACAGATGTAAGATGGTAGAAAGATATATTTATATTCAATAATTTAGTATTTTTCCCAAAAGAAGATGAGTAGATTCTGTTTCAGCTATGTATTCTTCTTAGTGGAATAGTTTAAGATAGGACACATGATCTGAACTTTTCCATCCATAAAAGGTCACCACGAGAACAGAGGTGTCCTTTGACTGAATGTTTATCACATGATGTCATTTGAAATGAGGATTTATGGACCACAATAGGCTATTAGTGTGAGATGTGCCAGATTAAAATTGGCATTGAGTAAAAATTCTCACCCACCAGGTTGAAAGAATAAATACCATTTATTATTAATTTTAAATGATCTGAAAGAATATGAAGAAAATAAAATGCCAGCTAAACAAAATCCCTATTTGAGAATAGACTTGACCTAGGCACTAGTCATCATCCACATTATGTCTTAGGGATAACTCTCAATGACTGAGAATGTAACTTCATTCTTTTAGTTCTTCAGTTGAAGGAAAATGTGATCCCTCATTAGATAAGTATAGCACTTACCTTCTGTTATACAGATGTAACTAGCTCTAGTGATATTCATCAGAAGATACGATTTGGAGACAGATGATGGAGTAGGAGGACCCAAAGCTCACCTTGTCCCATAGAAACAACTAGATAACACTCACTTCAGCATAAATAACCCAGAAAATGATCTGAAGACTGGCAAACCATTGACACATATGGGAAGGAAAAGTGATTTACTCATCTTAGAGCATGGCCTGGAAAGGCAGGGGTCACAGGAGAACCCTCTAGGAAAAGATATGCTGGTAGGTACAATTTTCTTTTCTTGCCCTCAGCATAAACACACTACCATCAGCCCAGGGTGGACACTTGCTACCTAAGCTACTACTTACACCTGTGCCTAAATAGATCACCCTTCCCAGTCACACTCCCCTCAATCCGTGAGCTGTATGACCCTCCCCTAGAAGACCAGTGCAAACCTCACCAGCACTATCTCCTGATCCTATACCTTGGTGGAGCCTCAGCTGTGATGGTAGTAGCAGCAGATCAGATTTCACAAACAGATCAGCATACATCCTGTTAACATGTACCTCAACCAGCTAGGGTCCAAACACTGCCCATAAGAAGCAAAGAAAGCCATTGTAGATGACTGGACTGAAATGGAAAGAGTCAGGACTCAATAGCAGGGTAGTGGCAATACACAGTGAAGACACTCCTTGGAGCACAAGGCCCTGGGGAACAGGGAACACCGCACTGCAGGACACTGCAGGACCTCTTTTTTTTTTTTTTTTTTTTTTTTTTTACAAAGCCATTACCTTTAGGAGCAGGAGATAAAGCTGACTTTCTTAACTCATAGATACAGACAAAGAAAGTTTGACAAAATAAAGAGACAGAGGAATATGTCCCAAATGAAAGGGTAAGACAAAACCATAGCAAGAGACCTAAGCAAAACAGATATCATAATATGCTAGATAGAGAATTTAAAGTGACGGTCATAAAGATACTTACTGGCCTTGAGAAAAGAGTAGAAGATATCAGTGAGACCCTTAGCAAAGATAAATAAGAATCAATCAGAGATGAACACAATAAATGAAATTGAAAATACACAGGATAGAATAAATAACAGACTAGAGGAAGTAGAGGAATGAATTAATGACCAGGAAGGCAGAGTAATGAAAAGTAATCAAACTGAGCAAATGAGAGGGGAAAAAAAAGAAATTACACAAAATGAGAACAGACTGAGGGAATTCAGTGGCTCCATCACATGTAATAACATTCACATTGTAGGGATCCCAGAAAAAGAAGAGAGAAAAAAGGAGGCAGAAAATTTATCTGAAGAAATAATAATTAAAAAATTCTCTAATCTGAGAAGGAAACATATATCCAGATCCAGAAGACAGAGATCCTCACCCCCAACCATGCAAAATCAACCAAGAAGGTCCATAGGAAGGCACATAGTAATTAAAATGGCAATAAAAATTGAAAAGCAGCAAGAGAATAGAAAAGGGTTACATATAAGGGAAATCCCATAAAGCTATCAGAGGACTTTTTTAACAGAAACCTTAAGGCCAGAAGGGAGTAGCATGATATTCAAGGTGCTGAAAGAGGAAAACCTGCAGCCAAGAATGCTCTAGCCAGCAAGACTATCAGTCAGAATAGGAGAAATAGGGGCAGCCCCAGTGCCCCAGTGGTTTAATGCCACCTTTGGCCCAGGGCATGATCCTGGAGACCTGGGATTGAGTCCCACATCAGGCTCCCTGCATGGAGCCTGCTTCTCCCTTTGCTTGTGTATCTGCCTCTGTGTGTGTGTGTGTCTCTGGTGAATAAATAAATAAAAATAAAATCTTAAAAAAAAGAATAAGAGAGATAAAGAGTTTCTCAGATAAACAAAAACTAAGGGAGTTCATGGTCACTGAACTAACCCTACCGAAAATGTTAAAGGGGAGACTTTGAGTGGAAAAAAAAGACCATAACTGAGAGTATGGAAAGTAAAAGCACAAAAGCAGTAAAAAATGAGTATTTCTGTAAAAATCACTCAGGGGATTCATAAATGAAAGAATATAAAATATGATACCATATACCAAAAATGGGGGCAAGAGAAGAGTAAATAATAGTTTCAAACGTAAGTGATCATCAACTTAAACTTGCATATGCAGAAGATGTTAGATACAAATATAACGGTAACCATAAATAAAAAATCCAGTAACAGATATGCAAAAGATAAGGAGAACAGAACCCAAATATATCATTAAAGAGAGCCAACTAACCACGAAAAAAGAAATCAGAGAAAAACTAAGAAAACACACACACACACACACAAAAATAAAACACAACTAAATGGCAATAAATATATATCTATCAATAATTACTTTGAATGTAAATGGACTAAATGCTCTGATCAAAAAACAAAGAGTGACAGAGTGGATAAAAAAAAAAAAGGCCCATCTGTATGTTGCCTACAAGAGACTCATTACAGACTTAAAAAAAGTCACCTACAGATTGAAAGTGAGTAGCTGGAGAAACATCATGCAAAAGGAAGCCAAAAGACATCTGGCATAGCACAACTTTTATTGGACAAAATATACTTCAAAGCAAAGCCTGTAACAATAGACAACGGGCACTACATAACAATAAAGGGGATAATCCAATAAGAAGATATAACAATTGTAAATTTTTATGCACCCCAAATGGGAGCAAATACATAAAACAGGTAATAATAAACATGAAGGAAATAATCGATTATAATATGATAACAGTAAGGGGCTTTAACACCTAATATCAAAGAAAGATCATGCAAACAGAAAATCAACAAGGCAACAGTGGCTTTGAGTGACATTCTGGATGAAATGTATTTAACAGATATATTCAGAACATTCCATCTGAAAACAGCAGAATATATAGTCTTCTCAAGTGCACATGGAACATTCTCCAGAATAGATCACATATTAGCCCGCAAAATAAGTCTCAACATTCAAAAGAATCAAAGTCATATCAGGTATCTTTCAGACCACAACACTGAGAAACTAGAAATCAACCAGAAGAAAAAAATCTGGAAAGAGCACAAATACATGGAGGTTAAATAACACACTACTAAACAATGAAGGGGTCAACCAAGAAATTAAAGAATAAAAAAATTACATGGAAACAAACAAAAATAAAAACACAATGTTCCAAAATTTGGGGATACAGCAAAAGCAGTTTTAAACAGGAAGTTTATAGCAATACAGGCCTACCTCAAGAAACAAGAAAAATCTCAAATAAACAACCTAGCCTTCCTCCTAAAGGAAATAGAAAAAAAGAAAAAAGAAAGAAAAGAACACACAAAGCCCAACTCTGGCAGAGGGAAGGAAATAATAAAGATTAGAACAGAAATAAATGATATAGAAACTAAAAAGAAAACAATATAACATGTCAATGAAACCAGGGGCTAGTTCTTTAAAAAGATAAAATAAAATTGATTAACCACTACCCAGATTCAAGCAAAAAGGAGAAAGGACTTAAATAAACAAAATCAAAAATGAAAGAAGAGAAATAGCAACCAACAACCACAGAAAGAGAAACAATTATAAGAGTATTATAAAAAATTATAAGCCACCAATTGGACAACCTAGAAGAAATAGATAAATTCCTAGAAATATATAGCCTACCAAAACAGAAGCACGAAGAAATAGAAAATTTGAACAGACCAATTACCAGCAATGAAATTGAATCAGTCATAAAACAAAGAAGAAAGCAAAAATATTCTTGACAAACAAAGTTCTAAAACCAAATGGCCTCATGGACAAATTCTACCAGATATTTACAGAAAAGTTAATAAGTATTCTTCTTAAAGTGTTCCAAAATATAGAAGAGAAAGGAAAACTTCCAAATACATTCTATGAGGCCAGTACCATCCTGATACCAAAACCAGGTAAAGACACCATAAAAAAAGAGTAAGAACTACAGGCCAGTATTTCTGATGAGCATAGATATAAAAACCCTCAATAAAATGTCAGCGAATGGAATCCAACAATACATTAAAAAAAAAATTCACCAGAGGTGTCTGGGTGGCTCAGTCAGTTAAGCATCTGAGTCTTGATTTTGGTTCAGGTCATAATCTTAGGGTCATAAGATCAAGCCCTGTGTTGGGCTCTGCACTCAGTGGGGAATCTACTTGGGATTATTTCTCTTTCCCTCAGTCCCTCTGCCTGCTCATGCATTCATTCTCTCTCTCTCCCTCCCTCCCTCTTTCTCTCTCTCTCTCTAATAAATGAATAAATAAGTAAATCTTTTTAAAGAATCATTCATCAGGATCAAGTGGGATTTATTCCAGAGATACAATGGTGGTTTGATATTCACAAATCAATGTGATACATCAGATAATTATTTCAATAGATGCAGAAAAAGCATTTGACAAGATACAACATTTATTTATGATAAAAACTCTCAACAAAACAGGTTAGAGGGAATATACCTCAACATAATAAAGGGCTTAGATGAAAAATCCACAGCTAATATCATTCTAAATGAGATTTTCCCCTAAGGTCATGAACAAGACAAGGATATCCATTCTCACAACTTTTATTCAACATAATACTGGAATCAATCAGACAACAAAAAGAAAAACGCATCCAAATTGGTAAGGACGAAGTAAAACTTTCAATATTTACATATGACATATTATATATAGAAAATCCAAAAGACCCCACCAAAAATCTACTAGAACTGATAAATGAATTCAGTAAAGTTGCCGGATACAAAATCAATGTGCAGAAATTTGTTGCATTTCTTTACACCAATATGAAGTAGCAGAAACTGAAACCAAGAAAACAATCCCATTTACAGGTGCACCAAAAACAGTAGAATACCTAGGAATAAACTTAACTAAAAAGATCCAGAATAGATCACATATTAGCCCGCAAAACAAGTCTCAACATTCAAAAGAATCAAAGTCATATCAGGTATCTTTCAGACCACAACAATGAGAAACTAGAAATCAACCAGAAGAAAAAAATCTGGAAAGAGCACAAATACAATGAAAGACCTGTATTCTGAAAACTATAAAACAATGTTGAAAGAAATAGAAGATGACATAAAGATTTGGAAAAAACATTCTATTTTTATGGATTGGAAGAACAAATATTGTTAAAATGTATGTATTACCCAAAGCAATCTACAGGTTTAATGCAATCCCTATCAAAATACCAACAGTATTTTTCACAGAACTAGACTAAACTATCCTAAAATTTGTATGGAACCACAAAAGACCCTGCATAGCCAAAGCAATCTTGAAAAAGGAATGCAAAACTGGAGGCATCACAATTCTGGGCTTCAGGTTTATTACAAAGCTATAGTCATCTAAATAGTAGGATACTGGCACACAAATGGACATGTAGATCAATGGAACAGAATAGAAAACCCAGAAATAAACCCACAATTATATAATCAATTAATCTTTGACAAAGGAAGAAAATCTACACAATGGAATAAAACACAGTCTCTTCAACAAATTGTGTTGGTAAAACTTCAGCTACATGCAAAAGAATGAAACTGGACCACTTTTGCACACTACACACAAGAATACACTCAAAATGAATTAAAGATCTAAAATGTGAGACCTAAAATCATGAAAATACTAGAATAGAACACAGGCAGTAATTTCTGACATTGTTTGTGGCAACATTTTTTTCTAGATGTCTCTTGAGGCAAGGGAAATAATAGCAATAATAAACTATTGGACTACATCAAAATAAAAAGGTTTTGCATGGGAAAAGAAACAATCAAAAGAATGGAAGAAGATATTTGGAAATGTCCTAATAAAGGGTTATTATAAAAAAATATGTAAAAAACTGATACAACTGAACCCTCCAAAACCAAATAACCCAATTATAAATGAGAAGACATGACTAGACATTTCTCCAAAGCTGACATACAGATGGTCAACAGAAATATGAAAAGATGTTCATCATTACTGACCATCAGGGAAATGCAAATCAAAACTACAATGAGGTATCGGTTCACTCATGTCAGAATGGCTAAAATCAAAACCATATGAAACAACAAATGTTGGTAAGCCTGTGGAGGAAATGGAAGATTTTTGCACTGTTTATGGGAATGCAAACTGGTGCAACCACTGTGGAAAACAATATTGAGTATCCTCAAAAGGTTAAAAATTGAACTACCGTACAATCCAGTAATCAACCTACTGGGTGATACAAAAATGCTAAATCAAAGGGATACATGTGCCCCTATTTTTTATAGCAGCAGTATTTACACTAGCCAAAGTATGGAAGCAGCCTAAGTGTCTATTGATAGATGAATGGATAAAGAAGATTTGTGTGGAATATTATTGAGTCCTAAAAATGAAGGAAATCTTTGTCACTTGCAACAACATGGATGGTCTAGAGATTATAATATTAAGTAAAATAAGTCAGTCAGACAAATATTCTATTATTTCCCTCATAGTTAACAACATATATGAGCAAAGGGGAATAAAAAGACAGAGAGGGACAGAGAGAGAAACCAAAAAACTTAACTATAGAGAACAAACTAATGGTTACCAGAGGAGAGGTAAGTAAAAGATGGGTGAAATATATGATGGGGATTAAGAGTACACTTAGCATGACGAGCACTGAGCAATGTATAGAATTGTTGAATCACTAAATTGTACCACTGAAGCTAATATAACACTGAATGGTAACTATACTTGAATTAAAATTTTAAAACTGACTAGCACATGATTAAATTAAAAATAAACTCAAGTAATATTCAAGCATCTTTAAAATAGACATTAATTAAAATTCTTCATAGTTTTCCAAATGGCCATGAGCCAATGCCAAGAGGCCATCGGCAACCAGGGATGCTGTTTAAAGCTCTGAATTAGGGCAGCCCTGGTGGCGCAGCGGTTTGGCGCAGCGGTTTAGCGCTGCCTACAGCCCAGGGCGTGATCCTGGAGACCCTGGATTGAGTCCCACCTCAGGCTCTCTGTATGATGCCTGCTTCTCCCTCTGTCTGTGTCTCTGCCTCTCTCTGTCTCTATGAATAAATAAATGAGATCTTTAAAAAGAATTAATAAAGCTCTGAATTACAGATTATAAAGGATTATCTCAAAGTTTTAGCATGCATTTTTATAGTCTGCTTGCATGCACATGATAAATGGTTAGTGGAAACCTACTATATGTCTATTTGATAAAAATCACCCATGTTGTGTGCTTTGTACTTGAAGGTAGAAAAGGATTAATTTAAAATTTCATCAAATTATACCACTATAATAAGTTAAACCTCTTAGTTTTCTTATGGTATTTTATGCTTCAGTAAGGTTTGTGTGAGGAAAATTTTCAAATGCTGCTTACATATCCATAAGTTCCTATTTATCATAAAATAAACTTCCATTTAAATGGACTGGGATTGTTTTTCCTGGGAATACCATTATAAATTCAGATTCAACTATATTTTTATGCTTTGAAAAATAAAAGATATTTGTTTAATATTTTGTTAAAATGATAGTAAAACTAGGAAATTTCCAAAATGTTCAAGCAAGGGCACCCTTTTAATTTTCTGAAGGAAGATAAATATTACTTTGTTGCTGAATTTATTCTTGCAATATTTACGTTCTAGGTAACCAACTAATCTTGACAGTCATTAAGTTCATCCAAGGTGCAAAATATTTAATATAAATATTTAATATAAACCAGAAAATAATGCTTAGCTTTATACAGACCAGGAAATGTTGATGAGGTTAAATGTCATGAGACAAAATATGCCGAGGTTATGAAGACACTACTTCAAATTTCCAGATCCTATTCCCATTTCCATCATGGGACAAGTGAAATAAAATTGTTTATTTACCTTTTCTATCCACAATATCTAATTATACAAAAAAATGGAAATTAAATTAATTGTACAAAAAAACCAACTTAAATGTTGAAAACAGTTGTTTAAACTCAGATGCAACATTAAAATGTCTAATTTGGCAGTTCTAGTCAACATTATGCTGAAATTCCTAACAAACAGTAAGAAAATCAGCAAAATTAAATGCATACACACTGAAGTGAAGGAAATAAAATTGTTCTTATGTTCAGATAATGGACTATATAGAAACTCTTCTCAAGTTGTACAGATAATTAGAATCACTAAGAGATTCTACAGTAAGCTGCTGCATATAAGAGGAATATAAATCAGTCAATTGTACTTCCATGCATGCAAACAAAAAATATTTAAATAAAACTTGAAAATTGAAAGCAATTATAATAGCATCAAAACTATAAATATTTGAGGATAAATCTAATGATGAAAGGGCAAGGACAGCATGTAGATTATTATAGAACTTTAATAAAAGATATATAGATCAATATTCCATTTCATTGAGAATACTTAATATAGTAAACATGCTACTATTCTTCATGCTGAGCTTAAGGAAGATCTTAGAATTCATTGTAACTTCAAATAATATTCCAAAAAGTTATTTAACTTAAAAAGTTGATTCCAAATCATACAGGAAAGAGTAAAGCCCCAAGCTCCATTGAAAGAATGACAGATTGACAACAGCAACAATGGAGGGAAAATATTATGAAATACTATCTTCAGTATGCTAAGAAAAAAATATCTGTCAATTTAGAATTCAATAACAAGAAAATATATCTTTCCATAATGAGAGCAAAAATAAAGGCATTTCAAACAAGCAAAAACTGAGCAGATCCTCCAGAAAGAAAATGCTAGAGGATATTCTTTAAACAGAACAATTAGAATTCCCAAAGGAACAGCCAAGATATAAGAAATGATGAGACTTGCACACTGAAACTACAAAACATTGTTGAAAGGGATTTAAAAGTTAAAAAAAAATCCATTGTATGGATTGGAAGACTTAATACTGTTAAAATGGCAATATTCTTCAAGTTAATCTACAGATTCAATGCCATTATTATCAAAATTTCAACTTCCTTGGCCAGCCCGGGTGGCTCAGCAGTTTAGCGCCACCTTTGGCCCAGGGCCTGATCCTGGAGACTGGGGATCAAGTCCCACATCGGGCTCCCTGCATGGAGCATGCTTCTCCCTCTGCCTGTGTCTCTGCCATTCTCTCTCTCGCTCTGTGTGTGTCTCATAAATAAATAAATAAAATCTTTTTAAAAAAATGTCAACTTCCTTAATTATAGAAATGACAAATAGATCCTAAAATTTATATGGAAATCAGAGAAACCAGTATAGGAAAAATAATCTTGCAAAAGAAGAACAAGGTTAGAGGACTCAGACTTTCTGAAATTGAAGTCCACTAAAAACAGTCACCAAAATAATGTGGTACTGGTACAAATATAGACATGTAGATCAATGGAATAGAGCAGTCTAGAGATGAACTAAAACATCCATAGTCAATTGCGACAAGGGTGCCAAGTCCATTCAAGGAGGGAAGACTACTCTTTTCAATAAATGGTGCTGGGATAACTGGATGGCTACATATAAAAGATTGAAGTTCAACCCTCTACTTCACACCATAAACAAATTAATTAAAAAGTATTTTAAAAATTAAATGTAAGACATAAAAATATAAAATCTGTAAGAAAATAAAGATGTAAATCATCATACTTGGCTTTAGGCAATAGTTTCTTAAATATGATACCATACCGAAAACACAAGCCATCAAAGAAGGAATAATTAGAACCTCATCAAAATTTTTTTTAATTTTTTTATTTATTTATGATAGTCACAGAGAGAGAGAGAGAGAGGCAGAGACACAGGCAGAGGAAGAAGCAGGCTCCATGCACCGGGAGCCTGACGTGGGATTCAATCCCGGGTCTCCAGGATCGCGCCCTGGGCCAAAGGCAGGCGCCAAACCGCTGCGCCACCCAGGGATCCCAGAACCTCATCAAAATTAACAACTTTTGTGACTCAAAGAACACTATTAGGAAACATAAAAAAAAAAAAAAAACAACCACAGGGTGGAGTAAAATTTGCCTATCATATATCTGATAAGATATAGTATCCAAAATGCATGAAGACCTTCTTATATCCCAATAATAAAATGGCAGATAATCTAATTTAAAAATAAACAAAATATTTGAACAGACATTTCTCCAAGACAGATATAAATGGCCAACAAGTGCATAAAAAGATGTTCAACATCATTAGTCATCAGGCATATGCAAATTGAAATCAAAATGAGATACTACTTCATACTCACTAGGACTTCTATAATCAGAAAGAAAAAACCAAACAGAAAACAACAAGTGTGGATCAGGATGTGGAGAAATTGGAACCTTCATAGATTGCTGGTAGAAATCCAAAATAGAGTAGACTCTGTAAAAATTGATTTGGCATTCACAACAGCATTATTCAAGTGACCAGAGGTTGGGGCAGCCCCGGTGGCCAGTGGTTTAACACCGCTTTCAGCCCGGGGTATGATCCTGGAGACCTGGGTTCAAGTTCCACATCGGGCACCCTGCATGGAGCCTGCTTCTCCCTCTGCCTGTGTCTCTGCCTCTCTCTCTCTCTCTGTGTCTCTCATGAACAAATAAATGAAATTTTAATAAAAAGAGAGAGAGAGAGAGAGAGAGAGAGAGAGAGACCAGAGGGTGGAAGTAATAAGCAAAGTGCTCATCAAGTGATAAACAGAAAAACCAAAAAAAAATAAAAATAAAAAACCCCACCAAATGAGATATATGGCTACAATGAAATGTTTTTCAGTCATAGAAAGGAGGGAGGTACTAATATTACAACATGGTGGAAACTTGAAACATTATGCTAAGTGAAAGAAGCCCATAAAAGGCCACATATTCTATGATTTATATACACAAATCTCTACAAGAGACAGAGAGTAGATTAGAGGTTGTCAGAACCTTGGGAGAGTGGGACAGGGAGTGACTAGTAACTCACATGGGCTTTGTTTTGCTGGGGGTGGGGGTGATAACTGTATTTTAAGATATTGGTGACAGTTGCACAACATTGTGAATATATTAAAAGCCATTGAACTGTACATTTTAAAATGGTGAATTTCATCATACGTAGATTATATCCGAATAAAAAAACTGATGAGAAATAATATTGGTAAAAACATCAGTTAATGTAACACTCAACTGTATTTTTTTCTAACTTCTTAAAGGAAATATAACAATACTTATTTTTTGGTAGGAAAATAAGCCAGATCTAAAATATAAGAAACTATTAGCATAACGCTACAAACAGAATGTTTGTGTTCCCTCCAAATTCACATGTTGAAGTTCTAATTCCTACTTTGATGGCATTTAGAAATAAGGCCTTGGGAGGCAATTAGATTTAGATAAGGTCATGAGGATAGAGTCTCATGATGGGATTAATGCCCTTAAAATAATAAGAAGAGACCAGAGCCCTCTCTCCCTTCCATGTGAGACAGAACAAGAAGGTGGCCATCTGCAAACCAGGAAGAGAGTCCTCACCAGGTACTAAATCTTCTTGCACTTTATCTTGGGCTTTTAGTTTCTAGAACTATGAGAAATAAATGTCTGCTGCTTAAGCCACTGAGTTTATGCTATTTTGTTATAGCAGCCTGAGCTGACTAGAAAACATATCAAGCTGAAAGGGACAATCAGAGTTAAAGTGTGGTAACATCCTTGCATTGCTTTGGACAAACAAAGTGGTTGGTTATTTTAAAAATCTGTTAGGTTTGCATATATGTCAAAATATCTAGGCTATACATTAAAAGAAAATAATAAAGGCTATATAAGTCTTTGGAAACATAATTTCAAAATCATAGAGCAAAAAGTGTAATTTAAAAAAGAAAACACTATTTAATAAAAATGCAAATAGGTACCAAATCATCAGAAAAAGTAGGACAAAAAAATTCATTAAAATATATTTCACATGTGTGGGAAGGATATGAACTATATGACCAAAGGGAAGACTGTATGTAGCATGTTATATTTTCTTAAAATAGTTACAGTAGCAGTTTTGGTCTGATGTGCTCTTCAGAACTTTGGCAATCCTTTACCAAGAAGTAGAATCCATTCCCATTTCTTTCAAAATCCGGTGAGCTTACATGAGTACTATGACAAATAGAATGTGGTGGATACAATATTGCATGGCTTTTAATGCTGAATCCTAGAAAGTGACACAGCTTTCATCTGCCTTCCTATCTAGACACTCACCCTTAGAACTGATACCATATCTTTGGGAAATCAGATTAGATGAAGATGCTGTGTGTGGGTAGTATGGCTGACATTTCCAGGTAAGGCCCAGCCTACAGCCAGTATCAAGAACCAGACATGTGAGTAAATGAGGATTCCAGGCCTTAACCCTTGAACGGTCCCAGTAGATACCAGAGTGGGAGAGATACACTGTCCTCAATGAGGTCTGCCAAAGTTACAAGTTCATAAGCAAAATAAATGTTGTCGTAAGCAAAATAAATGTCATAGCTTCCCTCAAACCTGTAAGTTTCAGGTAGATTGTTATGAAGTATATTCAATCCAAACCATTAAACTCTTTAGTATAACAGCCCCTAATTTTGGGATAGCTGTTTTCTGTTATACAGAAGAAAATATTAGGCTTCCTTTCAAATGGCTTTATTTATTAATGCAGTGGACTTAGTTAGCAATGCAGTGGTTCTCAACTTTCTGGAATCTATGACTTGCTTTTAAATCCTAGATATGTTGGCAGGAACTTGAAAAAGTTATATGATTTAAAACAATATGAAACATATCAGCAACAACCAATGCCTGGTTTTTGATGAGAATCACAATATCTCACACAATTTCTAGAAATCCACAGCTACACTATCCACTTGGTCCTCCCTCAAGGCTGATCTGTTTTTGTAGAACTCCTTATTGACAGAGAAATGAGTAAATATACTTATTGCATCAGTAAATCCATAACCTTCCTTGGTATTGGTTCTTGTTCCTCTTTCCCCTGCAGCCAATTGTACCCTCCTCTGAAGCCAGTGGTATAATGTGCCTAGCTCAATGTTCCTTTTGACAACTGGTACAAGAATAACCCAACTCATTAATTGAGAGTTGGTGTCACAATTGGGATATCACCCACTACGCTGATGAGAAATAGCATCAATTATTATCTCTACAAGGGTTGGAAACATAGGAAATGGATGTTTCTATAGTATTCCAAACTTTCTAAGGAAATGGTTCAGCCTTACAAGATAACAGAATAAGGTGGTGTGGCAAAAATTGGAAAAATTACTTGCGGTTGTATAATTTTAGAAGAATTTACTACTATAGAAAGGCTTCTATTGATATTAAAGAGATGGATTTTTAGAAGAACAGTTTCCTTGGACTAAAGAAAATGTCACTGCTGTTTACTCTCTATGCATTTTCTTTTTCAGGATGCAGATAGTAAACAGGTACAACTTATCATCTCCCTTAAACCTGCTTAAAAATTAAAACTGCAAAGAAACCCTGAGAGGAGCACAGGAAAATTAGTGGAGAGAATGAAGCAGGATTTTGTTATGAATTTACCTTCTTCTGGCTTTCTAAGAAGACCCAGTTCATCAGAGCTTGAACTTGTCTAGATGATATACAAAAAGCTAACTATTGCTAAGAAGCACATTTTGCACAGGCTATCTTATTTAAAATAGGACATGTTTCTGGCTACTTATTTCACATATGGTTTTTAGGCACATATGCTCCTAGAAGCTGCATATAAGAATATATTATGATTTAAACATACATAAAGATATCAGTATGGAATATATATACTATATATATATATATATATTACACATATATATAATCTATCTATACCATAATATGTAAATATATAATACAGATATGCATAACATCAACAAAATTTCTATCTTTTTGGTGTTCCTAGTCTATGTGGAGAGAAGCCCACTTCCTTGGAAGCGATGATCTAGTCTCTTAGAATTACTGAATTCCATTTTCTGGCTCACTCTATGGCCACCCATTATTGGTGGAGTTCTAAGATCTCTGGAAAAAGCCAAACTAAGAAGCATCCAGGCTCCATGCACTTCACACTGCATCAACTGTTACTGTGATTGCCAAGAAAATCTGAGAGTTTAAGATATACTAGAACTTTTTAATATCATGGAGGGATAAATTAAGGTTAGTAAGTAAGGGAAAACTTAAAACAGAGGCATCAGGATTGTGCCAATTTTCATAGCTACTGTAATGGGGGGACCAGGGAGGAGTTCAAGAGCTTATATTTGATTCTATAGTTTCCCTCAATATCCTAAATATTTAGAGTATTTCTTGAGATATGAGAAAAGAAAATATAAATCATATTTCATGGATACTGTGGGGGGGAAATGAGAACTTTTAGGGTTTTTTTATACAGCAAAGCTAAATTAACTTCAAAACTGAATTACTTCATAACTTTAAAAACTTAAATTTGGCAGGATGTAATATGATAGTCTTAGCATGCCCATTTTCCTTTTTGGTCCCTGTTTTCTATGATATTGCAGGCATTTGTATTTCTGTGATAAAGTATTATGTGATTTCCTAAAATATGATTTCATATGGAGACCAACTGTTTTGGGTGCTTCTGTAACTTCAAATACTACAGGATCATGAAATGAAACTTATACAATTCAATCTGCTACTTTTATTACTATACTTAGTATGCTAAATATAGAAATAAATATTACCCCGAAAATGGTTTAACTTTAGTAATTTAATTACATTTATGCAAGTAAGTATGTATGTTATGTATGCAATATATGTAATCTCTATACCACATGTGGGGCTTGCACTCATGACCCTGAAATCAAGCATCGCATATTTTCTTGAATGAGCTAGTCAGTTTCCCCTAATTTAATTACTTTTAAAGATGAAATTTTATTCTTTATCATAAGTTACTTGTATTCGTGGAATATAGAATTTCTTAGTTTTTGCTAGTTTCACAAGGTTAGTAAAAACTTAAAGTCTACTATTGTTTTTGTAAAACAAAGAAAGTGACTTTTGGGCTCAAAGGTTTTTCATTTATCCTGTTTTGTTATCTTTTCACTTCGAACCATCCCATAGTGTGCTGTTGTTAAACTGATTTAAACGTGGAAATGTAAGCATTTAAAAATATTTTTCTATGCTATAATACAGGTAAGCACAGAGGATAACAAAGCACAGAAGGGTGGCATTATAAGGGCTTGGTTTTAGGATAGTGAGGTATAGGATTTTTGTGTGGAAGTTACCCTTGAGTAGGAAAGGGAAAGAACATTTCCCTTTCCCTTAAAAGAATTTACTACTATAGAAAGGCTTCTATTGATATTAAAGAGATGGATTTTTAGAAGAACAGTTTCCTTGGACTAAAGAAAATGCCACTGCTGTTTACTCTCTATGCATTTTCTTTTTCAGGATGCAGATAGTAAACAGGTACAACTTATCATCTCCCTTAAACCGTGTTTAAAATTAAAAATGCTTAAAATTTAAAACTTAAAAATTAAAACTGTGTGCCATGTGTGAAAAGGAAGAACATTTCGGGAAGAGAACAAGAACAAAAGCAAAGAGGAAAAGAGAATATGTTTGTGCAATTGCTAATAATCATGTACTCACTTATGGTGAGAGCAAAGGGTACATGTGGAGTGGCTGGGATTGCAGCCAGGATTGGGAGGCCATGTTTGCTGTGCTGTGCTAAAACACACAGACAGGGGATCCCTGGGTGGTGCAGCGGTTTGGCGCCTGCCTTTGGCCCAGGGTGCGATCCTGGAGACCCAGGATCGAATCCCACGTCGGGCTCCTGGTGCATGGAGCCTGTTTCTCCCTCTGCCTGTGTCTCTGCCTCTCTCTCTCTCTCTCTCTGTGACTATCATAAATAAATAAAAAAAATTAAAATAAATAAAATAAAATAAAATAAAACACACAGACAGAAAGTCATGGTTCCAGGAAGTCATGGTTTCCTATGAAGAAGGACGGCATGGTCAATTTTTAATGGCACGAATGGGTAGGTTATTTTTTAAGGTATCGAAAAATAAATATGTTTTGGGATGAAGAGAAATGAGTTACATTTTTGACATGTTGAATTATAAGTGTTGTTATGGTACCCAGCTAAAGTTATCAACAAGAAGCCTAAAGATACGATTGTGGATCTCAAGAGAAAGCTCCATGCTGGAAATAATTGCTTTGGGATTCATCGACATGTGCTAAAAGTGGAGAGTGTTCATTAACACAGATTACACCACATGAAAAGTGAGTAAGAGGACCAAATCATATCTTAAGAAAATATTATTTTTCCTAAGTTTATTTCTGACATCATTTCATTGTGCTTCTGTACATTCACAAATGTGGAAAAGATTTCAGAATGTGTAAATTGTCAATTAAGCAAGATGTTTATAAATTACATAAACTCCTCAGGGGCAAAATTTTGCATCTGTTTTACTCATTGCTATGTTATCAGTACCATGAATAGTACCTAGCATTTAATAGGTTATCAGTGACCTATTACAATATTTATTAGTTAAAAAACTAAAAAAGAAATTGATACCAAAGAGGAAGATGGGGGAGTAGGTAAATCGTGAGCTCAGATTCTCCCACAGACAAACTGAGAAAATAACATGTAATGTAACTCACTCTGATAATGACCTGAGTTTGGCTGAACAGATCTTCCACAGCTAGAGGCATAAAAGAGAAGACCCATCAAGAAAGGCATGAAGGGAAGAAACAGGGTAGGAAACCAAACACCTCGCATACAGTGATGCATAAGTGGGAGAGATATTACAAGTGTGGAGGTCCTCCCTGAGGAGCAAGGGATCAAATCTCACACTGGGTACCCCGGTCTCTGAGGATTAGGCACTGGGAGAATAAGCTCTCATAACACCTGGCTTTGAAAATCAGTAGGGCTTAGATCTGGGAGCTTTGAATACTAGTGGGCTTAACTCTGGGAGAGTGGAAGGAGTATAGGAAGCTGAGTCTCGGCTCTTCAATGGCCTACACACTATACCACTTGGTCTAAGACTCGTCACGGAGGTGGCAGTTTGAAAAATGCCCGAGGTTTGTTAAAGATTTATTGGCTAATTTTAGGATGTCTTGCCTTCTTTTAGCCTAACTAGCCAAATGCTTGTGGGAACCAGTTCTGACTCTCCATACACCTTGCTAGTACCAATTCCACACACCCTTCAGGCATTTCCTAGGAACCTGCCCTATCTAATTCACTTGCCCCAGTAGATGCCCATCCAAAGCAGCTCTGCCCTGCTACCTCCAGCAGGCAGCCTCAGTTGAGACCAGCATTTCCCCAGAGCAACTATCTCTATACCATATCTGGAAGGCAGCCCCAGCTGGGGCTGGTGCCCCTCCAAAGTGACTTCTGCCTTGGAGAGGGTGCCAGCTAGCACCACTGACCAGTGTACTCATAGTAGCTACAGTTGGGCTTATCAGTCAGCTGTAACAGGAGCCAGCCCCATACACCAGAATACCCATAGCAGTTGTAGCTCAGCCACAATATGAGGGTGCACACAGCCCACACAGGGGGACATACCTAGAGCACTTGGTTCTGGTGACAGGGAGGGATTGCCTTACAGGTACCAGAAGATGCCTTCTACAAAAGGCCACTACTTTCAAGTCCAGGAGATGTAGCTAGCCAACTTAATAGTAACAAGCAGATAGACAAAATGAGGAATATGACCCAAACAAAATAATAAAACCCCAGAAAAAGAGTTAAACAAAATGAAATTAAGCAAAATACTTGGTCAAGAGTTCAAAGTAATGGTCATAAAAATACTCATTGGACTTGAGCAAGAGTGGATGAACTTGTGAGAACTTCAACAAAGAAATAGAAAATATAAGAAAGAACCAGTTACAGCTAAAGAATACCATTACTAAAATGGAAAATCCACAAGAGGAAAACAAAAGGAGAGATTACAGGATGTAGAAGCAATCTGAAATACAGGATTAATGGGAAGTAAGCTGAACAACAAAAAGAAAAAAAAGAATTAAAAAATGAGAAGAGGCTAAGGGGCATCTGTGATATCAGCAAGTGTAATAATATTTGTATTATAAGGGTCCCAGAAGGAGAAAAGAGAGAGAAAGGAGCAGAAACCCTTTGAAGATATACTAGCTGAAAATTTCCCTAACCTAGAGAATGAAACAGAAATGCAGGTCCAGCAATCAAAGAAAACCTTGAACAAGGTGAGCCTACGAGGTCCAAACAAAGACACATAAGAATTAAAATGATAAAAATTAAAGATAAAGAATCTTTTTTTAAAAAAGTTTTATTTGGGCAGCCCAGGTGGCTCGGTGGTTTAGCGCCGCCTTTGGCCCAGGGCATGATCCTGGATACCTGGGATCAAGTCCCATTTTGGGCTCCCTGCATGGAGTCTGCTTCTCCCTCTGCCTGTGTCTCTGCCTCTTTCTCTCCCTCTCTATGTCTCTCATGAATAAATAAATAAAATCTTTTTTAAAAATCTTACAAAAAAGTTTTATTTATTTGAGAGAGAACATGAGCATAGGAAAGAGCAGAAGAGGAAGGAAAGCAGACTCCTACTGAGCTTGAAGTCTGGATACAGTGCAACCCCAGGACTGTGACATCATAACCTGAGCTGAAGTCAGATGCTTAACTGACTAAGCCACCCAGACACTCCAAAGAGATCATCTTAAAAGCAGCAAAATAAGGCACACAGTTATGCACAGGAGAAATCCCACAAGACTATTAGCTGATTCTTCAGCAGAAACTTTGCAGGCCAGAAGAATGGCATGATATAGTCAAAATGCTAAAAGGAAAAAAAAAGAAAACAAACCCTACAGCCGAGAATACTTTACTTGGCAAAAAATATGATTCTAAATTGAAGTAGAAACAGAGTTTTCCAGACAAACAAAAGTTAAAGGAGTTTATCACCATTAAGCCAAACTTAGCAGAAATGTTAAAGGGACTTCTTTAAAGGAAAAGACAAGACCATAAACAGAAGTAAAAAAATTGTGAAAAGAAAAAATTTCTATGGTAAAAGCAAATATAAAGTAAAAGTAGAAGTTTAATCACTTACAAAGCTAGAATGAAGGTTAAAAAACAAAGGGTAGTAAAATAAATTATATCTCCAAAATTAGCCAAGAATTGCACAAAATAAAAAGATACATGACACCATATATGTAAAACACAGAAGGGAGACAGTAAAAATATAGTGTTTGAATCTTTTATAGTTCACAATGTTTTTGAACATAAGCAATTATTAACTTAATATAGACTGCTATATACATAGGATGTTATATATAAACTTCATGACAATCAAATCAAAAACCTATAATAAATTAAAAAATAAAGAGAAGGTATTCCAATCATAACACTAAAGAAAGTCTTTAAATCACAAAGGAAACAAACAAGAGAAGAAAGGAACAGAGAATGGCAAAACAACCAGAAAACAATTAACAGAATGGCAATAAGTATGTAATTACTTTACTTACTAATTACTTTAAATTGAAATGAACTAAATGCTCCAATAAATTACTTCAAATGGAAATGGACTAAATGCTCCAATAAAAAACATATGGGTGACTGAATGGATTAAAAAAATCAAGACTCATCTATGTGTTGCCCACAGGAGACTCACTTCAGCCCTAAAGACACACAGACTGAAAATAAAGGGATGGAAAAACATACTTCGTGCAAATAGAAGCAAAAAAAAAAAAAAAAAAAAAAAAAAAAAAAAAAACTGAGGTAGCAAAACCTTTATCAGACAAAATAGACTTTAAAACAAAGACTAGGGATCCCGGGGTGGCGCAGCGGTTTGGCACCTGCCTTTGGCCCAGGGCGCGATCCTGGAGACCCGGGATTGAATCCCACATCAGGCTCCCAGTGCATGGAGCCTGCTTCTTCCTCCGCCTGTGTCTTTGCCTCTCTCTATCTCTCTGTGACTATCATAAATAAAAAAAAAAAAAAAAAAAAAGAGGGGTTTTCCTAAAAAAAATAATAATAATAAAAAAATAAAAAATAAAACAAAGACTGAAGCAAGAGACCAAGAAGTATGCTACATAATAATATAGGGATCAATCCAGCAAGAAAATATAGCAATTGTAAATATCTATGCAACAAACATAGGAGTACCTAAATACATAAAGCAAATATTAAGAGACAAAAAGGAAGAAATTGACAGTAATACATTAATACTATGCTTCAACACCCCACTTACATCAATGAATAGATCATTCAGACAGAAAATCAATAAGGAAAGATCAGCTTTGAAAGACACATTAAGCCATATGTACTTAACATGTATTTACATAGCATTCCATCTGCGAACAGCAGAATACACGTTCTTTTCAAGTGCACCTGAAATATTCTCCAGGATAGAGCATGTAAGGCCACAAAAGGATCTCAATAAATTTAAGAAGATTGAAATCATATTTATCATCTATTTCAACCAGAATAGTAGTAGACTATAAATCATTGCAAGAAAGAAAAAGCTGGAAAAACCACAAACACGAGACTAAACAACACGCTACTCAACAACCAGTATGTCAATGAAGAAATGAAAGAGTAAATTTAAAAAATTAACTTGGAGACAAATAAAAATGAAAATACAATAGTTCGGGACAGCCCCGGTGGCCCAGCAGTTTAGCACTGCCTTCAGCCCAGGGCATGATCCTGGAGACCCGGGATCAAGTCCCATGTCAGGTTTCCTGCATGGAGCCTGCTTCTGCCTCTGCCTGTGTCTCTGCCTCTCTCTCTCCCTCCCTCTCTCTCTCTCTCTCTCTCTGTGTGTGTCTCTCATGAATAAATAAATAAAATCTTAAAAAAAAAGAAAATACAATAGTTCAAACTCTTTGGGATCTAACAAAATAGATTATAAGAGGAAGGTTTATGGTCATTCAGTCCAACTTCGAGAAACAAGGAAAATTTCAAATAAATGATCTAATGTTACACCCAAAGAATCTAGAAAAAGAAAATCAAACAAATCCTAGAATTAGTACAAGAAAGGAATAAAAATCAGAGTGGAAATAAAGGAAACAGAGACTAAGAAAATAATTTAAAAACCCAGTCAAGGAAATGAAGAGCTAGTTCTTTGGAAAGATAAATAAAATTGGTAAACCTTTAGCCAAACTAATAAAAAAAAAAACAAACAGAGAACTCAAATCAATAAAATCAGAAGTTAAAGGAGAGAAGTTACAACTGATGACACTGAAATATAAAGGATTGTAAGAAACTACTATGAAAAATTATACCTCAAAAATTGGGTAAACTTGAAGAAACGTATAAATTCCTAGAAACATATAATCTTCCAAGACTGAATCAGAAAGAAACTAAAAAACTGACCAGGCTGATTGTTAGTAGGGAAATTGAATCAGTCATTAAAAAACAAAACAAAACAAAAAAAACACCTCCCAATAAATAAAAGCCCAGGACCAGAAGGATTCACAGGTGAATTTTACCAAATTTTTTAAAGTAGAGTTAATTCTTACCTTTCTCAAAATATTCCAAAATATCCATGAGGAGGCATTGTTTCCAAATTCATTCTGAAGGCCAGCATTACCCTAATAACAAAATCGGACAAAGACACTATAGAGAGAGAAAGAGAGAGAGAGAGAGAGAGAGAGGAAACAGCATGCCATTATTCTTGTTGAACATAAAGTAAAAATCCTCCACAAAAGAGTAGCAAACCAATTCAAAAAAACATTAAAAGAATTATTCACAATGATCGAGTGAATATTGATTTGCAGTTATTGAACTATCCTTGGAATCAATCAACATAATACACCACATTAAAAAGTGATGGATAAAAATCATATGATCATATCAATAGATCCATTAAACAACACTTAACATCTTTCATGATAAAAACTTTCAACAAAGTATAGAAGGAACATATCTCAGCATAATAAAGGCCATATATGATAAACTCACAGCTAACATTACACTCAATGGTGAAAATTTGAAAATTTTTCCTCTAAGATTAGGAAGAAGACAAGGATGCCCATTCTCACCATTTTTATTCAACATGGTGTTGGAAGTTATAACCATAGAAATTAGACAAGAATAAATGACAACGTGCAAACTAGTAAAAAAGGATTCAAACTGTCACTATTGACATATGACATAATACTTATATAGAAAACCCTAAAAACTTCACCAAAAAACTATTAGAATAAGTGACTTCAGTAAATCTGTAGGATATAAAATCAATATACAGAAATCTGTTGTGTTTATGTGCAGTAATAATGAAATACCAGAAAGAGAAATTTTTTAAAAATCTGATTTACAGGGGCACATCATGGCTCAGTTGGATGAGCAACTGGCTCTTGGTTTTGGCTCAGGTCATGATCTCATGGATTGTGAGATCAGGCCCCATGTTGTGTTCTGCACTCAGTGGGGAATCTGCTTGATGATTCTCTCCCTCTCTCTCTCTAAAATAAATACATACATAAATAAATCTTTAGAAAATCCCATTTACAGTCATATCACAGAATAAAACAACTAGAAATAAATTTAACCAAGGATATGAAAGACCTGTACCTTGAGAACTCTAAGACATTGATGAAAGAAACTGAAGACAAGACAAATAAATGAAAACATATAACATTCTCATGGACTGGAAGAATTAATATTATTAACATAGCTATACTATCCAAAGCAATCTACAGATTCAATGTAATGTCTATCAAAATACCATAGTACTTTTCACTAGACTGTAAAAAAAAAAATCCTAAAAGTTGTATGAAACCCCTAAGACTCTGAATATCCAAAGCAGTCTTGAGAAAAAAGAACAAAGTTAGAAGTATCATGCTCCCAGGTTTCAAGCTATACTACAAAGGTATAGTAATAAAAAGAATATGATACTGCCACAAAAGCAGACATCGATACCAGTCAAACTGAATAGAGGATCCAGAAATAAACTCACGTTTATATCATTAATCAATGATAAAGGAGGAAAGAATGTACAATGGGGACAAGACATTCTCTTCAATAAATGATGCTGGCAAAACTGGACAGCTACATGCAAAGGAATAAAATTGGATTACTTTTTTATCTCATTCACAAAAATAGATTTAAAATGGACTAAAGAAGGCAGCCCTGGTGGCTCAGTGCTTTAGTGCCGCCTTCAGCCTGGGGCATGATCCTGGAGACCCGGGATCGAGTTCCACATCAGGCTCCCTGCATGGAGCCTGCTTCTCCCTCTGCCTGTGTCTCTGCCTCTCTCTCTCTCTCTGTCTCTCTGTCTCTCTGTGTGTTTCTCATTAATAAATAAATAAAATGTTAAAAAAAATAAAATGGACTAAGGACCTAAATCTAAGACTTGAAACCATAAAACTCCTAAAACACAACAGAGACCACATACTCTTGGATATTTGCCTTACCAATATTTCTCTGGATATGTCTCACAAGGCAAGGGAAGTAGAGCAAAAAATAGAAAATTGGGATTATATCAAACTAAAAAAGCTTTTGTACAGTGAAGGAAACACAAAAAGCAACCTACAGAATGGGAGAAGATACTTGGAAATGATACAGCTGATAAGAGGTTAATATCCAAAGTATATCAAAAACTTATACAACTCAACACCAAATAACGTCTAAATAACCTGATTTTAAAATGTACAGAAGACTTCAATAGACAGTTATGTATTGAAGATATACAGATGGCCAACAGACGCATGAAAAGATGCTCAAGACAACTAATCATTGGGAAAATGTAAGTTAAAACCATAATAAGACATTATCTTATACCTGTCACAATGGCTAGTATTAGAAAGACAAGAAATAACAAGTGTTGGTGAGGATATGGAGGAAAAGGAACACTTGTGCACTGTTGATAGGCTTGCAAATTGGTACACCCACTATGGAAGACAGTATAAAAGTTGCTCAAAAAACTAAAAGTAGAAATATCATACAATTCAGTAATTTCAGTTCTAATTATTCACCCAAAGAAAATGAAAACACTAATCCAGAAAGATATATGTATCTTTATGTTTATTGCAACATTATTTACCATAGCCAAGGTTTGGAAACATCCTAAGTGTCCATTGATTAATGAATGAATAAAGAAGATGCAGTATATGCACATAATGGAATACTACTCAGCCTATACAAAAGAATGAAATCCTGCCATTTGAGACCACATGGATGGATCTAGGAGTTATTGTGCTAAGTAAAATAAGTCAGAAGAAAGAAAGACAAGTACCATATGATTTCCTTTACATCTAGAATCTAAAAAACAAAACAAAACAAAACGAGCAAATGAACATATAAACACATAAACAAACAGAAACAGACTCATAAATACAGAGAGAAACTGGTAGTGGCCAAAGGGGATAGGGAGGGGCTAGATAAAATAGGTAAAAGGGACTAAGAAGTATAAATTTTCAGTAAAATAAGTCATGAGGATGAAGAGTACAGCATAGGGAATATAGTCAATTATATTGTAATAACTTTGTTGACAGAAGGTTTAACTATACTTACCATGGTGAACATTTCATAATATATATAATGTTTGAATCGTTATGTGGTACACCTGAAACTAGTTTAATCTTATATGTGAACTATACTTCAATGAAAACTATAGCAATACCAGATACTGTTTTAAGTGCTCGGGATGCAAAATGATTAAGGCATATCTCGTATGTTAAAGGAAGTCATTCTCTTGTAAGGAAGGCACATCACGAAGCAATAATTGTAAAATAATATGACAAACAGAAATTATGGAGGACAGTTTAACTGAGAGCACAGCAGGAGAAGAGGAATGAGGACATGAGAAAGCACAGTATTTACAGAAGAGTATTTGTTCAAGTGCCAGAAGCATGAGACGTTTCAAGTCCTAAACATGCAATATGGTTAATGTGGCTATATGTAGTAACTAGTCTCATGTTTCTGCTTTTGCAATTTATATACAAAAACTTTAAAGCTGAATACTTTTTATCTACAAATTTATTTGTTTGAAACTACCAGTTACATTATCAATCTGAATTGCATTCAACTGCAGTTAGCAGAGTCTGAAAAAAAAAAAAAAACACCTTTAACGAGAAAAGTAGTTCACTTTTATCATGCAACATCGAATTCCTATGTTGGGGTTCAGATCTGGGGCACCTGGTTAAGGAACCAGACTCTTCTGTCTTCTTCCTGCTTTACCGTCTTAATATGTTACATTCATTTCCTGGCTCCAAGGTGGGTGCTCCACCTCCAGGCATTGCTTAAAGTTCCAGGAAGGAAGAAACAGTTCACCACCACCACCCCCTTTTTTAAATTAGGAAAGTGAAGGGAGCCTCAGTCAGTGGAATTCCACTTCTACTTCTTTGTCCTGAACAAGGTTACATGGCATGATCATGCCACTATAAATAATCTTAATGTGTGTGTGTATATTTTTAAAGATTTTATTTATTTATTCATGAGAGACACACAGAGAGAGGGGCAGAAACATAGGCAGAGGGAGAAGCAGGCCCCCCATTGGGAGCCCAATGTAGGACTCCATCCTGGGACCCAGGGATCACAACCTGAGCCAAAGGCAGATGTTCAACCACTGAGCCACCCAGGTGCTCCCTTAATGTATATTTTAAAGAAAAGATTAGTTAGAAACTATGGGACTAGACTTCCAGTTGTAACATTATGTCTGACTTGATAACATAAAAGCCATCTTTCTTAAAATATCTAGAAATTATGTAAAAAATAACACAGATTCGGTTATATACAAAGCTACAATCTTGAGAAAGATAACCAAGATGCTGAACATGAAAATGGACACAGAAATCACAGCAGTTAATGTTGATGCTCAGTGGGATGGGAAGGGGGTTCTAGGGATTTGGGTGAGAGTAGCCATGTGTGGAGAAATCACAGACCTTGGGCTACCTAAGGCAAGGTGTGAAGATTGAGAACCCACGTTAAGAAAACACCCTCAAGTAGTGATCCTCCCAAAAAGAGTGTGGCAGAAAAACATCATCCACCTCAGAGAGAGATGATAAGAAAGGTATTGTTTTCTTTTCATGTTTTTATGGAAAATGTTTCTCCTGAGAGTCTCACCTGGACCTTATAAGCATTTAAGGTACAAATTCTGGTTTAATAAAATCTAAGCCAAGAAACTAACACACAATACAAGTCCCTAGATAGTGATACACCTAAGACCACAGACAAAGCAAAAGCAAACTGCTCTGAAATAATACTCCCATAACTCTGACCAGTGTGGATTGCCACAAGAAGCCAGCCTATCTAAAGATGAACTCACAATTTTGAAGTGGTGTAACACTTAAGTAAACCACTCACTTTGATTAGAAAACATAACCCAAGAATTTAAAGAAAGAATGTAATAATCTCAAGGAAGAATATAAAAATAATTTTAAAAATAATTACAAACATTAAAAAGAACAGAAATTCTATGGCAAAGGAAGCAAAATACTAAGAAAACAAGGTACTAAAAAGAAAGACTTTTGAAAAGATCTAAATCGAAATTAAGATGAAGAAAATATGGTCAATTAGATGCAGGTGAAGAGACAAAGAGATGGTAAGTAGGGAGATAGGAAAGAGTTACACAAAATATTGTCCAGAGAGGTGAAAGGTGGGCAAAAAAGGTGGGTGAAGGATAAGGAGGATAAATTTAAAGATCTTATGCATAATAAAAGCATTCAGAAGAAAGAATATGGAGAATCAGTGAGAAGCAATATTCAAATAGAATGATAAGTAAAGGGCAGCCCCAGTGGCCCAGTGGTTTAGCGCCATCTTCAGCCCAGGGTGTGATCCTGGAGACCTGGGATTGAGTCCCGCATCGGGCTCCCTGCATGGAGCCTGCTTTTCCCTCTGCCTGTGTCTCTGCCTTTCTCTCTCTGTATCTCTCATGAATGGATAAATAAAATCTTTTTTTTTAAAAAAGAAGGATAAGTAAAAAATAATTTCCTAACTAAATATATTGTAGTGAAATTTTAGAAAAGCAAAATAAGAGAACATCTTAAAATTAATGAGACAGGAAAAACAGGTTATTTCCAAAGAGACAGGGATTTGTTAGATCACTGACTTAACAATAATGTTTCATGCTAAAACATTAGACTGAGGAAATCAGTAGAACTGGGAATTTTTCTACAGCAGCAATTCTAAACAGAATTCAGCAAATAAAAGCTTGGTACAGATCTATCCCTTTGGGTCAAAAACCTACCTATTTCTGACCAGAACAAATAAGTATTGCAGAGAAGAATCCTGCAGTATATAGACACTTTCTATCTTTTTATACGTTTAGGATAAACAAATGGAAAGCTCAGTGCTAGTACTAGTCAGTGCTTTACATAGCTATAAATAAAAGGAATTAGTTTATATCTTAGGTGGTATTATAGGGAATAGAGGTTTATATTTAAAAACTAATTGAGTCAAACATCTATCAATCTATCAATACAGAGGTCTGCAGCACTACAAGTATTAACAAAGCTTAAATTTATCTCTAAAAACTACATCAATTTACGAACCTTAAGAATGTAAAATATACCAGATCTTTTGCTACAGTCTTTAAATCAGGATAGTTCTCAGCAGGGACAATGCACAGTTCTAATCTTCTAGACCTAAAAAATATTTGGCACATCTATCTTACACAGATGAAATGTGCTCTAATATATTTAATGACAATTTTAAAAATCTATGAGCTCATCGTGATTCTAAAATGGGAGGAAAGAGCTTCTTTATATGGGTACCTGGGTGGCTCAGTGGTTGAGCATCTGCTTTCAGCTCAGGTCATGATCCCAGTGTCCTGCGATGGAGTCCTGCATCAGGCTCCCTGTGAGGAGCCTGATTCTCCCTCTGCCTATGTCTCTGCCTCTCTCTCTCTGTGTCTCTCATAAATAAAAAATAAATAAAATCTTTAAAAAAGAGCTTCCTTAGGAAGAATACCAACTAATAATTGCAGAAATAATGGTATAATTAGAAAACTCACCACATTAACCATTGTAACCATTGTTACATTATTCTTACAACTGATTCAGGCTAACACCTCAACTTTAATAGTCAAACTATTAGGTGAAAAGTTGCTGGAGAAGAGGACCTACCCATTCTCAAAGTGTTGCCTCACAGACTATCTTTCTGAAAAGGAACACAGAACCTGTATAATGATGAAATCTGGTAGATGATCCAAAAGATGAACCTTAATATCACAAAAAAATTAGACAGCATGCACTGCCTTTATGAAACACCCAGACATAGCACCAGGCATGGTAGTAACTGGCCAAGAAGCTGAACCTGAATCTAGGACTGAGGAAATAATCAGACAAGTACAAATTGAGGGACAATCTGTGAAACAAATGATCTATAGTCTTCAAATTAATGTTCATGAAAGATGAGAAAAAATGCTGGGGATTTTCTATATTAAGAAAAAAGAAACAGAACAACAAAAAGCAAATAGTGACCCCTGATCATTGTGTTCTGAATCAAAATAAAAATAGTTAAAAACAATATTATTAGGACAATTGGTAAAATATGAATATAAATAGTATGCTACCTAATAGCATATCAGTGTTAAGCTTCTTGAATGTGTTTCTTATACTGAAGGTGTGTAGGAGAAAGTCCTTGTTTCTAGGAGATTGCACATATATATTAAAACATGGAAAAAGGCAGATACAGCTAATGTGGTAAAAAGTGAACAGTTGGTGAATCTTGGTAAATATATAGTGTTCACTGTACTATACTGGAAGCTTTCTATGTGTTTGAAGTTTTTCAAAATAAAAACTTGGGAAAATGTGATTGTCTTAAGTCATTTATTACACTTAGAAATTCACAATTCCATTTTTTTAAATAAAAATTCTCAGGAAATAGACAAAACTACTGCCTCATGATTGTAAGATTTCACCTATCTAATATGTTGATAATAATTATTCTTACCACTTACTATGTCAGATACCATCCTAAGCACTTTAAATATATTCTCTCATTTGCCTCTCAAAGCCTCTAACTTGTTAAAACTTTTACATTTCACATGAGAAAATTGGATTTTAGTAACATTACATTAACTTGCCTGAGAGGCTAAATTAAGACTTAAATGCATCATTCTCTTCCCAGCGTCCAAGTTCTTACTTGTAAAATCTCCCTAGGAAATGTCTTTACATCAGGACTGTGCATCTGAACCAGGAGAGGTGCATGATAATAAAACAAACAGTTCCATATTCAGCTGCAACTGTGAACTACCTGACACAGGTGGCACTTTATTCAAGAGAAGGGAAATTAAAAAAAAAATTTTTTTTATTTAAAAAGAGAAGGGAAATGAATGAAAAATGCAGATTTAAGACCAATTTAATAAATACAATCACTTTCAGAAATACTAAATATTATTTTTATTGAACTGATACTATTTGACAGAGTCTATAAATACATTTTTGGTTCTCACATTCATGATAATCTTTTACTGGTTTATTGCTTAATATATCCTATTATGATTCAGGTCTCATTCCTAATCAATGTAGATTAAAACATGACATGAGAATAAATCAGACTCTCTTAATAACATGAAGAAGATGAATTCTCTGAAGATTCTTTATCAGTTGATTCACACTTTTTTCTTTGATGTCTTTATTTTTCTGTTCTCTGAGATAACAAGGCATCTTCACATAATGCTTTATAGTTATTTTAATAATTAAGCTGGATAACCTCTAACTTTTTTGGTTAAGATTATAGGAAACAATTTGTGAATAATATTTCAGCTATTGTATGTGGAACCAACAGAAACAGCAAAATGGTAGGTATTGCATCAGGCAGATAGAGACATTTTTTATGGAAAGAATTGGAGAAAAAGCTTTGAAAACATCTGTCATAAAAGAGAATTTACCCAAAGTGGCATAGTTCTATTGGTTCTAGAAAATATTTGTCTTTTCATCCCTCCTTACTTAAAGGAATACCTAACATAAATAATTTCTTTCAGCCTAAGAGAACATTATATACTTTATAGAAAATTAGTCACTCAACATAATCTTGTCAAAATGTAGAAAATAAATCCATTCATGTAAAAACTTATTTGGTTCTTTCTATGCCAGAAATTGTGCTAGTTGCTTGAAGGATAAAATGTCATTAAGAAAAAGATCAATTCATCAATGCCAATATCCTGTGTGCTAGTCCTGTAACACAGCTTCTACTGAACATTAAAAAATTTTAGCCATTGGCAAGAATTGTAGGTCAGAGCCAAAGGTTGTTAAATTCTCTGTAAACAAAATAGCTAAGTTAATTAAAATACAGGAAACTCTTTTTTTTTTTTTTTTTTTAAGCAAAAGAGTAATCGGCCTGATGACTCAGAATGAAACACTGCCATCTTCTAAAAGGTCAAAAATATATGACTTAGAGCTAATTAGCCAACCGACGAATGCAGTTAAGACTTGTTCCAAAGCAAGTAACTATTTTCTAATCATTACATGAAAGGTTAACTCCTACCCTCCTTGCTTTCTCTGAGCATACCAAGGTGAACTAAATAGCCAGTGGCATCTCCAGATCCAAAGTGGAAGAGAAAAAAGTACCTGAAAGTGAAGGTCAAAAACCATACAGCCAACCTTCACTGAAATTAAGGTAAGTTCATAGGTTAACTTTTTAGACTAGATATTACAAAAGACAACATAAAAACTCTACCAAAAACAACAACAACAACAACAACAACAACAACAACAAAACAAAACACAGAAAGCAGAAACAAACCAACATTTAAAGAATTCTAGAGGGGAAAAAAAGAGAAATAAATTCATCAGTGACTCTAGAGTCTGCCAAGAGGAAAATTGAAGGCTGTTTGGGAGCAGGATCTGAAAGTAGGCGAAGGTACTAATCAAGGCCCTGACACTATTACAGGTATCAGACCAAAGGCACTGAGTGGGAGGAAGGTGGAGATGGAGTGGGTTTTATGTTTTGGCATTTGGTCACTTTTTACTTGATATTCCTCTAATACTTCAAACATGCTGTTATTAACCTCCCCCATTGCACTGCGCATTATTACTAATGCCTCCCTGTATGACAGAGACTAGAATAGCTCCTGGCAGAGCCTCTTTGCATTTCCAGAATATATTTTTGAAGATTAAAGAGAAAAAAACTCACAAATACACCTAAAAGTCAGAGTGAGGATAGATTATTTTTAGTGTCCTTTCAGTGTCCTTTTCTGTTGCAGAGACAGAAGTGGAACACAAACTAGATTAAACAAAAACGGAATTTATCAGATCATTAAACTGAAAAGCCAAAAGTTGGCATTGGCTTTATCTACAGCAGGATCCAGGGCTCAGAGGATATCATCAAGGCTCCTGTCTTCCCTGGAACTCTGGGCTCTGCTTGTCATCAGGCAGCTTTATTCTGCATCTACCTATAAGCATAGGGCATGTCGTCCACATATTAATCCCACAAAATGATTCTGACAGTCTCAACCTGGCTCTCAGCTCACCTCTTTCTCAGGACTAGAGGAAGGTAGAGTGACCGAAAATTTTATCCTGTGAGGAGGAGGAGGAGGAGGGACTGGTTTTCCCAAGGAGAGGTTATTCCCCACAGTATGCCATTACTGTTTCTTGAATGAATGAATGAATGAATGAATGAATGAATCAATCAATCAATCAATCAGTCAATCAGTGAGATCATTTCTAGAATATCAGACATTTTTTTTGAAGTGGTCAAATTTCTGTATTCCTTCCCCTTACCTTATTTCTTGCTTCATTAAAATATTCTTAGCAACTAGAAAATAAAATGTTATAAATAGGAATAAAAAATACTGAGACAAGTACCTACTGTAAGTAAAATGCTACACGTGGAAGTGGAGACTTTAACAGTGAGGTAGTAAAACTGACAAAGATGACCTGACATTTCATGAGATTCTTAAGGATAGGGTAGAGAGGTATGGGGAAGAAAGGCAAATCCACAGAAGTTTGAGTCACTATACAGCAAAGTAGTAGATTCATTTGTTTTCTATTTTTAATAAACTTCAATTTAGGAACAATTTTAGATTTACAGAAAACTTGTAAAGATAATACAGAGAGTTCCTATATAACCTATACTCAGCTTCTTTTAATAATAATCTTTTTTTCAGCTTTATTAGGGTATAATTGAAAAATAAAATTAGAATATATTTAAAGTATCCAAACTAGTGATTCTTAGAGAATATAACTCAAGTAACCTTGGTAGCATATTCAAATCAACATCACTGTCCAAGAAAGATTCCGATATGTCCCCATAGAATGAAGAAAGACATCTATTCAAGATGGTTTTTTTTAAGATTTTATTTATTTATTCATGACAGACACAGAGAGAGAGAGAGAGGCAGAGACACAGGCAGAGGGAGAAGCAGGCTCCATGCAGGGAGCCTGACCTGGGACTCAATCCTGGGTCTCCAGGATCAGGCCCTGGGCTGAAGGCAGCGCTAAACTGCTAAGCCACCCGGGCTGCCCCTATTCAAGGTGTTAATAAACAAAACTCATTTGACATGCTTTTATGATGAGTGACAAAACTGGTTTTGACATGATCCAACAAATTTGAAGCAATGAGCCCAAGCTAGCAAATTTACATAAAACAGATATAGATGTCAAGTTCCATGAGTAAGTTTTAAATGTATGGGAACAGAACAGAAAGGCTTAGATCATTTGGAAGGGGGAACTCAGGATCAGAGAACTCAGTCAGGAAGTCACAGTTGCCATCTGTCTTTTTTTTAACAATTCAAAATAATTTACTCATTCTACACATTTTGATATTTCCTTATATTGTCACCTTGCCTTCTCCATATAAAATTTCTCGAAACTGACATTTCTTAGCTCCCCTGGTTGCTAAGGTGAAGGCACATGACTTATATTCCACCTCTGGGATGTACCTACATATGTCAGGTCAGAATCAAGCTGCCCAAGTGGAAGGCATTGATTCTGGGGGTGCAGGTGGACTCTGTTATTGCCAGAAACCCTCTAAGCTGTGGTTCCAGGCATTGTTTCAGGTTGCTTTTGTACCTGTTATAGAGTTGACCAAGTTTCTGAGAGCTAATATTTTGAAAAACAAACAAGCATATAAATAAACAAATACAATTTCCCCACTTAAATGGGATTCTACTGTTTTTCTTTCTTTTTAAAAATATTTTATTTATTTATTCATGAGAGACACACAGAGAGAGGTAGAAACATAGGCAGAGGGAGAAGCAGGCTCCCCCTAGGGAGCCTGATTCAGGACTTGATCCCAGGACACAGAGATCGCAGCCTAAGCGAAAATCAGATGCTCAACCACTGAGCCACTCAGGTGCCCCTTTTGTTTTTCTTTCTGAACACTGATAACAGAGGCCTCTGCTGTTTCTTTGCAAAACTGAGATAACCATATTCTGCAAACCTTTAAGGTAGAATGAAATGAGGTGAGGTATGTTAAACCACTTGAAAAGGTACTAAGGAATGATAAATATGTAAGATTTAATGTGGAATAAACCTATTTTCAGATGCTCCCAAAGACAAATCTACATCATACTGGAGCCACAGCAAAGAGAGAAATTCTGAACAAATATTCCAAGAGATTAGAGTTGTCCAGTGTTGGGACAGGCAGACTGGTAAAGGAAAGAGCCTCTCATACCAAAGGTATCAAAGCATAACTGGGTGATTAACAAATATACAGCAACTGGGATTTTTATTTCTGAAAGAGACAGACTAGATGCTACTAAATTCTCCTATAACTTTACTATTCCCTGATGTTGCTTTGTCAATTTCACATGAAAAGATTTTCTGGCCCAATCTCTATATTTTTTCTATGTGTACATTGATTGTATCACATTTATTAATTTTATGCTATGATAAAATTATTTGGTATCCCTTTAAATAATATAAATATTGAGTCACTTAATTCATATATATATGTATTATAGATATATCAAAATACCAAATATATATGTGTGTATATATATATACATATTGTGTATATATATATACACATAAATAAACTATTATATGTTATATACATATATATATATATCACACATATATATATTTTTTTTGAGAGAGAGAGAGAGCATGAGCAGGGGGTGGGGAGGGATAGGAACAGAGGGAAAGGAGGAGAGAGAGAATCTTAAGCAGTCTCCTGGCCTGGAGGCTGATGATGGGTTTGATCTCATGACCCCAAGATCATGACCCGAGCTGAAATCATGAGTCGGAGGCTCAACCATCTGAGCCACAAAATACCAAATATAATGATACATATTTAAAACTAAAATATACTGATACATGTCAATTTTTTCAAGATATATGTATAAAATTCCCTTACATCAATTAATATAATTACATTGACTAAGAGCATGTAAAAACATGTATAGTTACACTGCATGCATTTGCAAAATAACTTATGATACGGTTTTGTGCTTTTTTTTTTTTACTTTTTATAAAGAAAAGTACTATTTTGATCTCTATTTCAGTTTGAAATATATACTTTTTATCTGGGGTAAGTTTAGTATATATAAGTTTAGTATAGTAGAGGTGCTTCTGGGGTGCTGAGGTTACAAACTCAATCCCTAGAATTATGAGGGTAAATACACACATACATGAGCATGTGATAATGTGTGGCTTCCCCACACTCTGCAACAAGGGGACTTGACTCATACTTCTACTATCACTAAAGTATGTATTCATCTGCCATTCTATCTGCTGGATTAGGAACTCTTCAATGACAGGGCTCATTAAAATAACAGCTTCATTAAGACACAACTCATACCTGGTATGATTCACCCATTCACAGTGTACATGTATATGTTAGTATAAATAATAATTGAATACGTTACTGATATCATGATTTTGAACAAACTATTATGTTAAATTAAGAGGAATGAGGATTTTTTAAAAAAGAGTTTAGTTATTTATTTGAGAGAGAGTGTATATGCTCACACATGCACTAAAGTGGCGGGGGAGAGACAGAGCCAGAGAATCTCAAGCAGACTCTGCCTTGAGCATGAAGTCCAACGTAGAGTTCAATCTTACAACCTTGAGATCACAATCTGAGTCAAACCAAGAGTTGGAAAGTTAACTGACTAAGCCACCCATGTGTCCCAAGAAGAACAAAATGCGTTATTTATCTTTACTCTTCCTTCTTCATTGTTCAGATGTGAGTTTCTGATCTGTATTATTTTCCATTTCCATAAATAATTACTTTCAACATTTTTTTGCAAGGCAGATCTATTGGCAACAAATTCTCTCAATTTTTGTATGTCTGAGAAAGTATTTCTCTCTTACTTCTGAAGAATAATTTTACAGACTTCTAAGTTGGTGGACTTTTTCCTCTAAACACTGTAAATATTTCATTCCACTCTTTTATTACTTACATGGTTTTTGAGGAGAAGTTGAATGTAATTATCTTTGTCCCATTATAGGCAAGGTGATTTTTCTTCCCTCTGTCTTCCTTCAGGGTTTTTCTTTTCTTTTTTTTTTTTTCTTTTTTTTTCTCTTTTTTTTTATTGGAGTTCAATTTGCCAACATATAGCATAACACCCAGTGCTCATTCCATAAAGTGCCTCCTTCAGTGCCTGTCACCCAGTCACTCCATCCCTCTGCCCACCTCCCTTTCCACCACCCCTTGTCTATTTTCCAAAGTTAGGAGTCTCTCAGGTTCTGTCACCCTCACTGATATTTCCCACTCATTTTCTCTCCTTTCCCCCTTTATTCCCTTTCACTATGTTTTATATTCCCCAAATGAATGAGACCATATAATGTTTGTCCTCTGATTGACTTACTTCACTCAGCATAATATCCTCCAGTTCTATCCACATTGAAGCAAATGGTGGGTATTTGTAGTTTCTAATGGCTGAGTAATATTCCATTGTATACATAAACCACAGCTTCTTTATCCATTCATCTTTCAGTGGACACCAAGGCTCCTTCCACAGTTTGGCTATTGTGGACATTGCTGCTAGAAACATTGGGGTAGAGATGTCCCAGCATTTCACTGCATCAGTATCTTTGGGGTAAGTCCCCAGAAGTGCAATTGCTGAGTCGTAGGGCAGCTCTATTTCTAACTATTTGAGGAACCTCCACACAGTTTTCCTGAGTAGCTGTACCAGTTCACATTCCCAACAACAGTGCAAGTGGGTCCCCTTTCTCAACATCCTCTCCAACATTTGTTGCTTCCTATCTTGTTAATTTTCACCATTCTCACTGGTGTGAGGTGGTATCTCATTGTGGTTTTGATTTGTATTTCCCTGATGGCAAGTGATACGGAACATTTTCTCATGTACTTGTTGGCCATGTCTATGTCTTCCTCTGTGAGATTTCTGTTCATGTCTTTTGTCCATTTCATGAATGGATTGTTTGTTTCTTTGCTGTTGAGTTTAATAAGTTCTTTATAGATCTTGGATACTAGCCCTTTATCTGATACATCATTTGCAAATATCTTCTCCCATTCTGTAGGTTGTCTTTTAGGTTTGTTGACTGTTTCTTTTGATTTGCAGAAGGTTTTATCATGATTAAGTCCCAAGAATTCATTTTTGCTTTTGTTTCCCTTGCCTTCATCGATGTATCTTGCAAGAAGTTGCTGTGGCCAAGTTCAAAAAGGGTATTGCCTGTGTTCTCCTCTAGGATTTTGATGGATTTTGTCTCACATTTAAATCTTTCATCCATTTTGAGTTTATCTTTATGTATGGTGTGAGAGAATGGTCTAGTTTCATTCTTCTGCATGTGGATGAGCAATTTTCCCAGCACCATTTATTGAAAAGACTGTCCTTTTCCCAGTGGATAGTCTTTCCTGCTTTGTCGAATATTAGTTGACCATAGAGTTGAGGGCCCACTTCTGGGATCTCTATTCTGTTCCATTGATCTATGTGTCTGTTTTTGTGCCAGTACCACACTGTCTTGAGGATCACAGCTTTGTAGTACAACCTGAAATCTGGCATTCTGATGCCCCAGGTCCGGTTTTCTTTTTCAATATTCCCCTGGCTTGAGAGTCTTTTCTGATTCCACACAAATCTTAAGATTGTTTGTTCCAACTCTCTGAAGAAAGTCCATGGTATTTTGATAGGGATTGCATTGAATGTGTAAATTGCCCTGGGTAATATTGACATTTTCACAATATTAATTCTTCCAACCCATGAGCCTGGAATGTTTTTCCATCTCTTTGTGTCTTCCTCAATTTTTTTCAGAAGTGTTCTTTAGTTTTTAAGGTATAGATCCTTTACCTCTTTGGTTAGGTTTATTCCTAGGTATCTTATGTTTTGGGGTGCAACTGGAAATAAGATTGACTCCTTAATTTCTCATTCTTCAGTCTCATTGTTAGTCTGTAGAAATGCCACTGATTTCTGGGCATTGATTTTGTATCCTGCCATACTGCCAAATTGCTGTAGGAGTTCTAACAATCTTGGGGTGGAGCCTTTTGGGTTTTCCTTGTACAGTATCATGTCATCTGTTAAGAGGGAGAGTTTGACTTCTTCTTTGCCAATTTGAACGACTTTTATTTCTTTTTGTTGCCTGATTGCTGAGGCTAGGACTTCTAGGACTATATTGAATAGCAGTGGTGAGAGTGGACATCCCTGTCGTGTTCCTGGTCTTAGGAGAAAGGCTCTCAGTGTTTCCCCATTGAGAATGATATTTGCTGTGGGCTTTTCATAAATGGCTTTTAAGATACTGAAGAATGTTCCCTCTATCCCTACAGATGGAAGAGTTTTGATCAGGAATGGATGCTGTATTTTGTCAAATGCTTTCTCTGCATCTATTGAGAGGATCATATGGTTCTTGTTTTTTCTCTTGTTGATATGATCTATCACATTGATTGCTTTATGAGTGTTGAACCAGCCTTGCATCTGGGGATAAATCCCACTTGGTCATGGTGAATAATCTTAGTGTACTGTTGGATCCTATTGGCTACTATCTTGGTGAGAATTTTTGCATCCATTTTCATCAGGGATATTGGTCTACAATTCTCCTTTTTGGTGGGGCCTTTGTCTGGTTTTGGAATTAAGGTGATGTTGGCCTCATAGAACAAGTTTGGAAGTACTCCATCCCTTTCTATCTATCGGAATAGCTTTAGTAGAATAGGTATTGTTTCTTCTTTAAATGTTTGATAGAATTTCCCTGGGAAGCCATCTGGCCCTGGACTTTTGTGTCTTGGGAGGTTTTTGATGACTGCTTCAATTTTCTCCCTGGTTATTGGCCTGTTCAGGTTTTCTATTTCTTCCTGTTCCAGTTTTGGTAATTTGTGATTTTCCAGAAATGCGTCCATTTCTTCTTGATTGCCTGATTTGTTGGCGTATAGCTGCTCATAATATGTTTTTAAAATAGTTTGTATTTCCTTGGTATTGGTGGTGATCTCTCCTTTTTCATTCATGATTTTATTAATTAGAGTTTCTTCTCTTTTCTTTTTAATAAGGCTGGCTAATGGTTTCTCTATCTTATTCTTTCAAATAACCAACTCCTGGTTTTGTTGACCTGTTCTACAGTTCTTCTGGTCTCTATTTCATTGAGTTCTGCTCGAATCTTTATTAACTCTCTTCTTCTGCTGGGTGTAGGTTTTATTTGCTGTTCTTTCTCCAGTTCCTTTAGGTGCAAGGTTAGCTTTTGTATTTGATTTTTTTCCAATTTTTTGAGGGATGCATGTGAGGTATGCATCCTTTTTTGAGGATGATACATTGCAATGTATTTCCCTCTCAGGAATGCTTTTGCTGTATCCCAAAGATTTTGAACAGTTGTATCTTCATTCTCATTAGTTTCCATGACTCTTTTTAATTCTTTTCTAATTTCCTGGTTCACCTTTTCACCTTTTAGCAGGATGGTCTTGAACCTCCACGTGTTTGAATTTCTTCCAAGTTTCTTCTTGTGATTGAGTTCTAGTTTCAAAGCATTATGGTCTGAAAATATGCAGGGGACAATCCCAATCTTTTGGTATCGGTTAAGACCTGATTTGTGACCCAGTATGTGGTCTATTCTGGAGAAAGTTCCATGTGCACTTGAGAAGAATGTGTATTTAGTTGCGTTTGGATGTAAAGTTCTGTAAATATCTGTGAAATCCATCTGGTCCAGTGTATCATTTAAAGCTCTCGTTTCTTTGGAGATGTTGTGCTTAGAATATCTGTGATTTGTAGAAATGCCGTGTTAAAGTCTCCCAGTATACATGTATTATTATCTAAGTATGTCTTTACTTTGGTTATTAATTGATTGATATACTTGGAAGCTCCCACATTAGGGGCATAAATATTCATGATTGTTAGGTCCTCTTGTGGTATAGACTCTTTAAGTATGATATAGTGTCCCTCTTCATCTCTTACTATAGTCTTTGGGATAAACTTTAATTTATCTGATATGAGGATTGCTATCCCTGCTTTCTTTTGAGGAGCATTTGAATGGTAAATGGTGTCCTTAGGTCTAAAATGAGTGTCTTGTAGGCAGCAAATAGATGGGTCTTGCTTTTTTATCCAGTCTGAAACCCTGCGTCTTTTGATGGGATCATTAAGCCCTTTCATGTTCAGAGTTACTATTGGAAGATAAGAATTTAGTGGCATCATTCCTATTCAGTCCCTGTTTTTGTGGGTTATTTCTTTGGACTTCCTCTTTCTGTTAGAGTCCCCCTTAATATTGCTTGCAGAGCTGGTTTGGTGGTCACATATTCTTTCAGTTTCTGCCTATCTTGGAAGCTCTTTATCTCTCCTTCTATTCTGATGATAGCCTTGCTGGATTGAGTATTCTTGGCTGCATGTTCCTCTCATTTAGGAACATGAATGAACCCTGAATATATCCTACCAGCCCTTTCTGGCCTGCCAGGTCTCTGTGGAGAGGTCTGCTGTTAATCTAATATTTCTCCCCATATAAGTTAGGGATCTCTTGTCTCTTGCTGCTTTAAGGATACTCTCTTTATCTTTGGAATTTGCAAGTTTCACTATGGACGTCCAGGTGTTGAACAGTTTTTATTGATTTTAGGAAGAGATCTCTCTATCTCCTGGATCTGAATGCCTGTTTCCCTTCCCAGATTAGGGAAGTTCTCAGCTATGATTTGTTCAAATACACTTTCTGGACCTCTGTCCCTTTTGGCGCCCTCTAGAACCCCAATTAAATGTAGATTTTTTTCCTTCTGAGGCTGTCATTTATTTCCCTTAACCTTTCCTCATGGTCTTTTAATTGTTTTTCTCTTTTTTCCTCAGCTTCCTTCCTTGTCATCAACTTGTCTTCTAAGTCACTCACTCATTCTTCTACCTCATTAACCCTCATTGTTAGGACCTCCAGTTTGGATTACATCTCAATTGATTTTTAATTTCAGCCTGATTAGATCTAAATTCTGCAGTCATGAAGTCTCTTGAATCCTTTATGCTTTTTCCAGAGCCACCAGTAGCTTTATAATTGTGCTTCTGAATTGGCTTTCTAACATCAAATTGTAATCCAAATTCTGTAACTCTGTGGCAGAAAGTACTGTTTCTGATTCTTTCTTTTGTGGTGAGTTCTTTCTAATCATTTTTCTCAGTGCAGAGTGGCTAAAAACAAGTTGTACTGGAAAAAGGAAGAAAAAAATAGAAAAAGAAAATAAAAACAAAAACAAAAAACTAGGAGGGGTATCCTCTGGTTCTATATTCTGTAAATCCCTCAACTTCCTCTGGACCTTTCCAGTGCTGCTTGGTCAAGATCTTGCTCTTCCCCTGTCCTTCCAGCTGGTCTTCCAGGGGAAGGGTCTGTTGTGCTGATTCTTGGTGTGAGCACCTGAGGGAGCTGCCCTGCCCCTCCCACCAGTGCATGGCTCAGTGGGGGCTGTTTACCCCATGAGGCCTCTGTCCCCTGGGGTCTTGCTCTGTCTCTGGCACAGGGTGACACCAGGAAGAACAACCCCCCACTGGCGGGGGGTGGTGGCCAGCTTTCTGGCCCTGGAGTCAGTCAGCTCCCTCAGTAACTACCACAGCTCGCAGTCTGCAGTGGCCTAGATGCTCCCACCGCAGAGGGTACTGACCTGCACAACTCGGGGCCACCCAGTGGCAGGAGCATCCTCGCTTTTCTGTGCCCTCCCGGCTTCTGCCTGTCCCAAGTGGAGTGCAGGATCCTGGGCTGTACCCCTGGCGCCCTGGGCTCCAGGGCCTGCGCCACTGGAATTGCGCTCCCAGGGCGCGCAGCCCCCCCTGCCCAGAGCCACTGCTTGAGCTGCTCCTGAGGCCCCACTGGGCATACGCTCCAGACTTTTACCGGATGAGCTGGTGGTGTGTGGCACACTCTCTCCCAGGGAGCATTTCCTCTGTTAGTGACCCCGGGAACCTGGAGGCTCCACTGCCCCTCCTGGGATCCTGGCCAAGTTCCCTGAGAGCACCTTTCCCTCCGGGAAGAATCCAGTGCAGATTTTATTTTATTTTATTTTATTTTATTTTATTTTATTTTATTTTATTTTATTTTTATTTTTTATTTTTTATTTTTTCCAGTGCAGATTTTAAAAGTTCCTGCTTCTCCCCGGTGGGGCTTTCCTGTCCCAGAGGCTTTCGCTGCCCACCTTAGCCCAGGTGTTCCTGGGGCTCCTCCCCCACTGGATGCTTGCTTGCTTGCTTGCTTATTTATTTATTTATTTATTTATTTATTTATTTATTTATTCCCATCTTCCTACCTTGATAGAAGCCCAAACTCTTCTCACCATAGCATTCCAGCTGTTCTCTCTAAATCTCAGGCCGAATTCATAGTTATCTAAGTATGTTGGTGTGGACAGGTGACTTGGGGACCCTACTCTTTGCCATCCTGCCCCGCCTCTCTCAAGATTTTTCTATTTTCTGTTCTGTAGTTTGGAAATGATTTGCCAAAGTTATAGGTTGGTTTGTTTGTTTTATCCTCCTTGGTGTTCTCTGTGCTGTTCAGATCTGTGGTTTGGTATCTGACATTTATTTGTTCGTGGAAAGTCTCAGTACTCTCGAAAATTTCTTCTATTCTTTTCTCTTTTATCTCCTTCTAGTATTCCCATTATGTGTATGCCATTTGTTGTAGTTGTTCCAGAGTTCTTGAATATTTTGTTATGTCTACTTCCCTCTTTGCTTTTTGGTTTTCAAGTATTCTATTGATCTATCCCTCAGGTCAATTTTTTTTTTTCATTAGCCATGCCTAGCCTATCATATCTGCCCATTAAAAGTATGCTTCATTTCTGTATTTTTAATTTCCAGTAATTTTTTTTTTGGTTCTTAGGATTTCCATCTATCTATATTGTCCATGTGTTCCTGCATGCTATTTTCACCAATAGGGTCCTTAGCATATCAATCACATTTTTTACAGTTCTTGGTCTGACAATTCCACCAACACTGCCATGCCTGATTCTAATGTTTGTTCCATGTCTTCACATTGTTTTGTCAATTTTTTTCCTGATAGCCACAGTTAATGTACTGAGTGAAAGGAACTGCTGTAATTTAGTCCTGTGGTGGTGAGGTACAGGGAGGGCAGAAATGTTCTACAGTCCTGTGATTAGGTTTCAGTCTTTCAGTGAGCTGGTGATCTCTGGACTGGGAACTTCACAAATATTTCTTCATTGTTGGGTTTTTTTTTCTCCCCTCTTAGGTGGGACAAGATGGCTGTAGTGAGGTATTAACCTTTCCAGGTCTGTCAGGTTCTCATAGAAACCTAGCAGGTTAGGTCTGGTTAACCAGTTTCTCCCATGGTAAGTCTTTGTTAATAGGAACAGAGTGCTCTGGCATAGTTCAGAATAGTTCTTTTTCCTCTTCCCCTGCTATAACCATAAGGGGACTGTACTGTGATACTTACTGTGCAAAATTAATGGAATTCCTGAAGCCAAATCTCACAATCTTATGGGGCCCCCTCTGACTGAGTTCCACTGGAATATTTAACTCTGGTAGTTGTTCACACTGAGGCTCCAGGAATTCATCAGTATGGTTTAGGTTTTCCTATTCTGGCACTGGGTATCACAAATGTTCTGCTCGTGAGTCTCTGCTTTGGTAAGTGTCAATGACCTGTAGTCACCTGTCTTTACAATTTGGAGGTCAATGGTTTGTGCAATGTATTCCCTTCTCTTATGACTCCAACAAGAATTGTTGATTTTTCAGTTTGTTCAAGTTTTTACTTATTGTTAGAGTGAGGTAGAAACTTCTAATCTCCTTGCATGTGGAACCAGAAACTAGGAGTCCTTGCTTATTGTATTTAAATTTATATAACTATGTGTGGCACCTTTTTTATTTTTTTAACACAACAGTAGAGTAAAAAGAAGCATTTCAGCCCTTTAATTCTGCTATGTGATTAATGTGACAAGAGTTTCTAAGCTCATGGTAAAAAAAAGGCCTGACCCAATGTCACAAAATAAAATCACTGTTTTTTTTTTTATTTTTTTTTAATTTTTTTTTTTAAATTTTTTATTTATGTATTATAGTCACAGAGAGAGAGAGAGAGGCAGAGATACAGGCAGAGGGAGAAGCAGGCTCCATGCAAGAGGGAGCCCGATGTGGGATTCGATCCCGGGTCTCCAGGATCGCGCCCTGGGCCAAAGGCAGGCGCCAAACCGCTGCGCCACCCAGGGATCCCAAAATCACTGTTTTTTAATATGTTTTTCTGTTATGTAATTATTTCTTGCCTGTAACATTCTATGTTCTTGTCAATTCCATTCTTGCATGTAGTGAAACAGTTAAATTTATAAGAATTTCAACTATGTGGGTTTTGTTTTGTTTTGTTTTTTGGAAACAGAAAAGAGAGTTCATTTTGGTATTTTAGATCTTATATTCTTCTGAATTACATAAGTACAAAAAGTAGAAATGCTAAATGAGAATGCTAGCAAGCCACTTAAAGTATATCAGATATAATGTCTATTTTTACTATTTGCCAGGCATTGTGATATCCTTTATGGACATGATCTCTTTTTATCTTTATTCCAACAATTGGAGGTACATGCCATCAAACTGAGTAAGAATAGAAAACCAAAACACAGATAGGTTGAATAACTTAACTAAAGTCATAGAAGAAGATAGATTTGGGGCCAGTTATTTGAGTACAGTTATGATCAATTTGAAAGCTCATAATCTCAACAAATAATTACAGTAGGGATTATTATGATTTCTTCATTTTATGAATAAGGAAAATAAGATCTCAAGATGTTTAATGATTAAACCTAACCATGCAGGGCCATGGAACACAGTTGCTCAGGTTGTGTATTATACAAATGTAGGAATATCACTTACACCATGCTGCTAGAACTTAACTCATTCAATCCTTTTTTTTTTTTTTTTTGCCATGATAGCTCTCAAATATTTGCAGATTCCTATCTTGTGCTCCTTAAAACTCTATATAACTACTTTTTATTTATTTAATTTTATTTTTTCTGCTTTTTATTTTTATTCATGTGGTCAGATTTAATTTTTGATCTAATTCTCATTTCCAATAGTTAGATTTGTTTGTCACAGCCTGCACTGTGTCCTGGGATCCTTGAGATATTAGCTGAGTTTTTAAAAAGCTTTCATATGGTAAAAGTAACCTTTGGTTGTAACAAAGACATAGAACCAAGTATCTACCAAGCCAGTTCCAAAAAGAATACGTCCCTATAAAGTCACCAATAATCCTGGTTCCCTGGAAGAGAGATTCCTAGCACACAAGCTTTTGGTTTTAAAATTGGGACAATCTTGAGAAAACTAAGAGGAATAGTCAGTCCCTATTTCTAATACTTTACAATTTCCTGTCTGCAGTGATTTCACTTATATGTGGAATATAAGAAACAAATGAACATAGAAAAAAAAATAGAAAGGAAAACCAAGAAACAGACTCTTAACTATAGAGAAGAGACTGATGGTCACCACAAGGCAAGTCAGTGAGGGATTGGTTAAATAGGTGATGGGGATTAAGGGGTGCACTTGTGATGAGCACCTGATGTTGTATAGAAGTACTGAATCACTAAATTGTATATCTGAAACTAGTATTACACTGCATGTTGATTAACTGGAATTTATATAAAGACTTGAAAGAAAATTCCCTTTTGCAATCTCTTTGTAGTCACCCCGTTTCACCAAATGTCAACCCTTGGCAATCACCCATCTATTTGCTGCCATGTCTATAGTTTTGCTTTTTCAAGAATGTCGTTTTCATGTTTTCATGTAATATATCCTTTCAGAGTCTGGCACTGTCACCTCAGTTCTTTGATGGACTTATGAATATTCATTAATTTATAGTTTGTCTAGATTTTCTTTTATTGTAAGGTGGAAGTGCTGCTTTTTCTTTTTCCAATTTTCCATGATTCTAAGACAAAATCATTCATCTACTTTTTGAATTAAAGGAAAAAAAAATAACAGAATCCAAATAGTGGTCTAAATTTATGAATTGCTTACATATGATAAGCAAATATGAAACATGATATTTTGATAGTTTTATTCAAAAACTTATGCCAGAAAAGGAGTAGGTCAAAACAAAGGGAGGAAGCAAAAATACTCAAAATTGTGTAGAACACAACATGCAAGCCTCAGTGCTAGTTACTATAGGAAGATAATGGTTCCCTTTTGAGTGTCTAGGGAAAAAAAGATACCTTTAAGCAGTTCTCTGCTAGCTGTTATTATACTCTGGTATCACCAATTAAAGACCAATGTTTCATGGCAAACAGTGATTGGTATCATAATTCTCTTTCCATGGTGCTATAAGGAATACACAGTTGGCAATCACTGTTTCCTAATAGACTCATCTCCTCACAACAATAATAAAATTATTACTCAGCAACCTTGCAAATGATTACAAATTACAGCAATAAGCAAAAGGTATTCAACCTCATTTTTACACAATCAAGGCATTTTAATATTAATCAAAGAAATCAGTAATGAGCAAATGAGGCATTTCTTCTTACAAATAGAATTGTATAGTTCTATTTAACCCCACTCCCCCTTCCCTGTAAATTATTTTCAGGTTTGATAATGTAAAAGTAAATTATGATCCTCTTCAAAACACTGGCACTCACTACATAGCACACTTCCTAGATTCACATTTTAAGTCTCCTTTATTGAACACAAGAGTAATAATTTTATGTCAATATTTAAAGAGAGAAATTTTATTCTGGATAGCTGATGAGAAAGCAGCAAAAGGGAAAAGGCAAATATTGTATCATGTAGTTCTTCAAATAATTTTCAGAAATCAAAACTGGCAAAAAAATTTTATTCACTTCAGTAATATCATCAGAAACATAACAAAGCCTAAGGTCATACTGGTAAAAGCAAGAAAGGACCATCCGCTTTTTCTCTTCTAACACATGATCTAAGATATAAGTGAGAGAGAAACATAAAAACAGAAGCACACACACAAATTCATTGGCTAAAATTAGATGTACAGTGAGAACGACTTTGGGGAGCAAGATAAAATACCAGTTGCCAAAACTGGCACAAAGTCAAAGCCAAACTAATGTGACATGATGCCAATTCCAAACAATTTGGTCACAGATCCTGAAACTATTTCCAAAAAAGGGTTTCAAAGTTAAGTCAGGCATTTTGAATAGAATGGTACATTTTAAAAATAGAAAAGTAGAAGAGATTGCTAACCTGGCAAAGTCTGAAATAGCTAGTAAAAATACACAAGTGTACTTGATAAAACTATAATGCCTATTCAATGCACCCTTCAAAATCCATCTCAAAGAGCCTGTACTAGTATACCTATGAGAGGCTAACTGTTCTTAAGGATTTCAAAGCTACCCTGTGAAGCAAAGGATACTAGTTTCCATTCCAACTTCAATTTTCCCTTTGAGAGTTAAAAATAGATCTGCCCTATGACCCAGCAATTGCACTGCTGGGGATTTACCCCAAAGATATAGATGCAATGAAACACCGGGACACCTGCACCCCGATGTTTATAGCAGCAATGTCCACAATAGCCAAACTGTGGAAGGAGCCTCGGTGTCCATCGAAAGATAAATGGATAAAGAAGATGTGGTCTCTGTATAAAATGGAATATTACTCAGCCATTAGAAATGACAAATACCCACCATTTGCTTCAACGTGGATAGAACTGGAGGATATTATGCTGAGTGAAATAAGTCAGTCGGAGAAGGACAAACATTATATGGTCTCATTCATTTGGGGAATATAAAAAATAGTGACAGGGAATATAAAAAATAGTGGCAGGGAATAAAGGGGAAAGGAGAAAAAATGAGTGGGAAATATCAGAAAGGGAGATAGAACATGAGAGACTCCTAACTCTGGGAAACGAACTAGGGGTAGTGGAAGGGGTGGTGGAAGGGGAGGTGGGTGGGGGGTGGGGGTGACTGGGTGATGGGCACTGAGGGGGGCACTTGATGGGATGAGCAGTGGGTGTTATTCTATATGTTGGCAAATTGAACACCAATAAAAAATAAATTTACAAAAAAAATTTCCCTTTGCTTCTTGATAACAGAACCCCAAATTTTAGCTGGGCACATTGCCTCCTAGAACCAGAGACTACATTCCCTACCCTACCTCACAGCAATATATGGCCAAGTGACCAAATCCTGGCCAATGAGGTGTAAGCAGACATGAGACTCACAGGCTCCTTTAAAAGGGAGACTGACAGCTTTTCTCTCTTTTGTCCTTTTTGTTGCTGAGAGAAAAGAAATGAAGAATGGAACTCCAGAAGTTTTCTTGGACCGTGAGTTAACCTTGATAATAGAAGAGACCTGCTGAAGAGAGAACAGAAAGGTACATGAAAAATGGGACCTAAATCACTGGTGGAACAGAAAAGCCACCATAATAGTCCTGGGTAATGTATCTCTAGACTGTTTTTATGTGAAAGAGAAATAAAATATCTTTGAAACAACAATATTATCTTGTTTTTGTTGTTGTGTAAAGTCAAACCTAATCCTAACAAATATGTTGTATTTGTTTTGACTATGGCATATTACCATGTGACTTTGTGTGTGCGTGTGTGGTTGGTTGGTTGGTTGGTAAAAACCTATCTAGAGTCTATAGACTTTCAGAATCATGAATGAATTATTTTTAAAAAGTAGCATATCTATGAATTCATATTCTCTGTGATGGTGAGTTTTATGTGTCAACTTGACCAGGCTATAATTCGAGTTGGTTCATCAGTCATTTAAGTGTTGCTGTAAGGTATTTTGAAGATGTAACTGAAGTGTAGTATCAGTTGACTTTAAATATGGAAGGTTATTTCAGATAATCTGAGTAGGTCTGATTCAATCACTTGAAAAGGTTTAAGGGAGAGTCAGGCTTTCTGATGAAGGAAAAACTCCACCTGTGTAGTTTCTACCTCTGCCTGTGAATTCCAGCCTGCCTTTCCTCATACCTTAATACCCTGTCATACAGACTTCCCTCATGCTTACCCAGACTCCCAAATCACATAAGTCAACTACTTACAATAAGTCCAATATATATCTGCTACTGGTTCTAATTTTCTGGATCTATCTTGACCAATACAGCCTGAGATTTAAAAAATAAATAAATATAGAGCAAAAGAACCACTGTGACAAAAAAGGAAAAACTTACATGAAGACATTTACAATTTTTAATCACATGTAAGTTTTAATTAGAGAAATTTTGTTTCTTCATTTCTTCCTCCGGGCATTAGAAAATTTGCCATCTTAAGCAAAATTACTCTGTGCTTTTAAAAAAATTCTCTAAATACTCTCTCTCAGATTATTTTATCCAATAACATTTCATCGGATGAATTTTTTTCCACATTTCCCTATTAAGAGCATAGCCAATAGAAACATTGTACTTTGTGTTAGGAAAGAGCATTTGTGATAAACTATAGACACTGGCTTTGATTCAGCTACTCCATTAGTTTAATCCAGTTTTCCATTTCTCTTTTAAGATAGAGTCTATAAATGGTTTCCAGTATTCACAAATTGGCTTGTGGATGGTTAATTTTCATCACTTCCTGACCTCTGTCCAGAAATAATGTTAGGGTTTCTGCTTATATTCTTTGTTCTAATAGATAAGAGAAAAGGGTGTATATTTTGAATGTTAACAATTGAGACTGCATTTTTGTATATACTAATTATCTCTCGGATCAGCCGTGGGAGATCACCTATCACAATATTCTGCTGGATCCAGAATCACTGTGGTCTTTTTAAGTATTTTAAAGATGGCAGTTAGTAATGTTGAGACAATTTGACTTTATAAGCACAGCACTTCCCCTGATCTGTTTGTTTGTTTGTTTGTTTTAAGACAAACTGATAGAAATATTAGCGTGTTTTATATGAAAAAAAGTAAAGATTTCATAGTTGTTATGGGCTGAATGTTTGTGTCCTCCAGAATTCATATGTTGCAGTCTAATCCTCAGTGTGATGGTATTTGGAGGTGGGGTCTTCGGGAGGTAATTCAGTCATGAGGGGAGAGTTCTCATGAACAGGGTTAGTGTTCTAGCTTATACACTCTCTCCACCATGTGAAAGTATAGCAAAACATTGGCAGTGCCCCACCTGGAAGAAGGCCCCTATCAGCACCTGACCATGCTGGCACCTTGACCTCAGACTTCTGGCCTCCAGAACTGTGAGACATAAATGTTTGATGTTTATAAGCCACACAGTCTATGGTATGTTGTTATAGCAGCAGCCTGCATTGACTAAAGCAATAGTCAAGTAATTTGAGGAACAGTGAGTTAAGCAAAGTTAAAAGACGTCTCTACTATAGGATTTCTGCGAGCCATTGACATGCAATTGTGCATCTTAAATTCTCAAATTACCCAGAAGTAGAGTCAGCATACAGCATTTCCTATTCTACAGAAACCAGATTTGAGCCAACTGCCCCAGATAATCTATTTGATGGATTATTGCTAAGTGGAATAGTCTGAGAGCTCCCACTAATACCTGAAATAGAGACACATTATCTTGTCATAGAGTTACTCCAGGTAACATAATGTAAGATACTCTCTATTCATCTATTTAACATTGATTTTGTGCTATACAGTATATAATTTAGAATTTGATACTGAAAATCCCAGAACCATCACAGGCCATATGTAATTTTTGCTTTATCTACAAAATGAGGTTAAGGTTTAAGATATTTTGTGACTACTTATTCATAGTTTCACTCCTGCTTCCAAACTCCACTGAATATTTTATTTCACTCCCCTCCAATACCTACTATATACAGGAATCGTCATCAATTTTTCACTACCTCCTCCTTGCAAAAGTATTCATGAAATCTTGCAAATGGGCAGGAACCTTACATGCTTTAAAATAACGATTTTCTAGTCTAGTCTGTGGGAGGCTAAAATTCATATAAAATTTGTTTTTGACTTTTAAAATATGATGTTTTTGCACAGCTCCTAAGAAAGCTGGGATCTTGGCCAATTTTCCCTTAGTAGGCCTTGGAAAATCTGCCTATTTAAATAAATGTGGAAGGGTATTATTTGCTCATAGAATTGGATATAGTCTTAGCTCATTTACATGGACAATGATAAATTGCCAAAATTTAGCACAACTGTAGCACTTGTGTACCTAGTACACATTCCATTTCTTTTCTGTGTTCTATTTTGTTTTCTTAGGCAGCATCTTTAGTATATATCCCTACTTGCTCTGATGCTAAAAGAAACATACACGTTGAACATTATTGGTGCACAGACCTTCAGCATACTAGGACCAGAAAAGACACTGTCAAGGTCTATATGGTGTTATCACTTTTTCATTGTTGATGTCTAACATAAATGCTGTGGGGAAGGTGAAAAGATGTCTAGTTATAGTGAAAAAGGCTTATACTGATTCAGAAAATATTAAGGCAGAACTCAATAATATATTTTGAACTCTGCCTATGAAAATGTGTCCCTTTTCCCCTTTAGCCTTTTCTAAGGTTTTAATATTTGTCAACTTATTTTAAAAAATACAAACTTTGGGATGCCTGGGTGGCTCAGGGGATGAGTCTGCCTTCAGCTCGGGTCATCATCCCAGAGTCCTGGAATAGAGTCCCACATTGGGCTCCCTGCAGGGAACCTGCTTCTCCCTCTGCCTATGTCTCTGCCTCTCTCTCTGTTTCTCATGAATAAATAAAATCTTTAAAAAATACAAACTTTAATTTCTCCAATATTCTAAAGCTAAAATAAATGTGATATGAATCATACAGATTAACAATTAATTCTACAAAAATACTAAATTTGTTTTTAAACTGTAAGTTGATCCTCTTGATGAAGGAGCAGGGCTAGCAGAGGACAAAGCACAGCTGATATCTCACAAACAACCCCCATCCAGGATCAAATATGTATGACATTTTTAAGGAAGTTTCCAATTGTCTTAATGTTAATACTTTGCTAGAGGAAAAAGCAATCTTTGACAATGGCAAGGCCTTCAATATCTTGTAGGTCCTCCTTAACATAGGAAATCCTTTTGGAAACTCCTTTTTGCTTACCTCTCCAAACCCCAGGGTATATAATCAGCCACTCCTCACAGGCCTGGGGCAGCAGCTCTTCCTGCCCACCAGTCCTGTCCTCATTCTTTAATAAAACCACCATTTTGCACCAAAGATGTCTTAAGAATTCTTTCTTGGTAGTTGGCTCCAGACCTTACCCCACAAAACCTCACCTATATTCCAAAACTTCATCACTCTTTCTTGGACAAGTTTTGTTTTCCTAAAAATAACTTTTTTAGGCAATGCCACTTTTAAAAATGATATAACCAATTTGTAAAAGTCTTACATTTTCTACTTTTTAAAACATATGTTTCTGAGGAGAGAATAACAAAAATAAATATATCATATCTAAAATACAGAAGAAAAAGCTTTTTTAAAAAAAAAGTCATTGGTGGGACGCCTGGTTGGCTCAGCAGTTAAGCATCTGCGTTCAGCTCAGGGTGTGATCCTGGAGTCCTGGGACTGAGTCCCACATCGGGCTCCCTGCAGGGAGCCTGCTTCTCCCTCTGCCTCAGTCTCTGCCTCTCTCTTTCTGTGTCTTTCATGAATAAATAAAATTTAAAAAAAAATCATTGGTTATCCTATATCCACCCAGAAATAACAAAAAGCATTTGGTCCTTCCCTCCCTTCTTACAGAAGACATCAAATCTTTATAAGTTCAGACATTCTATGTCTATAAGGTTATGTGTAAACCACGTAATGCTGTGACCCACACAGTTTATCCCAGGATCACTGCGAGAAAAGAACTGAGTATATGAAAACAATGGAAGATATAAATAAGCCTAAGTAGTTTACAGTAAGTCTTCAATAATATGTTAGAAATTCACTTTTCCCCTCTCATTTGTCACAATTGCTTCTGAATCTTTCTCCTTCACCAACCACAGAAAAACAACCCAAATCTTTCCCCAGGCTGCGTTCTCCACCTTCCCATTTTCCTTCATTTTCTAGCACATTGTTGAAAGGATCTAAGAAGAGGGGAAGGTAGTAATAGACCTCAATTTATTTGAGAAGATAGACAAGAGAAATGCCTTGGAAAATCTGAATTATTGTTATTTTCAACATGCTCTTGTCTAGTGCACATGTTCTTATATAATTATGAAGCCTTTGGGAATTGTTTCTAACATTAGCCTCATCTGTTTGTCAATCTGGGGGGTTTACTCTTTATCTTATTAATCTTTATATGCACCTAAATTTTTAATTAGTTATGTGCATTACAAAAATAATTTTCCCCAAGTTTATAATTCACATTTGTGAATTGCATATATATTTCCATCACCTGTTTGTCTACTTGGGTCTTAGTTATTTATGTATTTATTTTTAATGCGCTGTCAGTTATATGAATTACAGTTTGCTCAGCTCTATTTTCAAGTCATTTATGATAATTTGTCCATGCAGAAGTATAAATTTTCCTGTATTTAATTCTATTGTTCTTTTTTTCTTTGTTAATTGCTTTGGGGTATAGGTCCACAACTCACCTTTACAACAACATTTTGATGTGTGTTTCTCCTAGTACTTTTAATGCATTTAAAATAATTTGGAGCTGTTTATTTATCAAGGGTTTATTTTGGTGTAGTGTGAACTAGAGACCCTAACTTTAATGTCTCATATTTGGTGTATTTCATCATTAATATAAGATAAATTCAGAAGCTTTACTTTAGTTGCTAAGGACTTAAAAAAATCTTAAGTACCTCTGCTTAAGTGCTGGAACACATTTATTCGTCAGTCAGTTTGGGATGAGGCCCTAATGTTATTAGGGAAAAATAATTTTTTGACTTTAACTCCATTATCTGTTTGTTGTGGTTTTTTGCCCTCTTGCCCTTTTTTGAGCCTGTTATTCTAATTTATATTAAAAATGGAAAGGTTTAAGTAATCTTAGAAAAGGGAATAATGTCGACATCATAGGTATTCAAATATATTCTCCAAGACTACCAACAACTTGTTCTCACTTCTCCTAGGATGAGAAACTGCTTTGGATTTGTTGGCATCCAGGACAAAGAAGGCACTGTTCTAGAGGAGAGAGTTTCATGGCTTGATATTATTAGAGTTCTTTTGAGGCAGGTTCTCTTTTTCCTTTCCTATCCATTTGTTTGAGATGTTTGCCTGGCCTAGAGCAATCCTTAACATTGCAAGCTGACTTGCTGTCACTCATTGTTTTCTGTCTTCCCTGCCACTATTTGGTGTATGATCAATCAAGGTCTGGGTTTTACCTTAGGAAATAAGGAGATTAGTTAGTTTGCTAGTCTAGTTGACAATATCCTAGGTCAGTTAACTCGAGTTCAGATTAGATTGGGGCCAACATCTGTATGAGTGCCATAATTTTTTGTGAGTTCCTGTGTCATCATTTTGTTAGGTAACTCCCTTGATAACCTCTCAGAAAAAAAGAGCCCGTGTCTGATTTATTTGTTTCTAGGTTTGTAGTCCTAGTACCATTTAACACAAATGCAAATTTGCCATTAGTTTTCAGAAGCATTATATATAAGGACTTTTAATGTGAAAGAGCTTCATTCATTTGAATACAAATTGTATGAAGGCTAATATGGGTGGAATTGAGAGAATCATGGAAGAATTTGATGAAAATAAGGCATAAGGGGCCATGTGGGCCCAGCATGAGCAGGATTTCTCAATAATACCTCGTGAAATACTGGCAAATTTCTTGTAAGAGTAATTGGGAAGGCTTGTAAGAGTTTTAAATAAGGGAGTAAAATGATAATAATCTCTTAAAATTCCTGATGAAAAAAACCTATTCTTGGTTTTTCCTTGCTTGACAACTAGCTTCTAATTGTTTAACAATTCTATCGTTAAATTAGAAGATTTATTAAGACCTCTATCATTTTTTTATTTTGCTTATTGATCAAAGACTTAAAATGGTATGTTATAATATTATTACTGTTGGTTTTCTCATTTTTTTACTCATGCTGATGTAATTTATTCAGCACATAAAAGTTCCATGAAAAATATGTCTTTATGGTAAAGGGGAATTCTTATTAAAATGCCAAATGCACACAAATCATGGAAAAATGAATGTTTACCAATAATTAAATTAACCTTTGCCAGGTGTGTGAAATATTTTTTTCTGAATCCAGAATATAAAAAGCAAAATTTGAAAGTCAACACAAAAAATACATTAGAATTGGAAGAAGGTGAAAGAAAACCACTAAAATTTTGTCATCACTTTAGCAGCATACCTAGCTCTCCAACTGATTGTCATTCACTGTTAGCTGGTCCCCTAGGGACCAATAAAAGATGTTCCGGTTGGGAAACTATAACTACTAGTGCAGAAAAGAATTGTGTTTGGTTTATTTTATCATGTCATGGAGCCTTAAGGAAGGCAATAAAAATCTCAGATGCTCTCCAGAAAAGGAGAAGCTTACCACATGGAAACAAATGCTCTGAAAAGCCTTTAGCCTTTGAAGAAGAGTTCAACTCCTTATTGGTGAAGGAAAAGAGAAGCTGTATATCCATGGAAAATGTAATATCAGCAGAATTAAAAGAACTCTATGGGAAATACAAAGACAAATAACCTAGATGAAAAATGGACAAAGGATCTGAATAGACATTTTTTCCAAAGAATATATACACATTGCCAACAAGCACATGGAAAGATGCTCACCATTATCAGTCATTGGGGAAATGCAAATCAAAACCATGATGGACATACCACTTCATACCACACTAAGATATCTAGAATTAAACGGTCAGATAATAGCAAGTGTTAGCAAAAATGTGGAGAAATTGGACCCCTCACACTGTTGTAAAATAGTAAAGTTGCTTGAGGAAGTGGTCTGTTGTTCCTCAAAGCGTAAAACATATCTCTTAAGATCCAGAAATTCTACTTATGTATACTCTCAAGAGAAATGAAAGTATATGTCCACACAAAAACTTGAACATGGATATTCATGAAAGAACTATTCATGATAGGCAAAAATGGGAAACAACTCGTGTCCATCAGCTGATCAATGGATAAACAAAATGTGATATATCCATATGACAGATTTTTTTTTCATAAAACGTACAAGGATCTGATAAATACTATGACAGGGATGAATCTTGAAAACATGCTAAGTAAAAGAAACCAGCCACAAACCCATTCCCACTAACTGCCCTGAATAGGGAAATCTATACAGATAAAACGTGGATAAGTTGTATAAAGTTAGAGAAGACAAGGCTTTAGGTGGGTGGGACCTACAGTCATGAAGTTGGTCTCAGACTGACTGGTGATGATTGCACATATCCAGAAATATACTAAATATACTAAAAATCACTGAAGCTTACCCTTTAAATGGGTGAGTTGTATGGGTATGTGAATTATTTCTAAATAAGGTGGGTTATTTTAAAAACAAGAACTCAAGAAATTGTGCCATTTGCCCTACCTGTAACCTGTGATTTTATTCGATAGATCTTAATATGGATCCAAAAACCAAAACACAATAGTGCAGAATCATATTCCAATCATATTTCATATTATTGTGACACTTTAAAGAGGTAAGTACTCTGAGATATTGCAAACTTTGCTGTTCAAAATTTGCTCCCTTTGACACAACATTAAAAACCTTCCCAGAGGTCAGATAGTGTGTGGGTTACACTAGCATTTGAAAACTATTCCCTCTCTTGTATGCTATTTGGCAGAAAACATAGATCTTATTGGAGGCACATAATAAACCACTTACTTTTACAAATTATGATTCTACAAAATATCCATGAGGTTGAATTCCAGGTTTAAAAATAAGGTGATAAGCAATACTTGTATTAATTACAATTCCAGAGCAACTATCTTATTCTTACCTAGGTTTTATGTGGCTAGTAACATGATACTAGTATAAACTGAGCACTGGATTCACAATTATATACACAGAGTTTTCTGTGACTTCCTCAGTTTTAAATCACCAGTTTCAGTGTTTCTACATATTCATACCTATTAGGCAGCATATCCAAATTTATCACTTGATAATATAATCATTCTGTTTTCATAGACTTATTGGGTGATGGACTTCAGAAATGCTCCCTGTCACTAAAATATATATATGTAATTACATTATATATATGTAATTTTAAATATATATGAAATAATTGAGGGAGATTAATAAATTAATTCAAATCAATTATTTCATTTTAGAAATTTCTTTGAGAAGGTGAAATCAAGTATAGAGGCCATAATGTGCCACAATGACATCAAAATGCCATTTGCTAGGCAAGCACTATAAAACAGAAATATTACTGTGCAAGACAAAATAAACCTTTTTCTAAAGGGGAATTCTACTAGCTGGTTTTCTGGAATTGTCCCTCTAAGTATTCCCTTTGACTCAGGGTGATGGTAGAAAGCATGTGTTTTTAGATGCCTGCTTAATTGCTATTATTCTCTACATTCCACAAAACCTAGTTATTTTAGACCTTGGCAACCAACTCTTTCCCAGAAGTCTCTATTTCTTAATTTTTTTCCCAGGAGATAACTGCTCCCACCCCATCAAGAGAGATTTACTAAGTCAGCGCAATATGCATTTGATTATTCAACTCATGTTTGCTAGATTGAACAACCAATTGCCTTTGAACTCCTTAGCTATTCTCATCTAAATAACTAGATATATAAAACTACTATCAAAAACTTAAAAGTACTCGTTTATAATGAGCCAGGTCCTTCCAGGACTAACACTATGAACAGGCTTGGTTAGGTACTTTTAGAAGCTATATTAACTCTTTAAAACCACAAGGGATCTATTTAGTAAATTGTTAGTTCTGTGCTAATTTGCATGGCCGACTTGCTCTAATTTTTAGTTGGGATGGGAACTTGGTAGGACACAGTGAATGAGCTGTTATTTTGAATGACTATATATGAATGAGCCAAATTATAACCGAACATTAGAACTTGGTAAGTTTACAAAGTATTTTCAATAGTTGGCATAAAGGCTGAGTACTGTAACAAAGATGCTTTGAAAAATAGTGGTTTAAAGAAACTTAATATTAACATTTCTTTGTCACATAATATTCTACAGGTTAAAGGAGAATATGATAGTTACCCAAATCAGTGGCAAATTGCTGATGTAATGGTGTTGAGAACAATTCTGCTTCTTGAGATCACGTAGAGACGAAGAATCTTCCTATCCTGCTGCGTTATGTCTTTGTTCTGTGTCAAAGCTCTATGCAGCAGTATATTTTTTCTCACACTTTTCGGCAGGATGGAAGGGAAGATTTAGAGCAGTGACATTTCTTTTAAGGAAGTGGTACTCATCATTTCCACTCATATTCCATTAGTGAAAACAGTCACATGGTCATTGTAGGCTGCAAAAAAAGTTGGGTAGCCACGTTCCTTGCTAAAACACAGTGAGCTTCTGTGGCCAAAGGGGAGGATGCAGGATGGTTCTGCAGATGGAACGTAGATTTGAAACAGTGGTAATGACGTGGTTCATTTGAACTTCATGGTGAGCTAGCTGTTGAATGCTTACTCTTTTCTTACCTTTTTACAGAGGATGAAATTAAACCTTGGGAGATGAAAACAAATTTAAATTTGTATCTATTATAACTGTAGCCAACAGATAATTTCTAAAGGAGATAAGTAAAGAATAAATATTAGAAGAATGCCAGAAGAAATGATTCAAATAGTTCAAAGTGAATGCCTCCAGGGAATAGGGCTTGAGATTTGTGGAGGATGAAAAGAGATTTGGTTTTCCTTGTAAATGTTTTGGTTTAATCTGATTTGCTAAAATATATGCATATATTGCTTTGATAAGAGTTGAAAATACAAAGAACAAATTTTCAAAAGATATATCCATTAAGTAAAATCACCAGCCATAATTGTAGCAGATTGCCTCTAGTTATCTCTAATGGCCCCTGATAATAGCAATGCTCTCTCTAAATGTTCTCTAGGAAATGTTAAATTCTAAGTCATGATATTCTTTTGAAAATAGATATGTCAAAAAAATTCATCTCATCGTACTGAAGTCAGTCCTTACCACCTCCACATCATAAATTCACCACAGATTTGGGTAGTTAGAAAAAAACACAGCTGTTATGCTTCATTTGGCTGAACATTTTCTAACACCTCCAATCTCAATGAGTAATGACCTTTACCCAGTTCTATTCAACTCTGGACAAATTGAAAATTTTTGTCATGGACACAGTCACATGAATGGAAATTTATTAAATATATAAACGAAATTAGAGTTTGTGGACTAACTGTGGGATACATTGGGTTTGCTATGGCTTATACCTGTCTCCTGGGAACCTGGGTATTGAGGACAGTGTTATCATGAAGAATTTGGTTTTATAGAGTGCATACACATACACTTAATTGTTATTTTGCCATGCCCTGGATGGAGAGATAAAAATGACTTTCAACAATTACACATTTAGAAGATGCAATTCTTTTTTTTTTTAAGATTTTATTTATTTATTCAAAGAGACACACACACACACAGAGAGGCAGAGACACAGGCAGAGGGAGAAGCAGGTTCCATGCAGGGATCCCAAAGTGGGACTCCATTCCGGGTCTCCGGGATCATGCCCTGGACTGAAGGCGGTGCTAAACTGCTGAGCCACCCATGCTGCCCAGAAGATGCAATTCTTAAATTAATGACTGCCAACCACCAGTAAGGTAGGTCATGGAAGTAATGTTAGTATGTTGGAGGTCTCTCCATATAGAAATATGAAGAAGAAAGGCACTTCCCTTCTAAGATTATAGTTAAACCAGGCTTTCTCACACTATTTTATGCCATTAATTTCTATAATTGTACTGGTGGACTTTATTTTTTGTTACTAATATATCTTTAAAGATTTTATTTATTTATTTGAGGGGGGGGGGAAGAGAGAGAGAGAGAGAGCACAAGAGCATGAGCAGAGGGAGGGGTAGAGGGAGAAGCAAACTTCCTGCTGAGTGAGGAGCCTGATATGCGGCTCAATCCCAGGACCCTGAGATCATGACCTGAGCCAAAGGCAGACGTTTAACTGACTGAGGCGCCCAGGCACCCCTGTTACTATCTAATCCTATTGTTTATTTCAGATTGTAATTCTGAATTGTCAACTTTGTTCTATCTATCTGCCACTTAATGTACCAGCTTTGTGTAAATTAGGTTATTGATAAGTATTTCTATATTTATTAAAGTCATTGGCTATTCTTTTCAACAGAATGATACAAAATCCTAAAATAGGCCATTAGAGACTTCTGATGAGTGTGAAATTATGCCAGGGAAGCTGTTGTACCTGCTGGTCCCACAGTTACATGTCTTTATGTTATTGTACATGGTGCCCTAAAGCAGAAGCCACGTATTATCATTTGAGGTGGCAAAAAAGAAACAAATGCTACATCCCTGCATTATCACTTCTTGGTCTTATCTGTAGATCAATTTAGTTGACTTTACTTCAATTGGTAGACTGCTTCCAGTGTAGAGATATCCTCTTAAGGTGTAGGACTTTTCAGGAAACAAAATCAAGTTGAATACTCTTGATTTTCCTATTACAAATAATTCCCTGTAACCATGGCAGTCTGATCCCTTTAAGAAAAAAGTTTGCATTTAATACTTTATAGTTGCTGGCTATATTACACTTGTAGAGCTAATTCAGTCTTTCTATTCCCTCTCTTTCTTACAGATTTGTCAGGGAAGTAAGATTACCATGTGATTCACTCAAGGATCATTGCCCTTCACACATCTCAGAAGTGAGATTGTGCCATTATAGCTGTGTCATCTACAACTTTCATATTTTTGTTACTGAAAAAAATAGCCAAACCTTTTGTTTTTGAAAAACAAACAAAATTGTATTGTTACTGAATTTTCTATTTATAACATCAGAAAATTGGTTAGCACTTAAAAATGTTACATTTCAGTAAAATTGATCTATATGTCAGGATTTCTTAATTCTACTTTTACAAAAATTATTCAGATTCCTATTTTTATTCAAAGTTAATTCACATGTTTATTACAGATCTCAATTTTATATTATGCCTTTAAAACTCATAAGACCCACTGACTCATTTTTCTTTTTTGAGTTACAAAAGGAAATTATAAGTTCTTTCAAAAATAGCCTGTTCTTCCCATGATCTTTTCTTTTGACATTTAAAAGAGTTCTTACACCTATGTTTAAAAAAATTCATAATGAAGCACAATGGGTCACATCTAGTCACTCAAAACACATTCATGTTGATGCTGCCTTATATTTGCACAACACATCACAACTGAAACATGACCTCACATGTACTGTCTAATTTGTCCTATATAATTCCAGTAAATATCCTGGATAGATGCTATTTCCTCCATTTCATAGGTAAAGAAACAGAGCCTCAGAGATGTTATGTTCCTGTGATAAAACATCACTAGTGGCAGGACTAGAACCTGAGCCTTAGTCTGCCAAACCCATTCACTTTACTGTGACCAGTAACAGTAGGTGCTCTAAGAAATACAAAAGATAATGATGGTAACCTACAATCAAATTAAGGAAAAGATAATGGTGGTTCTCCAACATATTTAAGATGGTGGTTACATTTTTTAAGACAGTTCTAGTTTTAAGAAGAGAAACATGTCCAAATAATTCTGTCCAATCCTGTTAAAGTCCCAGTCCTAGTTGACATTTTCTTCTTTTTGGATTAGTTACCATTTCAATCAACCAAATGCCAAGATATTGTGGCAGGCATTGAAGAGAACACTGAGTGCCATGACCCTGAAAAATAGCTCTGCGTGTGTGTGCAGGTGCGCACACACGCAGAGAGAGTTGTAATAAAGCTAAAGCACCAAAGACCTAGAATAAGATGTTGTTCCTGCCCAACCTGGTCACATTCTACTCGAGTGACCTCAGCCTGATTCATTCAAGTCCTGGATTCAGGTTTTCCTTTGTGCAGTGTGCAAATAAGAAACTCTACCTCATAGTGTTGAGAAGGGCGTTATGCATGAAAGTATTCCTGAACGTTTTTATAAACTACAAAGTATGTACAATTGTTAAAAGTTGTGGGGTTGTTTGTTTTTGTTTTTTAGAAAAAGAGTGTGAGTGGGTGTAGGGCAGAGGGAGAGGAGAGAGAGGATCTTAAACAGGCTCCACATCCAGCATTGTGCCCAACTTGGGGCTCAAACTCACGACCCTGAGATCATGACCTGAGTTAAAAATCAAGAGTCAGACCCATAACCGACTAGGCCACCCAAGCATCCCAGAAGTTATTTTTTAAATAAAGGTTTTATTTATTCATGAGAGACACAGGGAGAGAGGCAGAGAAATAGGCAGATGGGAGAAGCAGGCTCCATGCAGGGAGCCTGATGTGGGACTCGATCCTGGGCCTCCAGGACTATGCCCTGGGCCGAAGGCAGGTGCTAAACCGCTGAGCCACCCAGGGATCCCCGCAGAAGTTATTTTTAATCCTAAATCATTTTCAGATTGGAGAAGAATATAATATGGATTAACTCTGCTTCTTGGAAAAAGCCTATAAACATAGATAACGTTCCCTTTTGAACAAATACATAAGCTACATCTAAGAACACAAAATTCAACCTCTGAATTGTTTGCTTATACTTTATACCAATATTCTGAGAATAAAGAAGAAATTGTCCTGTTCTTTTGCTGTGAGCACAATATCCGCATATGCTATTACACTTACCCCAAACAAGACATAATTTGGTCACTGGGAAAGGATGCTTCTACTCTGGTGGCATAGTAAAAGCAGTATTTCTATCAAGTAAAAATGTGATCTCGTTGATATCCTCCCAAACACAAACCTAACAGTTCACAGACTCAGAGAGGGAGGTCATGGCAAACACGGCTGTAATCCATAGGCCCACTGGACTGGTCTTGGGCTGCATCACCTGCAGCTGCAGCAAGGGGAGGGCAGCCAACAAGAAGTCACAACTCTGCACTGCTGATTTGCACATCTGTGTTGGTGTTCTCTCACCAGTTATGGTGCTACCAGGACACCCCACTGTCTTCTAGGGGAGCCCTCATTACTCTTTCAAGCTCTGGTTCCAGGTTGCTGATAAACTATGCCCAGTGTGGTCTGGCCTCTGAGTGGTGCTGTGATCACAGATATTCAACCCAAAAATAAATTTAAATCACCTGGAATTCTTCAATTGCTTTGCTTAAACTCTTTTTGGGTCTCTCATCCATATACATACATACTTCACCTGCTTCCGTACTTGTACTTGCAAATGATTCATCTCCAATTTTGTAGGACACTTTTTTTTAAAACTCTCCCTCCCTAGTCTTTCCTTCAGATACTATATTGTATGCATATGTGCATGAACAGGCACACGGGCGCAAATGCACACACAACCTGGCTGGTGGGGCAGCTCTGTCACTCAAGTGCAGAGAGGGGAAGACATTGAGAGAACCAAGGTGGAGTCCTTTGATGGAAGGCAGCAAGGCAACATTGAAGAACCTTCTTATTTTAGTTTTTATCCCCCAATAGTTCTTTCTGTGGTTACTTTCAGAATAGCTAAGATAAAATGTAATACTCAGGGAGAATTTATTAAACATCAAGGGGACATATGAAAATAACCTCAAAATTCATAAGGAATCAGCTTCCTCCTATGACCAGAAACACTGCACTATATATAAAGTCTGATAAGAAAAGAGAACCTTGTGCTAGATCCAAACTTAATGCGTGGCCTCAGACACTATTTGAATCTCTTGCTCTTGTCATTTCATTTTTTACCCCAGAATCCCAGAAACAGTTTTTACTTGCTCCAAATTCCTGCTTTTGGCTCCAGAAGGTACAGTCACCTTTTTCTTTCTTCCTTTTTTAAATGTCAAATAATTTTCTTTCCTGGAATAAAGAGAAAGATGTGAGATCTTCAGATGGATTTTTGGTCACTGCCTCTTGAGGAAAGTCAAGTGTGATTCAGTGCAGTCGCTTTAAACTTGGTTGTGGCTCAGAATCCTCTGAACCTTGATAAATGTAGATTTGTGGATCCAACACACAAATATTCTGATTCAGTTAGTTTTGTCTGGAATTCTGTATGTGCATTTTTCATAAGGGCCATTTTGTTTTCTTATATAGTCCATGAAGCATGGACCATAATTTAAGAGCCAATGATACACTGGAAAAGGCATTTGCTTTGAAGAGGGCAAGATAGTGATCAGATCCAAGCTTTGTCATCTACTCATTCTGTCACATTCAAGGAATGTTCCAATTTCTGAGCCTCAGTTTATATTTTTGCTTAAAAATATAATAAACCACCAGAAAGATACATAAAATACAAAATTTCAGCTTGGCAAGTGATTAGAAAACTAGTCTGTGTGAGAACCACTGGTTCAAGACAAAATAACCAGCTCCCTGAGGTCATCTTTCTCGGTCATCACCTCCTCCTGCCTGCTGGCAACAGCCACTCTTCAGAATTGAGAGGCACTCCTTTCCTCATGTTTCTTCACAAGTGTATTATCTATGTGTCTCTAATATGTATAATTGATTCCTACTTCCTTTTTGAAGTTTATACAAATGGCATGATGCACTGTTCATTACCATGTGTCTGCTTCTTTTTCTCCACATTATGCCTTTATGATTTGTCCATGCTACTGTATGTCTGTAGTTCATGTCTGATGCTCTCTGATGTCCAAGGTTTGAATATACCACACTGTGTTTATCTATTATATTATTGTTGGGCACGGACTGCTTTCCTATTTGGACCTCTTTTTGAACACTGCACTCTATACTCTTTTGCATGTATCCTAGTACATATAAACATACATTCTGCAGACTATGAAACCAAGAACAGGAAAGGGTAGATGTATCTTCAGCTGTAGTCAGGACTGTCAAATTGTATTCAAAGTGGTTTTATAAATCTATATTTCCATTAACTGTGTATAGGAATTCGATTGCTTCATTTCCTCGCCAACACTCGCTATTGTCAAGCATTTCAATTTTTATCAATCTGGTGGACTCATACTAATATCATTGCAGTTTTAAAATTAATTTTGGGGGATTCCTGAGTGGCTCAGAAGTTTAGCACCTGCCTTCGGCCCAGGGCATGATCCTGGAGTCCCAGGACTGAGTCCCACATCAGGCTCCCTGCATGGAGCCTGCTTCTCCCTCTGCCTGTGTCTCTCTCTGCACATTTCTCTCTCTCTTTCTCTCTCTCTCTCTCAGGAATAAATAAATAAAATCTTTAAAAAAATAAAATAAAATTTGTTTTGGTTTAATTTGTATTTCCCCATAGTTAATGAGGTTGAAAACATTATTATAGGTATATTAGCCCTGTTAAAATTCTCTTTTGTGATGTATCTGTACACATCCCATGCTATTTTTTTATGAGATTTTTATTTTTCCTCTTGTTAATTTTGTAGATATTTACGCATTTTCGTGCATCCCTTTGTTGATAATGTGAAAAATAGATTTTTCATAATGTGGCTTTCCTATTTCCTCTATGTTGCCGTTCAATTATTTCAAAAACCTGGTCAAATTTGTCAATTTTTATCTTATCGATTAATGATGAGTCTAGTTTTTTTTTTTAAAAATGTGTTTTTTTTTAACCTGGAGATCATCAAGATATTCAATATTATATTACTGTCAATATGAATTGATTTTTTTGTGTGCACAAAGGTAGAAGTAGGTTTCTTCCATTTTTTTCCCCTCAGTATGAATAGCTAACTGTTCCAGCATCATTTATTCAAAAGACTACTCGCTCTCCATGCTCTGCAGTCTGCCTTTGTCATAAATCATGTGTTCATAGACATCTAGTTCTGCTCCTATTCTGCTGCACTCAGTTTTTCTATCTCTGAGATAGGATCACACCCATTCCCATTGTTTTAGGCTAAATCTTGACTCTTGATGAAGAGATCCTCTCCCCTTGGCTCTTCCAGAGTTTCTTTGCTATTTTCTGTTTATCACATTTTCCTATAAGTTTTAGAACCAGGTTTTCAAGTTCCACCAAAAATAAAACAATTTTTTAAGTATTCAGATTTTCATTAGGATTGTATTGAATCTATAAATCATTTGGGGTAGAATTGACAACTTTTAAATATTGAGACTTTGAATCCATGAACATGATTTATGCCTCCCCATTCCTATATTTCTTTAGATGTTTCTCTCATTATAATTTTACAGTTTTCTTTGTTGCATCTTGCATATCCCTTGGGGGATATATTTCTAAGTACTTAATAATTTTTCTATAGATGCTTTTGCATTCTCTGTATATCAACCACAATAGCATCATAATATTTTAATTCCTTCTTTCAATTTTTAAAATATTGGTACTCTATCTTGTCTTGCAGCCCTGGCCAAGACCTCCAGTACAATAATGAATAAAAACAGACATAGCATACATCAGTTTTTTACCCAATCTCAAGGGAAAGCATGTATCCGATTATGATTCTTACTGTAGGCTTTTTGTAGATAGAGTTAAATAGTAAAGAAAAAGCATTAAACAAGAAAGTTATCCAAGACTCTTGCAAATCCCTTACTTCCTACATCTTTCCTGCCAGCATTTCTCACCACTTTCAGGTAGGAGTGTCAGGGACCAAACAATCATTACCTCTTGCTTGAATTATTTGAAAAGCTCTTAAGTGCTCTATCTGATTCTACCTTTGCCTGCTTCCTCCAAACAATCCTCGGATGGCACTTTATAAGGAGACTGTGCCTTTGCTCTGCCTACCCACCTTCAGTGACTTCCCATCCTACTTGCTGAGAGCCAAACCCTATGTGGCCCACAAGACTCCCAGTATGGGACTGATAGATGCTGATGTCACTCCTCCTGTTGTACCTTCATGCCTCACATGCACACTCCAGCCACCTGACCTCCTCTATGCCCGTCTTCGAACACTCCAGACTGCTCTTGCCTGAGGGCGTTGGCCTGAAAGTCTCTTCTCATACCCCCATATCTGCATGGGTCAACTCCTGGTTTTCTTTAGGTTTCAGCACAAATATTATATTCACCTTAGTGAAGCCTAAGATATTACTTTGACAATGAGACTTGTGCATTTATACTTACTCTTTTGGGGGCCATATCTTTATCCATAGACCTTATCACTATATTTAGTTCCTCATTTTCAATTTGTAATTTCCTTCCAGTATAATTTTCTTACAGGTAATGACAGCAGGGGACTTTGTCTGTTTTTGTCCACTAATACATCCACCATACCCAGAATAGTCCCTGACAGTCAGTAGTCACTTAAATCATTTCCAAATATTTTAGATCTGTGAATATAAATTAAGGGATAGCAAACACATTTGTTATATTCTTAAATTTCACAACTTATTTAAAGTTTGGAGCTTTCTCCTAAAGGACCTGGAATTTAAATTAAGAATCTAGAAATTACTGTTTTTCTAAACAACAAAAAATAAACGTATAAATCCTAAGTTGTATATAAAAGTTTAATGAAATGCCTTATTGACACATACATCCAGTCTGCAGCCTGTGTCTGCGCCCTTTGCTTTACAGATAATTTTTGTCTCTTAGCGCATTCTGGCCAAGCCGTTGGACTTAGGAACAACTCCATGCCTATCCTCATCATCAAATTATTCTCAAAGACAGAATCCATTAATAAAATGGATAATAAAAATGCCATTTACCATTTCTTATTGTTTTTTACCTTGTACTTTACTGTGTAACTGATATCGCTATATTTGGATTTAAGCAGGCTTGGTTCTATTTGACATACAACTTTAAAAATGTATTTTAAAACAATGCTGTTATGGCCACAATAGCCAAACTGTGGAAGGAGCCTCGGTGTCCATCGAAAGATGAATGGATAAAGAAGATGTGGTCTATGTATACAATGGAATATTACTCAACAATTAGAAACGACAAATACCCACCATTTGCTTCTACGTGGATGGAACTGGAGGGTATTATGCTGAGTGAAATAAGTCAATCGGAGAAGGACAAACAGTGTATGTTCTCATTCATTTGGGGAATATGAATAATAGTGAAAGGGAATATAAAGGAAGGGAAAAGAAATGTTGGGAAATATCAGGAAGGGAGACAGAACATAAAGACTCCTAACTCGGGGAAACGAACTAGGGGTGGTGGAAGGGGAGGAGGGCGGGTGTTGGAGGGGAATGGGTGACGGGCACTGAGGGGGGCACTTGACGGGATGAGCACTGGGTGTTTTTCTGTATGTTGGTAAATTGAACACCAATAAAAATTAATTTAAAAAAAATAAAACAATGCTGTTAGCATGCTGAAACCATTCAGCAAATCTAACATTTTCTTTCAATGGCATGACAGTATTCTTCAAAGTAGTCCTGCAAATCGGCTTCTATTAAAATGAATGTGAAAGGAGAAATTGGAATATTTTCATAGCAGAAAGTAACTTGCAGTTATCTTAAGGGCAGGGAAGTTATTTAGGAGATCAACGTGTCAAATTTCACTTTTTGCTACCTAATTTTTGTGGATACCATCTCTTCAAAAAAGTTTCTAATGCCCAAAACTTAAAATCCATTCCAAGTTAAAGTTGTTCTACAAAATGCAGTACAAGGACAGCTTAAATGATGTTACTAATATTCTCTGTTTTGAATTGAGGGTTCATTCTACTAAAACCTCTAATCAAGTAGTCTACCAGTAGGTTGCAGTGCCCTTATGGGCTCAAAGTAAATGTGTGCTGAATTAATAATTGAAAGAATTATCTTATAACTTTTTGCATGAAGTTAAAAAGATTTAGAAAGAGTAGAAAAATAATTCTCCTGACTTTGTGAGGAAATTCTAATCATCACTAAAATCATATAAAGGCTAGAAGCAGAAAATTGATGAAATTAAAATATTCTATAAACTGTAACTATTCTCTATCTTATATTGATGTTTATAGTAGCAAATAAAACAAAACAAAAATCTTATTTACCCAAAAATTTATAGTATATCAAGACAATGAGGCTTGAGCTAAGAATTTTGCTTTTGTGAAGTGGTTTAAGAAAAGGAAGAAAAAGCAGCAGTAGCACCATCAATGGAGACCATGTGTTTTCTGCAAAGCCTAAAATATTTGCTGCCTGGCCCTTTAAACAAAAAAAAAAATTGTCCATCCCTGATCTAGAAAATTGAATACTACACTGTCATCAATCATGACAATGTAAAAATTACTTTTGAGGTAAAATAATGTCATTATTGATTAAGCTCAAAAAGCAAGTTAAAGGATTTTGGGAAGTGGCCCCAGTAGGAATTAGCTAGAATCTATCTCCTCACCTAGACAACAATTGTACAGTAGAATCTGTCCAATGTAACTCTTTTGGAACACTGGCATCTATTGAAAGCTTGTAACATCCAGGATAGGTTGGGACAGTGAATTATTGATGTTAATTTTGGTCAATTTCAGCTTTTAGCACAGTAGCAACTATTCATTTCTCCCACCCCCAAACATGTGGCAGGCACCTATGTAAATGTCTCAAAAGCAAACTGGTCCACAACTTGCATGAGCCAGAATGGGCAAAGGGACACTGTCTTCCATATATCAAAGATCTGTGCTCTGGTCACATCAAAATGCAAAGAGGCAAGTGCTGATTGTTGTTGAACCTCTTTTCATTGTTGCAAGCCTATCCCTCTCTGTTTGAAGTGACTTCCAAGGGACTTAAAGGGCTGATATCCATACCTCCCCCTTCATTTTTCTCTCCCCACCTTTTGGGGATACATTAAATACTGGATATAAAAAGCAACTGTATATATGTGGAAAATTAGAAAATGACTGTGGATGCCTGGGAAAGGCACAGGCTCAAAAAGATCTGAGGGAATCTTAAGTTTATACTTTACACTTGTCCTTAACACAGATACAGCCTACAATCAAAATCAAAAACAATAAACAAGCATGCTTAGGTATCTCAGTTGGTTAAGCTTGTGACTCCTTTTTTTTTTTTAAGATTTTATTTATTTATTCATGAAAGACACACAGAGAGAGGCAGATACAGGCAGAGAGAGAAGCAGGCTCCATGTAGGAAGCCTGACATGGGACTCCATCCTGGGACTCCAGGATCATGCCCTGGGTGGAAGGGCAGGCACCAAACCGCTGAGCCACCCAGGGACCCACTAAGTTTGTGACTTGATCTCAGCTCAGGTCTCGATCATGGAGTTGTGAGTTCAAGCCCTGCATTGGGCTCTATAATCTATATAAATTCATATATATATGAATAAATAATAAAACAGCAATAAATAAAACAGAAAACAGCAATCCCTGGAGAAGAAGAGAGTCTGATTTCCAGAATTATCACAAATATCAGTTTTCAACAACAACAAAAAAATAAAAACGTATATAAACAAAGAGGTAAGTATGATCCACTTAAAATAAAAAAATTAGGGGTGTCTGGGTGGCTCAGTTAAGCCTCTGACTCTTGGTTTTGTCTCAACTCATGATCTTATGAGTGGTAAGAGTGAACCTTGGGTCAAGCTCCCTGCTCAGCCAGAGTTCTGCTTGAAGATTATCTCCCTCTGTTCTTCCTCCCACTCAAGCATGTGCTTGTGCTCTCTTTCTCTCTCTCAAATAAATAAATAAATCTTTAAAAACTAAAACAGTAAATCAACAGAAATTATTCCTTAAAAAAAGCCCTGATGGTATATCTACTAGACCAAGAATTTAAAACTGTCTTTCTTTTTTTAAAGATTATTTATTTATTTGAGAAAGAGAGCAGGGAAAGGGGAAGAAGGAGAGGGAGAGAAAGTCTTTTTTAAGCAGAATCCATACTGAATGTGGAGGCTGACATGGGGCTGGATCCCAGGACTCTAAAACACACTGAGATCACAACCTAGCCAAAACCAAGAGTTGGATGCTTAATCAACTGTGCCACCCAGCACCCCTAAAACAACTGTCTCAAAGATGCTTAAAGAACTAAAGGAAGAGGTAGAGAAAGTCAAGAAAACAATGTCTGAATAAAATAGAACTATCAATAAGAGATAATAATTTAAAAAGAAATTATGGAGCTTAAAAATATCAGTGAACTAAAGTTAGAACAATGGAAATTATTGAGAGTGAGGAAAAGAAAAAGGATTGAAGAAAAGTGAACAGAGCCTAAGGGACCTGTGAAACACCATTAAATAGATCAGTATACACATTGTGGGGGGTCCAAGTAGGAGAAGGATAAGAGAGAAAAAGAGAAATATTTGAAGAAATAATGTCTGAATAGTTCCCAAATTAGATGGTATAGATGAATATAAACATTCAAGCTCAATGAATTCCAAGTAAAATGAATTCAAGGAACCCACACTGAGCAACATTATAATCAAACTTTTGAAAGCCAAAAGCAAAGAGAGAATCTTGAGAAAAGTAAGAGAAAAGCAACTTGTCACATATAAGAGATCCTCAATAAAATTACCAGTAGATTGTCATCAGAAAGTTTGGGACCAAAAGTCAGTGGGACAATATATTCAAACTAATAATAGGGGGAAAACCCTGTCAATCAAGAATCTTCAATCTAATTGTCCTTCAAAAGTGAAGAAGAAATTAAGACATTCCCAGATAAATAAAAGATGAGTGAATATGTTACCACTAGAACTACCATGCAAGATATGTTTAAGGGAAGACTTGCAGGGTGACATGAAAAGACATATGAAGAAATAAAGATCTTAGTTAATGTGACTATATGGGCAATTATAAAAGCTAATATTATTATAACAATTATTTGCCACTATACTTTTTTTCTATGTGATTTTATAGACTGATGCATTTCTTTATTAGTCTAAAAGCTAGATTACTCTAATTTTGGTTATAATGCCACATTCCATTTTCTACACGATTTCAGAGATTACTGTATTTAAGAGAATTATTTTTGTTTTAGTTTTATGATATCAATAATCAAAACAGGTGGAGATAGAGCTGTTAAAGGAGTAAAGTTTTTTTATAAGTTATACATTAAAATTAGAGCATTATAACTTTATGATATTAAATGCAATCTCCATGGAAACCACACACACACACACACACACACACATACACACAAATAGCTATAGAATATATACACATGGAAGTGAGAAAAAAAATAAACATTTTACTACAAAAAAAAAGTTAACCCAAGAAAATAGAAGGCTATAATTCAGGAAGAAACGAGGGTCAAAATTTGTAAACAATAGAACTAAGTATTTTCTTATCAGTAATTACTTTAAACATAAATAAGTTAAAGTCTCCAATAAAAGACAGAGATTGGCAAAATGGATAAAAATACATGATCCAACTATATATTCATTTTAGATCAAAAGACATAAATTGAAAGTGAAAAGACAAAAAAAATATGTTCCATGAAAACAGTAAACAAAAGAAAGCATAGGTGGCTATATTAAGATCAGACAAAATATATTTTAAATAAGTTTACATGAGACAAAAACATATAACATATTAATAGAAGTTTCAAAACAGTAAGAAGATACTACAATTATAATTATTTGTATACCTAATAACAGATCACCAAAGTATATGAAGCAAAAACAGAACTGAAGGGAGAAATCATTTATAATAATAGTTGCAGATTTCAATACTCTATTCTCAAAATTGGATAGAAATATCAGATAGGAGATAAGGAAACAGATCTTAAACACAATAAACCAACTAGATCTAACAGACACATACACAACACTGTACCTAATAACATTCTTCAATAACATTCTTCTCAAGTGCACATGGGGCATTTTCCAGGATAGACCATATTTTAGAACATGACTTAAGTCTCAATAGATTTAAAATGATAGATATTATGCAAATTATCTTCTTCTACCACAACAGGATAAAGTTAGATCAATAATAATAACAGAAATAAAAATGGAAAACCACCAAAGGATCAAATAAAAAAAAGTCACAAAGCAAATTTAAAAATACTCAGAGACAAAGAGACAGGACAACACAACATACCAAAATTTATGAGATTCAGTGAGTGGGGTGATAAGAGGAAAATTTATAAGTATAAATGCTTATGTTAGAAAACAAGATCTAAAATCAACAATCTAGCTTTGTAACTTAAAGAATAAACCAAACTCAACTAAAATAAACCAAAAGCTAGCAAAATGAAGGCAATAATAAAGATTGCAGCAGCGATAAATGAAATAGAGAATAAAAAGAGCAACAAAATTGACAAAAATTTAGCTAGATGGGTTAAGAAAAAATGATAAGACAAATTACTAAAATCAGAAATAGAAGTGGGAACATTACTGCCGATTACATAGAACATAAAAAGGATTATAAAAAATACTGTGAACAATTGTATACTTAAAATTGGATAACTTAGATGGAATGCACAAATTCTTGAGATAACAAAACCTTTTGTCAATATAGGTTGAAAAAAAATTTGAATTAATCTCTAACTAGTAAGGTGACTAAATCAGTAATCAAAAAAATCTCTTTAGGGCAGCCCCAGTTGCTTAGTGGTTTAGCACCACCTTCAGCCCGGGGCATGATCCTGGAGACCTGGGATCGAGTCCCATGTCAGGCTCCCTGCATGGAGCCTGCTTCTCCTTCTGCCTGTGTCTCTGCCCCCCCCCCCCATAAATAAATAAAATTTTAAAAAAAATCTCTTTATAGAGAAAAGCCCTGTATATGATGACTTTACTAGTGAACTCTAACAAACATTACAAAAGAACTAACTTCAATCCTTCTCAAACTTTTCCAAAATAATAAAAACGAGGAAACTCATTCTGTCAGGCCAGTATTACCATGAAATCAAAGCCATACAAAGATACTATGAAGAAAGAAAACAACAGATCAATATCCTTAATGGACAGTGATGCAAAACCCTCAAGAGAACACTGGCAAACATTATTCAACAGCATATTAAAAGGATTATACATCATGTGTAAATGAGATTTCTTCCTGGAATGCAAGGATGGTTCAATATGCAAACTTCAGTAAGTATAATATGCCACATTAAAATCATGCAGGAAAAAACCCCTGCATGATAATTTCAACCGATGCAGAACAAGCAACTGACAAAATTTAATACTCTTTCATGATAAAAAAAATCAATAAATTAGAAATTGAAGGAAACTACCCTAACATAATAAAAGCCACTATGAAAAGCCTACAGCAAACATTATGCTCAATGGTTAAATACTGACAGCTTTTCTCTTAACATGAGGAATGAGGCAAAGATGCCAGCTTTTGCCACTTGTATTCAACATAGCATTGGTGGTTGTAGCCACAGCAATAAGGAAAAGAAATAGAAAGGAACCAAATTGGAAAAGAAGAAATAAAATTATCTCTGTTTGCAGACTATGTTCTTAGGTAAAGAATGGTCTAAAGATTCCAGAAAAAAATCTGTTAGAAGTAAGAAATAAATTCAGCAAACAGCAGGATACAAAGTCAATATGTGAAAAATCAGTTGCATTTCTATAAACTAACAATGAACACTCTGAAAAGGAAGTTATGAAAATAATTCCATTTACAATGTCATTAAAAAGAATAAAATACTTAGAAATTAGCCAAAGAGGTGGAAGATTTGTGCAATGACAACTCTAACACACTGGTGAAAGAAATGAAAGATGTAGATAAATAGAAACATATCCCATGTTCATGGATTGAATGACCTAATATTGTTGAGATGTCAATACTAACTTAAGTGATCTATAGATTTATTGTAATCCCTATTCAAATCTCAATGACTTTTCCTTCTTCAGAAATTAGAGAAATCTATCCTAAATATTATGAAATCTCAAAAGGACCCTGAATAGCCAAAATAATCTTGAAAACGTATAAAGCATGGCAACTGGGTGGCTCAGTGTTTGATCATCTGCCTGCAGCTCAGGTCATGGTCAGCCCACATCAGGCTCCCCATGAGGATCTTGCTTATCCTCCTGCCTGTGTCTCTGCATCTCTCTCCGTGTCTCTCATGAATGAGTAAATAAAATCTTTAAAAAAAAAAACTCATTCCCTTTGAATGGTGAACTCTAAGGAATTTTAATTTCCTTTCCTAATCAAATCTTTAAAAGCATCTCCCTTCTAGACCCCCATTCATGCAGTAAAAGTGATGCAAAACCAGAAGCAACTCAATCAGGAGCTCCAAGCATATCAAACTTTTCGGGCAATGGCAGAACACTGTTGGTAGGAAATCAGTTGTACCAGCAGGTTCTTCATTGTCTGCAACATTGAACCAACATATATCCTATGAGCTTGTGGCCCTCAACACAATAGGCTGCTCAACAAAATGCTCAGGACAGTGACCCAGAGCACCAGGGGTTAGCATGGCATTTGGCAACCACCTGGTACTGCTGTTGGAGAAACTGATGCAGCTAGTTATCTATATGTTAGAGAATTCTTTTAAATATAGGTTTCTGGGCAGCCTGGGTGGCTCAGCAGTTTAGTACCACCTTCAGCCAGGGCGTGATCCTGAAGATTTGATGTTTTTAGTTAAATGGCTCTAGCTTTAGACACTTTTTTTCATCAATTGCCCATGCCTCAACAATGGAAGTATTTAATTTACTATTATAATTTCTCTTCCCCTTTCTAAATTCTAACCTAACATTGACTTTAACTGGTTTGCTTCTGAATATGTGAATATAATGAGGAAAAAAATATTCCAGTTTTTATTTCCTAAAAAAAAAAAAGAGTAGTCTGTAATATAGCTCCAAGACTGGTTCCTTAAATGATCCTGGCTCCTGGCAATGCAAAAATCATGTTCTTGGGGCTTCTGTACTCTGTGAACTTCTAAAGTCATCACAAGGAGAATCAGCAAGACCACTAATGATTTTAATCTCTTTATTGAGGAGATCTGGTATTTGGTCTATATTTGTAGATAGTTATGTGTTTTCATACACTTACATTTGCATAAAATCTGTGTAATTCTTAGGTGTTTTATATGTAAGAATTTTACACGATGATCTTTAGAAAACCACCACTGTTTTCTCACAAGCAAAGAAGAAGGAGGAAGGAGGAGGAAGAGGAAGAAAAAAATCAAAACAAACCCAAAACCTAAACAAACCCTCAATTTCTGTAGGGCAGCAGGAGACCAATATATTGCTTTTCTTATTCCCTTAGAGTACAACTGAATTATCTTAATCAGACACTGTTGATATATTTTATCTGCTTAGGTCTTGTTTGCAAGCTACAGAACTCTCTGTATTCAACTTAGGATAAGGACACTTATTGAAAAATCATTTAGCCTTGCAGAATGGGTAGAGAAATAGCAGAATTAAACTAATGAAGATGGAGGAATAAACCCAGACAAGATTTACTCTCCCACCAGAAATTCTCACATATGAATAAAAATATATGAAACCTGGATTTTAAGACTGTAGATATCAGACACTGAACAGCAATCCCTGAAACACAGGAAACAAATGAGGTGAGTTCTATTATTTTTCCAGCTTGCAGACCTGAAGAGAGTTGCCAGGCAACAGTGCAAGGAAGGGGGAACCCAAGCAGAGTCAAGCATAAAGCAATTGAGTAAAACTCAATTTCAGTCTCTGGGTACAACAAAGCAGCTAGAGTTCACAGGACAAAGTGCCAGAGAAGAGAGAGTTGCCCAGAGAGAGAACCTCAGACATCTGCAGAACATCCTCCTGTGTATTCAATTGGGTAATGATCAGAGCTTACATTTGAGGAAAGTTTCCAAGGCTAGAGAAGGACCCATCAAAAGGGATTAGAGATAAGAGTACTGAACCAGGAACAGGATATCTTCTGATTGAATGAGACCACATGAGTAGAATCCACGGAAGTATTTTGGTTTCTGTAGCAGAGAACGATAAGCCCAAGACTGAATCTGTTCCAGCCCTGCCTAAAAACTCAGAAAAGTAAGACTCAAAAGCAGCTGTCAGCAAGGTATGGCCTGTAGACAAAATCCAGCTTGTATCCTATTTTTGCATGGCCTTCAAGCTAAGGATTTAAAAAAAAATTTTAAATGTTTACAGTATTCGAGATTATAAGAAAAAATATCTAAAAATATTCAACAAAGATTTTTTGCAGAAAATGTTGGCCGACACCTACTCAAAAGGATCAATCTTTCCAAGCAACTTAACTGCCTCATTGAATGAGGCTTGAGAACATTTATATGAATAAATAAATATATAAATGAACATCTGCACAAACTATTAAAACATGAGAGGCATTTTCTTTAAAAAAGACTTGAATTGAACTTCTAGATAAAAAAGATAATTGAACATGTTAAATAAAACACAAACTAGAAATGATTAAATGCTGCTTAGACATCAAAGCAGAAAAATCGTAAACTTGAAACCACAGCAAGAGGAACCTTACAAAATGAAGTACAGTGAGAAACAGGGAGAGCATCAGTGAGTCGTGGGACAATTTCATGTGCCTAATAATATGTTTTGGCAATTTCCAAAGAAGAGACATAGAGAGAAAAATACAGCTGAAAAAATAACTAGTGAAAAGCTGCCAAATCTGATGAAAATAAAACCAAAAAACTGAAAGAACCCCAATCATAGGAAATGTGAAGCCAACTACACCAAGACACAACACAATCACAATGCTCAATACCAGTGATAAAGAGAACATACTAAGAACAATGAGAGGGATGCCTGGATGGCTCAGCGGTTGAGTGTCTGCCTTCAGCTCAGGGTGTGATCCTGGAGTCCCGGGATCAAGTCCCACATTGGGCTCCCTGCATGGAGCCTGCTTCTCCTTCTGCCTATATCTCTGCCTTTCTCTGGGCCTCTCATGAATAAATAAATAAAATTAAAAAAAAAAACATGAGAGAAAAAAACATGTTGTAAACAAGGAAATATTGTTTTCATTGGCAACACTGGAAACAAGAACAATATCTTTCAAGTGATGAAAGGGAAAAACTGACAACTTAGAATCCTCTAACCACTGAAATTATATTTCACAAAATGAGGTAAAGGACTTTTCAAATGCACAAAAGCTAAAAGAATTTATCACCAGCATATCCACACTACCACAAATGTTAAAAGAATTTCTTTAGGCATAAAGAAAATTATTCCAGAATGAAATGTGAATCTACAGAAAGAAATGAAGGCCACAGTGCTATTAACTATATAGGCAAATATATAAGATTTCTTTTTTTAAAAAATTTACAAAAACAATAACAACATAGTGTGGGGTTGATACATATAAAAGTAAAATGCATGACAATAGCAGCAAAGTAGGGAGGAGAGAAATGTAAATGTAAATAAGGCAATTATACATTAAAAGATGTAATATCATTTTAAAGCACAGTTTTATAAAGTAAATATCTATACTATTAAACCCTAAAACAATGACTAAATTAACAGAGTTATAGTCAATAATCCAATGAAAAAACAAAAGTGAAGTGAAAAGAGAGAAAAAGAAGAGCAGATGTAAATAGAAAACAAATAGCAAGATAATGGATTTAATCCCTAGCTATATCAAAAAGCTCATTAAATATAAGATTGATTTAATCCTAATCATATGAATAACCACACTAAATATAAATAGCCTAGATAGTCTAATTAAAAGAAAATATTTTTCAAGTCTGGAAAAAAGAAACAAGACAATTATAAAAAAGATATGACATGACAAAACTAGCCAACAGAAAGCTGAATTAAAAAAAAAAGAAAGTTGAATTAGCTATATTAATATCAGACAAAGTAGAAAAGTAGATTTCAGGGTAAAATGTATTATAAAGGATAAAGCAAGCTATTTAATAATAATGGAGGGATTAATCAAACTGACATAACAATCCTCAATGGTTATATATTTTAAGAGTTTATAAATCATAAGGCAAAAATGAAAAATAGATACAAATTAACCCTAAATAGGCCATAGATCCAAACAGAAAAACCTAAAGAGTATATAACTTAATAAGAAATTACAGAACAAAACTTTGGGTTAGGCAAAGAGTTTTTAGATGTGATACCAAAAGCATTAAAAGAATAGTTGTTAAACTGGGGTTCATCAAAAGTAAAATATTTGCAAATTATATACCCGATTTTAAAAAACCTGAATACAAAATATATACAGAACTCTCAAAACTTTTTTTAGAGCTACAAATGACACAAATGTATTATCTTGTAGTTCAGTAGGTCAAATGTTCAATACAAGTTTAACTGTGTTAATAATCCTCAGAATTAGAAAAAAAAAACAGTCAAGAAATAAATGGACCAATGATTTGAACAAGTACTTCCTTAAGGATGAGAACTGGATTGAAAATACACACATGAAAGATATTCATTATCATTAGTCATTAGGGAAATTCAAATTAAAACCACAACAAGATGGCACTGCACACTTAGTAAACTGTCTAAAATTAGTAAGATTGACCATACCAAGTGTTGGTAAAGATGTAGAGACCTTGGAACTCTTGAATACTCCTGTCAGGAATATAAAATGGGACAATCATTTTGGAATTTCTTATATTTTTAAACATACATCTACCATATGATATAGTCATCCCATTCATATGTATTTACCAAGGAGAAATGAAAGCACATGTCCATACGAAATGCAGTACATGCCTGTTCACAGCAATTTCATTTCTAATGTCCTAAAACTTAAAATAATCCAAATTTCCATCAACAGATGGGTAAACAAATCATTGTATATCTATATAATTGCATACTACTCAGTAATAAAAATGAATAAATTATTGATATATGCTACAATAGATGAATCTCAAAATACTTATGCTAAGTGAAAGAAGACAGATAAAAATACTTTGTATGAATCTATTAATATAAAATGCAAACTAATGACAAGTGATAAAGAATAGATCAGTGGTTTCCTAGGGACTAGGAAATATGGAGGAACAGAGGGTAGGGATTACTCAGTGGCAAGGAAATGTTTAGGGAAAATGAATATTGACTGCAGTTTGATGGTTTCATGAGTATCTGCACATGCCAAAATTTGTCAAAATGTATACTTAAACATACAATACAGTACACATATTTTATTATACTTCAGTAAAGATATTAATAAAATGAAGGAGGTTGGAAGAGATTTGGATTGGAAATGGATAAAAGGAGAAAAAACAGGGAGCAGAGAGATGTTTCAAAGTCAGCACACAGGACAAGTCACCATTGACACAGTTGCTACTACAGATCTAACAACCTAGGAGAGAGAATCTGATTGGATCGGCTGATGTCAATGCCAGTCCTAGTGATGCCCTCATCCACTATGGGGAGTGGACACCAAGAATGAGCCTCCTTTCTAAACTGCTGATGTCACATACCAGACCTGGTGATCCCCTCATTTCCGATATGAGGAGTGGACACCTAGAATGAGCCTCCCTTCCTAACTCACAAAATGTAGGGAATATAACTCCCCAAAAGTAAACTGGGGAGGCTGTTTGGAGTAAAAATGTATGTAGGAAAGCAAACAAATGAAAAAAAATTAGTCACCCTAGCTACATATGACTTTGCATTTTATTTGTTATTGTTCTAAGTATGCTTCTTTCTCTTATAGAGATAGAAGCAGTAAAGAATTAAAGACATCAGCTTCTGTTATTTTTGAAGTCTACTTATTGAAACTCTCACATTTATTCTTCAGTAAGATTTTATATAGAATTTTTGCTATGATGCAGCACACTTCTATTTGTGAGTTTGTGCAAGTGTGTGTTCATCAAACATCTATCACCTAAGTAGGTTAATATGGATCTTGGAACCAAGTGCTTTGTTGTTCACTGCTTCTTAATAAAGTAAAAATATTTGTATGTTTGTTTACCCTTAAACTCAGTAGCACCCCTCTTCACCTGTTTTTTTTTTAAGATTTCATTTCTTTATTCATGAGAGGTACACAGAGAGAGAGAGAGAGGCAGAGACACAGGCAGAGGGAGAAGCAGGCTCCACACGGGGAGCCCCAAGTGGGACTCGATCCCAGAACTCCAGGATCAGGCCCTGGGCTGAAGACAGTGCTAAACCGCTAAGCTACCCAGGCTGCCCTCACCTGGTTTTAATAACAAGTTATTGGCACTCATTTCATACCTGACACAACATCAGCTCCATTATCACACTACAAGCTAAAAATGTTTGAACTCCACATGCTGACAGCATTATACTATACTGTTTTCCTTTGTCTCTAAAACAAAGAGATGTATTATTTCTGTCTTAGAAATGTTCATCCATAAATTTCCTGTTTTCTTCCAAGAGTAGAATGTAGGGCAACTTGTTAGAGGCTGCATAGTTAGCACACTGGATGGGAAGCCAGTTCTCATGGCTTTATTTCTGCTTTTCATGCTTCATTTCACAGAAAATTCACTTTTCTGTGTCTTAATTTCCCCAGCTACAAAGAAAGAAGAAACGATTTCTTTTGTAAACATAGGAGTAAAGTTTTAATGACTAGGTTTAATGGGTTCCTTTAATTTCCTACCTAGATCTATTACTAAGCATGCTCTAATTTGAAAAAAAAAAGTGCTGCCACTTTTCAAGGCTGCTAGCTTACATAAATCTATATATTAGAACCAACCAGTTTGTGCACATTGTCATGACTACAGAAATTCTTATGCATATGATTTGAGAAACATTTTATGGTATTATGGAAAAGTGGATGAAAATGGCCTTAGGTTCCATTTAACCAGTTAGGTTTAAAAGTCACTGGTAAAACAAAGGAGAACATAGTTTGTAAAGAACTAAGTCAACAATTAACTCCTTGAATGCTCCTCTAAAATAATAAATCCAGAAAATCAAGTAAATTATTTTGTATTTAGTTCCTCTAGATATTGTTGCCTTGTAGATATTTGGTAGGATTTTTCTCTTCTTCATTTGAAAAACATTTGTATACCCTTGTCTGAAAAATAATTTCTTTCTAAACCTCCTGAATTTGTTGAGGTTTGTTTTGTGGGCTAATATGTGACCTATTTTCCTTGCCATTTGCAACAACATGGGACCAGAGAGTATAAAGTTAAGTGAAATAAGTCAGAGAAAGACAAATACCACATGATTTCACTCATATATAGAACTTAAGAAACAAATGAGCAAAGGGAAAAAAATAAGAGAGAGAGAGAGAGAGAGAGAGAGAGAGAGAGAGAGAGACAAACCAAGAAACAGACTCTTAACTATAGAGAACAAACTGATGGTTACCAGAAGGGAGGTTGGGTGGGGGGGATGGGTTAAATTGGCAATGGGGATTAAAGAGTATACTTGTTTGATGAGCACAGGGTGATGTATGAAACTGTTGAATTACTCTATTGCAGACCTGAAACTAATATAACAGTGTATGTTCACTAACTAGAATTAAAATAAAAACTTTAGGAAAAACAAATATATAAAATATAATAAAATTAAATGAAATAAAAAAGGAAATCCCTTCTTTTATCATATTTAGAGATTTGTAGAGTTAAGAAAATTAGCGTAGAGGCATATTATAACGCTGACTTTGTTCCTGACTAAATATCTTACCCTAGTTGTATATCTTAACCCTCCAATGTTTCAGCTTCTTCAGCTGCAAAGTAAAGCACAGCACAGGGAAGATCCAAACATCTGCATGCTCACTGCAAGCATTACTCATCAAGGATAAAACTCTTTCCTGTTGACCTCACATATTGCCTCAGAATCCGTTTCCTCACAGCATATTTCTGAATTAGATTTTGCCTGTTTATTGAATGCTTACTATATGCCAGGCACTGTTTTCAATGCTTATTTGTTTAACTAATTTATTTGTTAACTAATTTAATGATGGCACAATTATATGAGGTATGCACAATTAATATACTTATTTTGGATGAGAAAAATGAGGCCTAATAATTCACCTATATTAAGTGACAGAGCTTGAAGTCAAGCAGCCTACGTTTTTCTACACTTTGATGCTCTGCCTTTGGGTTCTATAGAGTCCATTTAAACACAAACACTATGGTTAGTTCTGAAAGCATGACACAAATACTTGACAGTGATAAGCATCCTCTGCTCTTTGGGGACTTTTAAAAAGTTTGTTCACAGCTTTATTCCCAGCATGTAGCTCAATGCCTGGCACAATATCTGGCATAAAATGGGCACTCAGTAAATAATGATTGAATAAATGAATGCTGACCTTTTCCTGGTGGTTTTATAGTGCTCTTTTAAAATACTTCCAGGGATCCCTGGGTGGCACAGCGGTTTAGCGCCTCCCTTTGGCCCAGGGTGTGATCCTGGAGACCCGGGATCGAATCCCACTTTGGGCTCCCGGTGCATGGAGCCTGCTTCTCCCTCTGCCTGTGTCTCTGCCTCTCTCTCTCTCTCTCTCTCTCTCTCTGTGACTATCATAAATAAAAATAAATAAATAAAATAAAATACTTCCATATTATTTTCTTTTTATGCTATATCAGTCTGTTATTCCACAAAGTTTCTATCGATCATTTTTCAGACAGAACCCTAATCCTAACCAAAGCTCTATCTTAGTTCTTCACTAGTGGAGTGTTTATTCTCATTTTAACAGTTTATTTGGACCCCACAGGTTCTACGTTCAACAATGGGCAAATTCTTAATTGTTGGGATGGTAATGATACTTCGTATGAGCTGCCTTCTTTCATGTAAGAGAAGCAGCCTGAAAGCAGGGTAGTCAATTGCCAAATTGGGGAAAGCCTTGAGTGGCTGAGGAACAGATTCTCTTCAGTATAATTAGTAGAGACTTGCAATGACCTAGGTGGTTATTTAACTAAAAAAAGAAACATAAATGAAACCAAAATTGGATAATTTTCAGGGGATTTCATGGTGAGTCACTGAACGTTAGAACTTAATGACACAAAAAGAACAAATTGGTAAGCTAGTATTTATGGTAAACTATATGGAATTAGAGTCAAGACAACTTAAAATCAATGACATTTTTTCTTAATTATTATGCACTAACAGATTAATACCTAACTTACCTGAATTATAACATAAAAGCTACAGATAACCAGAAAGGCACACAAATTTAGAGTATGCTCACCAATGTTATTTTCTACAAAGAACTACAAGTATATTCGGGGAGTACATAATCTTAGAAAGCTCCTGACATATATGTCTGACAACCATGACTTTTGATACCATTATATTTCTCCCAAACACCATCTCAAATTCAGAGATGAAGACTTGGGGCAACTTCAAACAACAGAAATAAGAGTGTACTGACATCTACTGCAGTGTATAAGAAAAGAGCTAGAACAGAAAGGGAACAAAGATATACCTCCTCAAAAGCTGCTGACAGGAGAGCTCAAGGAGCTCCTGCTTAAAGGGCAGAGAGGAGCCCAGGGGGAGCTCCTTACTGGTGCTAATTGTACTGTACAATCAACTGCCTCACTCAGTTCCTTTCTGGCTAGTACAATTCCTCCCAAAGCACAGAGTACCAGCTACTGTGCTCCAGGGATAATTCTGCACAGCTCTGAGGAGAAAGCATCCCCTGTATATATGGAGATGAAAAAAAAAAGGTGTCCAAAATAAGATGGAGATATTGTCATTGTAGTAAAATGGAGAAACTACTTATTTTAATTAAAAATAACCAACACTGGGAGACAGGATAGAGACAGAAGAGACTTGCCATGCATATGCCACTGAAGAGACTTGCCATACATATGCCACTGAAAAGTTATGGCCCCAGAGAGAGGCCAGCATAAACAGACATCAACAGTTCATATGACATGACATTCCCTCCTCTTAGAAGGAGGAATGGGTGCCAGTGAGTCCAAAATCAAATGGTGAATTTTGCCTATACATTGTCAAGATGCTTTGGCTACTTTCCACCCTTTTGGCAGCCCTTGACCCAAGTAGCAAACTCATAGCATTTTGTCATAGTCCAAAGAGCCACCTTCTCAGGTTTATCCATTTCCAAAGAGGCCTATGCTCCAAAACTGTTCTTCTCACCCTGTTATGGACTAAATTGTGCCTGCTCAAAATTCATACATTGAAACACTAACCTCCAATGTGATGGTTTTTGGAAAAGGGCATTTGGGAGGTTAATTAGGTTTAGGTGAGATCTTGAGTGTAGAGCACCCATGATAGGATTAGTGCCATAAGAAGAAGAGACAACAAAGAGCATAGCTTTCTCTCCTTCATGCACAGAGAAAAGGCCAAGTGAGGACATGGTGCGATGGCAGTGTCTGAAATCTAAGGAAAGAACCTCACCCTACTTGCATCTTGACTTCAGACTTCCATCTCCAGAACTGTGAGGACTAAATTTCCCTGTTTTAGTCACCTAGCCTATGTTATTTGGTTATAGCAGCCTGAGGTGACTAAGAAATCCCATCTGCCCATGTCATCCAAAATTGTATTAAAGCATAGGAAGAGAATGGTATTTAAAAAAATGTTTTTCTCACTTACAGAGTCAAATGACCCAGGTTCCACTAGAAGCAAGTCATGTAGACTTGGCCAAGGTACTCATCTGCTTGATGTCACCCACAAAACTGTATGACCCCTAACCTAATGGAAACTTGGGAGACAAGACTGACTTCTCTTCTGTGAGGGATCATGGAAGAGTAAAGGGTGCAAATTTTCAGTGCTGGGGCTAGAGAGTGGGGCATCACCATATTCATCCCACCCCTCAGTACTGAAAGCTTTCAGGGAGCAAAACAATGCCACCTAGTGGAGTCCAGAGCCCCTTAGACCAAGCTCTGCCTCCCTTTACACTGGAGGCACATTTCCACTAGGGCAAGTCCATCTGAGAATCAGTGCAACAGGCCCCTCTCCCCTAAGTCCAGCTTGCACATAATTTACTGATCATAGAGGGTTGCAAAAGTTCAGCTCTGGGGGAAAATAGTATCTAGCTTCCTTTGTACATTTTTCATTAGTTATTAATTATAAATGTTTCAGTTGTTTTATTTTCTCAATTCTTTATTCCTTTTTAATTTTTATTTATTTTTTTATTTTTAAAAAGATGTGTTTATTTTAGAGAGAGAGCACAGGCAGGAGGGGCAGAGGGAGAGGAAAAGAGAATCCCAAGCAGACTCCACAGTGTGAAGCCTAATACAAGACTTGATCCCAGGACCCTGAGATCATGACCTGAGCTGAAACCAAGTCAGATGCTCAACCAACTGTGCCACCTAGGTCCCCTTAATTTTATTTTATTCTATTTTATTATTTATTTATTTATTTAATTTTTTTTAAGAGTGGACAATTTATTGAGAGCCACCCCGCCCCACACTTGCAGTGTCTAGGTCACTTTTTCCTCTTGTAGATATTGTGCACAAGGCCTAAGAAGATGGATGGGGGCAAGGGCAAGGCGCACTGCTCGATGAGGCTCATGAGATGGCTGTAGCTGTCTTCCTCATACTGGGTGAAATTGGCCAGCAGGTTCAGCTCCTCCTACAGCACCTTCACCCAGGCCACCTTCTCTGCCTCCTTCTGCCCATAATTCTCCTTCCAGTCCTCTGGAGATGCCTGCTGCAGACACTGAACCACCAACCAGCTGCACTTGTTGTCCTGAATACCTGTGCCAATCTTACCCGTCACACTGGGATCCCCAAAGAGATCCAGGAAATCATCCTGACTCTGAAAGAACTCCTCCATATCCAGCATCTTAGCATTGGCATGCTCTTTCTCCCCATCGATGCCTTACATATACATGGCAGCAGCCATGGGAAGATATAACGAGTAGAAGGCCATCTTGCACTTGACAATAGACTTGTACCTCTTCTCAGTGAACCTGCTGAGATCCACGCTGCCCTGTGGGGAGGTGATGAGGTCCAGGGTCTGTCCAATCTCAGTCTGGTAGGAACTCTGGAGGAAAAGCTCAATCAGGTCCAGGTAATAGGGCTGTTCCTGGCAGTAGACCTTCAGCAGGCAGTAGATACATGCTTCCAGAAGCAAAGTATCATTGATGGCATCCAAGCCTCTGCCTGGCTTCTGATACCAACAGATCTGCCCCTGTTGGGTGAGAGACGAGTCCATGATGTCATCTGACACCAGGAAGAAAGCCTGGAGCAGCTCCACACACCAGCTCACAGTCAGGGCTCACTGCAGACTTGCAGCATCCTGCATCCTGGGCTCCACCAGCTCCTGAAATGCTATCAACACTGTCAAACCCTGCTGGCACTTGCCTCCAACAGCATTGTACTCCAAGACTTCCTTGAGCTGGGCAATGGCATCTCCCATCTCTAGGTGGCCCATGCCATCCTCGGTCAGCATCTTGACAATCTGGGGGAAGTGCTGGATGAAATCCTGTCTTGCTTGGGCATAAGTGTCCAACATCTGGTCTCCATTCATTCTGCTCCTGGATGCCAGCTCTACTAATTTTTATTTATTTATTTATTTATTTATTTATTTATTTATTTATTTATATTTATTTATGATAGGCACACAGTGAGAGAGAGAGAGAGGCAGAGACACAGGCAGAGGGAGAAGCAGGCTCCATGCACCAGGAGCCCGATGTGGGACTCGATCCCGAGTCTCCAGGATCGCACCCTGGGCCAAAGGCAGGCGCCAAACCACTGCGCCACCCAGGGATCCCCTAATTTTTATTTTTATGTATCTTTTATTTTTTTATTATTTGTTTCCTTTCATCATATATATATGTATATACATATACATATATATGTATGTGTGTGTGTATACACACACACACACACACACACACACTTTTCTTTCTTTCTTATTTTGAGATCTAGTTTCTTTTAACAAGCAGACCAAAACATACTTAGGATTTAGTTTGCTGTTGTTGTTTTGTTGTTTTCTCTTTTTCTCTCTTCTTTTCTTTTCTGGGCAAAATGATGAGACAGAGAAATTCACCCCATAAGAAAGAGGAGGAGGTAGTACTCCCAGCCAGGAATTTATATGGATATAAGTAAGATGTCTGAACTAGAATTTAAAACAATGATTATAAGGATATAAATAGGGCTTGAGAAAACTATAGAAGACACTAGGGAATCTCTTACTGTAGGAATAAAAGAACTAAAATCTAGTCAGGCTGAAATTAAGAATGTTACAACCAAGATGCATCCCAATTGGAGGCCATAAAAATGAGTGTGAATAAAGTAGAAGAGCAAAACAGTGATAAAGTAGATGAAATTATGGAAAACAATGAAGCTGAGAAGAAGGGAAAAAAACTATTAGATCACGAAGTTAGACTTAGGGAACTCAGTAACTTCATAAAGCAAAATAATATCCATATTACAGGACTTCCAGAAGTAGAGTGGGGAAAAGGGGGCAGAAGTTTTATTTGAACAAATTAAAGTTGAAAACGTCTCAAATCTGGGGAAGGAAACAGGCATTGAAGTTTAAGAGGCACAGAAAACTCCCCTCAAAATCAACAAAAATAGGCCCAACCCATGACATATTATAGTGAAACGTGCAAATTACAAAGATAAAGAGAAAATTCTAAAAGCAACTCGAGATAAGAGATCCCTAACCTACAAGGGGAGACACATAAGGCTGGCAGCAGACCTGTTCACAGAGACCTGGCAGGCCAGGAATGTGCTAAAAGGGAAAAATATGCATCCAAGAACTTTATCCAGCAAAGCTGTCATTCAGAATAGAAGGAGAGATAAAGAGGGGGGTGGGGGTGGGGAGGATCCTAAAGGAATTTGAGAACATTAGACCAGTAGTGCAAGAAATATTAAAGGGGACCCTTTGAACAGAGAGACCAAAATTAACAAAGACTAGAAAACAGGGATAATCTACAGGAACTCATAGCAATGACAGATCATCTAAGCAGAAGATCAACAAGGAAACAATAACTTTGAAAAACACACTAGGCCAGATGGACTTAACAGATATATTCAGAGCATTTTATCCTAAAGTAGCATAATACATATCCTTATATAGTGTACATGGGACATTCTCCAGAATAGATCACATACTAGGTCACAAATCAGGCCTCAACAAGTAAAAAAAAGACTGAGATCACACCATGCATATCTTCTGAACACAATGTTATGAAACCTGAAGCCAACCACAGGAAAAAATTTGGAATGACCACAAATACATGAAGGATAAACATGCTACTAAAGATGAATGGAAATCAAAGAAGTAATTAAAAAATATATGGAAACAAATGAAAATGAAAACACAACCATTCAAAACCTTTGGGATAAGCAAAAGTGGTCCTAAGAGGGAAGTATATTGCAATACAGACATACCTCATGAGGCAGGAAAAATATGGAAAGAACCCTATGTACATCAACAGATGAATGAAGATATGGGTTATAAGCACACATGTGTGCATGCACACACATGCACATACACACACACAAATGTAATATTACTCAGCCATCAAAAAGAATGAAATATTAACCATCTGTAATGATGCGGGTGAAACTAGAGAATATTATGCTAAGCAAATAAATCAATCAGAGAAAGACAAATTATCATATGGTTTCACTCATTTGTGGACTTTAAGAAAAAAAAAACAGATGAGCATGTGGGAACTGGAAAGGAACAATAAGATGAAAACAGAGAGGGAGGTAAATCCTAAGAGATTTTTAAGTATAGGGAACAAACTGAGGGTTACTGGAGGAGAGGTGAGGGAGATAGGGTAACTGGGTGAGATAGGCATTAAGGAGGGCACATGATGTAATGAGTAGTGGTGAATCACTAAATTCTACCCCTGAAACTAATAATACATTACATGTTAACTAAATTGAAATAAAAAATAAATAAGCTACATATATATATAGCTTATATATATATGTAGCTTATTTATTTTTTATTTCAATTTAGTATATATATATACTAGTATATATATATATAGTATATATATATATACACACACACACACACACACACACACATATATATATAAATTCCATTCTAACCCTAAATAAAAAGAGGAACTCAACCACCCTTGCTTCAGGGAGTCATGGCTTTGGAAGCCATTGCCGGTGATCTTATTCGCTGCAAATAAAGTTTTCTTCCTATCACAACTCAGTCTTATGCAGTGTCTGACTCACTAAGGATCAAACTCATGTTGGTTTAGTTACACTAGTTCTGACCTTTCCATCCAAAAGTACTGAATTTCCAAGAGCTGCTTATTTGTCACATGAATGCAATTGGCATAAAGTCCACAGGAGATATCTTGAGAAGGGGAGCTCCCTGTGCTCATTTTTAGTATATGACATTTATCTCCACCATCATGATAGAAAAACAAGGGCTAGCAAATTAACCCTCTGCTTCTGCAGCTGATGACCCTTGGTAAAGAATGTTAGAACAGACATAAGCTAGCCCTGGAGACTTGGACTAATGCCAACAGCAATAAATACAGCTTGCTTTGTGGCTGTCATGCTGTCTTAAGGACTGAGTGGTCAACGGAAGCCACTATTTCACATTGCTGTGCTGTGTCTGTGTTTCCCACTCCGCTGAGCTGAAGTTGGCAGTACATTTGCACAGGAAGAATCAAGCCCTTCAGTACATACAATGTCCAGTAGTTGGGCATTGCATCTGGTTATGGTTACTATATATCACTACCTTCTTAGGGCTTTCTTTAGGCAAAGAAATCCATTTTGCCAAATTGGAAAGGCAAGCATCTCTATCTACTTCCTGTCATCCAGGACTTCAAATATATCCATAAAATCATGTTCCAGGGTATTATGAAAATTACTCCAAGACATTTCAGAAAAACTGGTTCACACTATTCTGGGATCTCTACATTCTTATTTCAGTCCTTGACTAAAATGCGAACGGTATACAATAGCAACACTGTGTTCAAAGAAAGGAGACTTCTCTTTAAGCCTTAGGTAAAGGAAGGCAATTTAAAGGAAAGCAATTTAAATGACAATCCTTTTAACTTTTCCTCACCTTTGCCCATGCAACTTTGTCCTTGTTCATCTAAATTCTAACAGAATGGAGCTAATGTAAAAGGAACTCTGAAATAAATGACAAATGTGAATGACTGGGACAGATTTGAAAGATGTCTTTAGGGTTATTTGGACTAAAAATAACTTCCATAATCCTTACAGCTTTCCTAGGAAGCAATGAAAAACTATGCAGGGTACACTGTATTCATGAGAATAGGACTTTTGCTTTTGAAAAGGACAGTCTTAAAATACTGTGAAATGGGAAAATGTTCAAAGTGATACCATGTAACAAAAACCATGGTTGGATCCCAGAGAATGTTTCACTGTTCAATTCACAAAATCATTGCTAAATCCATATAGGTATTGTAGGAAAGAAAGGAAAATTCTATCCAGGAAAGTGCATCTTTAAATATTAATTTTAGAATTACATTCCTTAGAAGTCTATCTTAAATATGTGGTACAACCGTTTGTCGTATAGATGCAAAGCAGTGTTTCTCAACTCAACATTTGAAAATGTTTTTAGTGTTTTAAATAAGTGACAACTAGAGAAAATTTTTGTTAGGTGCAGGCACGCAAAAACTAAACCGAAAGTAGGAAATTCTTTTCTTTTCCTCCAGCTGACCATCCCTCAGATGTAATGGACTTACTCAGAGCTTGAAAATTCAAGTGGAACTCAATGCCACAATGTTCTAGAACGTAAAGGATCCCCAGGGAGGACTCTCCGAGGAAAGTAGATCTTACCGGATTTAGAAATCATTTTCACTCACAAGGTGGTGAAATAAAGAAGGATGTTTTATAACTATATTTTGTGGCAATTCCAATTGACAATGGGTATTGATCCTCTAGGCAACAAACCAATGTGAAAGGAGCCCAAAGTGAATATGTCAAGGGTAGGTTTAAGGAAACCAGATATTATTTTTAATTATCAGTTTATTAAAATATAATATGTTGTTCTTTTACATTAGGACAGAATTAATGAATTCAGCTTCTCTGCTCCATGCGATAATACCCAAACATGAGTTAAGAAACAATTATTTTCATACTCATATGTAATTTAAACCCTTTAGTAAATAAAGATTGTACAGTATGAATATGGGAAAGAGAATGTATAATTTTTTTCATATTTAGTAAAAAAAGGGAAATAATATCAAAGGCAGAAAAATGTATAGTCTTTTGTTTCAGAGAAGTAGAACATAAAAATATGCAAATTTAGACTCCCCAATAGAATGTAACGTGCTAAACATTTATTAAATAACTAACATGACACCACAAATATTATCCTGTATAAGATTCAAAACAACCTATGAATGAATTTTTGTCATACTTTCATTCTTTTAACAGATTACAGAACTAGCTCAGAGGGGCCACAAAGCTAATAAATGGCAAGCCTAGTCAGATGACTGGAGATAGAGTGCCAAATAGGGATGCCTGGGTGGCTCAGTGGTTGAGAGTCTGCCTTTGGCTCAGAATATGATCCTGGGATCCTAGGATTGAGTCCCTCATCAGCCTCCCAAATCAAGGAGCCTGATTCTCCCTCCGCCTATGTCTCTGCCTCTCATAAATAAATAAATAAAATCTAAAAAAGAAAAGAAAAGAAAAGAAAAAGTGTTAATTATTCATGCTTGTTGTCTGTGTGACATTGGTTAGGGCACTGAGAAGCAATAGGGGAAATAGGCATGCCTGGGTGACTGAGTCAGTTAAGCTAGTGACTATTTCAGCTTAGGTCTTGATCTCAGGGTCCTGTGTTCAAGCCCCATATTGGGCTCCACACTGGATGTGGAAGCGACGTTTTAAAAAGTGGGGGAGGGAAGAAGAAGCAGCACAGAGGAATTAATCCAGCTCTTTTAGACTTTACAGGCTCTTCTACAAAGTAAATGCTATGAAGTTCTGCAATGGAAATATGAAGCCCACTGGAAACACCAAAGGAATAGTCCTCATTTCTCCCTCACAGAAGAAATGTGGGGAAAAGGAGCAAAATATGATGGGAGATGTAAGTTCGAATCATAAGAAGTTTACTCTTCAGGCCTGAGCAGTCTGGCACAGGGAGGGAGGAGACAAGTGGAGTGCATGAGTGGAAACGTAGCAGTAAGAAGCAGCTTGGCATCATTGGAAACGCTTGTGGCTCAGTATGGCTGTTTAACTGGAGGGCAGAAGAGGCAGAGCTAAAGATGGCATAGGAAGGTGAGAAATGATGCATCTAAAAAAGATGAGAAAAAATCATGAAGGGTTTTTTGTCCTTTGATAAGAATTTTAGGTTACATTTTTTCTTTGCCATTGAAAAACATGAAAAAATGTAAGCAAAAATGCTCTTCTAAGCATTCTCAATATGCTTAGAAGAGAGAGAGGGTGATAAGAAATAAAACAGGAAGGAAAAGGAACAGTTGGGAGAGTATTCAATTATGCAGACTAGACATGATGATGGCCCTGAGCAGGAGCTTGGCTTGCTTTTTCATGTTTCACACATTGCTGTATGTAAATTTACAAAAGTATTATATAAAGCAGTTTAGCAATATGTAGCTAGAGTAATAAAATTGCTCCTACTGAGGGAAACAATTGGTATTATTTCTAAGAGAAATATCAATAATATATTCAACAGATCAGAGCATCTTTACACTGGTAAGAATAGAATAATGGGCACAAAAAAATTCACAAGACAACTTCAAGTGAGAAATGTCTTTAACAACTAATAATTTAAGACCTGGATTTGAAACATGAGGTCTATCATTTAAAAAAAAATCCATAGTTGGCAAGACAAAGTGACATTTCCAAATACTTGTGGTGAGACTGTAAGTTGATCCAAATACTCTAGAAATAAATTGGATAATAGGTACAAGGAAAAGTTTAAAATTTTCGCATTCTTTAATTCAATAATTAAACTTCTGGGAAACTATTCAAATAAATAACAAGGAGCCTACTAGAGTGGTATGAATGTTAGAGCACTGGATCACTAAGGTTTAAATCTAACTGCTGTATGACCTTAGTGAAATTAGATAACATCTTTGTTTCTTCAACTGTAAAATGTGGATCATAATGGGACCTGCCTGAAAGTGTTGCTTTGAGTCTGAAATGAGTTGACTGTTAAGTACTGAAAACATGTACATAGTATTGAATGAGCATTTATTTGTTAAATAGATGTGTGGAGGCCGAGAAAATTAGGGCCATTCCACTTTAAGTTCAGTGTTATCACAAGTACAGCCATGCCAGGCCCCTGTGAATAAGAGCTGAACTTTACCTTACTTCAGTTACAGGAAGAAAACAGCTCACAGCTTAATGTCCTAGAAAGCCCCATATTAGAATAAAAACAGAGCCCAAGCCAAGGGCAGGAAGCCCCTATTAGAATGAGAACAGAGCTCAATGCCCTTGAAAGCCCCCTATCAGAATGTAAACAGAACTTGAGAAATTCCTCCACCCTTTCTGAAGGTCCCCTAGACCACCCTTAAAACTAAGCTGAAACCCACCTCGGGGTCCAAGTCCCTGCTCCGCTGTGTCAGGTACACTTGGACCCAAGCTCGAGCTTGTAAATAAACCCTCCTGTGTTTGCATCAGTGTCAGCTCCTTGGTGGTTTCTCGGATTCGCAATCTTGGGCACAACATTTGGGGTCTCGTCCGGGATCTGAGAAACCACCAGGACCCCATCTGGAGGGTTTCACGCATGGTGAGTGCACTCAACTTTTTCCACCTTTTGTGTGCCTATTTTCTGAGAGCTCTAAACTGTACTTTTACCTGTAGGAATTCCGATCTGTATTGGGTCGACATTGGCTTAGGCGCACGCGCTGGCAGGCCGTCGACCGGGGGTCTTGAGGAGATGTCCTTTGCCCCTGCAAGGAGGACGGGTCCTCATCTGTAAGGAGGACAGAGGGTCTGTAAGGAGGGCCGGCTGCCAGCCCTTCGGGTTAATTTCTGTTTTGTCTCTGCAGTCGCATTGGAACGTTGGTCTGTGTTACTATGTCCTTGTTAACTGTGCTTTTGTCTGTGTTGTTGGGTCCTTGTTAATTGTCTTTACTGTCTGTGTCTTGGTGTGGATTGGGGACATAATGGGGGAGACAGAAACCACTCCCCTGTCTCTTATGCTCTCCCACTTCTCAGATGTTAGGGAAAGAGCTCGTATTCTGAGCATAGACATACGGAGAGAGAGATTCCAAATTTATTGCATATCAGAATGGCCAACCTTTGACGTGGGATGGCCCCAGGAAGGAACTTTCCACCTACCTATTATCTTACAGGTTAAGGCCATGATCTTCAGGGACAAACCAGATGGCCCCTCTGCCCAGGTGCCCTACATCCTGATCTGGCAGGATATGATCAAGAATCCCCCTCCTTGGCTAAAACCATTTTTACCCCCCAAAGCAGGACCCACAAAGATTCTAGCCCTGTGGAAAGCCGAGAAGGAGACCGACTCTACGCCCCAAGTGCCCCTTTATCCGGTATTCCAGGATTCCTCCCCGGAGGACCTGATTCTCCTGCTGCCCTACCAGGCACCCCCTCCTCCTTCCGCCCCTCCACTGGAGGCACCGGGGGCTGCAGAAGGGGCACCACCCATCCCTGAGGAGGGAGTCCCTGTGCGCGGGCCATCAGCGGAGACACGTGGCCGGACCCACCAGATGGCCCCACTTCTGGATGCGGGGCCAGCCGACTCCACCGCCCTTCCTCTCCATGCCATGGGGCCCCCCGACAAGACTGGTGAATAGCTAATGTTATATTGGCCATTCTCCACCAGTGATTTATATAATTGGAAAACCCAAAATGCCAAGTTCTCTGATAATCTGAGAGATCTAATCGGGCTTTTAGATACTGTTCTCTTTACCCACCAGCCTACTTGGGATGACTGCCAACAGCTCTTGCAGGTTCTCTTCACCACCGAGGAGAGAGAACGAATTCAGGTGGAAGCCCAGAAGTCTGTCCTGGGAGAGGACAGACAGCTGCCTCAAAACCCAGACCTCATAAATGCTGCCTTCCCTTTATCCTGCCCCACCTGGGACTACAACTTGGCTGAAGGTAAGGAGAGACTCTGGGTCTACCACCAGACTCTAATGGCAGGTCTCAAGGCTGCCGTGCGCAAGCCTCCCAATCTGGCCAAGGTCTATGATGTGAGGCAGGGTAAGGATGAGAGTCCAGCAGCCTTCTTAGAGTCATGGAGGCTTTTAGGCAGTACACCCCTATGGGCCCAGAAGCCCCGGAAACAAAGGCCGCAATTATCATGGCTTTTGTTAACCAGGCCACTCCGGACATTAAAAAGAAATTGCAAAGAGTAGAGAGACTGGGAGAGAAGAGCTTGCAGGACTTAGTGATAGGGGCAGAACGAGTCTATAATAATAGAGAAAGTCCAGAAGAACAACAAACCAAACTAAGTGACCGGCAGACCCGAAACCTGGCCAAGATCCTGCTGGCCACAACCATGGATGACCCACAGGAAAGACGGAGGCACCTCAAGAAGTTGGCTTCAGGGACAGGTAAGGAGGATGGCCCTGGTCCCCCTCGGGAGCGCCCTAAGCTGAACAAAAACCAATGTGCTTATTGCAAAGAGAAGGGCCACTGGGTGAAAAGCTGCCCTAACAAAAGATCTAAGGCACCTGCCAAGATCTTAAAAATGGAGGAGCTGGACAATTAGGGGAGTCGGGGTTCGGCACCCCTCCCCGAGCCCAGGGTAAATCTTAGAGTGGAGGGGCAACCTGTTGAATTCCTAGTGGACACTGGGGCACAACATTCGGTTTTATTACAACCCCAAGGGAAATTGGCAAGCAAGACTTCATGGGTGGAAGGGGCCACGGGCACCAAACAGTATTCATGGACTACTCGAAGAACTGTGGATCTTGGCATGGGCCAGGTATCCCACTCCTTCATGGTCATCCCTCAGTTTCCCTACCCGTTGTTAGGTCGGGATTTGCTCACCAACATGGGGGCACAAATTCGCTTCCATCTGGAAGGGGCAAAAATCCTAAACAAAGAGGGGCACCCGATTTAGGTGCTTGTCCTGAGTTTAGAAGACAAATATTGTCTCCACCAAATGCCCTCAGCCCCAATGACTGACATTGACTGTTGGCTGCAGGAATTTCCCGAAGCATGGGCAGAAACTGGGGGAATTGGGCTGGCCCGGCACCGACCAGCCATAACTAAAGCTGGAGGCCAACCGTGTCAGAGTCCGCCAATATCCCATACCTCTTGTCTCCCTAACCCAGACTGGGACCCCCCTCTGCATGACAGTCAAGAAATTTTGGCACAGGTGCACGGAATCAGAGCTGATCTCTAGGACCAGCCACTGCAGAATGCAGACACCACCTGGTACACGGATGGCAGCAGTTTCATCTGAGAAGGAATCGGATGCGGGGGCAGTTGTAACCATGGAAATGGAGACCCGATCTGGGGGCACCGACCCTGCCTGACACCCCCCAACTATACTGATGCTGATTTACACTGGATCAAATGCTTGCCCATGACCCAGTGCTTGCGTGGCTGGTGGAGGGCCGCAGACTCCAGCATCATCCTGCCAGAGGAACTAGGACAGCGAGTCCTATCCAAAATGCATCGGAGTACTCATATGGGAACAAGAAAGATGGAAGACCTCATACGACATGCAAAGATCACTATTAAAGACTCTGGAGCAAAGATGGAGCAGATTGTGGCAAGCTGCCACACATGCCAGTTAACTAATGCCACTGCCCATGGATCTGACCAGGCTCCGAGGCGACCGCCTAGGAGCCTACTGGGAAGTGGACTTCACTGAGGTGAAACCTGGAAAATATGGATACAGGTATTTACTAGTGTTTGTAGATACTTTTTCAGGATGGAGAGAGGCATTTCCCACCAAACATGAAACGGCACAGATCGTGACCAAGAAACTGCTGGAAGACATCATACCAAGGTATGGTTTTCCCATTAGAATTGGGTCAGACAACGGCCCAGGATTTGTCTCTAAGGTAACACGGGGAGTGGCACCAGTACTTGGGGCAGATTGGAAATTACATTGTGCACATAGGCCCCAGAGCTCAGGACAGGTAGAGAGGATGAACAGAACATTAAAGGAGACCTTAACTAAATTAGCCCTGGAGACTGGCGGGGACTGGGTGACTCTCATCCCCTTTGCCCTATATAGGGTGAGGAACTCCCCATATAAGATGGGACTGACTCCCTACGAGATCACGTTCGGTCTTCCTCCACCTGTTATCCCCAATTTAAAACCTGAGGTGCTTGCTGAATTTGATGACCACCAACTTCTTTTCTCCCTCCAAATGTTACAATGAACCCATGAGCAGGTGTGGCCTAAGCTGAGGGCCTTCTATGAGACTGGGCCACCCCCGGACCCCCATCGATATTGGCCAGGTGACTGGATGTACATGCGGAGATACCAACACCAGACACTTCAACCTCTCTGGAAGGGACCTTACATCGTGATCCTGACCACTCCCACTGCTCTCAAGGTTGATGGGATTACTCCCTGGGTCCACTACACCCACGTCCCACCAGCTGACCCACAAGCCCTTCTCAAGGACTTTGTTCCAGAATGGAAAAGCCAACCAGACAAGGACAATCCCCTAAAGCTAAGACTGCACCATTTTCACTTATTTCCCACCTCCAAGACTCCCTAGTCTGAGCTTGTCCTTCAAATTAAAAGGGGATTAGACTTAGTCTTCTTACAACAAAGGGTGGGGGGGGGGTATGTGCTGCCTTAAAGGTAGAATGTTGCTTCTTTGCTGGAATGTAAATGGGAGTGAGAACAGCAACAAGGTTGGTTAGAATCCTGATTTAATCATTCCCCCTGGCTCACTCTGAGAGCAACCTGGACCCATGATTCGGTCCTTCCTTATGTTCCTCTGAGAGTGGGAAATGTGGAGGCCGAGAAAATTAAGGCCATTCCACTTGAAGTTCAGCGTTAGCACAAGTACAGCCATCCCAGGCCCCTGTGAATAAGAGCTGAACTTTACCTTACTTCAGTTACAGGAAGAAAACAGCTCACAGCTTAACGTCCTAGAAAGCCCCATACTAGAATGTAAACAGAACTTGAGAAATTCCTCCACCCCTTCTGGAGGTCCCCTAGACCAGCCCTTAAAACTAAGCTGAAACCCACCTCGGGGTCCAAGTCCCTGCTCCGTTGTGTCAGGTATGCCTGGACCCAAGCTCGAGCTTGTAAATAAACCCTCGTGTGTTTGCATCGGTGTCGGCTCCTCGGTGGTTTCACAGATTCGCAATCTTGGGCACAACTGTATGTAGAGATGTATGTATAAACACGTTCATCACAACATTATTATTGTGCAATATAAGAAACAACCTCAACAGCTAACAGTAAAGAAATAAACTACATTATGTTTAGTAATTGCAATCATAAATGAGATGAAAATTCCCCAAGTTTGAAGTACCAGAATAGGTAGTCCAATAACTAGAAATGTGATAAATAGATGACACAAACAGGTAGGAGGGTAGACAGATAGATGATAAGTAGGCATATAGGAAGGAAAGTTAAAAAGAAAGAAAGAAAGAAAAGAACAAGGGAGGGAAGGAAGAAAGGAAAGTGGGAAGTGGAAGGGAAGGTGATATGCAATCCTCATCACTATCTCCAGATTGTTATTTTTCTAAACTTAGACTCTGTATGCATTGAACAACTCTCCATTCCTCCTCCTCCCAGTTCCAGGAAACCACCATTGTACTTTCTCTCTGAATTTAATTATTCTAGGTCTCTCATAGAAGGAGAACCATAGAGTATTTGTCCTTTTGTATTTGGCTCATTTCACTTAGCATAAAGGTTCATCCATGTTATAACATGGATCAGAATTCCATTCCTTTTTGGCTCTTGTGAATAATGCTGCTGCAAACATGAGTGTGTAAATACTTGGTTTGAGTTTCTGCTTTCAGTTCTTTGGGATATATACCCACAAATGGAATTACTGGATCGTATGGTAATCCTATTTTCAATTTTTTTACTTCTTTCATAAAGGCTACACACCACGACATTTTCACTGGCAACAGAGAGGCTTCAAATGACCCAAATCCTTGCCAACATGTTATTTTTTGTTTCATTGTTGATGTTTTGGTAATAGTCAACCTAATGCGTATGAATTGGTACCTCATTATCATTTTGATTTGCATTTCCTTACTAATTAGGGATGTTGAACATATTTTCATGTGGTTACTGACCATTTGTTTATTTTCTTTGGAGAAATGTCTATTCAGATCCTTTGCCCATTTTTTTAAATTGGGTTGCTTGTTGTTTTGTTGTTCTTGTTGTTGAGCTATAGAAATTCTTTATATATTTTGAATATATAGATTTGTGATTTGCAAATAATTTATTTCCTTTCTTGGGTTGCTTCTTTACTCTGAATAGTGTTCTCTGATACACAAGAGTGATTAATTTTGATAATTTTGATTTATCTATTTCTTTGTTATTGTCTATGCTTTCAGTGTTATATCCAATAAATTGATACCAAATTCAATGTCATGAAGCTTTCGCTCTAGATTTTCTTCTACAAGGTGAATTTTTTTGTTGTTTATATGAAATAAGTATTTTAAAAATTGAACTATAACATACAATTTTATATTAGTTTCAGGTATATACCATATCAATTTGACAATTCTCAATGCTCACCACAGTAATTGTCATCATCATGTATCACCATACAATAATTATTGACTGTATTCTCTATGCTGTACTTTTCTAAGAGTTGAATTATTTTTTAATTAGTTTATTTTTTAGAGATCCTTTCTTTTACCTATTGGCCCAAGAATAAAAATCCCCAAGGAATATAGTTTTTAATTTGTACTCTAATATCTAGTCTCAATGATGCCAAAACAGATAATGATTCAGCCCAATAGTAATTTAAAAAACAACAAATAGGTTTTTTTGGGGGAGGGTTATGTATGCAGTGGCCAAAAGACTCTAAAGAAAACAAATTGATACACTGGAATATAGTTCATTATATTTCTCATAGTTAAAGGTACATTTTTTTGAAAATAGATGTTTTGCATTTGTAGTATATGAACAATATATGAACTATGTCAAATCACTATAAATTGAGTAGTTGTGAAAAATAAATCCCATCTGTGAAGACAGACTATCTGGAAATCATTCATCATATGAATATTACATATTCAGTTGATGTGGACATAATGGAGCTAAATAATAGAGATGATATTAAAGAACACTTAAGTGCTTATACATTGACTACTTAACCAACTGCTAAATGATAGACTGCCTGCATTTTGGACTCAAGAGGAAAGAGAAAAATTTAAAAGACCAATAAAGTTTTTGGTTTTTTATAGCTTCATTCCAAAATATTAATAGAATGATTCACATTATGGTTTTGAAGGTTCTAGTTTCATAGTGGTAATAATGGAAAAGAGAATAAGTAAGGAATTGGGGCCAAATGTCACTATTAAGGTCAAAAATATTTTTTGCTGGTTTTAATGAATATATTCTGCATTTATTAAAATTATATTGGTGCTGCAGTGCCAAGACAATTCAATTAAACTATAATTCAGTTTTTCTCAAAACTAGATAACCACTAGATATAAACTGGATTGAAGTTTATGAGAAAATCTTACTCTCAAAAGTAAATCTTCATGATTTTGAGTTGGGCAAAGCCTTCTTAAAACACCACCAAGGGATGCCTGGGTGGTTCAGCAGTTGAGCATCTGTTTTCAGCCCAGGGTGTGACCCTGGAGTCCTGGGATCAAGTCCCACGTCAGGCTCCCTGCATGGAGCCTGCTTCTCCCTCTGCCTGTGTCTTTGTCTTCTCTTTCTTTCTCTCTCTCTCTCTCTCTCTATCTCTCATAAATAAAATCTTAAAAACAACAACAACAACAACACCAAAACCACAGTGACAACAGAAAAAAAAAAAAAAGGTAAATTGGACTTCATCAAAATTAGAAACTTCTGTGCTTCAAAGAACATCATCAGGAAAGTAAAATTATAAGATGCAAAATGAGAGAAAATGTTTGCAAATCATATCTGATAAGTGACTTGTACTCAAAACATGTAAAGAACTTATATATCACAGTAATAAAAAGGCAAATAATCCAATTTAAAAAGTGGGCAAAAAATCTAAATAAACATTTCTCTAATGGAGATATGCATATGTGTAATAAGCACATGAAAAGATATCCAACATCATGAGCCATCAGGAAATACAAATCAAAACCACAATGCGATATCATGTTATACTTCCTATGATGGATAGAATCAAAAAGTCCAATACAAAAAAAAATGTTAGTGAAGATATAGAGAAACTGGAACCCTCATATATTGCTGGTAGGAATGTAAAAATGTAAAAAAATTTTTTTTTTTTTTACAGATAAAAGCTTAGTGTTTCCTCCACTGAATTAAACATAGAGTTAGGGTATGTCTAATCAGTTCCACTTCTAGGTATGTACTCAAGAAATAAGAACATATATTTACAAAAAAAAAATGTGTCCATGAATGTTTATAGCAACATTATTCATAGTAGTTAAGTGGTGGAAACAACCCAAATGTCCATCAATTGATGAATGGACAAACAAAATGTAGTATATCCATACACTGGAACATTACTTAGCCACTAAAAGGAACAAATAACTGATGCATGCTACAGCATAAACGGACCTTGAAAATAATATTCTGATGAGGAGAGGAGAAGACAGTAGAAGACTAGGGGGACTGTAAACTTGCCTCCTCCCTCAAACACAGCTGGGTAAATATCAAATCGTTCTGAAAACCCAAGAAGTTAATCTGAGGACTGAGATAAAAAACTGAACACCTAGAGGTAGAAAAAAGGCCATATCATGGAAGGTAGGAGCTGTGGAGAGTTGATTTGAGGGAGAGAAGAACTGTGGATGCTGAGGGGAGGAATCCCTGATAATGGAGAGAGGAGTGAGTGGGGGGGGGGGGGGGAGAAGCAGCATGCAGGGGATTGCACAAGAAAAAGTCCTTCCCAAAACCATTGACTGGGAAAAGGAGAGGAGTTTACAAGTTTTTGTAAGCAGCAGAGTTCAAAGTCAGAAATTTTAGAAGTCTGTACCATTGCTGGGTTTATGGTTGTGGGCTTAGCAGTGCTCCTTTCCCACTGGAGCATTGGGTAGAGGCCCAGGAGAGGGCAATGAGGTCTGAGGACCCCTATGCTATTTGGGGAGAAACAGTTCCCCTTCTTGGAAGGGGATGGCAGGATGGAGGAATTCACCCCAAAAGAAAGAACAGGAAAAAGTAACAGCTAGGGAATGCATGTTGCATTGGAGTGTATTTGAGAGGTGTGGTATGGCCTCTCCAGGGATAAAAGAGATGGTGAAACCAACATGCTATCCTGTTCATTAAGCATAGGAACAGAGACACCTGCTGAGGGCAGTAAACCTTGGTGCCAGTTTTTTTGCTGTGCTTTACCATAAACTCTGAACTGCAGCATGATCTTGCAATTACTTTTGTGGGATAGACCAACACTAGCCACAGTGTGGTGAAATCCTCCCCTAGAGGATCAGTGTGGGTTCACACTGCATAGGTCCCTAAAATTTGGAGTTTTGAAACCCAGTCTGTGCCTGAGATAAAACACAGGAGTACTGTGCTAGCTGGTAGAGAGACAGCTCAGGTATAGACAGAGTGAAGGCAGGGATATAACAGAAGCCAGAGACACAAGAGGGTAGATTGTTTGCTCTTCTGAGAGGGCTTCCTAAAGAATGGCAGGCACGAAAGGGACACTCTAGGGACAAGAAAGCAGGCCTGTGTCATTTTCTCCCATTTTCCCATCAGCACCAATCAACCTCAGTAAGCAACATGGTGACGTCACCCAGTGGATGCTGGAGCCACTTACACCAAGCCTTGACCCCTACACCCTGCAGGTGCATCTCCACTAGGGCAAGTCAACCTGACAATTGACAATCAGTGCCGCAGGTCCCTTCCCCAGGAGAGTAAAAACCTCTTGCATGCACCAAATATACTGGTCACTGAGTGCTAGAAAGCTTCAGCTCCAGAAAAAATAGGACCTAACTTCTTTTAACAAGTAGATGAAAACACACCTAGTTAAAAAATGCCACACAGTGGACAAGGTCCAAATATGTGCCACTGTAGGCAAGGAGAAACTGCAGAAGACTGACCTGCAGGAAAGAGAAGCCACAACACAATAGCAGAGTGCACACTCTGAAACACCTCCTGAAGCACCAGGCCCAAGACGATATATGACCTCTTAATATAGCCATTACTCTCATGAGTAGAAATATAACAGGCTTTCCTAACAATCACATAAGAAAATAGTGCCATAGACAAAAATGACAAGATAGAGGAATTCACCCCAAAAGAAAGAACAGGAAAAAGTAACAGCTAGGGATTTAATCAATGCAGATATAAGTAAGATGCCTGAACCAGAATTTAAAACAATCATAGGGATACTAGCTGGACTTGAGAAAAGCATCTAAAGACACTGGAGAATCCCTTCCTGTAGAGGTAAAAAGAAAAACAAAACAAAACTAGTCAGAAAGAAATAAAAAATGCTATAACCAAGATGCAAAACTGAATGGATGCAATGACAACAAGGATGGACAAAGTAGAGGAATGAATCAGTGATACAGAAGATAAAATTATGGAAAATAATGAACCTGAAAAGAAGGAAAGAAAGGTATTGGATCACGAATGTAGACTTAGGGAATTCAGTAACTCCTTAAAGAATAACATTTGTATCATAGAAGTCCCAGAAGAAGAAGAGGGGGGGAATGTGGGCAGAAGTTTTATTTGAGTAAATACTAGCTGAAAATTTCCCTAATCGGGGGAGAGAAACAGACTTTAAAGTCCAAGAGGCACGGAGAACTTCCATTTAATTCAACAAAAGCCAGTCATCACCAAGACATATTGTAGTCAAATTCACAAAATACACAGATAAGGAAAGAGTCCTAGAAAGCAGCAGGAAAAAAAAGTCCTTAACCTCAAGGGGAAATCAGATCAGGTTCACTGTAGGTCTACCCACAGAAACTTGTCAGGGCAGAAGAAAATGGCATGATATATTCAACATGCTGCATGGGAAAAATATGCAGCCAAGAACATTCTATCTAGCAAAGCTGTCATTCAGAATAGAGGGAGAGATCAAGAATTTCCCAGATAAACAAAAACTAAAGGCATAAATGACCACTAAGCCAGCCCTGCAAGAAATATTAAATGGGACTCTGGGGAAAAAAAGACCAAAAGCAATAAAGACTTGAAAGGAACAGACAACATCACTAGAAACACCAACTTTACATGTAATACAATGGCACTAAATTATTTTCTATCAATAATCACTCTGAATGTAAATAAACTAAATGCTCCAATCAAAAGACATGGGGTATTGGAATGGATTTTTTAATCCATTTAATCCATTTAATCTCTTGCCTACAAGAGATTCATTTTAGAACTAAAGACATCTGCAGATTGAAAGTGAGGGGATGGGGAATCATCTATCATACTAATGGTTATCAAAAAAAAAAAAGCTGGGGTAGTCATCCTTATATCAGACAAACTAGATTTTAAACCAAAGACTGTAACAAGAGATGAAGGGCATTATATCATAATTAAGGGGTCTATCCATTAAGATCTAATGGCTGTAAATATTTATGCCCCCAAAGTGGAAGTACCCAAATATATAAATCAATTAATAACAAAGAAACTCATTGATAATAATACAATATTACAGTAATAGGAGGGGACTTTAACACTCTGCTCACAGCAATGAACAGATTATCTAAGTGGAAAATCAACAAGGAAACAATAGCTTTGAGTGAAACACTGGACCAGATGGACTTCACAGATATATTTTTTAACTAGAAAACAGATATATGGAGGTTAAAGAGTCCCTTACTAAAGAATGAATGAGTTAACCAGGAAATTTGAGAAATTAAAAAAAAATACATGGAAGCAAATGAAAATGAAAACATGACAGTCCCAAACCTTCGGGATACAGCAGAGGTGGTCCTTTTTTTTTTCTTATTTATTTGTGTATTTTTTTGTTGGAGCTTGATTTCCCAACACATAGTATAACACCCAGTGCTCATCCCATCAAGTGCCCTCTTCAGTGTCTGTCACCCAGTCACCCCATCCTCCTGCCCACCTCCCCTTCCACTACCCTTTGTTTGTTACCCAGAGTTAGGAGTCTCTCATGTTCTGTCACCCTCACTGATATTTCCCATTCATTTTCTCTCCTTTCCCCTTTAATCCCTTTCACTAATTTTTATATTCCCCAAATGAATGAAATCATATAATGTTTGTCCTTCTCCAATTGACTTATTTCACTCAGCATAATACCCTCCATTTCCATACACATTGAAGCAAATGGTGGGTATTTGTCATTTCTAATGACTGAGTAATATTCCATTGTATACATAGACCACAACTTCTTTATCCATTAATCTCTCGATGGACACCAAGGCTCCTTCCATAGTTTGGCCACCAGGGACATTGCTGCTATAAACATCGGGCGTTTCACTGCATCTGGCATTTCACTGCATCTGTATCTTTGGGGTAAATCCCAGCAATGCAGTTGCTGGGTCGTAGGGTAGCTCTATTTTTAACTCTTTGAGGAGCCTCCACAGTTTTCCAGAGTGGCTGTACCAGTTCACATTCCCACCAACAGTGCAAGAGGGTTCCCCCTTCTCCACATCCTCTCTAACAGTTGTTGTTTCCTGTCTTGTTAATTTTCACCATTCTCACTGGTGCAAGGTGGTATCTCATTGTGGTTTTGACTTGTATTTCCCTAATGGCAAGTGATGCAGAGCATTTTCTCATGTGCTTGTTGGCCATGTCTATACCTTCCTCTGTGAAATTTCTGTTCATGTCTTTTGCCCATTTCATGATTGGATTGTTTCTTTGCTGTTGAGTTTAATAAGTTCTTTATAGATCTTGGATACTAGCCCTTTATCGATATGTCTTTTGTAAATATCTTCTCCCATTCTGTAGGTTGTCTTTTACTTTGTTGACTGTTTCCTTTGCTGTGCAGAAGCTTTTTATCTTTTTTTTAAACCTTTTTTTTATTTTTATTTTTTATTTATGATAGTCACACAGAGAGAGAGAGAGAGAGAGGCAGAGACATAGGCAGAGAGAGAAGCAGGCTCCATGCACCGGGAGCCCGATGTGGGACTCGATCCCGGGTCTCCAGGATCGTGCCCTGGGCCAAAGGCAGGGGCTAAACCGCTGCACCACCCAGGGATCCCAGAAGCTTTTTATCTTGATTAAGTCCCAACAGTTCATTTTTGCTTTTGTTTCCCTTGCCTTCATAGATGTATCTTGCAAGAAGTTGCTGTGGCCAACTTCAAAAAGGGTGTTGCCCCCAAAAAGGGTTTTGATGGATTCTTGTCTCACATTTAGGTCTTTCATTCATTTTGAGTTTATCTTTGTGTCTGGTGTGAGAGAATGGTCTAATTTCATTCTTCTGCATTTGGATGTCCAATTTTCCCAGCACCATTTATTGAAGAGACTGTCCTTTTTCCAGTGGATAGTCTTTCCTGCTTTATTGAATATTAGTTGACCATAAAATTGAGGGCCCATTTCTGGGTTCCCTATTCTGTTCCATTGATCTATGTGTCTGTTTTTATGCCAGTACCTCACTGTCCTGATGATCACAGCTTTGCACTACAACTTGAAATCTGGCATTGTGATGCCCCCAGCTCTGGTTTTCTTTTTCAATATTCCCCTGGCTATTCGGGGTCTTTTCTGATTCCACACAAATCTTAAGATGATTTGTTCCAACTCTCTGAAGAAAATCCATGGTATTTTGATAGGGATTGCATTGAATATGTAAATTGCCCTGGGTAACTTGACATTGACATTTTCACAATATTAATTCTTCCAATCCATGAGCATGGAATGTTTTTCCATCTCTTGGTGTCTTCCTCAATTTCTTTCAGAAGTGTTCTTTAGTTTTTAAGGTATAGATCCTTTACCTCTTTGGTTAGGTTTATTCCTAGGTATCTTATGCTTTTGGGTGCAATTGTAAATAGGATTGATTCCATAATTTCTCTTTCTTCAGTTTCACTGTTATAGTATAGAAATGCCACTGATTTCTGGGCTTTGATTTTGTATTCTGCCACACTGCCAAATTGCTGTAGGAGTTCTAGCAATCTTGGGGTGGAGTCTTTTGGATTTTCTATGTACAGTATCCTGTCATCTGTGAAGAGGGAGATTTTCACTTCTTTGCAAAGGTGTTCCTAAGACAGAAGTATAGTACAGTACAGAAATATCTCAAGTAGTAAGAAAAGTTTCAAATACACAACCTAATCTGAAGATGCTAGAAAAGAAATAGCAAATAAAGCCTAAAGCAGAAGGGAAATAGCATTAGAGCAAATAAATGATATAGAAAGAACAACAACAAAATAGAACAGAACAAAACTAAGAGCTTTTTCTCCAAAAGAAGTAATAAAATTGATAAACCCTAGCTAGACTTATCAAAAAGAAAAGAGAAAGGACCCAAGTAGGTAACATCATGAACGAATGGGGAGAGATCACAACCAACACCACAGAAATACAAACAATTAGAATATTATAAAAATTTATATGCCAACAAACTGGGCAATCTGGAAGAAATGAACAAATTTTTAGAAATATACAGACTACCAAAACTGAAACAGGAAAAAATAGAAAATCTGAACAGACCCAAAACCAACATAGAAATTGAGTCAGTAATCAAAAAATCTCACAACAAACAAATTTCAGGGCCAGATGGCTTACCAGGTGATTCTGCTAGACACTTAAAGATGATTTAATACCTATCCTCAAATTGTTAAAAAAAATATATAAATGGAAGGAAAACTTCCAAACTCATTCTACAAGGTCAGCATTACCTTGATTCCAAAACCAGACAAAGACCCCACTAAAAAGAATTACAGGCCAATATCCCTGATGAATATGGATGAAAAAATTCTCAACAAGACACTAGAAATTAAATCCAACAGTACATTAAAAGGATTATTCACCACGACCAAGTGGGATTTATTCCTGAGCTACAGACATAGCTCAATATTTGCAAACCAATCAACATGATACACCACATTAGAAAAAGAAAGGCTAAGAACCAAATAGATGCAGAAAAAGCATTTGACACAATACTGCATCCATTCTTGATAGAAACCATCAACAAAGTAGGAAGGGAGGGAACATATCTCAACAACATAAAGGCCGTATAGGAAAAGACCCACAGCTAATATCATCAATGGGGAAAAACTGAGAGCTTTTCTTTTATGGTCAGGAACAAGACATGATGTCCACTCTCACCATTAGTATTTAATATAGTCCTGGAAATCCTAGCCTTACCAGTCAGACAAGAAAAAGAAATAAAAGGCATACAAGGAAGAAGTCAAAATTTCACTCTTTGCAGACAACATGATACTCCCTGAGTCCATCTGTATTCAGTGCTTTTCCCATGAATGTGGACAGCCTTTTTAAAATGTCCATAGTTGTCCTTAGCAGTGTATTAGGAGATGATGTATGTGCTAGCTTCGAGCTCAAATTCACTAGTTTTTACGTGTATAGAGCACCACTCAAAAATAATCTCCTAAACTGGAAAGCTCAAAGACCCCATCTAAAAATTGCTAGAAATAATACACGAATTCAACAAAGTTGCAGGATATAAAAATCAATGTACAGAAATCTGTTGCTTTTCTATACACCAGTGATGAAGCAGTAGAAAAAGAAATCAAGGAAACAATTCCATTTACAATAACACTAAAGCCCATCAGATACCCAGAAAGACATATTAACACAGAGGTAAAAGAATTATATTCTGAAAACAGATGAAAGAAATTGAAGAAATGGAAAAACATTCCATGCTCATGGATTAGAAGAACATATTGTTAAAATGTCTATGCTACCCAAAGAAATCTACATATTTAATTCAATCCTTATCCAAATACCACCAGCATTTTTCACAGAGCAAGAACATATAATCCTAAAATTTGTATGGAACCACAAATAACTTTTGAATAGCTGAACCAATCCTGAAAAAGAAAAGCAAAGCTGGAGGCACCATGATTCCAGACTTCAAGCTATATCACAAAGCTGTAGTCATCAGGATAGTATTGTACTGGCACAAAAACAGACACATAGATCAATGCAACAAAATAGAGAACCCAGAAACAGACCCTCAACTTCATGGCCAACTAATATTTGACAAAGCAGGAAAGAATATCCAAAGCAGGAAGGAAAGATGGTCTCTTCAACAAATTGTGTTGGGAAAATTGGACAGCAAAATGAGTAAGAATAAAACTAGACCACTTTCTTATACCATACACAAAAATAAACTCACAGTGGATGAAAGATCTAAGTGTGAGACAGGAAACCATCCAAATCCTAGAGGAGAACACAGGTAGTAACCTCTTTGATGTTGGCTGTAACAACTTCTTACAAGATCACTGGAGGCAAGGAAAGCAAAAGCAAAAATGAACTATTGGGACTACATCAAAATAAAAAGCTCCTGCACAGTGAAGAAAACTACAAAACTAGAAGGTGGCCTACAGAATGGGAGAAGGTATTTTCAAATGACATATCTGATAGAGGGCTAGTATCCAAAATATATAAACTACTCAATTACACCCCCCACCAAAAAAAAACACAATCTACTAAAGAAATGGGCAGAAAATATGAATAGACATTTTCCAAAAGAAGATATCCAGATGGATATCTTCAATTACACCCCCCACCAAAAAAAAACTCAATTACACCCCCCACCAAAAAAAAAAAAACCACAATCTACTAAAGAAATGGGCAGAAAATATGAATAGACATTTTCCAAAAGAAGATACCCAGATGGTTAATAGACACAGGAAAGAATGTTCAACAACACTCAGCATCAGAAAAATACAAATCAAAATCACAATGAGATACTACCTCACACCAGTCAGAATGGCTAAAATGAATACTACAAGAAATGACAGATGTTGGTAAGAATGTGGAAAAAGAGGAACCCTCTTCCATTGCTGGTGGGAATGAAATGGGTGCAGCTACTCTGGAAAACTGTATGGAAGTTTCTCAAAAAATTAATATATAACTTCTCTATGATCCAGCAATTGTACATCTAAGTATTTTTCTAAAGGATACAAAAATAGTGTTTTGAAGGGGTACATGCATTTCAATATTTATAGCAGGATTATCAACAACAGCAAAATTATGGAAAAAACCCAAATGAACATAAACATATATATGCATATATCATCTCTTTATCCATTAACCAGTTGATGAACATTTGGGCTTTTTCCATAATTTTGCTGTTACATGATGGAATATTACTCAGCTATCAAAATGAATGAACTCTTACCATTTGCAATGACATGGATGGAGCTAGAGTGGACTATGCTAAGTGAAATAAGTCAGTCTGATAAAGACAAATACCATATAATTTCACTCATATGTGGAATTTAAGAAACAAAACAGATGAACATATGAGAGAGAAAAAAAGAATGAATCAAACCATAAGAATTTCTTAATGATAGATAAAAAGTGGAGGGTTGATGGAGGGAGATGGATAGGTGATGAGCATTAAGGAGGGCACTTGTTGGGATGAGCACTGGGTGTTATATGTAAGTGATGAATTACTTAAGTCTACTCTGAAGCCAATATTACACTATGTGTTAACTAAATAGAATTTAAATAGAAATCTGAAAAAGAAAAAAAAAAAAAAGATTACGCTGAGAAAAGCTGCCGGACAGAAAAGACCATACATGTATGATCACTTTTATATGAAACGCACAGAATTGGCAAATCTATATATAGAAATGTTATATTAATGATTGGGGCTGGGATAAGGACATGGTGAAGGTAATAGAGAGTGACTTTTAAAAGGTGTTTTTTTTAAAGGTGATGAAAATGTTCTAAAATTAGATTGTGTTAATGGTTACACAACTATAAATATATTAAAAACAATGAATTGTATACTTTTAATTGGTTAATTGTATGTAATAATGAAATTTTAAAATATGCATTGGTACTAGAAATTTTATTTGAGAACATCTCTGAAATTAGGAGAAGAGGAAATTAGGTGTTGAACTTTGCAACTTAGATAGGGAAAAGTCATACAATCTGAATGGTTTTTATTACATCATTGAATTTGACAAATAATTAGCAGATTGTTCCTCATCAAGGATGTCATTTATTCACTGATATCTGGTTACTGCTATATCTTAGGCATTGGAGATACAAACATGAAAAAGAACATGCTTGATCTCAGGTTTACCAAATGATGAGAAAAGGAAAAATTATATACAGTAAGTATGATTGAAATATGGACTCAATGCAATGGGAGTACAGTGTAGAGGACCTAATTGTCCATATGTATAGTTGGGAGTTGGGCATAAAGACAAAGGCAATTAAAAGGAACTTCCTTGAAGGGTGAACTGAAGTTTATCAAGTGGTCAAGAGAAGACATACACAAAAGAATGAAGACGATACAGGAGAGGGAAGAGTCAAGGATGATGTTTTTTTCCTTTAATTCTTCTGGACTTCATGGAATGTTGATCTCAAAGTTATTAGGAAGAAGAAAGCAATATAGTTAACCATAGGAAATGAGTTTACTCATCAGGTTAACAAAGTCTACTTGTGGCCAGAAAGTGGGAGGTTTTTATCTTCTGCCTTGCTTTTACTGACAAGGTTTGTCTTCCACTGAAATATCTCAATAATTGTTTTCTAGATCCCTAAGTTTTAGGAAAAGTACACTTGACACAGAAGAGAAATCTGAATTGGAATCTCTTCCTTCTTACTTACAAGCTATATGCTTAGTGTTAATTTGTTAATTCCTAGCTCTCTGTAAATTGCATCACAATAATTAATTGGTGATGTGGTTCTGAAAAGATGAAAGGAGATAAAGCATACAAAGTACTTTCTACATAGAATTTTAATTCATGGTAGCTAGTATCATTGTATATTTTGTTATTTTCTTATATTGAATATATGAAAATATATTTTAATTTCTACAGAATATTTTAATCTCCTAGCTTCCTCATTTTAGTGAGCAGGACCTAGATGATTCAACGAACCCATCATTTGCTGACAAATGTATTTAAGGAATAAAGAGACAAAATCAGTCCTTTGTTATAATAAAAATGCCAGAGCTCAGATGCACAGCTGAAAGCTAAGGAAATGAAAACCAAATGGGCAAGGGAATCAGGCCATGTATAAATAAGAAAGGACAAGGCAAAGACTGCTTGTGTGACAGGCAGATAATCTAGTAAAGGTGGAGAGCCAGCTGGACTCAGAGGTCAAGCTCAGCCCACATAGGCTGTCAGGCAGCAGGTAGGGGCCAGGAAATGAGCAGGGACTAAAACATTAGCTGCTATTTGTTTCTTAAGACAGAACAAGCACATATTTTGGGGGTCTTATCTCCAGCAAAGAAGATGAAGTATTCTCATAACCTTCCTCTGGTGCTTAGCAGACTGATTTGCAAAATTAGAAAGATTTCTGCTGTACAAATGAGACAGAACATGCATGTATCTGTATACATTCATATGTATGTATATGTATGTATGTATGCGTATATGTGTGTACGTATATACATATGTCACATTTCCAAGTACATTGCAAATTTCTTTCAGAGTTAAATAACCTAAGTGCCGCTTCTTTCCATGTGTGACCGCTTTTACTGAGACCACTCCTACATTTTCTCTCTGTAGCAGCAGTGGAAAGTTGGTTTCTTTAATGGTTCTTGTATGTTGGGTTTTGATGAATGCTGAAATATCTACACTGAAAAATGGGTAATAGAAAAAGGTCAGTTCCTACATTGGGCTTTCATCAAGCTTTGAATGGCTTTTCAAAAAGCTATTCCATGGAGCAGGTAAAATGCTTTATAAAACATCTAGATATGCAAAGTAGAAGGCACCAATATTACTGCTCGTACAAGATCCTGCCTATCCAAACAATGATCTCCATTCACAGATTCTCCTTTGTCCAGAAGCTTTCTTTCTAAAATAAATGGAATGGTCATTCAATGTCCCTCTACTGAATAAATGTTATTGTGTCCTCACAGTATGATTCTTCCAGACCTACTTTTAAATTTGCTTCTGAAAAGAAAATTCACTAATCACTTTGGTTATTATTATCATAATTAATAAGCATTTGGTATGCCATTTTAAAAATGAGCAGACTATAGGCCCACTGAGTAAGGACTCTATTGAACTTAATGCCAGAGATTGTAACTTATTCATTGTTGCTGCCCAGCGAACTTAGACTAATAATTACAGGACTGGTTATAAGACACCAGGGAGAAATATTACATTAAAAGTAATAAAAAAAAGTTTGGATATACTCAAGCTCATTTTTCTTTCCTGTGAAGAATAATCATTTACTGTAATTCCTTTTATAAACATATTTAATAATGATTATTTTTTGAAAAAGAGTATTTTGCATCAGTCTGTTTCATTATAGTCATATGCAATATGGTTTCACATGTGTCTCTGACACTAATCACACTAATGACTTATTTTAGTCTCATTGCCAAAACAAGTCAGCAGCTGGGACAATTTTTAAAAAATGGAACAAGAGCTTATATTTTCCAAGTGAGAGATTTGCTATGTGAACTTCTACCATTACTGGTCTCACTTTGCTATTCTTTAGGTGTACTACCTTTTAAATTACCATCTTCAAAATTAAATTAAATTTCAGAAAGAGTATCTATTTAGTGCTTGCTTAATATGGATACTTTGGAGAACTCAGGAGAAACATCCATGTTCAAGGGGTATATGTACATTCTTCATGGGGAGAGAATGTAGATCTCAATCTTTATTCATAACTAGTGGTCATCATTTAAAACTCTGCCATTTAATATTAGAAAAATATCTTCAGGGAAAAAAAATGAGTGGAGAAAGCCTATTTGTCCTTATACTATGTGATTTCGGGTACACTGTATTAGATTCTAATTCTTCTTTCTGTCAGCTTATATTTCTTGTTACTTTCAATCCTCCCCTGATGGTGAGATGAAAAGTCCATAAGCTGAAATTGTTCATTTCCTTGAAAGCTTAGGAACTCCTTCCAAGGATAAGACTCTATGGTATCTCTTATTCAGATTACATGGTGTGATGAATTTCCTAAATACCTCAATATTTTATCTAATTAATCAAGAACTACTCTATGAGGTATTATTCTCCCATTTCAAATATGAGGTAAATGAATCTTAGAGCTGCAAAGTGACTTGTACAAGACCTCAGTGCCAGTGAGTAATATACACAAGATCATAGGTACAACAGTGTCTGATTCTTCCTCTACCAGCTCCATGACCTGTAGCCTTAAATGCCTCATTTTACCTCTTTAAGGATCTGTATATAATATAATGTACTAAAAAAAAAGAATCAAGTGTTTCTTATATTCAGTATGTCATTCACAGGTTTGGTAGTTTGAATAGAAAGAAATCTCTTTTCACTAAAATGGCTGATATTGGCTTTTTACAGGAGCTTGGATACAACTGGAGGATTTGATACTGAAAAAGGAAGGAGTTACCTACTTTCCCACTGACTTTTCTACCAAAGATTTCTGTTTATCATCATTAACTATCAAGTTTGAATTCTTAATAGAAAGTCTATTACAAAAGAATCCTCCACAACAGAAAAATATGAAAGTAACTGTAGAGTAAGAAAGCATATTTCCCTTTAAATAAAAGTAATTAAAATAATGTTTATATTTTTTCTAATCAAAATATATTGTTGATCTTTCCCTACAGGTAAATTTGTGTACCTCAGTTAAAAAAACAATATACATGTTAGTTCACAAATGTATATTAAATAAAGCAGATTTTGTTGACATGAATACATTTTCCCTCTACTTGTCATGAGAATTCCTTTGAGAAAAGTACTAATGTAGAATTATACCTTTACATAATTTGAGCTTAATTTTTTCAATATAATTCAAAGTACATTTTCAATTTTTTAAAATATCACATTTCCATTATCAATGTAACTTTTCTTAGTGTTTTCAAAAATTATGCCAGATTTACTAACAGATATTTACATTTAAGATACTGAAAAATACCAACAGATTATATAAAATGTATTTCATTTAGAAAGATGTTTTTAAATGGCATTTGTTGATATTTTTCTCCATGAGCCAAGATGTCAGTCTTTTACTTAACTCCTTCCTCAAATAAAAGACCACAAAGGTCTTCAGTCCATAAAGTTAAAGAGTACAGCAAGTGAGACTTCTGGAATGATGAAATGAGGACCCCAGTGAATCCACTTCCCTGGCAAAAGCAACATGAATAATGGAAATAGAAAGTATTTTTAACTATATGAAAATAAACTTGGATGTGAGCATGATGGTAGAGATTCCAATCTATCCTCTACAAAACACTTAGAAAGCCATCTACAAATGAAAATAATTCTGTGAGGTTCAGGAGTCCAATTATGATTCTGAAGTATCACAGTAGAAAAATTCCTGAGAATAGCTGCACAATGAGGTAGGAAGAACTGTTTTGATTTCACCTGAATCATCCTGGCTGGCACTGCCCAGGTTCAAGAGTGAACTCCACAGCCTGAGAGAGAAGGGTGAGTAACCAGCTTCCCCAGCCTTTCAGAGCACTGTGTGAAGAACCTACCTTGGTTTTATCGTGCTCAGATGACTGGGGAAACTAGCACAACTACGATATCTACACATGGCTAATAACAAAGACAGAGGGCAGAAGCAACTAGTAACAACTATGCAGCAGGAGTGACTGAGGTTCCCAGTGGCCCTCTCTGAAGAGGATCCCAGCAGCATTCATCTGCAATTGTCCTTGTGGATGATACAGATCTCCTCCACAGTGTTTGCCTTCATGGACCCCAGGGACCTGCCAGATTTCACCACTGAGGAAACCAACAGCATCACAGCTGCACTCTTATGTTCATTACAGCATTATTCATAGAACCAAGATACAGAAACAATGTTAATGTCCATCAACAGATGGATAAAGAAAATGTATACATGCACAATGGAATATCCATCAGCCTGCAAAAAGGACATCCTGCCCTTTGTCATAATACGGATGAGCTTAGAGAAAATTATACCAAGTGAAATAAGCTAGACACAGAAAGACAAATGTCACATGATCTCACTTAGATGTGAAATCTTAAAAGGAAGGAAGGGATGGAGGGAGGGAGGGAGAGAGAGAAGCAGAGAGAGAGAGAGAGAGAGAGAATGAAAGAACTCATAGTAACTAAGAGGAGAATGGTGGTTGCTAGAGGCTGGGGGTAAGGGAGTACAAACTTTCAGAGATAAATTAGTTTTAGAGAGCCTTAATGTATAACATGATGACTATTGTTAATAATAATGCATTATATACTGGAAATTTGCTGAGAGTAAATCTCAAGTATTCCCAACACACACACACACACACACACACACACAACACTTGGTAACTATGTAAGGTGATGGATATGTTAATTAGCTGTATTGCAGTAACCATTTCAATGTATGAATATACAAAAATATCACATTGTATACTTTAAATATATACAATTTTCAATAATATCTTAATGAGGCTAGAAAAGATGAAACCTGTAGCTTTATATACCTATATATGAAAAGAAAATCAATTACCTAAGCCTTCACCTTAAGAATTCAAAAAGTAAGGGTAAACTCAACCCAGGCAAGGAAAAGGAAAAAATGCTAAAGATTGGAGTCAAAACTAAAAAATAGAGAACGAAACAACAACAAAAAAGAGAAAAAAAATCAATGAAATCAAAGGTCGTTCTTTGAAATAATGAAATTGACAAGCCTTTAGCTAGATTAACCAAGAAGAAAAAAAAGACACAGATTACTAGAATTAAGAATCATAAAACAGACATTGCCAGTGACCCTTCAGAAATTAAAAGGATTATAAGAGACTACTATAAATAAAATTTTATGCTAACAAATTTGACTCCTTATATACACATGGCAAATCCATAACACAAATTACCAAATCTAACTCAAGAATAAATAAATATCTTAAAAGAAGTATGACAAATAAGGAAACCAAATTAGTGATTTTAAAAATCTCTCTTCAGAAAAGCCCAGGCCCAGATGGCTTCACATTTAAAAAGAAATACACCAATACTCCACAAACTCCTCCAGAAAATAGAGGAAGAAGAAATACATGTTAACTCTTTCTATGAGGTCGATATTACCCTGATACCAAAGCAAAAGATATCACAAGAAAATAACATTATAGACCAATACTGGTCATGAATATAAATGGAAAGTTTCACAACAAAATATTAGCAAACTAGTTAATAATATAAACAAACACAAGTGGGATTTACTTTAGGAATAGAAGATAGGCTTAATAATTGAAAATCAATTGTTATCATATGTCATGTTAATAAGATAAAAGACACAATCCAAATGATTAACTCAATAGACTCATAAAAGGGCATCTAGGTGGCTCAGTCAGTTAAGTATCTGCCTTCAGCTCAGGTCAATCTCCCTCCTCAGGAGAGAGTCTGCTTATCCCTCTTCTTCCCCACCCCCCATGCTTTCTCTGTCTGTCTGAAATAAATAAAATTTTTTAAAAAATAAATGAATAAAATAGATGCATAAAGACAATTAAAAAAAATTAACACGTATTCATGATAAAATATCTCAATTAACTTTGAATAGAGGGAAGCTTCCTCAACTGATAGAGGACATTAAAAAACAAAACAAAAAAATCAGTTATCATCATACTTAGTGGTAAAAGACTGAAGGTTCTTCTCACAAGACTGAAAACAAAGCAAATATGTCTACTCTTGCCATTTCATTTTAGTATTACATAGGAGAATATAGCCAAGATAATCAAGCAAGAAAGAAATATAAGGGACCTAGATTAGAAAGTAAGAAGTAAAATTATTCTTCTCAAACAATATGATCTTGTTTAAAAACATGAATAAGTTCAGTATGTTTGCAGGATATAAGATCAGCACACAGAAATCAAACTATTTACTAGCAATGAAAAATCTGAATCTAAAATTAAGAAAAAGATTTCATTTACAATAGCATTGAAAAGAATAAAATATGTATCAACTCAATAAGAGAAATATAATACTTAGATATGTACAAGTCCAAAACATTGATGAGAGAAATTTTAAAAGATTTAATTAAATGGAAAGATATTCCATGTTCATGGACTATAAGACTCACATTGTTAAGATGATATTTCTCCCTAAACTGCTCTATAGATTCACTTCAATCACTATCAAAATGCCAGCAAATATTTTTCAGAAACTTGTGCGATGATCCACAAATTTATGGAATTACAAAATGCTAAAAATAACTAAAACTATTTTGCAAGATTTAAACATAAGAACTAAAACAGTAAGCTTTTTGCAGATAATTTAGGAGAAATCTCTGAGATCTTGGATTAGACAAATATAGGACATCAAAATCTAAAAAACCTAAAATTGAAAAATTGGATCTCATCAAAAATAAAACGTTCTGCCTTTCTAAAGGCATCCTTTAAAAAGTGAAAGACAAACAAGAAATTAGGAAAAAAAATTGTAAAACAGATACCTTCTACAGGACCATCCTGAAATATATATAGTCTTATAGCTCAATCCTAAGATGTAAACAACTCAATAAAAAATGGGCAAAGTATTGGAAGAGGCATTTTATCAAAAAATATATATGACTATGGCTTACAAACACATGAAAAGATAGAATACCATTAGTCATAGGGAAATGCAAATTAAAACCACTAGAATGGCTATAGATTTTTTTATTTTTTTTTTATTTTTTTTTTCATTTTTTTTTTAATTAACTTTTATTGGTGTTCAATTTACCAACATACAGAAAAACACCCAGTGCTCATCCCGTCAAGTGTCCACCTCAGTGCCCGTCACCCATTCCCCTCCAACACCCGCCCTCCTCCCCTTCCACCACCCCTAGTTCGTTTCCCCGAGTTAGGAGTCTTTATGTTCCGTCTCCCTTCCTGATATTTCCCAACATTTCTTTTCCCTTCCTTTATATTCCCTTTCACTATTATTCATATTCCCCAAATGAATGAGAACATACACTGTTTGTCCTTCTCCGATTGACTTATTTCACTCAGCATAATACCCTCCAGTTCCATCCACGTCGAAGCAAATGGTGGGTATTTGTCGTTTCTAATTGCTGAGTAATATTCCATTGTATACATAAACCACATCTTCTTTATCCAGTCATCTTTCGATGGACACCGAGGCTCCTTCCACAGTTTGGCTATTGTGGCCATTGCTGATAGAAACATCGGGGTGCAGGTGTCCCGACGTTTCATTGCATCTGAATCTTTGGGGTAAATCCCCAACAGTGCAATTGCTGGGTCGTAGGGCAGGTCTATTTTTAACTCTTTGAGGAACCTCCACACAGTTTTCCAGAGTGGCTGCACCAGTTCACATTCCCACCAACAGTGTAAGAGGGTTCCCTTTTCTCCGCATCCTCTCCAACATTTGTTGTTTCCTGCCTTGTTAATTTTCCCCATTCTCACTGGTGTGAGGTGGGATCTCATTGTGGTTTTGATTTGTATTTCCCTGATGGCAAGTGATGCGGAGCATTTTCTCATGTGCTTGTTGGCCATGTCCATGTCTTCCTCTGTGAGATTTCTCTTCATGTCTTTTGCCCATTTCATGATTGGATTGTTTGTTTCTTTGGTGTTGAGTTTAATAAGTTCTTTATAGATTTTGGAAACTAGCCCTTTATCTGATATGTCATTTGCAAATATCTTCTCCCATTCTGTAGGTTGTCTTTTAGTTTTGTTGACTGTATCCTTTGCTGTGCAAAAGCTTCTTATCTTGATGAAGTCCCAATAGTTCATTTTTGCTTTTGTTTCTTTTGCCTTTGTGGATGTATCTTGCAAGAAGTTACTGTGGCCAAGTTCAAAAAGGGTGTGGCCTGTGTTCTCCTCTAGGATTTTGATGGAATCTTGTCTCACATTTAGATCTCTCATCCATTTTGAGTTTATCTTTGTGTATGGTGAAAGAGAGTGGTCCAGTTTCATTCTTCTGCATGTGGATGTCCAATTTTCCCAGCACCATTTATTGAAGAGACTGTCTTTCTTCCAATGGATAGTCTTTCCTCCTTTATCGAATATTAGATGACCGTACATTTCAGGGTCCACTTCTGGGTTCTCTATTCTGTTCCATTGATCTATGTGTCTGTTTTTGTGCCAGTACCACACTGTCTTGATGACCACAGCTTTGTAGTACAACCTGAAATCTGGCATTGTGATGCCCCCAGCTATGGTTTTCTTTTTTAAAATTCCCCTGGCTATTCGGGGTCTTTTCTGATTCCACACAAATCTTAAAATAATTTGTTCTAACTCTCTGAAGAAAGTCCATGGTATTTTGATAGGGATTGCATTAAACGTATAAATTGCCCTGGGTAACATTGACATTTTTACAATATTAATTCTGCCAATCCATGAGCATGGAATATTTTTCCATCTCTTTGTGTCTTCCTCAATTTCTTTCAGAAGTGTTCTATAGTTTTTAGGGTATAGATCTTTTACCTCTTTGGTTAGGTTTATTCCTAGGTATCTTATGCTTTTGGGTGCAATTGTAAATGGGATTGACTCCTTAATTTCTCTTTCTTCAGTCTCATTGTTAGTGTATAGAAATGCTATTGATTTCTGGGCATTGATTTTGTATCCTGCCACGCTACCAAATTGCTGTATGAGTTCTAGCAATCTTGGGGTGGAGGCTTTTGGGTTTTCTATGTAGAGTATCATGTCATCGGCGAAGAGGGAGAGTTTGACTTCTTCTTTGCCAATTTGAATGCCTTTAATGTCTTTTTGTTGTCTGATTGCTGAGGTGAGGACTTCCAGAACTATGTTGAACAGCAGTGGTGAGAGTGGACATCCCTGTCTTGTTCCTGATCTTAGGGGAAAGGCTCCCAGTGCTTCCCCATTGAGAATGATATTTGCTGTGGGCTTTTCGTAGATGGCTTTTAAGATGTCGAGGAAAGTTCCCTCTATCCCAACACTCTGAAGGGTTTTGATCAGGAATGGATGCTGTATTTTGTCAAATGCTTTCTCTGCATCTAATGAGAGTATCATATGGTTCTTGGTTTTTCTCTTGCTGATATGATGAATCACATTGATGGTTTTACGAGTGTTGAACCAGCCTTGTGTCCCAGGGATAAATCCTACTTGGTCATGGTGAATAATTTTCTTAATGTGTTGTTGGATCCTATTGGCTAGTATCTTGTTGAGAATTTTTGCATCCATGTTCATCAGGGATATTGGTCTGTAATTCTCCTTTTTGGTGGGGTCTTTGTCTGGTTTCGGAATTAAGGTGATGCTGGCCTCATAGAACGAATTTGGAAGTACTCCATCTCTTTCTATCTTTCCAAACAGCTTTAGTAGAATAGGTATGATTTCTTCTTTAAACGTTTGATAGAATTCCCCTGGGAAGCCATCTGGCCCTGGACTCTTGTGTCTTGGGAGGTTTTTGATGACTGCTTCAATTTCCTCCCTGGTTATTGGCCTGTTCAGGTTTTCTATTTCTTTGTGCTCCAGTTTTGGTAGTTTGTGGCTTTCCAGGAATGCGTCCATTTCTTCTAGATTTCCTAATTTATTGGCGTACAGCTGTTCATAATATGTTTTTAAAATCGTTTGTATTTCCTTGGTGTTGGTAGTGATGTCCCCTTTCTCATTCATGATTTTATTAATTTGAGTCTTCTCTCTCTTCTTTTTAATAAGGTTGGCTAATGGTTTATCTATCTTATTAATTCTTTCAAAGAACCAACTCCTGGTTCTGTTGATCTGTTCCACAGTTCTTTTGGTCTCGATATCATTGAGTTCTGCTCGAATTTTAATTAACTCTCTTCTTCTGCTGGGGGTGGGGTCTATTTGTTGCTTTTTCTCTAGTTCCTTTATGTGTAAGGTGAGCTTTTGAATTTGAGATCTTTCCAGTTTTTGAATGGATGCTTGTATTGCGATGTATTTCCCCCTTAGGACTGCTTTTGCTGCATCCCAAAGATTTTGAACGGTTGTATCTTCATTCTCATTAGTTTCCATGAATCTTTTTAATTCTTCCTTAATTTCCTGGTTGACCTTTTCATCTTTTAGCAGGATGGTCCTTAACCTCCACGTGTTTGTGGTCCTTCCATACTTTTTGTTGTGATTAAGTTCTAATTTCAAGGCATTATGGTCTGAGAATATACAGGGGACTATCCCGATCTTTTGGTATCGGTTCAGACCCGATTTGTGACCCAGTATGTGGTCTATTCTGGAGAAAGTTCCATGTGCACTTGAGAAGAATGTGTATTCAGTTGAGTTTGGATGTAAAGTTCTGTAGATATCTGTGAAATCCATCTGGTCCAGTGTATCATTTAAAGCTCTTGTTTCTTTGGAGATGTTGTGCTTAGAAGACCTATCCAGGGTAGAAAGAGCTAGATTGAAGTCACCAAGTATAAGTGTATTATTATCAAGGTATTTCTTGAGTTTGGTTATTAATTGGTTTAAATATTTGGCAGCTCCCACATTCGGGGCATATATATTGAGGATTGTTAAGTCCTCTTGTTGGATAGATCCTTTGAGTATGAGATAGTGTCCCTCTTCATCTCTCACTATAGTCTTCGGGGTAAATTTTAATTTATCTGATATAAGGATGGCAACTCCTGCTTTCTTTTGAGGACCATTTGAATGGTAAATGGTTCTCCAACCTTTTATTTTCAGGTTGTAGGTGTCCTTCTGTCTAAAATGAGTCTCTTGTAGACAGCAAATAGATGGGTCCTGCTTTTTTATCCAGTCTGAAACCCTGCGCCTTTTGATGGGGTCATTAAGCCCGTTCACATTCAGAGTTACTATTGATAGATATGAGTTTAGTGTCATCATATCTATTCAGTCCTTGTTTTTGTGGATTGTTCCACTGAACTTCTTCTTAAAGGGGAATTTTAAGAGTCCCCCTTAAAATTTCTTGCAGAGCTGGTTTGGAGGTTACATATTCTTTCAGTTCCTGCCTGTCTTGGAAGCTCTTTATCTCTCCTTCCATTTTGAATGAGAGCCTTGCTGGATAAAGTATTCTTGGTTGCATGTTCTTCTTATTTAGGACCCTGAGTATATCCTGCCAGCCCTTTCTGGCCTGCCAGGTCTCTGTGGAGAGGTCTGCTGTTACCCTAATACTCCTCTCCATAAAAGTCAGGGACTTTTTTTCTCTTGCTGCTTTAAGGATCTTCTCCTTATCTTTGGAATTTGCAAGCTTCACTATTAAATGTCGAGGTGTTGAACGGTTTTTGTTGATTTTAGGGGGGCATCTCTCTATTTCCTGGATCTGAATGCCTGTTTCCCTTCCCAGATTCGGAAAGTTTTCAGCTAGGATTTGTTCAAATACATATTCTGGCCCTCTGTCCCTTTCGGCGCCCTCGGGAACCCCAATTAAACGTAGGTTTTTCTTCCTCAGACTATCATTTATTTCCCTTAATCTATCCTCATGGTCTTTTAATTGCCTGTCTCTTTTTTCCTCAGTTTCCCTCTTTGCCATCAACTTGTCTTCTATGTCACTCACTCGTTCTTCCACCTCGTTAAGCCTCGTCGTTAGGACTTCTAGCTTGGATTGCATCTCATTTAATTGATTTTTAATTTCTGCCTGATTGGATCTAAATTCTGCAGTCATGAAGTCTCTTGAGTCCTTTATGGTTTTTTCTAGAGCCACCAGTAGCTGTAAAATAGTGCTTCTGAATTGGCTTTCTGACATTGAATTGTAATCCATATTTTGTAACTCTGTGGGAGAGTGGGCTGTTTCTGATTCTTTTTTTTGAGGTGAGGTTTTCCTTCTAGTCATTTTGCTCAGTGCAGAGTGGCCAAAAACAAGTTGTATTGGGAAAAGGAGAAAAAGAGAGAGAAGGAAATAAAAGAGAAAAAGAAAAAAGAGAAAGAAGAAAAAATAGGGGAAAAAGAGAAGAAAAAGAAAGAAAAAGAAAGAAAGGAGAAAAAAGAAAAAAAAAGGGGGGGTGGGGGAAGCAATCAGAAATCAAGAAGAAAGAGAGAAAAAAAAAAGCACAAAACAAAAAAAAACAAAAAAAAAAACAAAAACAAAAACAAAAAAACAAAAAACAAAAAACAAAAACCACGGGGGAGTATCTTCCGATTCTGTGTACTTTAAGTCCCTTGACTTCCCTTGGAACTGGTCCGTGTCGCTGGTCTTCTGGGGGAGGGGCCTGCTGTGCTGATTCTCAGGTGTTAGCACTTGGGGGAGCTGCTCTGCCCCTGCCTGGTGCAGGGCTCAGTGGGGGTTGTTCACCCCGTGAGGCCCCGGGAGGAAGCCACAGTGGCCGGGGCTGTTGGATTCGCGCTCCTGGCGGTGCAGCCCCCTCCGCGGAGCCGCCGCCCGAGCCCCTCCGAGCTGCTCCGGGTCCCGCCGAGCGCTGCAGCCCTTAGGGAGCTCGGCGCATCTCCCGGGGCGCAGTTCCTCTGTTACTGTCCCCGGGAGCCCGAGGGCATCCCCGCCTTTCTGGGGATCCTGCTCCAATTCCCCGGGAGGCCTTTCCGCCCGGGAAGGTTGGTGCAGCTCCTGCTTCTCCGGGACGGGGCTCTCCTGTCCTGGGGACACTCGCCCCGGCCTCAGCCCGGCTCCTCGCGGGGCCCCTCCCCCTCGGAGGCCTTTTGTGTCTTTATTTCTTTTTCCCCGTCTTCCTACCTTGATAGAAGCACGAACTCTTCTCACTGTAGCGTTCCAGCTGGTCTCTCTTTAAATCTCAGGCCGAATTCGTAGATTTTCAGGATGATTGGATGGTTTTCTAGGTAATTTGTTGAGGACAAGTGACTTGGAGACCCTACTCCTCCGCCATCTTGCCCCTCCAGTCGGCTATAGATTTTTTTAAAAGATCGACAATAACATCACTTGGTGAGAATGTAGAAAAAAACAGAAATCTTGATACAATAGTGGTAAAATGGTTTAGCCTTTTTGGAAGTAATTTGGAAGTTTCTTTAAAAGTTAAGCACAAATCAACCATAAGAACCAGCAATTCCACTCTTTGGTATTTATCCAAAGGTGATGAGAACATATATCCATGTAAAGACTTACACACAAATACTCCTTGAAGTATTAATCATAATTGCCAAAAAATGAAAAAACTAAATTTCAACTAGTAGCCAAAAGGTGGCATATACAATGAATGGAAAACTAATCAACAATATAAAGGAACAAATTACTGATACAGTCTAAAACATAAATGAATCTCAAAAACATACTGCAAATGAAAAACCAGTACCTTTGAAAAGGGTAAAATATATGATACATAAAATATGCCCAATAAGGTTTTTTGAGGCTTTTTGTTTAAAGTGATCTGGTAGTAAGCACGTTCCATTCTCTTAACTCCCATGAAGCTGAGAGGAAAATTCCCTTTGCCCTGAGCAGAACTGACGGTAGAAACATTCTTGAGAGTTATATCCTTAAGCAGGCCCTCATGTGGATATTAGCCCAAATTATGCTTACAATAAATAAACCATAAGCAATGAGTTAAGTTCAAAATCATTCCTAACTAATATTTTCCTGGCCACCTGAGAGAAACAAATATAAATGAACCATCATCTGATAACCCCCAAAAAATCCCTAAAGCACTTTTAGTAGAAAATTAATATCTCATAATGAAAAATCACCAAGCACACAAGGAAACAGGTCACCAAGCAATATTGCAGACAAAAGAAAGCTGCTTAAGCTGTCAAAGTGTGAGATTCTGAATAATCAGATTATAAAATTACTATGTTTATTATAAAAGAAGAACTTAGAAACACGCAGAAAATTATCAAGAATCACCAAGCTTATCTAAAAAATAAGAAATTTTAAGCAAAATGATAATTGTCAATGGAAAATTTAAATAACACATGAGACACAACTGAAAATGTAAATAGTAAACTTGAAATATACCAAAAGAAATTATGTAGAATGTTTTACATAGAGAAAAAGAGATTCAAAGTAGAAAAAGTTATAGGACATGAAAAAAAATTTATTAGAGTTTTAGAAGGAAAGGAAATAACGTGGTAGATGCAATATTTCAAGAGATAACTCTCTGTGGTAGAGTCATTGCAAAAACTATTGCAATTCTTCACCCCTCCCCATATACATACATTTTATAATGTGACCTTGGAGAGACTCCCATCAAAAGGCGGAATTCCTTTACCCGGTGGAATTCCTTTACCTATCCTTTGGAAACAGGCTGATCTCTTGGCTTGCTTTAGCCCAAAGAATGTGGTAAAAAGTGGCAGTATGCTTGTATGACTGTACTACATAGGCTTCAAGATTTCTTATGTGATTCCCCTTTCTTTTGGATCCTTATCACTATATGAAAAGCTTGTCTGCTGGAAGATAAGAATCAATGTGGAGGAAAACCAAGTTGTCCCAGTTGAGGCCATCCCAGACAAGTCTAGAGGCAGCTCAAGCCCAAACGTGTGAGACAGTCCTGTTTAGCTCATCAGAACAGATTACCTGTTCCATTGACGATCAAAGATCCAAGAGTCCACACAAAATGGATTAGAAGACTTAGAAACAAATCACTGTAGACTTCAAAGCTAGAAAGAGGACACTCTGAGCTTTTGAAATTGGTTAAAATCACATCGAGGCAGAACATAGAAAGTAGCTGGGTGATGCAGACCCGAAGAGAAGAGATGAGCTCATAGAGAACTCACTATTGTGCAGGTATAATGTAAAAGATATATAAGGAGTTCCTATAAATTTCTGGGTTGGAAAAAAGATTTTTTTTCACCTCTAATCTTCCCAGTTAGTCAATATTCTCAATGTAAAATGAGGCCTAAGGATTCTGAGATCAAACCAAGAGCATGACTGTGAGACCCTTCTTGAAGAACCCTGAAAGAATGTTTTTACCCTGGTAGGCCTTCTCAACTGGACAAAAGTCATTCTAGGAAATTTGAGGGCAGAGTCCCATAGATGCCTAATACCTAAAGAGAGGTCATTAAGTCTCAAATAAAAAGGACTGAGTATTTAAATTGCAGTGAGGCCTCTGGGCTCCCAACTTGCTTTGAGCAAGAAGCAGGTGTGAAGCTACTCAGCTGACAAAATGTCATTCTTTAGAGATGGTCAGGAAGATTAATCAAAAAGGATAGGTGTTGTAGATACAAGAAATCCCATTAGGAGGACATTACACCTCTTAGTAGGATAGAAGATTGATTTTCTTAAACATTCTTCAATTTTATGGAGGTAATAATCTACAGGATCCAGAAGAGGGATAATTCATATGGTAATCTTAGAGCATTCTTAATGAATATATGTAGACACAGAAAAAAACAACTCATGGTTTGGGTCATTTGTATTATCATCAGTGGGTTAGTCAACAAGTCCACTGTCAAAGACTTTACCAAAAAAAAAAAAAAAAAAAAAAAATTCTCACTCTGATAGATAACTATTGCTAGAAATAGGGTAGTGTTCGACATCATTTTTCAATCTAGAGTTTCTGTCCACTATGCCACAGATTGCCTTCATTGTACTGTAAAGTGATATAGACACAGAAAAAGCCCCAATTCTCTTCAAACACAAGAGGAATAAATTCTATCCTACTATTTGTAGTACAAAGTTTTTTGATTTCCTATAAAATATATGTATTTCTGGACAAAATGCCACCCAGAAAATAGTATTCCCTCTTCCTTAATACATAAATCATAAAATTTAAAGTTTACTCATTAATGCTAAATAAAAAATAATCAATGGCACAGAATTCATTCACCTTACAATTCATTCTGTTCCATTCTTTAAAATGTAGCCTTTGTATTAAGAACATAAATTATACAAAATGGATTTTCCCCCTCTAACTGCAAACCCTTGTTGTAATGATGTTATACAGAGCAGAATCAATAGATAAAAAGTGACAGCTATTTACAGATTTGCTTCAAAATGAAGATTATACTATAAAATCAGTAGCAAAACAGCTCTATCCAGTTTGTTGCATTACTGTTATTATAAGTATACAAAACAATCATCTTTATCTGAAGAGACTGAAAGTGTGATAATACCCTGAATGATTATTAGGATTTTGGGGCTGTATATTTTTATCTTTTACTGAATATCTAAGTATTTGACAGTTTGTGATGACAAGAGTGAATTTAGTAAATTTAGTTTCTCCTTTTTAGGAGCTTCTAAATTCTCCTTTTAGAATTACAATTTTGTAATTGTACAAATTACAACAATGTTAACGACATAGATTCATTTTTCAGCTATTTCCCCAAACTAAGTTTTATAATTCTAGTGACAGAGCTATGATCCTCTTTCATAACGGGCAATGTGGTCTGGGGGAAAAGCCCGCAGGTGGAGGCAAAACGATGTTCCTGTAGGCTTCGTTACTTAAACTAGCTATTCTTCAACTCTAAAAGCTGTAACTTTGGATAGGAGCAATATCCTACTTGTCTAACTGAGGAGTTGCTAAGATGCTAAATGTGATAATGTATATAAAAGACAATAATTTTAAGTTGCTATGGAGGAGTAAAGTAACAAAAATCCAAGGCAGTAAGTACATTGTGTGGTTTAGTTGTAACAGATAATGACTTGGAATTCAGTGGGGAGAAGAATAGTAGGTGGGGAGGAAGTTTAAAGGGGGACTAGGGGAAGAAGGAAAAGTTGAGTTCATAGAGAGATTCTGGGTAAAAAGTTGGAGGAAAAGGTTCCTAAGCTAATTGAAGCACAAATAGAAAATAACTGTTAGAAAAATTCCTTAAGGTTAGTGACTAAGTCTGAGCACATATTTTTATTTCTGGTACTGCCTTATATAGTATTTTACTATTTTACCTAGTATGTGTTGTAGATGCTTATTGTTAAGTAATCTGGAAAACAAAACTCATGTTTTATTTGAGAGCTACAAACTCAAGGCTTTGGTTGGATCTTAAAGCTTTATTTAACAAAAAAAAAAAAAAAAAGGAAATCTACTTCCTACACATCCAACAGTATCCCAGCTCCACCGCTCATCATCAGTGTTTTGATTGGACTTTTAATTCCATCACCCCACAGAGGCTAGAAAACAGTAATTGCTCCCACACAATTCAGGTAATAGCTTTCTATTGTTTAAATTGGCCTTATGTCTCCCAAATTTCTGCATGATTTTCTCTTCTCTTGACCAATTTACTTCCTACTGGCCTTGGTGCCTCTGTTTCTGAAAAGTACATCTGCTACTCACTCAATTCACCCAATGTATTAACTAAAGTTTTTATGTTCTTAAAGCAAGGGAGTTTTGATTAGCACTGAGAAATTTAGTTTGTATGCAGGGAGAAAAATAATGTTTTTTTGCCAATAGTGTTGCTATGCAACCACTGTAATATGACAACTAGCACTAAAATAAAATGTAATTTCTTAAGTGGGGGATGGTTTAAAAAGAAGATGGTTAGAGACTGCTAGTCAAAGCCAGCACCTGTTTGAACCTTCTAAAAGGAATGAGTTGGAGAGGAAGTGAAGGGCTTTATAGTAGTTTATAACAAAATTTTTTAAAGGAAGTCCAAGTGCAGATCCATGGGGTTGTTCCTTAAATTCTATTATTATCTTAGGCAGTGCATCTAGAATGCACAACTAATTATGATTAAAGTTGTAATGGGCCACCTACACGAGTTATGATACAAAAGAAACACATCACCATTAAAATTGTTTAAACATTTAAACTGTAACTGAAATAGAATGTTCATTTTTGTAATGCAGAGAGTATGATCACAAAGCTGACTAGAAACATGAACTCTATAGCACCTCTATGAAGTATAAAACCCAGTCATTTTAATTTTGCCAAACATTTTTAAAATAATGTATTATTTTAAGAAATTTTAGTAAATCTTATAATGCCATTAGGTATTACAAAAAATATTTCTTGGGGATATTTTCTCAGTGTGAGACAAAGTATCTTCTATCACTCTTTTTTTTTTTTTTTCATTTTCCATGGGGTGCCAAAAATGTAGCCTCAAAATTCACATGTGAATGAAGACCTTTTATCTCTCCTTCCTTTAGCAAGAAGAAAGTAATTATAGGGCCAGTATTAGGGTTCTTTAGAGAAAGAGAACCAATCAAATACATAAATACATGGAGAGAAAAGATTCATTATAGGAAATTGGCTTATGTAGTTATGGGGGCTGGCAACTCTCAAGATCTGCAGGGTACTGGAGACCCAAAAAGAATGGATAGTGTTGCAGTTTGAAGGCTGGCAGGTTCAAGACCAAGAAGGGCTGATATTTCAGTCCAAGTCCAAAGACCAAAAAAGAGCAAGGTCTTACCTCAACAGTGAGGCAAGGGATGTTGCCTCTCACTCAGCCCTTTTGTTTTATGTAGGCCTTCAACTGACTGGATGAGGCTCACCCATGTTAAGGAGGGTAATCTGCTTTATTCAGTCTAATAATTCAAATGTTCATTTCATCCACAAATAACCTATGGAAACATCTAGGATAATATATGACTGAACATCTGAGCACACTGTGGCCCAGTAAAGGGCCTTACAAACTATTTTTGTAAGTTGTCATATGTAATGCAGTAATTACTAGATTTTTCCTATATTAGCAAACAGTAATTGGAAGATAAAACAAAAGAAAAATATTTCTCATTCACAGAAACAAAAACAAAAAAATACCCACATGAGATATAATTAGCAAGAGAAGTTTGCAGTTCCTATGAAAACAAGCTACAAAATTTCACTGGAGGATGAAGTGTGAAAGCTGAAAGGAAATGGGGTCACATATGTCAGAGTCTTTACATTTGGAGCCAGCAGGCCATCAAGGATGGGGCCTTATCACATCCTCACCAGGTAGGTCCATGAACTTCTAAACTGGGCCGAACTGAAAATACTCCAGAGACTCAGCCTGAACACCTGTAAGTTGCCTACAACAAGGAATTTTGCTTAGTGGTAGCCTTAGTAACCAATTATATTCAGCCAAGATTAGTTTTCTGCCACCAACACTAATCAAAAGTCTTTGTAAACCATACAAAGGAGCGTTTCTTTTTGTCTTTAAGAACCCTTGACTTTTATTCTCTGGCAGTGTGGGATACTACCGTAGGTTGCTGTCCAAATCTGTATTGCCCTGAACTGCGATTCTGAGACCCCAGATAAATACTTTTATTTTAGCTCAGCCTCTTTTCTTGGTTGACAAAGTGAGATCAAATATATGATGATACACATTTTTTTCTCCTAGAACAATTATTGAAAAATAACACTTCCCAAATTAATATAATAGTTAATTCAATCATGATATTTTTGTGAATTTGACAAAAATTATTTTAAAGTTTATTTGGAAGAATAAGTATAACAACAATTTTCTCCAGAAGTCTCAAACAAAAAAGTTACCATAATAAGTTACCCACAAAACACATAAAACTATCACAAATAAAATAGTATGGAATTGGTGCAAACATGTCATGAGTGACACAGGAGAGATATCCTTGAAACACAGCCTAACTCAGTGATAAAATGTAACTCAGAAAGGACCTTCATAAAATAATGGGGCTAAATTATCTAAAAATAACTTTTGGAGAGACTGGCCCTTGGGGAGAATAATAAATCCTCATCTCACTTTATACTCTAACATAAAGGGTTCAATGTAAAACACAAAAAGTGGGGAAAAATTATGTATTTAACTGAACTTGGCATGTGCAAAGAGTCCTGAAGCATATAAGAAATAAAAGAAAACACAAAGGAAGGTATAATAAATTTGTCTAGGTAAACACATAAAAGTTACCTTGCCAATTAAAGGCATTCTTCATCCCGGCTCCCTAGCCTTCTCATTAACACCAAGGCTGTCCTGTGTCGGACTTACCTCATTGCCAGGGCTTCGTGATCCTTTGGATATTTTGACTCTGAGTTCTACTCATCAGCCATGTTTTCTGAGTTTCAGCAGGTCCTAATGCTGCCTCTGTCTCCTTTGTTTCTGTAGCTATCTTCACAAAAGCAAGAACCCAGACCAGGCCCTCAAATTAATGGTGGACTCCCGGGTTGCTCCCTAACGCTTGGCCACCAATTGCTCTGACACTAACTTGATTCAGGCATTACCGATTGACAAGTGAAACCACATGCACTTATTGGATGATGTGCTACAACAGTCCTGAGGGAACTGTAAGTGGAACGTTTCCCTTTTTTCTCTTGACATTTGGCTTTGCACTGGAATTTTGAATCCCACAATTTTAAACACCTTCTATATTCCTCCCAGACACTTCCAACAGCTTTTATGTCCCTTAACTCTCAAGGGCCACCAGCTCTTCCTCAAATCTGGCCACTCCTGCAGCAATTTGGTGGCCTGTTCAAAGCCTGCTCTAAATCTTCTCTCCTTCCTGATTCAGGAAAATCCATTCAACGTTCTCCACCTGCAGTTTACAGGACTTCCTAATCAGCTGTCCCACATTGGCAGGCTAATCTCTCAGAATTTAGCCACAGCTGGAAGACTAGGGAGATGACTTTGAAGTTACAACAGGCTCTCCACTTATTGACAATTTAAATTAATTGTTGCACCTAAGGTCTAAATACAAATGGCAGTTCTACCGATCTAAACCAGGAAATTGGCTCATGATCTTTTACCCATAGGGTAGACATATGGCTTTTTTCTGGAGCGGGCGATGGGGTATCAATCTCTCTTTTTCTCTATCCGCTTTAACATCCTGAATCAACCCTTTGCCGCCTTTGCCACCCACCATGACATGACTTTGGTAGCTGGGGCACAAAGTCTTTGCCTTTTGTATGCCAGTTGAGGACTAGCCACCACTCCTTACCAAGTGATGCGCAGCCTGACCCAAAGACATTTCAAATATCTCTTAACTCAGAAACTTTCCCCCAATATGACTACATATAATTTGTATTCCTAGACCCTCAGAATATCTTCATATGGACATTTCTGGGCCAGTATAGTATGCTGTGTGTGAATCCCCTCCCTTCTTCCAATCATTCCTTCTTCCTGTTATATTTCTGCATCTATTTATATCTATCTTTTAACTTATTCATGAAATCAGAAACTGTCATGTTTATCTGTGTATCTGCTGAATAGTTCCTGGCACATAGCAAACATTCAGGAAATATTAGTTGAAGGAATGAACGAATGAATGACATAAATTCCATTTGTGAAAAGCCTCCCTCCCATCAGTTACAAACACCTGGACTGGAAATTGTCTAGTTAGCATGCATAATAGAGGAAGGGCTAGCATTGCTTTGCGAAAGAAGTGACTCTAAGAGAACAGAGAGATGACTACAGAGAAACTATTTTCAGACACAATTAGAAAGTCTCTTAGAGGAGAAAGGGTGAAAATAGAAATGGATTGGTTTGATTCAATTAATTCTTAGGATGCTGAGGTCATCTATTTTTACCTCCATTGTCCTAAGAGGTAAAATTATTCTACTGCTCAGAATATGTGAGTCTTTTAGCGTCCACCAGCCTTTGCCCTGATATGCTCTATTAATGTCTTCACATAACGATTTGATTCTGTATAAATGGGAATATGGTAAAATGCAGAGCCTTTTAAAAAAGACCTCCTTCCTAAAATTACAGTAATTTAAAAATGTTTTCAAATCCATTTTTCTTTTGTTTAAAAGCATGACAACATACTGAACATGATATTTGCTTGAGTCCCTAGGTATTATATTTTAATTTGTATTTTTATTATTTATTTTCCCTTTTTTTGTGCTTTTTTTTCCTATGGTGTGGGCATTCCTGCAGAGTTGGACCAAAGTACTTTAAAGTAAACACTTCCCCTCTTTTATTTATGAAGCTAAAATTGTGCTAGCTCTTGGGTAATTTCTTTTCTTTGCAACAGATTGTTAAAATTTTAATTTTTAAAACTGATCACAATTTAAAGTTACTATAGTTCCTTGCTAGGTAAAGGGACCCTCCAGGAAAATCTTCCATATAGTAATGAAAATAGTATTAATTTAGAATTTACAAAATGACTTTATATGAAAATTAGTCTTTTCAATAACTATAATATTTTGATCATATCCACTATAACTTTTTGTAAGTAGATTTTTGCCTAATGTGCATTTCTGATTTATTTATTCATTCTTGATACTGAAAAAATCTTAAGGGCAAAGATAACAAAGGTCCTGTACTCAGAAGATTTATCTATTTCTTCTCAAATTCCTAAAAAATACTTCTTCAAAATAAAACCAAAAATGTTTAGTGTAACAGAGGTTGGTTTTTATTTTGCGTCAGGTAACATTGAAATATCAGTACAAAACTATCAGAAGTCTCTACTGATGTCTTGCGGATAAGGACAAGTAAGAAAATACATACATAAATATCTAAAGATCCTTTTCTTCTTTTAAAGATTTTATTTTTAAGTAACCTCTACATTCAATGGGGGGCTGGAATTTAGAACCCCTAGATCAAGAGCCACACACTACACACAGAGCCAGTCAGATGTCCCTACAGATCCTTTTCAATGACTCTAGTAACCTTTCAAATTTCAAATACTGAATTTTCTAACACCATTATTTTTCTCCATTTTTTTTCTAGAGGAAAATGAATATCTGAAAAAAGACTTTCTAAAATATTGGTCAGTTGTCTTGTATACTGTGGTTACTTTGCTAGTATCCTGATGAATCTTTCAACTAAAATAATACATATTAACTTGCAAAAATGAAAAAGAAGATGTAAAACAGATGTTTAAGATTCTCAAACACTTATTAGATATAGATGGCAGTTTGGAGATTGACTTTCTTAACACACATCTTTAAATTACAACAGAAAAATGGCACATCATTGCTATACTAGGATCTTCAAAACTGAACTATAGTCAATCATTTATTTGCAAGGTCCATTCTAGTCTGCGAATAGTTATTGGACTTTCCCACTTTATGGACATTCATTCAAAGTCTGTAGTCGATTTCAGGAAATTTTGTATGAAGTTCTGGAGAATTCTGAACTGTTTCATATTCCTGATGCAATATAAGTAGTTTGAAAATAGGCTGAAGGGAGAGGGACAATATAGTTCAATATTTTAACATAGGCATGCCTGTTTTTTTAAAACCTCCATTGTATTTCTTCTGTGAAATTCTGTAATTTCTTGAAGCTATATTTTAGAATATATTGCTAGCCAAATGTTTTTAATACTTTATAAGTTGAGATCATAAAAACAAAAGGAGTATGTTTGTCAAAAGCCTAATAGTTGTTCATTTTTTAGGTGGGAAATAGTATGTAAAACATCTGTCTCCTAGTTTATTATCTTACCTATATTGTTCTGTTAGAAAATACTTTATCCCTTTTAAAAGTAGGACAACTATAACTTAAGAAGGTTGAGAGCTAGTCTTTGATAAATGTCTTTAAATGACTCTAGGAATTGTGTTAATCTCTCTGAACTTCAGTCATCTCATCAATAAATGGAGGCATATACTATTCCTACTTTGTTTCTCAGAGTCATTAAAAAGCTTAAATGAGTTCCACTGTAAATGATGTGCATCAAGAAGATGTCAGCATCATTGGAAGTGAAAGTGAAAGGAGGTGGTAAAACTGGATATAATAGTATGTAGTTCAAGCCAGGACCCTAACAGCAGGTCTCCCAAAGGCATAAACTTTTAGCTTTAATCTCAGATGGGCAACCTGTTGGACAGAAATAAGTAGAGAATGTGAAGAAACTTAGGATAGAGATGCAACTGTATCATGTAAGTAAATGTGGTAACTGGACTGATTAAACTCATGGGCATTCATCTCTTCACAATGAAAATGTGGATTACTTCTATCATGTGTGTTTTTCTAAATATTTTACAATGGTCAAAATTTGATTTTATACAAATGAGGGAAAAATCCTCATTTGTGAAAAATATGAAGGAAGAGTCGACCCTTACAGGTTTGCTATAAGAATTAAATAAGATGCTATAATAAAGCACCATTGATATGTGACCGTTTTTTCTTTATTAGAACGCTAAAGAAGCCTAGTGATAACTTTAGCCAAATTTCTTCTTTTGAAAGATGAGCAATCTGAGGTCTAAAAGATGAAGTTATTTAGTCAAATGCTTATGATAGTACAACCTCTTGATTCATATTGCATTTAATATGCCATACTATTTTTAAAGATTTTATTTATTTATTCATGAGAGAAACAGAAAGAGAGAGAGGCAGAGACACAGGCAGAGGGAGAAGCAGGCTCCCTGCAGGGAGCTCGGTGCAGGACTCGATCCCAGGACCCTGGGATCATGACCTGAGCTGAAGGCAGATGCTCAACCGCTGAGCCACCCAGGTGCCCCAATATGCCACACTATTAAGAGTATTATTAACATAGAACTTAAGAGAATAAGATTAGAAAAGGAATTTTTGTGAGCAAAAAGGAAGGAAGCACAGCATGTAGGTTCAAATGAGCTGAACCCTGGACTTTGCTCCTTTTGAATCAACCAGGTATTATATACCTGGCAGCCAATGACAACAGGGAGTCTAGAAAGAAACAAAAACTCTGATAATTAGGGACAGACAGAAGGCTGAAAGTTAAAAAAAAAAAAAAAGAAGAAGAAGAGAGAGAGAGAGAGAGAGAGAAAAGAAAAGAAGGCAGTGGGAAAATACAAAAATTAGATGCCAGTTTTGTCTATTCTGTTATCTAACAAATATTTGTGTAGTACAGCAGAAAGAACACAGACTTGAAAGTGGAAACTGAATTTGAATCTTGATTCCAACAAAGACAAGATATTACTCGAGAAACTTAACACCATTGTAAAGTAGCACCATTTTCTCCATTAATGAATTGTTTCTGCTTTTACCATATATATATATGAATACCTATTATGTGTCAAGGATGGTACTCATTGTTTGGTTTATTTCTGCCCTCCCCACCAAATTTTGCAAAGCCATTCCATGTATCGCTAATTTACAGAAGAGAACCCTAACACTTAGAAAGTTCAATAAATTTATCCATGATCAAAAGCCAATAGGGACTGAAGTGCATATGGAAATCCCTGTCAACCATACACCAAAGCTCATTTTTTTTTTTTTACCATATAATGTTGCTTATCTTGTTTCAGGGCAACAAAATAGTCAAATGGTGTTCAACTATCAGTCCCACAAATATCCAAACTCTCTCATGAAAATATCAAAGTACAGAAAAGTTGTTTTCAATATTGTATTTCAAGTGCCTAGCACTTACTCAATAAATACTTTTGATTGATGGTTTCTTACTCTCTTTCCCTCCCTTCCTTCCTTGCTTCCTTCCTTCCTTCTCTCTCTTCCTCTCTCCTTCCCCTCTCACTTCCTTTCTTCCCTTCTTTCTTGTATCGCTTGATAATTTTTCTACTGTGAAATACTTTTTAATTGCAAATAAACCCTTTTAAATGTGACATTTGGATAGTTTAAACATGAGTTCATTTGTTCATAGTGAGCAATTGTAATAACTTGTAATTAGCCATTTTATCATTTTTTTTGCTTCTTTTTACGTTTATTTGTATTTTTTTCTATAATTTGTTCCATATTGGTTTGACTGCTTCAATTTTCTCTTGACTTAAAAAGTGTATATCCTTGAATATTTTTTACAAAATTACTTTGTTTTTCAAAAACATTTTCAGAATTATATTCTTTAATTATTAAAAATAAAACTGAACAGGCTTTTATTGCCTGGTTTCCTACCACTACCTTTTTTAAGTCTTCTGTTTAGACTTTCTACCAGGACATAAAATTGTAGAGAACTTGGTTACTAAAATTAATTTAGATACAAAGATCACATTTGTGGTTTAAAAAAAAAAAACATAAAAGCATAGGTTGTAGGAAGAATAAAATTGGATTTTCTATTCTTAATACAGCAGCCAGAATAATCTTTTCAAACCTGTGTCATAACATGTCATTCTTCTCAGCACCTTACAGCAGTCATAATTCACTCTGAGAAAAGCCCCAAGTTCTTACAGGGGCTAGAAAGCCCTATGCTATCTGTTTCACATTGCCTATCTGATCTCCTCCTCTGTCACTTTCCCCATCACTGAATCCACTGCAGTCGCACTAGCCTCCTTCTTTGTCCTTTAACACGTTAGCCATACTTTCACCTTTGGACTTTTCCATTAACTCTTTCCTCCATCTGAACCATCCTTCTGCCAGATATGCCTCTTTCTGTCTCCTTTAACTCCTTCAAGTCATGGTCAAATGTTACTTTCTCACAATCTTAATTAACATTCTAGGCTCCAACACCCCCAATCACTCTTATCTTGCTCATTTTTTTCTTGGTGGTAATAAGCATATGTCTGGTATATTGCATAATTTATCATATTGTTGCTTATTCCTTTCCTCCCTTTTCCACTAGAATATAAGTTCTACTGAAGCAGGGGTTTTATTTTGTTTTCCATGATTCCTAAAACACTCATTTACTAAATGAACTTTAAATTCTCTGCCATAAGTAAAAAAGGATTGCAGGAAGATAGTAGTGACGTTTTCAAGTACAGGCCAATGTCAAGGACTCTGCTCAGTAGTTTCAGAATGGAGGTAGTGACTGGAAGGAATACTATGCCATCACATAAACTCCATCATAACAAATGATCAGTTCCAGTTAAGTCAGTGTGGAGATCACAAATGCGTAACAATATAAATTGCAATATTACAGGTATCACAGAAACAACTTGAAAGTCCATGAAAAAAAAGGGAAGAAGGTTATATAGATGAAATTAAGCTATTACTAATATTTGTTTAGTACTTATTATCTGTAAATAATTATGCTGAGTATTTTACCATATATCACCTCAAAACTTCTTAGAATAACCCTGTGAAATTGGTGTTATTATCATATACTCATTATCCAGATGTGGAAACTGAGGCTATAGCGTCATATAACTTTCTCCAGGTCATGCAGCTACATGCAGCTATGGCTGTAGGTCTCAAGTTTAGGGCTGTCTCTTGCCAAATTATGGGTTTTTATTTCTACTATGACACTGAATCTGATAATTAGATGAATGTAAATCTACCAGAGTTCCATGAGAAAGTGATATCAGGTAAAATCTTCAGGAAAGCAAAATAAGATGTTTCTTATTCAGGATTTGAAGAGTTGGGAGGAAGGAAGGAAAGGAAAAAAAAAAGTAAAGCACTGAAGACTAACTTCAATCCAGCCAGAATTCATCAGGGAAAATATTGTTCTTACACTAAAGAAGCACATTTAAAAAAAAAAAAACCCAACCCTCAGAAGACTCCATTTGCCTCAAGTTCGTAGAGGAAGAGAAAGCAAATATAGCGGAGACAGAGTTTAGAGAATTTACAAAGGAACAAAATCTCTAATCCCAGAGGAAATTGTGCCCTGCTACAAAGGGAATCTGAATGAGAGAAGCCACCAGAGGAAAGAGAAAGGGAAGTCAGAGCATGCCATGAAAATACGTAAATATGTTGTGAAAGACATTACAGGAAATAGGAATCTATGTTGTAAACAGTATAGGTACACAAGCATATCTTTGAGTGAAGGTAACAGACTAAATTTGTTTTCAAACAACATAAAAACAATATTACATTGATTTGAACTTTCCTATCAATCAACAGAGAAAAAGCTCCCTACGTAAGGGTGTGTTTTATGTTTATCACACCAATATCAGGCATTTGAAAGATAAACATTCTCTGAGTGCAGGGTAATGCATTGTGAAATGGAGAGAATAAACCTTAGTGATCTTTATTTTAAGAACCTAAACACCTAAAAAAAAAAAAAAAGTACCTAAACACCTAAATAGAAGTTCCAGAATATTCTTAAACTACCGTCTAAAAACCCTTTAAAAAGAAGAAAATAGACTAGTAAATCAGATAAGATTTATTACAAGAATTAATGAAAACTGTGAAATAAAATGTGTCCAAACTGTTCAAAAGTGGGATTACTTTCTCAGAAGAAAGGAAATTGGGCATTGAGATAGGAAAGATGAAGAAGTTTCTATAACATAAAAACTATATGAGAAATGATGAAAGGTCTGCTTCCTTTCAAGATGTCACAAAATGTGAAGATAATTGTATGTGAGAGGAAGTAGTGCCAATGCCAATGGAAAACAAAATGGATATTTCCAACATCAAATGTTCATTAACATAGAGAATTTATTGTAAAAAGAAAAAAGGTTTTCAGCTGCATTTAGAGTCAGATACAAATTAATGAGCAAGGGAGTGCATTCTGACTAAACCAAGGACAGATGATAAAAGAAAAGACATAAAGAACAAGAATGAGAGAGAAGGATGGTTGGTGGTGTTTTCAAAATATTAAAAAAGGGAAATGGTGCTGAAAGAGAAACTATGCTTAATTTAAAAAGTGTTTAGAAACTACCTAGAAAGAAAAATAAAGAGGTCAAAGGTGAAATACAAAAAAAATCCCACATAATATAACAAAGTATTAATATTGCAATGTAAACATCAATATTGAATGTTTATGAAAGAATAAGTAAGTGACTACTCACATGGGAAGAGGTTTTAAGTAAAGACAGTTTAAAAGAAGAAAGAGAGGTAAAATGACTTATGGTTGGACATGCTGGTTGTTCTTTAAACCATGTGACTTACCAGAAAAGTTGCTAAAACATCCATTATTCATTCATCATACCAAACTGTAATTTATTTCTCACATATATTCATCCACTTATAGACTTCAGCTCCTAGAGGACAGTAATCATGTCTTATTCATCTTTGGATGCTGAGTGCTAAGAACATAGCAAACTCTTTATGCATATTCACTGCACTAAGTGGATATGTGAACTTACTGTACATTGGTGCAATTAGCATCCTCATGCTAATTCACAAATGAGAAAAGAAACTAAAAGTAATCTATGGACAAAGTTGAGGTTGTTTCTAACTGCACATGTGATCAATAGGAAAACTCAAAAGAAAATACACATTAAATTTGAAAGTAGTAAAGTATAAATTTGAAATGGGATTTGGTGCACAGTAGTCAAAATGTATGCAGGCAACATCATTTTTGAGAGCACCTCCTTGATCCATCAAGACTACAATTCCTTCACCAGTGATACTATTAAAAATCAGATGGCAATAGGAAAAAGTGGTAAGTATTTAAAATATATAAATTGTCTGTTTTGTAGCTTAGTTAGATAACATTAGGGGCACTGGTGCGCTTCAGGTGGCTAGGATTCCAGCAGTAAGGACAGTTGAAAGGCTCATGTGAGATGCTAAGTGAAATGAGAATTGTGTATCCCCAAAAGCTCATAGGTCAAAATCCTAAACCCTAGTATCTCAAAATATGACAGTATTTGGAGAAATGTATTTTAAAGAAGTATTTAAGATTAAATGAGGTCACTGGACGAGGGGACCCTAATTCAATATGGCTGGCCACCTTATAAGAAAAGTGGTTGGTTCACAGAAGCTCATAACTTTAGTTAAAATAGATTAAGGACAGGGACGCCTGAGTGGCTCAGTGATTGAGCTTCTGCCTTTGGCTCGGTCGTGATCCTGGAGTCCCAGGATCAAGTCTCACACTGGGCTCCCTTCATGGATCTTGCTTCTTCCTCTGCCTATGACTCTGCCTCTCTGTGTCTCTCATGAATAAATAAATAAAATCTTAAAAAAATAAAATAAAGGACAGATTAGATAGATGATAGAAGTAGAGCTACATACATACAAGAATATGTACCAAAGCAGAGTGTTTCATGAACCAAAGATATAATTAATCAAATTCTGTACATAAAAGTTCCAATAAGAAAAAAGAGAAAAAGGAAAAAATAACCATAGATAAAATATTTGGCTTTAATAATGAAGGCTACTTTGTCCTCTGTGACTTGACAAGATAGACAAAGTAGATGTAAATACATATTTAGATGCAAGGTGTGAGATGGGAGTTTGAGTCTTCCACAGCTGATATTCCCAACTTCCTTGATTATGTGGGAAGATAGAAAATATTGGAGAATAGTAATGGTTCGTTGAAATGGATGCTGAAGATTTAGAACAGTTGGTGATAGAAAAAACAGAATCAAGAGTCATTGTGTATTTTCAAATTACTTTTCTTTGATAGTATATACAGTAATGAATTATAAATTTTGAGTTCTTGTCAACAATAAGTAGATATGGAAGAGATCTTGCTTACAGTTGAGTGCTAAGAGCTGATGGGTAATTAAGGAGGGAGTGCTGGAGTTGGAAAATCATCACTTTGCAAATATGGTATAGATTAGATTAGCTCAACACCATTGAGGAAAGCAAAATCTAGGAAGAAGTTGTAATGCGGAGCAGGCTATCTGCATGATTAAAAAGTCTCTCCACAGACCACTTATTGTTTGCAAGGGAGAAAAACAAACTGTAATTATACATTGGAGAAATCAGGCCATAACTTGACCAACTAACAGCACCAATGAAGGACAGATGAACACCATGCACCTGCACATGTGGCATTCTGAGAAGGTTCCAAGGTCATCCATGCAGGACTATGGCAAGAATATATAATGTCAATCTAATTAAGGAGAAAATAATAAAATAAATTGCTGAAAGTTCTATTAATAGAAAGATGAGCCTAGAGTGTACTCTTCAAAAATGGCATTGTTACAAAAGAAAAGAAAGGCTGTGGAAATATTTCTGATTATTGGAGACTAAGCAGTCATGACCACTACCTGACTCTAGACAGGATCCTGTATTGAAATGGAGGGTACAATTATGCTATACCAGACTTTACTAGGTGAACTGGCAACATTGGAATCTGTACAGAACATTAGATCAAAATATCACTTTGGTGAATTTTATGAAGTTGAGAATTGTAGTGCAATTACATAAGGGAATTGTCCCTAATCACTGAAGTATTTAGAAATGAAAGATTCTAATGTATGCAATTTACTTTCAAATTGTTTGGGAAAATCAATATGCATGTGTATATAAAATAGATCGATTGATCGATAGGCAGGTAGGAAAACAGAGAACAAATGAAAAATAGTAAAGCAAATGGGTCAATAACCAACAGGTGAACCTGGGTAAAGGGTATATGGGTGGTCTTTGTATATTTTTATTTTTGCAGTCTTTTCAAGTTTAGAATTATTTCCCCCACAAAAAAAAATCTTTAATTTAAAAATTTGAGGGTAACCACAATAACAATAGGAGCAGAATTATAATCTCCCCTAAGGTCTCCAGAGGTGGTAAACCTTGCTGGAGCTGAGTGGCCAAGGAGACCAAGCAAAACAAGCCTGACAGACTGTGAAAATAGCCTATCCATTTGATGTACATGAGACAGAGCATGGGATTCCCCTTGCCCGAAGCTCTCTTTTCATGCCCTTAGTATCATGGGAATACACCAGGCAGGATGCTGGCAAAGCAAGTTTAAGCAAAGGAATAACATGAAAGCAAGAAGCCTCCAAACAGATACGCCTCCTTAACAAATTAATGAAGTGCCTTCTCTTACATATCTTTATTTTTTTTTCTTACATATCTTTAGAGGCTATGTCATTATACCTTGCTGAAAGATAGGGTCAATCTTACAATTTGTATAAGAAGAGAAAAAATCCTATGAATGCCTCTATATACATTGCAAGTGATGGAAAATGTGTTGGAAAATTCTCTTCCAGTAACGGAAATCAAATACAGTTTTTAAAAACAGTTTAGATAAGTTTCATTCATCCCACATTCATGTGAGTACATGTCTACCTCAGTTTGCCTAAGTTTTAGAGGATTTTCTCTAGTTTATTCTATTAAATATAGGGGAAATATCAATATTACATGCTGAGCATATAGAAATAAAATGTATGCTTTTGGATAACTCAAGGATGTTTCTAAACATGCTACTACTATATTTTAAGTCCTTTATGAACACACTTTTTTTTTTTTAATTTTATTTATTTATGATAGTCACAGAGAGAGACAGAGAGAGAGAGGCAGAGACATAGGCAGAGGGAGAAGCAGGCTCCATGCAGGGAGCCCGACGTGGGATTCAATCCCAGGTCTCCAGGATCGCGCCCTGGGCCAAAGGCAGGCACTAAACCGCTGCGCCACCCAGGGATCCCCATGGACACGCATTTTTTAACACACATTTTTTAACATGGTCTTATTCTCATGTGTTTAGCAAAATGCCCCTTTTGTAATCCTATTTAAAATGAAAAGCCCAACAAGGAGATTGATTCATTAGTCCACAAGTCACTTTGGACAACCAACGATAATTATTTTTAAATTAATTACCCTCCCCCCAAAATATGGATTTAAAAAATGGATGACTTATGGTATTCTTTTAGTGATTAATCACAGAATGTTAGGATAACTGGCTTGACTCCCCTTCAAATCCTCGAGCTGCTTTCAGCTGAGCACTTATGTTATACACATTAAATATTTAATGAATTTTATTTATGGTATTATGGGAGGAATCCATTTGGTGATGATCTTTGTCTTACCAGTCATGCATACAGATAGATTTTTTACTATTTTTCAGATGTCTGTTTTATCTGTTTCTTACCTCTCTGCTGCCTGCCCACACTGGCACTTTCCAACTTACATTGGATCCCTCTAGTTAATCTCTGAGGTAGTAGGAGCTGTGAAACCATCAAAGCCCCATAATGCAGCCTCCTCTAACAACATGCTTCATTCATTAAATATTTTGAATTGTAAATTATGATACAAATAGTTGTAAACTATTGTACAAATAGGCAATTGAAAATTTGAAATGCAGAAATTTATCTCCTAGAAAGCACAGGTAGATATGTAGCTATAATTTTTGTTATAAATAGCTTCCTCCCTACTGCATATGAAGTTCATTGCAGCCAAGGTCTCTTGGTTGAAGGAAAACATAGTCCCCACATGGAACTCGGAAAAAGATAATATCGCTCCAAATCATTTTGCCCCCATTGTAGCAATCTCAAGAGACCACAGGGATGAGGTGTGGTACTGCAACCAGTTCAGGAATATAGCAGCTACAACCCTGAATTCTTATCTCTGATTATGTATGTACTTGAGCAACAGCCAGAAGAGATGGGAAGGAGAGAGAGAGAGAGAGAGAGAGAGAGAGAGAGAGAGAGGATCTCATTTTGAACTTTGGCTCCTCAGGGTTTCAGGTGGGTTACATACAGTGGAAAGAGATGACACATATATATCTAGCTATAAACTGCCCAGTTTATTTAACCAAGCTTACAAAACTTTTAAAAGAGGAGGCCATGTAGCACAGGAGCTAATGCAGCATGTCTCGGTATGGCTTTGCCCTAATGGGACAAATTTCAGGGAACATTCTTGACATCCTTAACATATCAATAAACCTGCCAGAAGTAAAGAAATCACCATTCTTGTTACACAACAGAAGTTTTGTGCCTGGAATTTATATTTCCATCCTGAAACACCAAACACTCCCAATAGATGCATTTTCTTTCAAGCGGCTGTTTTTGTACGTAAGGCACTGTTTTCTTGATGCAATTTAACCATTAGCAAAGTCCTCTATCTGGAAGGAAAAATCAGAATCAACTCCCAATGTCTCTAGTCATTTCCAGAGATCCAAAAATCCATTTTCCTGATTCTTGAGGGGATTTGATCTTAAGTTTGGTTTAAAGACTATGATCACCAAACCATTTCCCCTCTAGAGAGGCTTTTGCTGGAGCTTATACAAAAAAGGCCAGGGTCCAAACATTCTAAGGCAATTACTTAATTGCTCATAATTGCTGCTTAAAATGTTTGTGCTTTTAACCGCTGAGGAGACATAGCTCTCTTTGACCTCTTTCTATATAAAACATCAATTCCTTCTAACAAATAGCAAACCTCACTTATTTATGAAATAGGGAAAAACAGATTAAAAAAAAAAACCCTTAGTTCTCCTCTTGAAGTTTTGTATGTGATTACAATAGCTAGTTAGCATCAGTTAATTTGAAACACCACTGAAAATTTTCACAGGAAAACCTATCCCTTCTTAAAGTAGCACTTAAGATTCAGTTTTTTTTGTTTTTATTTATTTATTTATTTATTTGTTTGTTTGTTTATTTATTTATGATAGTCACACAGAGAGAGAGAGAGAGGCAGAGACATAGGCAGAGGGAGAAGCAGGCTCCATGCACCGGGAGCCTGACGTGGGATTCGATCCCGGGTCTCCAGGATCGCGCCCTGGGCCAAAGGCAGGCGCCAAACTGCTGCGCCACCCAGGGATCCCTAAGATTCAGTTTTTTAAACAAAGTGTATGATTTTTGCACTACTTTCCCCCTCAAATCAAGATCATTATTAAGATATTTCTCGGTAAGATTTTGAGTTTCCTTTGCTCCAAGCACCATACTGACCAGCCTTATCCACACAGGTTGAAAAACAAATGATGACACTTTAAAATGATTCTCTATGAAAATGGTTCTTGAAATTATTTGTGAACCAGAACATTTTAAGAAGTGAGTAACATTTATGGATCTTCCATTTTCTCAAAATCCACCAATCTAAAAATAATTTATAATGAAATCTAAGCATCTTAAGGATTCCCTACATGCCAGGCTATCCTGAGTCTATGTGAAGCCCTTCTCTAGTACAGTTTTTGATAACATGGGACCAGAGTCATGGACTTGGCCTTCTACCTGTCCTTCTAATTTACTGGTAATGCAACTGAACCATTTACCTGCTCCCCCTATGCCTCAGGTTCCTCATCCATATAAGAAAGATAATTAAGTGTCTTCTCAGTAGAAGCAGAATGAGAATTATACTCTCCACAAATATTTGCTACGTGACTAATATATGATGGTCATTTGTGTCAAGTGTAGAGCAATGCACAAGTGAACAAGACAAATAGAGTCTTCACTGAACTTAGAGCCTAATAAGCAGTAAACAAATAATGACAATAAGCAGTTAATTCCATTTTGAAAGGTACGATGAAGGGGACACACAAAGAAAGTGTAGCAAAGATCTGAAGGATGAGCCAGTGCCTTTTTTATTACTTAGGTAAGGGAGTCTGGGAGAAGGGTACTGTAGACAGATGAAAGACCAGGGGCAAAATCCCTGAGGATTCAACCTTCAAGGAACTGAAAAAGATGTAATAGTTGTGATCTGGAAAGCAAATGTGAGACAGAACCTATAGAGGAATGAGGGGCAAGATCATATTGGGTATGATCTTCAGGGCTTGGCACTTTATCCTAAGAGCAATGAGTAGTCATTAAGAAATGTTAAGTACAGCAGAGAGAAGATTAAGGTTGTGCTTTTTAAAAGTAGGTCTAGGTGCTGGGTGGCTCAGTTGGTAAGCGTCTGCCTCTTGATTTTGGCTTAGGTCATGATATTAGGGTTGTGAGTTGGAGCCTGGTGTCAGGCTCTGTGCTGGGCATGGAGACTGCTTAAGGTTCTTTTTCACAGGACACCTGGGTGGCTCCATGGTTGGGTGTCTGCCTTTGGCTCAGGGTGTGGTCCCAGGGTCCCAGGATCCATCTGGCATTGGGCTTCCTTCATGGAACCTGCTTCTCCCTCTGCTTATGTCTCTGCCTCTCTCTGTGTGTCTCTCATGAATAAATAAATAAATAAAATAATTAATTAATTAATAATAATAATAAAGATTTTCTCTCTCCCTACCCCCCTCTGCCCCATCCCACCCTCCCCAGCGTTTTTTCTCTCTTTCTCAAAAAAAAGTAAGTGTAAATAGGCAATCTGAATAGGCCTATATTTATTAAAGAAATTGAATGAATAATTAATAACCTTCCAAAATAAAAAGTACCGTGCCCAGATGGGTTCAATGGTGAATTTTACCAAATATTTAAGGAAGAAATTATACCAATTCTCTACAATCTCTTCCAGAAGGTAGAAGCAGAGGAAATATTCCCTGATTCATTCTGTAAGGCTAGCTTTACCATAGCACCAAAACCAAAGACGCCATAAGACAACTGCAGGCCAATATCGCTCATAAACATAGATACAAAGTCCTCAATAATATTTTAGTGAATCAAATTCAACAATGTATAAAAGGAATTATATACCAAAACTAATTGATATATATTCCAGGTATGTAAGGCTAGTTTACATTTGAAAATCAATTCATGTAATCTAGCACATCAACAGGCTAAAGATGAAATATCTCATGATCATATTGACAATATAGAAAAAGCATGTGATAAAATATAATAGTCATTCATGATAAAACCTCTCAGCAAACTAGGAATAGAAGATAACTTTTTCAAATTGATAATGAATATCAAACAAAAACAAAAACCTACAACTAACAACAAACTTAATGCAGAGAAACTAGAAGTTTGCCTGCTAATATCAGGAACAAGGCAAGGATGTTCCCTCTCACCACTCTCTTTCAGCATTGTACTCTAAGTCCTAGCTAATTCAATAAGACAAGAAAATTCAATTAAAGGTGTACACACTGGGAAGTAAGAAATAAGATTGTTTTGGTCACAGATAACATAATCATTTATGTAGAAAATCTGAAAGAACTGACCAAAACACTCTTACAACTAATAAGTGATTATAGCATTGTTGCAGGATATAAGGTTAATATGAAAGCATCAATTGCCAATCTATATACCAGCAACAAACAATTGAAATTTGAAATTAAAAATGCAATATCACTTACATTAGCACCTTCCAAAATTTAATAGTTAAAAATATGTACAACATCTATATGAGGGAAACTACAAAGTCTTGGTGAAAGAAATCATAGAAGAACCAAATAAATGGAGAGAGTTCATATTCATGGATAGGAAGACTCAATATTGTCAAGATGTCAGTTTTTTCCAACTTGATCTTTAGATTCAATGCCAGTCCAATCAAAATCCCAGTAAGTTATGTTGTGGATATTGACAAACTGATCATAAAGTTTATAGGGAAAGGCAAAAGACCCAGAATAACCAACACAATATTGAAGTAGGAAAACAAAGTCAGAGGACTGATACTACCTGACTTCAAGACTTAGTACCAAGCTACAGTAATCAAGATAGTGTAGTACTGGCAAAGTAATAGACAAAAGATCAATGGATTGGAATAGAGATCACAGAAATGGACCGCTATAGTCGATTGATCTTTAATAACAATGGAGAAAACTTAGTCTTTTCAACAAATGGTGCTAGAAAAACCATACTTCTACATACGAAAATAAATGAATCAAGATACAGAACTTACGTTTTTCATAAAAATTAACTACAGTTGGATCATAGATTTAAATGTAAAACACAAAACTATAAGCCTAATAGAAAATATCATAGGAGAAAACAAGGACTGAATTTGCATTATCTGACTTCAAGTATAGAACAAGGATGAATAAATTGGAATTTCATGGAGAAATTTTCATTCAGAATCATAAAGAGCACCTGGGTGGCTTAGCAGTTGAGCATCTGCCTTTGGCTCAGGGCGTGATCCCGGGGTCCTGGGATCAAGTCCCACATCAGGCTCTCCACAAGGAGCCTGCTTCTTCCTCTGCCTATGGCTCTGCCTCTCTCTCATGAAAAAATACATAGAATCTTAAAAAAAAAAAAAAAAAGAAGAGAAGGAATTCAGTGGAGACTCCTCTCTCTGAAATAAATAAATAAATAATAAATAAATAAATAAATAAATAAATAAATAAATAAATAAAACCATAAAAACTATATCCTATGCTAGTTTCCCAAGGAAGGAGTATGCTTCCTGGCAAGGTAGTGAGTTTTCTGCCAGTGGAGAATTTGACATCAGAGTGTTTTTTTCCCTTAGCCAGATGCTATCCTGGTGGTTCCCAACTTGGCAATTTAACAGAATGTGTTAGGGGAACTTTATGAAATTAGAGATTTCTGGGGTCATTCTTAAGCCAGCACTTGAAGCCACTGCTAACTGAGAATTTTAAATGGGGATTTTTCCATTAGATCAGATTACTTTCAATAACCTAAAGTTAATAAAAATTAGTAAAGTACTGATCCTTTTTGCTAAAAACTCCTTAGGTTTTTCATGTGTCAGAATGCACTTCTTTTTTCTTTTTTTTTTTCCCCCTGAGTTTTGCCTGTAAATGTTCCACTTCTACATTCATTTCCTTCCTACATTCATTTGCTTTCAGCTTTTTCTTGAGAAGAACAGGACCTTTGTCTACTTCATCTGCCACTTCTCAAAGAGTTTAGTGCAGTGTGTTTCATAGACCATTCACTCAATAAGCAGTGGTTAAATTTCAGCCATGGGGATGCTGGATGGAAAAAGTTCTCTTTCCAATCAGATCACTAAACATCTTCTCAGTAAACTAATTGAATCAATGTATTTTCCTGAGCTTTCGCAGTCACAACCAGGGAATAATTTTAGAGACAAACTTGCTGAAAAACATCTGAATTTACACTGCTATAGAAACAGGGAGAATATTTTTATCTTTACCATAATTGATAACTGATTTTATAGATTATACAAACAAAACTGTCAATAACTAGCTCATACCTACAACCACCTATGGAGAATCCCACTGGGTAGGAAAATATCAGTTTCCTGAAGTCTAGAAGGTTGAAAAGCTCTTAGGATGCAAATCAGGTATTATTTCTAATAATAACAAATTTTAAACAGGAAGACCAAAATAGAATTCAGAAAATTGCAAAATAAAATCTTCTAAGTGGAAATTTTGCAATAGAAAAATGAACTTTCAATATTGTCCCGAATTGTAGTAAAGCATTAATGTATGAAGCAAATGAAATCAGAATATTTGGGGGGATTTATAAGGAGAATTTTCACTCCTCACTCTGTTGATAACACTATATAGATACAACACTCATTGTTATGAAAGTTATAATGGTCACTGAAGGTAGATAGAAGATATGGGCACCTAAGAGCTTCCAAGTAAAGCCAATTAATATCTTTTCAGCACTCTCCAGATATTGGAAACAACTCTGAAGTTGTTCAAGACATGGTCTTGTCCTGCAAGAAACTCTACTTATGTTCTGATGTCACTTTATTTTCAATCACCCTTCTCCATCATTTTTCTGTTACTTCTCTCAGTAATTCCCTTCTTCCCTCTCCCTTTCCATTTTCCCACTTGATGGCTGTGTTGAAGTCGATTTGCTTAAATGGCCACACCATATTTCTACCATCTTATTCTTACTGTATTTCACTGCATCATCTTCAACATATGATGGCACTTGCACATTTGCTGGATTGGATTATAAGCTCCATGTGTAGAGGGCTCAAATCTTTTCCAATGACCTAACTGTAATGACCTGTATCTGTTGAATGTATAAATGAACAAATAAATAAATTTCATGGGAAAGTATATTATGTTAGAATTATATTTATTCACATTATGACATATCTATTTTCAAATAAAAGAGAAATAAAAAACAAGTCCACTAGAATTTTGATTGTTAGTTTTAACTCCCGTCCTGTTACTTTTTGTAGAGTTGCCTTTTCGCATATATTATGTTCTGGTTTGCTCTTGGATACTATGGTGTCTGGACCACAGTGTAGCAATGTCAAGACAAGCATAGCAAAACAGGAGCTCTTAGGCTTCTAAGTAATATGTTGTTGATGGATTTATTTTTATATTGCTCATGCATGGTCACTTATATCTCATGGGAAAAGCCCACTATAGGGAGAATAAAGCTCCTGATCTGGAAGTATGTCTTGATTACTGCCTCCAGAGTAATCTGGTTTCATGCTAGGACCATACCAGGCTCAGTGGGAAGCACACCTGATGAATGGTAGGCTATATTCTCTCACCAGGGAGTATAATTTCTCTTGGTGATCGGGGAATTTCATCTCTAGGCCTACAGCATGCTCACTTCTAAATGGGCAAGTCAAGGAAGGCAAGCCTTTGACTTGGTGGTGCTATGCTTTGGTCAATAGCACATTATTTAATACACCAAACTTTCTTTCTCTCTTTTTCTTGTTTTTGTATTGATTTTCTGTGAATGCATCTTATTCCAGGGATATACAAATGACAAAGGAGTTGTTTATGTTGTTATCAGAAAAAAAAATATATTTCCACAGCCAAGATATTCAGCAGCTGAGGAGAGATAAAGGCTCAGAGAGGAGTTACAAGACATAAATCTTTCCCAAAGGAACTGATCTGGAGCTGGAGAAGCACTAACCACAGCAGGATGAATGGGGTTGATGTCATTTTGCATGGAGGAAGAGAAGTAGAAGGATTTGGGATATAGAGAATGCAAAAATAAAAAGTGAAAGACTATAAGAATGTACTTTATTTGGGGAGTTCTCTGTTATTAATGTGGCGTACCCTCTTTGCTGAGCTTCTGGATAATACCTAAACTTCACTCAACCTAAAAGTACCAGATTCATAAGCCTTCATATGGGATAGTAAGTGAAATAAGGAGAGCTTACATAGAAAATTCCAAATAGCAAGTGGGCTGTGGGTAAGGCATAGGAGATGGACGTGATTCCTAAGCTAATATACCTTCCTATGAGATAGGAATGCTTCCAGAAGTAGGAACAAACTCTTCTGAAAGCTGGGAAAGCAACCTTACCTTGATCCTCATCAGGATGCAAAACTTCCAATATCACTATTAACCACTTCATGGAACATTTCTCCTGAGCGTTCAGTTGGAAATTTGATAACTAATGGCACTATTTAATTGGCATTCAGATGAAGACACTATCAATTCTTCCTATTTTTCTCCACGTAATACTTATAATCTGCCTTTGACAATGAGGACCTAGATTATAAGGTATTGTGGCTTCTGGGGTGGGGGGAATCCCCCACGTGAGATATATTATAGTGGAAAAGAAATTGGCACTAAACTTTAAAGCACTGTGATTCTGTGGTTTGATGCTTCATGAATTTTTGCATGCTGAAAAAAAATGTTATAATGTCATTTTGTGTCCTATTGCTTTTCTGAAAGTTTAAGGAAATAGGAAAATAGGAGTCTTGAGGTTTCAGTGAAAGATTCCTCTCTCAGGAGCTACTCAAAGAAACACATTCTAGACATACTCCAGAATGAAAAAAATCACTGGTTGAAATAGCAAATGTAAGGCTGAGTGTGAAGACATTTTATACATATTTGGGCATTTTTATTTTTGTGTGGTTCTCTAGAGAAATAGAATGAAAAGGAGATATATTTCCATATATCTCTATGTCTACCTACCTATGAAACTATCAAAGAGATTTTAAAGAAGTGGCTTATGTGGCTTATGCATTGCAGAGGTTCAGTGAGTCCAAAATATGATGGGTGAAGCCAACAAGATGGAGATGTCCTTTTTTCCTGGATGTGTGCTTATTTGATTTAAAAACTTCTTCAAGGAGATTCTGGAAAAACCGTGGTTGTGGTGGCACAGGATTAGGATTAGGACTGGTTTAGGATTTTCACTAATTGCCTCCCCACCTCCCTACTTACTACTCCCTATGATAAACACACAGACCTTCCTCTCCCAAGAGAGTAACGAGGTGGCAAAACCAAAAGTCCATGGACACATTTACAACAAAACCTAGAGATAAGGTGTCCTTAGCAATCCTGAAATACAAGCAGATGGGAACAAATCATCAGTGGTTTACCAGTATGTTATTGGCACACCTGTGTGTATTGGCATCTGTGCCAGAGAAAGCAGAGGGAACCACAGGGGTGCCTGAAGGATCTGAGAATAAGAAAACTCCCAAATAGCTGCAGAGTTTCACTGAAAACTATGGAGGGCTAATTTGAGAACAGCAGTTGAAGCTGGGAGCTGTGCTACCCTTTCTAATAGCAGATAGATGTAAGCCCCCTACCCCCACCTATGCTTTCCCCTAAGGCCTGGGGGCTGGAGCAGTCTAGCCTTTTATGAGCTCTCAAAACTGACCCACAAGGGCTCTCTTGCAGGACAAGTCTCCACACTAAAGAAAAACTGTTGACAGTGAAACAAAAATTCAGCAAGATAGGCAAAATAGAAAAAATAAAAGGATTGTCCACATAAAATGGGGGAGGTGGACCAAGTCAGGATATTTCAGAAAGCAAGCCACTTTAAGTTAACACTACACAAAAATAATAGTGTAGTGCTCACTCCCCTGTGTAGTTTCTCACTCCCCTTCCAAATGTTTAGGGAAACTAGATTTGCATAAAAATCATAAACAGAAAAGCATTGAGGTCCAGTCTCACCCAGAATTGCTCGAAAAACAAAGAAGGTAGAATAATGGGGTCCTAGAAATCATGAAATAGGGGCACCTGGTGGTGCAGTTGTTTAAGTTCCTGACTCCTGATGTCAGCTCAGGTCATAATCTCAGGATCCTGATCTCAAGGTAATGAGATGGAGCCCTGAGTCTTAGGGCTCTGGGTTCAGCATGGAGTCTGCTTGAGATTCACTCTCTGTCCCACCCACTTGGCCTCTCTCTCTTTTTCTCTCTCTAAAATAAGTAAGTAAATAAATATATTTTTAAATCATGAACTATAGGGATGCCTGGGTGGCTCAGTGGTTGAGCATCTGCCTTCAACTCAAGGTGTGATCCTGGAATCCCATGATCGAGTCCCTGCATGGAGCCTGCTTATCCCTCTGTCTGTGTCTCTGCCTCTCCCGCTCTGTGTCTCTCATGAATAAATAAATAAAATATATTTAAAAATAAATAAAAAATAATAAAATCATAAACTATATGCTTAAAGGAAAAAATCAAAACTACAAGTACTATTTTAAAGTACGCTAAAAGGAAATTAAGATAAAACAATGTGAATACCAATTTTAATTCAAGGACTGTCAAATTATCATGTACAGTTACCTCATGGTGGGGAGGGGGAGATAAACATGATAAAAATCCTGGCTTCCAAGAGCATAAAGACCAGTGAAGAAGAAAACTCAAATCACTTAATCACAGGGATTCTTTTAGGTGAATGAAACCTAATATAAGAAGTTTGGAGTTAAAAGTTACCCTCCAAATTCACCACTTACCAAATGCCTATCATCTATAGGTTTTACTTTGGAGGACTCCAAAATACCTTTCAATTTACTATTTTCTAGCAAGTCTGAAATAAAATCAGAGATAAAGTACTGGTCGAGTGAGTAAATTATTCTGGAAAAAAAAACCAGTATACATTTTGAATGAAATTCTTCAATCTAGTGTGACTAAGTCACAGCAGGAAAAGCACATTTTCATGCATTTTAGGCCACCATCAGTGCTGGTAAAAGAGGCCAGGAGCTCATGTAAATAAGGAAATACAAAAGCAAGCTGTCAGGAGCCAAGGAGAGGGGGGAACATAACCTCTTTTCCCAGAAGCAGATGGCTGACCTCTTTACCTGCTTTGGCTCTGCTCCTATCCTCTCATTTTTCCCAACAGGGAGACCTTCCCCACTGTGGTTTATTGAGTCCCTGGTACTCTATCTTCCTTGGCTGTGACTCCCAAAGCAGGTGACCCCAAGGACTTGCCAGCAGATGGCACCACTCTAAACATGGCACCACTCTAAACACTCTAGACTTGCCCTGTGCTCTTAAGACACAGCATTTAAAGAGCTCTATGCAGGTAAATGAAATCTTGCCACTTACAACAACATGCATGGATATAGAGGGTATAAAACTAAGTAAAATAAGTCAGTAAGAGAAAGAGAAATAAATACCTTATGATTTCATTCATATGTGAAATTTAAGAAGCAAAACAAATGAATTAAGAGACAAACAAGTGGATGGGGGATGGCTGAAATAGATAAAAGGGAATTAAGATACACTTACCATGATGAGGACTGAGTAATGTATAGAATTATTGAATTATTATATTGTACACCTGAAACTAACATAACACTGTATGTTAACTATCCTGGAAATAAAATTAATTTTTTTAAAAAAAGAGTTTTGTCCAGTTCAAAACTCAGTTAACCCAAGCCAAATCACCATCTTCTGATCATTTCAGCCTGAGCAGGTGCCTCAGGCCCATTAACTAGACATTTTCCTTTCCCAGGACAAAGTTCCCATTTTCTCTGGCAAACTGGGTAAGTTGGGTCTCTCTACTCCTTGTGTATGCTGGTTTGCTGGTACCTGAGACCCTCTAAAGCAAAGGCCCTCTCCTCTTCCTGTCTGTCACCACAAATAACTTTGATCCTGGCCCCATTTGTAGCTCCTGCCACTCCTTTTAAAGTGTCGTCTGCTCCTTGATTCTCCTGAGCTGGGCTCCAGTCCCAACTGCAATACTCCATCATCTGTTGTTTGACCTCCCTGAATAAGACTGCTTGCCTGGACTGCAACCTGTTGCCATGCTTTTTAGATACCATGCTGGCCTGTCTGGTTGGACATTTCTGCCATTGTGTATATCTTGAACCATCCATTAATGTTTTCTCCATCTTAGGGAGTATGTTGGATTGTGGGGTTCTATCTTTTATAGTTTGCCTTAAGCTCACGGGGTGAATATTTCTAAGTTGAACAATGTCAAGAATTATGTTTGACTAGAAATGGGCAGAAGACAGGAACAGACATTTCTCCAAAGAAGACATACAAATAGCCAGGAGACATGTGAACACTCAACATCACTCATCATCAGGGAAATACAAATCAAAACCATGATGAGATACCACCTCACACCAGTCAGAATGGCTAAAATTAACAACTCAAGAAATAACAGATGTTGGCAAGGATGCAAAAAAGGGGAATCCTTTACATTGTTGGTGGGGATGCAAGCTGGTATAGTCATTCTGGAAAACAGTATGGAGATTCCTCAAAAAGTTAAAAATAGAGCTACCCTATGAGCCAGCAATTGCACTACTAGGAATTTACCTCAAAGATATAAACGTAGTGATCTGAAGGGGCACCTGCACCTCAATGTTCATGGCAGCAACGTCCACAATAGCCAAACTATGGAGAGAGCCAGATGAATGGATAAAGAAGATGTAATACACATCTTCTTTACACACACACACACAACGGAATATTACTCAGCCAACAAAAAATGAAATTTGCAATGACGTGGATGGATCTAGAGAGTATTATGCTGAGCAAAATAAGTCAATCAGAGAAATACAATTATATGATTTCACTCATATGTAGAATTTAAGAAACAAAACAGAGGATCATAGGGGAAAGGAGGGCAAAATAAAATAAGACTAAATCAGAGGGAGATAAACCATAACAGACTCTTAATTACAGGAAATGAACTGGGGGCTGCTGGAGGGGAGGTAGATAGGGGGATGGGGTAACTGGGTGATGGGCGTTAAGGAGGGCACATGATGTAATGAGAACTGGGTGTTATATACAACTGATGATTCACTAAACTCTACCTCTGAGACTAATAATACACTATATGTTAATTAGAATTTAAGTAAAATTAAATTTTAAAAGATTTTTTAAAAATTTAAAAATCAGAAAAAAAAAAAGGAATTTTGCTTGACTTCTCTACCGTCTCCCACATCCATATCCAAGCTCCCGGTAAGTTCCGTCAATCTTCAAAGCAAGTATCAGATGTTACTCCTCCTCTCCACTTCCCACAGCTGCTGTCTTAGTCCTGACCACCACCATATCTGGACAATTGCAATAGGTTCCTTCTTTCACTTTTGACTCCAACATCCAGTTTCCATAGAGGAGGCAGAAGGATGATTTTACCAAATATGATTATGTTATTCCCTTCCTCAGGACATGACTACTGTAGCTTTGGTCACATCATAATAAATTAACCTAGGGTGAATCTTTTAGCCTCAAAATATGGTTCTCCTAGAGTTTCAATGTAAATCCTAAGGTATTTTCTAAATTTCCCCATCTTGCTGGGACTCAGATATCCCTACACCCCTGGGTTGGGCAGTTGCTGAAATACCTTTTACCTCTTCAGCTGTTTCCTCCCTTGGGATCCATGTAATTGTGCCTTGTCCAGATCAGGGGTCAGCCAGATTTAAGGGAAGTTTATACACAGATGAAGAAGCCTCCCCCTGTGATTCCCTCTTTCTTAGGATCATCCTTCTCCTCCCTCGACCCCGCAATCAGTTTCCAGCCTCACACTCCATCCTGTGAGTCCTGCTGCTGGCTGGCGGATAGGATTGTGGTTTTCTGGGTGATCTCCATCTGGAGCATTCCATGAGAACTGGGAAATGCCTTTAGGGTGGTCCAGAGAGGTGGGGGGAGCATATACAGAAGAATTTCACTCAGTATTGTTACCTTCTTTTAATGGTGGATTCTATTCCAGTTTCTTCCTCTTTTTTACCATTCTCCATTATCTCAAACTGCTGCCTTTTATATTTTATTTAGAGTTTAGAGTCGTTATTTGGTGGATTAAGCTGATAAAATCTGACAACTGGAAGCCACTCACTTAATAACTGTTGAGGTGCTTTATTTGATCTTCCCAGAATGTCCCGAGTTATTTTTAAAGGATGGTTCCCACATTTGCTCTTATTATATACCCTGCATTGTTAAGGGGGGCACCACTCAATAAATGTTTTTATCTAGCATGGTTCTAGGAAAGTCATTTTCCATCAGAGTCCTAATCACAGCTGGAAGATTTTATAATATCGGGGCCTCATTACCATTGTTGAATTCATCTACCGTCATTTCCACCCTGGCTTTCTCTGCTTCAGCCACCTTGACTTTCTGATATTCCTCAAACCTGAGGGCACCTTCATGCTGCAAGGCTTTGAATATAAGCTGCTTGAATCTGCTGCCTGAAATAATCTTCTATCAGTTATCCATGTGTCTCACTTTCTTACTGCACTTAGGTCTTTATTCAAATGTCACCTTCAGGAAGATACTTCCCTCACCTCCTCTTTCAACCACAAACTCCTCATCATTCCTTATTTTTTATTTCCTCTATAGCATTTATTGCCAGCTGACATGCTATATGTTATATTGATTTGCTTTATTTATCTTATCTATACTTCTCATAGGGAGTATATTCTCTAAGGGGAGGGATTTCTGCCCATTTTCCCTGCTTTTCTCCAGGCCAATTTTCCCCTGGGACATAGTATCTGTTAAATGAATGAACAAATAGAGTATAATTTAGTTTGTTCCTGGATTATTGCATATCTTCCTCCGTGAGATTTCTTGGTTACCTGGTAACTCTCGGCTAGTAACGCACCATCTCCCTTTTTTACAGTTGTACTTTTATTTTAAGGATTTATTTATTTATTTGAGAGAGAGAAAACGAGCGAGAGCAGGGAGGGGCAGAGGGAGAGAGAATCTGAAGCAGACTCCACAGTGAGTGCAGACTCTGATGAGGGGCTCCATCTAAAGACCATGAGATTGTAACCTGAGCCAAAACCCAGAGCCCAATGCTCAACCGACTGGGCTGCCCAGGGGCCCCTTTAATTACACTTTTAATAAGTGGTTAAGATCAAGGAACTCATTTTTATATTGGTCTGGTTTGTCCTCTAAGGCCGCAGGTATCCCATTAAGCCAGTAGCTCTTCCTTTAATTTCTTAATATTTCTTCTATCTCCTGCTGTTTGCAAACATTTTATTCTTGTATGTTTCCACAGTCAGTCAAAGTAAGCTTTCCTGATGTAGCAGGACCAGATCAACATGTTATGCAAACTGAAATCTACTTTGTAGACAGGAAAAATAGCAGAAGGTTAAAAATGTATTCACATAGAAATGTAACAGCTCAAGGTTCTGGTGTGAGAGTCAAATCATCAGCATTTCTACCCCAACTCCTCCACCTACTAGCTCTATGATTTTGGGAACCCATTTATGTTTGTTGGGACTGTTTCTCCTTCTACAAGATGGAGGTAATAACTACAACAATATTTAATTTACAGGGTTATCATCTGACTTGAATGCATTTGAAATATTGCAAACACAGTCAGTCACATGGTCAGCATCAAATCCATGCCAGCTATAGTGAATAGCCTCATAGCTGAGCCTGGGGGTGGCCTGATTCAGCGTTCCAAGGTAGCAGGAAGTCCCCTTGGGAACTTACCACCACCAGCACTGCCTGCTGCCCTTCGCAAGGAGTAGGGCAGTGAGTTGATAAAAAGAATGCTTTCCAGAGAGTTAGATCCAAGCAGAGAAAAAAGCAAACAAAACTTTAAGGATCAGATGTACAGGAGCAATTGGTGAAGTATTTTGGGGAGACCACGAGATTTAATCAGAAATACCCGTACATGTAGTGAGGAAGAGGGGAGTGGGGATTATGAGGAAGCAGTCTAGATAAAGCAAAGGAGTTGGTTGACATTCTCCACCCAAAAACCTTTACACATCTTAAAGTGCTCAAGATGTTCCCAACTAATATGGAAATAGTTACATTCACAGTTACATCCAAACAGTAAACTATTTCTGAGGAAATAAACAAAAGAAGTGGCAATTTGAAAAGTTATCACTAGGTGAAAGCGTAATGACAAAGAGTCAAGGGCAAATGGGTGTTAGTGAATTATCTGAAAGCAAAAATTAGGAAAATAAAAGCTGCACAGAAGAATTGGTGAGGTCATTTAGAGGCTGAAGGAACAAAGTCAGCCTGAAAACCTTAAGGCATGATGAGAAACACTAAATGTTTGAGGGATAGAATAAAAACTTAATTTTCCAGATTACGACTCTTTAAGGCTCCTGGAAAATAGGTAAGTATATTTTTTCTTTAATTTCAATCCACAATTCCTGTGCACCTTTCCTTCCACATCTCCTATCTTCTTTCTCCCTTAAATACTCAAGATGATATTGTCTTATTTCTCTACAGAGCACCCTTTTGACACCCAGGATAAGTCCACAAAGTTCTTTTTCCCTCTTTTCCATCCCTCCCAATACAGAACCTTGATCTCCACTGGACTCTAAGAGGGTAGCGGGAGGTTAGCTTATACTTCCTGAGCTCAGTGCTTTTAACCTCACAGGTCAAAGTACCCTTATATACAAATGCTAAGCAATGACCTTGAACAACAGCAATTTTTACAACAGGAGAATCAACATTAAAACTGTGGTAAAACCCAGTCAAACACTAAGGCAATCCTGAGCATTTGGGTATCAAAATACTTCTTTAAGGAAACATGTTAGAAATCCATTTTCTCTGAACTTCTGACTGGATCTTCCTCACTTTGCAAGGTATAATCGTTATTCAAATGCCAGCTGTATTCGCAGTTGTGGGCATGCAATATTTTTCTGGGAAAAATCTAAAAAAAATTGCAATGGGATATCTCTCCATTTTTAATTTACTGAATATTTCCTGTATTAGAACATTTCATTTAGTGTATATAGATTGAATTCAGGTTTGCTATCAATGTATAAGGCCATCCCTACCTTACACCCACCGACAATGTAAAGGTGCAAGACTTTAACAGTCTAACCCAGAGTCACACAGCTCTTAAGTCATGAAACCAGACTTTCCAGGTGTCTGGATTCCTGGCCAGAGCATTTCAGCTGTCCATTTCAGATGGACACCACTCTCTCCATTTCCAAGGACTCAGATATTCCTGAGTTGCTCTTCCGGTCTGTCTTGTTAATCGCTTTTATTTGTCTCAGGGTACACTCCCATTACAAATTCCAACTAATTGCCAGGGACCGGAACTGGATTAGGAAATCTCCAATCATTTTTATACTTCTTCCAAATAACAATTAAGGGCAATGTTTCCTTGGCATTTCCTTGTAGGCAGATCCAGCTCCACCTCAGCACCAGCTCTCACTTTGGCCAATAGTGCTCTTTCTTTCAAACTCTGGTCACATCACATATATTCTGTAAACAGAGGTTTTCTACTAATGAAATCTAACAGTCTCACGTAAATATGCATGGGACCTGCCATTGTTCCATAACATCTGGACATCTGGTATGCACATCTGCCTTAAATCTCTCCTTTAGAGATTAGATCACATGATGGCTCCTCTCTCCCTTGAATTCGGATTTAATGATAGATCTGCAAATTATTAAGGAAAATGTATGTAACACTTCAAGAGGCTAGTGTGACAAGGTTTGAAGCATTCTTGGCTTGTATGTATGTTTTACCTCATTTCCTCTTCAGAAAATAATTTCTATTGTGACTTTTTTTAAAGATTTTGACAGTTAATTAGCCAGGAAAGAAATGTTTGGACTAGCTTTAACAATTTTCAAGTTTTAAGCATAGGGTCAGAAATACTGTGCCTTATCTAGAGAAGATCTATGCCCTACCTACTCTTTGTGACACACAGATGCTTACCCTGTGGCCCAGAGAATTTATCCCTCAACTGTCTGCTCAGCCACAGCATTTGGGCAGATCAAAGTCAAGCTCCAATTTCCTCATGTTGGTACATTATGTCCAGGCTCTCAGGAAGCTCTGCTAAAACAGTAGAGAATGTACTCTCATGACTGAAATGATTGTGCCACCTAAAATAACACCCCCCCGCCTTACCCCCCTGCCAACCACCACCATAATGGTTCTTTAAAACTTGCTCTGCTGAAAAGACTGAAGGAAGAACACCAAATACGGTAGCAATAAGAGAAAGGTTAAAGGGAGAGAAAGTGGGAAGAGGTGGGAGTCTGGGGCAGCTGAAATAAAAGCTGTAATGTCTTTGGATTTCCTTATCCAGCACTAACCTTACCTGTCACTAGCTTTAAATTGGACACACCATTCACGTAACAAAATGACCAGCTTCCAGCCCCCTCCAAACACTGGTTATTACAAAACGGATCTCTCTTCCTCTCTGCCCTTCAGCGTGTATGCAAGCTTTCTTAATGAGACTTCCAGTCTTGTGTCCCACCTCTCACAGTCTATGCACCTATCCTCCTCTCTGGGTCTTATCAGATGCCCCTGAAATAGCCTACTGCCCAGAACCCAGCAGGCTGGTGACTCTGATGGCTGTGACAATTATAAGAGGCTAATTAGCTCACTAGAGCAGTGGCAACCTTGTCTTTCCTGTGCAGTCACCGTGTACTGTTTGCTCCAGAAATTTCTCCACAGCAATGTTACAGGCTGTTCTTTTTTACCCTGAGAGGTGAAAACAAAATAGGAACTAAATTTGGAGTGTGCAAAGCCATCTGGATCAGATGTGGCACGGACAAGATGGCCTGGAAACTTTTCCAATACTTGTTATGAAAAGAGAGCTGCCAAGGGCCCAGAAAGCTAACTCTGTCCAAGTGGATAGAGGTGACAAAGGTGACTTTACACTGTAATTTCTCTGTCAGAAAGCCCTCACCTAAAAGCTCTCAAAACTTCCCTTTTCCTAGTTCTGCATTATTTTGTTGTAAAAGTCACAATGAAACTTCTCTTGTGTCTAAGAGGAGTCTAGAAGAAACCCCAAACAAGTTTCCACCTGTTTTTCTTCTTTAATAACTACGAATGGGTACATAATATCTCACTTCTGGGCTCTGAAAACCAGCTTGATATTATGGGAAAGACATAGAATTTGAAAGGATAGGCTCTGGGTCCAAGTGCCAGATTGGCTAGTTCTGGCTGTGTGTCCTTGGGCAAGTCACTTGCTTCACCTGAGCTTTGTTCCCTCATCTGCAAAACAGGCATAATATTACTAATGCCTACCTTACTAACCCACAAGAGCAATAAAATAAAGCATGCAAAGGACCCTCTATGACTAGCTACACATTGTGTAAGTCAATCCATATTATTTTAAGTAGAATTGTTTTCTTTTTCTGATTATAAAAATATGTCTGCTTATTCTAAAACTTTTCCAAAAATACAGGAAAATAGAAAACAGAATGAAAAGTGTTTCTATTTCAAAGGGATAACCACTAACATTTTGATATTTTTCTTTCAAGACTTTCTTTGTGTATATATTTCTATTTTACCAAATGGCCATCATAATACACTAATTGTTTGTAAAATGCAACTTTTATTTAATGTCATGTGAGATGATGTGAGTTGTTATTTTTACTATAAAAAAGAAAGTAGCCCAGATGAAAATTGAAGATAGCACAAATATAGCCAACATATGGCATTTCTCCACCGCGTCAAAGTGAATTATTCATAAGCATTTGTCAGAAATATCCAAGGTTACTGAGCTATTCTGGAACAACAGGGTACAAATTCTGAGGCAGAGATTGCTACATGTTCAATAAAACCCATTTCCTTTTCCTCCTGGGCACATAGCAAACCTATATTTGCTATGTTCCCTTGCATTTAGATGTGGTCATGTGACTGAGTTCTTGCCAATAGACATGAGTGGAAGGGATATGTGAATGGAAGTGGTTAAGAAGAGGGTGTGTCTTCCCTGTGGAATCTCTTGTCCTCTGTCCATTGGATGGAAGGAGCCTATAAACCTGGGTCCTGGAATGACCTTGAGGTAGACGACCTGCCAAGCACACACTGGACTTGAGGTAAATAAAAAATAAACTTCTAGTAAGCTACTGAATGTCAGAAGTTTATATAAGAATGGCCGGTTTTACCTACACTAACCAGTGAAACTTTTAACATACTTCCGTGTCACAAGCGTAGATTAAAACTTGATGTAGATCCAGAATTTTCCTTAAATGTAGGCAGAGCTGAAACCCATTCAGTGATTTAATTTCAACACTGAAAGAATCACCCCTTCTCACTTACTTGGTGCAAATAAATCTCTACCCACTCCCTTACAAAAATTTCTAAATTGCTGTTCCCAGGTTTTCCTTCTTATACATAAAATTAAGACTTAACATGCAAATATCCTTGAGAGAGACAACACATTCATTTTACTAAATGACCTAAACCAAACTAAGAATGTGTTAGAGATTATGCAAAGAGGTGGGAAAGACTCCCTCTGCTCAAAGAATGAATTATACTGTAACAAAGGCAACAGGCTGACATAGATTTAATTACATGGGTATGGTATCCTATATAATTGCTAGAATATAGGTTCCATGAAAGTAAGAACTTTGTCTCTTCTTTAGCACATATGTGCTATATTAAGAGCACATCATAGGCTTTGGACAGAATTTGCTCAGACTATGAATTAAAATACTGGAGAACAACTAACTCTTAAACTGTACGTAACTACCAACTGGAATAATAGTTGGGGAAGGCTGAGGGAAGAAGATGGAACCTGGGCCATATTCCCTGAATTTTCATGGTAGGGGAAATAGAAGAAATGATAGTATCTCTTCAGCCTGTTGTGGCAAGCAAAAGGCTTCTTGCAGCCAGAGTAGCAGTTATCAGGATATCAGCTGCCAGCTGTGCTTGGCTCAACAGCACCCTGAGGATTTTGGGGGTGCGGGTGGGGAGCAGCTCCAGGAGAGGAACAGATAGGACAGCAGGGAGTCATCTTGGACCAAAGCTCGAATACACAGCAAACGTGAACCCTATGGGGAAATATGTTTGTACAGGTGCAATGGAGCAAGATTTTAGAGAAATGTTTTTTATACGTTTATGGAAGTGTAATTTATATACTATAAAATGTATCCATTTTAAGTGTATAGTGTGGTGGTCAGTGTGAATATATTTATATAGTTGTGTGTGTATCCCCCTGACACAGGTTTACAACAATTCCAAAAGGTTCCCTCCTACTTGTTTGCAGGAATTCCTTGGTCCCACCCCAGGCAACCAAGTGATCCATTTTCTGTCCATAGTTTTGCCTTTTATAGATGTTTCACCTAAATAGAATCATATAATATGTTCTTTTGTGACTGGCTTCTTTCACTTAGCATAGTAGGTCTTTTTTTAGGTTTTTCCAAGTGGTAAGGTGTATCAGTGGTTCATTGCTTTGAATCACTGACTGGTGTTCTACTGTTTGCATATAACATGTTTTGTCTCTCCATTCATCAGTTCCTGTAGATAAACATCTGCCACTTTTACCCTGAAAAGGCACAGATTTTGGCCTCTGGCCGCAGCGGATTTTACCCCTCTTGCCAGCGAAGTTGCTGATTTTGTGGCCAGCCCTGTCTTGTAAACTACCCTTCCTACCTGAAAGACCTGAACTGGGAGATAGTGCCTCTGGCACAAAAGTCACATGTTCTTCTCTAAAAGGTCTAGCAGTTTTCAAAAACAAATGCTTCCATTTGTTTTCCTCCTGTGACAATTTCCAGTGCCATGAAGTGGTGAATTTTGACAATTTTGACCAGTTTTGTACAAGGAAATCACTGACTTCTTCCTGCTATGATAACTGGAAGCCCCTTATCTTCTGAAGTATCTTGAAAATCAGGACACAAAACTTGATTCTCTTTGAGAACCAATAGGAAAGCTCATTGCACTGAATTTAGAAATGAAACAACTTATGTGATTCTCAGAGATAGTAGCAATGGAGCAGCATGTGGAAGAAGCTGGAAGGGAAGGATTTCAACCACGGAACTCTGTATTAGTCAAATGGAAAGGTTTGTAAAAATCTTAAGTCAATTAAATGCAATGCAAGTCCATTCCATGGTTATTGTTGAAAGAATGTTCCATTTCCCCTCAATATTGCTATTTTCATATGTGAAATATATGCTTTTTGAGGATATATGACCCTATATTTTCTGCTTTATTTCTGCACACATCCATAGAGAACACAGATGGAAATTATTAACAGTTTGGAGAACCTTTCCACATGCTAGGTTAGCTATTCTCATAACTATATTGAAGGTTTCCTTTGGCCATTGGCAGTTGTATCTACGGTGTTTCTTCTACCAAGTACCCTCTCACTTTCCGTCACCTGGTTAAATGCTACCCTTCCTCCATCACAGTTTAACATCGCATTCTCCAGGAAGCCTTACATGGCTTTATAAGGGCCTTTCTAGAAAGCTGGAAAGCCATATTATAGTTATATCTGCACATCAATTTCCCTGATTAGATTTAAATTCTGTGAGGGTAGGGCCCTGCTGCCTGGTTTACTATTATATTCCAAAAACTTGGTGAACATTTAGAAACAGAATATGTGCTTTATTAATATCTACAAAATTGCTTTAATGGGAAGTTGCATAGGATTCTTGTTAAGGGGACCAAGTCCATGGGATCCCTGGGTGGCTCAGTGGTTGAGCATCTGCCTTTGGCTCAGGGCATGATCCTGGGATCCAGGATCAAGTCCCACATCAGGCTCCCTGCCTGGAGCCTGGTTCTCCCTCTGCCTGTGTCTCTGCTTCTCTCTTTCTTTCTCTGTCTCTCATGAATAAATAAATAAAATCTTAAAAAAAAAAAAAAAGGAGGGGGGACCAAGTCCTACAGCATCTCTGAGCCTCAGTTTGATTTTGAAAAGTGGGAATAATCTTTCCACTGTGAAGATTAAATGGAAAGATGCATTCACAATGCCTGACATATCACAAATAACATTTAATAAATGTTAACTATTAATCAGGAAGCAATTACAGCCCTTGTTGGTGACAGTAGGAGCCAGTTGACCTGGCTGCCCCCTCTCTGGACCACACCAAGTGAATGCCAAGATTCATGTTTCTCCTGGATGCTCCCAGCCAATGAATGGGCAATAGAGGATAGTGGAGGCCACGCCTCTAAACAGGAGAGTCTTCCCTAACATGCAACTTTGTCATGAGACCTCTGCTTCCGCTAGGCAGAATTTTTCATAGTACTGCTCTGTGATGTGAGTCTCTTTCTACCCTATCCTCCATTGCCCCTACCACCATCTCCTTTCACAGGTGTTAGGCCAAGACTCACCCTGCCCATTCCTTATTCTTCCCATGATCTTTCCTCGGCATTCCTGCAACAACTGCCCTGCATGTCTGATAGCATCCCAGTGTCTGTTTTTCAGAGGATTCAAACTAACACAGGTGGTGTCAGGGCTGGACCAGGGAAGCACTTGGGTTTACTTCACTTCATGGCCTGGGGTTCACTTCACTCACTACCTGGAAGATGAGAAGGATGCCAGCCTGCTCTGTGAGTGGCCTATTTGCTGCAGAGTTCTATGTTGGTGACCTGGAAAAACATCCTGGCAGAGGAATGCCCCTCCAAGGGCAATTGTCCAGGCACTTGAAAGATATGAAGGAGTAATCACTATAAGGACAGCAGAGTTGGCTGGTTATTGCTAAGTTGTACTGAGACCCCACAGGAACATAATGAGAAACTATGGGCCATGAACAAACAATTAAAGGTAAGAGTGAGAGCCAGAGGGCCTTTTTAGTTTCTTTCAAAGAGCCCCTTAACTCCTATACTGAGGGGTCTGACTCAGTGGAAGAATAGACTCACGTGACAGGAACACGGAGCGCCAGAGAAGTTTAAATGCTTAGCCAGGGCAGTCTGTTTTATGAAGTTTAGAGCCCTGGTTGAAAAAAATTTGGACCTGGAAACATGGGATAAGGCATGTTGATGGATGTTCCCAGGGAATTTGGGTCTGTAGACACTAGCCCTCAGAGCTTGTGGAGGTGGACCACCCCTCTTTAGTAGGTCCCAGCACTTCCTCCATGCTGGAAAAGGATACAGAGCCCTCTCCCCAACAAGGAGCATGGTGCCTCCCTCAAGAGCCACTCCTACCTCTTCTCCTAGATACCAGGCTGATAACTACAGTTACAATCCAGCTAGGAATATTTTGAGCCTGATAAAGCAGAAAGGGTATTATATATTAAAAGGCCTGCAAAATTAATTTGCATGTAGCAATAGCTATGGATTTTGAGCAGCTGAAGAGTGGTCCCAACACTGCCAAGAATGGCAGTCATAGTTTTCCTCTGAGGCAAAGGCTGGGAGCAAGAGAGGCTATCCAGGGCTGGGTTCATTAATACCCACGGGGCTGGCAGGACCTGAGTCAGTGAGACCATGTGGTGATGCTTATCCACCAGAAGCTGGGCAGCTGACATTCCTGGAACAACTGGAAAAGTCAGATGGGCATTCAGTGCAGAATGACTCACGAGAGGTATGGAGATGGTTAACAGAACGTGGCATATCACGCAGTGAAACACACAGGTGGTCAACAAGGATGCTGCTTAGTATCTGTAGACAGGGAGAGCAGAGTCAAGGAGCAAAAGGCTCAGGGCAGTTGCTCCAATGAAATGTCACAATCACTTCTTCAGATCCAGAATCCACTGATTAGAAGGAATTTGCAAAACTGCTGCCAGTATATTCTCTAATGATTCCCCATTTTCCCTTTCCAAAAGAGACCTACAAATGTTACTTTGGTGGCTGTATCACAGAAAGGGAAATACTCAGACATGATGAGGACTGTTGGACCCAGGGTCTAAATTGATGTCGATACTCAGAAATCCAAAGCACCACCAGAAACCATTAAAAATAAAAGAGGTACTGAACAAACAAGTAGGAACAAAATGACTCAGCCAGTTGACATTAGCTAAACTTTTTACCACCAATAAGCCACCAAGACCTACCAAAGGGACAGCTGAGGGTGACAGCAATTTAGAGTAGACAGCCGATGAGGCCAAGGGTAAACACTAGTTGAGACCCCAGACCAACTATATCTACAGGGGCTAAGGTGTGATCCACTAATCTCCCCACTCTAAGTTACTCTGTAGGAGGAATGGTCCATGAAGGAGCTGTTCCCTGAAGCTATATGGAGATGTCCATCTGTCCAGCCCAAGGGCTAAGTGATGGTTGTGAAAACACATCACCCAGATCTCTTACTTCAGGGAATAGAGTGAATTGACTGATCCAACTACTACTCTGGATATACCATCACATTCACACCGAGGATGCTATTCTCCAGCTGCTCCCAGCAAGTGAGTGAGTGTGGTGAGCATATTAGTGCAGACCCATTGATTCCTCTGGGACATGGGACCTCTGATGAGTGATTTGGCCATCAGCATTATGCATTAGCCTGTCGAAACTATCTTCGAACTGCTCTGTAGTCTGAGATTCTTCCAAGCCCAATCCTTCCTTCCTCTTCTCCTTTTCCCTCTATCAGTCTGAAGGCTCTCCCTACACACTCCTGCTTTCTCCCCATATCGTTCACAGGTGTTCCTCGAGTTACCCCCCAGCACATCTAATTCAATGCTGCATCTACTTTACTGAGGAGCAGAGTCGAGATACCAGCAACATTCAGGATTGTTTTTTTGCTCAAGAGAATAGTGATATCCTGTATATAGGCTTCTAGTTCACACACAAAAAGTTTTTGTTTGTTTCTGGACCAGGAAATTAAATTATCCCAATTTTTCAGGAGGTATCACATGTCTTATTTCGGTTGGTTTGTTGCTTTTATCTTCTTTTTAAAAAATATTCTATTTATTTATTTGATAGAAAGAGAGAGAGAGAGAGAGAGAGAGCACAAGCAGGGGGAGCGGCCGGCAGAGGGTGAGGAAGAAGCAGACTCCTCACTGAGCAGGGAGCCCCATGTAGGGCTCCATCCCTGGACCCTAGGATCATGACCTGAGCCAAAGGCCCATGTTTAACCACTTAATGGACTGAGCCAACGAGGCACCCCTGTTTTGTTCTCTTTTTGGACATTTCATGCTGTGCTCACACCAGCACATGGAGCTTATAGCAGCAAAAAAAAGGGGGGGGAATTCATTTTTTTCTCCAGTGAAATGGTTAGACTCCTGAATATACATAAAGAAAGAAATGCTTCAGAGACTGAAATACAGGAAGATAAAACTAGTCTTGCAGATAAAGCTGTAGAAAAAATAAATCTAGGAAGTGACAGGTGTCTGGATAGCTGAAGGACGACAAGAGGAGAAAAGTGAGGGAGAAATATTCACCCTCCTCCCTGACTTCCTTTCTTATTTTCTACAAACCGCTACTAGAATTTCCCTGCTACCACATTTGCAATTGTATCAAATAAAGTGAATGGAAGAATGATATTTGGAATCACTACACCTTAGCCCCTTTCTCCTCAGCTACAGAATAACTCATTCGTTAATTCTCCCATTCATTCAACTAATCATCATACAATGGAGGCCTTCTTGTATATTATTCAGAGTGCTAATTCTGCTCCAAAATTTCATTCAAACAAAATTCTTTGCTAGGGCACTGTCTTGCACAAATCTTTTTTTCTTACCCAGATTCTAAATTGGTTCAATCTTAGATCTCTGTTCAAAACACTCGTGTATTTGATTTTCAAGGTGGGGCCAACCCAACAGACTTTTTTTTTTTTTTTTTTTTTTTTACATCTCAGCAAATCAACTGTAGGAATTTCTAGTCATCTAGCTTTTTTTTTTTTTTTCATTTAGCTTTTTAAAAGCCCCAAACTCTTGGAGATTCCTGAGTTAGTCCTTCATGGAGAAGGGTAAAAAACCAAGGAATAAAAGAGAAAGTTGGAGAGAAACTTGTGGTATGGAAATTCATGTAAGCTGAATGCATAAAAATTGCCTGGTGGGGAAGGTTCCTAGTGGATAGAGAGCATACTTTAGTACCCCAAAATGGATATTCCTCACCTGATGATGGAGCAACTATGTTCTACAACTAGGGTACTTGGAGTATTGACAAAACCCAAAACTCCAAGTATTCTAAGTTGGTATCAGGTGTCCACTCGTGAGTGTGAAATAATTTCTGACTTTTCCTAATAGTAAGCCTTACTAGGGAAAAAGCAAAACCAGAACTAGTTCCTTTAGGCATAAGCTGAACCACAAGTGAATGAAAAACAACAATTATGACAACAGACATTTAAGGCACTGAGATTCAACCTGTCCAACTGCCCAACTAGGGCCCTTGCATTTTCTTGAGAGTTGCAGATGAGCATTCTAAGGAAGATCATTTCTTAGACGACAAGGTGTTTTGCTTTTTGTTTCTGTCCACATTAAGCATACAGAATACAGTCCCTTGCTACTGAGAGTGTGAACCCCACACCAGCAACATCACAATTGCCAGCAGGGTTGTCCTAAATCAAACCCCAACTCTACCTCATGCTCAATGAAACAGAATCTGTATTTTAACAAGGTCCTCTAGAGACATAGCAACAGATTTACATTTGAGAAGCATGGCATAGTTCAGTAGACAGACTAAGATCTGGAAAATTGGCTAAGGTTTCCAACCCTGACACTTACTAACTGACAAATTGCACAGCATCCTTGTATTCCATCCTCTGTCAGATGGAGGTAATCTCCGCCTATTCTTTCTCATATTTCTAGTCTTTGTTTTTACTCCTTCTTGTATTTCTCTAGTCATGTTTTTTTTTTTTTCCATACTCCTGATATGTTAACCTTCTTTGCTTATTTGCATTCTTACTGGATGCCTTTGCATAAGGAGGAGAGAGTAGACATGCATACAATATACATCCATATGCAAGCATCCCACCCCACTTCTATTTATTCCAATAAGATTGACAAAAGAATAAGGTTGTTTAGTGAACATAAAAGCTATTTTACTATTTCAATGCTTTCCACTGCATACCAAGCTGTCTGCCAGATTCTGGGTCAGTATTTGAATGAGTAGCCAATTTGTATGTAACTGATTGATGCAAAGTTTCTGTTTCTAACAGATACTAACTACCCTTTGCTTCTCTTGAAAAGCCAAAATATGACTGATGATATATAAATTGTTCTTACATTAACCAACATGTCATGCCACAGTTTCCTTTTTACAAAATGAAGGCCTGCTCTAAGTTATCTATGTGGGCTCCTTCAATTCTGATATCCTATGATTCTGATTGAAACTTGAGGATTCCTCAGTATAAAACATTTATTATTTAAATATAAATATTAAAAAGCAGGTAGCATGATTTAACATGCCCTCCTAAAAACTTCCTTTAGATCCATGCATCTGAAGAGCAGACTTTGCTCCAAAAACCTCCCAAATTCTTTCCATTTGGTTCCAACAAAATTTAGTTTCTCAGAAATTCAAGAACTCTCTGGACAGACACTTGAAAGCAAGCTTTTTAAAATTTTAATCCCAAGTCTCATTTTAACTTAATTATTTATCTCACTGCAAATGTCTAACATCTCTATCAACTTCCTTAAGATAAATATGTATGAGGTTTGGACCCCAAAATTAAACTCTGAGATTTTGAGACTGATTTTTAAATGTAGCTAGACAGCAGATCCAGCTTCTGAATAAAAATTTATGGTAGTGTGTAATTGAATCACTTAGCATTCCTCATGGAGGAGAAAGCCTTTCTACAAATATTCCTTTTCCTATAAATTCCACGTAATTTTCTGACAATACATCTTGATGGAGCTGGTAATCTAAATACTGATTCGTTGTTTCATCCTGAATTAATCATACATAATTACAAAAACTGATACTTTAGAGCATGCATTAACAGCTCTTGAACAGAAATAAATGTCCTTCATCTTAGAAATAGAAACATATCAATGTCCATATGCTCAGAACATCAGATATTTAACCCTCAAGGTGCTCAGCTATTTCTAGTAGAGATTTAAGAGTTATGGTTGCAATAACAAGACATCTTATTTAAATGTTAGCTACTAATTTCTCATTAGTGCCTGCTGGCTTAGTTACAGATTTACAAAGATTCAGTTCATTTATGAGGTCTCTGCATGGTAAGGATGAAGCAACCACAATTAGCCTTTACTGGCAACCCATTATGCACCAGAGATGCCCTAATCTTAATTTTCATGGCTATATTTTACAGGTAAGGATACAAAGGTACAGAAAAACAGAATAAAGTGTGCAAGGTCACACAGTGGGGAACCAGCACAGTGACAGTTGGAACCGAGGCTGATTTCAGAGTTTATGCTCTTAGCCTTGACATTGTCATCCTACCCAACTCCTACACTTTATGTTAGTAGATCAGACTCTGTTCTATTCAAACATATTTTGTTCTACTCATATGCAGTTTATGATTACATCATTTTCCATGTGATATTACATTTTATATGGTGGTGGTACTTGGATTCAGAAACAGTAATTATCATTTAGGTTCATTGGGCTGCAGAACCCCTATTGTCTACACTAACTCTAACAACAAAATTTCTGTTAACCTCATACCTTTAAAAAAAACAAAAAAAACACATGAACAAACAAAAAACAATAAAAAAAATTAACAATATCACAATAACAAACCCATTTGCTGGCTCCACTTCTTAATAAATACCACTGTTCTTGGGTCCCCTTATCAGTGTTCTTCTCCCCCAGGGATTGAAGACCCAAATGCCTGTAGGAACTAAATGGACTGCAAATAGATGGCATAGCCTGGTGGGATTAAAGGCATTCACCTAGGGAGCCCATGTGCCCATCTGCAGGGGCTGCCCTTCAGTAGCATCGCTGGCCTATGGTAGCCATGAAGAAAGAGTAGCCTTATATTACCTAACCCTCTAATTTGTCCAGGGAAGTCAGTTAAAATAATGAGTTTTAAAATTTAACAAATTTAAAAACCAACTATAAAATGCTGGAATGACTAAAGTATCCACATAGGCAGATAGGTCCTACTCATGGCTTGGATACCATCTGGTCTTCAGTCTGTTATCTCAGTTCCTCTGGTCTCTAATCCCTTGCTAAATAAGTTCATTCACCTCTATGGCTTCAATGCTTATATAACATTTAATGACTTCCCAGTGCTGGACCCTAGAACCCAGTCTCTAATTACTCCTCAGGCAAATCTTGTCCAAAGGCACCCCATACAAAGAGAATGAATTGATAAGAATGTCCCTGTCTGTAAATATCCTCCATCTGGAGTGATCTCGAGCTTGGTTAATGCAACCTGTTTTATGTAGTCCCCCAATGATCTTCAACCCCTCATTTTTTTTAGCTCACAGAACTTATTGATAAGCAAGTTGAACTGAATCCACCTCAAGCTATTTCCAGACTCCTAACATAAATTTCTACCTTTCACAGCCTAGGTATAAGTCCAGTCACTCATCACACCTCAGTGCACACTTCAGCCACATTGATCTTTTGTCTGACTACTTTCCTGCCACCTGCTTAGTGCATTTTGGCCAAAAAAAGTTTGATATAGGTCTAAAATGGCACTGGAGACATAAGGCTTAGATGTGACTTGTTTTCCTAATTCAATTCTACCTATCCAAATGCTAGGAGGGGCAGCATCACTCACACTGAAGAAAGAGTACTGTTGTTTCTGTAACAGCAGTGAGCTAATCATGCTTAGTCTTCAATCACTGAATTCCATTTAGAATGACATTCACAAGTATGTGTGATGGGCATCTGATACCATTTTGTTCATTAACCTGAACTGTCCATATTACTGATCATTATTATCAGGCAGTGTTACCTAGCCCTCAACTAACCAAGACACTTCTAGTTAATAGTTCATGGACTATTCATTTTCAAGGACACAATCACTACGGAAATGTTTTGAGCATCTATTTTGTGTCCTATATAATTAAGGCCACAAAAAAGAATGACACATTTTCTATGGTCAAAAAATGTCATCTAGTTCAGAACATAGAACTAAAACACCAATTTATGATCAGCATAAAGCAATATGCGACTGAGTAATTAAACTTTACAGATGATTAATGTTAAAAGAATTCAAGGGAAGTACGTTGTAGAGTTCTTATCATGAACCTCATAAGGGAGATTGTGTTGACCTGGGGGTTGAAAATCAGGGAAGAATTATTTAAGAGGAAAAGGTGCTTTAGGTCAAAGAAATGATGTAAGCAAAGTTACAGAGGTTAAAAACAAACTGGCTTGGTACTATACCAGAGAGAGATGGATGGGAATATTGGGTAATTAAAAGTACTTTAACTCCAGAAAGAGTTTCAAGTTTTTGTAGTAGGTCATTGAACATTAAACTGTGTGTGTTTGTGTGCATGTTTTTGAAGACTGAGGATGATATCTTGAAAAGATCAGTACTGTACACTGGTAGAGTGTGCAGGATGAACTGGATACTGAAAGGAGAGACTAGGGTCAGATGATCCAGTTAAGAAAGCAGGAATCTGTGCAGTAATTGAGGTATGACTGGACTAGAATAGTGTCAGAGGTCTGCAATGAAGAAGAAATGCCTCCTATGAAGGGAGAACCAATAGGCCTTCTGACAGTCTGGATTTTAGTAATAAAAGAAAGAATAAGCAACACTAAATGATCACAGGATTTTTATCTTGAGTGATAGGATAATCGTATTATTTTTGACAGACACAGGAGCTAAATTGAGTGATGAAGAAAGTACATTTTCTTTAAAAAAAAAAAATTGAATTTGAAGAGCTCCCTTAACCTGATCTTTCTCTCTCTCTTTCCCTCTCTCTCTTTTAAGATTTTATTTATTATTTGACAGAAAGATAGAGAGAGCCAGAGTGTACAAGTGGAGGAGAATGGCAGGGAGAGGGAGGAGCAGGCTTCCTACTAAGTAGGGAGCCCAACATGGGACTCAATCCCAGGACTTTGGGATCATGACCTGAGCTGAAGGTGATGCTTAACAAACTGAGCCACCCAGGTGCCCCTTAACCTGGTTTCTTTTCTTTTCCTTTTTTTTTTTTTTAAGATTGTATTTATTTATTTATTTATTTATTTATTTATTTATTTATTTATGAGAGACACAGAGAGAGGCAGAGACATAGGCAGAGGGAGAAGCAGGCTCCCTGTGGGGAACCCAATGCAGGACTTTATCCCAGGACCCTGAGCCAAAGGCAGATATTCAACCACTGAGCCACCCAGATGTCCCTTAATCTGGTTTCTTTAGAAAGCAGAGCCTGATGGCAATGATTAACATGATGATGTGTAACTTGCAAGTATACACTCTGAGCAGTGAGGGTAAAGATACAGCCAACAGAGGGTAAGGAAGGAAGTAAACAATACAATGATACTTTCCTGGACTGGCCATCCTCTCACAATCAGCCCAGGAGAGACACAAAGGAGACTTACCAGGTGTTTTTCCTAGCTTACAGGACTTTTCCATAGAGGCTAGGAGGATAAACCGTATTTTGGATTAGTCTGTGGGGTATACGAAAATGGGAAATCAATCTAATCCCTTTGGCTCCCCTCAGACTCTTGTTTTTCATTGGTCAAAATTCACTCCAAGGAGATTTAACTCCTTCATCTTCAACTCCTTAGGTAGGCACTTGGGCTGCCAGAGGCCATAACCTGAAGTGGAGAGTTTCATCTAAGATCTGACATAGTTTGGGGAGCCTGAAATTTTAGGTATAGCTAGTCAACTACAGGTAGTAGCTAAAGGGAAGGACTGGCACCCCCAGGGCAAATGGCAAGTGGCCATTGAATTATTCTGGAAGTGACTGGTACCTTTTCAAGGAAGAACACATCAGAAGGGCTCTGATAAAAGACATATCTGACACGAGAAATAATTCCTCAAGTGGAATTAACTTGCAGAAAATACGACAGATGGATCAAAGCCTGCAGGGAGACTTGTAACAAAAGGTACAGGGTTGGAGTTTATAATTTTCTTCCATAAAGTTATAAATGGAACTTGGGAGAATAGAAACACCCCTAGGAGAAAGAACACACAAGACACAAGGGGAAAAATATGATAATACTAGGAACTAAGGAGCATAAAGGAAAAGTAAGAGAAGAGAAATATCATGTGATGGTTAAAAGATAAACAAGATTAAAATGAAATCCAGAAATGATTTATACCATGAAGCTAGGAATGAGGATTTCTAAAGGATTATCTATTGAACAGTGTCCAATACACAAGATTGGTAGAGGAATGAGGAGAGAACAAAGAAAGTTGTGTTGTCAAATGAAACAAAATACCTTTAACACTCCAAAATTAGATGTGGAATAAAATATTTCTCTGTGAACCAAAAGTCCCTGAGGGTAACATTCTATGAGTTCATAAAGGCCTCAGTTTTGGACTTCTCCCTCATAGATCTACAGGTTTGGGCAGGCCAGCCTTCAGGGTCTTCTGAACTCAAGGTCCTGGTCAGCTGTAAGCCCCAGTGTTCTCAGCTGAAGTCAGTGTTTGTGGGAAGCTGAGAATATTGACACCGAGAGTCTCTGTAAAGAGACCACACTGTAGTTGCTGGGGAGCCTAGTGCAAGACCACCTGAGAATGTAGTTTGAATAGAAGATCAGAAGATCAGATAGACATAAGGGGTTCGTGGAGATCAGAGTAAAGAAAAAAATCTGAGTAGTAGTAGGGGACACCCAGAAGAGTCATCTACAGAGAGTCCCAAAGGTCAGTCCATACAGACTAAAAAAAAAGTCAAAATATATTTTGGTGTGGACAGAAGGTGGGCTGAAATTAAGGTGAAGACCTTGCTGACGATAGTCACAGAAAGACAAGCTGTATGTAACAGTGAGTTTTTGAAACAGACTGCCTAAGGCCCAAAAATCAAGCCCCAACACTTCTCGATTGTGACCATGGCAAGTCACTTGGTCACTCCAGATGTCAGTTCCCTTACTTGGAGAATAGATTTAATAAGAAAATCTATCTTATAGGGATATGACAATTTAAAAAGTGAGTTAAACCATAATGTGATTAACAGTCCGTAGCAGATAATGATTTGTCTACACCATATATTCATGTGGATGTCTCTGATGTAACAAATGTGAGACTGATTTCATGACCCACCCTCCCGAGGCTCCTCCTTCTTAGAGTAATGGCACTACAATCCATTGGGCAAGCCAGACATCTAGAAACCATCCTTGACACTTTGTTCTTCATCCTCCACATCCAAACCATCATTAATTTTTATCAATTTTACTTTCAAAATATCTATCATATTCATACACTTTCAGCATCCATATATTTACCATGCTAATCCAACTTGCTCTTTGGGCATACTATAAAATATCCCATGAATTTGTCTAGTTGCTCTTGGGCTTTTCTCTAGTCTATTCTCAAATGCAGAACTCCCTAGGCAATGACATGTATGAGTTACAGATGCACAAGAAGCAAGGTATACAACCCAAAGTCTGGCTTGTGGGGCCTAAAGAATAAGCCACATAGAAGCTTCTATAGGTACAACCCAAGACATGACCCAAATCATGTGTCAAGTAGACTTGTGTCTGACATGACTTCACATAGTGTCTGAGTAAACTGCAAGATGACCATTCTAACAATGCATGCACACAAGTACATTTCACAAATTAGAGCATCAGCATTATATTGGATTTTTTTTTTTACAAATTCAACTCAGTTTACATCCTAGTTCTTTGTATTTCATTTTACCAATTTTATTACATAAGGACCATGTAATTTTTTTTATCAACTCTCACCTAAATACCCCCAAATCCTCTCTTGGTTTCACCAAGGCACAAAGGAAATATCATCAGTCTATACACGTACCATGACATGGATGATTTGGGAAAGCTCGGCTCCTATCTATAGTCAAAGAAGGCTTAAACAAAGCAAATCTGATTATATAACTCCTCTGCATAAATGCCTAATGGCTTCACAGTGCTGTAAGAATGAAAGTCAAAATACACAGAATGTACTACAAACCCCACATGGCTGACCTACATCCTCTCTAGGGTCATCTTAAGCCTCTCTTCTTCTTATTCTTTGCACTTCAACTACCCTGACTTCTTTCATTTCCTTAAAAGCATCATGCCCCCTCCAATCACAGACTCTGTGTATGCACATCTCTCTCCACAATGAGAATGTCTCATCAGTTACTGTGTTGATTTCATTTCATCCTTTAGCTTTCAGCTCAAGGTCATGTCCTTAAAGAAAGTATATTACTGCCCCCTTTCCCAGCCCAATTCAGGACTCTTCCATTTACTTATCAAGTATATGGATGCTTGTTTATCACTGTATCCCCAACACTTAACATAGTACTTGGTACTCAATAAGAGTTCAATAAATAAATCTTGAAAAATAGATTGAGGGCTATGTTCTAGGCAGCCATGGATCAGACATGAAGTTGTGAGTTGTGGTTACTTGGTCCAGACTCAGGTAGCTTGACTCCCCCTCTACATGGTTTCACCAGATGTCTAACAGGTTCATTTTTAAAGACTGGCCATGATGGAAGTTCTTTTTCTTTTTGTTTAAATTTATAAATATAAAAATCAATGAAGGTCTTTCCATATAATAACAATCAATCATTGTTAATCTTTCTAGTATGACAAGACTGTCTCATTTTTGTGTAACAGCTTCTGTTCTTTGTCAAAATATTTTCATATTTTATATAAATGGCGCACATATAATATTTGCTGATTTTTTTCATTCAGCACAGTTTTTTAAATAACTGCATAGTATTTATAGCTATTATTTCATACAACTATATGATAGGTTCTCCCAAAATATTTATTGACGGAGTATAGTGTGCCAAGCACCATGGAAGTACCAGAGAAGCAAAGATTCACTTAATTTATTCGAAAGATACTTAACAAAAAAGTGGGGTTGAAATGGGAGAGAAAATGGGGTCAAGAGGAGTTACTGTGTTTTAATTTTTAATTCCAAGCAGAAAAAATACATATTTGTATGCTGATGAGAATGATGTAGTAAAGAGAAAAATTGATGATGTAGGAGAAAGATAGGGATTTTCTGCAGGGATATCCTGGGGTAAAGGAGAGAGAAAGAATTCAGAGCACAGGGCAGACAGAAGATAGAGTACAAAGGACAAATTTGAAGGTAATGGGAAAATGTGGGAGATTTCCTCTATTTGCTCTAGTTTTCTCAATAACTAGAAGAGCATGAAGCAAAGTGATCAGCAAAGAGTGGGGCTGTTGAAGAAATAGATGAAGGTTTCCATAAAGAGGAGAAAATACAAGATAGTTTTCTGGGCCAGTGAATGGGCCAGAGGAGCACTGTATGATTGCTATGAGGATGAAAGGCCCTTTGGAGGTTTGTGGTCATGAAAAGTAACAGCAGTCAGGGTAGTTGCAATATTTTCTCCCCAGCCATTTTTAGTTACTTGAATGAAGGTATGAAGCAGGTTCAAAGTTAGCTTTCACCATGGTTGTGGTTTTGACAGTTTAGGATTACATGGTGATAGAGGAACAAAGGCACTGGGGAGATAGCCAAGAGAGTGATATTAATGATGTGTATCTGTGGACATAGCCTTGTTCTCAGAGAGCTCAGTCTGGTGAGGGAGAAGCTAAAAAAACAATTGCATGGGGATCCCTGGGTGGCGCAGCGGTTTGGCGCCTGCCTTTGGCCCAGGGCGCGATCCTGGAGACCCGGGATCGAATCCCACATCGGGCTCCCGGTGCATGGAGCCTGCTTCTCCCTCTGCCTGTGTCTCTGCCTCTCTCTCTCTCTCTGTGACTATCATAAATAAATAAAAAAAAAATTAAAAAAAAAATTATAAAAAAAAAAAACAATTGCATGGTTAAAAAAAAAATAATACTAGACTAGAAGAATATACAGGATGTCATGATGGCACAAGGAAGGATTTGATGTACCATATTTTACTAAATTATTATAGAATATTGCTATCAACTATAGATAATCTCACATTTTGAAATATATAACACATTTTAAATAATATTCCTAGAAATAAGTCTTGGTTCTTTAATTCTTCATCTATTGGCTTAACTATTAAATAGTTGGATGATTTTTTTTTTCACCTCCAAATATTTCAGACAACTGTGAGAATGCTTAAAGTTTTAGGACTTTTTTTTTTTTTTTTTTAGGATTCTTGTTTGGGCTTCTATTGATATAATTATATTATTTCTATAATATATTTCTCTTCTAGATCACAGAGTTTTTCTAGGAATATTGGGGTCACGTAGAGTATCACATTAAATTTGGAGTATCACTGCAAATGCCACCCAGCCTTGAGAATGATCTTCTTAATTGAAGACAATCATCTCAAGAACTATGATTTATCTCTTGGTATTCTCTTTTCTATTCTCTTTGTATCTCTCTTTTTTATTGTGCCATCTAATTTACTGGAAACATGTATACGCAGCTGAACTCCAGCTATGGGAAACATCAAAGTCTCTAGCATATAGAAGACATATAAGAGGAAGGTGATATACACATATTATTCATATGGCCATTTCAACCCCAAGTAACTTGTTATACATATTTTGAATTATTTTCTCGGATTTACTTACCAATGGGACTATGGAATTACTCCAAGTCTCTTATCAACTAACAATACCTCAAGCATTATGTGTCTATTGCAATTTTATTGCCATCTTATCAGTATTGGGCGCTATAACCATATTCTTAATTTAATATTTCCAATGCTTGCTGTTGAAAACTATTTGGGGGTGGTACCAAAAAACAAAACAAAACAAACCCTCTCCACATAGTGAAATTGTTAGTTTCATTTAAACAAGTGATGAAGTTGTCCTTAAATTACTAAGCATGTATACTTGAATTCTTTATCTTCAAATTATGTAAACTTTCTATGCAACTGGTGGGTTATACTTATTGAGAGAGAGAGAGAGAGAGAGAGAGAGAGAATATGCCCAAAATGGAGTCACTTGTGATGAGCCTCAATCAGCCAACCAATCTAAACCAATTGCAGTTTCAGTCTCTACCAGGAATGTGACTTTTATTTATTTATTTTATTTTTATTTATGATAGTCACACAGAGGGAGAGAGAGAGGCAGAGCCACAGGCAGAGGGAGAAGCAAGCTCCATGCACCGGGAGCCCGACGTGGGATTCGATCCCGGTCTCCAGGATCGCGCCCTGGGCCAAAGGCAGGCGCCAAACCACTGCACCACCCAGGGATCCCGGAATGTGACTTTTAACCAGTCAATCTAAACCTACCTGATCAGCAGTAGTGAGTTAATCTGCATGATAAACCCCTGTCCCACCCTCACAGGAAGGTGGCCTTGTCTGAAACAATATATTCTTTTCCTTCTCTTACCCTCTTTCTGGTTTATAAAAGCCTTCTATTTTGTACAGCTCTTAGGAGCTCCTTTCCATCAGCTAGATGGGATGCTGCTCTATTCATGAGTTGCTGAATAAAGGCAATAAGTTTGTTCATGTGAATTGTGTTTTTTAACACACCTGGCAGGGGGTCCCTGGGTGGCTCAGAGGTTTAGCACCTGCCTTTGGCCCAGGGTGTGACCCTGGAGTCCCAGGATCGAGTCCCAGATCCCACGTCGGACTCCCTGCATGGACCCTGCTTTTCCCTCCTCCTGTGTTTCTGCCTCTCTCGCTCTATGAATAAAAAAAATTTTTTTTTTTAAATCCTTAACATACCTGGCAGATAAGAGAACAGTGGCTTCTCTTCATTATATACAGGAAAGCAGAAGCTACTTCCCTTTCTCCTTTGAAAAGAAGGAGAGAAACATTTTCTCCTTGGTTCCGACCTCAACTTTTTGGAATGTCAGTAAAATCTCTCCAGAGGCCAGAGAGACCCTTATGTCTTAGATTATTTTTGACCTAGACAGGCCTCCAAGGTCTGAGCTTTGTCTCTTTTGTCATGTAAATACCTGAAGAGATGGCACTCCAGTATTCCGGGCACCTTGGGAGTTTTTTTTTTTAATAACAAATTTATTTTTTATTGGTGTTCAATTTACCAACATACAGAATAACACCCAGTGCTCATCCCGTCAAGTGCCCCCCTCAGTGCCCGTCACCCATTCACCCCCACCCCCTGCCCTTCTCCCCTTCCACCACCCCTAGTTCGTTTCCCAGAGGTAGGAGTCTTTATGTTCTGTCTTCCTTTCTGATATTTCCCACACATTTCTTCTCCCTTCCCTTATATTCCCTTTCACTATTATTTATATTCCCCAAATGAATGAGAACATATAATGTTTGTCCTTCTCCGATTGACTTATTTCACTCAGCATAATACCTTCCAGTTCCATCCACGTTGAAGCAAATGGTGGGTATTCGTCGTTTCTAATGGCTGAGTAATATTCCATTGTATACATAAACCACATCTTCTTTATCCATTCATCTTTCGATGGACACCGAGGCTCCTTCCACAGTTTGGCTATTGTGGACATCGCTGCTATAAACATCGGGAGTTTTTGAACATCATTTGAGCTGCCACCTTTTGGCCCTCTCAGGAAGATAAGAAAAGATATATTGTCCTTTTAGAAAGAGTAGTTAGTGAGACAAATGGCTACATATTTTTCTCATGGTAGAGGAAGAATACAATGTTTTTAGGGAAAGGGAAATCAGATCCTCTATCTTTCCATCATATGCATTGCCATATCTCCAGAGTCTAGGCTTTTTTTACAGAGGCACTGAGAAATCCAGGGAATCTTTGTTTTCCCATAGTATGTAAATTGCTCTGTAATAAAGCTAATTGGATAAGAATAAAAGAATGAAATATATATATACATGCAACATTATGAATGTTCATGAATCTCAAAAATAATATGTGTGTGTGAAAGAAGCCATTTACGAAAGAATGCACAGTGTTTGATTCTACAACTAAATTATTGTGATGAAAGTCAGACCAATGTTTGCCCCAGGAAGGTGAGTAGACTGAAAGGAGAACAAGGGAACTTTCTTTAGGCCTGAGGCTATTCTATATCTTGATTCAAGTGGTACTTACACAGGTGTACCTAGTTACAAAGCTTAAAAAATTGTACAGTTAAATTAATGAGAAGATGGCATAGTAAAAAGATCCTGAGCTCACCTCCTCCCATGGATACACCAAGATATTGGCCACATCAGAGCAACTAACTCTGAAAATGACCTGAAGACTAGCAGAACATATTTTTCCATGGTTAAGTATAGACGGAGGCCACATTGAAAAGAGAAGAAGAGATAGAGACACAGTTGGCAACCAAATCCCTAGTGAGACTAGCCACAAACTGATGGGACACCACAAGATGGAGAAGTGAAAAGGCTATACCCCAAAACAGACACCCCAGGCATGGGGAAACCAGGACCTCAGAAGACAGCTCCCCACAATATTTGGCTTGAAAACCATTGGGCTTGCCTTCGTGAATTTTTACAATTAGTATGACTTAACTCCAGGTACTCCAAAAATCAGTGGGCTTAGCTCCAGAAGAGCCAGAGGGCAATAGGAAACTGCATCCCTGCCTTTCAAGAGCCAGAATAACAAATAAACTCATAGAGATACAGCATAGAAGCCATAGTTTTAAAAATCACCTGGGGAACATATGAAGATTTATTTTTTAATCTCAGAATTTGTGAGAAGTAGGGATTTTTAGGGAACTTTTCCAAGAACAAAAATGTCAGGTGCCACTTCTCCCTCTACTCCCCAAACCTAGATAGGACACTTGTGGACACCAGTGAGAACACTCTCTACCTATCTTGCTAGCACCGTACACTGCCCACAAGTTTTTCTATGAATCCTCTCCATCCAACCTGCCCCAGTGGTAGGCATCCCTCCTAAGTGGCTCCTGCCCTGACACTCCCTGCAAGCATCCCCAGCAGGGACCAGCCAGTTTCTTGAAGTAGGCCTGTATTGCTATAATCTTCCCTCTTAGAAGAGCATTTGCTGTATCCTAGAGATTTTGGACCATTGTGTTTTCATTTTCATTTGTCACCATGTATTTTTAAATTCCCTTTTGATTTTTGGCTGATCCATTCATTTTTTAGTAACATGTTATTTAACATTTGTGTTCTTTCCAGGGTTTTGTTTGTTTGTTTGTTTGTTAGGATTGATTTCTAGTTTCATACTGTTGTGGTAAAAGGAAAGAAAGAAGAAAGAAAGAAAAAGAAAGAAAGAAAGAAAGAAAGAAAGAAAGAAAGAAAGAAAGAAAGAAAGAACGTGGTTATCCTTCCCTCTCAGCAGGGCAGGAGTCACTTTGGAGTAGTGCTAATCTTACACTTAAAGGATCTAGAAAAAGAATAAACAAAGCTTAAAGCTGGTAGAAGGAAGGATATAATAAAGATTAGAGCAGAAATAATGAAATTGAGACTAAAAAAACAATAGAACAGATCAATTTAATGAGGAGCTGGTTCTTTAAGAAGATAAACAAAATTGATAAACTTTCAGCCAGGCTCATCAAGAGAGGGTTCAAATAAATAAAATCAGAAAGAATAGAGGAGGAACAACACCTAACCTCACAGAAATACAAAGGATTAAAAGAGAATCTTAGAAAAAACGATATGCCAACAAATCAGATAATGTAGAAGAAATGGATAAATTTCTAGAAACGTATTATCTCCCAAAACTGAGTCAAGAAGAAATAGAAAATTTAAACAGACTGACTACTAGCAAAGAAAATTTATCAGTAATCAAAAAAAAAAAAAATCCCAACAAGCATAAACCCAGGATCAGATAGCTTCACAGGTGAACTCTTCCAAACATTTAAAGAAAGGTTAGTATTTATTCTTCTCAATCTACTCCAAAAAATAGAAGAGGAAAAAAAGCTTCCAAATGCATTCTATGAGGTAGTGAAGGAAACCATCAGCAAAATGACAAGGCAACCTACTGAATGGAAGAAGATATTTGAAAATGTTATATCCAATAAGGGATTAATATCCAAAATATATAAAGAACTTATACATCTCAACAACAACAAAGAAAATCAAATAATTCCATTAAAAACTGGTCAGAGGATCTGAAACGACATTTTTCCAAAGAAGCTATATAAGTGGCTAATAAGCACATGAAAAGATGCTCAACATTACCAATCATCATGGAAATGCAAATCAAAACCACAATGATATATCACCTTAAACCTATCAGAATAGCCAAAAAAAAAAAAAAAAACCAACATGAGAAATGCCAAGCATCAGCAAGGATGTGGAAAATAGAAACCTTTGTGCACTATTGGTGGGAATGTAAATAGGGTCAGTCACTGTGGAAAACAGTATGGAGGTTCCTTAAAAAATTAAGAATAGGATCATTATATGATCTTATAATTCCAACACTGGATATTTTCCTAAAGAAAATAAAAACACTAATTTGAAAAATAAATGCACCCCTATGTCTATTTCTACATTATTTACAATAGCCAAAATATGAAAGCAACTCAAGTCTCCATGTGTAGATGAATGGATAAAGAAGTGGTGTATACAAACACACACACACACACACACACACACACACACACGCACATATACATAATGGAACATTACTCCGTTATAAAAAAAAAATGAGATTTTGCCATTTGCAATAACATGGATGGATCTAAAGGGCATAATGTTAAGTGAAATAATAAGTTAGTCAGAGAAAGACAAATACTATATTATTTAGTTCATACACGGAATTTAAGAAACAAAACAAATGAACAAACAAAGACAAAAGATAAATAGAAAAAGAAAAAAAAACAGACTTTTAAATATAGAGAACAAACTGGTGGTTGCCAGAGGGGAGGTAGTGGGGGGAATAGGTGAAATAGGTGAAAGGGATTAAGATACATTTACCAAGAAGAGCCCTGAGTAATGTATAGAATTGAATCATTACATTGCACACCTGAAACTAATTATGTAACACCATATATTAATTATACTTCAGTAAAAAAATTGTTCATTTAAATCTGGCATTTCAATGTTTGTAAAATTTATCTCCATTAAAAAGGTGTTCTTCACATATATTCTTTCTTTGTATGCTGACCTACATTATAATTCTTAGTCTCTAAGTAAGTTCCTCTCATCTTCATTCTCAAAACAAACAAAAAACAATCCAATAGCAAAATGTTGAATTTTTTCTCTGCTTTTGCCTTCTGTAGGACTGAACAAGAGTAATGCTGTTGCCTCCAAGACAGACCAACGTGAAGTCTATTTTATAGAGACAAAGTGCCAAAGTGATACTGTAATAAAATCAGTACTATATTTTGATAATTCTGATCCTAAATCAGTCTCTGTCTTTTTGACACAAACTATCTGGCTAAGTAAAAACTATTATCATGGTGATAAAGTGAAAGGGACAGAATATCTCATGTACTGAAGAGGGAGGTAGGATGACTAGTGACTAGCAAATAAATGACATATGGCTAAGAAACTAATAAAACTAAAACACCATCTACAAAATGTCAGCTGTGGAACTAGAGTTTTTGAAGTTCCAGGTGGAAAAAACTTCAGAGAATATTTTAGCAAGTGGATACTGAAATGGTGGCAGTATAACCAATGGGTTGTATAGAAAAATGTAGTTTGTTTATTATATATTTTATAGCTTGTCCATTTTAAATTTTAAATTTTTCTGCATATGCATTTGCTTTTCTATGCTAATGTAATAAATCACACACTTAGACCCTTAAAACTACAGAAACTTTTATAATTCTGTAGGTCAGAAGTTCAATGTGGGTTTTACTGGGCTAAGTCAAACACAGGCCTGTGTTCTTTTCTGGAGTCTATAGAGGAGAATTGACCTCCTTGTCTTTTCTAGATTCTAGAGGCCACCTGCATTTATTGGCATGTGGCTCTGTTTTTCCATTTTCAAAACCAGAGCCAGCAACAGCAAATGAAGTCCTTTTCACTCTGCCATCTCTATGGTCTTTGAAGCTAGGAAAGTCCTTCATTTCTAAGGATTTGTGATTTGATTGAGCTCACATGAATTATCCAGGATACTCTCTCCTTTTCAAGATTCTTTACCTTAAACACATCTGTAAAGTCATTTTTTTCCCGTGTGAAATAACATATTCACAGGTTCTGAAGAATATCAGACTATCATGTCCATTAGGGCATGGACATCACTGGGGGGCATTAGTTTGCCTACCATAGTAATTATCAAAGAATTCTTTACACAGGGGAGATGTTCAAATGGGATATTAAGGAATAAGTAAGGACGAATTCTGCTTCAGACCAAGATGGAGGGAGTCCTTTAACCCTTCAGCTAAAACAACAACAGCAAAAAGACAAAATATGTGGCTCTCTGGCATTGGACATCATACATCACATGGCAGTTTTTTCTGAAAGCAAGAAAAAAAGGTGAGCATTAAGATTGCCCTAGCTTACTGCCTGGAGAGGGATCATAGGTTGTGGCTCAGGGAGGTAAAATCCGGGGGAAGTCCAGAGATCTCCCTCAGTTGAGGAGAAGGAGTTGGGAGTGGAGAGACCAGAGCTACTGTATATCACAGAGAAGATATTAGCAGTAGAGAAAGCTCTAGAGAGCTGTAGAATCCCCAGGAGTCATCAGCAAAGAATAGATCAGCACAGGTGTATGTGGAAACTATCTGAGGCCATGGAAAAAGCCACCCAAAAGGAATAGAGAGTGCAATTACCAAATCCTATATAGAACTGTGGTTTTAAAACAATACCATTACAGTGACAGGGTGGCTCAGTCTGTTAAGTGGCTGACTTTTGGTTTTGGCTCTGGTCATGATCTCAGGGTCATGGGATCGAGCCCCACATATGGCTTCACGCTCAAGCAGAATCTTCTTGGGATTCTCTCTCTCCTTCTCCCTCTGCCCCTTCCCTTACATCTACTATCTCTCTCTAAATAAATAAACTAAATATTTTTAATTAAAAATGAATATATATAAAACAATATCATTTACAGTAGCATCAAAAAATATGAAATACTTAAAAACAAATTTAATACTCTAATAAAAGATATGCAATATCTGTACACTGAAAACTGTAAACACTACTGAGAGGAATTAAAGATCCAAATAAATGGAGAGATATATTCATGGATCAAAAGAGTCAATATTTTTAAGATACACTTCTCTCAAAATGATCTATAGATGTAACACAATTCCAAGGAAAATCCCAGCAGTATATATTTTTTTGGGAAATTGAAAGATGATTCTAAAATTTAAGTGGAAATGTAAAAGGCCTAGGATTGCCAAAAAAAACTTTGAAAAAGACAGATAAAGTTGGATAACTTATACTACATTATGATAAAAAGCTACTGTAAGACATAGTAGTATTGACAAAGATAGATGAATAAATCAATGGAACAGAACAGTCAAGAAATACCCTGACACAGACATAGCCAACTTATTTTTAATAAAGTTGCAAAAGATATTAAATTTTAAAAAGATTATCATCTTTTCAACAAATGATACTGGAACAATATTTTTACTGAATATGCAAAAAGAAAGAGAATCAGCTCTCACCTAGCACCACATACTCAAATTAAAAAACCAATCAAAGGTAGAAATGTAAGAAATAAAACTATAAAACCTCTAGAAGAAAATATAGGATAACATCTTAGTGACCTTAAGTTTGGCAAATATTTCTTAGGACACAAGAAACATAAACTCTAAAAGAAAAAAACTCAATAAATTGTACTTTGCCAAAAGTAAAACAAAAACAAGAAACTGTTCTTTAAAAGAACAGTTAGGAAAATGAAAAAGATTGAACTCCAATAGAAAAATATACAAAAAAGAAAATGAAAAAGCAAGTCACAGAATGGGAGAAGATATTTGCAAACTACATCCAACAAAAGACTTCCAGATATACCAAAACACAACTCAAAGATAGGAGAAACAATTCAAAAGTCTTCAAAAGATGTGAATAAGCACTTGACCAACAGAGATACAGGTGACAAATAAGCACATGAAAATAAGCTCAATATCATTAGTCATTAGGAAAATGCAAATTTAAACCATAAGAAGACACCACTACACATCCAGTAGAATGCCTAAATCGAAAAAGAAAAAAATATACCAAGTGTTGGTAAGGTCAGGGAACAGGAACACGTACACAGTGCTCTTCGGGAGGCAAATTATCACAAGTACTTTGGAAGAGTTTGACAGTTCATTAACAAGTTAAACATGTACCCACCATATGACCCAGACATTCCATTCTTATCCAGAGGAATAAAAGCATGTATCTCCACAATTTGATTCCCCAAAATGGAAATAATAAAAAAAAAAAATCCATTAGCTGATGAATATATAAACAAATCGTGGTATACTAATACAACGGAATACCTTCCATCTCTTTTGTTATTCTCTTTTTATGCTACTATTGTTCCATGCTCTTTCATTTTTCTCTATTTTTGTGTACGTTGCTTTTTCACGGGGCAATATATGAGTTCACAACTTGAAAGAAATAATAAATGAATGCATAATGGTATACAAATAACTGAGGACTGATTTTATTGATTCCATATATATCCATGCTTACTGTAGGAAAGAAAAAATATATGAAATAAGAATTATGCACACAGTATCAGCACAATATAATACCTAAAAGAAATTGCTGTTATCTGTATTTTACATGATTCATTCTTATTATTCAATTTTTATTTCTACTGTTGCATTTATTATTAAATTACAAGAACCATTAATATGATCCCATAAGTATTTCTTTATCAATGCACCATCCTTTCTTCATCTAAATACTGATACAACTTGTAGTTAGGAGGAGTTCAGAGTTCTCTACACAATCCCTACCGAGGTTACCACTCCATTCTCTCAGATATATTCCCCAAGGCACTGAAATCAATAGAAATCCCAATCAGTCCCAATAAATGGACTACAAATAGAATACAAACCTTCCTATGAGAAAACCACGAGGCATACTATCGCATCATCCCTGAATTCCTGCTAACCTCAGGCATCCCAAGATGTCCAAGCCTCAATTCTGGACACTTTGCACAGCCATCTTTAAATACTTCTAATCAATTCTGGAAGCCTGTCATCACTAAAATCCTCTACATCCTCCTTCTTTTCTCCAGATGGTTTCTAACCTTCTTTTTTTAATTCAGTCTGGACCCACCTCTGAGGACATTATTTCCCCTGCATCCCCTTCAAGCAGGGGCGGTTTTGTTTTTGTATTTTTTTTTCTGCCCTATCCCCCATGATATTGGACTTTTAAGTTTCCATAACCACATCTGGACCATTTTCCCTCTTTTACTTTCCCTGAAAAGAAAAAGCTACCTTCTTTGAAGCTTTTGGCATTGAGTTCTACTACTCCACCACTCTGTATCACAGCTGTTTATAGATCAAGTAGACCCTAAATACTGCTTGACCATCCTCTCTGTACTTAAGTTGTCAATCTATATTCTCACTCTCCAAAAACCTATTTGACATCTGCCCTCAAATCTCCAAAGCCCCTTTTCTTTTCAGACACTCAGCTGTCAACCAAGTTTCTTCTATCATGAGGAAATAGAAACAGAAGAGATCTGCATCTTTGTTCTCATCATAAAATTTACCAACCATATGTATCCACATGCTCTGCCTTTCCTTCTGTTGGAATAAGTTAACTATCCAGGATCCAATATAATGTTAACCCCTAGGCAATGCACATCTCCTCTCTCCTACTTAGTGACATCAATTTTGTATCTAACCTCTCTAAAATATCCATTTTCCCTTGCAACAGCAATCCTGTCAAGTAACATGCTGCAATGTCTTTTCTATTAAACAAACAAAAAGCTCTTCCTTGACCTATTATTATCTTCCACCATTTGATCCCCTTTATAACAAAACTCAGAGAAACAGCCATTTGTTTTCTTCAATTTTTCAGTTTGTCTTTTTTTTTCCCTAAGCCACTCCGATGAAGTTTTGTAATATAGCACCTGAAGAAACAGTTATAAGGTCAACAATGACCATTCCATTGCCAAATTTGAGTCTTAATCCATAGTTTACTCAACTTCTCAGAAGCATTTGACCTGGTTGATCACTCCTTCCTCCTTGAAATATTTTCTTTGACTGACTTCCCAGACCCCACACTGTCCACCCACCTCAGGAACTATCCTTGCTCCTTTTCTGCTTTCCATCTTTTTCCCTAACATGAAGGTTTTCAGGAGTAGATTCTGAATGATGGGCAGAACAATACCGCTGTCATCTGGGAGGAATGCAGGCTAACTGAAATGATTTGGAGCACTCACTATATGCCTGACATTGTGTTATGTACTCACTGAACAGTAGTATTAATCTTCTCTTTGTACATGAATCTTTCAACACATCCCTGATTCCTGCCTCAGTGTAAATTCCTAGAATCTAATTACACTGTCATGCATATTTTTACTGCTCTCAATAGATATTGACAAGTGGCTCTTCAGAAAGATTGTATCATTTTATACTTCCACAATTCCACAATAATTTATGTGAGTACCTGCCACATGACACTTTCACAAGAACTATTATCTCTTTATATAAATTTAATTAGCAGTATTTAACTAGGATATAATACAAACACACTTGTTTTACCAGATGTAATCCTGCTTATGGTGCTAAATTGTCATATGACTTAAATTGATTTTACCTTGGTTTCTCCATCTGTGAAATGGAGATAAATCTGTGGGTAGGAAAGGGAGATATATAATTTGACTAATCAACAAGCATCTACTTGAAAAGAGAATGCTTGGGCCAAGTGATTTTAATACATGATATATTCAGAATATCCCAATCAAAATCAAGTATGCATTGAAAGAGAGTTGAGAGCACAATTCAGCTGATACAGGCTGTCAGGAAGGCAGCCGTGTTTCTTTTCAGAGCAGCTGGCTTGTTTGAATTGCTTAAGCTGTACAGTAGCCTTGCAATTATGATGTGTATGCCTATGCGCTTTATTCTTACAAAATCATCTTCATGTTCATCTGCTTAGTCATTAAGTTTTATGGTGGAAGTTGAATGCCTAATGAAATTGCAGATTTGAGCTGTTTTATGGCCTCTAAGAAAATCTCATTTACCACAGAGTAGTGCTATGAAAAGATGTGAATGACAGATGAAAGTGTATAGCATTATTATAAATGTAAGAGGGAAATTGTCCAAGGATACACAGAGAAACAAAGCTGATACTGTGTGGATTTTTTTTTTTTTACCATTTCTTCTACCACTTGATTACTTCCTCCATTCATTCATTCATTCATTCATCTACTCAATGATCATTTACTAAACACCAACTAAAGTAACCAGGAAATAGTCTATTTTTACAAAGATCCTATAATATAGATGGGGAAACTGATAGGGCCATAGACAAGACAAGGCAGCACTAAGTACACTACTTGTACCCATACTTTTGCTTGGAAGTTTTATAGGGAATGATGATTGTAAAGTGGAAATTTGTTAATATAAGATTTAAAAGGAGCATGAGACAGCAGGTGGTAATGCCTATTGGATTTGAAGCTGTGTGTGGCACTAATTAAATTTTGTGGCTTCTAAATAGGCTAGAATAATGAGTAAGATCAATAAATAGCTAAAAGACATGTCCTAGGCCAATTTACATTATCTGAACATTAATTTTTACAGACTTACTTTAGTGTGTGTGTTATTATTCCTAACAAAGCCTGTGACACAACTATATACATGGGGTTCACGAGCAAATCAATATCAAGCTAGAGGGAGTGTCTAGTTGGTTCACAAGTCCCCCGGTCTTAGTCAATAATCTTTTACTAACAATTTTGATAAAATAAAATGGTAGCAGCAGGTTCCCATGGAGGTTTTCCACCTGCCGTTCCCAATTTACTAACCACTATTTTCACCTTTCTTCTCATCACAGAGCCCAGGGAAGCCGATCTTTAATGGCCTGGTCAATGGGTTCCCTTGCCCTCTGGCTTCTGGTTGCTATCAGTCAATGGGAGGCAGCCATAGGATAAGAGTGGAGTTGAGATACTTATTTCCCCACATCCATTTTTGCAGGCTGAACTTGAACTGGCTGCATTCCTCTACGAAAGACCACAGCTCCTGTTGGGAACTGGTACTTACTCAGGTAACTGCTTCCTTGCCTTGCTGCTCTTGGCCCAAGCATGTTGATGCCTTAGCACCCCTATTGCTAGTTGAGCAAACAATGCACCTTCTGTAGATTCCCCTATCTTTGCCCTCACCTTTCTAAAAGTCCCTTCAATAAACTCTTATCAGATATTCCACTAAAGTGTGCCCACTGCTTCCTGCCAGACTGCAACTAATGCAATTGTTCTTCAAGGCTACTTGTTCAAAAACTCCCATTTACTTTCTTTTTTTTGTATCCCACGCACATATAATTGCCAAGCTCTATTCTATCCTTCCATGACCACATCCATCCTCTCCTTTTCATGTCTATTGGTACAGTTCTGGATCCCATGAACCTTGATATTAAATGATATGGCACACGTAGACTTTCTACACCTCCACAAACCTTGTTTATGCTCTATGTAGGTATTATTTTAGCATGATGGGCTAAGGTTATTACATAAATGACTCTTTTCCTTGGGGCCTTTCAAACTCCTTGGAAGTGGAAATCATTTGGATTCCCCCATTATTTAATTTTCATCTCTTCAGTGCCCAGCACATATCAACTGTGTGAAATGTTTATTAAATGAAATTAGGTGATGAAATATGAGTAGAAGGTATGTTTGTTAAATTTATGCACCAAACAAAGCTGTAATGCATGGTTTATGTGAAATTTGACAGAATTATGTTTCAAAATTATTTCAATAGACAGATTAGCTATAGTAAAACTAACAAAGTGGTTATTAAAGGAGATCAAATTATGCCTCTAAATTTTAAATGCACAAATGCAGATCTGGGAAGTCCTGGTTGGGCAGCAGTTCAAATTCTAATCATGGAGTTTTTCATGTGCTAGAGGAACAACAAACGCAACCAAAATCTATAAGTAAATTTCATATCTAGTTTCAATAAATAATACAGACTCAGGTTAAAAGTAACAAGCGCTGTATTTTGTTCTACACATGTTTAGACTGTATCTCATATAAGGTGTTCAGTTGTAGGTGTCCATTTTAAAGACGATTTTGACAAAGTAGTGAGAATCCGTTACTGTGAATCCTTACAAGTTAACCAGAATATTTTTCCAGGAAGAAAGACTTTGAAAAAGACTGCAACATGTGAAGCTGATTAGTCTTTGTAGTCTCAGAGATTCAAAATTACAGCAAGTGGATAGAAGTAGGTAGTGTTCAGCTGCATATAATAATGTACTTACAATCAGAACCATCTATTTATTATGAAATTCTAAACTCCTTGGCATTAAGCAGAAGCTGAAAAATCTTGTGTCAATGATGAAGTGGAACGAACATTCACATTGGCAGGAAAAAAGGGATAGACCACTTCCCAAAGCCATTGTCCTGATTATTTTGCCGCAAACACAACTTTCACCTTGTCATGGCCTTTTTATAAAACCTTTATCCAGCTCCATGTTTTTCACTGTGTCAATTATAAACTGATATGCCTGATTTTTCAATGACTCACAGTCATATTCACAGTTAACTGCTTTTACCCCAAATTCATAGTATGCATCTCTAAAAGGAAAAAGATCTGTTTCATGTCTCAGCAACATACCAAGGTCTTGGGGTTAGTACTGGTAAAATGACAATAAGTCCTTTGACATTTGCTTTTCTAAACATAATATTCATCAGTGTAAGGGTTCCTCTTATTGTAGGTATAGCACAAAGGGATACATTTTGTATTGAGATTGGGGACTTTCCATCTGCTACGCCCTTTCCACTATATCTTTTTACATGAGGTCAACATCATTCATTTAACAAATAGGTATTGTTATATAAAAGCTCCATGCTAAAGATTGGGGTATAAAAGTAAAACACATTTCCATGTCTCATTGTGCTTAGATACAGTGAAAAGACAGAAAACCAAATCATTAAAATCCAACATGGTAAATGCTCAAACAGAGAGCAGAGAAGACAACATGCCTGGGGTCAGAATGGGGTAGGGGGTGGCTGAGAGGGGAATGGGTCACTGATGATGGAAAAGTTGAAGTCCTTCTGGAGACATGAACAGAAGCTTTGCAGAGGCAAGCGGGGAAAGATGTTTTTGCCTGAGAAAACTGTGAACTTTTCCACAGATCTAAAAAAACAGAATGTGTTTGAAGTCTATAAGGAGTTTTGTGCAGTTCTAGTCTGTTTGAGGTGGTGACAGAAGATGAGGCTGAGATAGGAGCAGGATTTCAATCTTAGGGTCCTGCCTGCAGTGATAAGGAATTCAGACCTTATCCAAATTCTCTTCCACTGTGGCAGGGAATAGGACTCAACCAGAGGAAAAGGAATCCGAGAGGTGTGTTTGTTTGTTTAGTTTTTGTTTTTGTTTTTGTTTTGTTTTTTTTACTTAGAGTTGTGATGGTTTAAATGAAAAGGGGGTTGCATGGCTTGGGATGGATCTGAATCTCAAGAGGTCAATGCCTGGCCTAAAGCAGCTTCCCCTCTGATGCCCCTGAGAAATCTGTGTTGCCTCTGGGCATAGTTGCATTCCCAGACACTGTGCATCATCATCTTCCATTTCAAGTCCAAAGGGACTTGACTCAGAGAGGCGATATGAGGAGAAAAATCATTCCGGACAAAGACACTCAAAGGACACATTACTGCAAATTCCATGAATTGAATAAAATTCTGTCAATTGTGGAGCAGTGGTGCACAGGAGCTCTCTGCCAGGCAGGAAGTTAGGTAGATCAGCACAGAGGCTGTGTGCGGGCACAGCTGTGCTGGCTTGTGTTGCCTGCAAAGCAGTGACAAAGAAAACACTCTTCCTTACACTGAAGAATGATCCCTGATTGCTTGGGGAATAGAGATAGAAGAACATGCAGCAGATATTTTAAGTCTTTGGCCTTTGAGGAATAATCTTGAGTGCTCTGTTAGGTTATTCTTGGGGAAATGCTAACCCTGCAAGACAGGGTCTGAAAATGCCTATCACTTAGGAAGACAGCAGAGCATAAGATCTGTTTCCAAAGATTGGTCCTATACATCAGCTCCTTAGCTTTAAATATCTCTTTCTCTTTTCTTCTCCTCCCTTCCCCCCTTCCCTTACTCTTTTCTTCCCTGACATCAAAACTAGGAGAAAGGAAGAATATGCATTAGTTTATATAATAAGCTTCAGTGAAGTGGTTTAGGTTTTTTGGAAACTAATTCCGTTTCCAGTTGTGCTCCATGCTTTAACCAGAAAAGAGAAGTATAACTATTCCACATACCATTCGTATCTCCTGCCAGAGAGACAATGTGATCACCTCCTTATACTGCATGCTCAGGTCTATAAAGTTTGCATGAGAGGAGTCCCATGAATGGATTTCTTGATCGCTCAAGAGAATAATTGAGTTTGAGCACAATGTCTGCATATACGGTCTTCCTAAATGATATTCATTGCACAAATTTTCATTAAAATATTTCCCTAAATCAGTGTTCTACACTTCTCTCCTTGATTGCTCATAAATGATGGGCAGTATTCCAGTATCCTTATTTATAAGTTTTCATTGTGCCATCAATGATATTTATCAGGCGAGTAGTCACAGATGAATTCAGAGTAGTTAAGTGATTCTATATAATTCCTTCGCCCACCAAGTGTCTCCATTCCCCGCCTGCTCTTTTTAATTGAAGATTATTTCTCTTCACAGTGTTTTCATAAGAAGTTAGAGACCCGAGACACAGATTTGCTTTCTCTCCATTGGCCCCAAACTTCTGGCCTACACCTTGCAAACCGTCCAAAGATAGGCTGAGAAAGTGACCTGTTCATCTCAAGATCTTAGTGCTATATCTGGTACATCCTGTGTTCTTAATGAATGTTCTATGGAACAGAACCAGGTCTTCTGTCTCCAAATGTGGTAGACACATCCTGGGTATCCCACAATGAGTCATATCCTTGGCAATTCCATTCTCCTGAGAATAGGTGGATTCTGTACCTGCTTCCAAACAACAAAATCTGGCAAAAACTGATAGAATGTCATTCATGTAATTGTGTTACCTCATATGGCAAAACCATGGGATTTGTCAGGTGTGATTAAGTCCCTGATCAGTTCATTTTGAGTTAATCACAGGAAAAATTGCCTTGGGTAGGCATGATCTAATCTATGGAGTCCTTTAAAAGAAGGTGTATGTCTTCCCTGAGCTCAGAGACGGTCTCTCCCACTGGCCCTGAAAAAGCAAACCACCATGAGTTTGGGAGGGAAGCTTGCCTCAGATGAGATCACAGCTCAATCAACACATTGATGGGAGTTTTGTGAGGCCCTGAGTAGAGAACTCAGCAAATCTGTGTCCAGATTCCCAACCCATGGAGACTAGGAGATAATAAATGGCTGTTTGAAGTACATCTTTATGTAGTCATAGAAAACTACACACTAAACATAAATAAAAAGACCCTTTGTGGTTATTCCTGGTGTTCTTTGCAAACCTCAATTATTTTTGCTCCAGATTTTCCTTGATATAATTTTATAAAGTTTTATTTGTCCTTTGTTATTTTACTTCCTTTTTATTATTATGCATTTGATATTAAAATGCGTGCCCAGGGATCCCTGGGTGGCGCAGCGGTTTAGCGCCTGCCTTTGGCCCAGGGCATGATCCTGGAGACCCGGGATCAAATCCCACATCGGGCTCCCGGTGCATGGAGCCTGCTTCTCCATCTGCCTATGTCTCTGCCTCTCTCTCTCTCTCTCTCTCTCTCTGACTATCATAAATAAAAATAAATATTTAAAAAAATAAAAATAAAAATAAAATAAAATGCGTGCCCATTGGGGACTCTTTGATTCATGAGGCAGATGGATTCTTTAGGTCCCATGCCCCTTTCTTTCCTGCTAAAGTCAAAGCCAGTAATACAAGCAGAATTTAATCCTTGAAAGCTGACTCCTTTCAGTTCTCTTCTCCCTCTAGAGTTTTGTGGCATAGAATCAAGGAGTTTTTTCTTTGAAACTTTAGAAAATTTACCACATATGGTTGTGGTGAGGATGAACCAAAGTAGAGGATTAGAATGCCCATTATTACTGTACATATAACAGTTTATGAAGCCCCCTTGCAAACATAATTAAAGCCTCTATATTATCTCATCAGGTAGGAGGTATTCTGGTTCTGGCTCTGGACAGGTCCTTGATTTACAGATGAAGGAACTTGAAGCCATTAAGAGTTAAGGATACCTCCCAAGGAAGTAATAGAGGTAGATGAACCCAAGATAGGCTACCCCAAACACCTACTTTTTACATTCCCTCACAGACTCTAGGAAGTATTTCTTACACCATTTTGTTCAAAGTCTAGTTACTCATCTGGTATACCTGATAATGTAGAATCTCCATCATCAAGGATCTCTGGGAGGTGGGAACCAGCACTATGCTTTTTAAACAAATTGTTGAAGCTATTTTCACTTCCTAAAGATGGAGACTCATTGCTTTAAAGTGACATGGCCATGTTTCCTCAGGATTCCTTTATCCTTCTCATTCACAAAATAAATTGCTTCTTTGGATCAAAATTATGCCGAAAGTAGCCATTTCTTAGTTGTCTCCTCCACCCCCTGAGACATGCAGCTGTCAGAAAATAGGGTCAGTGACAAGGTTATCTATGGCTGTGATAACTTTTGACACAGGCCTGGGTGGTGGGAGCTCTCTAACACTCCACTGTCACCTCTGAAATAATGCAAGAGTTCGAATAAGAAGTGAATCTCCCATTGTTCTTCTTGCCTAGGAACATGGCAATACAGTAAAGAATGTTCCTCTAGGGAGGGTTTGGGAAAAGATGAGTTGGAGGAAGCTAGTGCCAAAACACACAGGCATCTCTAGATGTTGCCCTGTACCAATAACTACACCGTACAATGATGATAGAAGACATCTGTCAGCTTGGTTTAGTGAAGAGTAAATGGAATCCAGAGTTAAAGGCAGGGGTTTCAGCATCAGCTACTATTTATCAACCAATCATTTTTCTTCTCACAGCCTTACTTTCTCCATCTTTAAAATATGGCAAACTGGAATTTGCCCTGTTTACCTCATAGGATTGCTATGAGAATGAACTAAAATAAAATTAAATAATGTGCATCTCAAGGTGCTATATAAACATAAAACAATACCTACATGTGAAAAGGGACATGTACAGTTGACCCTTGAACAAGAAGGGTTCTGACTCCCTATGGAGTTGAAAATCTGCATGTAACTATTGACTCTCCCAAAACCTAACTACTAATAGCCCATTGTTGACATTTTTAATAACATAAATAGTTGACTAACACATATTGTGTATGTTACATGTATTATATACTGTATTCTTACCATAAAGTAAGCTAAAGAAAAGAAAATGTTACTAAGAAAAGCATAAGGAAAGGATACAGTCAACAAAACTAAAAGACAACCTACAGAATGGGAGAAGATATTTACAAATGACCTATCAGATAAAGGGCTAGTTTCCAAGATCTATAAAGAACTTATTAAACTCAACACCAAAGAAACAAACAACCCAATCATGAAATGGGCAAAAGACATGAACAGAAATTTCACAGAGGAAGACATAGACATGGCCAACACGCACATGAGAAAATGCTCTGCATCACTTGCCATCAGGGAAATACAAATCAAAACCACAATGAGATACCACCTCACACCAGTGAGAATGGTGAAAATTACCAAGACAGGAAACAACAACTGTTAGAGAGGATGTGGAGAAGGGGGAACCCTCTTGTACTGTTGGTGGGAATGTGAACTGGTAAAGCCACTCTGGAAAACTGTGGAGGCTCCTCAAAGAGTTAAAAATAGAGCTACCCTACGACCCAGCAACTGCACTGCTGGGATTTACCCCAAAGATACAGATGCAGTGAAACGCCAGATGCAGTGAAATACCTGATGTTTATAGCAGCAATGTCCACTGTGGCCAAACTATGGAAGGAGCCTTGGTGTCCATCGAGAGATGAATGGATAAAGAAGATGTGGTCCATATATACAATGGAATATTACTCAGCCATTAGAAACGACAAATACCCACCATTTGTTTCAACGTGGATGGAACTGGAGGGTATTATGCTAAGTGAAGTAAGTCAATCGGAGAAGGACAAACATTATATGTTCTCATTCACTTGGGGAATATAAATAATAGTGAAAGGGAATATAAGGGAAGAGAGAAGAAATGTGTGGGAAATATCAGAAAGGGAGACAGAACATAAAGACTCCTAACTCTAGGAAACGAACTAGGTGTGGTGGAAGGGGAGGAGGGCAGGGGGTGGGGGTGAATGGGTGACGGGCACTGAGGGGGGCACTTGACAGGATGAGCACTGGGTGTTATTCTGTATGTTGGTAAATTGAACACCAATAAAAAATAAATTTATTAAAAAAAAGAAAAAAAAGAAAAACAGACATATTAAAAAAAGAAAAGCATAAGGAAGAAAAAATACACTTACATGACTGTACTGTATTTATTGAAAAAAAAAATCCATATGTAAGTGGACCTGAGCAGTTCAAAAGTGTGTTGTTTAAGGGTCAATTGTATGTTTTTTCCAGGGCTCTATATATACAAGCCTCAGCATGGCTCAGACATAAACTAGGCACTAGAAATCACTTCAGTTTATTTGTTGAGTGAAAATATATTCCTTTATAAGTGTGAAAAATTACTCCGGAAGACTCTTCACTTGTGGCTAGCCCTGGAAAGCAAAATCCTAAAACAATATTCTATAATCCAGAGACAGCTACATGGAAAAATAGGTCACAAGGGCTCAAAGCTTCTCTGAATTTGAGTAAGAATATGGCTTGGGGAGGGTAAGGGAATGCAGTGTCCATAGCCCTGGGAAGAAAGCTCAGAGGGACAGGGATGGGAGGGAGACAGGGAATGCTAGTATCCTTGGGAGGAGGATGCCACAAAAAGCACATAAATTATTTCCCTCAACAAACATTATTGAACAACTCCCATATTCCAGTATTGAGTGAGATGCTGGGGATATTACAATGAAAACATGGATCCCAGCCTCAAGGAAATGTCTGCTGCAAGGAGAGAAATTAATCCCAGATATTTAATATAGAGCTTGGTAACTGCTGGGATGGAAGTAAGTACAGAGTGATAGAAGAGGAAGTAGGAGAGAGTCCCTTAACTCAGGTTGGGAAACAGAGACTGTTTCTCAGAGGAAGTGATACCTAAGAGTAATATTGAAGGACAGGTAAGAGTTATCCAGGAGAAGGGGGTAAAAGTGAACTAGGAATAGGAACAAAGAAGAAAAGCATAACCTAGAATGAGAGAAAAAATGGCCATTTGTGGATTATGCAGGTAGAGATTCATATGACTAGACAGATGTGTGAGACAAGGTAAAGATCAAACAAGTTAGGTCCAAATCTTATTGTGAATGACCTTATACAATATGCTAAAGAGTTTGAATTTTGTCCTAGAGCCATTGGGAAACATTGAAAAAGTAGAGTGATGTCATCAAATTTCCTACAGAGTTAATTACTGAATTAAATTACTTAACTAAAAATTACTTAAAGATTCTATCTACTAATAAAGCTTCCAACTACATGAACTTGGGAAGTCTGTGACCCACGAAAAAGTGGAAAAATGGGTTCATAGCAAGGTCAGAGGCAGAAATTCAGAATTGTACAGGAAAACTTTACATCAGCTCAACCAAGATAAACACCATAATTGTAATTAATATTGCACATTGGGAAGACATCAGCTGCTACTCAAACCCTCCCACCTTTAAAAGGACTAAGGGCCTTACTAACTGAACAGTAAATGAATAAGAATTTGTATATTTGAACTTATGGTAGTGTTTCTAGGAGGATAGTTTTATTATAATATGCCTAAATGTGCCTCAGTGACAATGACAGATGACACTTTAGAATGGAATATGGGGTATGGGTCATACCCTCAAGCATAATGGTGCTAAGTGGCATTATGCAATATCTGTCAGTGGGTTACCAGTGTCCTAAAATTTCATCTCTGATTGCTTTGAAAACACCCTTTACAAAATGTGTTGAAAGAGAGCTATGAAAACAAGCAAACAAATATTCTCCAATGAGATAGACATTTGCTATAAAACAAAAATGAATAGAAAGTATTTTAGAGTTTTATTTCTAGTAGACATATTATCATTAAGAGAATTCATATTGAAAAGCCAAAGAGGCCCTTCCAGAAATTCAAAGAAGTACTGACAGTGAGAAAAATTCAATTGAAGCCAAGTAGTTTTAGAATTATGATAATTTCATATTTTCATCCACAGCCTTAACTTTTCCTTTGAACATCTGCCCTGGACATTTCTATCCACTGTGTCCCATAAACACATCAAGCTCAGCCTCCAACACTAATTGCGTGCTCTCCCTCCATCAATTCCGGCTGATCTTCTTATGATGGTTATATTAATTGGTTGTACCATCATCAATACAGTCACCCAACCCAGAAACTCTGCAGTTATCCTACAATATTTCCTCCTCTTAATATTCCAAATATAGTCACCAGTCCTACTGATTCTGAGTTCTAAAAATATTTCAAATCTATTGATGTATCTGTTTTTGGGGTCCCTGCCTCAGATCAGGGACTTAGCACAGTTACCTGCAGGACGGATGTGTCAGTCAACTAAGTGATCACCCTGTCTGTGCTCTCTCTCTTCCTAGTTATTTACCCCATTACCACCCAAAATGACCTTTAAGAATGAAAATTTATTCATGTCACTCTCCAACCTTAAAACCAGTTAGCTGCTCTCCATGGCATGAGCATGGCATTTAGGTAGAGTGCTCATTTGTCATTCTTTACCCAATATTGGCTACTGTTCCAGCATAATTATAAATAACCACCTTTCACTACCAAAGGTGCCCCAATTTAGACAACCATTACTAAGTAATTTTTTCAGTTCATTGTCTAGTTTCCTCTCACTTCTTTTCCTGTCTGCCTAGTGAACAACTTTTTATCCTCTTAATCACCTGCTTCACTAAGACCACCTGTTCTCAGGCAACTTTCACACGGTCTTGGAGATTCCTTTGCCTGTGGTTCTGTTATGGTAATGAATAACTTGCATTGCTTAAGATAGGAGTGGTGAGGCAGAGACCAGGCCGCACTTGTCTCTGCAACATTAGAACCTAGCAGAGGATCAGACATACAAATGTATCTCATTAGCTGGATCAAACATTGCTTTGACGGTTCAGAAAACTGTATTTCTTTCTTTTTTTTTTTTAAGATTTATTTATTTATTTATTCATGAGAGACAGACAGAGAGAGAGAGAGAGAGAGAGAGAGAGAGACAGAGGGAGAAGCAGGCTCCATGCCAGGAGCCCGGTATGGGACTCCATCCCGGGTCTCCAGGATCACACCCTGGGCCGAAGTCCGCGCTAAACCCTGAGCCACCCGGGCTGCCCTGTATTTCTTAACCTATCACATTGGCCACATATATCAATTTCTAAAATAAATGATTAAAATACACTTTATAAATAGTATCTTTGTTTTTATATGTGATGACTGACCTGAAATCATGCAATGTGTCATATCTATTAATAGCTACCAATAATAGCAAAAATAATGACAAGAATTATTCTTTAAAACAATTTTAGCAAATATAATGGCATACTTGGTGATCAATTCAAAACAATTCTCTTAAAGGACGACTATCAGTCTTCATTCAATCAGACACTGTATTTTTCTTGTACTCTATAAGGTGTCTCACACGTTGTCAACACTCCATGGAGTGTAAAACAGCAGTGATAATTAGGCTTTTATATTTGTGCTCATTATCCAGAACAAAGGGTGTACATGCTACTAAAGCACAATGACTTTTCTCATTTGAATATTTACAGTCCTGACAACTTGAAAAGCTTATTATGTAGTGTTAATCAAATGAAGAGTTTCACATTCTTCTCACAAGCAAAGGATACAATTTTTGGTACAAATTAGAATCCACAAGCATTTGACCTTAAAAGTAGAGAGGAAAAAAAAAAACATTCCATATAAATCAAGGTCACCTGGACATGGGAGCCAACTCCTGGCACGTATTTTGTTAAAATCTTAATTTTTGTGAATATTAAATCTTAAAAGGAACCAGAGTAACTACACTAGTTTGTAGGATTTGAGGTTGGGTGGTCTCTGACTTAGCATTTGCTTTCCCCTTCCCCTTCATTAACATTCCTTACAACCACCAAAGAAAAATTTCCTCCGTTCATGAAGATCTTCTAGATTATGACACACCAACACTATTATTAAGGGCCATATGACTACACATCTTCAGTCTCCATAGAACAACAGTAAAGATAGATATTAACTCATTATAATTGATGTTCATCTTGCAAAGGTAATGTCTTTGACCTCTCTCTGCAGAACTAAGATTAATGCTCAATACCGAGGAAATCAAAGAGCCAACCAAATGATTGGGGACCTTTTAAAGCTCATAATTATCATTCATAGCAATTGTGGCTTTTCATGAGAAGTGGGCAGGTAAACATAGTAATGATATAGCCCTTTATGAAAGTAATACTGAACTTTGAATCCAAAAACTTTAGTTCTAGGTCTAAGTCTGCTAACAGTACAAGGAGGAGGAGGAAGAATCAGAAGATGGAGGAGGAAGAAGAAAGGGGAGAAGGAGAAGAAAGGGAAGGAGAAGAAAGGGAAGGAGAAGAAGAAAGAGGAGGAGGGGGAGTAGAATAGGAAGCAGCAAACTAATTATTGAACAACAAATTTATAGCAAAAACTATAGTGCCTATGTGGGGGACAGCTAGTCAGTGGGAAAGAGAGGGAAAGGAACATGAAATCTTCCTAGAGTAGGTGAGCTGAAAGTTGGTATCTGGAGGGTAAGAGTTAATGAGATGAATTCAGGAGGGAAAACAGAAAGGTGCTCCTGGAGGAAAGAAATGAATATGCAAAAGTATGTGCTGGTAGCATGAAAATTTATGGGGTGTTCCATTCTTCAGTTTATCTGAATCACAGAACTTCAGGCTAGGGGAGTAAAAAATTATTCATCCAAAAAGTGAAACAGAAGCAGGATTGTGAATGCCTTCTATATATCAATAAAACATCATGGAGTAGAGTTTTAGTCAAGGGAGTGAAATGTCAGATTTGTATTCGGGTTGTAGAAAGACTCCTGTGGGTGGCAAAGGAGGGATGAAGAGTGGCCAGGCCTGAGGCAGGAAGAGCAAGTCAGAGGCAGGTATGGTAGCAATCTCAGCAAGATGATGGGCAGAGTTGGTGAGAGATGAAAGCTCTAGAGCTGTGATGTTGGCTTTGGATATCTTGATGGTACTTATCTGGGGGGAAAGGAAGATCCTAAGATAATACCCAGTTTTGGGGTTCAGCAACTGAGTGAGAAGTGGACCCCTTCCCTGGGATAGAATAAATAGAGGGGAAAACCATTTGGGAGGCTGAGAGCTTTATGTGGAAACCCATCAAGCTCTTAAGGCTGAGGAGACATTTAAGGGAAGTTATCTATTGGGCAGAGGTCTGTGGAAGCTTAGGATTCAGAGTAAAGCTGGGCTTCACTATCCCTAACTGAAACCTTAGAAGTTGTTGCAATACCTAAGGAGGACAACAGAGAATTTAGAAGGGACAAAATCCCAGGATAGAAACCTGGGGAATACCACATGATAAGAAAAGGAACTAGCGAAGGATGCTGAAACTGGGTAGGCAAAGAGGTGGAAGGAAAACCAAAGAGAGTATGAAATCTCAAAAGATAAAAAAAAAAGAGAGAGAGAGAATATTTTAAATAGAAAGAGTGCTTATGAATACAAATATTTCAGAGAAGTGGAACAACATAAATACCTGAAGTGACCATTTGGCATGAAAGCAGAATAATCACTTATGTTCTCGACAAAACTAGATTCCATGAAGATGGAGAGTGGCAGATGGATTACAGTGGTTTGAAGAATGAATAAAAGTAAAGGAGGAAGCAGGGTTCTTCTGAGAAGCTTGGTGGTAAAGGGCAAGGAAGAACCGAGGCTGCTAACTATGTCAACCTAGGTCCCACATCCAGGAAGGGTTTCTTTTGTTAAGACGGAAATATTGAATGTAATTAGGTGTCATGCCAAAGATTCCTTTAAAGAGGGAAATAATAATATAGCATGAAGAAAGTGGATGGTTAATAGACTAGATTCTAAGAAGGCAAAACTGGATGAGATCCAGCAGAAAAAAAAGGGGGGGAGATAAACCTCGAAGGGGGGCCTCATTGTGCCACAGTGAAAACAATTTTGCATGTCATCCTTGCACGGAGGCCATACTAATCTTCTCTGTAGCATCCCAGTTTTTAGTACATGTGCTGCCAAAGCAAGTGCATCACAGTGAGAACAAAGAAGGGGGAAAACAGGAATGCTGATAAAGTTAAGCTCAGAGCTATAGGACGTTGTGAGAATTCCCATTATACTGTTCTCTGCCTATTTTGTCCTTCTCTCAGTACACTAAGAGTCAAAGTCATTTGCTGAGAATAGAGATTAAATCCTAGCCTAGTGGGTTTGAAGAAAAATTCGATTAAAAAAATAGCATCAACAGAGAAAGAAAAGAACTGATTAGGAAACAGAAGAATTGCCAGGCAGTCCAGGGAACTGAGCCTTGGTTGGGGAGTATGAATGTATGAGCCAACAGAAGTACCAAAATGTGGGCTCTCGAGTCCTCTCCAGTGTGTCTCCTTGGGGTGTGGGCATTGAGAAATCAGGCTAATAGACTGGCCTCAAACGAGTGTTGTAGAGCAGGGGCCCTGGAAGGGTACTGAGTCCAGGGAAAAAATGGCAACTATTTCATTTGTTTCCTCTCACATCTCTACACAAAAAGGTATTCTTGCCCTTGTGTTACAGAAGGTGAAACTATCATTCATAGCGGCTTATCTATGTTCCATCTCAGTCCACCTGCACATGTACACATCTGCACAGGCTGTGTTAAAAGAGTCAGCTAGCTGGACCTTTAGAATCAAAGCCACTGCTCTCTCCACTGTACTGCACTGCCTCTCTGGCAGCTACACAATATTAACCAAAACAGAAAGAAGGAGTTAAGAGCTTTGTCCCTTTCCTATTCTGGGACAACTGTGTTCCCTCTGTTTTATAATAGAAATCCAGGTTATACACATGAAGCATTTTAGCCCCCAGAAGGCAAGCACTATGCTAATTTAGGAGATATATAAATGGTGTACCAAAGTGCTCAGAGCAATGTTCACACAGTGATAAGCTCATTTATGATACAGGATTATTAAAACCCAATCTGTTTTTTGGGTTCCAGCAGATTTTTATTTGTGTTAGCAGCAGATTCTGCTCTATGCTGGGAAAAAGGAGAAATGATCTTCAGTGAGGGCACTGTAAGGCTTTGAGCAGAAGCTGGAAACCAGAATCGCACACTCCTCCAAGCACAGATTTCATTTCCTCATCCCTTTGGTGGTGATTTATGTCATTGTAGTGACACTATCCTCAAAACACTGGAAAGTAGGCAAAACGATATTTTATGATTAGGTATTTAATTGTAGCCAAATAATTTAAAACGTTTGAACACGGTTGCTTCAACTCCCACTTCCTGGATAGGGGACTCAACCAAGACAGGTGGCAGCTCTGCACTTTTTACTTCTGATGTTCTCACTAAAATTCTCAGCAGCCTTCAGAGCTCAGAGAGCTTGACCAGCCCAAAGAATAATACATTTTGAATACTGAATTCATTGGAGGAGTGGGCCTCTTTAACCCAATAAATACATTAATTTTTAAGGGAAATTTATTGAGTGCTTTTTTCAGACCATCAAATATGGCCTGATCTCTGGAGCACCAGGAGAAATGAGACTGGAAGCTAGTGCCCTACCTGTACACAGGTCCTCCTTCTCCTGGAGTTGCCTTCTCTTGGTCTCCCTCCCTCTTTTGCTGAGGAAAGACAGCTGGTCAGAAGCCCTGTTCCTGAAGTCTGGCACATCCTACCTAAGGGCATGAACATCCAGTAGGTTAAACATCCATCTCCTGATTTGGGCTCAGGTCATAATCTCAGAGTCATGGGATCAAACCCCACATCAGGCTTCCCACTCAGTAGGGAGTCTGCTTCTCTCTCTCTCTCTCTCTCTCTCTGCTACTCTTTCTACTTGCTGTCTCTCTCAAATTAATAAATCAATTATTAAAAAAAACAAATGAAATTTCTCAAATTTACTAGTGTCTGTAGAGGAATCTCTGTCACCTATGAGTCCTCTTTGAATTTTGCTCTTTCCCCACTGGTCTGTTATGACCAACTAAAATGTTTTCCATCACTGTATTTCTAGTTGGCACATGGAATTCCATCTTACTTAAAAAGTTCATTAGACAAACAGCAGTTCTTTGATAAGGAAACAATATCTCCCATTAACCTAGATGGTGGGGTAAGCTGACATTATATGCCATCTAATATGATGTGATGTGAGACACCCAGCATCAGCTGTGAATAATTGTTTCTGAAAATGTTCATTCTGAATGCAACCAAGATCTTATACCTATGTACCTCAAATGTGACTAGTTCAAAGTGAGATGTGGTATAAGCATAAATTATATACCAGATTTCAAAGACTTAGAATAAAAACAAAAAGTAAAATTGCTCAATAATAATTATATAAATTACATGTTAAAATGATTATATTTTGGTTCTATTAAGTTAAATATAAAATATATTATTAACATTAACTCCACCTCTTCCTTTTATATATTTCATGTGGCCACTAAAAAATTTAACATCATAAATATGGCTCTCATTTGGGGCTCATGTTATACTTGTACAGGAGAGTGCTGGCTTCCATTCAATTTGTAGTTTATACAAAAAGAAAGAAGTTAAAAGGTACCAAGTGAAAAGGATTAGCCAAATCTAAACTGGAGAAGGTCTATACAATAGACTCCAGAAAGCATGGGTCACAGACTGCTGCTGGTCTGCATAACCACTTAATATCAGGGCACAATAAGACCAGGAGCCTGCACAAGAATCTAAATCAACTATGTCACATCCTACCCATGCTGTTGCATGTTTCAGATGACATCATTTGCATAGCAAAACTTAGTCAACAAAGAAAACTTATCCTTTCATATTGGGAGGAGAGGACAACTATAAAAGACATTTTGGAACAACTAGGGGAATATTAATATGTGCTGGGACAAGAAGCAGATTAATTATGCCTTCTCACTCCAGGCTATTCTTTGAACTTGCCAAGACAGGGTTTGGGAGAGAAGTCAATGAACTCTTCCTGGGTTGGGTTCTAGACTCAAAGACAATGAACCACCCAACAAGGTATCTCACTTTGTTATTAGCCCATGGAGTGCAAAAGTAGAAGGAGATCAAAGTCTACTTAATTTCTAATAGAACCACATTGCCCAAGAGACCACAAGGTTGGCCACCAATGCTATGTATTTGCTAAGTCCCTAAAGCAATGCCTAAACTCTGAACTCATGTCAACAGAAAATGAGTCACCAAATATGCAAACACCAAAACTTTTTCTGGATTACTCATCTCAGGTAACCAAACAGTGTCATGAGCAAGAGAAATCCCACCTGATTTTAGAAACAAAAAGAGCCAGATACTTTGTCAAAAGATGGGGTTTCCATCCTTTGCAGGGCAGGAAGTCCTTGCTAATTTCATGCAACCAGATGGACCAGTGGCCCTGTTTGTTGTTTTCTATACTCCCCCTTTCCAATATGGGAGGTGTTTTCTTAACCTTTATTGTGAAAAATTTTAAACATAAACAAAAGTAAAAAAAATCATATGATTAACATTTGTTACTCAATTAAACAATCATCAACATTTTGCTCATCTCTTCCTTCATTTTCTTCACTGCGGTATTTTAAAGCCAATACCAAGATTATGTTATGTCATGAATAAATTAAGTGGGAGTTTTAAACTTTTTTATTACACTGATCTTCTTTCTTCTGTAACCATTGTATAGTGAATAATTTGTGATGATGAAACTTTTCATTTAACACATGCATCCAGATCATTAGAAGCTATATGCCATGTGCATAAGACATAGAGGTCCTGGACCATGTATCTGACCATAATCACCTTATGCACCTTTGGTATGTCTCCCATTGTTAAAAGAGCTGACTGCACTTCTAATCTAATGGAGTTAGAGATTTTTGAAGGTGTATATTCATATGTGGAAACGATATGAACACCAAATTGCTTTTTTGGGGCTTCAGTCTTCCAAATTTCTTTGGTAAGAAATGTCTTTCCAAGTCATATCTAAAATTCAACTGATTAAAAAACTAATAATGTGCCTGTTTCATGCTTTCACATGTGAAAAAAATTTTAAAGACAAAATGGATTCTGAATAAAACAGTCACACAATCTAAATCTAAAACTAGTCACTCATTGTAGGATCTGAGCCAGATAAGGTGAACTATCTTTTTCTTTGTCAAGCTCTAGGAGAGAAAAAAAAAATCTTGATTTGCATTACCCTCAAGAAATTTGCATGAAAATGGAGGTGTTGGAGGAGGTGTGTGTGAAAGACTCCCGGCAAGAGGTGGAGGAAGGAGGGCAGACATTGCTGGAAGTAACAGCTAAAGTAGTTCAGCATGTTCCTCGGTGCATTGCCACTGTGGTAGGCAGGCTTCTTTTGGCACCCAGCTTAAGAGGCTACACACTGTCAGCCAGAATATTGAGGGTGCTGAGATCTCGTACAGTGTAAAAATTCCGTTTACTGGCTGCTGGGAAGTAGTGAATATTCCAAAGGTTTCTTCTAGGTTGAGCCTTCTAGGTTTCCTTGTTTCTCAGTGACACAGCACAACACTTGTCAGGGGTGCAAAAGTCTAAACTAGGTCACCCTCCTCTCTGTAAAAGAGGTTTAGTTCACATCAGGTTAAAAAAACAGCAGCAGCAACAACAACAACAACAGCAAAACAAACAAGAAAACATTTCTTCATTCTAAAACAGCCTCGAGGAGAAATGGCAGTGACATTGAGAAGTCCTAGGATAGGTTAGGAGATAAAAGTGGATTTTCCTTTAAGACCGTTTTTGAGATTGTTATTTTCTGACTATTTGTTTAGGTTTATTTTACTATGTTAATTTTTTAAATAAGCAAACTTTTAGCTAAAATATTTTACCTAATTTGTTAGCTATGTGAGGCAAATAAGTTCATCGTGTGGTCCTCTATTTAATCATGACACTGAAAATGCACTTCAGTAGCATAAGAAAAATAACAGATACATTAGAGTTCTGAATATAATGATAAGAAACTAAATGTACAAAGAGACCATGGCCAGACCATGTATAACAACAGAACTGTGACCCATACCCTCTGTAGCGATAGGCCCCGACAATTAGAATTTATCAGACAGCTGGCTTCCCTATGATGTGCCCTTGCTTCCACTTGGAAGCAACCAGAGAAAGGCAAATATACATCCCAAACCAATCTCAGAAGAGGCTCTAGTATGCCCACCTCCAGCTTCCCTGGTCAGTACCCCCAACAAGAGCATACATGAGCCTTCCTTTTTTCCCTCATTATAAAGCTCTCCCACTCTTCTGCCTGCCTTTGCTTCTCTGCCAAACATAAGGGACAGTGGCCAACTTTCTTTCTACAGCAAGCCCTACATTTGTTCTGGTAGAGGTTGTCTTTGCATATTTCCGTAGTTTCCTGAAGGTGTCACCAAAACAGTATGCTCTGTTCTCTGCTGCAAACCCCAGTGTTTGACCAGGCGAGGTGCCCACAGAATCTCCTTGTCATTTGCTACTGACAGCTTATGGAAGTCTTGCCAACGTAGTAAGTCAGGACCAGGTCCCAACCCCAATCCCTTTGCCGCAAGATCCTTGGCTCTTTATCCTTAGTTTGGAATGAGGTTTTATTATTGATTCTCATTTGCTTTTCTGATTGGCTTACTTATTTTCTCTCTGGTTTTCTTTCTGTAGGGTGGAGTGGGGCAGGATGGTGGGGTAGGGTGGGTACCAATTGTCAGGTCTGTACTCAGAGGCAGTCATCATTAGGTTCGGGCTGTGAAACTGGAGGTGAGCAAGCATTACAAGCATTACCTTCCTACCTACCTTGGCTGACTTTCATGGAGTGTCTCGGTCTAAATCTTTTCCCCCACATGTAAAAACCCCTGCCTCTTCTGTGTACTCTCATTACAATATAAATTCTTGTGCATATCCTTCTAAATGGCATAACTTCATTGGGGATGACTTGGGTGTTTAATTCCACTCTGGGAAATGTTTGATTTGAACAAAATTTGTCATTTGAGAGGTATCTTAAGAAAGAAAGGGAGTAAGATTTCACAAGTTCAAATAAAGATTGTTTGGCCAAAGCAAATGAACCAGCCGACAAACTGAAACAAGAGCAAACTAGACTTATTTCCCCAGTGAATATTCTCCCTTCTGTTGTCCTGTTGTCTCTCTACATCCAGTGGTCCCTCTTCTTCTCCTTCTGACCTCTCTTCTTGCACCTCCTCTTTGTTCTTCCCTTGTCCAGAGCTTCCATCTTTCCCCTAAAACTCTAATACCCTCAAATGCTAGTTGCCTCTTTGGATCTACTCCTCCCATGAGCCAAGTATGCAGGCAACTGTAGAATTTAAACCTTGGAGTCCAGCAGAAATAAGAGCCAATAAGGATTTCCCTAAACCAAGACAAGATCAGAAGCTACAGGTATACCTTGCAGTTACTGCAAGTTCAGTTACAGACCATTGTAATAATAGGGCCCATGGCATTGATGGCAAGTCAAATGAATGTTTGGGTTTCCCAGTACATATAAAAGTTATGTTTACACTGTCCTGTAGTCTATTAAGTGTGCTCTAGCATTATGACTGACAAACAATATACATACTTTAATTAAAAAATATTTGATTGCTAAAAAGAAAGCTAACTACTATAGAAACTTTCAGGGAGTCATCAGACCTGATCACGATAACAAATACAATAATAATGAAAAAGTTTTAAAATGCTGTGAGAATTACTACAATATGACACAAAGACACAAAATGAACAAATGCTGTTGGAAAACTGGCACCAATAGATTTGCTCAATACAGGGTTGCCACAAACTTTGAATTTGTAAAAACAAACAAACAAACAAACAACAAACAACAATATATCTGCAAAGCACAATAAAGCACATAAAACAGGGATCCCTGGGTGGTGCAGCGGTTTAGCACCTGCCTTTAGCCCAGGGCATGATCCTGGAGACCCAGGATCGAATCGACATCAGGCTCCCGGTGCATGAGGCCTGCTTCTCCCTCTGCTTATGTCTCTGCCTCTCTCTCTCTCTGTGTGTGACTATCATAAATAAATAAAATTTAAAAAAAAAAAAGCACATAAAACACTATGTGTCTGTATGCATAGAATTTAGAATCCTTTTGGGTAGCCTTGGGTTACCTGACCTGTATTAACTTGCACACATGTTCGTTGGAACCTCATATCAAATGCTAGATGACAAAAGCTGATTAGATTCACCTGGAAAAGGACCTACAGGATCCTTTCTCCTTTTCTTTTATTTCTAATGTTATATTTGTTTCAGGGGTACAACATAGCAATTCAAAAATTCTGTATATTACTCAGTGCTCCTCAAGATAAGTGTACTATTAATCCCCTTCACCTTCTTCACCCATCCTCCACTGTCTACCTCCTCTCTGATAACCATCTGTTTGTTTTCTATACTTATGAGTCTGTTTCTTGTTTGTCTCTTTTTTATCCTTTGTTGGTTTGTTTTGTTTTTTAAATTCCAATATGAATGAAATCATATGATATTTGTCTTTTTTCTGATTGGCTTACTCTGCTTAACATTGTACTCTCTAGCTCTATCCATGTTGTTGTAAAGGGCAAGGTTTCAATTATTTTTATGGCTGAGTAATATTCCATTGCACATATACGCCACGTATATCTTTAATTATCTTCTTTATCTATTCATCAACTAATACTTGAGCTGTTTCCATAATTTGGCTATTGTAAATGATACTGCTATAAAAATAGGAGTGCATATGTTCTTTTGAATTAGTGTTTTCATATTCTTTGGGAAATTGCCCAGTAGTGTGATTACTAGATCATATGATAATTTTATTTTTAATTTTTTAAGGAAACTCTACACTGCCTTCCACAGTGGTGGCACTAGTTTGCATTCTTATCAACCCAGCAGTAGGGTTCCTTTTTCTCCACATCCTCACTAACACTTGTTGTTTCTTGTGTTTGTTTGTTTGTTTTTATTTTAGCCATTCTGACAGATGTGAAGTGATATTTCTTTCCACAATAAACCTAGGAGTCAAAAAGGTAGGAGAAAATCTCCTAAGTGACAAACAAAAGTTTTTGAATACAAATCAGCTGTATCATAATTTTCTCTGCAAATGGAGGAAAGATAAAATGATAAGAGAAATTTTATAATAGACTAGGCAATACTTTAAAAAAATATTTATTTATTTGAGAGAGTCAGAGAGAGAGAGAGAAAGAGAGAGAAGGAGCACATGCATGGGGGCTGGTCAGAAGGAGAAGGAAAGAAATCTTCAAGCAAACTCCCTGCTGAGTGTGGAGCCCTATGCTGGGCTGAATCCCAGGACCCTGAGTTTGTGACCTGAACTGAAATCAAGAGTCAGACACTCAATCCACTGAGACACCCAGGTGCTTTCTAACATTTGAAAGTTAAAGAAGATGCCAATGTAATAGCAGCTTTTTCATCTCATTTTGTGAATGGAGTTAAACCTGAAATTGGAGGCTTAATTCTAAAGTAGATATTGAAATGAGAGACAAGGCCTTAACCTGAATTAAAATATCCAGTAGAGCATCTTGAAAGGGCTTTCTGATGAAATTATACAGGACCCCAAATAGACCTATGACCTTTCAGATCAAACAGTTATGTGACCTATTTCCTGATTTACCACCTTTTGACAAGAACATGTGTAAATAACATAAACAGAAGGAACACTAGGAAAAAAAAATATTGTATTTTCTTACAAAAGAGAAACCAAGACAGAAATATCCCACAATTCAGATCAGTGATGGTGCTCTGAGGAAGGAAAATATACCCAATATTCTGCTTTCCCCTTAAACATTTAAGGCAAATTAATTATAAACATAGATACTCTCATTAATTCCTGATAGATACAAGCAATATCCTTTCTATATTAAAAACTGCTAACTGCTCAATCTCTTTATTTTTCTCAGAGAAAACACATAACAACATGATACATATTTCAAATAACCCACGTATTTTCCCTGTCTACTAGCCATTAACTGTAATCCTGGAACACTTAACTAAAAACATTTCTTCCTGTTCCATGATACCACTCTTGCAAATTTAATGTTACTTTGTAAATGAGATCATACAAATGCACAGCACAGAAACTATTCCTTGTGGTTCCAAAGCACTCTTGGAGTCAAAATCAAATTGTGTCTGCCCTGGACATGTATTTTTTCCTTTATTGTTATATTTGATGCATGCTCCAGATTCAGGTCTTAGTATCATACTTGACACTCTATGTGCTAAAATTCTAATGGCATGCATAGGAAAAATAATTTGATCAGAGCCTATTGAAGTTCACATAAATCCTACTGGTACCCAAACTTTCCCAATATTCTCTGAAGCCAGAAGCAAAGAAAGGGCTCAAACTTATTTTTGAAAGACTTCTATGCAAAGGTCTACTCAGACTCTGCAGCAGTTCTGAAATGCTTCTATCCTGCCATTATCTAAGTCAAACAGATGAAGATCTCAGGTTTTTCTTAGATCTCAAGGCCATCAACAAAATTGTTATCCCTTACCTAGCCATACCTAACCCCAACACCAACTTGTTATTGATTTTACTTCAAGCCACTTACCTCATTGTAATGGATTTCTGCTCTGCCTTTTTCCTTATGCCTCTATACCAGGGCAGTCAATATCTTTTGCTAATCTCCACTAAACACAAGTAATAGTGATCATCTCCCTTACAAAGTACTAAAAGTAATCTACATAGGAGTTCTGATTCTGATAATAACAAAGTAACTTATGTCTTATTCATCTATAAATATTTATAACAGATATAAAGACTGGATAAAGTTATTTAAGTACAGAAACACTGAAAGACACTCAAGGAGTTTATCACAATTACAGTTGGAAATTTCAAAATTCTTCTCTTGGTAATTGATAGAACAAGTAATTGAAAAATCAGTAAGGATATACAAACTTGAATAGTGCAATCAATTGATATCACTTAATTGAAATTTATACAACAAGGTGCCCAAGAATGACAAGATGTACATTCTTTTAAAGTGCCTTTGGAATGTGTATAGAAGTGAACTACACAATGGGCTATAAATCAAGGCTAGAATATAGAAAGATTGAAATTATTGAATATTTTGAAAACCGAAATCGTACTTTATAGCCTTTTAGCAAAACACAACAAACAAGTAAAAACAAACAAACGAAAACTGCAGGCTTTAATGTCTTCACTTATAAATTCTACCAATTATTAAGGAAATATATAAAGCCAATGTTACATAAAATCTTTAGAAAATATAAAATGAGAAAAATAGTTACCAGAACACTGTTCAAGGTCAACATTATTTAGATATTAACACTAGGAGAATATATTACAAGAAAAGAAAATCACAGATGAACATGTCTTATAGATACAAAATTCCTTAATGAGTTATTAGTAGGTCAAAACAAGCAATGTAAGGGATAGCAAATAACAAACAGATAGAGTTATCCTAGGAATGAAGTTAGGTTGATATTTGAACAGCTAATCATTATACTTCTCTAAATTAACAGACAAAAATACTTTTAAAAACCCTCACTATATGATCACCTAAATAAATAATAATGCATTATTATTAAAGAAAAATAATTTGATGAAATTCAACACCACTAATTATTTGTACAAGTAAGGAATTGAAGGAACTTTGTCAACTAGAGTTTTGCCTTTTTAAGCCTACAAAAAAACCTACAGGTAACACACATACAATTTTGATCAAAGGTGATGTGATGAGAATTGACAAAAATTTTCTATACAAGTAACAAGTTACTCCTTGTACAAGAAGGATAGAGAACAAATTCTTCTGTTTATATACAGGAAAGGATACAAAAGGGAAAGAAAGACCTTCAATTTTCAGAGACAGGATGGATAGGATTTGGGGTTCTGACCTTAACTTCTGGAATGTCAATAAAATCTTTCAGGCAAATATATAGCTGCATGTGTTTGAGTTTTTATGACCTAGTAAAGGTTCTTGAAGCAAATTCTGTAATGCTTTTCAATGACAAACAGAAGGTTTACACACTCTCACATGCAGACACATATATATGTGTGCAAAAAGGTTCACTGAGATACTATTATATACCTCTGCTTCTATCATTCCTGTATATTATCAGTAAGACGCCTGAGCAAAGGTGAAATATAACACTGTTTGTAAGAGCAAATCAGTTTACCCTTCTGGATCTTCCTTTCCTCATCTATTAAAATAATGAAGAGGAGCTAATTAACCTTTAATATACTTTAAACTCTGTCATTCCATACTCTTAAATTTGACGTGCTAATGAACTATGGATAAAAAAACAGAAAATTATGAGAATTCTCTTTTCCAAATGGACACTTTTCTCTTTGCCTAGAGGTAAATTGCTGTAGATTGTGTTTTCAGAGTCCCTTTGTCAGCCAGCTTTCAGTCGAAATATCACAATGAGAAGCAGCAGGAGCAAAAGATAGAAATCCTAGAGAGAGATAATAGATTTTCCCCCAAATTCTCACTCTGTTTTGTGCTATGTATTTGCTAGTGGCTGCCTTCCTTTAGCTCCCACCAGGCAGCCTCGGTACCCAGTTTCAATTCTTTTGCGGGAAGGTATGACTTTTTGTTCTGGCTAGTTTCTATGTGTCTTATCACCCCTTTACCCTGGATAAACCTCTGAAAGCAGTACTTTAAATAAAGTTTCTTTGTTGAAACATTTAGGATAAATTCCATTTCATGTTGGGCTTTTTGAGAAGCCAAAAATCCAAGTTATCGCTCACATCAGTGGTTATGTCATTCAGACAGAAAATTAATAAGGATATATCAGCCTCAGGTGGCATGTTAGACCAAAGGGACTTAACAGACATACAGAGCATTTCATCCAAAAGGAGCAGAACACACATTCTTTTCAAATGCATGTGGAACATTCTCCAAGATAGATCATATGTTGGGCCACAGTACAAGTCTTCATAAATTTAAGAAGATTGAAGTCATATCAAGCATTTATTCTGATTATAATGGTATAGAACCAGAAATGAATTACAAGAAGAAAACTGAAAAAGTCGAAATATGTGGAGAATAAACAACATGCTAATGAAAAATGACTGGGTCAATTAAGAAATCAACAGAAAAAAAAAACAAACAAACCTTGATACAAACTAAAATGGGAATACAACATACCAACACTTATGGGATGCAGCAAAAGCAGTTTTAAGAAGAAGTTATTGTCAGTAAATGCCTATTTCAGAAATGAAAAAAAATCTTAAGTAAACAACATAACTTTATACCTTAAGTAACTAGTAAAAAAACAAATGAAGCACAAAGTTAGTAGAAGAAATAAAATAACAATGATCAGAGCAGAAATAGGTGACATAGACTGAAAAGACACAAAACATAAATAAATATAAAAACTGGTTCTTTGGAAAAATAAACAAAATTGACAAGCCAGATAGATTCACCAAGACCAAAAGAGAAATCAGATCAATAAAGTCAGAATAAAAGAGATGTTATGATTGATACTACAGAAATAGAAAAGATCATAAGAGAGTACTACGAACAATTATAAATCAATAAATTAGACAACCTAGAAGAAATGGGAAGTGCCTAGAAACATATAACCTTCCTAGATAAAAACAGAAATAAAAAATCTGAATAGACTAATTACTGGTAAAATGATCAAATTAGTAATCAAAAACTTTCCAACAAACAAAAGTCCAGGACAGGACTGAACTACTGGTCCAGAACCACTGGTGAACTCTACCAAACTTTCTTTTAAAAAAAAAAAAAGAAAAAAAGATTTTTTAAAATTTATTCATGAGAGACACAGAGAGAAAGAGAGAGGCAGAGACATAGGCAGAGGGAAAAGCAGGCTCCATGTGAGGAGTCCGATGTGGGACTGGATCGCAGGACCCCAGGATCACGCCCTGAGCCAAAGGCAGATGCTCACCACTGAGCCACCCAGGCATCCCTCTGCCAAACTTTCAAAGAATAATTAATACCAATCTTTCTCAAATTCTTCCAAGATATAGAAGAGGAAGAAACACTTCCAAATTCATTTTATGAGGTCAGCATTACCCTAATAAGAAAGCCAGGGAAGGACACACAAGAAAATGAAATTAAAGGCCAAAATCCCTGATGAACATAGATACAAACATCACACAAAATATTACCAAACCAAATTCAACAATACATTAAAAGGATTATGCACCATGATCAAGTGAGATTTATTCCAGGGATGCAAGGATGATTCAACTTCCACAAATTACTCAGTTTGGTACATCACATTCACAAAAATAAGGATAAAATTCACATCATCTCAAAAGATGTAGACAAAAGCATTTGACAAAATTCAGCATCCATTTATGATAAATTCTCAACAAAGTATGCTGGGAAAATTCTCAACTTTCTCAAAAAAAAAAAAACTCAACTAAATATAGAGGGAAGATACCTCAGCATTATAAAGGCAATATATGACAAGGCTATAGCTAACATCATACTCAATGGCAACAAACTGAAAATCTTTTTTTTTTTTAAGATCAGGAACAAGATAAGCATGTCCAATCTTATCCCTTTTATTCAATAAAGTATTAAAAGTCCTAGCCAGAACAATTAGGTAGAAAAAGACATAAAAGGCATGCAAATTAGAAAGGAAGAAATACAGGATGCCTGGGTTGCTCAGCAGTTGAGCATCTATATTCCCCGTTATTCTGGTGTCCCACATCAGGCTCCTTGCAGGGAGCCTGCTCCTCACTCTGCCTGTGTCTCTGCCTCTCTCTCTCTCTTTCTCCTCTCTCTCTCTCTCCTCTGTGTGTGTGTGTGTGTGTTTCTCGTGAATAGATAAATAATTTTTTTTAAAAAAAGAAAGGAAAGGAAGAAGTAAAACTGTCACTATTTGCAGATGATGTAATATTACATATGGAAAACCCCAAAAAACACTAAAAAATTGTTAGAATAAAAAAATCAATAAGGTTGCAGGATACAAAATCAATATTCAAAAATCTGTGGTATTTCTATATACTAACAATGAATTATCAGAAAGAGAAATGAAAAAAACAACCTCATTTACAGTCACATCAAAAAGAATAAAATACTTAAGAATACATTTAACCAAAGAGGTGAAAGATCTGTACTCTAAAAATTATAAAACACCGATGAAAGAAATCAAAGGCAACACAAATGAATGGAAGGATATTCCATGCTCATGGATTGGAAGAATTAATATTATTAAAATGTCCAATCAACCCAAAGGATCTATGGATTCAACAGATCTACAGATTGAATCCCTATCAAAATTCCAGTGATGTGCTTTACAGAAGTAGAACAAGCAATTCTAAAATGTATATGGAAACAAAAATTAAAAATTAAAAAAAAACCACTCTGATTAGTGAAAACAATCTTGAGAAAGAACAAAAAACTTGAGGCATCACATTCTCTGATTTCAAAGTATATTGAAGCAGACACATGAATCAATGGAACAAAAGAGCCCAGAAATGAAACCACACATATATGATGAATTAATTAATGAAAAAAGAGCCAAAAATATACAGTAATGAAAGACCAATATCTTCAATAAATGGTGTCAGGAAAAGTGGACAGCCACATGCAAAAGAATGAAACTACACTACTATCCAACACCACAACATAAAAATTAACTCAAAATGTATTAAAGACTGGAATACAAGACCTAACATGATGAAATTCCTGGAAGAAAACATAGGCAGTAAGGCATCATCAGTCTTGGTGATGATTATTTGGATCTGACTTCAAAAGCCAAGGCAACAAAAGCAAAAATAAACAACTGAAATGTTATCTAATTAAAAAGATGCTGCACAGCAACGAGTATCATCAACAAAAGGAAAACTACTGAATGGGAGAAAATACTTGCAAGTCATTTATCTGATGGGATTAATATCCAAAATACAAAAAGAACTCACACAATTCATTGGCAAAAAAATAAAAACAAAAAACAAAAACCTCAAACAATCCCATTTTAAAAATGGGCAGAAGATCTCAATAAATATTTTTCCAAAACAGGCATACAGAGGGTCATTTGCAATGAAAAGATGCTCAACATCACTAATCATCAGGGAAATAAAAATCAAACCACAATGCAATATTACCTCACACCTGTTAGAATGGCTATTATAAAAACAAAACAAACAAAATAAAAAAAGTAAGTGTCCATGAGGATGTGAAAAAAAGGAACCCTCATGCACCGTTGCTAGGGATGTTAACTCATGCAACTTCCATGGAAAGCAGTACTGAGGTTTCTCAAAATAGACCTACCATATGATCCAGTAATTCCACTTTTGAGTATTTATCTGAAGAAAACAAAAACACTACTCCCAAAAGATATATGCACCTTCATGTTCATTGCAGCCTTATTTACAGTAGTACAGATAGAACAACCTAAGTGTCTTTCCATCGATGGAAGAGTGGATAAAGAAAATGTGATGTATATACACAATAATATTCAGCCATAAGAAGGAATGAAATCCTACCATTTGTGACAACAAATAGTAGATAGACGGGTTGACCTTGAGGACATTATGATAAGTGAAACAAATGAGACAGCAAAAGACAAATACTGTATGATCTCACTTATATGTGGAATTTAAAAAAACCAAGTTCACAGATATAGAGAATAGATTGATTGGTGGTTGGGAGAGGTGGGTAAGAGCAGAGTGGATGAAATGGTTAAAAGGGGTCAAAAAGTGCAAACTCTCAGCTGTAAAATTAACAAGTCCTGGGGAGGTAATGTACATCGTGATGAGCATTGTTAATAATACTGTATTGCATATTTGAAAGTTGATAAGACAGTAAACCTTAAAAGTCCTTGTCATAAGACAAGAATTCTTATAACTGTATATGGGGACAGAAATTAACTAACTTATTATAGTGATCATTTTACAATACATACAAATATCAAATTAAAAAATGCCACAGGAGCAGAGACATGCCAGGTACTTGCACGTTGGGGCTTGCTTTTTGATGTCACTGGAAACTCTTATTCCACCAAGTAAAGAAGTCCAAGATAGCTTTCTAGGGGTAAGAGAAGCCACGTGGAGAGAGGCTCCAGTCATCCTTTTCCTGTCATCTCAGGTGAGTCCCCAGACAGGTGAGCTTGGACTCATACCTAAGATGATGGGGAAGCCATCCAGTACTAGCAAAACTGAGGGAGACCCAGAAAGATCCCTTAGCCAATCCCAGTACTGTCTCCCAGGACTGGGAGAGAATGTTAATAAATTGGGGCTTTAAGCCAATCAATCAATCAATCAATCAATAAAACTTATTTTGGAACTTATTTTATTTTTTAAAAAATATTTAGTTTTTTTAAAAATTATATTTTAAATATATATTTATTTTTTAAAAATATATAAATAATATATTTATTTTTTAAATTAATAAATATATTTATTGGAGAGAGGGAGCGAGCGAGCACAAGTTGGGGGTGGGAGGAAGAGGAAGGAGAATCAAACTCCCCACTGAGCAGGGAGCCCTACACAGGGCTGGATCCCAGTACCCTGAGATCATGACCTGAGCTAAAGGCAGATGCTTAACCAACTGAGCCACCAGGCGCCCCTGATTTTGGAACATATTTTAAAATATATTTTCATATTCATTTCCCTAGGATTTCAGAAATCCGTACCACTTTAAAGACAAAATGAATTCAAACAATGAACCTCTAATTCCATAAGAACTAACAAGAAAAGTTCCATTTAATTGCCTGGCCAATATTCATTCCTGCTCCGCAGTTCGACTCCCAACAATCTACCTCTCAGACTAACATAAAGAGCCAGCAGAAGTTCACCTATGAGACTGATGCACTCCTTCCTTGGCAGTAATAATTAAATGTTTTGATTTAAAGGGCTTCACACTGGACAATTGACTATATTATGATGTGAATATAGATACAAAACATTGAATTTTGGCTCCGTTACATATCATACTCTGCTGAAATTTGAAAGTAATATTTGTTTCCTATTATTCACAGGTCCTGTGAATTGCATTGAAAGGTGGGAAGCCTGAATTTGATTCTTGGATTTGAAAATAACTGTGTGATTAGGGCCAGAAGTTTGAGCCTCTTGGTGGCTTAGCTTCCCAATCCATAAGAATGTATGCATTCACACCTGTTTTTCAAAATAAGTTAAAAAAAAAAAAAAAAAAAACCTTCTTTGAATGCTTAGGGGCAGAGTGAGCCTGTTCTCTACTTTATTTGCAATGGTGAAAATACACTTTTCCAGTGGCTCCCTCCCTCAGATTTATCAAAATGCTGTTACTACCTTAAAAACACTCCTGGTGGTTTTGTGGATTTGAGAAAGCCACAGGTTTATTTTCACTGAAATAACAGTACTCTTAATGGTTCTCTCTCTCTCTCTCTCTCTCTCTCTCTCTCTCTCTCTTTTTAATTTCTTTTAAAATAGGCTAAGTAGCCCTTGGAATATAGATCTGCAAGTGATGAGATTACAACAATTTCTCAGTTTAGCCCTGATTAGTGCAAATACCTGTCCTTTTGATGAGGCCCTAAAGGAATTAATTATTCCTTCAACTGCTTACTCATTTACTCAATAAATAATTGAATAATTGTATTGAGCTAATGATGCTCTAGATCAAGGTGTGTTTGAGGAAGTAAGAAATTAGACAGCACTTGTGACGATAAAGCACTTATGACCCAAGAAGTGATAAAGTAAGTGTAACAAAGTTTGGTAAAACCCAATGCAGATCATGGAAAGTTTCTCAGGGAAATTACAAGCAAGAAACTCTAGATATTTAGAGAGGAAGAGAGTGCAATTAAGTGTGTATCAGGGAAAGTTTGTGGCAGGGTTTGAGGTCAGCCTAGGTGAGGGGTTAGGATTACAAGAGGCTCTAAGGACATAGCAAAATACAGCAAAAAAGACTTTGGAAACTTCAAGTAGTGTACAAATGTTAGATAATCACAATTGTTACATAATAATTTTTAAAAGCATTCTTCTAACAATATGCCATTATTAAAGTAATTATTTTTAAATGTCTTCATGAAATGCTTAGTATTTACACAAATCAATAAGAAAGAATCAATAGTTTTGACATAGCTGCTCCAGTGGACAGGGAAAATGATCACCTGTCATTGTCAAGTTATTCTGCACTCTTAACTCCACAAACGTAAACATCTGTGGTTCTCAAACTACACCTGAGGCACCCAGGGTATGACAATAAACTCACAGGGGTGCTCTGGGATATCTTACATTTTTTGTTTTGTTTTGTTTTGTCTTTTTTTTTTAAATATTTTATTTATTTATTCATGAGAGACACAGAGAGAGAGGCAGAGACACAGGCAGAGGGATAAGCAGGCTCCATGCAGGGAGCCCGATACAGGACTTGATCCCAGGACCTGGGATCATGACCTGAGCCAAAGGCAGATGCTCAACCACTGAGCCCATATCTTACATTTTTGAGGAGAATACAGAATATTCAACAGCTGTCAGACCCCATGCAAACTACTAGTTCAAATTAGTTTACGGTTTCAAGATGAGATGACACTATGTGCCTTTTGATACCATTCACCTTTTTCAAAATGGATTTTTGGCAATTACCGTCATAGAAAACAAGTACTGCATACAAATCAGGATGGAATGAAAAGTGAGGATGGTGATGGCCCGTATGATCCAAGCTTGAGAAATTTTGCAGTGCTCTACAGGTGACCAATATCCCATTAGTAATTGTAGTCCCTGAAGATTTTCTTAATATATTTTTTCTTTGAGTTTTTTTTTCAAAGGCTACTGAGTCACCTGTATATCTCCTGGGTTACTGGACCTTAACAAATTTAGTAAGATATTTAGGAATTTAGTAAGTAACTAAGGAATTTCTCTTGATCTAGAAGATCCATAAAAAAAACAATGGACCACACTATGAACAGAGAAAATTGGAGGCCTTGTGGCCTATGTAGTTGACAAGAGGTCCAGTCAAGAGTGGCTACATTTATACCAGGGTCTGTTTAGAGGTAAAGCATCTTAGCTTCACTTGAGAGAACATTCATCATAGAAACAGTCACTGATAGTAGATCTAACAGCTTATAGCAGCCTTTAAAATAATTTTTTTGTTCTCTTTATTTTTTTTTAATTTTTTAATTTATTTATGATAGTCCCAGAGAAAGAGAGAGAGGCAGAGACACAGGCAGAGGGAGAAGCAGGCTCCATGCACCAGGAGCCCGATGTGGGACTCGATCCCGGGTCTCCAGGATCGTGCCCTGGGCCAAAGGCAGGCACCAAACTGCTGCACCACCCAGAGATCCCTGTTCTCTTTAAAGATTATAAACATATCGTATCAATAAACAATACGATCAATAAACGATAAACGTATCATATCCTTTTTTTCTGCTTTATAAAACAAATAAGAACCACCATGTCCTAATGTATATATTTTTTATTAGCAAGGCACTTTTCCTGAGGAAAAATAAGAAACAAAAGGAGAAACATCTTCAAATTTATACCAGAGCTCTAGTTTATATTTCTAGTCCTGACAGTAATGTTTTTGAGGTCTGAGGAAAGCACTGCTGGGGGCTCTCATATCAGGTATCTAAATGTTTAAAAGTTATAAATCAAACTATCAAACTGTAAAATAAAATATGTTCTATCCTCTTACCATGAAAAATAATGCCTTCATAGCGACCCAGAAGGCCATGTCTCTTACTATCTAAGAGTCCTTGGAGTCCCATTAGGGGATATGGCAGCTTTAGGAGAGTCAGCTAAGAGCTAAGTTACTCTTCCCACCTTGTTGTTGTCCTACATCTACTGCACTACATGTGGTCTCCCACAGGGTGAGGGATCGTGCAGATAGATATGGACACCAACCTGGCGCCTCCACTCCCAGTTCTCACCACTGCAAACAGCTACCTCGCCCAACCCTCAGACCTAGGCATACGTACCACAGCATCAAATACCTTAATGTGATGGATCCTGGGGAGATAATTGTACAGAGAGAGCTTGGTGTTATCTGGGCAGTTTCCTAGGTATCCGTGGTGTAGTTTAGAAGGGAGGAAACAAAGACTATTGGTGGAAATAATCCTTGGCCCTAAAAACTCCTTGTCCCATGGGGAGAGCTGTACCTGGTGATGAGCTGGAATGGGATCCCCTAAAGCCAGGGTTCAAAGCAGGTCTGTGCCTCTGTGCCAGGTCTAAGGATGATGCTAAAATTTGCATATGTCCTAGTCTCTTTAGGATTTAAAAAAATTTTCTCCCAGACACAAACCCCTTTCTTCCTAATCACTTCCTGTCAAAAGAATGAGCGCTCTTGGTTGCGTGGGTTTTCATTTTTAACATGCAGAAAATACAAAATAAACTTGGCAACAGGCAGAACTTGCCCTTCTGTTCTTGTGATATTTCTGGCATCACTTGGGCGGAAGATGCCAGATCAGCACTTCAGTTGGAATGCCTCATACATAGGGCAGCTCACCGCGTCTACCTTCCCAGATGCTCTAAGGTTTCAGTGGAGTCCTGGATACAGGCAAAGACCAAAGTCCAAGAAAATTCCTTGACTCTGGGGGCACATTCCCATCCAGAACTGGAAATTCCAGATTTGTGGCCTTGACCAATGTCCTCCTTTATTTATTTAGTCACTCATTAGGACATTTAATGACTCCCTCATGTGAGCCTGCCACATAGCTAGGCATCATGTGTCAGATACCATCTAAAATCACCTCATGAGTGTTCCTACAATTGTAATTTAGCATTACTTATCCTGTTTGAAGTAACTTTCCGGTAATAATAAGCATTGTGAATTATTTCATAATGATACTATTTCATAGTTTTTCTCATGGTTTAGAGATGTCCAAATGAATGTTTTAGACTTTTTAGCCCCAGTTACATTTTATATTATAAAGAGATATCAAATTTGTACCTACAACTAGGAAGGTCACATCATATTAATATTTCCTGGCAAAAACACAATAAACATAGTCTATTATATTATGGATTACATACATTTATCGATAACTCTTCTTTCTTAGTTGTTTGTTTGGGTTTTTGGCACAGTTTTAGAACAAGAGTTTGGAGAGTAAAAAGAAGTAATAGCCACATCAGTTACCTTCTAACCTATTTTGAAAAATGTTCAGAAAAAGGAGTATGTTTCAAATGGAGATTAAGACAAGATGAATCAAATAGCAAGACCTGGTCTTTGTGTCTGGACATGGCCAACACTGATTGACTGACATAGATCTGAGTCTCTTTGTTAAGTATAAATCTGAGGTAGTGATGGGCATCAGGCCAGACACTAACATCAGCTCACTGTTCAGAATGATGTAAGTTTAATGGTACATTCTCCGATGATGGAAAGCATGCAGAGGATCCAATCCTCTATCTTTCAGTTTAACCTCTTTTTCTGCCTAGTCCTGATTTCATAACTCCCCTATGCATGTTAATGGCAAAGATATTTCATTAAGAAGCCCTCAATTCTCTAAAGACAAGGGTTCCATGCCTGTGAGAGAAGACTTGTGCCCTAGCTTCTCTTTTCAGAAAGTGATGTGATCTTAGTCTGCTCAGGCTGCTATAAGGAAATACTGGAACTCAGTGATTAAACAACAGGCATTTATTTCTCACTGTACTGAAGGCTGAAGCCCTAAGCCAGGGTGCCAGCATTCAGTTCTTGGTGAGAGCTTTCTTCCTGGCTTGCAGGTAGCTGCCTTCATGCTGTTTCCTCATATGGCCTTCTCCCAGGCCTGTGCACATGGGGAGAGAGAGGAAGCCTGCTCCCTGATGTCTCTCCTATAAGGTCATTAAACCTATCATGAGGACCACATCTTCATGACCTCATCTAAAGCTAACTACCTCCCAAAGGCTTCACCTCCAAATATCATCACTTTGAGGGCTAAAGCTTTGACATATGAATTTGCAGGGAATACACAAACATTCAGATCATAAGAGTTTGTGACTTCCTAATCCTTCAGATAGAGTTAATTCCCCTCACCAAAGTATAGAATGGGAAGCATTACAGGCAGTGGTTAAAAGCTACAGCTGTGGAGTTCCACAACATCTTGTGCGTGTGTGAGCGCGCACGTGTGCACATTTTTTTAAAGATTTTATTTATATTCATGAGAGAAAGAGAGAGAGAGAGAGAGAGGAGAGAGAAGCAGAGACACAGGCAGAGGGAGAAGCAGGCTCCATGCGGGGAGCCCGACGTGGGACTCAATCCCGGGTCTCCAGGATCAGGCCCCCGGCTGAAGGCAGCGCAAAACCACTGAGCCACCCGGGCTGCCACGCTTGCACATTTGTGCACACACATGTGAGCACACGAGCACATGTATGAGTGCACTCTGGCATGTTGCTAATCCTCAGTCCACCATGTCTGAGTGTTATAATCTTGAGCAAGTTACTTAACTCTATGAGCCCAATGTCTTTGTCAGAAAAATAGGATGGTAAAAATAGCATCTGCTATAAAAGATTACTGTGAAGATGTAAATCAAGTAAGCATCAGGGCCTGAATTGAGTAAAAAATGAATGAATGAGTGAGGAATGAATGAATATGACTTTTAAATGGTCCTCTATTTGGGCATTTAAATTTTAGGGCCTGCATTGAAATTTGTCTACCATGTCTCTCCTATCCCAATGTGAACTTTCTGGGCAGGGTGTATAGATGGCTCCATGTCCCCATTGCCTAGGATCATGCCTGACACAGAACAAGACTCAGCAACTGTTTGTAGAAGTGAATCCAGAAGGCCTGGGGAAACTTACCAGGAATGAAAGCTATGAATGGATTTTAGGATTTTGCTGAATGTATAACTCAATAGGCGGTTAATCCTAACAGGCCATTCCTTAGAAATGACTGAAATATATATTTTTGCTCATTGATTTCCATAAACTAAGACTTATTCATAACCCATTTACATTATAGGTTTGTCTGTTTTGTCGGTATACAAACCCTTAAAAATCTGGGCATCCTAGAGAACAATGTTGTTCCAACACGAGCAAAGTGCAGCAAACTCGCTGTGTCTCCAACAACACGAATCATGAAAACTAATTGGTTTTAATAATGTGTTTTAGGTAAGTAAATCACAAAGTTCTCCAAGTGCTTATTACAGCAATCATAGCTTAAATGGTAACACCAGGATTTCAAAATATGATTTGTCATGAGGCCCCTTCCCACATCCACCTCCACCCTCCACTGTCTGTTGTTCTACCTTCTGGTCTGAAACATTCCAAGTGTTAATCTCACTGTCAGACATTCTCATGACTTGTATTTCATCATCTTTACATTTGTTGCATTTTTTTATCGTTTATTACATTTGTGTTCTATTTGTCATTGCCTCTCGACGATAGCCTATAGCTATTAGGTACTATAATTGCTATTAGCTTTAAGTAGACCTAGAGAGCTTTATGTCATGCTTTGAATAAATAGGCAACAAAATCAATTTAAGCATGTTTAGCTTCACATTTGAGTTTGTTATTTGTATAGAAGACCAAAGTCACACAAAATTCCTTCACTCGCTGTTAACATTTTGATATGCACTCTTCTAGACAATTTTAGGTAAAATGTCTTTGCAAACACCGGCAGCAATCCTGGCTTATGTAAACAAATCCAGGACTTAATGGACAGGTGCTAGAATCTTCTAAAAAATCAAAGGAAATGCTGAGCTCCCAAGCTTCAGGAAGTGGGCATCCACAGAGTTTGAGTCCTGGAAGCCAGAGAATATGGAATCTCTAGGGGCCACTGTGAATGTGGCTCAATTCCACCAACTGCTGGGCTGTGCGTTGGCTTTCGTTTTCAGTTTCTGGGAGAGAGAGTTTGATCTGCCAGCATGGGCCAGATGCTCTTCCCTGGATGAATAAACTCAAGCCAGGAGGGCAAAGTGATTCATAGCCCTGGACAGGGGAAGTACAGTGTCAGGGTCATGGACCCACTGCTGGGGCTAGTGGCTCAAGAGTGCCAGTCTGATGTTCTGTTTGGAACCTGTCCCCCACTTAGAATTGCCAGGTAAAGCAGAGGATGGAAAGCCCAGGGCCTGTTTCCAAGTAAAAGAAGGAATGCTGGGTATATAAGAAGAAATACCCAATATCTCCACTTAAGCATGCATATATAATTCTTTTTTAATAAAGACTTATTTATTTATTTATTTATTTATTTATTTATTTATTTATTTAAAAGAGAGAGAGAGAGAGAGAGCACAAGTGGAGAGGAGGGGCAGAGGCAGAGGGAGAAGCAGGCTCCCTGCTGACCAGGGAGCCTATTGGAGTGTGGATGGGGGGCTCGATCCCAGGACCCTGGGGTCATGACCTCAGCTAAAGGCAGACACTTAACCAACTGAGCCACCCACATGACCCAAATTCTGAAGATGGATTTATATTTTTTGTAATGGAAGCATTACACACAGGGAACCTGCCTTTTCTCACTAGGTGTTATAATGTGAACATGTTTCATAGGCGTGGACTGCAGAGCTGGACTCTGGATTAAAATCCAGGCCCTGCCATTTAATAGCTTGGGCAAGATATTTAACCTCTCTGTGCCTCAGCTTCTTCATCTGTAAAATAGGAATCTCTCCCTCATGGAAAAGTTGTAAAGATTAAATGTTCAAAACAGCTGCTTTTAGTGAACTCTCTGGTACATACACCCTTAGACACTTTTTTTGATAATTGTTTTAAGCAAATACTTAAAAGTGGAGTTGCCAGGTCAAAGGCTAAAAACATTTTTAAGACTTTCATAGACAACAAATGTCAGATTATGGCTCTCCTTTGCTAAAAAATGGCCCATTGGTTTCTGAAGTCACTCAGGAAAAAAGAAAAAAAGGAATTTTTTTCTGTCTGCCATTCTCCACAGAACCTGGTTGCCCATATCTCTGTGACATTACCTCCTCCCCTTTCTTGCTCATTTCCTGACCTTCCTTAAGAAAGTTCTTCCCTTTGCTCCCCCAAACTCATGCCCTTTCCTCTTCCTGGAAAATTCCTCCCTCAGGACCACACATGGCTTGCTATTCACATCTCTGCTCCAATGTAGCTGTTCTAGATTCTTCACCCACTCCAACAGAATGGCAAACTCTACACTCTATGCTCCTCCCCATGCTCGTTTTTCATCTTAGTCCTTGTCACTAATATCCTCAACATGAATACGATACATTCATATCATATTTATTTTCTGTATCTTTCTAGAATGAAATGGTGATTGAATATATGTTGTCAAATATCCCTTCAGGAAAGCTGCACCCATTTATATTCCAGCAGTGTATGCAAGTTAATCCCTGCACTATATATACTACCAATATTTTAAATCTCTCCCAGTCTTACAGGCAAATATCTCTAGTTGTTTTTGCTACAGCATTTTTGAAAGCAGGCATCTAGTTCCTGCTGAACGCTGTGAGCCACAGAGAGCTCTTTGCATCCATTAAGGGACAACACCCACAACTGGAAAGTCAGTTCTCCCATATATTGAACCAAAATCAGCCTGTTGAACTTTTCTATGAAATCCCATTTCAAGCCAACGTGTTCTTTTGCCACTCTCGCCATCAGAACTCATGCAGGGATGGGGCCATTTCATTTACCTGTGACCCTGAACAATACAGGCTTGAACTGTGTAAGTTCACTTACAGGTGGATTAAAAAAAAAACAAAAAAACATTGCAGTATTGTAAATGTATTTTCTCTTCCTTGTGATTTTCTTAAGATTTTCTTTTCTCTAGCTTCATTGAAAGAATGCAATATATCATACATATAGCATACACAAATATGTGTTAACCACTATTTATGTTATCAGCGAGGCTTCTGGTCAACAGTAGACTATTAGCAGTTAAGATTTCAGGGAGTCAGAAAGGACACATAGATTTCCAACTGTGTGAGGGCTGGTGCCCCTAACCCCTGCATTGCTCAAGGGCCAACTGAGGTAAATTGGTTATATTGTGCTACAGAGGGCTGGGAGACTAAGTAGTAGATGCGGTTTTAAGAACTTCAGAGCCATTAGGAGGCGCTCCATGCTGCCGTTGCTCAGACCGTAAGGAGTTGTACCCACTTCCCAGAAGGAGGATTGAGGCTGGTTCTGGTAGTGCTAAAACCAAGTGGCCGGTGGAGCCAGCTGCCACTGCTACAGTTCAAGAATTAACGGTATATGAAACAGCAGCATCCCTGCCGGAGTCCTGAGAAAGAAAGTGCAAAAGAACAAATTGGCTTAGAACAGGATTTTATGGGAGGGAATCTGAAAAACTAGCACGGAAGTCCCAGTGGCCACTCCTTCCACCTTCAAATTTCCCTCTAGTGCCATCTAGTGGCAAGACTTAACGTGAAGTCTGAGCGAGGGTTTCTGGGAAAGAGTTGCAGAGCACTGGCCTCAGCATCACAGCGTAGAGTAGAAAAGGGCCAGTTTTGGCACTGAGAGACAATAAATAAAATCTTGTACACCTACAATTCCTCCTTTTTTTATTTAAAATTGTTCCAGAATTAATAGCAACAAACTAAAGCTGTTATTTTCATTATCATTATAGAATCATGATAGATAATGAACCTTAGGATACAAAACCAAGCAAAACCAACCAAAGAAAATTTTACTCTCAATTCTCCAGTGATAAGGCTCAGGGGTCACTTTTAAATGCACAAGATATCTCACATGGGAGGTATTAAGGTGCAGGATGAGGCTGCAAGATTCTCCTTTTTGTAATAGTAACTTGCTTCCTTCTGCAGCTCAGCTAGTTGAGGAGATAACTGACAGGCTCAGATGCATTGAAATAATTTGAAAGTAATTACACACAGACTTTTAAACCCTAAAGAACAAGCCTCCCTCTCTTAACATATGCTAGCTTGACTGTTTTACTCTTCTGCATAGTTTCCCTCTTAAAACACACACATACACACACAGGACACTGCTACAAGTACAAGAGAGAATATTTGATGCCTGGTGATATGGCTGTCTCCACAAGTGTTTTAGGATGAAGGAAGGACACAAAAATTCACCTTGTAGAGGCCTGACCTTGGAAATGATTCAACATTGATCTAGAGCCAGTTATCCTTAGTCATATTTCCTTTGAGGCCTTAGTTTTTCCCTCCATCGCTAGATACATTTTTTTTCCCTAGGAAAGTCCTTTGAGAACCTGGGAATGAGTAGAATGAGCCAAAGGGCTCTTCATCAATGTGTGTTTAAAATATTCCAGCTGACAAGTGGTGGCGATAAAGCCTGCTTTAGTCACCCTGGTGCCTGTCAATTCCTCCTCCATTTTTGGTGCATAATCAAAAGAGCTTAATGCGAAGTGATGGAAAGCATTCTTCCTGCATTACCACCATCTGTTTCCTTGGCATCCACTACAGACAGCTGTGTTGCCAGCTTTCGAGCTGTTTATTGGTGTGTCACATGGAGACGTTATTGATGGACTGACCGAATCTCCTGGAAACTAGGCATTTTTGTTTCTTTCTGAAATGCTTATTCAGTATCTTGTCATTCTTACAAGATATTCAACAGGCATTTAGTCTATGATTCTACTGATCCCTGACAACAGGGCAGTTTCATATTTATGAATGGGTATTTTGAAAAAATTACACCTGTGTCCACTGTCGAGCAAGTTAATAATGGAACTAGGGCAGGGTCATAAGAAGGAAAATGAAATGGTCAAGTGGGAAGAAGGATCACTGTGTGCATACAGGCTGAGAAGATCTGCACACAAGTGTTCAGCAATGAAGGCAGAGAGATATAATTTACATTTCTATTATCTTGAAGCTTGTGATAGGAGAAAGATGCTGAGATTATGGGTTCTGCTATTTAAATCTAGAAAGAAGAATAAATACAGAATAACAAGTAAAGAATAAATAGAGTCTCTCTTTGCACAATGGTAATAAACCCAAGATTTCTGTTATCTAAAATACCTTAAAAAGAAGCTGAATTCTAAATTATACATATATATGTATCACATACATATGTGTGTGCATATATATATATATATATATATATATATATCCAGTTGGAGATGGGAAATCCAAGCTATTTGGGTAAGTCTCTAATCTCAAAGGTCAACATCAAGAAGGTCAAAGAGTTTTTTCACAAAAGACCCTTCAAGTTCACTGTAATAGGCAGAAAATCAAACCAGATGCAACACAAAGTAGTATTTCTTATTTGAGTCAACCCTTTGCTAAACAAGGCCCTGTTGCCAAATACTGCTGAAAATATAGAGGTTGGGTAAATAACTAGTTTCCGGTCCTCAAGGAGTTTATAATCAAAGATGATCAGATATAAAGATATACATATGCATTATTTGTAAACCTTTTTGCCATTCAATACCATTATAAAGGATAAGCACTACACGAAAGGTTACCAACAAAGTCAAAATGATTTGGAGAAGCATTATGACTACAGTTCATAGAAGGTGGCTCGTGGCCCCAGTTGGAGGGATGGAGAAATGCTTCTTGGAAGAGGAATCATTGAGGTGCATTTTAATGGACTGGTTGAGCTTGATGCAGATGAAGGATGAAGGAGCATTTCATCCTCAAAGGGCTATGAATAAGCATGAAGGCAGGAAACCTGGATTTATGTCTAGAACAGTAAAATATTGAGGTTGCCTAGATTTTGGAGTGTTTGAGTGTTTGAGGGTGACTAGTGGTTTACGACTAGTGGTAATAGTCATATTACCACTATGGTAATGCCACTTTGATGTCAGTTCATGAAGGATTTTCAAATAGCATCCTAGAGTTTAGACTTCAAAGCTTTAAGGCAAGAGAGTGATGCAATCAGGTCTGCAAGATACATTGAAAAAGAGACTAGATTCAGGAAGGCCAGTGTAGGACAATGATGATTATCTCTGATTAAAAACTGTTACCGCTAAAAAGGACTCAAAAATCCTTACTAGTCCATCTGTTTTTTTTTTTTTCCACAAATTAAAAAACTAAAGTCTAGATGAGTAGGGTGATTCATCCACGTTCAATGAACTAATAATGATACATCAGGACTAGAACACAACTTATGGTTTTAATTTCAAAAAGGACATATAAAAGGCTTAACTTCTAAAATGAGAACATTTGAGTGGAAAAGTCCCTGTGACAGAAGTAATTGGCCTTGTAGACTGAATATGGGAAGGAGAGAGAGAGAGAAATCCAATGGACTGAGATGTGTGAGCTTTCCACCTGCCTCCTTGGGCTCTCTGTCTGCTTGAGGATCCTTGCCTCCACCACCAAATATGTATGAATGCCCTCTTGCTAACCCCAGCTCATGGCCTCAACCCACCTGTTATCTCCCAGTCTGTAAGTCAGGTCCCTCTGGCTCCTCCCATTTCCATATCCAGTATGTGTTTTCTATTGTAGTGCACAAACTACCATGAATTTAGTGCCTTAACACAGCCCCCACTGTTCAGTTCCCAGTTCTGTAGGTCAGAGTCCAGCACAGCATGACTGGGTATGTTGCTCACAGTCTTATGAAGCCAAAATCGAGGTGTCAGCCTGCCTGAATTCTCCTCTGGAGGTGGTGAGGAAAACTTGCTTCTGAGTTCATTCAGAATTCAGATCTTTGTGGTTGCGGGACTGAGATCACCATTGCCTGGGTGTCTGTCAGCCAAGGGCCATTGTCAGCTCCTAAAGGTCACCTGCATCTTTGGCATGTGGCTCGTTTCATCTTCAAGCCAGCAGAGGTACATCAAATTCTTCCCTGCTTTGAATCTCTGACTTCCTTCACCCCTGACCTCTGGATCAAGATTTAAGAAGATTTAAGATGATTAGGTCAGGCCCATCTGGATAATCTTAATTTATAGCCAACTGTGTTATATGGCATAACCTCATTATGAAAATGAAATCTATCACATTCACAATCCTGGGGATTATGCAGGGTAGAAGGAAATCTTGGGGACCATCTCAGAATTCTCCCCTCCACCTGCCATAGTTCCTTTTTTTTTTTTTTTTTGGCCAGATTTGAGAACATGATTTAATTCATTTCAGACTCTGGGACACCTGGTGGCTCAGTGTTTGAGCTTCAGCCTTTGGCTCAGGGTGTGATCCTGGAACCCCGGGATTAAGTCCCACATCGGGCTCCCTGCAGGGAGCCTGCTTCTTCCTCTGCCTGTGTCTCTGCCTCTTTCTCTCTCTGTCTCTCATGAATGAATAAATAAAATCTTTAAAAGTAATAATAATTCGATTCAGACTAAAGTGTGAATACCATAGCTTCTCTTGATAACCTTGGTCTTCAAAGACATCTCATTAACTTAAAATGATTTCCTGATGGAATTTCAGGCAGCGTTTTGGAGAGATTCAAAAATAGGTATGATGGTAGCTAGAGTATAAGTAACTGTTGACCACTTACACTGTTCTTTACTGCTAGGAATGGGAGTTCTTAACATGTGACCAAAGAAAACATACAAGATCAGTCATCCTGGATAAGAATTACCAAGTCACATCATTTTTCCTCTTTTATGCATTCTCAAAGATTTACCCGCTGTCCTTGCCTCAGCATCCTCTTCAGCAATCAGGAAGTTATCAGGAAAAAAATTAAATCAGTTACAATTCAATTCTCATGCAAAAAGGATAACAACCAATCAGCTTATTGCAACATTCAGCACACCCTACATAGCAAGAGGACCATCAAGTTGCCAGCTACTCTATATTCAGCCTTCCTTCTTCCAGCAATCATTTCTATAATTAGTACTGGCACATTGTGCCTAATTAGTTATTTCTGTGGCATATGGGCATGAAATGTATGTGTTCCTTAGTCACCCTATTTTACTGTTAAATTGCCTGTAGAGATTTTTCAAAAAATGAATAATTAAGCTTATTTCTTTGTCTCTTGTTTTCCAATTCCCTTAGATTCTATTCAGGTGATATAATTATAGTGTATCCATGGCAATGCTCATTATCTACATTTATAGGTGAAACTTTTGGGGGCTGCTGGTGAAATCATTTTTTTTCCTCTTAATCTGGCTTCAATCTATAGGCCAAGAGTGATGGAGAAGTTAAAAGTCACTGGTGCTAATATGGATTTGCCCTTTAGTGAGCATGGCACCTAATGCTCACATTCAATTCCCATCTGCATTTCCTTTTTGTTTCTTTTAAGCTTGACAGATAAATATGTATACCCTTTATCTACATCACAGTTTTGTTCTAATGAAGTTCTCAATTATAATAAATACTCAGACTATGTAATGCTACTGAAGGGGTTGTGATATTTTTAGACAAGGTACAAACAAAAATTTTAAATTTAAATAATGAGTTCCACAAAACACTTCAAACCACATTAAATTTAAAGTATCAAAGCATTTAATAAAATTAACTACTCTGATATCTTGCAGTACTAATCTCATAGGTATAAACCAAATGCCCCATTTTTAACTACTTTCCTGGTTGCAGTGCAAATAGCAAAAGATTTGGAGTCAGAGGAAATTAGTTTGAATTCCAATTCTAGATCTTCCTACTGTGAGACTGTCACCAAGTTACTGATCTTGTTTCCAATCTTGGTTTGATTATTTGAAAAATTAGAATAATAACTCTATAGGATTCTTGTGAAGATTAGAGACAGTATAATTGGCACATAGTAATTGATCAATTACTGTGCTGCCATTGTTACTACTGCATGGTCATGATATGGGACTTTTCTGAGAAGGCAGAGTCTTGGGCCATGCCCCAGAATTTCTGAATCAGAATCTGTGGTTTCACAAGATTTTCAGGTGATCTATATGCACATTAAAGTTAGGAAACCATCAGTGCTGAAGGCAGCAAGCTGATTTAACATGAGCATTTTATTCCAGCCAAATTAATGTTTCCATGGAGTATTTTGTACTCCATGGTTTGACACTAGATTATTTCAAATAGTTTGGATGTGTTGACAAATTCAAATTAATGGAATATCTCCTCTCTCCACTCCCTGGATGGCAGAAAAAAAAATAATACATCTAAAGAGGCTTTGAAGATCCTATAATCCAAATCCTATTTATACAGATCATGGCAACAAGGCTTAGGTTGATCAATGGGTCAGTGGTCAATCTGGCATCACACTCTTCTTCCTGGCTTAAGATAAAGATATTTTAGACTACACATTTAATTTAGTACATATATGTGAAGCTTTATTTTCTCAGATATAGATACCATAAGCTTAGCTAATTTAGTTAGTATGCTCAATATTGGGCAATTATTCCTATCATGCCTGCTCTAAAAAGGCAGTACACTGGGTATTTAACAGCCACAGGGAGCAAAGAATTAGGGTACAAATATGAAGTAGACAATGTAATAGAATGCTTAAGAGCTTAGACCTTGGGGTCAGATTCAAATCTTGATTCTGGCCCTATACTTAACTCCCTTTATCCCTATCTCTCTGTGAAATGAAGCTAATAAAATGTGTTTTATAAAGCTGTGAATAAAAAATGTAGACCCACGTAAGGATTTAGCATTGAGCAAGGCAATCATAATTGCTCAATAAACAATGGCAGGATGGTTTGCATTATTTGGCATGGCTGATGAACTCACAGACAGGAAAGGAAGCACACACGAACACAGGTAATTCATTCTGTGTCCTAAAAAAAGGACCGAAGTTATAGAAGCTATTTTAATGGGGAAGAATTTGTTAAAAGAAAAAAAAAGGTAGGTATGTGAAAACAGAAAAGATGAAGGAAAAAAAAAAGAACACCAGAGTATCCTACAGTTAGTAGCTATAGGAAGCAAGATGAGGGATTAAAGAGTGAAGAGGATAGAATCATTAAAATTTAGAATCCTGGAGGAGGAGGCCTGTTAAACAGGAAGTTGGACCTCTGCGAAGAGGACACTGCTTGCCTGGTGTCTCTGTCTTGGGCATCAGAAAGCTGGGTCTGCCAAATTGAGGAAACTGCAAACTGGATTTAGTGGCTACAAATGGATGGTGCCTCTGCTGCCTGCAGCTCACAGCAAAAACAGACAGGAAGCTCATAGGACAGAGCAAGCTCTTCCCTTCCTTTAGACTTCCTCTCTCCTGCTATTACTGTCTATTTAGGAAACCTAATGGACAGCTGCTTGCTAAGGACAGCTGTGGCTTCCAGAACAGCAGCCCCAGCCAGCATCCCAAACCAGAGCGCTGGAGGACAGATTTGGAGGGGAGAGACAAGCACTTTCTAAGGAACAGTAGGTCAAGTTGTTGTAATGTGAACCGAGTGCTAAGTGCCACATGTGAGTCTACATTTTAAGGGCTAGCGAGACCAGAGGGAGAAAATAAATACTTCCAGCTCTGGCCATGGCAGCCCATGAGCTCTACGTTCGAGAAGAGATAAGAAATGGCTCCGTGAAGTTTCTTTTTCCTCTCTTTCCATTCCCCAACTGTTAAATATGGAAAAGTGGAAAACCAGGAACTTGTGCATCCTTACTCTGGTCTTCAGCAAATCTGGCAGATAATTGATCCCCTGAAACAAAGGGGGGAGGAACCACTATGACCCTGATTTTTCAAAAGCAGTTGTTTTCCAATTTGTCTGTGGTTTGTCTCTGACTGCTTAGGTGGTTTTTGTTTGTTGTTTGTTTTGTGTGAAGTTTTTTTGGGGGGAAGATTCTTATAATTCTGTCTCAGAACAGAATAAGGGGGTGGGGATCCAGGTAGGAAAACAGTAACCGTCAACCGCACAGAAGAGAAGACTCCAGTGGGGTATGCCATCGCATCCTCAGCTGTCAACTCTTACAACACGGTGGAGAGTTCTCTTTTCATGTGCTCCTGAATTTGGGCATCCATCAGCAAACCAAATGCCAAGTGCTTAACTTAAAAGTGATAAAAAGTCTTCTGGCTCATGGGTGGACAGCATCATGACACTAGCCTTTACCTTCAGCAAAAAAGAGGTCCCCCACAAAAAGTAATCTGGAAAAAAAACATTAGAATATAAACAAAACCAAGGAAAAATGGGAGTGCAGCACCGAATGTGGGGAGAGGAAGTCACCATTTGTAAGTTTGCATTTTCCCCATTCTGCGCTAAATGACACTAATCCGCTATATTATGCATTTTATTCATATCAAAAACAAGAACTAGCAGGGAAATCACATATCTATTTTTCAAGGAAGAAAAGGCAGGTGGATCCTTGGTCCTTTGGGATTTTTTTCTTTTTAAGGTGATATTCACATTTAACATATGTGTTAACCTTCCCTGATACTCACTCTTTCTAGAATAGATACCATACTGTGCCCTTCTTAAGGAATCAAATAGGTCATCAAAAGATACCAGATTCTAAACACCTCCTTGAACTGAGATTCCATATATTTTAAAAATATATAAGGAATATACATGAATAATATATTTTGTAATGTATTAGTTTACTAGGGCTGCCATTACAAAATACCACAGACTCAGTGGTTTAAGCAACAGAAATTTTCTCATGGTTCTGGATACTGGAAGTCTAAAATCAAGGGGACAGCACAGTGGATTTCTGTCCAGGAGGCTTCTCTCCTTGGCTTGCTGATGGCTGCCCTCTCTCTGTGTCCTCACATGGCCTTTTGTCTGAGTGTACCCATCCCTGGTGTCTCTTCCTCTTCTAACAAGGACAACTGTCATATTGGATTAGGGCCCACCTTAAGGGCCTCATTTTAACATAATTACTTTGTAAAGATCATAGCTCCACATATGGTGACAGTCTGAAGTGTTGGTTGGGACTTCAACATATGAATTTTGAAAGGATACAATTAATCGCATCACATGTAATAAAGAGTGTAAAAATATTAACATAATAAGAAATTCCTACTAGTCTGAAGTACCAGATTTCTCTATTATTCAATTCTTATAAAGTTAAGATGTTAGGAAAAAACTAATGTAGTCCATTTTGCTGTCTATGGAAAAGCATTTTTTGCCAATTAGCTACCCACTGTAGCTAAGTACTTCAGTCTCCATAGTGATAGAAGTGGTCAATATTCAAAGATACCAACATCTTCAACTGAACAAAACCAAATGAATACATACTTATTGAATGAAATCTCTAAATAAAATAGCCATATTCATAAATCTCAAATATATATATATGTGTGTGTGTGTATACACATATATATGTCTTTGTCCTGCAGCAAATCCCATTTAAAGTGATATCAACTCCCATTAAACCCATGGTAGTCCTGAGAAATTATGGAGGAGTTATGTCCTGTTTGAGATTTTTTTCTTTAATTAATCTCAGCTCCAAAGATTTCTTCTTTTGTTTTAGCCAAAATGCAGAATCAGCTCTTACAGAAATATAATACTAAGCAATATTGTAGTAAATTATGAACTTTAATGTGTTTTGTATAGGGAACAACCTATGAAAGGCAATATTTATAGCATTTTCATTTATGATCCCAGTAGACTAACCACACCATTCTTAATCTAGGAATGAAAACCAAAACCTTCACATAACTTTACACAATCTCAGATGTTCTAGATATAAAATATTTAAGGAAAATCATTCTGAGGAAAGACGTTTCCCTCAGTCAGCAGTTTCTCTCACTTTTCCTGCTGCATATGCCTGACAAAAATATAATAAATTCTAACACTCAGATGCATACACTGATGCATTTGCAATGAGGTCCTGTTTTGAAGTTTAGCTATGCTCTATAACTAGGTTAACAGGTGACAATAGTCATATGAGGTTCATAAAGGGAAATAAAAAATGTATTTATGCAAGTATTTTGGACATGAGACTTTTCATGAAACTTGAAACTCCCATGTGCATGTAAGGTGACATAATTATTCCACTGACTATAAGTTTTAAGAAGAGTACCCTTAAGAGCTATATAGCTGTGGTTTCTTGCTGCTCCCTGCTGCAGAGGTGGATAGCTATGTACAGACTTTGTTCTTCCCACCTTCTCATTTAAAAATAAATCTCTAAAGAACTTGAATGTAAAAGCATTAGCTTAACATTTCATTAATAATTTCAATGCAAAAAAAGCAAAAGAAATATGAAATCACCCACACAGAATGTGTTATGTTCTTGAGTTCCTGTTATATTTGTAAAATGGTTCCTAATTTAGAAAGGAAAGGAATAGAAAAAAAGAAAAATAACTTTTACTTGAAATTTTCTGTATTGGATGTATTTTTAAAGACAATAAAACTAGAAAATTTGTATTCCTAAATTTGATAAGATCTAAATGCATTTATTATAATTTGCAACTAAGGCTACTATGAAATTACTGTCCTTTAAAATTTTTATTATATTACAATAAAAATTATAATATATATTATTTTATTAATGACTTTTTATTTGAGGCTTATAAGTTACAAAAAAGTAAATGGAATATGTATTTAAATGATAAAAGTAAAGAAATAAATCAGTTTCTGAAAAGAAGGCAGAAGCTACCAAACAATGACAATATAATTTATATAAAAATGCTCTCTTGATAAAATTATTCCTCAGACTTTCAACTTTTCCTGGCTCAATTTTTTTTAAAGAATTTATTTATTTATTTGAGACAGAGAGAATGAGCAGGGAGGATGGGCAGTGGGAAAGGAAGAAGCATACTCTTCACTGAGTACAGAGCCTGACGTGGGGCTGGATCCTGGGACCACAAGATCATGCCCTGAGCTAAAGGCAAGTGCTTAACTAACTGAGCCACCCAGGAGCCCCTCTCAAGCTCATTTTTATCACTAATGGTATAAATGAACTAGGAGGAAAAATATTGCAGTAAACAGTATTCAAACACACTATTCATAATATTATCATAATGAATATTTTATACCAGTAAATACTGCTTCCAAGAATTGTCTGGGGACACCTGGGTGGCTCAGCTGTTGAGAATCTGCTTTCAGCTCGGGGCATGATCGAGTCCCACATTGGGCTCCCTCCACGGAGTCTGCTTCTCTCTCTGTCTAGGTCTTTTCCTCTCTCTCTCTCTCTCTGTATCTCTCATGAATAAATAAATAAAATATTTTTTAAAAAAGAATTGTCAGTACTTCTTCACATAATTATTCATTAGCATCAAAGGAAAGGCATTAAATTGTATAGAATCAAAAAACACCCTAAATAGCCAAAGCAACCTTGAGAAAGAACAAAACTGGAGGTATTATAATCCCAGATTTCAAGATATACTACAAAGCTATAGTAATCAAAACAGTATGGTACTGGGACAAAAATAGATGCAGATCCATGGAACAGAATAGAGAACTCAGAAATAAACCTACTTCAGTGTGATCAATTAATCTATAACAAAGAAGGCAAGAATACACAATGGGGCAAAGATAGTCTCTTTAATAAATGGTGCTGGTAAAACTGGACAGCTACATGCAAAAGAATGACTGGATAACTTTCTCATGCTATACACAAAAATAAATTCAAAATAGATTAAGGACCTAAATGTGAATCATGAAATAATAAAAATCTGAGAAGAGAGCACAGGCAGTAATTTCTCTGTTGTCAGCCATAGCAACATTTTTCTAAATATATCGCCTGATGCAAGGGAAACAAAAGCAAAAATAAACTATTGAAACTTCATTAAAATAAAAAGCTTCTGCACAGGGAAGGAAACAATCAACAAAACTAAAAGACAACCTACTGACTGCAAGAAGATATTTGCAAATGACATAACCAATAAGGGATTAGTATCAAAAATATATAAAGAACTGATACATATCAACACCCAGAAAACAAATAATCCAATTAAAGTGAGTAGAAGACATGAACAGACATTTTTCCAAAGAAGACATCCAGATGGCCAACAGTTACATGAAAAGATATTCCACATGACTCATCATCAGGGAAATGCAAATTAAAACTACAATGAGATATCACCTCACACCAGTGAGAATGTCTAAAATAAACACAAGAAACAAGTATTTGCAAGGACATGGAGAGAAAGGAACACAGGTACACTGTTAAGGGCAACATAAATTGGTGCAGCCACTGTTGAAAACAGTATGGAGCTTCCTCAAATAATTAAAAATAGAAATACCATAGAAACCAATAATTCCACTACTGAGTATTTACCCAAAGAAAAAAACCTATAATTTGAAAAGATATAGGCATCCCTATGTATACTGAAGCATTATTTATAGTAGCCAAATCATGGAAGCAGCTCAAATGTCCATCCATAGTTTGAATACATAAAGAAGGTGGTGTGTGTGTGTGTGTGTGTGTGTGTGTGTATAAATGGCATTCTATTCAACCATAAAAAGGATGAGATCTTGCCATTTGTGACAACATGAATCAACCTAAAGTGCATTATGTTAAGTGAAAATAAGTCAGAGATAGGCAAATACCATATGATTTCGCTTATATGTGGAATGATTAAAAAACAAAAGAAATGAATAAAGAAACATGCAAACAAAAAGCAGAAAAGAGGGTGGGAGGATGGGTAAAATGGGTGAAGGGGAGTATATATATATATATATATATATATATATATATATATATATATAAGAAAGACACTAAAAACATGGTTTGGATTATTTAAAACTAACTCAGCCTTGTCCTAGGACTGAAAGAACCCAGGACAGGCTGAAAACATTGTTCGGTAGAATCTTAAGTTAAATGGAGGCCATAAGGACATTCCATAAACTTTGGTTTTATTCGGAGCCTTTTCAGTTAATTAGGATGAGAGGAAAGAATTAAATAGCTTTTTAAAATCCCATATAAACTGGAACCAACCTAACCCCAAGTCGACAGACGTTAGCTAGCAATCAGCTCTGGTTTGGGCCCTTTGGAAAGAATCTTGGGTGTAAAAGCAATGTACAGAAAACCAAGTCCTGGGCTTTGACATTGCACATGTCAATCCAGGTAGGGAGTAGCCACTTCACAAATCTCTAAAGGGTACATAACATATAATTTTATTCATGTATTAGATATGTGATGCTCTTGTTACTCAATAATACCTTGACAAGGACATGCACAGCAATGATAAATTAAGCAACAGAAAGGTACAGAAAAGAAACGAATGACCAACAGTTTAATAAAATATTCAACTTCACAAGAAATCTAAATTTTAACATAATTAATGTTTGGCAGTCTTACTTGTCATGCTGACAAATATTTTTAATAATAATAAGCAACATTAGAAAACATTCAAGCACACACTTCTCTGTATACACTATTGGTGACAACAAGAGTGTGACCACCTTGGAACACAAGGGGCAATATGTTTCAAGGAATTTAATGATGCTCACCATCACTGTGCCAGCAAGTCCACCTTGAGGACGGTAGAGTTAGGATATAACTAGGAAAATAGTTAAGAATTGTGTACTGAGATAATGCTCACAAAACCATTCCCAGGAGTAAAGAGATGGAAATAATTTACATGTCTTGAGGAAAGCCCATCTCTAACAAAAGTTGTGGGATTCTTCTGCCTATGATACAGAAACTGCAAAAGAACATCCCTCCCACTCTAAATTATAACCTTCTTGAGTATATCAAAGAGCCGAAGGTACAAGGCAAACAAATGAGCAGAACTCTAAAGAGTGACAAATTCCACCCAGGGAGTTAAGACACATGAATGGGTTTGCTTTGGAAGTACAGGTAGAAGAGATGTTCCTCTTACAAATAAACAAAGAGAAAATGCTGGAATTTAAACTAATTCTTAAAGGTGAAGTATGGGTTAAAATGACAGTTCAACATATCTGAGAGCCCCGGACATGAGGTAATCTTCACTCGTGTCACAAACTCTTCAGGGTGCTTAGGAAAAATACAGGGAATGGAACAGAAGACAAAGAGAGTGTTCCCCAATGAGGCACATAAAATACTGCTCATTTCTCAGACTTCTCACACATAGGAAGTCAAAGCCTATAGTCACTGGAGGAGAGGTAAGATGTATTCCTATCCCCAGGTCCCAGACAAAGATGCATTACTTCTGAGGGAGAGGTAGATGCAAAGACTCCTGCCTTTGCAGAGAAGGGTAAGAAGACTTCTTAGTCCCAGGATCCTGCACCTATGCAAAGCAGGGGCTACTGTTGGTTGAAGCATAGGGAACTCTCTCTCATCCAAGACCTCTACTGCTACAAAGCAGAATTCCCTTGTCATGGGTTGGAGGGAGGGATGAGAATGTTAAGAAGGCTCCACCCTCAGCACTCAGCTGAAGACTTGCCTAAAATTGGAGCTGGGAAAACCAAGGACTCCCTTGTCTCCATGATGAACTGAAAACTAAATAACAAGCAACTGTTGGGAGAAAGACAAGAGTGTGGAGAAAGATCTCCCTGGATGTGCGGATGTGTAGGGACTACTGAAAGCTGAGGGTAGAGCAGGATCCTTAAAAAAAAAAAAAAAAAAAATGCTGCTCACCTTCCTAATGGAGAAATTTGAAGTCTGGAGTACACTGAAGGCTAACACAAACCCAACACACCTAATGGACTCGCCCTCCAACACCAAGCACCTGATTGGGAAAAAAAAAAAGTCTGCTCATTTCTGCTACTGTTTTACACAAACTGCCTAGCCTTTAATAAAAAATAATGAGACACACAGAAAAGAAAAAAGATTCAACCATTGTCAACAAAAAAAGCAATAAATTATGGCCTCTATTATGCAGGCATTTGAAATGATATTTAGAATATAAAAATATTCCCATGATATGGTCATTAACTTGGGAAAAAAGTTTAGACATGTATCTCCTAATATTCACATAAATAAATAGAATGAATTACTGGAAGCATTATACCAAAAATGTGCTTGTACTCAAGTGATGGCATTATTTTTTAATGTGCTTTTATTTCTATCTTTATATTCTAGGTTTGATGCATTGCTGTCACACATTTTATATAATAATAATAAGCTCCGTCTAGTAAAAACATATATGACTGTAAAAGACTTTTTTTTCATGATTTCTGTTGCCTAAAAGGAATTTAGACTGCTTGGCAACCAGAAAAGCTACAAGTATCAGTTCAGTGAAAAAGAGATGACTCACTGGTGGTCAAAATGTTTAATTGACCTGTAACTGAAAGGCTGGGCAAAAAAATACCCCAAAACATGATTCTTAATCAGAGAAGTAATAATAATGTTGCTGCAACAATCAACATCACCAGTTTAGCATTTTCTAAGTGACATGAACACTACATATATTAGCTTATATCCAAAATGATCCCTACTTACAGATAAGCAAAGTGACATCTAACTTTGAATGTATTTAAAATATCAGCAGTTATCAAATATAATTAATATTAAGCAAGTCATGATGATGATAAATGTAAAAATAGCTGTTAAGTTTAGTATTTTCTGATACTAATCACCTGATATTCTAGACTCTGTCCTAACTGTTTTAGACATAGTTTCAAAATAACTCTTTAACTGAATTTAAGATAGTTTGTGCCCACAATCATACAGCTGGTAAGGGAAGGTGTCCAGGTTCAAAGAAATATCCAGCATATTTCAAAGTACAGTCCCTTATCTCCTGTAATTTATAGACATGACATTGAATGTCCTGAAATTGGATCAATCTGTCAAATTCCTTCCTGTAACATAACCTCAAGTACTTTATAGGATATTCCTGATTTTTGCCAAGGGTCTGGATTCTGGTTTGGTGAATATTCCTTGCTAGTCAGTTTCTGGACATTTAAAAACTTATTTAAAATAGAGTTTTAAACTAAAAAGTGGTGGTAGATAGACAACAAAATGGCCACAATACCCCAATCCTCCCTGTATCCAAGTCTTTGCAATATGACTTTGTAGCTTCCCTTATCAAAGAGTGAAATCTATTTTCCTATACTTTAACTCTATTTTAAATAAGTTTTTAAATTTTAATTCTGATATAAAATACAGTGTTATATTAGTTTCAGGTGGAAAATATAGTGATTAAAAATTCTATACATTACTCAGTGCTTATCATGATAAGTGCATTCCTTAATCTCCATCATCTATTTAACCCATCCCCTACCCATCTATCCTCTGGTAACCATTAGTTTGTTCCCCATAGTTTAATCTCTTTCCTAGTTTGTCTTTCCCTCTCTCTCTTTTTTTCCCTTTGCTCATATGTTTTATTAATTAAATTCCACAATATGGGGGAAATCACGTGGTATTTGCCTTTCTTTGAATGATGTATTTTGCATAGCCTAATACTCTTTAGCTCCAACCCTGTCATTGTAAATGGCAAGATTTCAATTCATTCTTTTTTATGGCTAATATTCCCGTGTGTGTGTGTGTGTGTGTGTGTGTGTGTGTGTGTGTGCCACATCTTCTTTATTCATTCATCAATTGATGGACATTTTGGCTCTTTACACAATTTGGCTATGGTTGATAATGCTGAAGTTTTGTATTATTTGGGCAAATACCTAGTGGTACATTTGCACGATCATAGGGTAGTTCTATTTTTACTTTTTGAGAAACTTCGATGCTCTTGTCCAGAGCGGCCACACCAGTTTGCATTCCCACTAACAGTGTAAGAGGGTTCCCCTTTCTCCACATCCTCACCAACACCTATTGTTTCCAGTGTCATTAATTTTAACCATTCTCACCATACTCACCATAGTGTAGGTGATACATCAGTTTTGAATTGTATTTCCCTGATGATGAATGAAATTGAGCATCTTTTCATGTATCTGCTGGCCACTTGGATGTCTTCTTTGGCAAAATGTGTATTCGTGTCTTCTTCCCATTTCTTAATTTGATTGTTTTTTGGATGTTGAGTTTAATATGTTCTTTATAGATTTTGTATACTCAACCTTTATCAGATATATAATTTTGCAATATCTTCTCCTGTTCCATAGGTTGCCTTTTAGTCTTGTTGATAATTTTCTTTACTGTGAAGAAGCTTTTTATTTTGATGAAGCCCCAAGAATTTATTTTTTATTTTGTTTCCCTTGCCTCAGGAGACATATCTAGTAGAAAGTTGTAGCAGCAGAGATCAAAGAGGTTGCTACCTGTCTAGGGTTTTCTAGGTTTCCTGTCTGGCTTCCTGTCACACATTTAGGTCTTTCATCCATTTTGAATTTATTTTTGTGTATGATGTAAGAAACTGGTCTAGATTCATTCTTTTGTATGTTGCTGTCCAGTTTTTGCAGCACCATTTGTTGAAGAGACTGTCTTTTTTCCATTGGATGTTCTTTTCTGCTTTGTCAAAAAGTAGTTGACCTTATAATTGTGGTCCATTTCTGGGCTTTCTATTCTGTTCCATTGATCTATGTGCCTCTGTGCCAGTACCATACTGTCTGGATGACCACAACTTTGTAATAAAGCTTAAAATCTGGAATTGTGATGCCTCGATTCTTGGTTTTCTTTTTCAGGATTGCTTTGACTATTTGGGGTCTTTTGTGGTTCCATAACATTTTAGAATTGTTTGTTTAAGATCTGTGAAAAACACTGGCCTGAGGGATGCCTGGGTGACTCAGCAGTTGGGCGCCTGCCTTCGGCTCAGGTCATGATCCCGGGATCTGGGATTGAGTCCTGCATCGGGCTCTGTGCAAGGAGCTTCTTCTCCCTCTGCCTATGTCTCTGCCTCTCTGTGTCTCTCATGAATAAATAAATCTTTTTTAAAAATTCTGGTTGGATTTTGATAAGGATTACATTAAGTGTGTAGATAGCTTTGGGTAGTGTAGACATTTTAACAATACTTGTTCTTCCAATACAGAAGTATGGAATATCTCTCCATGTCTTTCTGTCATCTTTAATTTCTTTCATAAGTGTTCTATAGTTTTCAGAGTACAGAGCTTTTATCTCCTTTGTTAGGTTTATTCCTAGGTGTCTTACGGGTTTTGGTGCAATTGTAAATGGGATCAATTCTTTTGTTTCTCTTTCTGCTTCTTCATTATTGGTGTATAGAAATGCAACAGGTTTTTGTATCTTGATTTTGTGTCCTGAAACTTTACTGGATTCGTGTATCCATTCTAGCAATTTTTTGGTGGAGTTTTTTAGATTACTATCATATCATCTGCAGACAATGAAAGTGTGACTTATTACTTGCTCATTTGGATGCTTTTTATTTATTTTTGTTGCTGATTCCTGTGGCTAGGACTTCCAATACTATGTTAAAAAATAGTGGTGGGAGTAGACATCCCTATCTTGTTCCTGACCATAGAGGAAAAGCTCTCAGTTTTTCCCCACTGAGTATGATGTTCACTGGGAGTGGCCTTTATTATGTTGAGGTATGTTCCCTCTAATCCTACTTTATTGAGGGATTTTACCATGAATGGATGTTGTACTTTGTCAAGTGCTTTTTCTGCATCTATTGAAAGGATCATATGGTTCTTATTCTTTCTTTTATTAATGTGGTATATTAAGTTGATTGAATTGGGAATATTGAACCACCCTTATAACTCAAGAATAAATCCCACTTGATTGTGGTGAATGATTCTTTTAAAGTACTGTTGGATTCGGTTTACTGGTATTTTATTGAGAATTTTTGCATCCATGTTCATCAGGGATATTAGCCTATAATCCTCTTTTTTAGTGGAGTCTTTATCTGCTTTTGGTATCGGGGTAATGCTGGGCTTGTGGAATGATTTTGGAACTTTTCCTTCCATTTATATTTTTTGGAACAGTTTGAGAAGAATAGGTATTAATTCTTCTTTAAATGGTTGGTAAAATTTACCTGTGAAGCCATTTGGCTCTGGACTTGTTTGTTGGGAGATTTTTGACTGTTTCAATTTCTTTGCTAGTTATCAGTCCATTTCAGTTTTGGTAGTTTTTATGTTTCTAGGAATGCATCCATTTTTTCTAGGTTGTCCAATTTGCTGGCATATAGTTTTTCATAAATTCTAATTGTTTATATTTCTATGGTGTTAGTTGTTATTTCCCTTCCCTCATTTGTGATTTTATTTATTTGGGTCCTTTCTCTTTTCTTTGGTAAGTCTGGCTAGGAATTTATCAATTTTACTACTTTTTTCCAAAGAATCAGCTCCTAGTTTCATTGATCTGTTCTACTGTGTATGCATCTGTGTGTGTGTGTGTGTGTATGTTTAATTTCTATATCATTTATTGTGCTCTAATCTTTATTTCTTTTCTTCTGCTGGCTTTAGGCTTCATTTGTTATTTTTCTAGCTCCTTCTTTAGGTGAAAGGTTAGGTTGTTTATTTGAGATTTTTCTTGCTTCTTAAAGTAGGCCTATATTGCTATATACTTCCTTCTTAGAACTATGTTTGCTGCATTGTAAAGGTTTTGGACTGTTCTGTTTTCGTTTTCATTTGTTTCCATGTATTTTTTCATTTCTTTGATTTCCATTCTTTCTTTAGTAGCATGCTGTTTAGCCTTCATATATTTGCAGTCTTTCCAATTTTTTTTCTTGTAGTTGACTTCAGGCATCATACTATTGTGGTCAGAAAATATGCATGGTATGATCTTAATTTTTTTGTACTTGTTGAGGTATGATTTGTGATGTAGTATGTGATCTATTCTGGAGAATGTTCCATGTGCACTTGAAAAGAATGTGTATTCTGCTGCTTTAGGATAGAATATTCTGAAAATACCTGTTAAGTCCATCTGCTCCAGAGTGTCATTCAAAGCAATTGTTTTCCTTATTGATTTTCTGCTTAAATGACCTGTCCATTGCTGCAAGTGGGGTGTTAAAGTCCCCTACTATTATTGTATTATTATCCATGAGTTCCTTTATGTTTGTTATCTTTTTATGTATTTGGGTGCTCTCATCTTGGGTGCATAAATATTTACAATTGTTAAATCTTCTTGTTGGATTGTCCCCTTTATTATGATGTAGTGCTTTTCTTCATTTCTTGTTACATGCCAGTCTTCATGCCAGTCTTTGTTACAGTCTTTGCTTTAAAATCTAGTTTTTGTGATATACATATGGCTACTCCAGCTTTCTTTTGATGCAAATTAGCACAATAAATGATTATCCATCCCCTCCCTTTCAATCTGCAGGTGTCTTTAGGTTTGAAATAAGTCTCTTGTAGGCAGCATATAGATGGGTCTTGTTTTTTTATTCACTCTAACATCCTGTGTTTTGGTGGAAACATTTATTCCATTAACATTAAGAGTAATTATTGATAAATATGTATTTAGTGCCATTTTATTACTTGTCTTTTGTTGTTGTTTCTGGAGATTTTCTCTGTTCCTTTCTTGTCTTTGTCATTTTTCATCTTTCCTTTCCACAGCTGGTTTAGTGGTCATGAACTTCATTAGTTTTGTCTGAGAAATCCTTATCTCTCCTTCTATTCTGAATGATAATCTTTCTGGATAGAATATTCTTGTTGTATATTTTTCCCATTCAGCACATTGAATATATCTTGCAGCTGTCTTTTGCCCTGCCAGTTTCTGTGGAGAGATCTGTTGTAGGTATTTCTTTCACCTTGTTGCTATTAAGATTTTTTCTTTATGGCTATATTTTGCAAAATTTATTACAGTATGTCTTGGTATTGGCCTGCTTTTATTGATTTTTATGGGACTTTTCTGTCCCTCCTGGATTTGAATATCTGTTTCCTTCCCCAGATTAGGAAAGTTTTCAGCAATGATTTCCTCAAAACCTTTTCTGTCCTCTTTCTCTCTCTTCTTCTGAGACTCCTATAATATGAATGTTATTACATTTGTTGGAGTCACTAAGTTCTCTAAATCTATTCTTGTGTTGCATGATTCTTCATTCTCTCTTTTGTTCTGCTTCATTATTTTTCCATGATTTTGTCTTCTACATCACTTGTTTGTTCTTCTGCTTCTTCCAGACTTGTGTTCATTGCATCAAGTCTTTTTTCCAATTTGTTACTGCATTCTTCATTTCTGACTGATTCTTTTGTGGTAAGGACTTCCCTGAAGTCTTTCATTCTTTTCTCAAGCCCAGCCTTATGATTATTGATTTAAATTATCCATCATACATGTTACTTATATCTGTTTCACTTAGATCTCTGGCCATGCACCCTTTGTCCCCAGAGAGACACCACCCTGAATGCTACCTCTCAGGGATATGCTCCAAAGCGAATAATACCCACCTACTCCCTTCCTCCAACCCCATGTGTCCCAAGAGTTCAGATCACTGTTTCTGTGCCATCCAGGAGTAGGGCAGTGCCCTCAAAGCTCTATTCTAGCCAAGCCCCCAACCTTTAAAATTCTAGTCTTTAAGCCCCACTGGTTACAAGAACCCAGGAAAATTTTGTTTTCCCAGCCAATGGCTTTGAGGAAATGTTTTGCTTTTGTGTTCCCTTGTGTGTTCCCCCTCTCTCATCTTTCTCTGTGACCACAGTTCTCTCCCCTTTCCAGCACCTGTGATCCATTTCTCCCTTAAGCCATGTCTCTGCACTTCCTACCTTCTCTGATGTGGCTTCTTCTCCTTCTTTAGTTGTAGAGTTTGTTCTGTCAGTCTTCAGGTTGATTTCTGGGGTATTTCTAATGATCTGATAATTATCCAGTTATGTTTGAGGGAATAGATGAGCCTAGGGCCTTCCTAGTGTGCTGCCATCTTAGCTTCTATCATTGTATCTTCTTGTTGGTTTGTTCCCTTTATTATTATATAGAATCCTTTATCTCTTGTTACAGTCTTTGTTTTTAAGTCTATTTTATCCCATATAAGTATTACCACCCCAGCTTTTATTCTATCATCCATTGCATGATAAATATTTCTCCTTTCCCTCATTTTCAATCTGAGGTGACCTTAGGTCTGAAATGAGTCTCTTGTAGGCAGCATATAGATGGGTCTTAGTTGTTTTTTTTATTAACCCATTCTCTCACCCTATGTCTTTTGATTGAGGTATTTAGTCCATTTACATTAAAAGTAATTATTGGTAGATATGTGTTTGCCATTTTGTTGCTTGTTTTGTGGTTGTTTTGTAATTTTTCTCTGATATTTTCTTTTTTTGCTCTCTTTCATGGTTTGTTGGCTTTCTTTACTGATATACTTGGATTCATTTCTCTTCACTCTTTGCATATATACTATCAGTTTTTGATTTGTGGTTATCATTAGGTTTGTACATAACATCTTCTGTGTGTAGTACAATATACATAGTTGATGGTTGCTTAAGTTTGAACACATTCTTTACTCCTCTCCCCCTCATACAACATTTTAGATATATGATGTCATATTTTGTATATGTATCCTTTTATTTTGTGAATCTTTTGACTGATTTTTAAGAACTACTTTTTTGTACTGCTGTTGTGCTTCCAACTTCTCATACTGTCATTTATGGTCTTTCCTTTCCACTCAGAGTTCCTCTTAATATGTCTCTAGCTCTGGCTTAGTGGTTATGAACTCTTTTAGTTTTTGTTTGTCTGAGAAACACTTTATTTCTCCTTCTATTCTGAATGATAACCTTCATGGATAGAATATTCTATCTGGCTGCAGATCTTTCCCTTTCAGCACTTTGAATATATCATGCCACTCTCTTGTGGCCTGCATTTTCTGATGAAAAATCTACTAATAGCCTTATGAGGTGTCCTTTGTCTGTAATTGTCTTTTCTCTTGCTCCTTAAAAATTTTTTTCTTTATCAATACTCTTTGCCATTTTAATTACTATATGTCCTGGTGTGGACTCCTTGGGTTGATTTGGTGTACCTTCTGTACTTTCTGGACCTGTATATCTGTTTCCTTCCACCAGATAATGGAAGTTTTCAGCTATTATTTCCTTAAACAAATATTGTGCCCCCTTTTCTCCCTTCTCCTTCTGGGATCCCTATAATGAAAATGTTACTACAGTTGATGGAGTCATGAATTCTTTAAGTCTGTTGTCATTTTGCATAATTCTTCCTTCTCTCATTTCTTCAGCTTGACTACTTTCCATTACTCTGTCCTCCGGGTCACTGATTTGTTCTGCTTCTTCTAGTCTGCTATTTATTACATCAAATGTATTTTCAATTTCATTTATTGTGTTCTTCACCTCTGACTGGTTCTTATCTCATGTAAAGGGTCTCACTGATGTCCTTCACCCTTTTCTCACATCCAGAAAGTACCTTTATGATTATTACTTTAAATTCTCCATCTGGTATATTACTTATATCCGTTTCTCTTAGATCTCTTGCTGTAATTTGGTCCTATTCTTCCATTTGATATGTGTTCCTCTGTCCATTTTGTCTAACTCTCTGTGTCCATTTCTGTGTGTTTGGAAATGCAGCTACATCTCTTGCTCTTGAATGTAATGATCTTATGAAGAAGAGGTCCTGTCGTACCACATAGTGCAATGTCCCGTTTCCCAGGGTCTGGTGCTTCAGAGACTGTCTCCTATGTGTGTTATTTGTACTCTGTTCTTGAGTCCTGGCCATTTTATCCCTTGGTCTAGTTTTCTGCAGAGGCTTTCTTGTCTTATGCAGGCAGTGTTTTTTGTATATAAATTTATTTTTTATTGGTGTTCAATTTGCCAACATATGGAATAACACCCAATGCTCATCCTATCAAGTGCCCCCCTCAGTGCCCATCACCCAGTCACCCCCATCCCCGCCCACCTCCCTTTCCACCACCCCTAGTTTGTTTCCCAGAGTTAGGAGTCTTTATGTTCTGTCTCCCTTTCTGATATTTCCCACTCATTTTTTCTCCTTTCCCCTTTATTCCCTTTCACTATTTTTTATATTCCCCAAATGAATGAGACCATATAATGTTTGTCCTTCTCCAATTGACTTATTGCACTTAGCATAATACCCTCCAGTTCCATCCATGTCAAAGCAAATGGTGGGTATTTGTCGTTTCTAATGGCTGAGTAATATTCCATTGTATACATAGACCACAGCTTCTTTATCCATTCATCTTTTGATGGACACCGAGGCTCCTTCTACAGTTTGGCTATTTTGGACATTGCTGCTATAAACATCGGGGTGCAGGTGTCCCGGCGTTTCACTGCATCTGTATCTTTGGGGTAAATCCCCAGCAGTGCAATTGCTGGGTCGTAGGGAAGATCTATTTTTAACTCTTTGAGGAACCTCCACACGGTTTTTCAGAGTTGCTGCACCAGTTCACATTTGCAGGCAGTGTTTTGTCCCTGGTTGGCTGGGGTGCATTTTAACAAGATGTGCAGTGATCTGCTTACAAAATTGGCCCTGCCACCATCACTGCCTGAACTGAGACCCAGCAAATGGTGTGGGTCAGAGATGGTGCTGGCAAGGTTTGTGCAGGTCTTCTGTGAGAGAGGCTCTGCAGAGCAGAGACTGAGGCAAGTATGACTGGAAAGGGTGGATCTGCCAAAGCATAAGGGGCAGGGCTTGATGTAAGCATGTTAGGTATGCTGGTTCCTTCAGATGGCAATGTATATACACTGGGGAGTAGCGGACGGAAGTAGCTCCTGTCAGCTTGTCTGTTCCTGGAGGGGTCTCCCCATGATCCCTGCCTGTCTAGGCTATGCCCTCCCATAGTAAATCACTATCTCCCCCATGTGCCCCAAAGGGATTTTTTCAAACCACTGCTTCCAACCTATATCTGCACTGGCTGTTTGTCCTATTGTCTATATGAGTGAGGACTCAGTTTCCTAATACCCTCCAGGCTCTCCCAGAGCTGAACCTGCTGAATTTTAAAAGTCCAGGCTTTAAGTCCACTTGTAAGAACTCAAGAGATTCAGCCCCTCTTGCTGAGGCTTCAAAGCCAAATGTTATGGGGATTCATCTTCTCCGTGCAGGATCCCTGATGTGGCAGTCTGTTTTAGACACCCTTCTCTGCACCACCAGCTCTTTCCCCAGCAGACAGCCAAGGTCTCTTTTGCTCCCAAACTGTGTCTTCACCCATCCTACCTTCTTCTATGTGGCCTCTTTTCTACCTTTAGTTGTGGAGTTCATTCTGCCAGTCTTTGTGTTGTTTTCTGGGTTATTTATACTGATGTGAGTGTTATCTAGTTGTATCTGTGGGATAAAGCAAGCTTAGGGTTTTCCTACTCCACCATCTTCTCAACCTCCAATACTATACTTTAACTCTTAACTGTGCATGTGATTCACCTCTGCTGATAGAATGTTCTGGAAGTTATGGTATGCCAGTTCTAGCCCTAGCACACATTCTATTATTAAATTGGACCCCTACTTCAGCCTGGATAGTTCACTAGAAGGTGAGAGCCCATGGGGAACAGAACTGAATCACCCAGTTCTCCTATCAAAGGCCCAGGCCTGGGAGCAAGGCTAGACAAGAGCAAAAGGGCAGACTTCCAGACCCACATCTGACTCATGAAGCATGAGAGAACCAAACTGATCCCAGCTAACATTTATTACTCACAGAACTATGAGATAAGTAAGTGGTGGTTGTTTTGAGTCATTAAGTTTTAAAGTGGCTTGTAATACAGCATTACTATGCCAATGGTAAACCAATAAAAAGGCCAAAGTGGTAATTCTGGAACTTCAAGTACTGCTGTCTGTATGGTCAATAATTGGAAAATCTGTCTCTAGTTTGGGAGAAAAGTTTGAGGCTAATCCACTGTCCTTTAGAAAGCTTCTCTGAGCCTTCCCTACTACTGTGCTAATACCAGTGTGGCTTTAATTTTAGCCTGGAACAGAAAAGCATTTGTTTCACCTCTACGAAGAGAACCACTCTGCCTCCCTCACCTCTGAAATCTAACATCCAAGGCCTTTACCTTAACAAACAATATAAACTATTTACATTAATCATATACTTTAGGACTTCAACTTAAAATATAGTGTTTGTCCAAAGCTCAACTAAGACATTTCAAGAAATACTTAAATGTACATATTTTCTTCCTCCTTGATAATTTAGACACAGCAGGAAAGAAAGCTGTGACAGAGATTACTATTTTTCTTCCAATATTCATTGCCCTTTCTTTTATCAGAGAATCCTTATTTTATCACATACATGACCAACCAGAATAAAAACCACATCTCTGCATTGACCATCTACATTCTGGCCATAGAAAGATGTACAGGACACTGGGATGTGAGTAGAAGGAAAGGGTGCTGCTTCTCATACTCTTCTCCTTCTTGTACTGGCCTTGATTGAGGATGTGGCACTGAGCCATCTTGGTCAGTCATGACCATGGTGACAATGAGGGTAACAGTCCAGAAATGTGAAGCAGTGAGATATAAAGAATCCCAGTCCATGGATAATCTCAGAGATTGGAAGGTGGGACCAGACCTAGGCTTTGTACCTCCAAGCCACTAGGTAAAAGGAAAATAAAGATTTCATTTACTTGAACTCTACCTTAAGTTTCTGTTTCTTGCAGGTGAACATATATCCTAATACTCTTGTTGTTATCTCAGAATCTCACAGAAATTCCTTCACTGAATTATAGATTAATATTATTTCCCCCATGGAAGGAAGTTCTTCAGATTTCTGGAAAATGGTAAACAAAAATATTCTATAACTTACTTCACAATGCCTCTTATGAAAGAATATGAATACTTGTGTCATATTCTTGCTTGGATTTTGTCAGGAAAACACATTTTTAAATTATATTTTTGTGAGAAATTGATAGCTCTATAACATGAATTTTTACACATAGTACCAGGAAACTATAGGCAATTATATTATCCAATTATAATCATCTCCTTGATTTTAGCCACTAAAGTGTCTGATTTCTTTCATTTTCACTATTTAAATGAAATATTAAATGTTTTATGGGGATCCCTGGGTGGCTCAGCGGTTTAGCGCCTGCCTTCGGCCCAGGGCATGATCCTGGAGTCCCATGATCGAGTCCCACATCAGGCTCCTTGAATGGAGCCTGCTTCTCCCTCTGCCTGTGTCTCTGCCTCTCTCTTCTCTCTCTCTCTCTCTCTCTCTCTCTCTCTCTCTGTATGTGTCTTTCATGAATAAATAAATTAAAAATCTTAAAATAAATAAATAAATGTTTTACCTGTACTTTTATATAATAAATAAGGTAACACAAAAACTGGGAAATACATAAATAAACATATTTAGTGACTAAAAAAAAAATGACTACTAAACAGTGTCCTAGTAATTATAATTTGCATAGGAACTCAGAGGTATAAGGAATCAAATAATCAATAAACTTGCCAATATGTGCCCAGAGAACACTCTTACTAAACTGGCATTCCATGGAGAAAAATTTCTCTCATCAAAATTTTTTATTATATTCATTTATTGAATAATCAAAATACGGATTGAAATTTTAAAAGATCTGACAAGGTCTGCAGATAGGATTCTATACAGTAAAATTCCTTTTTGTCTGTAATACCATATTAACATCCTCCAAAAGTAATGTTTATGCAAACACATTTGGGAACAGTTTGAGATAACAAAGTTTTCTTAAAAAAAAAAAAAAAAAAGATAAAATCTGAGCCTGGATTTTAAAAATGGGTAAAATTTATATGAAGAGTATAGTCAGGAGAGGATTGTCCAGGCAAGAGGAAATAAAAAATATCTGTTAGGGGAAGCCCGGGTGGTTCAGCGGTTTAGCGCTGCCTTCAGCCCAGGGCCTGATCCTGGAGATCCTGTGCCTCCCTCACCTCTGAAATCTAACATCCAAGGCCTTTACCTTAACAAACAATATAAACTATTTACATTAATCATATACTTTAGGACTTCAACTTAAAATATAGTGTTTGTTACTCGACTGGATCGAGTCCCACGTCGGGCTCCCTGCATGGAGCCTGCTTCTCCCTCTGCCTCTCTCTCTCTCTCTTAAAAAAAAAAAGAAAAAAAAATATCTGTTAGGCATCTGTAGTAGACTTGGTATGCATGGTGAACCACACAGTCTCAGTGCCTGAGGGCTTTGAGCTGCTAACCAATGGAAACCTGAATAATAAGCAGTCTTCTAAGCCCTGAGAACAAATGGCAAAAAGTAGTAACACAAAAGAAGCATATCAAATATATGAATGTAGCCAGCATGACTGATGCTGAAAGTGAGGTTTAATGAAAAGTAGGGTCTAAATTGTGGAGGGCCACTAATTTAAGGAGACAACATTATCATCGAAGACTTGGGGGAATTTGATCATGGATATAGAAACCTAGAGGAAAAAAATGAACATGGTGTAGTATTTGTTTAAATGTGGCATTTTTTCCTAGTACAAAGTTCTAGAATTTCTTACACATAACTGTTTATTGCTAAATATTCTATATGTTATAGACTACATATTTGTGTCCCTCAGTAAAATCTGTAATTTGAAATCCTAAAGCCCAATGTGATGGTTTTAGGCGGTGGAAACTTTGGGCAGTAGCTAGGTCATGAAGGCTCCACCCTCATGAATGTAATTAGCACCATATAGGAAAAGACATATGAGAGCTTGTTTGTTTCTTGCTCTCTGCCATTTGAAGATACAATGAGAAGATGGCTGTCTGAAAATCCAGAAGAGGGCCTTTACCAAGAACCAGATCTAGCCAACAGCATGGCCTCGGTCTTATTAGCCTCCAGAATTGTGAGAAATAATTTTTTGTAATTTAAGCCTCCCAGTCTGGGGTAATTTGTTATAACTGCCTGAACTAATTAAGACACTGTGGTTAGATAAACAATATATTTTGAATTTAATAAACACTAAATTATAATATGATATCTTATTCAATAAAGGTAATTAGTTCTAATGCATGTCACAGTTTTAAAAATGGCTATGGAAGGAAGGAGTTAAGATGGCAGAAGTGTAGGGGACCCTAATTTCATCTAGTCCCTGGAATTCTCTTTTTTTTTAAAGATTTATTTATTTATTCATGAGACACAGACTGAGAGAGAGGCAGAGACATAGGCAGAGGGAGAAGCAGACTCCTCGCAGGGAGCCTGATGTGGGACTCGATCCCGGACCCCAGGATCACGACAGGATCTGAAGGCAGGTGCCCAACCACTGAGCCACCTAGGTGTCCCTAGTCCCTGGAATTCAGATAGAAAGTTATCAAATCTTTCTGGACACATGCAAATTCAACCAGAGAGCTGAGAAAAGAATGCTGCAAATCTACAAATAGAAAAGTGACCACTTTCTGGAAGGTAGAAGATGTAGAGACATGATCTGGAGATAAAGATATCAGAAGATAAACTGTGGAGGGGAGGGAGCTTGCTTAAGGTGGCTACCAGAAAATGTTATGAGCAGCAAAGTGCCAAATCAGAACTTTTAGAAGTCTGCTACAGTTGGGGACATCCTTGGCTGAGACATGCTTAGGTGACAAAGTGGAGCAGAATCCCAAGTAGACAGCATGGCCTTGGGATACCCAGGATCACAAAAAGAACAGGGGTACCTGAGTGTGGCGGAGTTCCCAGTTCAGAGCAGGGAAGCTGGCTGAAAACAGTGAGTCTTGGTGCCAGCTTAATGCTTGGTTTTGCCATAAGCTTCCAACTACTGCACAGTTGTGCAATCACTCTGAGGCAGTGGCCCAACAAAAGGCAGAAGCATGGGGAGGCCCCCTTCCACCCTCTGTGAGGAATGGTGCCAGTTTGGGCTGGTTTAGAAACTAAAGACTGGGTCATATGCCTGAGATAAAAACACCAGTCACAGGCTGGGTGAACACAAAGTTAGGACTGAAACCAGAAAGACAAGAATGATTCACTGATTTTCTGTGAGGGCTCACTGAAGAGTAGGGGGAAGGAACTATCCATTCCCATGCTAGAGATAGGGGTGCTGCCATTTTCATCCCCTACATTGGTGCTGAATGCCTTCAGGGAGCAAAAGAACACCACATAGTGCAATCCAGGCTGTTTACACTGAGGCTGAGCCCTGGTAAGATGGGGCACAATTCCACCAAGGCAAGGACACCTGAGAATCAGCACAGCAGGCCCTTCCTCCAGAGGACCAGCAGGAACAACCACCTAACACCAAGTTTCCCAATCATAGAGAACTGCAAAACCTTATCTCTTGGGGAAAATTGTATATAGCAGTAGGGATTTTTTTAAATTATTTAATTTTTCAGTTTTTTCTAGCTATTTTCCTATTTTATCATTTCTTTTAATTATATATATAGTATATATATAGTATTTATATATATAGCATATATAGTAATTATATATATAGTATTTTTGTTTTCCTTTCATTGCATTTTAATATATATATTTATATTTATATTTATATATAAATCTTTCCCATTTTGGTATCTTGTTTCTTTTAATAAACAGACCAAAATATACCCAGGATCTAGTTTATTATTTTGTTCTGTTTTACTTGTTTGATTTTTTTTCTTATTCTGTCTTGTTTCTGTTTTTTTTTTTGGTTTGTTTGTATTTTTAAATTTTGTTACTTTTCGCTTTTCTCTCTCTTTCATCTATTTTTTTCTGAACATAATGAAGAGATGTAGAAACCCACCCCAAAAGAAAGAACAGGAAGTAGTACTCACTGCCATGGATTTAACCAATACAGATATAAGTAAGATGTTGAACTAGAATTCAAAAAAAAAAAATAACTATAGAGATACTAGCTGGGCTTTTAAAAAGCATAGAAGACAGTGGAATATCCATTACTTTATAAATAAAAAAATCCTAAAATCTAATCAGGCTGAATTAAAAATGCTATTACTGAGATATAGTCAAAAATGGAGGCTCTAATCACACAAGAAAGTCAGTGAAATAGAAAACAAAAAAAAAAGACTAATAAGGAAGCTGAGAAAAAAACAACTACTAGATCATGAAGGGTTAATTCAAGAAATAAGTGATACCATAAAGCAAAATAATATTCAATAATAGGGGTCCCAGGTGAGGAAGGGGAGCAGAAGATTTATTTGAACAAATCATAGCTGAGAAATTCCCTAATCTGAGAAGGGAAACAGGCTTTCAAGTCCAAGAGGCACAGAGAATGCCTCTCAAATCAATAAACATAGGTCATCACCCCAACATGTAACAGTGAAGTTTGCAAACTTCAGAGATAAAGAGAAAATCCTGAAAGCAGGTCCTTAACCTATAAGGGTTGAAACATAAGGCTGGTAGCAGACCTATCCACAGAGACCTGGCAGGTCAGAAAGAACTGGCATGATATATTCCAGCTGCTAAATGAGAAAAATATGCAGCCAAGAACACTTTATACAGGAAGGCTGTCATTTAGAATAAAAGGAGAGATCAAGAGTTTCCAGGACAAAAACTAAAGGAATTCACGAACACTAAATCAGTCTGCAAGAAATATTAAAGGGGATCTTTTAAATGAAGAGAGAGCCCAAAAGTAACAAAGACCAGAAAGGAACAGAGACAATCTACAGAAACAATGACTTTACAGGTAATACAATGGCACTAAATTCATATCTTTCAACAATTACTCTGAATGTAAATGGACTATGTTCCAATCAAAAGACACAGTGTATCAAATTGGTATTTGTTAAAAGACTCATTGATATGCTGTCTACAAGAGATGTATTTTATTTATTTCTTCTTATTTAAATTCAATTATTCAACATATACTATATCATTGGTTTTAAATGTAATGTTCAGGGATGCCTGGTTGGCTTAACAATTGAGCACCTGCCTTTGGCCCAGGATATGATCTTGGAGTCTTCAGATCGAGTCCCACATTGGGCTTCCTGCATGGAGCCTGCTTCTCTCTCTGCCTGTGTCTCTGCCTCTCTCTCTCTCTCTCTCTCTCTGTGTGTGTGTGTGTGTGTCTCTTGTGAATAAATGAATAAAATCTTTAAAAAAAAAAAAGGATGTAGTGTTCAATAATTTATCAGTTACAAGTTATACCCAGTGCTCATCACATCACGTGCCCTCATTAATGCCCATCATCCAATTACCTCATCTACCCCACCAACCTCCCCTCCAACTAATTTTAGACACAAACACACCTCCAGATTGAAAGTGAGGGGGTGGAAAACCATTTATCATGATAATGGACATTGAAAAAAAGCTGGAGTTGCAATTCTTAGACAAACTAGATTTTAAACTAAAGACTATAGTAAGAGGTGAAAAAGGACTCTATACCATAATAAAAGGATCTAGCAACTGTAAATATTTATGACCCTAAATTGGGAGCAGCCAATTATATAAACCAATTAATAACAAAATTAAAGAAACACATTGATAATAATACAACAATAGTAGGAGACTTTAACCACTAACCCACCCACGGCAATGGACAGATCATCTAAGCAGAAGATCAACAAGGAAACAGGACCTTGAATGACACACTGGACCATATGGACTCCACAGAGATATTCAGAGCATTTCATCCTAAAGCAACAGTACACATTCTTCTCAAATGCAAATAGAACATACTCTGGATTAAATTGCATACTGGGTCACAAATGAGTTCTTAACTGGTTCCAAAAGACTGAGATTATACGATACACATTTTCAGACCACAATGTTTAAAACTTGAACTCAATCACACGAGAAAATTTGGAAGGAACATAAATACATGGAAGTTAACGAGCATTCTACTAAAGAATGAATGGTTAACCAGAAAATTAAGAAGAATTTTAAATATATATATATGGAAATAAATGAAAATCCCAAGTTCAGAACCCTTGAGATGCAGCAAAGGCAGTCCAAAAGGGAAGTATTTTGCAATACAGGCCTTTCTCAATAAACAAGAGAAGTCTGAAATATACAATCTAACCTTATACCTAAAAGAGCTGGGAAAAGATCAGCAAAGAAAGCCTAAATCCAGCAGAAGAGAAACAATAAAAATTAGAGCAGAAATCAATGACATAGAAATCAAAAGAGGGATCCCTGGGTGGCTCAACGGTTTAGCGCCTGCCTTTGGCCCAGGGCGCGATCTTGGAGACCCTTGATCAAATCCCACGTCGGGCTCCCTGCATGGAGCCTGCTTCTCCCTCTGCCTGCGTCTTCTGCCTCTCTCTCTCTCTCTCTCTCTCTGACTATCATGAATAAATAAATAAAATCTTAAAAGAAATCAAAAGAACAGTAGAACAGATCAATGAAACTAGGAGCTAGTTCTTTTTTTTTAAGATTTTATTTATTTATTCATGAAAGACACAGAGAGAGAGAGAGAGGCAGAGACACAGGCAGTGGAGAAGCAGGCTCCACGCAGGGAGCCCAACGTGGGACTTAATCCCAGGACTCCAGGATCACACCCTGGGCTGAAGGCAGGCGCTAAACTACTGAGCCATCCAAGGATCCCCAGGAGCTTGTTCTTTGAAAGAATTAATAAGATCAATAAACCACTAGCCAGACTTATCAAAAAGAAAAAAGAAAGGATCCAAATGAATAAAATAATAAATGAAAGAGGAGAGATCACGGACATCAAATATACAAGCAATTACAAGAAAATATTATGAGCAATTATATGCCAACAAATTAGGCAATCTGAAAGAATTGGATGCATTCCTAGAAACATATAAACTATCAAAACTGAAAAAGGAAGAAATAGAAAACCTAAGTGGACCCATAACCAGCAAATAAATTAAAGTAGTAATCAAGGGTAGCCCCAGTGGTGCAGCGGTTTAGCGCCGCCTGCAGACCAGCGTGTGATCCTGGAGACCTGGGATCAGGTCCCCTGTCGGGCTCCCTGCATGCAGCCCGCTTCTCCCTCTGCCTGTGTCTCTGCCTCTCTCTCTTTCTGTGCCTCTATGAGTAAATAAATAAAATATTTTTTAAAAAAGTAGTAATCAAGGGATGCCTGAGTGGCTCAGCAGTTGAGTGCCTGCCTTCAGCCCAGGGTGTGGTCCTGGAGTCCGGGGATCAAGTCCCACATTGGGCTCCCTGCATGGAGCCTGCTTCTCTTTCTCCCTATGTCTCTGTGCCTCTCTCTCTCTGTGTCTCTCGTGAATAAATTTTAAAAATATTTTTTTAAAAAATAAAATAAATAAATAAATAAATAAAGTAGTAATAAAAAATAAAGGATCCAGGGCCAGGTGGCCTCTCAGCAGACTTCTACCAAATATTTAAAGAAGAATTAATACCTATTCTTGAGGCTAGTCCAAAAAAAATAGAAATGGAAGGAAAACTTCCAAACTCATTCCACAAGGTCAGCACTGCATTAATCCCAAAACCAGACAAAGACCTCACCAAAAAGGAGAATTACAGATCAATATCCCTGATGAACATGGATGCCAAAATTCTCACCAAGATACTAGCCAATGGGATCCAATAGCACATTAAAAGGATTATTCACTATGACCAAGTGAGATTTATTTCTGGGTTGCAAGCATGATTCGACATCTGCAAATCCGTCAGTGTGATACACTACATTAATAAAAGAAAAGACAAGAAACTAATGATCCTCTTAATATTTGTAGAAAAAGCATTTGATAAAATACAGCAAACTTTCATGATAAAAACTCCGCTGTGTAGGGATAGAAGAAACATACTTCAATATTATATAAGGCATATATGAAAAACCCACAGCAAATATCATCCTCAATGGGGAAAATCTGAGAGCTTTTCCCCTAAGGTCAGGAACACAACAGGGATGCCCACTCTTACCACCACTGTTCAACACAATACTAGAAGTCCTAGCCTCAGCAATCAGACAACAAAAGTATTAAAACCATCCAGATCAGCAAGGAAGAGGTTAAACTTTCACTCTTCATAGATGACATGATACTCTACATTGAAAACCCAAAAGACTCCACCCAAAGATGCTAGAACTCAAACAGGAATTCAGCAAAGTGACAGGATATAAAATCAATGCACAGAAGTTAGTTTCATTTCTATACCCTAATAATGAGGCAGAAGAAAGAGAAATCAAGGAATCAGTCCCAATTGCAATTGTACCAAAACCCATTAAGATACCTAGGAATAAACCTAACCAAAGAGGTAAAGTATCTGTATTCTGAAAACTATAAAACACTCAAGAAAAAAATTGAGAAAGGCACAAAGAAATGGAAAAACATTCCATACACATGGATTGAAATAACAAACACTGTTAAAAGGTTACTCCAAAGATACAGATGCAATGAAACGCTGGGACACCTGCACCCGGATGTTTCTAGCAGCAATGTCTACAATAGCCAAACTGTGGAAGGACCCTTGGTGTCCATCGAAAGATGAATGGATAAAGAAGATGTGGTTTATGTATACAATGGAATATTACTCAGCCGTTAGAAATGACAAATACCCACCATTTGCTTCGACGTGGATGGTACTGGAGGGTATTATGCTAAGTGAAGTAAGTCAGTAGGAGAAGGACAAACATTGTATGTTCTCATTCATTTGGGGAATATAAATAATAGTGAAAGGGAATATAAGAGAAGGGAGAAGAAATGTGTGGGAAATATCAGAAAGGGAGACAGAACATAAAGACTCCTAACTCTGGGAAACGAACTAGGGGTGGTGGAAGGGGAGGAGGGCGGGGGGTGGGGGTGAATGGGTGATGGGCACTGAGGGGGGCACTTGACGGGATGAACACTGGATGTTATTCTCTATGTTGGCAAATTGAACACCAATAAAAAATAAATTAATTATTAAAAAAAAGGTCTATCCTACCCAAAGCAATATACACATGCAATGTAATCTCTATCAAAACACCATTAACATTTTTCACAGAGCTGGAACAAACAATCCTAAAATTTGTATGGAACCAGAAAAGACCCCAAAGAGACAAAGGAATGATGAAAAAGGAAACCAAAGCTGGCAGCATCATACTTCTGCACTACAAGCTGTATCACAAAGCTTTGATCATCAAGACAGTATGGAACTGACACAAAAACAAACACTTAGATCAGTGGGACCTAGTAGAGAACCCAGAAAAGAACCCTCAACTCTAAAGTCAACTTTGACAAAGCAGGAAAGAATATCCAGTAGAAAAAAAGACAGTTTTTTCAACAGTGTTGGTAAAATTGTACAGCCACATGCAAAAGAATGATATTGAACCATTTTCTTACACCATGCACAAAAATAAACTCAAAAATGGATGAAAGACCTAAATGTGAGACAGGAATCCATCAAAATCCTAAAGAACACAGGCAGCAACCTTTTTGACAGAAAAGTGAGCTATTAATGAATGGCATTAGGACAATTAGATATGACAGAAAAATAGAAGAGTGAATTCTCATAAAAATTAAATTCCAAGTAGATCATATATTTAAATATAAAAATAAACCATAAAACACTAAAAGAAAACAGGAGATAATTTTTTCTAATCCTCACACAGGAAATAACTTTCTATCCATGACTCAATCCAAAAATTATTTTTAAAAGCCTGATGAATAAAATTCCATAAATATAAATGCTGTATGGTTAAAAAAGGTAAAAAACAAACAAAAACAAATAAAATTATTGAGGAAATACCTGTGCAATACATACCAAAGGAAAATAAAAGGAAATAAAACTTCCTTCTTGTTAAAATTTCCTAAAAGTCAGTCAGAAAATGATGAACAACCCAACTGGAAATTAAACCAAGAATATGAAAATTTAGTTGACAGGACAGGAAATATAAATAATCCTTAAATGTGAGAGATGTTCAACTGCCCTAATAATAAAGAAAATGCAAAATTAGAACTGTATCATGACACAGTTTTCAGCTATTTATAAACATCCTAATTTTCAGTCATTTGATAAATATCCAAAAGTTATCCAAAACAAACTACTGAAAAGTTTAGACAAAAACAGGCATTCTCATGCATTGCTTATGGAAATGTAAATTGGCACTATTCTTGTTGAAGAAAATTTGGCAAAGCCATCAATATTCAAAAGATACATCACTTGTGAGGTGGCTGGCTGGCTGTCATGAGAGCATGTGACTCTTGATTTTGGAGTTGTGATTTCAAGTCCCATGTTACACATAGATCTTCTTTAAAAAATAACAATAAAATTAAAAAACTGTATTGGCTGACTTACCATGTTTATAAAGGTAATTGTATTCAAATTTATTTAGAAACATATATAACTTGTAACCCTTTACTACTATTTCTGGGACTTTATTTTAAAAAGCATAAAAACCATATATTTTAGTTTAGCATTATATGAATGACAAAAGAATGAGAAAAATTTGGATATCTGTAAATAGTTGTCAGGTTAAATGGTATTTAGGAAATAAAATATTACATAGCAGTAAAATAAATGAAGTTCTCTGCTGATATGAAAGTGTTCAAGGATTTTTGTTGTAAAAACAAAATACAATATGTATGTTATGCAACCTTGTGTTATAAAAGCAATAACATTAAAAATATGTATTTCTATTTGTTATGTAAAGAAAATCTAGAGAATACTCAGGAGAATTATTTTGGTTATCTACTTGGCAGAAAAAGGAATCAAGAATGATGGAAAAGTGTAGTTGGAAAAAAGACATGGGAGAAACTTAAAATATAAGAACTAAATTACAGTTGTTATAATTCTGAACAATGTAAATGCTTTATGTATTTAAAGAAATTCTATTTTAGAAGATTTTTTGCACTGATTTAGAAAAATATATAATTGAGCATAAGTCTTATTTACAAGTAATAAGCATATAACAAAAATGTGGAATGTTTAAATATAAAGAAAAAAGAGAAAGTCAAAAAGACAGAGATAATATAGAATATGTTTGTTGATCACAAATTAAAATAATAAAAATTAAAATGTTTTTAAAAGTCAAATATTTTATATTAAACAGTATCTTCTTCTAAGTAACTCATGATTTAAAAAAGAAATCGCATGAGTTTACAAATTTTTTTAATTTAATTTATTTATTTGAGAGAGAGAATGGGGGAGGAGGGCAGAGGGAGAGGGACAAGCAGACTCCCTGCTAAATGGGGAGTTAAATGTGGGGTCCATCTCAGGACCTTGAAATGTTGACCTAAAGTCAGAAGCTTAACCAACTGAGCCACTCAGGTTCCCTGAGTTTGCAAAATATTTTAAATTTAATTAAATGAATATTTAACATATTGAAATTACAGATAAATTACATATAAAGCACCTCTAAGAGAGAAATAATAACAGGAAATTTTTATAGGAAGAATATACAAAATTAGAACTTTACCTTGATACAATTTTTAAAATATCAGTCAATGAATTAAGCATTCATCTTAAGAATGACAAATGCAAAATAAGAAGAATGAAAATAATAACAGAAAAACAGAAATTAATGAAATAGGAAAGTGAAAAATAAAAAACAAATGAAACAAAATGCTGAGTATTTGAAAAAATTGATGAAACTAGTTATTGGACAACTGAATTAACATTGAATCATGTGCACAGAAGGCACCAACTTGTAGTATGAGTATATAACCAAGTTGGTTGCCTATTAAATATTATGATGTTCCATAGGATTCAAATAAGAACTAGCATCACTGTGTGTCAACTATACTTCAATTAAAAAAATAAGTTTTACAAAATGGAATGGGATAGATGTTTGCATTTGTGAATTTTGTAAATATATATATATATTTATATATATTTATATTTAAATATATATATAATACATAGTGTGTGTGCTTAGAACATGTGAATCATTCTATACTTTTTGCTGTTTTGCAATTGTGGGTTTTTTTCATTTAAAAGTGTATCATAAGCCCCTCTCCGTACTATGTTTATTGTGTTTTGTCATTCAGTGGAAGCATAGTCTTAAAATATATTTCACCAATTCCAAAATAAAATAAAATAAAATAAATAAAATAAAATACACATTACAAATCTTGAAGGAACCAGCATCTCATAATATGATATTCAAAATATCTGCAGTAAAATCAGCATTTGAAAAAGCAGAAAAATTTCAATTCACGTGGGAAAAGACAACAGAAACCAAAACCAAGATAACACAGATGCTGGAATTGTTTAACAAAGATTTAACAGCAACTACTATACAAATGCTCTAACAAGCCATCATAAACACTCAAAATCAATGGAAAAATAGAGAATCTCAGGAAAGAAATAGAAGGTATAGGAAAAAAATATTTGTTCATCTAAGGATGGACACTTGGGTTTCTTCCATAGGTTGGCTGTTGTGAATTATGCTGCAATAAGTGTACAGGAATGCATATATCTTTTCATATTAGTGTTTTCATTTTCTTTGGGTAAATATCCAACAGTAGAATTACTGATTATATGGTAATTCTATGTTTAATTGTTTAAGGAACCTCCCTACACTATGCAACATATTCTAAATTGGCTTTCCAATTTTCATTTCCACCAGAAGATGTGGTGTGTGTGGTATGTATGTATATACATATGTATGTACACACACATAATGGAATATTGCTCAGCCATAAAAAAGAATGAGATTGAGATCTTGCCATTTGCAGAAATATGGATGGACCTAAAGGATATAATCCTAAGTGAAATAAGTCAGGCAGAGAAAGACAAATATAATGTGATTTCAACATATGTGGAATTTAAGAAACAAAGCAAACAAAGAAAAAAGGAGACAAAAACCAGACTTAAATAAAGAGGAAAAACCTGATGATTTCCAGAGAAGTGGGTGAGGGAATGGGTAAAATAGACAAAGAAGATTAAGAGTAGACTTATCTTGAGAAGCACTGAATAATGTATAGAATTATCGAATCATTATATTTTATATTAGAAACTAATAGAACACTATACATTAATTATACTTTAATAAAAATAAAAAGAAATAAAAAATTTTAAATTAAATTTTAAAAATTAGAAGCTTACAAAAATCAAAATAAGAAAATTCACTGTATAAGCTTAATAAAAAATTGAAAACTACAGAATAGTCAGGGAACTTGAATGTAGACCAATGAAAATTAATCAATCTAAACAAAGGAAATTTTGAAATAAACAGAACTTCAAGGGCCTGTAGGACAGTAACATATGTCTAATAATCAAGCCATCAGATTCCATTAAAGCCAAGAGATAACTTTGTTTCTGAAAAGTATAATGGCTGAAAACAGGCCATGTGTATGTAAAGCAGAACAAAGCCCTGCAGAAACCCTATAAAACCCTACAGTGGATCAACAAACAAATTAGTCTGTTGTAGTTTTTAATATATATGAGTAAAATGTATAACAACTATAATATAAAAAGGAGAGGGTAAAGGGAACTATATGTGATAATGTTTTCTTATTCCACTTAAGTGGTAAACTATTGATTCCAGGCAGACTATAAACAGTTGTGTGTGTGTGTGTGTGTGTGTGTGTGTATAATCCGTAGAACAACCATAGAAATCAGAGAGGTAGAGTCAAAATTACAATAGATTTATTGAAACAAATTATACAAAAATGTTTAAATAGCCCCAAAGAAGGCAGGAAATGGAAAAAAGAAAGACCAAAAATGAATGCAAACAAAAACGAGTAACAAAATGGTAGCCCTGAATCCAAACATATTAATAATTTTATTAAGGGCAAATAAACCAATTTAAAGACATGAATTAGAGAAATGATTTTTTTAACTTTATTTATTGATTGATTGATTATATGGTGGACAGTCGTTTATATTTAATATTTAATAGTTTCAGTTTCAGGTATACAGCATAATGATTCAACAAGTTTATGCATCATGCTATATTCACCACAGGTGTAGATGCTATATGTCACCAAAAACATGAATTAGAGAAATGATTTTTTTAACTTTATTTATTGATTGATTGATTATATCGTTGACAGTCGTTTATATTTAATATTTAATAGTTTCAGTTTCAGGTATACAGCATAATGATTCAACAAGTTTATGCATCATGCTATATTCACCACAGGTGTAGCTCCAAAAACACTATTGCAATATCATTAATTATATTCCTTAGGCTGTATTTTTTTTTCCTTAGGCTGTATTTTATTCCTGTGATTTATCACTCCATAACTGGAAGCTTGTATCTAGAACTCCCCTTCACCCATTTTGCCAATCCCCCCCCCAGCCATTTCCCCTCTGACAACCAGAGGGTTTTCTCAGATTGTTCTTTGTATTTATAGGTCTGATGCTGCTTTTATTCATTTCTTTTTTAGATTCCACATATGAATGAAATCATATAGTGTTTGTCTTTAACTTACTTCACTTGGAATTTCCAAGTCCATCCATATTGCTACAAATGGAACAATCTCATCATTTTATATGGCTGAGTAATATTCCTGTGTGTCTGTGTGTGTGTGTGTGTGTGTGTGTGTGTGTAAAATATCTCCTTTATCCATTTCTCTATTGACATACACTTAGATTTCTTCCCTATCTTGGCTACTGTAAATAATGTTGCAATAAAAAGAGGGGTGCATATAACTTTTCAAATTAATGTTTTTCTTTTCATTGGGTAAATAGTAGCAGAATTATTGGATCATATGATATTTCTCCCATCCAAGCACTAACCAGACTCAACCCTCCTTAGTTTCTGAGATCAGACAAGATTGGGTGCGTTCAGGGCAGTATGGCCAAAGACGATCATAAGTACCTCTCTCTATCTTTAATTTTTTGAGGAATTTTCATACTATTTTCCACAGTGGCCCTACCAATTTGCATTCCCATCACCAGTGCACAAGGATTTCTTTTCCCCACATCCTAGTCAATACTTGCTATTTCTGCTGTTCTCGATTTTATCCCTCCTGACAGGTATAAGGTAATATCTCATTTGTGGTTTTGATTTGCATTTCCTTCATGAATAATGATGTTGGACATCTTTTCATGTGTCTGTTTGCCATCTATAGGTATTCCTTGGAAAAATGTCAATTCAGGTCCTCTGCCCACTTTTGAATCAGATTTTTTTTTTTTTTTGGTATTGAGTTGTAGAAGTTCTTTGTGTATTTTGGATATTAACCCCTTATTGGATATATCATTTACAAACATCTTCTTCCATTTGGTAGTTTGCCTTTTAGTTTTGTTGATAGTTTCCTTTACTGTGCAAAAGCTTTTTATTTTGATGTAGTTCCAATAGTTTTTGTTCTTGTTTCCCTTATCTCCAGGGGCTTATCTAGAAAAAAGTTTCTATGACTGATGTCAGAGAAGTTACTGCTTGTGTTCTCTTCTAGGATATTTATGATTTCACATCTCACATTTAGGTCTTCAATCCATTTAGAGTTTATTTGGTGTGTGGTGTAAGAAAAACAGTTTCAGTCTTTAATGTGTAGTTGTCCAGTTTTCCCAGTACCATTTATTGAAGGGAGAGTCTTTTCCCCATTGTATATTCTTGTCTCCTTTGTTGTAGATTAATTGACCATATAAGTGTAGGTTTGTATCTGGGCTCTCTATTCTGTTCCATTGATCTCTGTGTCTATTTTTGTGCCATTACTATACTGTTTTGATTACTACAGCTTTGTAGTATATGTTGAAATCTGGGATTATTATACCTCCAGTTTTGTTATTTTTTCTCAAGTTTCCTTTGTCTATTCAGGGCTTTGTGGCTCCATACACATTTTAGTACTATTTGTTTTACTTCCATGAAAAATACTCAAATATTTTGATAGGGATTGCATTGAATCTGTAGATTGCTTTGGGTAGTATAGGCATTTTAACATGATTAATTCTTCCAATCCATTAGTAATGGATATCTTCCCAACCATTTGAATTATCAATTTCTTTCTTTTATTATGTTGAGATATGTTCCATATAAACCCACTTTTTGAAGGTTTAAAAAAATATTTTTTTTTAAATTTTTATTTATTTATGATAGTCACAGAGAGAGAGAGAGAGGCAGAGACACAGGCAGAGGGAGAAGCAGGCTCCATGCACCGGGAGCCCCACGTGGGATTCGATCCCAGGTCTCCAGGATCGCGCCCTGGGCCAAAGGCAGGTGCCAAACCGCTGCGCCACCCAGGGATCCCCTTTTTGAAGGTTTTTATCAAGAATGGATGTTGAATTTTATCAGATTTTTTTCTGGATCTATTGAGTTAATCATATAATTTTTATCTATTGTTTTGTTGATGTTGTGTATCATGTTGATTGAGTTGCAAATACTGAATCATTCTTTTTTTTTGGAACCATTCTTGCATACTCAAAATACAACCCACTTGAAAGTGGGGAACAATCCCTTCAATGTACTGTTGAATGTCATTTCCTAATATTTTGTTGAAGATTTTTGTATCTATGCTCCTTAGGAATATTTGCCTGCAACGTTTTCTGTGGTGTCTTTGTCTGGCTTTGGTCTCAGGGTAATTCTGGCCTCAAAGAATTTATTTGTAAGCTTTCATTTCTTTCTTATTTTTGGAATAGTTTTAGCAGAATGGCTAATTCTTCTCTGAATGTTTGGTAGAATTCACCTGTGAATCCATTTGATCTTGGACTTCTTTTAATAGCTTTTTATTACTGATTCAATTTTGTCACTAGTAACTCATCTGTCTGGATATCCTATTTCTTCCTGATTCAGTTTTGGAAGATTGTACATTTTATGTATTGTATGTTGTATGTTGAGAAGATGTAGGAATTTGTCCATGTCTTCTAGGTTGTCCAGGTTGTTGACATATAATTTTTTGTAGCATTTCCTTAATTTTTTTTATTTCTGTGGTGTCAGTTCACTTCTCCTCTCTTGCTTCTGATTTTTGAGTCCTTTCTCTTTTTTACTTGTTAAGTCTAGCTAAGGGTTTATCAATTTTACCTTTATAAAGAACTAGCTCTCAGTTTCAATGATTCCCATTCTTCCCTTTTTTAAGTCTCTATGTCATTTATTTCTACTCTGATATTTATTAGTTCCTTCATTTTGATGACCTTGGGCTTTGTTCTTACTTTTCTAATTTCTTTAGATGTAAGGTTAGATTATTTGAGTTTTTTCTTGCTTTTTAAGGTAGGCCTGTATCACTATAAATTTACCTCTTAGGACTGCTTTCACTGCATCCCAAAGTTTTGGACTATTTTCATTTCCTTTGAAGTTCTTCTCTGTTCCTTTTTTCTTCTCTCGCTCTTCTTCTTTATGACTGATGTGTTCCTACAGTGTTATTTTGGCTTTGTTTCTCTTTATTTTTTGTGTATCTATTGTAGGTTTTAGTGTATCATGAGGTTCTTATATAACATTCTAAATATGTAGCAGTCTATATTAAGTTGATGGTCATTTAAGTTCAAACACATTCTAAGAAGCAAGCTTCTTGTTTTTTAATTCCTCCTACATATTTTATGCATATGCCATCATATTTTATATCTTTTTATTCATAATTTTCTCACATCTAATTATGACCATTTCTTTTCCACTTAAAGAAATCTCTTTAGCATTCCTTGTAAGACTGCTTTAGTGGTGATAATCTCTTTTATCTTTTTTTTTTTTTTTTTGGCCTAGGAAACTATCTCTCCTTTAATCCTGAATGATAATCATGTTGAGTAGAGTACTCTTGGTTGTAGGTTTTTTCCTTTCAGTACTTTGAATATGTCATGTCACTTTTTTCTGGCCTACATAATTTCTGCTGAAAAATCAGCTGATAGTTTTTATAGGATTTGTCTTGTAGATAATCTTTGCTTCTCCATTGCTGCTTTTAAAATTCTCTCTTTATCTTTAAACTTTAACATTTTAATTATTATGTGTGTTGGTGTAGACCTACTTGGGTTTATGTTGTTTGGGACTCCCTATATTTCTTTACAGAGATGTAAAGATGTCAATTTCCTTCCCTAGATTAAGGAGGTTTTCAGCTATTTTTTTTTCTTCCAAAAGATTTTCTACCCCTTTCTCTTCTTTTTCTGGGACCCCCAGAATGCAGATGTTTGTTTGTTTCATGCTACCTAAGAGATCTGTTAAACTACTCTCATTTTTTTTTAAAGTATTTTCCCTTTTGCTGTTTAGCTTGTGTGTTTTCTATTACCCTGTGTTCCAGATTGCTGGTACATTTTTCTGCATTTGCTAATCTACTATAAATTTCATCTCCTGTGCTTTATTAAAATTCCAGTTATTATATTCTTCATCTCTAGTTCCTTTTTATATTTACAATCTCTATTGAAGTTCTCACGGAGTTCTCTTTAGCCCAGTGAGCATCTTTATAATCATTAAATTATTTCTCAGGTAATTTGTTTCTCTCCATTTCTTTTAGTTCTTTTTCTGAAGTTTTTTTTTAAGATTTTATTTACTTATTCATGATATATATATATATATATATATATATATATATATATATATATATATAAAGAGAGAGAGAGACTGGCAGAGGGAGAAGCAGGCTCCATGCAGGGAGTCAGACATGGGACTCGATCCCGGGTCTCAGGATCATGCCCTGGGTTGAAGGCAGGTGCTAAACCACTGAGCCATTCCCAGGCTGCCCTGAAGTTTTTATCTTCTTTCTTTTGAAGCATATTCTCTGTCTCCCCATTTTGCTTGACTTTCTGTGTTTGTTTCTAGGATTAGGCAGGACAACGAATTCTCCTAAACTTGAAAGAATGGTTATTACCTATCTACACTGTGCATGCTTGGTGACTTTTGCGGACTGGCTGGAGCTGTGGCTAGCATGGGTTTGGGTCCCCAGGGCTCTCCATTCAGTTGGGGGTCTCTGGCAGAACAGCTAAGGCTAAAGTGGATACAAGCCAGATTGCCCTAAGGTTCTCTACACTACTGGAGACCTGGCAGGGCAGCTGAAGCTGAATTGGGTGAAAGCTGAGTGTCCTATGGTGGTTTGCACCAGAGGTGCCTTGGCTATGTGATAGAGCTGAGATCAATATGAGTGGGAGTGTCTGGGGCACTCTGTGCAGGTGGCACCTTGGCAGAGTAGCTGAAACAAATCCAGGTATGGGCTTAGGCTCCCAGGGGGCTCTCTGCACAGGGGTCACCCCAGCAAGGTGGCTGGATCTGAAGATGTCAGCCAGGAGGCTCTGGGGTGCTCTCCACTATGAGTGTCCTACCAAGCAATCTAAAGACTAAAGTGTTGTGGCCCTGAAGTGTTCTGGGGTACTTTGCATCTGTGTCACCTTGGTGCAAAGGCTGGAGCTGTAGTGAGTGCTAACTAGAGCTGTCCTGCTATGCACTGGCCTGTTGCTACCTTGGTGGTATGGCTGGGGTTAGTGTGAGCTAGGGGCCCACGACTCATGCAAGTGGCAAGCTCATTAGGATACAGGATTGTGAACTGGTCTGTGCTTTCAAGGTTGTGGAGGGGGGGCAGTGTTCTTGGTGTCCATTAGCCCTTCTCACCTGAAGAGTGTTCCAGCAGCTACCCCTACTATTTGTTTTATTTCATTTTTTTTTTAAGATTTTATTTATTTGTTCATGAGAGACACAGAGAGAGAGAGAGGCAGAGACACAGGCAGAGGGAGAAGCAGGCTCCATGCAGGGAGCCCGATGTGGGACTCGATCCCAGGTCCCCAGGATCATGCCCTGAGCTGAAGGTGGCGCTAAACCACTGAGCCACCCGGGCTGCCCTACCCCTACTATTTGGCAGAATTCTAGGGCTAGCTCTTTTATATGCTAGTTGTTGTTTTAAACCACAGCTTTTTCTCTGTACTCCAGTGCAGCAAAGCTGGTATGGGTTTGTGGGCCCCAGTGTTCAGAGGCATTAAGCCATCTATGGTAATCTGCTCCTGCTTAGGTCTGCACTTTTAAGTTGGGTACCATGTCATTATCCAGTCCCTCTGAGCAGGTCCTCCAACCATTTGCAGGGTTCTAGTACCAGCTTTTTTACATGCCAGTTGCTCATTTAAACTACAGGGTTTTTGTTGTTGTTGTTTTGTTTTGTTTTGTTTTAATGTGCCTAAGGACTCAGGAATCTGTTCCTGGTCCTTCAGTACTATCCCTTCCCACTACCATTCACAGTCCTGGGTTGGGGGAGTTTCCTTCTTGACCATGTCTCTGTCTCTCTTGCTGCTCTCTTTTGGCAGTCTATCTTTTCTTGTGCAGAAGCTATGGGTTGGGTTACAGCCTTCCTTCAGCAGGAACTGTTCTACAAATACGTGTAATTTGGTATGTTCCATGGAGGTGAGTTGGACCAGACCTTTAAGAATAGATTTTTTTTAATGACTCCATTATATTGTGTCTAGAAGACACAAACTTCAAATGTGAAAAACTTAAAGTAAGTGTATGAAGAAAAATAGACCATGAAAATACTAATCAAAAAAAAAAAAAGTAGAGGAGTGACATCAACGAATTGTGGACTAGGAAGCTCCAAAGTTCTTGTTTCCCCACAGAATCTTTGAAAAAAGCAAAAAACATCTAAATCAACTGTGTAGAACTCCTGGAAAGCAGTCAAAGGTTTACTGAAACCAAGAAAATGCCCGATTTAAAAAAGTCATATTCAAAATGGAAGAAAAGTTTTCTGATATTTTTACTCTGGTCTCCCCCTGCCCCTAACATGATAGCAAAATTGGTCTGATGAAGGTGACAAGCCCAATTCCAAATCCCCCCAATCCACCACCACCACCACCCCCCCCCCCCCCGCCACACACACACACACACAAAGGTTGTAGAGCAGAACTTATTGGTGAATCATTGTGTATATCTTTTGTAAACTGTATAAAGGATACTTGAAATACTGATACAAGGCATTCACTACATAGCCAGAAACATAGGCAGTAAAAGTGGCAGAAAGTACTCATAAAAGCCACAAGGTATATTATTAGCCTATAGATGCCTAGGACAAAGATTACAGGTAGAAACATAAAATAGGCCATAAAAGGCCTAGAGAAGCTGGAGGGAGACTCTTTAGGAAATAAGGACATTCAAAAGCTGCTGAGTGTATACAGAATCCACACATATACCTAGCCAAAATGCATGTTCAGAGAAGACATTAAACTTTCACTTCAGGATGATCTCTAGGTTCAGAACAAGTCTAAGAATGAGCGAAGGAGTTCCCTAACACAGAGCTAAACTGCAGAGTTAGAAACGTGATTATTTTCTTTCTTTCTTTCTTCCTTTTTTTTTTTTTGGTGTTTGTAAATGTTATTTTCTCAGATTTTAACATTACAATAAATTTATGTCAAAACATTAGCTGAATACAAGTGATAATTTAGTGTTTACACATTATAAGCAATAATCTGTTCAAAAATAATTTCGAAAAGTTTCAAAACAAGTAGACTACTACAGACTTCAATAATCAAAAAAATTAGCAAATCCTGAGGAAGGAAGAGAGTCTGATTTTCAGGTTACCACATTACAACAGTCAAATGCCCAATTTTCACAACAACAAAACATAGTGAAGTATATAAAGAAACAGAAAATATATAGTTCACTTTTACAAAATAAACAGAAGCCATCCCTGAGGAATTATAGACATCAGATTTGCTACACTTTAAAACAGTCATCTTAAATATGCTCAAAAAGCTAAGGGGAAATGTGGACAGAGTCCTATAAATTAGAAAACTAATATATGAATAACAGTAGAATATCAACAAAGAGACAAATTATTAAAAGGAACCAAACAAAAATTTTAGAGTTGAAAAGTAAAATACCTAAAATGAAAATTTCACTAGAGGGATCAATAGAAGATTTGAAAGACCCAGAAAGACCCAGAAGAAAGAAAAAGCAAAAGTAAACATAGGTCAATTGAAATTGAGTGTGAGGAGCAGAAAAAAAAAAAAAAGAAAGGAAGGAAGGAAGGAAGTGAAAGAGCCCAAGAGACTTGTGGAACACCATCAAGTAGACCAACATACCAATATGAAGTCCTAGAAGAAGGGGTTAAGAAAGGGGTAGAAAGATTATATGAGAAAATAATGACTGAGAACATTCCAAATGTGATGAGACATATAAATCTACAGTAGAATAATATAAACATTTCATTATAATGAAACTGTTGATGACAAAGACAGGATCTTGAAAGCAGCAAGAGAAAAAGTGACTCATCACATACAAACAATGCTTAATATGATTATCAGTTAATTTCTCATCATAACCAGGTGCCAGAAGACAGTGAGATGATACATTTGAATTCTGGGGGGCATAAAAGCCCCATCTACCAACAATTCTATGTTTAACAAAACCATCCTTCAAAACCCGGAGAGAAATTAACATTTCCAGGTAAAAGCTGAAGTAATTCTACAACTTCTTTGTAAGAAATGCTAAAGGAAGTCCGTTAGATTGAAATAAAGGACCAGACTGCTTCTACTAAATTCTACTAAACATTTAAAGAATAATTAACACCATTCCTTCTGAAACCCTTCCAGAAAAATGAACAGGAATACTTTCCAACTCATTTTGTGAGACCAGCATCAGCTCTGAAACTAAAGTCAAAGATATCATAAGAAAATTACAAATAACCCTTATGAATATTAATATAAAAATCCTTAACAAAATACTATCAAATTGAATTCATGAACTTATTAAAAGGATTATACCCTAAGATCAAGTTAGATTTATTCTTGAAATACAAAGATGATTTAAAATATAAAGGTAATCAAGGTAATACACCACATTAACAAAATAAAGAGGAAAAAAATTCATCATATCAGTTGATGCATAAAAAGCATTTGATGAAATTCAATATTCTTTTTTAATTAAAAAACTCAATAAATTAGGAATAGAAAGAAACTTTCAAAAAATGATAGTGACCATATGTGAGAATCCCATAGCTAACATCATGTTCAATGGTGAAAGGCTGAAAACATCTCTCATTTTAATGAGAAACAACACAAGAATGCTTGCTTTCACCATTTCTATTCAACATAGTATTGGAAAGACTGGCAAGGGCAGCCGGGATGGCTCAGCGGTTTAGTGCTCCCTTCAGCCCAGGGCCTGATCCTGGAGTCCCGGGATTGAGTCCCACATCAGGCTCCCTGCATGGAGCCTGCTTCTCCCTCTGCCTGTGTCTCTGTCTCTCTCTCTCTCTCATATAAATAAATAAATATTTTTTTTTTTTAAAAAAAGGAAAGACTGGCAAAAGACACTGGGCAGGAAAAAATAAATACAAGATATTCAAACTGGGAAGGGACAATACATGAATTAGCAAAATTGTGGGATATAAAAACAAAACAAATACATATTACATTGCTATATGCTAGCCATGTACAACCCCAAAGGAGATTAAGAAAACAACTCCATTTATGATAGTATAAAAATATTAATAATAGATTTCACCAAGAATGTATTTAACCAAGCATACAAAGGACTCATATACTGAAAACTACAAAAATATGCTGAAAGAAATTTTAAAAGATATAAATACATGGATATATATCCCAAGTTCATAAATCAGAAAACTTAATAATGTTAAAAATAAAACACTACCCAAAGAATCTACAGATTTAATACAATTTTATCAAATTACTAAAAAAGTATTTTTGCATGAGTAAAACCCAAGTTCTGGTTCAAGATGGCACCATAGGAAAATCCTGAGTTTACTGCCTCCAAAGGGCATACCAACTCTGCAGCTATATATAGAATAATTTCCCCAGGGGTTGGGGGGAACCACTAAAAACCATTGAAACAATTTTGTCATATCAGACAAATAAGAGGGGAAACAGATAGAAAAGGCTGAGACAAAATCCTGCCATAAACCACCCACCAATGGCATAGTAACCAACAATAAGGAGGGGACTGAAAACTGGGAGCTTCTTTCCTACCTCACATCTGGCACCTTGATTTTTAAGACTGGCATCTAAGAGATGAATCCTGAACCATCTGATTTTGAAGACCTATAGGACTCACATCCAGAAGACCCTTGGAACAAACTGAGGAATGACTCAAAGGGCCAGCATGCAGATTCACTTGCTCTAGAGCCCAACACAGAAGCAATTCATTGAATAGTGCCCAGCATTTATGTGAAAGAGACTCATTTCCTAATTTTAAAGCATTGTTCTAAGAGACAGCGTCCTAATGGGATACTTTCCAGTGTTGGAGGACGGTGGGAACCATCTTTCTGCTCTTCCTCTACCTTGTTGAAGCCAGAGGTGATTTTTTTTTTTCCTTTCCTATGGGTGCCAGCTCTAGGCTCCAGTTGGTAAGCAATATCTTGCATGCTCTCCCTCTGCCTTCCTAAATCTGATAGGCACAATCTTCTTCTTTTTTTTTTTTTTTTTTTTGCATATCACTTTTTCTTCTTTTTTCCTTTTGCATTTCTTTTTTAAAAAGTTTTCTAGATGGTGATATCTTAGTACTCCTCCTTGCTTTGATCTATCTAGTGATAGAACACCATTATCTCCCAGAGTAGAGATTCTACATACACATCTAGCAGCTTAGGTTTTACTGTTGCCATCCAGGGGATGCCCCTTGATCACATAGCTCTGTTACTCAGGCAGACTTGAGTTCCTGGGTTCCATAGGACCCAAGTATCCTGGGTATCATGTAACGATCAAAGAGACAGTTCTTGGCAAGATACTATGCTCAGGGTCCTGCACATAAAGCTGATTGAAACACATTCTCATATTTTCTATGAAGGAAGACTACTTTCTAGTACTAGAATTTCAATCTTAGTGGCAAGCTTCAGGTTTTATTCACATCTTGAGAAAACAGAGGTGCTTTAAGGAAACATATGCCACAGGGTACCAACTCTTCTCTTCCTCTGTCTCACTAAAGCTCAGCAGTATCTCCAAGAAAGTTCCATACACTCATATGGACTAATTTTTGCAACTACTGCCCAGGGGACCTCCCTAGATTACCAGGCTCTGGTGACCAGCAAGACTTATGCTTGCAGTCCCATGGAACTGTATATTTTTGCATTCCTTAAAGCAGCTTCCTGAGAGTTTGACTTCCAGAATCTAGTGAATCTAGCCTAGATCTAAGTGCTGAAATCTTCCCCAATGAGACACTGATTGGTCTTGGCACACCCTCAATTACTGGAAGCTATTAAAAATAAAAATGACTGCTTGAGAAATCAGAAAGTTTTGAAAGATAAACAAGAGCTAGGGCAAAGTTGAATAATAAGATTCATCTGCTACACAAGGCCGACCCTTCAAGACTGCAAGAGGTGGCTATTCTATCTAGTACATAGAAATTAACACAGAAAATCAAACAATATGAAAAAACACTGAAATATGCTCCAAAAAACAAACAAAAAAATAAAACCTCAGAAAAAAAATTTTAATGAAATGGACATAAATAATTTGATCTGAGTGCAAATGTCATAAAGATATTCAATGGACTTGGAAGAAGAATGGATGAACACACTGAGAACATGCCCAGAAACCCCACAAAATATAAGAAAATACCAAACAAAGTCACAGAGCTAAAGAACACAATAATCCACTGAAAAATACATTAAATAATAGACTTCAAAACAAAGACTGTAGTGAGACAAAGAAGGGCATTTTATGATACAAGGGTCAATCCATCAAGAGGATATAGCATTTTGAAATATGTATGTGCCCAACATCAGAGCATCTAAATATATAAATCAAATATTAGCAAACATAAAGAGAAAAATAGACAGTAATAAAATAAGAGTAGGGGACTTTAACACACCACGTACATCAATGGGTAATTACCTAGACATAAAATCAATAAGAAAACATCAGAATTAAATGACATGTTAGACCAGATACACTCAAAAGATATATACAGAACATTCCATCCAAAGCAATAAAATTCACATTATTCTCAAGTGTACATGGAACATTCTCTAAGACATATGTTAGGTCACAAAACAAGTCTTAACAAATGTTAGAAGATGGAAATTATATCAAGCATTTTTTCCAACCACAACTGAATAAAAATAAAAATAAATTACAGAAGAAAATTGGAAAACTCACAAATATGTTGAGACTAAACAACATGTTACAGAACAACTAGCAGGCTCAGAAAGAAATGAAAAGTGACATTTAAAAATACCCTGAAACAAACAGAAGTGGAAATATAACATATCAAGACATGGAATGCAGCAAATCAGTTCTAAGAGGGAAGTTTTTAATGATATATGCCCATCTCAAGAAATAAGAAAAATCCCAAATAAACAACCTAACTTTACTGTTGAAGTAACTAGAAAAAGAATTTAAAACAAAGCTCAACATTAGAAGGAATGAAATAAGAAAGGTAAGACTAGAAATAAATAAAATAGACTAATAAGAAAACAGAAAAGAAAATTAAACCAAATGATGTTTCCGTGAAAAAATATACAAAATTGACAAGGGTTTAGCTAGACTTGCCAAGACAAAAAGAAACAGGGCCCACAGAAAGAAAAAGAAAGAGAAAAAGAAAGAAAGAAGTGAAAGTGAAGACATTACAGCTGATATCAGAAAACTAGAAAGAATCATAAGAAACACAGGAGATTACTCTGAACAATTACATAGCAATGAATTGGACAACCTAAAAAACTGGTAAATTCCTAGAAAAAAACAACTTTTATCACTGAATCACGAAGAAACACAACTTTTGAATAAATCAATTACTATCAAGAAGATTGAATCAATAATTTAAAAATTCCCTAGAAATGAAAGTTCAGGACCAGAGAGATTCACTGGTGAATTCTACCAAACATTTGAAAAATAACTAATACCGTTCCTAAAAGTCTTTTAAAAAATAAAAAGGAGAGGGCACACTTCCAAACTCATTTTATGAGGCCAATGTTACCCTGATACTAAAATGAGACAAGAACGCTGAAAGACAGAAAAACTACGGGTCAATATGCCTGATGAACATAAATGGAAAAATCCTCAACAAAATATCAGCAAGCCAAATTCAAGAATATATTCAAAGAATCACACACCATATCAAGTGAGATTTTACTTCCAGGGATACAAGAATGCTCCAACATTTGCAAATCAGTCAACATGATACACCATATTTTGTCATTAACAAAATAAAGGATAAAAATTGTGTCACCAAAAAAAAAAAAAAAAAAAAGCATTTGACAAACTCAGCAACCACTTATAAAAACTCAACAAGTAGGTATAAAGGGCCTATTCTTCAACACAATAAAGGCCATATATGATAAGCCCACAGCTAACATTATATTTGATGTTGTGAAAAGATTAAATCTTTTCTGCTGAGATCAGAAACAAGACAAACATGCTCAATCTTGTCACTTTTACTCAATATACTGTTAGAAGTCTTAGCCAAATCAATAGTCAAGAAAATGAAACAAAAGGTATGGAAATTGTAAAGGAAAAAGTACTGTCACTACTTGTACATGACATAATACTATACATAGGAAATTCTAAAAACTTCACCAAAAAAACTGTTAGAACTAATAAATGAATTCAGTCAAGTTACAGCATGTAAAATCTTTATTCAGAAATTTGTTGTGTTTCTATATCCTAGGAACAAAGTATTGGAAGGAGAAATTAAGAAAACGATTTCATTTATGATTACATCAAAAAGAATAAAATGACTAGAGATAAATTCAGCCAAGGTAGTAAGAGACCTGTACTGTGAAAAGTGTAAGATATTGATTAAAGAAACTGAAGACATAAATAAATGGAAAGATATTCCATTTTCAAAAATTAATATTGTTAAAATATCTATATTTTAAAATATAGATATTAAAATATCTATACTACCCAAAGCAATCTACAAATTTATTTTTATCTCTATCAAAATTCTAATGGTATTTTTTACAGAACTATAACAAAAAGTTTCAAAATGTGTATGGAACCAAAAAAGACCCTTAACAGCCAAAGCAAACCTGAGAAAGGAAAAGTTGAAAGCATCATACTAACTTCAAATTATGCTACAAAGAATGGTAACGATAGCAGTACAGTATTGAAATAAAAACAGATATGTCTATCAATGAAACGGAATAGACAGTCCAGAAATAAACCCATGCATACAGGGTCAATTAAATTATGACAAAAGAACCAAGAATATACAATGTGGAAAGGACAGTCTCTTCGATAAATACTGTTGGGAAAACAGGACAACACACACCAAAGAATAAAATTGGATCAATATTTTACAATATACAAAACAATTAATTCAAAATAAATTAAAGACTTGACTGTAAAGCCTAAAATCATAACATTCATAGAAGAAAACAAAACATAGGTAGCAACTCCTTGACATAGGTCTTGGTCACAATTTTTTTATTTGAAACTGAGAGCAAAGGCAACAAAAGCAAAAATAAGCAAGTAGGACTTCAAACTAAAAAGCTTCTGCATATCAGGAATACCTAGGTGGCTCAGTTGGTTATGTGTCTGACTCTTGATTTTAGCTCAGGTCTTAATTTCAGGGTCATGAGTTCAAGCCATGCACTAAAAAAAAAAAAAAACAAAAAAAGAAGGGGGCTTCTTCACGTCAGAAGAAACATTTTAAAAAATGAAAAGGCAATCTACTGAATGGGAGAAAATTTTGTTAATCATATATTTTATGAGGGGTTAATATCTAAAATTTATGAAGAACTTATACAACTCAACAGCAAAAAAAAATACATTTTTTATGACTTTAAAAAGGGGAGAAAATCTGAATATTTTCCAAAGATTATAGATGGACAACAGGTACATGAAAAGGTGCTCAACATCACTGATAATTGAGATGAGGTATCACCTCACTCCTGTAAGAATGGCTATTAGCAAAAGATAAGAGCTAATGAATATTGATGAGGTTGTAGAGAAGAGGAAACATTTGTGTACTGCTGGTGGAAGAGCAAATTCGTGCAGCCACTGGGAAATGATATGGAGGTTCCTCAATGAATTAAGAATAAAACTATCATAAGACCCATCAATTCTACTTCTGGGAATTTATCCAAAGAAAACAAAAATATTAATTCAAAAAAGATATATGCAGGTCCATGTTCACTACAGCATTATTTGTAATAGTGAAGATATGAAAGAGACCTATGTCCAGTGATGGATAATGGGTAAAGAAAATGTGGAAGGAGGAGTTAAGATGATGGAGTAGTAGAAGGAACCTCAGCTTGCTTCATCCCTTGAACACAGCTAGATCAACATTAAATCATTTTGAACAACAACAAAATCAATCTGAGTCCAAGCCTTCCTGAGTCCTTTAATTTTTGGAATTTTTGATCCTAGCAACTGGCCAGAGATAAACACAAGAGAACTATGGCTGGCACTGGGTTTGCCAATGGCCCAGGCACAGACAGGTTGAAGGCAGGGATCTGACAAAAGCCTGGGACATAGGAGAGGAGATTGTTTGCTTTTCTGTGAGGTCCTCCTGAACAGCAGTGACTGCAAGTTCCCCTCCCTGGGGACAAGAGGGTAGGGCAACATTATCTTCCACTCTCCCACCAACCAGCACAGTGGGACTTCAGAGAAACATAGCTCCCAGCGGAGGCTGGAGTCACTTACATCAAGCTCCAGCCACCTGTGCCAAGCAGGGGCATCTTTCCTAGGACAGGTCTGACTGTGGCCTAGAACAGTAAGCCTCTCCCTCCGACAACACAAGCCCCCACATGTACTAAGTCTACTAATCATACAGTGCTGCAACGTCAGCTTCAGTTCTGTTGAAAATAGGACCAGATTTTCTTTTTGGTTTCAATTTTTTATATTTATATTTTACTATTTTATTTTATTTTTATTTTTATTTTTATTTTTATTTTTATTTTTATTTGGAATCAGGCCTATAGTTTCTTGTTCATTTTTTGGTCTGTTTGTTTCCTTTTCTTGTTTTTTGGATCAGGTTTTTTTTTTTCCTTTGTTTTTCTTCACATTTTTATTATTTATTTATTCCTGAGAGACACAGAGAAAGAGGCAGAGATGTAGGCAGAGGGAGAAGCAGGCTCCCTGAAAGGAACATGATGCGGGACTCCATCCCAGACCCTGGGATCACACCCTGAGCCAAAGGCAGAGCAGATGCTCAACCACTGAGCTACCCACGTGTCCCTCTTTCTTTTTCTTTTGAATCAGGCTTATAGTTGTTTGTTTGGTTTTTTGTTCCTTTTCCTTTTTTCTTAGATCAGAGTTTTTAATCAGGTTTATAATAAGCAACAAATCAAAGCACACCTAGTTAAAGATCCAAACACTCACCAGTGTAAGCAAGGAGGGACTTTGCAGAGGACTCACCTGTGGGAAAGAACCGCCAAAACATAACAGCAGAGTGCATGTGGTATACACCAGAAACACTTCCTGAAGCACCAGGCCCTGGACAGTGTGTATGACCCCTTTTTTAATATTAGCATTACTCTCAGGAGGAGGAAACCTAACAAATTTCATAACACGTAAAATACAGAAATTTAGCCAAAATGACAAGACAGGAATTCTCCCCAAAAGAAAGATCAAGAAAAAAATCACATCCAGGGATTTGTTCAAAACAGATATAATAAGCAATATCTGAGTAAGAATTTACAATAACAGTCATAAGAATACTAGCTGGGCTTGAAAGCAGTAAAGAAGACACCAAAGAAACCCTGGGTGCATAGATAAAAGACTTAAAAACTAGTCAGACCAAAATAAAAAATGCTATAACTGAGATGCAAGTTATAGAGACTGGGTGTAATCACAATAGGGATGGAATAAGCATAGGACTGAAGAGGTGATATAGAAGATAAGATTATGAAAAAATAATAAAGCTGAAAAGAAGAGGGAAAGAAAACTATTAGTTCACAAATATAGATTTAGAGAACTCAGCGATTCCACAGAACACGATAATATCTGTATGATAGGAGTTCCAAAAGAATAAGAGCATAAAAAAGGGGTTTTCAAATAAAAGAAAGGGATTTCAAATATAAGAAGGCCTATTTGAACAAATTTTAGCCGAGAACTTCTCTAATCTTGGGAAAGAAACAGGTATTCAAGTCCAAGAGGCACAGAGAACTCCCCTCAAAATCAACAAAAACAGGTCAACACCAAAACATATTATGGTGAAATACAAAGATAAAGGGAGAATTCTGAAAGCAGCACAGAACAAAATGTCCTTAACCTATAAGGGTAGACACATAAGGCTAGCTGCAATCTTATGCACAGAAACCTGACAGCTAGAAGAAAATTGCATAATATATTCTATGTGCTAAATGGGAAAAATACACAGCCAAGAATACTACATCTAGCAAGCCTGTCATTCAGAATAGGTGAGATAGAATTTCCAAGACAAGCAAAAACTAAAGGAGTTTGTTACCACTAAATCAGCTCTGCAAGAAAGATTAAAGGAGACCCTTTGAGCAGGAAAGAGAGACCAAAAGCAATACAGATTAGAAAGGAACAGAGACAATCTACAGAAACAGTGACTTTACAGGTAATAAAATGACACTAAATTCATATCTATCAATAATTACTCTGAATGTAAATAGACTCAATGCTCCAATCAAAAGATATAAGGTGTTATAATGGATTAAAAAAATAAATAAAACAAGACCCATATATATGCTGCCTTCAAGAGATTCATTTCAGATCTAAAGACATATGCAGGTTGAAAGTTAGGGGATGGAGAAACATTTATCATGCTAACAGATGTCAAAAGAAAGTTGGAGTATCATATGAGATAAACTAGATTTTAGGTGTAAGTTTAGGTGTATAGACTAGACTGTAATAAGAGATGAAAAAAGACACATATCATAATAAAGGAGTCTGTCCAAAAAGATCTAACAATTGTAAATATTCATACCCCAACTTGTGAGTACTCAAATATATAAAACAATTAATAACAAAATTCAAGAAACTCGTTGATAATAATACAATAATAGTTGAGGACTTTAAAAACCCACTTAGAGCAATGGATGGATCATCTAAGTAGAAAATCAATAAAGAAACAATTGCTTTGAATGACACACTGGACCAGATGGACTTGACAGATATATTCAGAGCATTTCGTCCTAAAGCCACAGAATACACATTCTTTTTGAGTGCTCATGGAACATTCTCGAGAATAGATCACACACTGGGTCACAAATCAGGCCTCAATAAGTACTAAGAGATTGAGATCATGCCATGCATATTTTCAGACCACAATGCTATGAAACTTGAAGTCAAGCGCAAGAAAAAAATTTGGAAAGACCACAAATATATGCAGGTTAAAGAACATCCTACTAGAGAATGAATGGGTTAACCAGTAAATTAAGAAAGAACCAAAAAAAAATACACAGAAGCAAATGAAAATGAAAACATGACACTTCAAAACCTTTGGGACCCAACAAAGGTAGTCATAAGAGAGAATTCTATAAAAATACAGACCTTCCTCGAGATGCAAGAAAAGTGTGAAATACACATCTAACCTTACATCTAAAGGAGCTAGAAAAATAACAGCAAATAAAACTTAAAACCAGCAGGAAAAAGTAAATGATTAAGCTTAGAGCAGAAATAAATGATAAAGAATTTTTAAAAATGGTAGAACAGGACAAGACTAGGAGCTGGTTCTTCAAAAGAATTAACAAAATTGATAAATCCCTAGCCAGACTTACCAAAAAGAAAAGAGAAAAACTCAAATAAATAAAATAATAAATGAATGAGGAAGGATCATAACCAATAGCACAGAAACAAAAACAATCATAAAAGAATATTATGAACATTGATATGCCAACAAATTATATCACAATCCCAGACTTCAAGCTGTATTACAAAGCTATAATCATCAAGACAGTGCGGTACTGGTACAAAAACAGACATATAGATCAATGGAACAGAATAGAGAAGCCAGAAATGGCTTCACAATTATATATGGTCAACTCATCTTCAACAAAGTAGGAAAAGATATCCAGTGAAAAAAAGACAGTCTCTTCAACAATGATGTTGGGAAAACTGGACAGTGACATGCAGAACAATGAAACTAGACCACTTTCTTATACCATATACAAAAATAAATTAAAAGTGGATGAAAGTCCTAAATGTGAGATAAGAATCCATTAAAATTCTAGAGACAAACACAGGCGGCAACCTCTTTGATCTCAGCTGCCGCAACTTCTTATTAGACATGTCTTTGGAGACAAGAGAAACAAAAGCAAAAATGAATAATTGGGACTTCATCAAGATAAAAAGATTCTTCACTGTGCAGGAAACAGTTAACAAAACTAAAAGGCAACCTACAGAATGGAAGAAGGTATTTGCAAATGACATATGTGATAAAGGTCTAGTATCCAAAATCTATAAATATCAAACTCAACACCCAAAAAACAATCCAGTTGAGAAATGGGCAGAAAACATGAAAAGACATTTTTCCAAAGATGATATACAGTTGGGTAAAAGAGACATGAAAAACTGCTCAACATCATTCATCATTAGGGAAATACAAATCAAAACTACACACACCTGTCAGAATGGCTAAAATTTAACAACACAGGAAACAACATGTGTTGGTGAGGATGTGGAGAAAGGGGAATCTTCTACGTTGTTGGTGGGAATGCAAACTGGTGCACTATGGAGCTTCTTCAAAAAGTTAAATATGGAACTGCCCTATGACCCATCAACTATACTACTATGCGTTTACCCAAAGGCTACAAAAAAAATTTTTTTTGGAGTGAACAAAGGCTTTATTCCATGGGGAACCCTTTTTGTTTTGTAATAAATATATATTTTTTAATAAATTAATTTTTTATTGGTGTTCAATTTACCAACATACAGAATAACACCCAGTGCTCATCCTGTCAAGTGCCCCCCCCCCAGTGCTCATCACCCATTCACCCCCACCCCCTGCCCTCCTCCCCTTCCACCACCCCTAGTTCGTTTCCCAGAGTTAGGAGTCTTCATGTTCTGTCTCCCTTTCTGATATTTCCCACACATTTCTTCTCCCTTCCCTTCTATTCCCTTTCACTATTATTTATATTCCCCAAATGAATGAGAACATACACTGTTTGTCCTTCTCCGATTGACTTACTTCACTCAGCATAATACCTTCCAGTTCCATCCATGTTGAAACAAATGGTGGGTATTTGTCATTTCTAATGGCTGAGTAATATTCCATTGTATACATAGACCACAGCTTCTTTATCCATTCATCTTTCTATGGACACCGAGGCTCCTTCCACAATTTGGCTATTGTGGACATTGCTGCTAGAAACATCGGGGTGCAGGTGTCCCGGCGTTTCATTGCATCTGAATCTTTGGGGTAAATCCCCAGCAGTGCAATTGCTGGGTCGTAGGGCAGGTCTATTTTTAACTCTTTGAGGAACCTCCACACAGTTTTCCAGAGTGGCTGCACCAGTTCACATTCCCACCAACAGTGCAGGAGGGTTCCCTTTTCTCCGCATCCTCTCCAACATTTGTTGTTTCCTGCCTTGTTAATGTTCCCCATTCTCACTGGTGTGAGGTGGTATCTCATTGTGGTTTTGATTTGTATTTCCCTGATGGCAAGTGATGCAGAGCATTTTCTCATGTGTGTGTTGGCCATGTCCATGTCTTCCTCTGTGAGATTTCTCTTCATGTCTTTTGCCCATTTCATGATTGGATTGTTTGTTTCTTTGGTGTTGAGTTTAATAAGTTCTTTATAGATTTTGGAAACTAGCAATCTTGGGGTGGAGGCTTTTGGGTTTTCTATGTAGAGTATCATGTCATCGGCGAAGAGGGAGAGTTTGACTTCTTTGCTAATTTGAATGCATTTAATGTCTTTTTGTTGTCTGACTGCTGAGGCTAGGACTTCCAATACTATGTTGAATAGCAGTGGTGAGAGTGGACATCCCTGTCTTGTTCCTGATCTTAGGGGAAAGGCTCCCAGTGCTTCCCCATTGAGAATGATATTTGCTGTGGGCTTTTCGTAGATGGCTTTTAAGATGTTGAGGAAAGTTCCCTCTATCCCAAACTCTGAAGTGTTTTGATCAGGAATGGATGCTGTATTTTGTCAAATGCTTTCTCTGCATCTAATGAAAGGATCATATGGTTCTTGGTTTTTCTCTTGCTGATATGATGAATCACATTGATGGTTTTACGAGTGTTGAACCAGCCTTGTGTCCCGGGAATAAATCCTACTTGGTCATGGTGAATAATTTTCTTAATGTGTTGTTGGATCCTATTGGCTAGTATCTTGTTGAGAATTTTTGCATCCATGTTCATCATGGATATTGGTCTGTAATTCTCCTTTTTGGTGGGGTCTTTGTCTGATTTAGAATTAAGGTGATGCTGGCCTCATAGAACTAATTTGGAAGTACTCCATCTCTTTCTATCTTTCCAAACAGCTTTAGTAGAATAGGTATGATTTCTTCTTTAAACGTTTGATAGAATTCCCCAGGGAAGCCATCTGGCCCTGGACTTTTGTGTCTTGGGAGGTTTTTGATGACTGCTTCAATTTCCTCCCTGGTTATTGGCCTGCTCAGGTTTTCTATTTCTTCCTGTTCCAGTTTTGGTAGTTTGTGGCTTTCCAGGAATGCGTCCATTTCTTCTAGATTGCCTAATTTATTGGCGTAGAGCTGTTCATAATATGTTTTTTAAATCGCTTGTATTTCCTTGGTGTTGGTAGTGATCTCTCCTTTCTCATTCATGATTTTATTAATTTGAATCTTCTCTCTCTTCTTTTTAATAAGGTTGGCTAATGGTTTATCTATCTTATTAATTCTTTCAAAGAACCAACTCCTGGTTTTGTTGATCTGTTCCACAGTTCTTCTGGTCTCGATTTCGTTGAGTTCTGCTCGAATTTTAATTAACTCTCTTCTTCTGCTGGGTGTAGGGTCCATCTGTTGTTTTTTCTCTAGCTCCTTTATGTGTAAGGTTAGCTTTTGTATTTGAGTTCTTTCCAGTTTTTGAATGGATGCTTGTATTGCGATGTATTTCCCCCTTAGGACACAAAAATAATTTGAAGGAACACATTCACCCTGATATCTATAGCAGCATTATCAATAATAGCCAGGTTATGGAAAGAGCCCAAATGTCCAATGTCCATTGACTGATGAATGAATAAAGAAGATTATATATATATATATGTATGTATGTATATATATATATGTATGTATATATATATATATATGAATATTACTCAGTCTCTTTCTTCTTCATTTTAGGAAAACCTGTTATGTTTTCTGCTTCTGAGAGTAATGGTTTTATTAAGAAGAGGTTATATACTGTCCAAGGCCTAGGGCTTCAGGAAGCATTTCTGGCATATGCTGTGTGCATTCTGCTGCTGTTTCGCTGCTCTTTCTCTCAGGTCAGTCCTCTTTGTTTCTCCTTGCCTGCAGAGGGGAGTGCTTGGATCTTGGTGATACTGGTGAGTTTTAACTAGGTGTGCTCTGGTCTGCATGTTAAAAGAGATCTGATGCTATCTAGACTAGAGCAGGAGCTTGTCGTACTCTGGGGTCAAGAGACATGGTACCTGTGGGGGGGTTCAGCTGGTCTTCTTGGGAAGCCTGCTGCTCTGGTTTTCAGGCACACTTGCCCTGGTAGAGCAGCAACTACAGAGTACAGGTAGGTGAGACTTGGTGTAAGCAGTTGAGGCTGCCACTATTGATGCTGTGCTGCTTACTGAAGTTAGTTTATGCTGAGCAGTAAAGGAAGGAAATGGCAACAGCTTCCTCCCTTGTCCCCAGAGTGGGGAGTTTGCACGCACCACTGTCTGGAAGCCCTCAGAAGAGAGCAATCAATCTCCCCCTCATCCCTTTGATCCCTGCCTTCACCCTGTCTATATCTGGGCCATCTGCCCACCCATCAGGACAGTACACCTGTGTTTTATCCCAGGCAGACTGGGTGGGTTTTAAAACTCCAAACTTTATGGATCTGGCATGGTGCAGACCCATGTTGATCCTCTGCAGAAGGGTCTGACTATGCTGGGGCTGGTGCAGTTTTGTCTCAAAACGGCAGTCACCCCAAGGTGCAGAAGCTTGGAGTTTGGAGTAAAGCACAGCAAAAAGCCAGTGTCCATGTTAGCTGCCCTCAGCAAGTGTCTCTGCACTATACTGAGGGACAGGGGAACATAATGGTGTCCACCAGCTCTTTTGACCCCAGAGAAGCCATGTCACCTCCCCCAGATGTACTCCAGGAAGCCGGAAAACATCTCTTCCAGTGCATCCTAGGGGATCCTCAGATCATGCCACCCACTACCAGGCTATCTGTGCTCCTTCTCCATAGTAGCACTACAGTGCCCACTGGGCTCCACACCCACCATGGCACAGACCTATAAAACTCAGTCTTCAAGTTCTGCTTGTTGGAAAAATTCATGATAATCAGCCCCTCTCATTTTCCCAATCAATGGCTTTGGGGAAGTATTTTCCTTGTGTAATCCCCTAGGGTCTCTTCCCCCCCCCCCGCCCCCATCTTTCTTTTCTCCCTCCCTCCCTCTCCCTCTCCCTCTCCTTCTTCTGCCCCCCTCTCTCCTCTTTCTGTGATCAGGGCTCCCTCCCCACCACAGCACCCACAATCTTTTTCTTCCCCAAATCATATATCCACACCTCCTACTTTCCATGATGTGGCCTCTTCTTTTCCTCTGGTTGTGCAGTTTGTTCTGTAGGCCCTCAGATCAATTTCTTGGGTGTTCCAAAGGATCTGATATTTATTTAGCTGTGTTTGAGGGATGAGGCAAGCCTAGGATCCTCCTACTATTCCACTGTCTTCTACCTAATCCCAATTATTCCTCAATTAAAAAATTAAATTAAAAAAATAAAAACCCAATCTAAAATCTTTTATCATATTTAAAGTCTCACCAAACAGCCAAAACAATTTTGCAAAAGAAGAACAGTTGGAGAATTCACAGTTCCTATGTAAAACGTACTACAGTGTTAATCAAAGCAATGTGGTACTGACATAGCAACGGATATATAGACCAATGGAACAGACTAGAGAGCTAATAAACAAACCTCTGTATATGGTTTATTGATTTTTGACAAGGATGTTAAACCATTTGAAAAAATGACAATCCAACAAATGATGCAGGGAAAAGTGTATATATACATTCAAAAAATGAAATTGCACACTTTCTATATAACATATACAAAATTAACTCTAAATGAATCAAATATCTAAATGTAAGAGCTGAAACCATAAAACCCTTAGAAGAAAGGAGAAAATCATGATATTTAATTTTGCAATGATAACTTGGCTATAGCAACAAAAGTACACACCAACAGAAGAAAAAAAATAGATAGATTGGACTTGATGTAAATTAAAAGTTTTTGTGCCTCAAAGGCCACTATCAATAGAGTGAAAAGACAAATCAAATAATGAGACAAAATATTTGCAAAGCATATAGCTGATAGGGATTAATATCTAGAACTTATAGAAACATACAACTGAAAAAAATTAAAAATGTGCAAAAGACTTGCACATATTCTTTGGAGAATAAAGATTTCTCCAAAGAAGATACACAAATGGTTAATAAGCACATGAGTAGATGTGTAACATCACTAGTCATCAGGGAAATACAAAACAAAACCACAATGATATACCAATTCACACCCATGACTTATGCCATGGTACATGGCACATATACACATATATATTAACATAATATATAAAACAAGTAGTGTTGGGTAGCATGTGAAGAAACTGGACCCTTTGTGCAGTGGTGGTGGGAAAGTAAAATGGTATAACTAATATGGAAAATGGTATGGTGGTTCCTCAAAAAATTAAGCATAGAATTACCTTAATCCAACAATTCTATCTGAAAATATATACCAAAACTCTACCTGAAAATGTATACGAAAAATAAACCCTGAAAGCAGCTCTAACAGATATTTGTACACTTATGTTCATAGCGGCACTATTTACAATGGAAGAAAAGTGGAAACAATCCAAATTTGCACTAACAGATGAATGGATAAAAAAAATGTGGTATGCAATGTATACATATAGTAGCATATCTATAAGCCTTAAAGAGGGATGGAATTTTGATATACACTACAACAAAGAAATGGACTTTAGGCTGAGGAAAAAAGCCAGACATTAAAGGATAAATAATTCACTTCAGTAAGGTACCTAAAGTAGTCAAATTTATAGAGACAGAAAGTGTTTTTTGGTTTTTGTTTTGGTTTGGTTTGGTTTTGGTTTTGGTTTTTTTAGAAAGACAGAATAATTAAGCTTACCAGAGTCAGAGGAGAGCAGAGGATGGAGGGTTATTATTTAATGGGTATAAAGTTTCAGATATAAAACTATTTGGGGTATGAGAAAATTCTGAAGATGGATAGTGGTGATAGTTGTACAACAGTATGAAGGTACTTAATGTCACTAATTATATACTTTAAAATAGTTAAAATGTATATTTCATGTTAATGTATATTACACCATAAAAAGGGGAGGAAGGAAACTCAAATAATTATATATTAACAGACAAGTGGACTTTAACAACAACAACAAAATTATGAATGGCAAAGTAGTAACTTACACAGGGATAAAGGGTCTATTCACCAAGAAAGTATAGTAAATTTAAATATGTATACACCTAATAACAGACCCCAATACATGAAGCCAATTCTAACAAAACTATCAAAATAAATAAATCAATTGTAGTTAAAGACGTTAACATTCCTTTCCCAGTGATAGAATGGTCAGAAATTCAGCAAATGTATAGGAGAATTGAACAATACTATAAACCAACTGGATATAATTGACATTTATAAAAGAATTATACAATAACATCCAGACTGTTGTAAAAATTAAGCGTCAAACAGCTCCAGATCGTCAATAGATATAGTATAAGGGAGGAAAAGGGGACAGAGACAGAATTCATAGATTAAAAGACACTTAAATAATGCCACAAAAAATAGTCATGATTAAACTATGATGTGAATGAGCACACATTTGTGTGAAAAAAATACTGAAGAAACAAATAAAATTTAGGCTAATAGATATTTTGGAGGAGGGTTTAAGAAGGCTGATTGGGATAAGATATACATGCAATGAATCTGGGGTATCTGGAAACTATTTCTTTACATAATGATAAAATGTGTTTACCTTATAATCTTCTAAACTATACATCTTTGTTGTATTTTTTCTGTATTTGCATTTTATTTTAAAATAAGATTTTAGGGGCACCTGGGGGGCTCAGTGGGTTGTGTCCAATCCTTGGTTTTGGCTCAAGTCATGATCTCAGGGTCCTGAGATGAAGCCCTGCATTGGGCTTCCTGCTCACCTGGAATCTGCTTTAGATTCTCTCTCTCTCTCTCTCTGCCCCTCCCCTGCTCATGCTTTCTCTCTCTTTCTAAAATAAATACAGAAATCTTTTTTAAAAATGATATTTTTAAAAGTAACTGCAAATTCTATTTCTGAATACAATAAAATAGCTTGTAGCAAACCAGCACTCCCACAAACAACGACTAAGAAAACTAGGTAAAACAAACCAAAGAAAGCAATAACCCAAAAATGACTTGTGCTTGGAAACATTAGAGAACTTCCAAGTCAAACAGGACCTCATGGAGCAACACCCTATATAGAGATGAGCTGACATTCTGCAGTCACTTTTTATTTATTTATGTATTTTTAAATATTTTATTTATTCATTCATGAGAAACACAGACAGAGAGAGAGAGAGAGAGAGAGAGGCAGAGACACAGGCAGAAGGAGAAGCAGGCTCCATGCAGGGAGCCTGATGCAGGACTTGATCCCTGGACTCCAGAACCATGCCATGAGCTGAAGGCAGACTCTTAAACACTGAGCCACTCAGGCATCCCTGCAGTCACTTTTGAAAGTATTTGCCCATGCGTAGCATGAATGCAGGCCAAGTTCCAATCAGGAACCACTGATAGGAGACAGAGAAGCCAGCAAAAATTCTGACAACTTCAGTTTGCTAGAGAGAGAGAAATTAGAGATCACAGCTACCAAACCAGCAACAAAGAGTGTAGGACCTAGTGGAAAAGATGTACAGGAAAATGAGTCTAACACTCTAATGCTTCCAAACTCTTGAACTGCTCAAATCAGCAAGATGAGACACTAGATAGGAAACTGCTGATTGGCTGAGAGGTGTTTTCCAGAAAAGTGACAAAAATAAAGTTTCCCAAGGAGGAATGCATAAAAGACAAATTCTTGTTTCAAAGATAGGAGCCTCAATCTCAGTTTCAAAGACTGGAGAACCTAATACTAAAGATGTACCATTGGTTATCAAAGCCTTACAAAAATTGTGACACACTTCTAATATGCTGGAATTCTTATCATATGAATCTGTAGAAGGTAGCACTACCTATATCCTTTATGATTTATCAGTATCCAGCATTCAGTTATAAATTATAAAACTAGAAGCAAAATGAAAAGTCAGACAGCAAAAACACATACAAAAGACATCATTACTTAAATTACCAGACATGAAGTTTCAAATAATTATGATTAATATGTTAAAAAATAGATGAAAATTTTAAGATTCATGAAAGAACTGGAATTTACCAAAAAAAATAAAGTTTATATTTTAGATTTGAAAAATTCAATAATTGAAATAGAGTATTTGGGATTACCATCAGGTTGGACAGCAAAAGAGATGACTAATGAAATGGTAGTAAAGTGAGTAGAAAACATCTAAATTGAAGCAAAGAAAGAAGAAAGCATGAAAAATATACAAGAGTGTAAAAAACACACAAAACATGGAGAAAAGTTCTGATACACATGCAAATGGAATTCCAGAAGTGAAGCAGAAAGTAAATAGGACAGGAATAAAACTTGAAGAGATGACTGTCTAAAATATTTCAAAATTGAATATAATTGTCTAGAATTTTTCAAAACTGAAGATTAAGAATCCCTACAGACTTCAAACAAAATAGAAACAAAGAAAACCACACCTAAAAACATCAGAGGAAAACTTTTTAAAGATTTTATCTGTTCATGAGAGACACAGAGAGAGACAGAGACACAGGAAGAGGGAGAAGCAGGCTCCGTGCAGGGAGCCCGCTGTGGGACTTGATCCCAGGACCCCGGGATCACACCCTGAGCCAAAGGCAGACACTAAACCACTGAGCCACTTAGGTGTCCCTCAGAGTAAAACTATTAGGAAAATTATAAAAACGTCAATGAGACACACCACAAAATCCCTTGATATATAAGATACACTGTTTTTATGCACAAGAAGACTTACTACTGCAATAATATAGACTTATATTAAAGTAATCCATAAGTTCAAAGCAATTTCAAACAAAACGCCAATGGGAGAGTTCATGCAATTTAATAAGCTGTTTCTAAGATGTATATAAAGGGTAAATGGTCATAAATATGAAAGTATGAAAATATTCTTGAAAAAGAATGAAGTAAGATATTTGTCCTATAACAAGTTGAGCCTTTTTATAACATAGTGTGGTATAAATGCAGAAATAGACAAATGATCAAACTGTATGGACAAGATTCTAAAATTAGATTCATGCATAAATTAAAACTTATTCAATTTCAGTGCTATCATGGTAGCTCATGGGAAAAGGAGGACATTTTTTAATGTTACAAGGCAGTAGATTATCCATATGGAAAGCAGGAATAAATAGAAATCTCTGCACTGAATTGTACATGGATGCAAATTTCAGGTGGATTACATTCTGTAAATGCAGGGCTTAAAGCATACAGAAAAGAAGTAAAACTATTTTACATAAACTGGGGTGAGTAAAGAATTTCTTAAATAATATCTAACAAGAACAAATTGTAAAGGGATAGTCAAATACAGCTGTATAATGATTCATAACATCCAGTTCTTCAACGATGGCATTAAAAGGCTCAAGACAAAAAAAAAAAAAAAAAACACACTAGAAAAAGTGCTACTATTCATGATGTATACATTTAAGGCAATAAGAAAAATGAATAAAAGGTAAGGAAAAAAAGCATTTTACAGATACATAAAAGCTCCAACAACAAAAATGTTTACTTTTATGTCTAACTATGAAAAAGTGAGAATAATACAATTTTAAACCCACATGAGTAAAACAAAAAAAAAAAGTCTTAAAGTATCAGTTGTTGAAAGAATCTATAGCAAAGGGGACACTCATCTGCTGCTGATATGAGTGGTAGTATTTTGGAGCATATTTCAGTAACAATTGTTGAAGATAAATATAATAAAGTTGAAGATAAATATTCCATCGGGTCCAGAAATTCTTTAATCTATTTTGAGTTAATTTTTTATCGGTCTAGTTTTATTCTTCTACATGTGAATGTCCAATTATCCCAGCATCATTTATTGAAGAGGCTATCTTTTCAACATTGGTTACTCTTGACTTCCTTGTGAAATATCAGTTGACCATATATATACTTGGGTTTATTTCTAGGCTTTCTATTTTTTTCCACTAGTCTTTGTTTTTGTGACATTTTCATATTGTTTTGATGATTATGGCTTTATATTGCTGTTGGATACAATACATTGTAACCATATATATGTCTCTTATGTACATTTGGTCTATAGTATTGTTCAAGTCAGCTTGAGTACTACTGGACTGCGCAGCTTCCAGGAGTTGTTTCCAGTTGGACCTCTGGTCCAATGAGACCAGAAGATACTCTCCAAAGGGCTCAAGCCAAAAGGGCCTCAACTCACCCGGCCCCACCAACTGACCTAGATAGCTTTCAAACCATCCTGAACACCTTCGAATCTGACCTGAGATTTAAAGAGAGAACAGCCGGACACTACAAAGAGAAGGGTTTTCGCTTCTAACAAGGTAGGAAGGCAGAAAAAAATAAAATAAAAAAGAATCAAGTCGGGGAGGATCCCCGCCAGGAGCCTTTAAGGCCAGGCGGTGGGAGCCCCTGGGACAGGAAAGCCCAGCCCCGGAGATGCAGGAACTTTGAAACAGGAAGGCGCTTAGCAGGGAAACCAGACAGAACTGCAGGAGGGGCAGTGGAGCCTCTGGTCTCCCGGGGTCACTAACAGAGGAGGTGCCCCAGGGGAGAGCATGCCACACACCACAGGCCAAGCTCAGGAAGGGGCTGGAGCATGCCCGGTGGGGCCTCAGGAGCAACTCAGGTGGCCGCTCAGCGAGGAGAGAGCTGTGCCCTGCTGCCTTCGGGGGCCCCAGAAGTGCAATTCCAGCAGCGCAGGCCCCGGATCCCAGGGTGCCAGGAGACACAGCCCAGGATCCTGCGCTCCCCCCAGACCGGTGGAGGCGAGGAGGGAACAGGATAGTGGGGACACTCCTGACCCCGGGTGCACCTAGGCCAGTGCAGACTGGGAGCTGTGGTAGTTACTGGGGAGCTGACTCCAGGGCTGGAGAGCTGGCCTCCGTCAGTGTGGTTGTTCCTCCTGGTGTCACCCTATGCCTGGGACAGAGTGGGGCTGCCAGGGAACAGAGGTCTCACAGGGTAAACAGCTCCCACTGGACTCGGCACCGGGCGGGGGGCGGGCCAGCTCCCCCAGGTGCACACACCTGAGAATCAGCGCAGCAGACTCTCCCCCAGAGACCAGCTGGAAGGACTGGGGAAGAGTAAGTTCTTGACCAAGCAGTGCTGGAAAGCTCCAGGGGAAGTCGAGGGATTTACAGTATATAGAACCAGAAGGTACCCCTCCTTGTTTTCCCTTTTTCCAGTACAACTCATTTCTATATCAGACTGTAAATTTCCAATTTTTTTTTCTCTTTGCCCACCTTAACTACAATATTTTACCACCTCTTCATTTTTATGATTCTTCCTTTTTGACTTTCATATTCTACAATTACAGGTCCTAGATATATTTTCCACTTCTAGATTCCCTACAATATACCCAACTTAATTTTCGGAGATATACAAGATATTTTTTTGTTGTTGTTTTCTGTTTTTTGTTTTCTCTGCCTCATTTTGTTCTACAATGGAGGAAGTTAATACTTTCTAAAACATGACCGGCATGCACCCAGAACCAAGTGGAATACCATGCTGGTTCATTCTGTGAGATTCCTCATTCCCATTCTGCCCCCCTCTTTTGTCTCATTTATGTTTTGGTGGTCAATGTTGGGACCCTCTACAAGTATTCCTGGTTTATATAAATTTGAGACTGAGCATCTTCTAACATACAGAACTTAATACACTCAGAACCAAAAGGCTCACCCTCTAGCACCCCTCAGGTAGACTACATACTCCCTCCACTACAACTTCATCATCAACATCATCTTCCAGTCCCCCCTGCCTTTTTTTTTTCTTCTTTTTTTTTTTCCTTTACTTTCGCTTTTCTCTCTTTTTTTTCCTCTTCTTTTTTGGGAATCTTGGCCTTTTATTTTGTACTAGTTTGTTTTAAAATTTGTTTTTCATTTTAGTGGTCCTTTTGTTTTACTTAGTTCTGATCTTTGTTTTCAATTTCTGGTCTCTGACCTCATCAGAATCATCTAGGGTGAAATTTACTTAGGTTGTGGTTGATATTCTTGACTCAGCCCACTCGTACAGCCACTCTGCACTGAGTAAAATGACTAGAAGGAAGAACTCGCCACAAAAGAAAGAAGCAGAAACAGTACTTTCTGCCACAGAGTTATAGAATTTGGATTACAATTCAATGTCAGAAAACCAATTCAGAAGCACAATTATAAAGCTACTGGTGGCTCTGGAAAAAATCATAAAGGAATCAAGAGACTTCATGACTGCAGAATTTAGATCTAATCAGGCTGAAATTAGAAATCAATTAAATGAGATGCAATCCAAACTGGAGGTCCTAACAAGTAGGGTTAATGAAGTGGAAGAAAGAGCTAGTGACATAGAAGACAAGTTGATGACAAGCAAGGAAGCTGAGGAAAAAAGAGAAAAACAATTAAAAAATGATGAGGAAAGGTTAAAGGAAATAAATGACAGCTTCAGAAGGAAAAATCTAGGTATAATTGGGGTCCTTATATCAGATAAACTAAAAATTACACCGAAGATTATAGTGAGAGATGAAGAGGGACACTATATCATACTTAAAGGATCTGTCCAACAAGAGGACTTAACAATCCACAATATATATGCCCCAAATGTGGGAGCTGCCAAATATATAAGTCAATTAATAGCCAAAGTGAAGAAATACTTAGATAATAATACACTTATACTTGGTGACTTCAATGTAGCTCTTTCTATACTCGATAGGTCTTCTAAGCACAACATCTCCAAAGAAACGAGAGCTTTAAATGATACACTGGACCAGATGGATTTCACAGATATATACAGAACTTTACATCCAAACACAACTGAATACATATTCTTCTCATGTGCATGTGGAACTTTCTCCAGAATAGACTACATACTGGGTCACAAATCAGGTCTCAACTGATACCAAAAGACTAGGATTGTCCCCTGCATATTTTCAGACCACAATTCTTTGAAACTAGAACTTAATCACAAAAAGAAATTTGGAAGAAACTGAAACACATGGAGGTTAAAGAGCATCCTACTAAAAGATGAATGGGTCAAACAGGAAATTATAGAAGAATTAGAAAGATTCATGGAAACTAATGAAAATGAAGATACAACATTCAAAGTCTTTGGGATACAGCAAAAGCAGTTGTAAAAGGGAAATACATAGCAATACAAGCATCCCTCAAAAAATTGGAAAAAAACTCAAATACACAAGCTAACCTCGCACCTAAAGGAACTGGAGAAAGAACAGCAAGTAAAAAAGCTACACCAAGCAGAAGAGAGTTAATGAAGATTCCAGCAAAACTCAATGAAATAGAGATCAGAACTGTTGAATAGATCAATAAAACCAGGAGTAGTTCTCTGAAAGAATTAATAAGATAGAGAAACCATTAGCCAGCCTTATTAAAAAGAAAAAAGACTCAAATTAATTAAATCATGAATGAAAAAGGAGAGATCACAGCCAATACCAAAGAAATATAAACTATTTAAAAAATGTATTATGAGCAGCTATACACCAATAGATTAGGCAATCTAGAAGAAATGGACACATTTCTGGAAGACCACAAATTACCAAAGCTGGAACAGGAAGAAATAGAAAACCTGAACACGCCAATAACCAGGGAGGAAATTGAAGCAGTCATCAAAAACCTCCCAAGACACAAATGTCCAGGGCCAGATGACTTCTCAGGGGAATTCTATCAAACATTTAAAGAAGAAAAATACCTATACTACTAAAGCTGTTCTGAAAGATACAAAGGGACAGAATACTTTTTGAGGCCAGCATCACCTTAATTCCAAAACCAGACTGAGTCCCCCACCAAAAAGAAGAATTATAGGCCAATATTCCTGATGAACAGAGATGCAAAAATGCTCACCAAGATACTAGCCAATAGGATTCAACAGTACATTAAGATTATTCACCATGACCAAGTGGGATTTATCCCCTGGAAGCAAGGCTGGTTCAACACTCATAAAACAATCAACGTTATAGGTCATATCAACAAAAGAAAAAACAAGAACCATATGATCCTCTCAATAGATGCAGAGAAAGCATTTGACAAAATACAGCATCCATTCCTGATCAAAACTCTTCCGTCTGTAGGGATAGAGGGAACATTCTTCAGCATCTTAAAGGCCATCTAGGAAAACCCCACAGCAAATATCATTCTCAATGGGGAAACACTGGGAGCCTTTCCCCTAAGACCAGGAACATGATAGGGATGCCCACTCTCACCACTGCTATTTGACACAGTGCTAGAGGTCCTAGCCTCAGCAATCAGGCCACAAAAAGAAAAAAAAGGCATTCAAATTGGCAAAGAAGAAGTCAAACTCTCCCTCTTTGCAGATGACATGATACTGTATATAGAAAACCCAAAAGACTCCACCCCAAGACTGCTAAAACTCATACAGCAATTCAGCAGTGTGGCAGGATACAAAATCAATGCCCAGAAATCAGTGGCATTTCTATACACTAACAATGAAACTGAAGAAAGAGAAATTAAGGAGTCAATCCCATTTACAATTGCACCCAAAAGCATAAGATACCTAGGAATAAACCTAACCAAAGATGTAAAGGATCTATACCTTAAATCTACAGAACACTTCTGAAAGAAATTGAGGAAGACACAAAGAGATGGAAAAATATTTCATACTCGTGGATTGGAAGAATTAGTATTGTGAAAATGTTTAGGCTACCCAGGGCACTTTACACGTCTAATGCAATCCCTATCAAAATACCATGGACTTTCTTCAGAGAGCTGGAACAAATCATTTTAAGATTTGTGTGGAATCAGAAAAGACTCCAAATAGCCAGGGGAATATTGAAAAAGAAAACCAGAGCCCAGGACACCACAATGCCAGATTTCAAGTTGTACTACAAAGCTGGGATCCTCAAGACAGTGTGGTACTGGCACAAAAACAGACACATAGATCAATGGAACAGAATAGAGAACCCAGAAATGGGCCTCAATTCTATGGTCAACTAATATTCGACAAAGTAGGAAAGACTATCCACTGGTTAAAGGACAGTCTTTTCAATAAATGGTGCTGGGAAAATTGGACATCCACATGCAGAAGAATGGAACTAGACCATTCTCTCACACCATACACAAAGATAAACTCAAAGTGGATGAAAGATCTAAATGTGAGACAAGATTCCATCAAAATCCTAGAGGAGAACACAGGCAACACCCTTTTTGAAGTTGGCCACAGCAACTTCTTGCAAGACACATCTTGAAGGCAAGGGAAACAAAAGCAAAAATGAACTATTGGGACTTTATCAAGATAAAAACCTTCTGCACATCAAAAGAAACAGCCAACAAAACTCAAAGACAACCTACAGAATGGGAGAAGATATTTGCAAATGACATATCAGATAAAGGGCTAGTATCCAAGATCTATAAAGAACTTATTAAGCTCAACAACAAAGAAACAAGCAATCCAATCATGAAATGGGCAAAAGACATGAAGAGAAATCTCACAGAGGAAGACATGGACATGGCCAACAAGCACATGAGAAAATGCTCTGCATCACTTGCCATCAGGGAAATACAAATCAAAACCACAATGAGATAGCACCTCACACCAGTGAGAATGGGGAAAATTAACAAGATAGGAAACAACAAATGTTGGAGAGAATGTGGAGAAGGGGTAACCGTCTTGCGGTTCCCACTTGGTGGGAATGTGAACTGGTGCAGCCACTCTGGAAAACTGTGTGGAGGTTCCTCAAAGAGTTAAAAATAGAACTGCTCTAGGACCCAGCAATTGCACTGCTGGGGATTTACCCCAAAGTTACATATGCAGTGAAAAGCCGAGACACCTGCTCCCCAATGTCCACGGTGGCCAAAATGTGGAAGGAGCCTCGGTGTCCATCGAAAGATGAATGGATAAAGAAGATGTGGTCTATGTATACAATGGAATATTACTCAGCCATTAGAAATGATGAATACTCACCATTTGCTTCGACATGGATGGAACTGGAGGGTATTATGCTGAGTGAAGTAAGTCAATCGGAGAAGGACAATCACCATATGGTTTCAGTCATATGAGAATATAAAAAATAGTGAAAGGGAATAAAGGGGAAAGGAGAGAAACTGAAAATATCAGTGAGGATGACAAAACATGAGAGACTCCTATCTCTGGGAAATGAACAAGGGGTAGTGGAAGGGGAGGGAGGGACAAGGTGACTGGGTGATGGGCACTGAGGGGGGCACTTGACGGGATGAGCACTGGGTGTTATACTATGTGTTGGCAAATCGAATTCCAATTAAAAAATATACAAAAAAATTTTTTTAAATAAAAAAAAAAGTAGGCAGGCAGGGCTGATACCACCAGAGTAAAGCCAGTACTTGGTATGGAGCATAGCTATGTTATTTGGATATGCAAATGAGAAAAGTTTTTAACTTTAATTTCCTATTTTTTTAAAGTAGATCTCAGAATCTTACTTTGAGATACGTTCTTGTATAGTAATCATATAAACAAAAATTTGAATTCTAGTTTGACCAGGTATTAGACATGTGATATGAATTGGTTGCTTAATTTGTTGCCATTTCTCTAATGGGGCTAATGTAATGAGATTTAAGATTTAAGTGAGTCAACATATATAAAGTACCTACAAATATGATGGTCCATAGTAAATCCCATTCTCCTTTCTCCTCCTTCTAATTATGTCCCTGGCTAATCTGCTTTTAGCTCTACCATTTTCAAACATAACCTTAACTTTGAAGAAGACAAATGTAACGTATCATATGTATGATGCATGTGTATGAGGTGGTTATAGTAGCCCATTAGTACATGAAATTATCACTAAAATTATTACAGGTACTATGTGTTAACTAAATGAACCACCACATTTGCATTCTTAAAGTCATGTAAATATCTAAGGGTCTATATGAAAGTCTACAGGAAATTTTTTTCTGATTTTAGAAAATAAAATGTTTCTTTCAACCCAAATTTGAATGATTCAAAATAGTCAAATATAATTCAAGTTGAACATTCAAATTGAATGTTTTTATAGCAAACTAAAACTCAAAAATCCTCATGATGAGATTTTAAGCAAAACTTTCTCTTTCATATACCAAATAAAAATTTGTTTTGATTATATCTACTAACATGACTAATTTGATCTGTCAACTTGACTAGGGATATAGTGCCCAATTGTTTTTCTTTTTTTTTTTTAATATTTTATTTATTTATTCATGAGAGACACAGACTGAGAGAGAGAGAGGCAGAGACACAGGCAGAGGGAGAAGCAGGCTCCATGCAGGGAGCCCAACGTGGGACTCGATCCCGGGACTCTAGGATCACACCCTGGACCGAAGGCAGGCACTAAACCGCTGAGCCACCCAGGGATCCCCCCAATGGTTTTTCTTAATACAAATCTAGATTTTGTTGTGAAAATATTTTTTAGATGTCACTAACATTAAAGTCGGTAGCCTTTAAGTAAAGCAGATGACCCTCCATAATATGCATGAATCTCATTTATTCAGTTGAAAGCCTTAAAAGCAGGCTCAGGTTTTCTAAATAAGAAGCAATTATGTAAATAATGCTGCAGTGTATACAGGGTGCAGCGTCTCTTCTAGAGAGTCATTTTATTTTTTCTGATATATATTCAGTGGCGGAAAGTGAAATCTAAAAAAAACCAAATTGTATGTAAACTGAGTGCCAGTGTGTGTGTTCTTTCAGAAAAAAAAATCACAGAAAAAAAAACCAACAACAACAAATTGGTTGTTGCCAGGGGTAGGGGGTTGGAAATGGAAAAATGGGTGAATATGGTCAAAGAGTACAAACTTCCAGTTATAAGATGAGTTAAGTTCTGGGGATGTAATGTGCACTGTGGTAACTAGAGTTAATAATACTGTATTGTCTATTTGAATATTGCTGAGAGATTTTGAAAATTCTTATCAAACACAGAGTATTTGCAACTATACAAAGTGATAGGCATGTGAACTAATCTTACTGTGGTAATCAAATGTCAATCATATTTCAGTTAAGCTAGAAAGAAGAAAAAAAGGATGGAAGGGTGAGAGGAGAAGTAATTCTGCCTCAAAACTGCAATATGGAAACCTCAGGTGAGTGTCCAACTTGCAAATTTTGGAGTCAAGACTGAAATATCAACTAACCTGAATTTCCAACCCGCTAGCCTGCTGCTCTACAGATTTTGAACTTGCCAGTCTACAATTATGTGAGTCAATTATACTATAATATGTATTTATATATATTTCATATGTCATATATATATACATACATCTTATTGGTTCTGTTTCCTCAGAGAATATTGTCTAATAGATATACTGATTCACAACGAAAAAATAATCTGAAAGTTAAAGTTGGCCTTGACCGAATGATTTTGAATACATTCTAACTTTGTGTGATTAAATTAAAATTTTAATGATTAATATGGCAGTTCTTACAAACCGATACTAGAGGATAGTATAAGATACTGATTTTTTATATGCCCTAATACAATTTTTAAAGAACCAATACCAGGGGCACTTGGGTGGCTCAGTGGTTGAGTGTCTGCCTTTGGCTCAGGTCATGATCCCATGGTCCAGGGATCGAGTCCCACCTCAGGCTCCCCACAGGGAGCCTGCTTCTCCCTCTGCTTTTGTCTCTGCCTCTCTCTGTGTGTCTCTCATGAATAAATAAATACAATCTTTAAAAAAAAACAGTACCAAAGAAAAGCCATCCATATAATTTCCAATATATATATAATCAATTTATAATATATATATAATTAATATATAATTACATTTTCATCTTTGATGGTTTTACCTTCAATAGGTATCCATCAAATTCAGAATATTACATTTATATCTTTCTTAAATACATTTTATTGGATAAAATTTCTGCAGTGATAATGTACCATGGGTTCTCTTTGGCTAGTAGTCTCCCATAAGCATCTGGTTTACACTAGCAGAATAGTGTTAACACCTTTCAGATAAGTATTGTCCCTCAAATGATTATAATTTTGCCTACTGTTTCTAATAAAATCATTGCTAATCTATGAAACAATACCATGAAACCCAACAAAAAAAAATCCTAGTTTTTTTTTCAAAAAAAAAATATATATATGATATTCCTATCTCAGGGTGTTTGTTGAATAATGATTCTAAATACCTACTCTCAAAACCCCACAAAGATGAACTATTTGCAAAGACATAACATTTTTCAACTGCTGGGGTGCCTGAGGACTCAGCTGGTTAAGTGTTTGTTTTCAGCTCAGGTCATGATCCCAGAGTCCTGGGATTGAATCTCATGTTGGGCTCCCTGCTCAGTGGGGAGCCTGCTTTTCCCTCTCCGCCCTGCCCCTCCCCAGCTAGTGCTCTCTCTCTCAAATAAATAAAATCTTAAAAAAAAAATTTCCAACTGCTCATTGATTAACAGAAAAATATATAGTGAAAAAAAAAAAAAAAAGAAAAATATATAGTGGATTTATTCCCCCCAGAACTGTGGAATATTATTAGACGAAATGATAAAATAACCTTTTACATTTGCAAGTGCTAGGATAATAATTTAAAAGGTGTTAAAAATTATAAACCACTTCTGAATAATGAAACTTCCAAAGATATCAACTTTTATACATGACCTCAACAATTTTTATATCATTCTAAAGTTTCATCTATATAAAAATACCAGTGGATAGAGTGTGGCTTCAATTATCTTTATGTCTTACTCACGTTAATAGTCTAAATGGCAGTTAGTAGGGGCATAATAATTCTTCCATTGCTAGTTTAAAATGAGAAGTTTTGACTATTTGAGTAATTCAAGTGAAAATAGCTATTGCCAATTGCCATATCAGTGACAAAATTCCAGTATCACATCTATGGGTGTTTTTGAGTTTCTAAGCTTAGTGATCACATGTCTCTGATATCTCTTCCTCTACTGCTAATGTTTTGCTTTGTATTTTATCAGCCATTTTTAATTAATTATTAACAGCTTTATTGAGGTATCTTTGACAAAACCCTGAATGAATAAAATATATCCTTTCCAAATTACTTAACCTCCATATTTGCCTTCCCTAATCCAACTTTTACCTTCTAGCAAAATTCTTTGTTTTTCTCCAATCTCAGAACCATAGCATTTGCTTCCTGATCAATTTTCCTCAACTTCTATTGCCTACGGGGTGAATTCCTAACTCAGTGTAGTATACCAAGCTCTTCAAAATCTTTTCTCTGCCTTCTTTTGTAAACATTCTGCTATTATACCCAAGACATTTTCTTATCTGTGACTATGGATGGATCCTTTTTCAAATATGGCAAGCTTTCTCATGCCTTTTTGCATATGCTATTTCCTCTCTTCCCTCAAAATCCCTTCTCATCTTCTATGCTGACAATTACTATTCATATTTAAAAATCAAGCTTTCCTTGACACATATCTTCTGAACAACTTGTCTTCTGTGTGCCCGGAGCATTTCTTTCTATTTCACTGTGATAACACTTACTAAATTATACCATCTTAACATGTACGTAGCTCTTCAATGAGATAGCACTCTGCTGATGAGCAGGAATCTCTTTGCATTCTATCCACCAACAATGATCACAACAATGCCAGCACATAGTAGGTGCTCAACACCTACTATATATTTTCAGAGATTACTTTCTCTGAATTAAGTCAAAAGTTGCCTCGAAGGATTTTTAAGAAAGAAAATATAACTATTTTAGATTTTAGCATAAGCTTTAAAATTCCAAAGCTAACCACAATTTAGGACCCAAAGTGTTCTCACCAGGCCAACCTTTGGATAAGCTATCTCTTCCTCTGTAGTTGGCCTGATCTAGTTCATGCTGTCTGCTCTACTCCACTGTTTTCTTTAATGAGATATTTTCCTCTTTATCTCCAGCATCATAAACTATCCATTCCTGGAGGACTACCTCAAGAGTGTTTGAAAGGCACATCTCTCTTTCTCAACTTATTATTTTCAATAGTAGCCCAATATGAGATGTAATTTATCATTTTCTAATTATTGCATGTACACTTGCCTTTTTTTTCTTCTAAACAAACTCAGATGATCATTCAAGAATGACTTTTACTCCGTACTTGTTTGGGAAACCCTGTCCTGTAATCACATCACATCACACCTAAAATGAGCCAGACATGGAGATTTTCCCAAATAATTTTTGAAAGATTGGGTACTAAGTAAATGTATATCTCTTCACATAAAGAAAAAAAAAACACTTTGAGAAATACCGAACAAAAGTTGTTTTGTTTTGTTTTTTTTCCCTGAACCAGTGTTATTGTTCTCTTTGAACAGGTCTATAAAGTTAAAAGAAAATAGATGATGATACTTAATTTTCATAAATATCTGAATTCTGATTCTATGCTTCTTGAACTTGCTCATTTTCTTATTGATAAAGTCTGCTTATAGGGAGTAGGTACAATTTATAGAATGGAATTTTCTGTTGCATAATCTGATAAACTATGGTTGCAATAGAAAAGTCTCACAGAAGCCTAAAATTAAATTTATAATAAGTATAAAGGGTTTCATGGGGATTGAGAATTCTTGAGTACTTTTCCATGAACCTAATATAGTCTTCACTGATAGCACACACAGAACATTTTTTATAAAATCACCATTTCTCTTTTCCATTATAGCCAGATTCAGTCTTTAAGAAAAAAAAACTCAGAAAACTGTTCATGCTGATTTTGTCTTATATGTTTATCATATGTTTTTATCTTAATAAAAGGTTATCATACACATTTGCTCCCAAAAATAAACAAAAACAATATAAACAATATCTAAATTTGCTTGTATTAGTGTAGATATTTTTAAATAAAGCTTTCTGGTTGCATAATGTGGATCACTATGCCTCCTTAGCTTGAGGTGCACAATGAACTTGATATCTGAGAGAATTAAAAGGAAAACCTAGATAATTATCTCAGCTCTGCCTCATACTCTGCTGTACAACCTTGAACAGATCATTTGACATTTCTATGTCTTTTCTTTTATGACAAGAGATAATGGTCCTCTAATACATTATTTACAGAAGTTTTATAAGAATATAGCATTTGAATATAAGGAGATAACATGCAAACATTCTTATAAGATGTGAAATTAATGAATGCAAATTATAACCTAGACATCTCAACATCCTAAGTTTACCTAATTTTTAGAAACTTAAAAGAAATAACTTAAAGATGAGTGTTTCAAACTTAATGTATTGAGGGTTGGTTTACATTTTAAAAGGCCTGTGATGAGGTCACAAATGATGAGTCAATTAGATGTAATTTGATCTCCTCTTGCCAGACTTGTCCAGTGCCAACACAGTCAATTCTAGACACTACTCCCTGAGGGAGTAATTCCTCATTAATCATCATCAGTGAGTATTTATGAGGCCTACCTCTGAGAGTGGTGCCATAGCTGACAAACTTAGGGGGTTTGTTAATCTGTGACTCATTTGGTATAGGCAGGTGGTTGTTTCTGATGATGTCTTTATAAAAAACAACAACAACAACAACAACAGGCTTGTGAACTTGGGTTGTTAAGTTTACCTTTTAATAACCATCAAATGCTTGTTTTCCCACAGGCAGTTGTCAAGGTTCCCTGCAGCAGAGGTATCCTTTTGCAAAGAGATCCAGAATTAACTAAGGTATTTCTCAGGATAATAGGCCCAAAAATGCTGGTTTAGTTCCCTAAAGAAGATAATATTATAAATGATAAAAATATTTTGTGGGCAAGTTAATGCTCAAAGAGAGGATTATTTAGAATTCAGGTAAGCTATATGGGATACTCAGGTTAAAGGACAAAGGTCTGAAACCACTGCATATTTTTAGTACTTTTTCTGATCATTCAGAAAAAGAACTCATAGATTCATTGTGTTTGTTAATTAGAAAAGAACAATTTGGTGGTAACATATTTGGTTTCATCTTACAGTTTTGTAATAGTAAAGCTGGAATCCTTCACATTTCCATTATTTGATATGGATGAATAGTGTGGTATAGGTAACATTTAATCATTGATATTAGACATAGAAGAGGATATTCATAGAACTAAACCAGCATTTTTGGGCCTATGATCCTGCAAAATACCTTAGTTAATTCTGGATCCTTTTCCAAATCACACAGTAGGTGATATATTTGTATCAAATCCAAAAGAAATGTGTGTGTGTGTATATGTGTTACTTGAGTCCTCTAGGGAAAATTATTTTTTTAAGTAGAAGCCTTTATCAATCTACTTTACTCACCTTATATCTTCTGATAAGACACCTAATACTGGCCCAGGAATGTCTATTACTATGGTATTGGGGGAGGGACGCCTGTTTGGCTCAGCGGTTGAGCATCTGCCTTTAGCTCAGGGTGTGATCGCAGAGTTCCGGGATCGAGTCCCACATCAGGCTCCCTGCATGGAGCCTGCTTCTCCCTCTGCCAGTGTCTCTGCCTCTCTCTCTCTCTCTCTGTCTCTCTCAGTGTGTCTCTCATGAATAAATAAAAAATATCTTTTAAAAAAAAAGAAATTAAAACTAGGATTACCATAGAATCCAGTAATTCCACTACTAGGAATTTACCCAAAGAAAATGAAAACAAATTTGAAAAGATATGTGCACCTCTTTGTTTATTGCAGAATTATTTATAACAGCCAAGGTATGGAAACAACCCAAGTCTTCATCATAGATGATAAAGATAGATGATAGATAATTGATAGATTGATAGATAGATGGATAGATAGATAGAGAATGGAATATTACTCAGTCATAAAAAGAATCAAATCTTGCCATTTGCAACAAGAAAGATGGACCTAGAGGGTATAATGCTAAGTTAAATGAGTTAGAGAAAGACATATACCATATGATTTCACTCATATGTGGAATTTAAGAAACTAAACAAGTGAACAAAGAAAAAATAGCCAAACAAAGGGGGAAAAAAACCCTAGACTCTTAAATACAGAGAAAAAAACTGGTAGATACCAGAGGGGAGGTGGGAAGAAGAAAGGGTGAAATAAAGGGGATTAAGAGTATATGTATCTTGATGAGCACTAAGTAAACTATAGAATTGTTGAATCATTATATTGTACACCTGAAATGAATATAAAACTGTATGTTAATTATACTTCAAAAAAAAAAGAAAAATTAAAAGAATCCATAACTTTAAATGGATTCATAAGAGTATATAACCCAAAATTGTTTTAGACGTTGGACTGGGATACCCGGGTGGTGCAGTTGCTTAAGAGCCCAAATCTTAATTTCGGCTCAGGTCATTATCTCAGGGTCATAGATCAAGCCCCGTATCAGGCTCCACACTGGGCATGGAGCCTATTTGGGATTCTCTCTCTCTCTCCCACTCCTTCTGCCTTCCTCCCACTCATGCTCACAAGCTCTCTCTTTCTCTCTCTAAAAAAAAAAGTTAAAAAAATTAAAAGTTGGACCAGCAAAATGACAAATGTGCATATGAAACAATTTGAATAATATGTATAGTGAAGAGACAGTTGATGAAAAGAATTAAACCAGAATTTCTTGAAGACCAATAATATGCCAGGAAATGTTTTAGGGAATTTCATATAGAAGGTCTCATTTAATCTTCTCATCAGTCCTGTGAGGCAGATGTCACTAACATGGATTACACACTAGATAAATGAAGTTCAAAGATTAAAGAATTTTTCAGTAACAGTAGCTAAGCAACAGGGCAAATCTTGCTCAGAGTACATCATTCCAAATTTGGTGCTCAGTAACATAGCTACTGAGAACTAGAAAGAAAGGTGTTAGGAAAACAAAAATGTGAGAATACCCAGATATAGGATATCAAGTAGGACACAGTAACAAAGGCAGTTTTATGCAGCCCAAAGATTTGACAGGATGGATGCTCAGGGAATATTAAGGTAACAGAATCTAGCTGCAAATATCTTTAACAATGAGGCCAAAAAAACCTCAGAAATATTGAAATCTATTTATAAGTTAAAAATAATTTTCTTGATTATTAAAAAATCATCATTGAGATATTATTTTAAAACTTTTAATAATACTTTCATTCTTTCAGCCTACTTGGTGACAGGTACTACATCATATAGCAGTTTAAACAACTTCAATAAGATCTGTGTTATGATTGTGTCATATTTGAGCACTGGACACATTTAAGAAAATTATTACATGATATATGCAATGAACAATGTTGAAATACATGAACTATATCTTCAATTTATTGAATTGATATAAAAGAGAAAGTAGACCTATAAATAACTTCCCAGTGTAAGAGTAACAGTAATATTTGGTAAGAACATCTTTATTATGTTAAATGCAGATTAACTGATATATAAAAAAATATGAATACAAATGTAATTTCTATCATATGAGACACAGATATATATATTAATTTTTAAAAATTATTTTAAAAAATGACATTTTTTCAGAGAGATAAGGTTGCCACCACTTAAATCTCTTAACCAATATGAGTATCAGTAAAATCAAGAAAACCAGGCATTTTATGCTTTACAACATAATGCTCTGGAAAGTACACACCACCTGTGAAATATCTTGACCTGAAAAATTAAACCTGAATCTCATCAAATCATTAAATCTATAAATTTATAAGAAATATAGAAGGGCAGCCCGGGTGGTTCAGCAGTTTAGCGCCGCCTTCAGCCCAGGACTTGATCCTGAAGACCCGGGATCGAGGCCCACATCAGGCTCCCTGCATGGAGCTGTCTCTGCCTCTCTCTGTCTCTGCCTCTCTCTCTCTCTGTGTGTGTGTATGTCTCTCATGAATAAATAAATAAAATCTTTAAAAAAATATAGAAGACATATTAATAAGTTAAATGACAGCACAAGGAAGCAATGAGTCAAAACTAGAATGTAGGGCAGACAACCAAGTTGCCCCCACCAAACCAGTGAGATTAAATTTAAAAAAAAAAAAAAACTAAAGAAATTTAAAAGGGAGGGGAAAGGGATAATTGTGATGGTATAAAAGACACTTAAGTAACAAAAAGCCCAACCAAATCTACAGGACTTTTGGGATCGTGGCTTGAACAAGTAGCATTTCTTGAATATGAGAGTTCACATCTTTTGATAATTCTGAAAAAATCATAGTCCTTATCACCTTATATAATGCCTTTTCCATAATTTTTCTATTCTCCTCTTCTGGAACTCTCCAGAATTCAACTGAAATGTGTCACTCTCTCCACCATGTCTATTAACTACCTCTAGGTCTTTACCATGTATTAATCTGTGTCCTGCATTGTGGCTAACTTTATTTTTATTTTCCAGTTTACTAATACTCTCTTTATGTATTTCTGATCTCCCATTCAACCCATCAATAAAAATTTTATTGGGATGGCTATATCTTATTATTTATAGAAATTCATTTTGGGTACTATTTTCTAATCTGCAATAGTGTGTTTACTTTAGACTTTTCATTCTATGTTTTTAATTGTTTAGTTATCATTTATTTCCTAGCCTGTATCTGAACTTTTGTGGGGTTTAAGTTCATTTCTTGTACATTGCTGATTCTGACATCTGCTATTTCATGACTTTCATAATTTAGGAAAACAAACTCCCTTTCAGTGCCTCCTAATTGATAGGAACTCTATGTAGCTGAAGTTAAGGCCGTGCATTCCAGAGAATGCATTTACTTTTGCCTAAGACCCTGCATTGCAGTTTTGAAACCATACTTATTGTTCATTTGTCTACTTACGAATTCCTCTATTTTCAATAATGTGTTATGGTATAGGAACTTCAATAGAAATTCCTAGAGGTCACTCTATTTGCCTCCTATACCCAGATCAAGACAATTAAGATTCTTATTGTTAATCCTAGAAAGTAGGCAGATTTTTCACCCAGTGTATAGCTTTTTTGAGGTTTCTGCATATTTTATGTCACATTTCTAGGTGATTGAGGAAGGAAGACTCTTGTTTTTCTCTATTTCATTGTTTATTAAAGATTATATGGTTCTAAGGCCACCTGAGTGGCTCAGTTGGTTAAGCATCCAACTCTTGATTTCAGCTCAGGTCATAATCTCAGGGTCATGAGATTGAGCATGTTGGTCTCCATGCTGAGTGTGGAACCTGCTTAAGATTCTCTCTCTCTCCCCCTCTCCCTCTGCCTCCCCCCCCACTTCCATTCTCTCTCTCTTAAAAAAAATTATACAGTTTTAGTTATTATCTTCAAAATTAAAATTGCAAAAATCTACAAAGATTTAATAAATTATCAAAAAAAGAATTTCAGGGTTATCAGTTTGAACATATAAAAATAAAGTACCATTTTCAAAATCTAGGAAATAGAGAAAGATAGGAAGAATAGGTTATATTTTCCATTATTGTCATATTATGGTGGCATTTAAGAGAGCTATAATCCATAGTTGTAACAAGTTGTTACATCTCGTTGATGTAACAAGAAGTTGACATGTCAATACATTATTCATAATTACATATATAACCCCCCAAAAGAAACTATATATGAAAAACTATTTAGAGGAGAGAGAATGGAAGGTAAAGGCTATTTGAGCTAATTCCCAGAAATCATAGCAAATTAAAAGATAATATCTAAATCAGATAAACTCAGAGATAGTACTATAAGCATGTTCTCTTAAGACAAAATGAAACACTCCAGGAGCAGATAGGTGAAAATTGATGATCAGAGAAATACAAAGTGTTTGCTTTGAGGACTAGGGTTGGTGAAGGCAAAGAACTGTTGCTTCTTTAATTATAGTCCTATATTTATTTTCTATTGCTGCTGCATTAAATTACTATATACTTTTTGGCTGAAAACAATACCTATTTATGACTTCACAGTTCTGCATGTCAGAAGCCCACATAAAATAAAACTGGATTTCCTGTTCAGGATCTCACTGGACCAAAATCAAGTGTCCCAGGAGGCATAAGACTCTCATCTAGGATTTGGAGTCCTCTTTCAAGCTTACTGAAGAATTCATTTCCTTTTGGTTGTGGAACTGAGGTTCTTGCTTGCTGTCAGCCTGGGGTTACCTTTAGCTTCTAGAGGCTACTCACATTATTTATCACATGGCCCCATCCATCTTCAAGCCAGCACATCAAATCCTTCATGTGTTTTGAATCTTTCTGACTTCCTCTTCTGCCACTAGCCAGAGAAAACTCTCTGCTTTATTTTATTTGACCAGGACATTTAATGAGATTTAGCCTCTTAACAAATTTTAAGTGTATAATATATCACTGTTTACTATAGGTACAATGTTGTACAGCAGATCTCTAGAACTTATTCATTTTTGTTTAACCAAAACTTTATGTGTATTGATTGGAACTCCTTATTTTCCCTTTCCCAAATCCTGGCAACTACCATTCCACCCTTTAAGTCTATGGATTTGACTATTTTAGATACTTCATGTAATTGGAATCATGCAGTATTTGTTTTTCTTTAACCAATCATTTCACTGAGCATAATGTCCTCCAGTTTCATCCATATGGTTGCATATTAAAGTATTTCCTTCATTTTAAATATTGAATAGTGTTCCCTTGTATGATATACTACCTTTTATTTATCCATTTTTCTGGCAATGGACATTTAGGTTTGTCCACGTTTTCTCTGTTATGAATAGTGCTGCAATAAAAATAAGAGTTCTAATCTCTTCAGGATCCTGATTTCAATTATTTTGGGTGAATACTTAGAAGAGAGATTTGATGGACTATACATTAGCTCTATTTTTAAAATTATTTGAGGAAACTCCATACTGTTGTCCATAAAAGCTGTACCATTTTTGCATTCTCACCAATAGTGTGCAGGTATTCCAATTTTCCCACATTTTTGTCAATACTTCTCTTTTGTTTTTTTGATAACAGAATTTCTCTGATAATTAGTGATACTGAGCAGTTTTTACATACCTATTGGCCATTTCTGTTTTCTTTGGTGACATGTCTACTCATATATATCCTTTGCTTAATTTTTAATTGTTTGTTTTGCTATTGAGTTCAAGAAGTTCCTTATGTATTTTAGATATTAATCCCTTACCAAATATATTGTTTGCAAACATTTTCTATAGGATGCCTTGTTTTTTTGTTGATGGTTACCTTTGCTGTACAGAGCCTTTTAGTTTTATGTAGTCCCAGTTGTTTACTTTTACTTCTGTTGCTTGAGTCTTTGGTGTCATACACATGAAATCACTGCTAAAATTCCAATGGTATTTTTTTTACAGAAACAGAAAAAAATTCTACAATTCATATATAACCGAAAAGATCATCAATTGCTAAATAAATCTGAAGAAGCAACAAGTGGAAAACCTCACATATCCAGATTTCAAAGGAGATTTCAAACTACTGTGATCAAAACAGTATGGTATTGGCATAAAGACAGACATATAGAGCATTGGAATAGAAAGGAGATCCCAGAGATAAATCTTCACATGTACAGTCAACTGATCTTCAACAAGATTGCCAAAAAATACACAGTGGGAAAAGATAATCTCTCCAACAGACCATGCTGTGAAACCCAGTTGTCCACATGCAAAAGAGTGAAATTGGACCTTTATCCTACACCATACATAAAAACCAACTCAAAATAGACCTGAAGACTTAAACCTTAGACTCCAAACTGTGTAATTCCTAGAAGAAAACAAACAGAAAAAGCTTCAGGACATTGGTCTTAGCAATAAAAACTATCTGCTTTTAAAGAATACATTTGATTGATTACACTCACCATGATAATTTCCCTTCTATTTATATATAAAGTAATACAATCATGGAAATAACACCAAAAGAGATATCATAGGGGTAAAAATTCTGCCTATCACAAAATTTTCTACTATTATTTGATTTGGTATTTTAATAACAGATTACAAAAAAAGAGTCAATGGAAAGGTAAGAAAGCAGAGCCAAAGAATGAATGTTTTAAAAAGACTGCAAGGAGAGGCAGTTAACCTGGGAGCCACCTAACTACCCCAGATGACTTTATTCTGGAACATTAACTATCTTGGTGTCTCTGAGATTATTTGCTTAATTTCATCGAATAAGAATCTTCTTTTCTTGGCATAAGTCTAAATATCTAGCTAACAGATAAGAGGGTTGGAAGGTAGGTAAGCTCTGTATTAATACATACATGCAAATTTTTAAATACCTTATTTAACAGATGAAGTGACAGAAAATGGAGAATAAAGAAATAAAAGGGTCTTGTCAGAAGATGAAATAATGAAAGTTAAGAGTTTTCATGGGAGAAATCTATGGGATAAAACCATGTAGTTAGGATGTGATGATCATAATCTTGGATAGGCTATAGTAAGATACATTACCATGATCATGAAGTGAAGTTGGAGTTACAGCTCACTGGCATTGAGCAATTTAAGGACGTATTGTTGATTCAAACACTGAAATCAAGAAATAACACATAGTAAGAAAAGGGATCTGGATGGAAGGGTATCATGGAAAAGCGAGTATTGATAGGAAGGGATGTGCACGTGGCAAAGATGATGACACTGGGGACTGTGAAGTAACTTTGTCCACATTATTTAAATACTGTAAGCCAAATAATCAAGGTACTCACAATTTTGCAAATGAAAAGTGCTTAGAGACTTTAAGTAAACTCACTAAAATTGCACATTTACTAAGCCACACATCTAGGGCTGCACAAAACCTTCTGATTACAAATCTCATAGAAAATCATCACCAATTCTATTTAAAAGCTCTTTTATCCTAGATGAGAACATAGGTAAGAGGAATAAAAGCTGAGAATCCTTTCTGGAAACATGAGAAAAGCAAACTATTCTAAAATAATGAGGCCCATACTATATATATGTTTTGTCTTTTAACTGAAAGCTGCCACAATTCACGCTTCTCTAATGAGGTGCAATGTCATTATGCCTGAAATAACTTTGGGTAATGAGATGACCTCCATTAATCCACTTATGAAAGAACCTGTTCATTAATTAGGCTGGACAGCACAAAAGCAAAAACAATGACACTCTTCATTCAGAGTGTCAGCCAGAATCTAATTAGAAACTAGTGGCTGAAAGGACTCAAAGAGTTGCACTTACACTGATACTGGCCTCAAGGTGCTCAGCCATGATGATAAGTCATTTCACTTGTGGGACGACTTAGTTGGGAAAAGCATAGCATAGGTGGTGAGGAAAGGAGGCAGATCACACATCAAGGTCAGGACAGCTTCCAGACAGCCTCCTTCAAACTCTCCATAGAGGATTAATAAGAAAGTAGAATAATCAGGCGCCTGGGTGGCTCAGGGATTGAGCATCTGCCATTGGCTCAGGTCGTGTTCCCTGGGTCCTGGGTTCGAGTCCTGTGTCAGGCTCCCTGCATGAGTCTGCTTCTCCCTCTGCCTATGTCTCTTTCTCTGTGTGTGTGTGTCTCTCATGAATAACTAAATATCTTTTTTTAAAAAAGGAAAGCAGAATAACCAAATAATCACTTTACTTTTTTCTGTCTCTCAGCTCTTCTTTCACCCTCCTTTACACACCTCCACCACTACCATGCACACAGGATTCTAAAGCTGTTTACAAAATAAAATGCAAGAAGTACTATGGATGCTTATACTCTTATTTAGTGCTTCTTTTATTCCTTATAAATTCTGTATTGACAGAACACCCAATCTCAAACTCTTTTTCTCTCCTCTTCCTACTATTAAAAAAAGTTTACTCAAAATAACATTCAGTGAACATTCATTCTTTGAAAATCCCAGAAAGGAAAAGTCTACTCTGAGGCAAGGGATAATTGTTGAGGAATTTTAGAGTACAGTGAGCCCATTCATGTTCAAAAATAATATTTTGAGGAAAAAGCTTTTCAGTATTATCAATTATCTTTAAATAATTTTACATAAGTCAAATTGCCCCTTTCATAAAAATATGTTATATAATTTCTTTGCCTCTCAGCTCTCTATGGGCTCACATGCTCCTCATGATAGTGTTTCCTCAAGCATCTCATCTTTTCCTCTTGAAATCACGAGGCAATACATTAGCTCCTAACCTATATCCCATTAGAAAATCTCTGTAAACTGAATCAGGTCTTATCAAGGAAAGTAATTATTCTAAAACAATTTACTGCTTTGCAATGAAATGTGGCATACAAGGGCATCCCTGGGCAGCTCAGCGGTTTAGCGCCTGCCTTCGGCCCAGGGCGTGTTAGGCTGCCTGCATGGAGCCTGCTTCTCCCTCTGCCTGTGTCTCTGCCCCTATCTCTGTGTCTTTCATGAATAAATAAATAAAATCTTAAAAAAAAAAAGAAATGTGGCATACAAAATATTTAACTTTACTCAAGATAAGTGTTTGAGTTAATAATGTAATGACTAAATTGGGAATTTCATTATTGTTATGAATGAGAGATTTAACAACTCAAAGGAACACCCAGTGATCCTTTTTCCATGAGTATTTTGGACCAAGATCCTCATTGCTTAGAAAGTAGAAGGTCTCTCTTGCAAGTAGGGGTAGTAGAGGAAAGGTATATTATAAAAGGAAAGAGATTAACACTACTCAAAACATATAAGAAAAAGTTCTCCATAAAAACTGCCCAGAACAGGGTAAAAAGATGAGAGAAAAATTTGTGAAGCAAAAACATAATGCTACATCTAAAACAAAACAAAACAAAACAAAACAAAAAAAACAAGCCTAGAAAAAAACTTTATTTTCTCTATATTGTACTGGATTTGAAAAAAAAATACTGAGTTGGACAATCTATGAAGTTTTGCCTTCTCCACTCTTCCTGCTCAAATTCTTAACCAAGTTTCAACTCAATATTTACGACCGATAATGACATTACTCAGATGTATCCTCTGCTTGACACCTTTTCATAGATTAAGAGATTAAATTTGGGGCTCCTTAAAGTTTACTTAATCCATTCTCTTTGTAAATAATGAACTTGAATCCTAGAGAGAGAAGTGACCAGGTCCAAGTTACATAGGCAAGAGGAGCCTGGTCCCCTCACTGTTCCTTTACCCTGCAGTGATTAGATCAGATCCTGTCTTTAATCTCTGGGCTTGCTCCAATGCAGCCTTATCCTGAGGTGATGTAACTGCTGATCTACCAATCATCTCTGTCACAGATTCTGTGTTCTTTGAAAGCATGGAATATCTCTAGACTCTTCACTTCCAGCTTACAAGCCTGGCATGGAGGGAGTATTCATTCATCATATTCATTCATACTAATCCCATGTGAAATTTAAGCATACAACCTCCATAATACTTAGGAACTCAGCCTTACCTGAGTATTCCTATTCATATTTATTTTTCTTGAATGGAGTCCTTCCCACCTCTTAAGTCCTCTCTCTCATCATGTCTTGCATGTTCTACATCAGCTACAATGATTTTGAATTAGCTCTTCTCAGCTTGATTTCACATTCCCTTCCATTGTTCATTATAGCTCCTAATATGTACTCACCAAATTCTCTTTTTATTTCTTCCTGGGCATACAACTAGCCTACTTTTCCCAGCCTTTCTTGCAATTACATAACTGTAATGATTGAGTTCTGGTCAATAAAGGGAGTGTGGAAGTGATACATGTCTCTTGCAGGCCTGGCCCCCTAACAGCATCCAGCATGATACTCCATGATGAATGCAGAAGATTCTGGATGATACAGGTAATAGGGCCATGCTATGAACACTGTGAAAGGAACCTGACTCTCAAAGTTATTGGTCCTGGAAGAGACTTGCCTGAGAGAATCATTTAGCCAAGAACACTGTGCAGAACTAATGTATAAATGAGAAATCACTTTCATTGTCTTAATCTACTGAAATTCTAGTGTTTTTTATGACAGCAGTTAAACTACATGACTATGTGACATAAACTACATAAATTCGGGTTGTTCCTTCTTCCTAGAATGTCCATTCAAACCTTTCCTGTTTGACAAAGACTTCCTCAACTTTCAAGATTTACTCCAGGGTCTTCTACAATGAAATTTTCCTGACAATCCTTCCTTCCCCTTCCCACCTTCTTGCGATTCTTTTGTATCCTCACTATATTCTTACTCCTGTCTCCCTCTGAAGCCAGGATTTGTAGAGCCCTGCACAAAGCAGAGTACCTAACCCATTTTAAATATTCAGAAGATGTAGAATCCATTAATTAAAGAATGAATTATTCCTATAATTTCTTTCCCCAATGCTCCTGAATTTGATTTATGAAACTCCTTAGTTTCTTTTTTTCATTATTTTACTCCATACCTACTGCTCTTACACTTAGAATGCTCTTTTTATAGTCTTAGGGATGGACATAATTTATAATTGGAGGATATATACATTTGTTTAAAAATTTTTTTTTACAAAACTTTTCTTCCATTAAAACCTGAAATTCTAATAAAAAAAAAAGAAAAATAATAAAAACCCTGAAATTCTACTCCTTAAAAGGCAAGGTACACAATACCAGTAATTCCTGGGGAGGTTTTCTCCCACCTTTGTTTATAAAAGTGTTCCAGAGTCCTAGATAATTTGTGAAGTCCTTTGTGCTTTCCCATGTGACCATTAAATTGGTCACTACACAATCTTATGGGGACAACAAAGGACAGGGCTTCATTCCCCTTGCCCTCACACCCAATGAACTGAGGCCAGTGATACTAGGCCTGGTTTCTGATTGGGCATTAGGAAGAGAAAAATTTTTCACCTGGTTTCTGAATTTTTTCTTTAAAGTTAGGCAACAGGAAAATAGCAGTTTATTTTAGCAATTGGTTTTCCCACCACAAGCACACAAAATTTACAAAATATTGATTGAAACATCAGGCTTCCTGAAATTATTGTATAAGAAAATCATTTTACTCTAACTTTTATGCTTTATTAAAAATAGGAAAAATATAAGGTTAATTGCAGTGGGGGTAGGGGTTATAGTAACTCAAAAGTTTTCTGGAAGTGAATTTAAACTAGTTAGCTGTCAGAAAATAAAAATGAACTACCTTTGGTCAAAAACAAGTTAAAGTAATTGTAAAACTATAATCCAGAGTGTCTAGTATTAAATTGTATATATTTGGAAAAGTCTAAGTGAAATAAAGCAATACTTGTTCTACTTATATACCCTCCTCCTCAAGGCAGAGTGAACATGAATTAATAAATAAGCAAACAAAAAGCAATACTGAGACTTGATTTTTGTGTAAAACTTACCATCTTCTGGTGCCCTATTTGACCAGTGTATTGTAAGTGATGGGATGCAGAAATAAATAATAGATCATTCCAGCTCACAGTGAATTACAAGGCCAACTTTAAAGATAAGAGATGCATACAGACACCTATATAAGAAGGTAGAAAGTGATACAATTGTAAAAAAGAGAAATCACAAGCATATTATAAAATGATATGGAAACGATTCATCATCTCTGGATGAAAGGAATGAAATATGATGCTTCTTTTACTACTGCTGCACACAGAATATATTGTTTTGCATTTACTGTGAAATCATTAGATTCATATTGCCTTATATCATTCACTTCTTTTGGAAATCAAATTTCTGATAGACATTATATATCCAGAGTGCACACATGGCATGTGAGTAAAAACCAATTTCCAAATTTGAAAATAAACACTACTTGCTATCTAATATTTATTTATTTATTTATTTATTTATTTATTTATTTATTTAATACATAGTTTTTAAATTGAAGTTCAATTTGCCAACATATAGTATAACACCCAGTGCTCATCCCGTCAAGTGCCCTCCTCAATGCCTGTCCCCCAGTCACCACATCCCCCTGCCCCTCTCCCCCTCCACTGTCCCTTGTTCATTTCTCAGGGTTAGGAGTCTCTCATGTTTTGTCACCCTCTTTAATATTTTATTTAAATTCCAGTTAACATATAGTATAATATTAGCTTTGGGTATAGAATCCAGTGATTCATCAATTACATACAATACCCAGTGCTCATCACAAGTGCCCTCCTTACTACCCATCACCTATTTAACCCATCCTGCCACCCACCTCCCTTCCAGTAACCATCAGTTTGTTTTCTATTGTTAAGAGTCTGTTTCTTGGTTTGCCTCTCTTTTTCCCCCTCTATGTTCATTTGTTTTGTTTCTTAAATTCCTCATATGAGTGAAATTATATGGTTGTCTTTCTCTGACTTATTTTTCTTAGCATACTACTTTTTAACTCCATCCACAACATTTCAAGGGAAGATCTCATTCTTTTTATGGCTGAGTAATATTCCATTACACACACACATACATGTGCATGCACACACAGAGAGCATATCTTCTTTATCCATTCATCAGTTGGTGGGCATTTGGGCTCTTCCCATAATTTGGCTATAAACATCAGAGTGCATGTATCCCATCAAATTAGTATTTTCTATCATTTGGATAAATACCTAATAGTACAATTGCTGGATCATAGGGTAATTCTATTTTTAACTTTTGAGGAATCTCCATACTGTTTTCTAGAGTTGCGGCACCAGTTTGTATTTCCACCAACAGCACAAAAGGGTTCTCCTTTATCTGCATCCTTACCATTATGTGTGGTTTTCTGTGTTGTTTAGTTTTAGCCACCTGACTGGTATGAGGTGATATCTCATTCTAGTTTTCATTTGTATTTCACTTGTAATGAGTGATGTTGAGCATCTTATGTGTCTCTTAGCCATCTGAATGTCTTCTTTGGACGATGTCTATTCATGTCTTCTGCACATTTTTTAACTGGATTATTTGTTTTTTTGGGTGTTGAGTTTTATACATTCTTCATAGATTTTGGATACTTTTTATCAGATATGTCATTTGCAAATATTCTCCATTAGTAGATTGCCTTTTAGATTTGTTGATTGTTTCCTTCACTGCAAAGAACCTTTTTATTTTGAAGTATTCCCAATAGTTCATTTTTGCTTTTGTTTCCCTTGCCTCAGGAAACATATCTAGTAAGAAGTTGCTACCACTGATGTCAAAGAGGTTACTGTCTACCTTCTCTTCTAGGATTTTGATGGTTTCCTGTCTCACACTTGACTTCAATCCATTTTGAACTTATTTTTGTGTATGGTGTAGGAAAGTGGTCCCGTTCCATTCTTCTGCATGTTGCTATTTTTAAAAGTACATCCAACACTATTGATAATGAAATTGTATTCATTCTTACACACTAGCTTGAGTACCTTTCCACTAAGAAAACTCAATGATTGCAACCTACTTGTGCAATTTGGGTTTTTACTGCTTTCTTGAGCTACCAAAGAAACACATTCGTCATAACATTAAAACAATATTGAAGTGTTTGAAATAAAAAGTAATATTTTACTACAATAGAAATTAATGTCTCTGAGGTATTAAACATGAAATACTCACATGAGAAGAGAGGCAGTGGCAGAATAAAAACTTACTTTTAAGCCTTTATCACATACACATATACATATACATAAGAATATATTATATAAGTATTATTATATGTATACATATGTAAGTATATATCAATTAAAATTTACCCACTTGAGGAAAAGATGAAAAAGAATAAAGAAAAAAAAGACCAGATCCTGAAACACCTGTAGGACACTAAGGAGCAAACCAACATTTGCCTAATAAATGTTCCAATAGGACAGGACTCAAAGGGGAATAAATAATATTTGAAGAGATAATGACCTAAAGCTTCTCAAATTTAATGAAAAACATTAATTTACACATCCAAGAACTCAATCAAAATCAAGTAGTATAAACTCTAAAAACTCTACACCATAATTAAACTGTTGAAAGACAAAGAAAGAATGGAAAGTAGCAAGAAAGTGATTTATCATGTACAAGGAATCTTTAAATTGAGTAAGAGCTGATTTCACATAGAAACCATAAAGACCAAAGGTATGAGATGATACATTGAAAGTGCTGAAAGAGACTGTAAACCAAGAGTTCTATATGATAAAAACTATCCTTAAAACATAAAAAAGAAATTAAGAATTCTCAGATTTTTTTTTCTGAGCATTTGGAGATCTTTACTTCTTAGTATTCTTTTTTATCTTAAACATAGGTAAAAAAAATTATTGCAAATTTAAACACATTTCTGAATTTATATGCACATATTAATAATTCTGGTTAAAAATAAATATGAGATATTTTTGACATAGAAAAATATACAACACAATTTAATAAACACACACATTTCATCACCTTGCTTAGGGCTGGGATGATCTTGCACCAAAAAAGTAATCACCACCCTGTTGGGGATTTACTGATTTCTGTAAACGTATGATAATATTTCCAAAGTTATAAGACACTCTACATTACATATGTATTATTATTTTGTAAAATTTTAAAACTTATATACAAGGCATCATAATCTAAAGCTTACATTTAATCTCGGAAATGTTTCATAAATTGACAAGAACTTAATTATAGCTCTTTGGATCGTTATCTCAGTTCAATGAGGGTGATAAATATAACTCATATCATTGATAAGCATGTTACTCTATATTAATACAATGACTCCAGTGGTGCAGAAGAATGCTAAGGAGTGTTCCTATGATCAATGTATTTTCTTTAAGACATGAAAAAACTTTTTCTTGTGTTCTTGAAATTTATTCTGGAAATTCTATTTTCATATTTTTTAATATTTATTTGTTTGTTTGTTTATTTTTATAGGTTTTTTAAATTTATTTTTTATTGGTGTTCAATTTGCCAACATATAGAATAACACCCAGTGCTCATCCCATCAAGTGCCCCCCTCAGTGCCCATCACCCAGTCACCCCCACCCCCCCACCCACCTCCCTTTCTACCACCCCTTGTTCATTTCCCAGAGTTAGGAGTCTCTCATGTTCTGTCTCTCTTTATGATATTTCCCACTCATTTTTTAAGACAGTGTGGTACTGGCACAAAAACAGACACATAGATCAATGGAACAGAATAGAGAACCCAGAAATGGGCCCTCAACTTTATGGTCAACTAATATCCGAAAAGGAGGAAAGACTATCCACTGGAAAAAAGACAGTCTCTTCAATAAATGGTGCTGGGAAAATTGGGCAGCCACATGCAGAAGAATGAAACTGGACCATTATCTTACACCATATACAAAGATAAACTCAAAATGGATGAAAGATCTTAATGTGAGACAAGATTCCATCAAAATCCTAGAGGAGAACACAGGTGTGAGATACCACCTCACACCTCATCACTTGCCAGTTTGAACTCGGCCACAGCAACTTCTTGCAAGATACATCCATGAAGGCAAGAGAAACAAAAGCAAAAATGAACTATTAGGACAAGATAAGAAGCTTTTGCACAGCAAAAAAGGATACAGTCAACAAAACTAAAAGAAAACCTACAGAATGGGAGAAGATATTTGCAAATGACATATCAGATAAAGGGCTAGTATCCAAGATCTATAAAGAACTTATTAAGCTCAACAACAAAGAAACAAGCAATCCAATCATGAAATGGGCAAAAGACATGAAGAGAAATCTCACAGAGGAAGACATAGATATGGCCAACAAGCACATGAGAAAGTGCTCCACATCACTTGCCATCAGGGAAATACAAATCAAAACCACAATGAGATAGCACCTCACACCAGTGAGAATGGGAAAAATTAACAAGGCAGGAAAACACAAATGTTGGAGAGGATGCGGAGAAAACGGAACCCTCTTGCACTGTTGGTGGGAACTGGTGCAGCCACTCTGGAAAACTGTGTGGAGGTTCCTCAAAGAGTTAAACATAGATCTGCTCTACAACCCAGCAATTGCACTGCTGGGGATTTACCCCAAAGATACAGATGCAGTGAAATGCCAGGGCATCTGCACCCCGATGTTTCTAGCAGCAATGTCCACAATAGCCAAACTGTGGAAGGAGCCTCGGTGTCCATCGAAAGATGAATGGATAAAGAAGATGTGGTTTATGTATACAATGGAATATTACTCAGCCATTAGAAACGACAAATACCCACCATTTGCTTCGACGTGTATGGAACTGGAGGGTATTATGCTGAGCACAATAAGTCAATTGGAGAAGGACAAACATTATATGGTCTCATTCATTTGGGGAATAAAAGGGAAAGGAGAAAGAATTCTCAGATTAAAAAAAAAATGGCAGGGAATGTAATTTGTCACTAGTAAACATAGCCTATAAGAAATAATAGAGACTATTTCAGACCTGCAAAAGGACATTAGCTACTAATTCAAATCCACATGAAAAAACAAAGCTGATGAAAATAATCATATAGGTAAATATATAAAGGCAGTACAAATATATATATATGCATATATTTATTTTCTTAGATTTTATTTATTCATGAGAGACACAGAGAGAGTGAGAGAGGCAGAGACACAGGCAGAGGGAGATACAGGCTCCATGCATGAAAAGGCCTGATATGGGACTCAATCCCAGGTCTTCAGGATCAGACTTTGGGCTGAAGGCAGCACTAAACCGCTGAGCTACCTGGGCTGCCCTACAAATATATTTTTATTTGTTACTCTCTCCTCCTATCTGATTTAAAAGACAACTGCATTAAACAGTAATTATAAAACTGTGTTGATAGACTAATGATATATAAAGATGAAACGTAGATGACAATAATGGCAAAAAAGGAGAGAGAACAAAGCTACATAAGAACAAAGTTTTGTATAATGTTGAACTACAGTAATAATCAAAACTATTTTGTTACAAGGCAAAGTTTATTGTAATGCCCACAGCAGCCACCATGAAAATAATTTTAAAAAGTTTAGTAACAGAAGCAAGAGAATTAAAATAGTGCAATGTAAAATATTTTAAAGAGGATATTATGAAGTAAGAGTGAAACAAAAAATACATAAAAAACAAATAGGGAATGACAAACAAAAAATCCTATCTTATTAGAAATTATTACAAGTGAATGGATTAAACATTCTCTCCAAATGGAAAAGACTGTCAGACTTAATTTTTCAAAAATATAGGAGATCTATAAGAGATATATTTCAGATGCAAAGTCACAAACAGTTTAAAAGTAAAAGATGGAAAGATGTCTACATGTAAACACTAACCAAAAGAGAGCTTCAGCAGCAATACTAAAATCAGAAAAAACAGTAGATTTTAAATTATTAGCTGACCCAAAGGAGGACATTTAAAAATGAAAAAAAGAGTCAACCTATCAAGAATGACAATTATAAACATATAACATATATACACCCAACAACAGAGCCCCAAAATATATCAAGTAAAAAATAACAGAATTGAGAGAGAAATAGACAATTTGAAATTAATAGACACTCTAGTATTCTACCCTCAATTATAAATAAAACAACTAGTTTTAGCAGATCAATGTGCAAAATGTTGAACATTATAAACCAACAAGATCTATTAGATATTTATAGAAAACAACAGTAGGATTAAACATTCTTCTCAAGTGCTCATGGAATATTCTGCAGCAGAGAATTCTTATAACAACAATAAAAAGACAAATAACCCAATTTCAAAAATAGCTAAAGGACAAATAGATTTTTTTCCTAGGAAGGTAAATAAAATAGCCAACAAGCACATAAATAGATGCTCAACATTATCTGTCATTGGAGAAATGCAAATCAAAATCACAATGAAATAGATACTACTTCATACCCACTACATTGACCATAATTTTTTTTTTAAGTACAAATATGTGGGCAGTTCCGGTGGCCCAGTGGTTTAGCCCACCTTCAGCCCGGGGTGTGATCCTGGAGTCCCGGGATCAAGCCCCACCTCGGGCTCCCTGCATGGAGCCTGCTTCTACTCTGCCTGTGTCTCTGCCTCTCTCTCTCTCTCTCTCTCTCTCTCTCTGTCATAATAAATAAATAAAATCTTGAAAAAAAAATAAAAGTACAAGTATGTGATGATATAGATAAATCCGAATCCTTATATATTGGTGAGAAGAATGTAAAATGGTTTGGCAGCCATAGAAAACAGTTTAGTAGTCCCCCGCAAGGTTAAGTATGCAGTTACATACAACCCAAGAATTCCACTTCTAAGTATTTACCCAAAAGAAAATAAATGTTCATACAACTTGTATATGAATGTTTTTAGTAGTGTTAATCATAAAAATAAAAAAGTGGAAACAATTCAAATGTCCATCAGTTGGCGAATGATTGGATCAAATGTGGTATATCCATACATTGGAATAATATCCAGCCGTAAACAAGAATGAAGTACAGATTGCTACAACATGAATAAACCTTAAAAACATCATGTTAAGTGAAAGAAGCCAGACAGAAAAGGTCACATATTATATGACCACTATATATGAAATATTTAGAGTAAGTACACCCATAGAGACATAAAATGGATTAGTGGTTGCCAGGGCCTGGATAATGTCAGGCAGCAGAGAAATGAGGAGTGACTGCTTAAGGCATATAGGGGTCCATGTGTATAATGAAATATTCTGGATTAGTTTCTGTCAATGGTCATAAAACTTTAGTATAAAACCATTGCATCATACACTTTGAAAGGGAATTTCATGTTGCATGGATTGTAGATCTCAATTTAAAAGCACTCACAGTTTTGCTACCAACAAATGACACTAATAAAATTTTGGAAATTTGAAATCATTATATGCAGAGGAAACTACCATGTATTGGGTACCTAGTATGTACCTGACATTTCACATGTATTGTCCCCTTGAGCCCTCATATTGTCATTCTTGTATATATAAACAGCTTCGAGAAGTAAAATAATTTGTCCAGAGTCATATTACTAATACATGAGGAGATTAATTTGAACTTAGGTCTTCTGACTCAAAATTCTCTATTGTATGCAGCCCCATAACTTGTGTGGCTGCTAAGGACCAAATATACTACCCAATTTGGGACTGTGACAAAAGATTTATACATTTGACAACTATAAAAACTGAAGTATAGCTATAAATAGTGAGTAAATAACAAGCCAAGAAAGAGATGCCCAGTCTTATTGGCTTTGCATCTCTATCAGATCTCTTATATTTAAGGTGGTGACTAGGAAGGGCAGTGGAACAATGAGCTGATAAAGGGAAGAGGACAAGAATATTCTCCATATGGAATTGAAAATGGTCTTGCAATATGTGTACGTTATTTCAACTTCACCTGAGTCACTTTTATTAATGAATTTCCTCTGACATCTTGAATTCTCAAATGTTTTACAATTGTCTTTTATTATTGTAGTATTCTGCTTTTTCAAGTGAGCACATTGTTTACTCAAATTGTTCCATTCAATGAGCAAAATAAGTGATGAAAACCCAGAGGAAAGTAAGGCCGGATGTGGGTAGGCAAGAAGTCAGAGGTTTCAAAGAAAAGATGAAACTGATTGGTATGGATACTAAAAGAAACTGGATACCAACTGTGTTTTAAGCTTATTCATTTGGATGCCTCTGCATGGTGAAATGAGGTAGTTAGGTATAAGAGCGGGGAAAAGACCCTTCACTTCCCCTTTTATATCAATTGAATTTTGAGCCATGTGAATGCATTACCTAGTCAAGAAATTGCTATTCAAAATTAATTCCTAATGGAAAACATAGTAAAATGCAACATTCTAGAAAAGGCATTAAAATTCCTTTGAGAGAGTCTGTTTTGTGGAAGGCTGTCGCTGAATGTAATGAGTGAGTACAAGCAGTGGAGAATGAACTGGCAATGAGAATCACTGGCTCCAGGTTCTGGTGCCAAATAGCTAAGAGGAGGAGTCATTCAGAGCAAGGAAAAGAATTCCCCTAACTGGGGCTAGGAGAACCCCTGAAGAGTCATAGGAAAATGTGGGGTGTGAAAAGTTGTGATTTTTCCTCATCTACTCCTTATAAAAAGAATTATATAGGATCCTTGAGTGGTCAGATAATGCATGGAAATGGGAACAAGTTCATATAAACAAATCTCCAAAGATTTTTCCTGGGAATAGCAAGGGTCCAGACTCAGAACTGCATTTCTAGGGCCAATAAAATTACAGTATAATGTTTAAAAAGAAGCAAAGCTATCATAATGATTGAGTTAATGAAGCTTTGAAAGAAGAGTGTAACTCCAAATAAAGATGACTAAGGCTGTGAAATCTGGAGGCAAAAGCCTTGGTTGAAATCCCAGTACTGCTACATATTAGCTGGGCAACCTCAAAACTTCAAGCTGTTACATTGTCCTCATTTGAAGACTGGGAAAGATAGCACTATCATCTATAACTTTTAGTTGATGGGAAGATAATTACCATGTACTATATTAAATAAAATCAATGGAGGAGTGGTTATATGAAAGCATTGGTTCTAAACTCTCTTTAGCTACAGAATATGATCACAAATGAAATTTTACTAAAAGATTCAATTTGTAAAATGGATAAAAGTAGAGTTGTTCTAGTTGAGTTAGGATTGGAGAGACAACTAGGTTCCCACTAGAACTCTGAGGCACAGTTGGAAAATTACCAACGAATTAGCAGAATCTTAAAGTTCTTTCTAGCACGCAAATTTGTATACATCTATTTCCATGGGTTGACATGCTGAACCCTACCTAGGCTGCATTTAAACCATTGTTAGATTAAAAAGTAATTGAGAACTGTAGAGATTATTGTTCTTATGTTTATCAATCTTTTAAAAACATCTTGTCCATTTATTAACTAAGATTAACAATTATATTTATTAGAGAACAAATATAATAAAATAATAATTTAAAAATAGCTCTAATACTAAAAGTGAGCTATAAGTTTAATTCAATTTACCTGACTGCACTTTTCCTATGAGCCCAGCTCACCCAGCCATTTGAGTTCCAGACTTTTCTGCAAAAAGGTGACTATGGCCATGAAGTTGAAGACAAAACCACCTGGGCTGGAATGAAGGAAACTAACCAGCCTAATACAGGTTACTCTTGAGAATCCCAGAATACAGTTGATGGCAAGTCACAGGCCTATAGGTCAAGTGGATTTTTCCCTCTTTTTTAAGCTTTTACTTTAATTACAGTATAGTCAATATAAAGTTTAGTATTAGTTTCAGATGTACAATATAGTGATTCAACACTTCCATGTATCACCTGGAGCTCATCACTAATGCCCTCCTTAATCTTCATGACCTATTTAGCCCATCCCCCCACCCACCTTCCTTCTGGTGACCATTAGCTTGTTCACTATGGTTAAGAGTCTGTCCCCGCCTCTCCCCTCTCTCTTTGTCCCTTTATTCATTTGTTTTAAATTCCACATGTAAGTGAAGTCATATGGTATTTGTCTTTCTCTGATTGCCTTATTTTGCCTAGCATTATACTCTCTAGCTCCAACTATGTTATTGCAAATGGCAAGATTTCATTATTTTTGATGGCAGAGTAATATTCCACTTGATATATATATATGTATATACATATATATATATATATATATATATATATATATATTCTTAATCCATTCATCAGTTGATGGACATTTGGGCTCTTTCCATAATTTGACTATTGCTGGTAATACTGGCATAAACATTGGGGTACATGTATCCCTTGGGTAAATGCCTAGTAGTGATGATATTTCATTGTAATTTTGATTTACATTTCCTTGATGGTAAGTGATGATGAACATCTTTTCATGTGTCTGTTGGCCATCTGAATATCTTCTTTGAAAAAAATGTCTATTCATGTTTTCTACCCATTTTTTATCTGAATTATTTGTTTCTTGGGTTTTGAGTTTTGTAAGTTATTTATATATTTTGTATACTAATCTTTTATCAGATATGTAATTTGCAAATATTCTCGCATTCAGTAGATTGTCTTTTAGTTTTGTTGATTAATTCCTTCACTGTATAAAATATTTTTATTTGATGTAGTTCCAATAGTTCATTTTTGCTTTTGTTTCCCTTGCCTCAGGAGACATATCTAGAAAAAAGGAACTATGGCTGATGTAAAAGAGGTTACTGCCTGTGTTCTCTTCTAGGATTTCCTGTCTCATATTTAGGTCTTTAATCCATTTGGAGTTTATTTTTGTGTATGGTTTAAGAAAGTGGTCCAGTTTCTTTCTTTTGTATGTTGGTGTCCAGTTTTCCCAACACCATTTGTTGAAGAGACTTTTTTCCATTGGATATGCTTTTCTGCTTTGTTGAAGATTAATTGACCATGTAGTTGTGGGTTTATTTCTGGGTTTTCTATTCTGCTCCATTGATCCATGTGTCTATTTTTGTGCCAGTACCATACTCTTTTGCTGACTACAGCTTTGTAATAGAGCTTGAAATCTGGAATTGTGATGCCTCAAGCTTTGCTTTTCTCTATTTTTTAAAAAAAGAGTTTATATACTTACTCACAAGAGACAGAGGGAGAGAGAGGCAGAGACATAGGCAGAGAGAGGAGAAGCAGGTTCCATGCAGGGAGCCTGATATGGAACTCAATCTTGGATTCCAGGATCATGCTGTGAGCCAAAGCCAGATGTTCAATCACTGAGCCACCCAGAGGCTCCTTGCTTTTCTTTTTCAAATTTGCTTTGGCTATTCAGGGTCTTTTATGGTTCCCTTCAAATTTTAGGATTATTTTTCATAGTTCTGTGAAAAATGGGGGTGGTATTTTGATAGATATTGCATTAAATATGTAGATTGGTTTGGGTAGTTAGACATTTTAACAATATATGTTCTTCCAACCCATGAGCAGGGAATGTCTTTCCATTTCTATGTGTCATCTTCAAATTCTTTCATCAGTGTTCTGTAGTTTCAGAAAGCAGGTCTTTCACCTATTTGGTTAGGTTTATTCCTAGGTATCTTATTATTTTTGGTGCAATTGTAAATGAGAAGGTCAAGTGGCTTTTTAATGATCATGTACCTACATCTACATTGGCAATGTTCAGAGTAGCAAATTATGTGAACTAAACAAATTATTACATTTAGTAACCAAAATATTAGCCTCCATTAGAAAAAGAGCTTTGCTTAGTATCATTAATGGATATATATGTCAAAAAACTGCTTTTCAGGGGCACCTGGGTAGCTCAGTCGATGGAGTACCTGCCTTCAACTCAGGTCATGAGCTCAGGGTCCTGGGATCGAGCACTGCATGGGACTCCCTATTTAGTGAGGAGTCTGCTTCTTCCCCTCTCCCTGCCCCACCTCTCTCCTCTGCTCTTGTTCTCTCTGTTTCTAAAATAAATATATTTTTAAAAATTGCTTTTCAGAAAATATAATGATTTCAAGCAGTTTTTACTGTTTTTATTTACCATGTTTTACCTCTTTGGTTAGATAATTCTATTTGTTTATTGTTGCCAAACACATATTTAATTACTATCACATTTCACCTATGAACATATTTATTGACCTAAAGTAAGTCCTTAGTGGGTAAGATATTTCATGCAGTGTCAGAAGCAGAGTTAGCATGTACTTCTGGAAATCGGGTGACTGGATGCCCATTATGTAGGGAGAAGATCTCACTATTGCAGATGCTGCTCTTGCCCTTGACATTCATGGATAGAAATCCCAAAGGTGTTCTACTCTTTACTTTGCAACCAAAGTGGTTCATGGCTTTCATTATTAATAAAGTCATTAGTCATAGCACAGATGTATCCTGGAGACATGGATAAGCTATAGGCCCTGAATCTACATGTGAGAAGAACACTCACTAGGCCTGCCTCAAGAATATTTCTTTCTAGTTATAATAACAAAAAAAACTAGAAAGAGAATAAATATGCTATATTATAGCTGTATTATAAACAAGATAATATAAGCAAGTGCACATAACTTTTTCCTAGATTATAATGCCCCCAGAGATTTTCTTCCTGTCCTAAATAGTTTAATTACAATTTTAGTAAATAAGTTTCTTTAAGATATTGGTACAGCACATAAAAAATCAGAATGAGGAATAGATTTTATGACTTGATTTTGGACAATAGGGTAGCTCTAAAGGGTAACTTAACTACGAAGTCATTAGCCTCCCAAAACCAACCTTAAAAAGTAAAAGCAGTGTTTCCTATCCAAAAGCAACTAAGATTCATTGCTCTCACTTCCAACCAAATTGCCTCCAGCTTCCTAAGTAGCTGTTCCAGAGCTACCATTGCTAACATGCTAACCTAGGAATATTATCTTTTATTTTCTAACATTATGTTTCCTGGTAAGGATTTGTAAAGTACTGATTATAATGGTAATGAAAAAGGTAAAGTTTTATCTTTGATGAAAGAATTTTGAAATCACATCAGAAAACCCAGGGGCAAAACGCAGCTGGGGATTCAATCTGATTGACTCAGAATTCAGAAATATATCCTAAACAAGGACCTCTTTCCAGCCCCATGAGGTATGCATTGTTTCCCAGAATTCTCCTTTACTCCTTTTACTTTTCATACTCTCCTACCAAAATTGCACAAAATAATCTCTTGGAATTTTTCCCATATGTCATATAATCCTTTTGGAAAATTCTTAACTATTATTCTCTCTGACCCTAAGAGGAGCCACTTAATTAAAAAAAAAAAAAAAAAGATTAAATTTTACCAATGATGAACTCAAGGTAGAAAATACCACTCCTCCACAAATAATCATTTAAAATAATAGCATCCAACATTTATTGAGAGCTTCCTATATGCTAGGTGATGTGTTCAGCAGTCAGGTATTATGGTCACGGTAGAATTCTCAAGGAAAAGATGTCATGAGGAAGATGACAAGGCAGGACATTCCAATGAGAACATCAACTGCAAAGCCATGGAGGCTTTAATTCCTATGACACAGTGGAGAGCTACAAGCATATGTCTGGGGTGCAGCAAAGAATAGATATAGTGGAAATAAAGAAGGGGAAGAGTGGAAAGAAGAGAAGTTTTGGTCACTAGGAAAGACAAGTTTAGTATTTCAGAGAAGGATATGGGCATGACCATGGGAGATGGTGGCTGAAGGACCAGGAGAGTAAAACTTAGTAGAATTGGGTGGGCCAAGGAATTTTTAGTCTGCAGAAGCTACAGTGGCTTGGACACATGAGTTGCTTAGAATGATGTTAGGACCTGGATTTTCTCGTTCATGACCATAAAGAAGTATTGTTGACCTTGAACTGGAAAAATTTGTCTGTGGTTGGGTTAATCCTGAGAAGGTACATATGGTTTAGTGAAGGAGAAAATAAATATTTTTAATAAAATATAGATGCATGAATAACTACTATGGAGATATCAGGGGAAACTTACCAAAGATGTCACATTTAAGGCAGATCTTGAAGTTTAGATAGGAATTCAACTGGTAGAAAAGAAAAACTTGGGGAAAGCATTACAGCCTGCAGGAAAGACGTAAACACAGGCTGGGGTTTTTGTTTCTGTCCAGTGAGTTACCTAGCTTGAAATTGGAGTTCTAAAACCTGCTATTTTACAGAAGCCACTCTGACTTGTTTTTTCATGTAGGCAAATTTGCTCCTGCCTTTATGGGGTACATACTAATGTAAATACATGGGCACTTATGAGATTTATTTGTTTCCTATTTAGATTATTTCTTTCTTTTCCACATACAGGAGACAATAAACCTGCCCTAGCAATTCTGAGAAGTTCCTTAAAGCAGCTGTAAATTACACAATAAGTATACTGTAAGTGTGATTCAAATTATTAGAATTTGAGTTAAGGTTGCTTTTTGAAATTCAGTGTCCAAGAAGTGTCTACAACACTTGGGGGAGGAAGTCTTTCAAATGACCCTGAGGTGAGGCTTTAAAAATGTATAATTCAGGAGAAAATGGTATATATAGTTTAGAGAACTGCTACTGAGTTGGCAGGGAAAAATAATTAGAATATGTACCTCCAACAACTCTATGAATCAAAATAAATCACAGAGAAATTGTATCTCCTAAACCAATATGGGAGAATATAAAAATATCTACTGAGACCATTTTTTCAATCCCAGTATGGCCTATATTTCTTAGCCATTCCATTCCACAGCTAAAGCTTTAAATAATAGCTAAGTATAAATACATAATTATTCATCACAAATAAACATTCCAGTTATAGAATTATTGGACATAGGGATTTTTGTAGGTTTTTTTTTATTTTTGTTTTTATTTTATTCTTGGCTCATCTCCCTGACCCTTATTTTATAGTAAAATAAATGAATTTTCTTCATGACCTATATAACACAAACTGATCCTCCACTTTTGACAAATAGGTAATTAAAACTTTTGTTGAAATTATTAGTAATAATTCTTAGATTTTTATGCAGATTAATTTCCCACAGTTTAAGCTGAATTAGCCTTACCTCATTCTCTTTGCTTCTCCACTCCAAAACAAGGAATCTCATTCCCAGGTGACTTCCAAGTCAATGACTAATGTGGCAGAGCAAAAAGGGAGACTGAAGAGATGAAGACTGAGGTTCTGCTTTACCAGACTAACCAGAAGATAAGCATGAGCTATGTAGCCAGTGAGTATAATGTGAAGTGCCATCCCAAGCAATATGTTCTGGAACATGGAGGAAGGAGTACCAAATCTGAGGATTGAGGATCAGAAAAGGCTTCGTGGAGAAGAGATACTTTTGAGTCACACTTGAAGACAGATGTATTTTCAGATGGGAAAAGGAAGAGGATAATCCAAGCAGCCTGACCTAAGGAGACAGGCCTGAATGTATGGGCAATATAAGAAAACGGTAAGTGATCCAATTACACTAAGACTCTATGCATCTAGAAGGATAGAGATATTCACATATATGATATATGGAAATTTAGCTTGATAATATATCAAGAAGGACCTTAAATAAATTTCTTAGGAGTTTGGCCTTTAATGTGAAAGTTCCATTTAAACTAGGAATGCACTGATGATTTGGCAGCTGTTAACTTCTATGAATAAATTTGTGTTTGTGATTAAGAAGGTGATTTAAGTCAAGAAGAGCAAAACCTGAAAAACAAATTCAGTGTTCTAATAACTGACTATAACAAGCAACTATCCAGTGTGTATTACGAGGTTTTAAGGGAAGTTATAAGGTAATAAAAGCTTAAGAAAGATCACAAAGATAAGCCTCACACTGACATTTTAATGTATGGATCTCATATTACAGTCATGTCCTTAAGGGCTATTCTGTGAGGACATTTGTTATGGAGATTTAATGAAATCTATGTCATCAAATACATGAATAAACCAGGACCTTATACCTAGGGATCCCATAATCAGAAATCTGTAAACTTTCTTTAGTCCTAAAAGAAGTTAATCCACATGTCGCAAAGCTTTGATGTGTATAGTTTCCTCTGCTGCTTTCTCTTAGGATGTTTCCAATGTATATCTACTAGAAAATAAACAGCAGTTGAAAGGGGTGGTAGAAGTAGCAGCTGCTTCACTTTCCCTGTTCTAATCTAGCACCCATCACAAAGATTGTACATTTATAGTTGGATTGCAAGTGACAGAAATTCAGCACACAATGATATAAATTTAAGAGCCCAGTGACAAAGCCAAGAAAAAGGGATACAGTTAGAGCAATGTTTTGGAAGGACTAGATCCATGATATTAGGCATAATTAGGCCTCAGTTTGTATCCTGTTATACCTCTCTCTTTTTTTTAAGATTTTATTTATTTATTCATGAGAGACACAGAGAGAGAGAGAGAGGCAGAGACACAGGCAGAGGGAAAAGCAGGCTCCATGCAGGGAGCCTGACTTGGGACTTGATCCCTGTCTCCGGGATCACATCTTGGGCTGAAGGCGGTGCTAACTCGCTGAGCCACCCGGGTTACCCTGTATCTTTTTTTTTTTTTAATTTTTTTATTGGAGTTCAATTTGCCAACATACAGCATAACACCCAGTGCTCATCCGCCAAGTGCCCCCCTCAGTGCCCATCACCCAGTCACCCCAACCCCCTGCCCACCTGTTATTCTCTTGTTTCTGCTTTTCCCTATTGCCTTAGAGTTGCTGACAGACTTCACAATAATCATAAGACTGAGGCACTCCTCCATTGAGAGAATTTAAAATCTGTCATGCTTTAAAGGTAACAATAATAAAAACTAAACTCAGCTCAACTACTGACTATATAATTTCCACATTCATGGCTTGAGTAAAAAAGCATTTCTGAACAAAAGTTATAAATTGCCTCAGTCTCTAATTTTCTTTCACTATAATTTTTACTTAAACTATTGTCAAAAGATAAGTAATAGAATTAGACATAGGAACAGCACAGGTGGTGGAACTACCATGGTTTGCAAACCTACACCATCAGAAGAACTACACAATATTCTTCAAACAGAAGGAGTATTAAACACATGGAAATTTTTATTTATTCAAATGAATAAAGGTTAAAATGGTAAAAATTTGGGTAAATAGAAAAGTTTCTTATTATTAAACCCCCTAAAATAAAAAATAGATAGGGATCCCTGGGTGGCGCAGCAGTTTAGTGCCTGCCTTTGGCCCAGGGCGCGATCCTGGAGACCGGGAATCGAATCCCACGTCGGGCTCCCGGTGCATGGAGCCTGCTTCTCCCTCTGCCTGTGTCTCTGCCTCTCTCTCTCTCTCTGTGTGTGACTATCATAAATAAATAAAAATTTAAAAAATCTATTAAAAAAATAGATAACCAAAAATGAAAATAAAACAAAAACGCACAAAAATATAATTGTCTAGGGCAAAAAAATACCCCAAAAAACAAAAAATCAACAACTGTCTTTTGAGATTCATAACATACATAGAAGTAAATACATGATAATAAAAGACAAGAGGAGAAATATAAAAGCATCCAGCTTGAGTTTCTTTCACTATTCATGAAGTAGTATAATATTTTTTAAAGATTTTATTTATTTATTTGAGAGAAAGAGAGAGAGAGAAAGCATGAACCCAAGAAGGAGTGGTGGGAGAGGTGGAAAGAGAAGCAGACTCCCCACTGACCAAGGAACCTGACATGGGACTGGATCCCAGGACTCTGAGATCATGACCTGAGCTGAAGGCAGACACTTAACCAACTGAGCCAACTCAGGCACCCCAATGGTATATTTTTAAAGCATATTTTGAAAGCTAAAAATCTATATTATAAAAAGTAAAGAAATTAGTAAAAAAAAAAAAGTCAAACAGAGGCCTATATAATTATAATTAATAAACCATTTGTGGTAATACAATGAAATGATTCAGAAATAATTAATCCAAAAGAGAGGAAAAGAAAAGAAAAGAAGCATAGGCCAGAGAAATAGAAAACAAAGAGCAAAAAAAGAGATATAGTCTCAAGTATCAGTAACTACATTAAATAAATAAGAATTCCATTAAAGGCAAGTTTGTCAGACTGAATTTTTTAAAATACCAACTGTATTCTCTAATAAGCAATCTATTTTTAATGTCAAAATGTGGATAAAATAAAAGGAAGGGAAACATAGAACAAGAAAACACAAATGAATGAAAACTGTAGAGGTTATGTTGTTGCCAGATAAAGCAGACTTCATTACAATGAATGTTACCAGAGACACAGAAAAATACTACATTAAAGAAAAGGTAGGATACTAATTTTTCATCTCTTTAAAAGTGTGTATGTATTCATCTAATAGCAAACCTTCAAAATATATAAAGGAAAAACTGAGTGAAGTAAAAGATAAATACATTCATAATTATAGTTTGAGAATTTTTCATTGTAAGTTTTGATAGAATAAGTAGATCAAAATAATCAATGACAATACAGGAGATAATAGCAAGTAGAATACACATTATTTTTAAGTCCCCATGGAATATTCACCAACATAGACCACAAGGCAAGTGATAAGGAAACTTTTAATAAATATAATAAGATTAAAACAAGTATATCTTCTAATAACAATAGAATCAAATGAAATGAAAAACTGAAAAATGTTCTCAGCCAAACATCATATTTCTAGATAATTAGATAATTAATACATCAAAGAAGAAATTATGAGAGAAATGGAAAATATTTTGAATTGAATTAAAATAAAAACAACATATAAAGATTTTGTGAGTTGTGGCTACATGTTTAAATTTATAACCTTAAATATTTATATTTTAGAGAAAAAAATTCTCAAAATAATGATATAAGATTCCCACCTTAGAAACTAGAAGAAGATTAAAATTAAGAAAAAAAAGAAAATCATAGAGATTTTAAAAAATAAATAAAATAAAAAAGGAATGAGGAAAAATTAATGAAAACAAAAACAAATTCTTTGGAAAGATAATACAATTGGTAAACTTCTAGTCAGAATGAGGAGGGGGTGGGAGGGAAAGAATACTAGAGACCAGTATCAGGAATGAAAGACTGAACATCACTACAAGAAAACAAGTAAATGTGATCAAAAACATTTAGCAATAAATTTTTCAACTTGGATGAAATATAAAATTTGTTTGGAAAACATAAGTTGCCAAGCTCACTTACTAAGTATAGAGGAACTGAACAGCCTTAAATCAATTAAAGAAAATAATTTTGTAATTAGGAACCTTCCCACAAAGAAAATTCTAGGCTAAGATGACTTCACTGCTGAATTCTACCAAACATGTAAGAAAGTAATAATATCAAATCAACAAACTCTTCCAAGAAATCAAGAGGAAGAACACTTCTTCCCTTATTTTATAAGGACAGTATTATCCTAATGCCGAAACCATCCAAAAACATTATAAGGGGAAAAAACCATACAAAATCTGTCATGAACATAGAAAACTCAAAATATTTAGCAAAAATAATCAGTAGTATATTTTTTTAAATATATCATGATCAAATAAAGCTCATCCTAGCTATGCAAGTTGTTCCCAATATTCAAAAATCAATGTAATTCACCTATTAATAGATAAAAATAAAATTAATATGATATGTCAAGACATGCTACAAAGGCATTAGAAAAAACTGAATGTTCATTTGAACCACAACTCTTAATAAACTAGTAATATAAAGGACATCCTTATTGTGATGGAAAGAATCAATGAAAATTTCACATATAGTTTATAGTTCATGGTAAAATAATGTGGGTTGTTTCCCAAAAATCAGGGACAAGGCAAGGATGTCTGAAAACACCACTTATTTTCAATAATGTACTGACATTTTCAGCTAGTTCAGTAAGGTAAAGAAAATAAAAGTCATATAGATAATAAAGGACATAGGAAAATTATCATTATTTACAAATGTCATGAGTAGTTTTCTACTCATGAAAAATTTAATGTATCTACAAAAAGGATGTTAAAACTAATAAGTGAGTTCAGCAAGATCTCATGTTACACACACATTTCCAAATACTAGCAATGAGTATTTAGAAATTGAAATCTTAATAATACTATACATAACTTTTAAAAATATAAATATTAATACAGTTAATATTTATATTAACTGTATTAATATAAATACAGAGAAGTGTATATTGAGAACATTGTTGAGAAAAAATTACAGAAAACCTAAATAATAAATATAAATAATAAATAAATAAAGATATCATGTTAATATGTCAGAAGATTCAATATTGGTAAGACATCGATTCTCCCCAAATCGATCTCTTGATCTATAGATTCAAGAAAATCCAAATTAAATTTTTAACTTGATTTTGGCAGAAATTGACAAGCTGAATCTAAAATTTATATGGGAATTTAAAGGACCTAGAATAGCTTAAGGACTGTTGGAAAAATAAGCAAGCCTGATTTCAAGACTTACTCTCTAGCTGCAGTACAAGACAGCTCACTGGCAAAAGGATTAATCAATTAAAACGAGTAAAAAGTCAGAAATGTGGAATTAAAGAAACAAAATAAAAATCATACTGGGGACTAAGAGTGGCACACCATGAAATACTCTTAACTACAGAGAACAAACAAATGGTTACCAAAAAGGAGGTGGGGGGAAGTGGGGGAAATAGGGGATGGGGATTATGGAATACATTTCTTGTGATGATGACCAGGTATGTAGGTAAGTGTTGAATCAATAAATTGAAATGTATGTTAATTAACTGAAATTTAACAACTTTTTTTTAAAGTCCAGAAATAGGCCTATACATACACGATCAATTGATTTGCAACAAATACAAAAATACAGTTCATTAGAGAAAAACGGATTTTTTTTTTCAATAACCAGTACTGGAACAATTCAATATGTGCAAAAAAGAAAGAAAAAAAAAAGGACCTCAATTTTTACCTCCCATCATGTGCAAAAACCCACTTGAAATGATCACGGAACTAAAAAATAAGAGCTATATCTAGCTCTAGAAACTAGAGCATCAACAATCCAGAAAATTTTAAAATATGGTTAACACAGAAAGCAGATCAGAGAGAGAAGGAGTAGAACAGAGTGAAATGAGGAACCAGGAAAAGTTTTGATCTGACCTAAGTTTTAAAAATACCATTCTAATTGCTCTGTTGATAATGGACCCTGGCAAACAAGAGTAGAAACAGGGAGACATGTTCCAGCTGTGGCATAATTGGACCTACTGCTTAGCAGTAAAAATGGCTAGAATTGGCAGGTTTTTAAAATATTTTAAAGGTAGAGCAAAGAGAGATCACAGTTTGAGTGTGAGATGATTTGAGAATGATGCAAAGTTTTGTGATAGGAAAAGATGGAGTTAGCTTGTCAGCTGAGATGAAGACAGCTGCAAGCAGCATGCATCTCTTTTAATCTGGGTTTCCCCAGAGGCAGAGGCTGAGACAAGGACCTGGGTGCAGATATTTATATGGCAGGTGATCCCAAGAAGCTGGAGTGAGGGAGTGAGATAGGCAATGGAGCTTGATACCAATAGGTACACTCAGAAGCTCACAGAAGGCCTCCCAAAATTTTTTGTTTGAAATATGTAAGCATTTATCCACCAGCTCTCAGTTTCTGCTGTTGTGAGTTATCTCTAGAATCATTCACTTCTGGATTGCTCCAGAGCACAAAATAAACAAACTCCTGTCACACTGGAAGAGGTACCAGGGTAAAAGAAGAAAGGTGGGGCATCTATTTGAGAGGGGCCACTCAATTCAAAGTGAGATTGAGCTCACATAAAACCATTCATCAGAACTGAAAAGGGAACCCTCTTACACTGTTGATGGGAATGTGAACTGGTGCAGCCACTCTGGAAAACTGTGTGGAGGTTCCTCAAAGAGTTGAAAATAGACCTGCCTACGACCCAGCAATTGCACTGTTGGGGATTTACCCCAAAGACTCAGATGCAATGAAACACCGGGACACCTGCACCCCGATGTTTCTAGCAGCAATGTCCACAATAGCCAAACTGTGGAAGGAGCCTCGGTGTCCATCGAAAGATGAATGGATAAAGAAGATGTGGTCTATGTATACAATGGAATATTACTCAGCCATTAGAAATGACAAATACCCACCATTTGCTTCACGTGGATGGAACTGGAGGGTATTATGCTAAGTGAGGTGAGTCAATAGGAGAAGGACAAACAGTGTATGTTCTCATTCATTTGGGGAATATAAATAATAGTGAAAGGGAATATAAGGGAAGGGAGAAGAAATGTGTGGGAAATATCAGAAAGGGAGACAGAACATAAAGACTCCTAACTCTGGGAAACGAACTAGGGGTGGTGGAAGGGGAGGAGGGTGGAGGGTGGGGGTGAATGGGTGACGGGATGAGCATGTTATTCTGTATGTTGGCAAATTGAACACCAATAAAAATAAATTTATTATAAAAAATCAGAGCAATTGCTACACAACAAAGAATAGAAGTTCACTTATCGACACATTAAGTTTGATATTAGACATCTAAGTGGGGATGTCTGGTAGACATGGTATATTCAAGCCTAGACTTCAGGAGGAAAGTTTGGAATGGAGATATAAATTTAGAAACTGTCAGCATATAGGTGGTATTTATAGCCATAAAACTGGGTACAATCAATCACCAAGTGAATCTAAGGAGAGACAGAGAGAGTCAGGGTCAGAGAAACAGAGAGAGAATACAAATACTAAACTTCAGGATACTCCAAAAGTAAGATACTGGGGTTAAAAAGGAGTCAATAAAGAAAGCTAAGTAGTGACTAGTATAAACAAACAAATCTAGAGAATATGAGAATATGGTATCTTGGAGACAAATGAAGAAACTGTACCAAGGACAAAAATGAGCAACTGTATCAATGATGCTGATAGGCCCAGGATAATAAGACTAAGAATTGTCACTGATGATCTCAATGAAAGTATTGGAGTCTTCCAATTTTTGTTGATGTCCTTTTCATCTGTAAGTAGGCATTAATTTCTCTTCCCAGTGATTCTCAAACACTGGTCTGACAACCGGTACACTTCCAAAATAAAATTACCAGCAAGCAATGGCAAATTATAGGAAAAAGACATAACATTTTTTGGTTAATGTTAGGGTGATGATTTTTTCTCCATTTTAAAAATTAAAATAACCCCTCTTAAGTGAAATGAAGCTATTTTTTCCTAAAAACATAGTACATATATTTACCTATATTAATCCTATACTTAAAAGGTATATGAAAAAATAAAGTAAAATAAAATAAAATAAAATAATAAAATAAAAGGTATATGTATACTATGCTATAAAATTCAAACTCTGGAGTGAATGCTTCAGTCTACAAAACCTAGTGTCAGACAAAAGCAATTTTATTTAGTCATGGAATATACAGGATAGCTGAAGGTACGAATAGCAAAACAGTATCTGTACCGGTGAGGACAACAGAGTTAGAAGGACAGAAGTGCTAAACTTGTTGAAGGGTTCATTGCTACTAAAATTTGCTACAAAGCCACAGATAACAGTTTTCTGTTTGTTGTTTGTTTTTTTGTTTTTGTTTTTGTTTTTTTTTTTTACTTGCTGGAGTATCTTCATACTTCTCATTTCTGAACTGCTTGTTAAGATTCTGTTCACTCCATTCTATTTTGATTTTTTCCCCTCAATTATCCTAAAAACTCAAGGACTTAAGAATCTTAGTAAGTAGTTCTGTAATGACAGATAATTTCCCCCTTTCTTAGGTATACATTGCTATCTTTTTCTAACTGCTTAAAATGGGTGCTTAGCTCAGCCTTTCTTCTTTAGATATAAGACTTTGCAGTATACATTTCTAAATTCCATATTTCAAAAGTGATGGTATACAGTATATATTTCTCATTCTGTTAATATTTTTTTAATTTTATTTATTTATTCATGAGAAACACAAAGAGACAGAGACATAGGCAGAGGGAGAAGCAGGCTCCTCACAGGGAGCCCGATGTGGGACTCTATCCCTGAGCTGGGATCACATCCTGAGCCAAAGGCAGACGCTCAACCACTGAGCCACCCAGGCATCCCATCTGCTAATATTTTTATATTATGTTTTTGACCTATATATTTTTTATAAATGTGTTTTATTGACTTTTAGTTATTAATTTTTATTTTAATAGCATAGTACTAAGATAATGTGCATTTTGTGATATTAATTCTTTGGGATATATTAAAGCTTGCTTTCTTGCTTAATTTTTGGTCAACTTTCTGTGTGTGCTTGTAAAGAATGTATATTTTGCAACTACTGAATATTATAACACAGAAGTCCATTACAGGGATCCCTGGGTGGCGCAGCAGTTTAGCGCCTGCCTTTGGCCCAGGGCGCGATCCTGGAGACCCGGGATCGAATCCCACGTCGGGCTCCCGGTGCATGGAGCCTGCTTCTCCCTCTGCCTGTGTCTCTGCCTCTCCCTCTCTCTCTCTCTCTCTCTGTGACTATCATAAATAAATAAAAAAATTTTTAAAAAGTCCATTACATCACATTTAACAATTTTTAACAAATTTGCATCTGATTTTTTTATCTGCTTTTCTATCACATGCTATCTAGATATTTCTAAATAATCTTCATGATGGATTTATTTTCCCTTATCGCTTGATTATATTTTGCTTTACATATTTTCAGTCTTTGTTTTTGGATGCATACATGTTTAGAATTATCATTATGAAGTGATATTAATTCTTATAATGCTTCTGCCTCTTAAGTCTATTTTGTAAGACTTTAAAAGGCTATAACTCATTTTCTTTTGCTATTATTAGAAATGATTTACTTTTTCTAAACTTTTACTTTCAAAATTGATCATTATGTTTTAAATGTGTCTTTTTTAGACAGCAAGAGGTTAGATTTTAGTTTTTTAATCCAGTCAAAAATCTTATTTTTTTAATCTGTAGCATTTTATCCTTTTCTATTTATTGTAATTACAGATAATTTTGGATTTATCCTATCTTATGCTTATATTTGTTCTTCCAGTTCTTTGTTTTTTCTTTTTTACTTTCTCTCATATTGATTAACCATTTTTTCTCACTCAGTTTTTTCTCTACGTTTATATTATACACTAGTGTTACACACTAATTATAACACATTATACACTATATTATAATAAATAATATTTTAGTTCCTTTGATAAATGTTTTGTTTATCCTATCATTCAGATATTAGAGGAGAAAGGGTAAAACTAAACTGCAAGAGGTATTTATTTATATGAATGATCTAGGAAAATCCTAAAAATAAACTCATCCTAATGGAAAGAAGTCTAATTTATAGAAAAAAAATAAGAGTATAAAGACAATTTGACAAATTCAGTGAAGGGTCTGAGTAATATATAAGGCTCCTAAGTTTCAAGAAGTATGCATTCAGAAATCTTTGTGAATATGCAAATTAACAAATAATTTGAGCATACAATTTACTATTACAAAATGCAACTAGATATAAACACAGAATGTTAAGTTCAATGGAGGTAGAAATTTTTGCATCTTATTCACTACTATACCCCTATTTACCAGAATAATGCCAGCACACATGCATATATGTTGATTGAATGAATGGTCCAAACATTTTAAGAAACCTCAAATCCTCAATGATTGATAAATGCAAGATTATGCTAAATACTTTCCATCAGTCCCACCAAATCTACTCTACAAACTCGAGCCTACTCTGTGCATCAGGAGGTGGACCTTTATTGAGTCTATCAAAAGTTGTTCTCACTCTTCAGCTTCAATTAAGGCTAAACCAATGACAGGCCTCATCAGGAAACCAGATGGTAGGATAGAGATTTCCCTGGCTCCATCTCTTTTAATTTGCTGTGGGTTGGCTACACCTCTTCTCTAAAGGCCACCACCCTGTAGGTTAGTCACTACCCTCTTTAGGTTCAAGTACCCACTCCCATTCCTTGGCACTTGGACTAATGAGTGGTAATAGTCTCCACTTTTGTTTGCCCTGGAGTCCCAAACCCCATTGCTTGCTTGTTTCTGTAAACTTGTCTTCACCATTGCAAATATTATTTTTTCCTTTCTCTCCCTTCAGTTATTTGAATGTGCCATCTTCTTCTCCTTCTCTACCTCTCACAAAGACTAAATTGAAGAGATCACAACAAATATGATTTGAGCATCTACTGAAACAGTTTCATGAGTTACCTGGTCTTGATACTCTAAAGACAGCATGGTAGACTCATTCAAAAAAGAAACTGATTGACACTGAGTCTGATATGTTATGACTTAATTTATGTGAAGCTCATATCTTCTAGCTAAGATCCATATATTCTCTTTATCACAATCATCCATTTTTTAAAGCCATTTTTCAACATAAACACATAGTCCAAGAAAATTCTGTTGTTATTGTTTTATCCCTTTTCATGAGCTGTTGCCAACATAGTGATAAGGAGGAACAATAAAGCTGAGTTGAGAGGTGAATACCTAAACACTCCCAAACCCTAGCCTCTCTCTACCTCTAAGACTTCTATCTCAGCAATATTACACATTATTACATATCACAGACCTTCAGAGGTGATCACAAACAGGCTAAATTATGAATATATTGGTAATAAATGCAAAAGGCCTTGTATACTATTTTGTGAACCAATTTGTAATCTTCTGGCTGCTATGGCCTATAAGATAGTATCATAGGATGATTTAGTAAAGTACTACATCCCTTAATAATGACAACAAATTGGGACGCCTGGGTGGCTCAGCAGTTGAGACTCTGCCTTTGGCTCAGGGCATGATCCTGCGGTCCTGGGATCAAGTCCCACATTGGGCTCCCCGCAGGGACCCTGCTTCTTCCTCTCCCTTTGTCTCTGCCCCTCTCTGTGTGTGTGTGTGTGTGTGTGTGTGTGTGTCTCATGAATAAATAAAAAATAAAATATTTTTTAAAAATAATAATGACAACAAATTACTGAGGCAGGTCCTGTTTTTATCCCTGTTTCAAAAGAAACAGAAACACAGTTAAGTAAATTATCCAAGTTCACAGAGCTGCTAAGTGCTACAGCTGGGATTTAAATAAGGAGTCTGGTGGCTCCAGAGTTCATACTGTTAATTCCAAACTCTCAAGTAACTAAATGGAAGTATGGACCAATGGTTATTAGTTGTAAACCAATAGATTAATCCTCCATCGAATCCCTGATAAAGATTAAATGACTCCTTGAATGTCCTTTTCAGACACCATATTCACATATGTAAAACAGATAATAAAACTGCCAAGTCATGGAATTGTTGTGACTGATCAAATTAAATAAGAAAATGAATGTAAAGTACTTGGCTTAGTAAATTTCAAACAATAGTATTTTTTTAAGTTTCTGGAAATATCTTCAAATGCAATTGTTTTCATTAGAGAGTTAACATACCTTAGTTATTGTTTCCAAATATGATTCCTGAGATAGTAAAGTAAATCATCTCTTTCTTTCACATTGTAATAATAATCTATACAATTCACATGTAAGAGACTTTTTTTAATCTCTCCAATTTTTATAGCAAAAATATATATGTTAAAATACAAATTTCAAACAGGCCACATGGCAAAACATCTTTCCCAGACTCCCCAGAGGTGGAAAAGCAAATTTTCCTCAGATTTTCCTGGTGAGAAATTTGAATATCACTTAAAGAATTCCACTGTGTTGGGTGGTATTCTCGGGACAGTTCCTCCATGGTCATGCTCTTCTCAAAAGACTAGATGCTCAAGCAGTCCATGACATTATAGGAAATTTATTATCTTTTTTGGCAACATATGGTTTCCCATCCAGTTTTACCTTGTAGGCAAGACTTAAGGTGAAACCCAGGATCTTACTAGAATACAGTGATGGCAAACATGATGAATTCTCATGGATAAAGGCTGAAGAAATTTACAGAACAAACAAATTCAATGTTCTATTTACTTCCAAGGTGTATTAACAGTTGTTGTTGCCCCAGTTCTCCAATGGATAGCTAGTATGGGTAGTCTGGGAGAGTAACAAGAGTATGCAACACTGATGATTTTCCTTATGGCTCACTGCTGATCAAAACATGTCTTATACTGGCCATTAGCCCACTAAAGTATGTCAATGTTCTTACAATCACACAACTATATGTGTTTTAATTCCTATCTTACAACAGAGTTTCAGAATAAATATGATACATATTTTTAGAATATCAACTGTATTTGATAGTCAATTAAAATACAATTTCTTCCTTAAAACACAAAAATATTATAGACATGACTTAAAAGTCACATTAATTTTTATGAAAAAATACAAAATTTCAAAGAAATTTGACTCTTGTTTCAGGCTTGAAACAGACCCCAATGATGTCTAAGCTACTCATTTATCTATTATGATATTGTTAATAGCAGTTTAGTGAAAACTAACAGTATCATTCTACAAAGCAGATAATAATGCTTTGGATTAGTTATGGATTGTTAGGAGGTTTGCCATTGAAATATTTCTTTAAATCTATATAATAATTCTGTGGCTTTCTTATATATGTCTCACTACCTAACATATAAAAGAGACTTTGTATAGTTAAATACCCAGAAGACATGAAGTTTTTAATTCAAAATGATGAGGTAGGTGGAGTAGAGGAGGCAACCTCAAGAGTAGAGAGCAAAGAGCTGATTCAGACATCTTGGACGTTAATATCAAGACAGTGGTGAAGTGCAGGTTCTGTAATGCAAAGGAATCAAGAATGAGAACTCTATTTTAACATGTATTTTAGGCCTAAACTATTTCCTATCTGTATATACACACACACAGACACAGGTGTACCCATACGTGTACACACACACACACAGTCACTAAACACTGCAGAATTAAAAACCCAAAAGTAAAAAAAAAAAAAAACCTAAAATATTCTCTGAAGTTTTATGACTAGATAATGAATAATATAATAAGCATCCATCCTGAAATAGTTCTACCATATGGCCTCTTTATCCTCATGTCAGATATTGGCCTTAGAAATCAAAACATCAGATGTTACTGTGAAAACAGGTATAACCTTGGAGTAAATAGTCCAGCAAATTAATACTTCTATAGTTTCAAATTTTTAACTTAATTTAATAAATAACATAAACTAAAATTTTGTTCATATTTTACATACTATTACTTGGTGCTGTTTTAAAGACTTAAAGATTTTATTTTAACTCCACCAGCATTAGTCTGGAAAGCTTTAAATTATTTGATATACATAATTGAGGTTAACTTGTTAATTTTTTCTTGAAGAAAAGTTCTAGTATCTTATTTCCCTGTGGTTTAAAGAGCTATCAGCCCTGAGAATTTTTTAAGCCCTTGAAATTTGAAAAGTGACATCCCTTTATTATCATCATTAACAAAACTGTAATTTGTAGGTGAGAATATTCTCTAAGTGGTTTCTCCGTACTTGTAGCACTAGTTAATGAGATTGGTCAAAGGTTTAATTTACTTCTGTGACATAATTCTTCTAATTCAGATTCTGTGACCAAAGAATTATAGAAGCCTGAAAGTCTCTTGTTTTTCTTTGTTTCATTGTTTTCTGCAAAATACACACACACACACACACACACACACACTCACACCTCGTTTCTCCCTATCATCAAGCTCTTTTTGTTCTATTCTGCTCATAATAGATTTCAAACTGTATTCAAGTGATCACTCTTTAGCATAAGAATTTTTAAGAGGAAAATAACCTCCAAATTTTAACTTTGCTATTATTTCCTAAAGAGGCAATACACTATCAGATTCAATTTATTTAATCATGCCTTCTCTAACTCACTGAAACATTAATACCTCTAATAGAAAGTACAGGATGTATTTTTCCAAAGTAGACCTTTCAACACTAGACTGTTGGATGTCAAGACTGTTAAGTAGCTGTCCTTCCAAGATTAAAACTTTCTGTTCTTGGGATCCCTGGGTGGCACAGCGGTTTGGCGCCTGCCTTTGGCCCAGGGCGCGATCCTGGAGACCCGGGATCGAATCCCACGTCGGGCTCCCGGTGCATGGAGCCTGCTTCTCCCTCTGCCTGTGTCTCTGCCTCTCTCTCTCTCTCTCTCTCTCTCTGTGTGTGTGACTATCATAGATGGGTAAAAATTAAAAAAAAAAAAACAACTTTCTGTTCTTGTTCATGTAACATTTTATGAGTTTTCTTTTATCTAACTTTTAAAAACATACTCAACATGTACATGCTGTTATTAAAGAGCTTTAGGCTCAGAAGCAATGTAATATTTAACATTCTACTTAGAGAGCTATATAACTTGCAAATAAATAATTTCAGAGAATAAGTATTATGAATAAAATCAAATTAAGTGGTATTCTAGTGAGTGATAGAGTACGAATGGCTTAGGGAAGGTCTTCCTGAAAAACTTTTGAACTGATCCAAACAAGGCTTCAGCCATGCAAGGATCTCAGAGAACTGTGGTCTAGGCAGAAAGAAAAGAATGGGCAGGACCAAGGAATAGAAAACAAGCCAGTTGAGTGAAGGTAAGTTGAGACTGATAAGATACTAAGAAATAACACCAGGCCCGAGAACATTTAGGACTTGGATTTTATGTGCTGAGACAAGACATTGGAATATTCTAGGCAGGGTAATGTCATGATCTTTTTTTTTCCAAAGAAATTACTCTGGGTTTTAACATTTCCCACATTTGAAAATGTACGTGAGAGGGCAAAAGTTGAAAGAGCCAGCAGTCTTCTGGGGGTGGGGGGTGGGATGTGGTAGGCTCTAGCAGGACCATCATCTAAGATCATGCTTTCTAAAACCAATGCTACATTATACTCCCTCAGGAATTTTTAGACTTTTTAAAAATACAGATTTCCAGGCCTCACTCTTTATAAAGCTTCTGATTCAGGGGCCTAGTGTTGATGTTGATGCCAAGAATCTATATTTTAAAAATCTCCCCAAATATTTCTAATGTACATTCATGCCTAATAACCCTTGACCTTACTAAACCATACAGATCTGAAAACAAGTTCAGAAAATAATCTTAAGTAGCAAATAAAATTTCAATATAAGAAAACTGCAATGAATAGATATCTTAAAATATTTTTTTGCACAATTATCTGTCACTATACTGAAGAGAATCAGCATTTTTTTTAAACAGATGAGAACACAGGTACTTAAATATCCCCTTTGGTATTCTGTTGTTCACTGACCTGCGGATTTCTCTTGTTTCCCTCAGCCTCTCTTACTGCTAGTTAATATATTTGCTGCTTGGCACACACAATCTGTATAGAAAAGTACCAAACAATTTAGGTTTCTATTGGCCTCTAACCTAATGTTCAATCTCAATGCTATTGCATTTCTGACAGATTTCTTCGATCTTTCTTTATACAATCCTTTAGCATGTGCATTCTAACGATGGCCTCTCTTGGTTACTATAGCAGCTAATAACTTTCCTGTTCCTGTAATTAATTCTGAAGCACAGCAATGGGATTTGCCTAATGTAGCTGATCTGGCCAATTGTGTTTAATATTCCTTCCTTTTCTGATAAACTCAGCAGTATAACTATGAACTTGCCTCAACCTAACCTATATTCACCCTCCTTGGCTGACCAGACCTCGGGGTAAATTGAAAGGATTATGTCGGATATTATAACCCCAAAAGATAACTTATAAAGTGGCTGTTTTCTCTCAGCCTAAGTGGTGACCCTCATAAGCACCCCAGGAGCTAATGCAACATTATTTTTAGATGTGACAAAAGAGTAAGAACCACTTGACTACACATGTGCTGCTTTATATCCCCTTACTCTAATTCACCAGCCCAGGCATAGTTCTCTTGCTGAAATTCCAAAACAGATTTTGTACTGCTTTTGCAACAGAGTTTTTCCACTTTTTCATATTGACAAGGCTTATTAGACACTTTTCAAGTGGGTGGATCTGCGCCATGGACAATGGTGGCTTCTCTCAGTCTAGCACCTATGACAGCCTCTCCCATTGTCGATGACCACCACCTTTCACACAGGAGTGGCAAGTCTGTGTGAGTCTAAAGGAAGATTATAATTTATCTGGGCACCTCATAGCAATGGCTTTGATTATACAAGCTTTCCTTGAAATAGTACAGAGGTTTGACCTGCACAGATACACTTCATCTCTCTCTGTATACCCAAGAAAAAGGGTGGTTGTTCAGTTTAGTGTGAACAGCTAGATGCCTACAGTGCCTGGTACAGTTCTAACATCTGGTAAGTGCTGCCTTCCTCAGGCATGTCCCAAGAACATGTAGACCTTCCTAAAAATAGCTGCTAGTGAAACTTCTCCCTCACTCATAGAGCAACAGTTTTCAGCTGGGGTTGTATTACCTCCTAATGGACATTTTGGAAATGTGTAGGAGTGGTTTTGATTATTGCAAAGGTCAGAGGGCACTGTGGCACTTAGTGAGAAGATAGGGGGGAGAGACAAGGATTCTCTATAACCTGCAATATTAAAAGTGCTCTAGCACAATGAAAAATTGTTCCATGTCCTGCACTACTCTTGAATGTCCTACAGAACAATTAGTATAAGTGAAAAATCTCTGTAAGTTTCTGAGGATTTTTTGCACGGTTTCAATATAAACTGAATTATGCAGGGATACAACTACAAAGTAAAATAAGGAAAAATATTATCTTTGATTTGTTGGAAACTCTGCATAGTTATTAATTATTTCATAAAATCATGTCACTGTTAACTATTCTACTTCTGGTATTTCAGTCAACTCTATCAGTCTCGCCTTGGAGCTATACCATTCACAATGATTCTATGTATGAGGAATATCATGTAGCTACTTCACTATGCTTTCTAGAGTGGTACGCCTAAGCAGTTGCATATTAAAATATGCATTTAATTATGACTATCTTTCCTTGGATTTTCCTTTTACATTAAAATATATTAATTTTTAAGAATATTCCATATGTGAGTAAGCTATACTATCTATGGATTTTATTTCAGAAGGACTCAATGGTAGTAATATAGTAATATAGTAAAACACTATAAAAAGGAAATTTTGTCTGATAAAATCAGTAACCTCTTCCTAGGTGTTAGACTTTTTTCAGATAGGCTTTATTTATAATAACCTGCCTGAGGATACCACACTTAAAGCCCAATCTGCCCCCTACCAAACACTACTAGTGTAAAAACCTATTTGTAACATAACATTCTTATTCCAAATATAATAACAACTCTTATTAAATGAACACCTATTATGTACCAGGCACTGCGCTATATACTTTTCATATATTACATCTAACCCTCAAATCTCAGGGGAAGTAGTAATTATCATTAGCTCTGTTTTACAAGCAAGAGAATTGACATAAAGCAAAAATTAAATAACTTGACTGAGGTCACACCATTTGTAAGGACTTTGACTCAAATGGATCAAATTCCAGTGTCAATGACTTTCCAAAGATGGAGATGGACAGAATTCAAAACTGGAAAGGCAGAGAAGTAGGTAAGTAGTTGGGCACAGTCATGGTCATTTTGGCTAAGTTAACTGTACAAAGGTGAAATCAGACAACAAACAGGACACTTACCATCTACTGCCATCCTCCCTAGTCCTTCATCTTGACATTTGGACCCTCACTTAAGCCCCAGCAAGTTCCCACACTCCTCAGACTCCAAGCAACTGCACTTTAAAAGGAAGGCTAATCTGAACTGAAATTTGCTATACATATAAAACACATATTAAATTTCAAAGACTTAGGGAAAAAGAATATAAACTATCTCACTAATAATTTTATATATAATACAAAAGTTCTCATGATCACATTTTTTATACATTGGGTTAAAATATACTATTGAAATTAATTTCACCTATTTCTTATGTTTCTAAGGAGGTTTTTTTAAAATGTTAAACTATACATATTTGGGCAGCCTTGGTGGCTTAGCAGTTTAGCGCTGCCTTCAGCCCAGGACATGATTCTGGAGACCCTGGATCAAGTCCCACCTCAGGCTCCCTGCATGGGACCTGCTTCTCCCTCTGCCTGTGTCTCGACCTCTCTCCCTGTGTGTGTGTCTCTCATGAGTAAATAAATAAAATCTTTTAAAAAATAAAATAACCTATACATATTTGGCTCATATCACATTAGACAGAACTGAGATGGATGGTTTTCATATAATTGAGTATCCTTCTCCTACACAACAGAAATCTGCAGAAGCTTGGGACCTTGGGCAAGTGTTACTAGCATGGCTGTTCAGGTTGCTGGAAGCAGCAGGGGAAAATAGTGTGGGTGTGTGGTGAGGGGAGGGTCAGCAGATGTTCCCGCACATTCCATCACGTCATTTGGGTCACTTGGATAGTAGGAACCACATGCTCATTTACTATTTATTACCATTATTTTTATCCCATATGCTTCACACAACTGCCAACACATGGGAGCAGCAGGCAAAATCTGGAACAGAAGCTGTGTTTGAATACACGTGTAAAAAACAGTCAAAATATTTAATGTGTTACCTAAATAAGTTACTGTTTATATTTACTAACAGTGAGGAAGAAAATAAGTGACTTGTAGGTCTACCAAAACGAGACAAATAGTCTTAGCTCATTACAAATGGAAAACACTAGAATTAGATTAAATATAAATTCAAGGCAGGGAAATCAAGTCCAGAGATCTCTCAAGATCAGTGCCCCCAACAATCAGACTCCCAACTTCTATCTATAATAGTTTAAAGAAAAAGAAAAGAAAACTGAGTTAATTGAGGTTGACTATAGTGTGACCAATCATAATGATTTTACCTCACACTTACTAACTGAACAAAATGTCAAGAAAAAAAAAGAACCTATAGACAAAGCATATGTATCACTTCAATGTCTGTTAATAGAAGAATTATTCATTACTTATGATATACCTTATTATGAAATATTATGCATTTTGGAAAGGAAGAAAAGAAGGAAGCTAGCTTTGGTTCTAGATATCCAAAAGTATTATTGTCAGTGATAGTTTCCTCCCATCCCATTTTGTAGCCCTTAGAGAAAATCAACATATTCTGATTAACAAGATCTGGCCTTGCCAGAAAGAGCAAAGAAGAGTTTCTAATTATTTTCTGGATGACAGTGTGAAGCAACTGTTGTAACAACTTGGCTCAGGTCTCTAAGCTCATTACTGGGCACGTGCCCCTGAGGACCATTTGAGAGTATACTCAGCTGAGCCAGCCAAATTGCAGGGGAACTACAAAGTCCTTACCACATCATTTTTTTCTGGAAGAAACTAAGCAAAATGAAAAGACATTTCAGAGATTGTTTATTTTTCAACTCATATGTGATCAAATCCGAAAAATTGATTCTGGAGCCCACACAGAAAGGAGAGTTAGTTCGTCACTCATTTTCCTTTACTCTTTAACTAATGACACTTACCTCTTCCTGTCACATAATTAGGCACATATATCTGTCTTCCCAACCAGACTATAAACTCTGTGAGTTCAAGGAATATATCTTTAGCTTCCCTAATCCCTGACATATGTGGACAATAGGTTTTTATAGTATTGGATTTAATCCCTCAGTTGTTCCAAAGAGCAGCAGCAAGAGGATGCATCAGCAAAAGTACATTGGACTGAACAATTGGCAGAGCTGATTTATAATTTGGACTCCACCACTTAATCTCTCCTGAGTTCAGCCACATCCTCTGTAAAGCAAGAGGACTAAGCTAGCCTATCTTCAAGGTCCATTTCCCTTTAATCTTTTATGGTTCTGCTCATCTTTGCTCTAAGAAATGTGAAATTCTCCATTTTGTTATCTAAGATAAAGCAAATTTTTCTAACAAAGATCTAAAATATAAATGTTGCTTTCTATGTTTTCATTATTTCCTGGAAAGTCTAGATCAGATTTTTAACTACTTTCAGGAAGTCTGTATCAAATTCTATCAACTCAATTTGAGATTTCATCTAGTAAATTGCAGACTGACTTATTTTATTTTATTTTATTTTATTTTATTTTATTTTATTTTATTTTAAAACCCTCTGTATGCTAGTTTATTTGGGACTAAGCATGTGTGAGAGAGAGTAAAGAGAGAGGGTGGATAGAGAGGGAGGGAGGGAGGGAGGGAGGGAAAGACGGAGGAAGGAAGGAAGGAAGGAAGGAAGGAAGGAAGGAAGGAAGGAAGGAAGGAAGGAAGGAAAAGGAAGAACAAAGAAAGAAGGACAGAAGGGAAGAAGGAAGGAGGAACAAAGAAGGAAGGACAGAAGGAAGGAGAGAGGAAGGGAAGGAGAGGTCTCTTAAAAAGATGTAATCTCCATTTGAGCAGGTGTCATATCTTTTTTCCTTTGGAACCACTGATTATCCAGGCCCTATTGCATATAAGATGGTTCTTGACAAATAATACATGCTTATTAAATGTTTAAGGAATAAATGTGTAAATAAATAAACGTGTGAATAAGTAAATATATGACTTTTTAAAGATTTGTTTATTCATGAGAGACACAGAGAGAGAGAGAGAGGCAGAGACATAGGCAGAGGGAGAAGCAGGCTCCCCTGGGATCACAACCTGAGCCAAGGCAGACACTAAACCACTGAGCCACCCAGGCATCCCATGACTAGAGTTTTGGAAAACTATTACCAAAAATAAATGAACTAGGGGTGGTAAATGAACTAGGGGTGGTGGAAGGAGAGGAGGGAGGGGGGTGGGGGTGACTGGGTGGCAGGCACTGAGCGGGGCACTTGACAGGATGAGCACTGGATATTCTATATGTTGGCAAATTGAACACCAATAAAAAATAAATTTATTATTAAAAAAACAAAAAAAAACAAAATATCTTTGCAGAATTGCATGGAAACACTATTAATTTGTATATATCCTGGATTTGGGTTTTTCCTATAAATCCTAGATACCTAGGTCAAAAAAAGGGAGGAACTGCCACTAAATATAAAAGGAACGGATAACTGCACAGTCAGGAAAGCCAGAGGAAAACTGAAGTGCCATCATTGTCCAGATACACCATAGCGACTGACCTGAAAGAACCAAAGCATGCCAAACTCCCCAGATTATTTCTCAGCAGAGACTACCCAGGCCTCAAATCCACCTTCAGAATCTCACTATGAAATGCAAAATTATATTTGATTAATCTCCAGTACCAACTGACAGTCATCTCTAACACACTAAAAAAAGAGTTGGGGATTATGGTTTCATGACCTTCTAAAATTACTGGTACCTTCCTGACTTACTTTTAATTGTTGGTGACTGCAATATATTTTTCTTTAATATTTAGATTTTGAAAAAAAACAAGTAGACACAGATTTCTTTCATTAAGACAAAGCAAGTAAAAAACAAAACTTAGGGAGAGAGAAGCTTCAGTAAGTAGCATGGGAAATGACAAATTTAATAGAGGAGGACCACTGAGCCAAATCCTATTCCAGGAAAAAATATGGTGTAAAGGATAGTTTGGGACTGAGAAGGAGCCCTAGAGTTTAACTGGCAGTAAATCTACTTAGCTCTTCTAGCACCATGCTGAAATACAAAGAAAGAACTCACCAACTGTAGAGTAATACTATGAAGTATAAATACTTGAAGTACCTGAGGATGTGTTGTGGAAATAACTATGACACAAGTCATCAGCATACAAAAAAAAAGGAAAAAAAGTTTCTAATACTTTCATCCACTCATCTTCTTAAAAGCCTGGCAAACAAGGAGGAACTAAAATAATAATGATACTAAGGTAGAATTATAAAGTTGTTCTGATGATTTTCAAGACTTGCTATTCAAAAGAAAATCTTATATATTGATTAAAGTTTTATTTTTAGAAAATAATAAAGCATTAACTAGGGTTAATATGGAAATACAAATGATCAAAAATTCCCCCCCCAAAAAAAAATTTCCCCTTCATCAAATTGTAAAATCTTTCTTATGGTAGGCAGTCTCCAAAATGATTCCCAATTATTATTACCATCCAGTATACCTGTCCCTGTGATCTCCCCTACCACATTGAATAAAGGTGATCTGTGTAACCATGGGATATTGCAGAAATAATGAGTATGACTTTTTTGGGTGAAGAACAAGGCCCTCTCCCCAGTGCAGGCAAACAGAGATCTGAGAATGTGGCAGAAATAAGGGGGAAAAAATCTAGCATCATAGTCCCCACCCTAAGTACAAAGTAACACAAAAGGAATTTGAAGCTGTTGGTACAATGAAAATAGTCACAGCACAACAAAATCTGAAACCAGTAAAATTCCTGACACAAATAGCCAGCAGAAAAAGCATGCTGACTGCTAGATAAAAAATCCTCAGTCTCTACATATTGTTCAGCACTCAATCAAAAGCAACCAGCAAGATGATGGATTTAAATCCATCCATATCAAAGATTATATTAATTGTAAGTGGTGGAAACATACCAATAAAAATAAAGAAATGATCATACCAAATAAATACTTGAGGCCCAATTATATGCTATCTACAAGAAATCCATTTTTAACTATATAAACATAGATTAAAAGTAAAAGAACAAAAAATGACATATCATGTAAACACTAATTAAAAGAAAACAGGAATGGCTATATTAATACAAGAAGAAGTAGACTTCAGATATAAAAATACTGGCAAGGGATTAAAAGCACATTGCAAAGAAAAGAAAAAATTACATAATGATTAAGAAGTCAATTCACCAAGAAGAAATAGCCATCTAAATTTGTAGGCACCTAACAGAGTATCACAATACATGAAAAATAATTTGAAAGAACTAGAAAATTATTTTCAGGCACACATAAAATACTCACCAATATAGATTATATCTAAGACCATAAACCAAGCACCAGAAATTTAAAGTAATTGAAATCATACAGCATGTGTTCTCTAAATTACATGAAATCAAACTAGAAATCAGTTTCAGAAAGACATCTGAAATTTCCCCTAATATTTGGAAATTAAGCTTAAATATCTATGTCAAAGCAACAGAAGTCACAAAGGAAATTAGAAAATATTTTGAATTGAATGAAAATGACAACACACTATATCAAATTTGAAACGCAGCCAAAGCAGAGCTTGAAGGGAAATTTATAGTGTTATTTATACTAAAGAAAAATGTCTTGGGGTGCCTGGATGGCTCAGTCACTTAAGCATTGGACTCTTTATTTAAGCTCAGTTCATAATCTCAGGTCATGGGACTGAGCCCCACATGGGTTCCTTGCTCAGTGGGGAGTCTGTTTAAGATTTTCTCCCTCGCTCTCTGCCCCTCCTTCTTTGCCCCTCCCCCCACTCATGCGCACATGCTTGCTCTCTAAAGTAAATCTGAAAAAAAAATTTTAAGTCTTTAATTATGTAAACTTCTTAAATATTTTAAAAGAAGAGTCCAAAATGATGGCAAAGGAAGACCCTAATCTCATCTTCTCCCACGGATCTATACCTACATATAGAGTAGGTCCTCCCGAAGAAAAACTGAGGGCTGATTGAACAGCTTCTGCACAGCAAAAGATAGAAGGATCACAAAGAAAACATGAGAGATGGAGACATTGCAATGAGAGGAACCCCATCCCTAATGCTACAGATTGCAGTAGGAGGAGTATCAATGAGGGGTCCACCATGTGCAGATCCATCCAACTTGGGAACAGAAAAAAAAAAGCAGACCCCCCCAAATTTTTATTTAAATTCTATTTAGTTAGCATACATTGCAATGTTGGTTTCAGGAACAGAATTCGGTGATTCATCACTTATATACAATCCTCATCATATCAAGCACCCTCCTTAAAATCCCATCTAACCCAACTCACCCTATTTCCCTCCATCACCCTTCAGTTTGTTCTCTAAGAGTCTCTTACAGTTTGTTCCCCCCCCCCCAGTTTTTTCCCCAAAAAGCAGCAGTTTAAAAGACAACTAGACCATAAGTAATGGAAACCCATTAGTCAATCCTAGAGCATTTACCAAATAGTGGGGAATCTGCTGGAATTCTCTCCAGGGTTGGAATTGCTGATGAGTGCCATTATTTATGTTTCCCCTCCACCTTGACAGTACAGATGGGAGTAGGATCTAAGCACTCCACCTGGCTTGTTTAGTGAGATCTGGGCCCCTAGCATATCTGAATTCCAGCTATCCCCCCAAGACATCTCCTCCCACTTGTGCCCATTTCAGCTCCATCTGTCCCATGAGGATCACTCTAACATGGAGCAACCTGGGAGTTCCTGGTCTGCACCTATTTTGTCTCCCACCACCCACCAGTGGCCCTAGTGTAGAGTGCACAAGACCCCCCACCTCACACCCACTCTACCTCTAGCCATCCCACCAAGATAGCCTTGATGCAGAGTACCTGGGACCCCCAGCCCATGCCCACTATAGCTCTAGCCAGCCAACCTAAGACACATAAGTCTATGCAGGGAACATTCTTATATCAGGTCACTCCTTTGAGACTGGGAGAAGTGACTCTCTCACCTAATTCATAGAAACAAACACAGAAAATCAAACAAAATGAGATGTAGAGGAATATGCATAAAGCAAAAAGAACTTCAGAAAAAGAACTCCCTGAAACAGATTAGCAATCTACCTAATAAAACGTTTGAGGGATCCCTGGGTGGCGCAGCGGTTTGGTGCCTGCCTTTGGCCCGGGGCGCGATCCTGGAGACCTGGGATCGAATCCCATGTCGGGCTCCCGGTCCATGGAGCCTGCTTCTCCCTCTGCCTGTGTCTCTGCCTCTCTCTCTCTCTCTCTCTCTCTCACTGTGTGCCTATCGTAAATAAATTTAAAAAATAAAATAAAATAAAATAAAATAAATAAAACGTTTGAATAATGGTCATTACTATTAATGGTAAAGATGCCCATCAGACTAGAAAGAGTACATAAACTCAATGAGAACTTCAACCACAAGACAGAAAATACAAAAAAAAATCAGAGTTGAAGAATACAATAATTAAAATAAAAAAGAAGCTAGAAGAAATCAACAGCAAATTAGAGGATCCAAAAGAACAGAAAACAGGGTGATGGAAAGGACCCAAGCTGAAGAGCAAAATGAAAAAAAAGAATTTAATGGGGGGAGGCTTTAGGACCTCTGAGACAACATCAAGCATACTAACATTTGTTTTATAGGGATCCTAGAAGAATAAAAGAGATATAAAGGGGTAGAAACTAATTTGAAGGAAATAATAGCTGAAAACTTCCTATCTGAGAAGGGCAACAAACATCCAGGCCCAGGAAGCACAGAGAACCTCAAATAAGATGAACCCAAGGAGGTCCACACCAAGACACATAATAATTAAAATGGCAAAAGTTAAAGATAAGGAGATAAACTTAAAAGCAGCAAAAGAGAAAAACACAAGGGAAACTGCATGAGGCGATCAGCTGTTTTTTCAGCAGAAACTTTGCAGACCAGCAGAATGGCATAATATGGTCAGAGGGCTAAAAGATAAAAACCTACAACAAAGAACACTCAAAAAAAAAAAAAATAAAATAAAATAATAAAAATAAAATAAAAAAATTAAAAAAAAACAAAGAACACTCTACCCAACAAGGTTATCATTCAGAACTGAAGAAGAGATAAAAAAAAAAAAAAGTTTCCCAGGCAAACAAAAGTTAAAGGAGCTCTTCACCACTAAACCAGCCCAACAAGAAATGTTAAAGGTACTTTCTTAGTGGGAAAGAAAAGGCCAAAACTAGAAGAAAATAAAAAAGGAAAAAAACTCACTTGTAAAAGCAAATATGTAAGACTTTGGTGAATCACCTATAACTGTACTGTGAAGGTTAAAGTATAAAAGTAGTAAAATCAATTTTATCTAAAAAACTAGTTAAGGGATTCACAAAATAAAAAGATGCAAAATATGATATCATATACAAAATGTGGGGTAGGGGAGTAAAAAATTGTGCTTTTAGAATGTGTTCAAAATTAAGAGACCATCAACCTAATCGAGTACTATATACTTAGCATGATATATGAGAACCTCATGATAATCACAATCAAAAACCTGTAATAGATGAATGAATGAAGGAAGGAAGGAAGGAATCCAAACATAACAACACAAAAGAAAATCATCAATCAAAAGGGAAGGGAGCAAGAGAAAAAGAAAGGTGCAAAGAACTACAAAAACACCCTGAAAACAATTAACAAAATAGCAATAAGTACATATCTATCAAAATTGCTTTAAATGTAAATGGTCTAAATGCTCAAGACAAAAGGTGACTAAATAAATAAAAAAGCAAAACCTACTGACTAAAAGTGAATGGGTAGAAAAAGATACTCCAGGCTAGAAGTGAAACAAAGTGGGACACCTGGGTGGCTCAGCAGTTTAGTGCCTGCCTTCCACCCAGGGCATGATCCTGGAGTCCTGGGATCGAGTCCCACATCAGGCTCCCTGCAGGGAGCCTGCTTCTCCCTCTGCCTGTGTCTCTGTCTCTCTTTCTCTCCATCTCTCATGAATAAATGAATAAAATCTTTAAAATAAAAAAACAAAAAAAAAAAAAAACATAGAAGTGAAACAAAGCAAAACAAGCCAGTGAAGCAATACTTATATCAGACAAAATAGTCTTTAAAGCAAAGACTATAACCAGGGACAAAGTAGGGTGTTACATAATAAAGTGACCAATCCAACAAGATGAAATAACAATTATAAATGTCTGTGTACCCAATATAGGAGCACCTAATTATAAAAAGGGAATATTAACAAACATAAAGGGAGAAACTGATTGTAATACAATAATAGTAAGAGACTATAACATTTCACTTACATCAATGGGATAGATCATCTGGACAGAAAATCAGAAACAGTGGCTTTGAATGATCACACATTGGGTGATGTTCTGCCTATGGTAAAGTACGTACCTTTTTATACCCTTACTAAAAGTGCAATCCCAAAGAATCGTGAAACACAGTCCTAAATATTTCTGAGAATTTATGCTTTGGTCTAAACCTTCATTTTGAAAATTTATTTTTTGTATATATTGATGGCTCAGCTAAAATTTCTAAATTCAAATCCCATTACATGAACATGAAACCTTGGTGAATTACTTTTTTTCTGTTTAATCTTCCTGATTCTGATTGTATTATTATACCATCTTCTAAAGAATGAGAATTTTTTCACAGAAGAAGCTTCATTAGTTCAACTTGCCATGATAAGGCTGATGTTTGAACTTTCTGTTTTTGATTTGACAATTTAGGAACCAAAATGGTTCCTAATTTGGGAAGTGCGGGTTTAATATATCTGCTATGCATCGATTGGACTGGGCTGAATTTAGCTGATATTGTGGGAGTTCCTTAATAATTCAGCATTTCTATAAACGTATCCTCCTGCCAAACGATGTTCTCATACATTTGCACAGCACTTTTGGCCTCTCCAGTAAATTGAACATAATGAAAACTGGTAGTGTTACAAATTGTCTCTTTGTGGTGATACATGGAGGAATTGCCCATAAATTGTGATCTATTATCTATAACAAGTTCTTCTAAAATTTCCTTATGAGCAAAACAGATTGTTAAACTCTCAAATGACACTCCAACCTGAATAAAGGGTGATTTTTTTTCTCCCCATAGAGTTCAGCATATGTTTAACATGAAGAAGTATATGGAATAACTAATCCCTCCAAAATGTGCTGTCATTTAGCATTGCTAGTACTGTTTAAAAGTTTGCTGAGGGACCTTAAGAGATCTTTAGTATCATTGCAGGAAAAACAGCCCAAACTGGCAGTAGGAGCCCTTCCATCAACTATATAATAGCACCAGTTCTTAGGGGGCCATATGATTCCATAGACCATCCAGTATCTTGACAAAAGGTCAAGTCTTCATTACCTGCGGCAACAATTTGGTGCATCAGAGGGAGGGCTTCCCTGTGAAAAATCTTCCCATTTAAGCTCAGCAAACTTGTTTCATTCAGGACCAGACAGTAAGTATTTTAGTCTGTGTGGGCCATATAGTTTCTCTCACAACTGATTAACTTTGCCATTGTAGTCAAAAATAGAGACAATATGTAAACAACTCTGCGTAACTGTGTTACAATAAAATATTATTCACAAAAACAGACAGTGGGTATGACCTTACTCACCATCCATATTTTGCCAATAACTGTTCTACATAGTCTTGAACTCTAAGTCAGTTATATGCACTTTGGCATTAAAAATTCCCCTTTGTACTACAAGGTAACTGTATCTGTAAGGAACCACACATCAAAAATTGCTTAGTGCATATGGAAGATCCCATTCCGTATCTACTTTAGATAATGGTAGGCTGATAGCATCCTACTGCAAGAACCTGCATCTCCCCTCTTCTCTGGATAAGGGTTTTCTCCAGAATACTAAAACCCAAGTATGGGGGTATTAATCCCTCCAAATATCCTTCAGTCATGGGAAGTTGAGAGTGGATAAATGACAGCCTGCCCTCCTGTCTCCAGAGAGATGATTCTGAGATATGTTTCTCATGATCTCTCAGAAAATCCCAAGTAAAACTGAGTTCCAATTGCTTGCTCATTACAGACAATGCTTTGGCATTTTTCCTGTCTCTGTCTCTTCCTCCCTTGTGTTTCCCAGAATCACTTTCCAAATAATTGCACACACTTAACATCCCTGTCTAAATTTTATTTTAAAGACAACCCAAACTAATACAAATGGATTCATGTGTTTTCTGTTGTTTCTCCATAGCAGAAGAGACTGGAGTGCATGAAAACATTGGAAGCCCTGTGAGTAAGTAGGAAGAGAAATTTTTGACAGTGGGATAAAAGGTGCTGAGATGGGTTCTGGGCCAATAAGAGGTAATGTGAGATGATGGAACAAGCCATCTAGTTCAAAGATGTAGATCTGACTCCTCAATTCACTATTTACTGTTTGATTATATAGTTTGGGCAAGTTACTTAAACTCTCTGAAGCTCTGGGGTTTGTTATTGTTGTTACTGTTTAATAAAATGATGTCACTTTGTTAGGGTTAGCAAATCCTCCAGTCCAGAAGAGGAACTCAATTTAATGTAGTTTGTAATAATTATATTAAAGAGATCACACCTGTGATTGTTGGTCTACAGCAAAAAGTACGTTAAGAGAAATACAGCCCCAATTTTTTTCTCAGTTGGTGTTTTATTTAGAAATATAGACTAATGGTCCTATACTTAAATGTTTTTGTGACCGTGTGCTGTCTTCTATAAAACATAACTAATCATAAGGAACTCTTTAACATATATACTCCAGACAGAAGTAAGATGTAAACAGAAATGAGTAACAAGACACAATTACATGCATAATTCCCTTATAATTAATATTTGCTGGAAAATAGAGTTTGACCTTATTTACAGTTTTTTTTTTCACTCAGCATAAGACCCTCCAGTTCCATCCACATCGAAAAATATGGTGGGTATTTGTCATTTCAAATGCCTGAGTAATATTCCATTGTATACATAAGCCACATCTTCTTTTTTTTAGATTTTTTTAATAATAAATTTATTTATTATTGGTGTTCAATTTGCCAACATTCAGAATAACACCAGTGCTTATCCCGGCAAGTGCCCCCCTCCGTGCCCGCCACCAAGCAACCCCACCCCCCGCCCTCCTCCCCTTCCACCACTCCTAGTTCGTTTCCCAGAGTTTGGAGTCTTCCCTGTTCTGTCTTCCTTTCTGATATTTCCTACCCATTTCTTCTTGCTTCCCTCTATTACCTATCACTACTTTTTATATTCTCCAAATGAATGAGAACATATAATGTTTGTCCTTCCCTGATTGACTTATTCACTCAGCATAATACCCTCCAGTTCCATCCACCTTGAAGCAAGTGATGGGTATTTGTCATTTCTTTTTTTTTTAAATATTTATTTTTTATTGGTGTTCACTTTACCAACATACAGAATAACACCTAGTGCTCATCCTGTCAAGTGCCCCCCTCAGTGCCTGTCACCCATTCACCCCCACCCCCCGCCCTCCTCCCCTTCCAACACCCCTAGTTCGTTTCCCAGAGTTAGGAGTCTTTATGTTCTGTCTCCCTTTCTGATATTTCCTACCCATTTCTTCTCCCTTCCCTTCTATTCCCTTTCACTATTATTTATATTCCCCAAATGAATGAGAACATATAATGTTTGTCCTTCTCCGATTGACTTACTGCACTCAGCATAATACCCTCCAGTTCCATCCACATTGAAGCAAATGGTGGGTATTTGTCGTTTCTAATGGCTGAGTAATATTCCATTGAATACATAAACCACATCTTCTTTATCCATTCATCTTTCGATGGACACCGAGGCTCCTTCCACAGTTTGGCTATTGTGGCCATTGCTGATAGAAACATCGGGGTGCAGGTGTCCTGGCGTTTCATTGCATCTGTATCTTTGGGGTAAATCCCCAATAGTGCAATTGCTGGGTCATAGGGCAGGTCTATTTTCAACTCTTTGAGGAACCTCCACACAGTTTTCCAGAGTGACTGCACCAGTTCACATTCCCACCAACAGTGCGGGAGGGTTCCCTTTTCTCCCCATCCTCTCCAACATTTGTGGTTTCCTGCCTTGTTAATGTTCCCCATTCTCACTGGTGTGAGGTGGGATCTCATTGTGGTTTTGATTTGTATTTCCCTGATGGCAAGTGATGCAGAGCATTTCTCATGTGCATGTTGGCCATATCTATGTCCTCCTCTGTGAGATTTCTCTTCATGTCTTTTGCCTATTTCATGACTGGATTGTTTGTTTCTTTGGTGTTGAGTTTAAGAAGTTCTTTATAGATCTTGGAAACTAGCCCTTTATCTGATACGTCATTTGCAAATATCTTCTCCCATTCTGTAGGTTGTCTTTTAGTTTTGTTGACTGTTTCTTTTGCTGTGCAGAAGCTTTTTATCTTGATTAAGTCCGAATAGTTCATTTTTGCTTTTGTTTCTTTTGCCTTCGTGGATGTATCTTGCAAGAAGTTGCTGTGGCCGAGTTCAAAAAGGGTGTTGCCTGTGTTCTCCTCTAGGATTTTGATGGAATCTTGTCTCACATTAAGATCTTTCATCCATTTTGAGTTGATCTTTGTGTCTGGTGAAAGAGAGTGGTTCAGTTTCATTCTTCTGCATGTGGATGTCCAATTTTCCCAGCACCATTTATTGAAGAGACTGTCTTTCTTCCAATGGATAGTCTTTCCTCCTTTATCGAATATTAGTTGACCATAAAGTTTGGGGTCCACTTCTGGGTTCTCTATTCTGTTCCATTGATCTATGTGTCTGTTTTGGTGCCAGTACCACACTGTCTTGATGGCCACAGCTTTGTAGTACAACCTGCAATCTGGCATTGTGATGCCCCCAGATATGGTTCTCTTTTTTAAAATTCCCCTGGCTGTTCAGGGTCTTTCTGATTCCACACAAATCTTAAAATAATTTGTTCTCTCTGAAGAAATTCCATGGTATTTTGATAGGGATTGCATTAAACATGTGAATTGTCCTGGGTAACATTGACATTTTCACAATATTAATTCTGCCAATCCATGAGCATGGAATATTTTTCCATCTCTTTGTGTCTTCCTCAATTTCTTTCAGAAGTGTTCTATAGTTTTTAGGGTATAGATCCTTCACCTCTTTGGTTAGGTTTATTCCTAGGTATCTTATGCTTTTGGGTGCAATTGGAAATGGGATTGACTCCTTAATTTCTCTTTCTTCAGTCTCATTGTTAGTGCATAGAAATGCCACTGACTTCTGGGCATTGATTTTGTATCCTGCCACATGGCCGAATTGCTGTATGAGTTCTATCAATCATGGGGTGGAGGCTTTTGGGTTTTCTATGTAGAGTATCATGTCATCAGCGAAGAGGGAGAGTTTGACTTCTTCTTTGCCAATTCGAATGCATTTAATGTCTTTTTGTTGTCTGATTGCTGAGGCTAAGACTTCCAATACTATGTTGAATAGCAGTGGTGAGAGTGGACATCCCTGTCTTGTTCCTGATCTTAGGGGAAAGGCTCCCAGTGCTTCCCCATTGAGAATGATATTTGCTGTGGGCTTTTCGTAGATGGCTTTTAAGGTGTCGAGGAATGTTCCCTCTATCCCTACACTCTGAAGAGTTTTGATCAGGAATGGATGCTGTATTTTGTCAAATGCTTTCTCTGCATCTAATGAGAGTATCATATGGTTCTTGGTTTTTCCCTTGCTGATACGATGAATCTCATTGATTGTTTTATGAGTGTTGAACCAGCCTTGTGTCCCGGGAATAAATCCTACTTGGTCATGGTGAATAATTTTCTTAATGTGTTGTTGGATCCTATTGGCTAGTATCTTGTTGAGAATTTTTGCATCCATGTTCATCAGGAATATTGGTCTGTAATTCTCCTTTTTGGTGGGGTCTTTGTCTGGTTTTGGAATTAAGGTGATGCTGGCCTCATAGAACGAATTTGGAAGTACTCCACTTCTTTCTATCTTTCCAAACAGCTTTAGTAGAATAGGTATGGTTTCTTCTTTAAACGTTTGATAGAATTCCCCTGGGAAACCATCTGGCCCTGGACTTTTGTGTCTTGGGAGATTTTTGATGACTGCTTCAATTTCCTCCCTGGTTATTGGCCTGTTCAGGTTTTCTATTTCTTCCTGTTCCAGTTTTGATATTTTGTGGCTTTCCAGGAATACGTCCATTTCTTCTAGATTGCCTAATTTCTTGGTGTATAGTTGTTCATAATATGTTTTTAAAATCGTTTGTATTTCCTTGGTGTTGGTAGTGATCTCTCCTTTCTCATTCATGATTTTATTAATTTGGGTCTTCTCTCTCTTCTTTTTATAAGGCTGGCTAATGGTTTATCTATCTTATTAATTCTTTCAAAGAACCAACTCCTGGTCTGTTGATCTGTTCCACAGTTCTTCTGGTCTCGATTTCGTTGAGTTCTGCTCGAATCTTTATTAACTCTCTTCTTCTGCTGGGTGTAGGATCTATTTGCTGTGTTTTCTCTAGTTCCTTTATGTGTAAGGTTAGCTTTTGTATTTGAGTTCTTTCCAGTTTTTGGATGGATGCTTGTATTGCGATGTATTTCCCCCTCAGTACTGCTTTTGCTGCATCCCAAAGATTTTGAACAGTTGTATCTTCATTCTCATTAGTTTCCATGAATCTTTTTAATTCTTCCTTAATTTCCTGGTTGACCCTTTCATCTTTTAGCAGGATGGTCCTTAACCTCCACGTGTTTGAGGTCCTTCCAAACTTCTTGTTGTGATTTAGTTCTAATTTCAAGGCATTATGGTCTGAGAATATGCAGGGGACGATCCCAATCTTTTGGTATCAGTTCAGACCCGATTTGTGACCCAGTATGTGGTCTATTGTGGAGAAAGTTCCATGTGCACTTGAGAAGAATGTGTATTCAGTTGAGTTTGGATGTAAAGTTCTGTAGATATCTGTGAAATCCATCTGGTCCAGTGTATCATTTAAAGCTCTTGTTTCTTTGGAGATGTTGTGCTTAGAAGATCTATCAAGTATAGAAAGAGCTACATTGAAGTCACCAAGTATAAGTGTATTATTATCTAAGTATTTCTTCACTTTGGCTATTAATTGATTTAATTATTTGGGAGCTCCCACATTCGGGGCATATATATTGAGGATTGTTAAGTCCTCTTGTTGGACAGATCCTTTAAGTATGAGATAGTGTCCCTCTTCATCTCTCACTATAGTCTTCGGGGTAATTTTTAGTTTATCTGATATAAGGATGGCTACCCCTGCTTTCTTTTGAGGACCATTTGAATGGTAAATGGTTCTCCAAACTTTTATTTTCAGGCTGTAGGTGTCCTCCTGTCTAAAATGAGTCTCTTGTAGACAGCAAATAGATGGGTCCTGCTTTTTTATCCAGTCTGAAACCCTGCGCCTTTTGATGGGGTCATTAAGCCTGTTCACCTTCAGAGTTACTATTGAAAGGTATGAGTTTAGTGTCATCATGATATCTATTCAGTCCTTGTTTTTGTGGATTGTTCCACTGGACTTCTTCTTAATGGGGAATTTTAAGAGTCCCCCTTAAAATCTCTTGCAGAGCTGGTTTGGAGGTCACATATTCTTTCAGTTCCTGCCTGTCTTGGAAGCTCTTTATCTCTCCTTCCATTTTGAATGAGAGCCTTGCTGGATAAAGTATTCTTGGTTGCATGTTCTTATTTATGGGCTCATTTAGCCCCTTTCCGCCCGGGGAAGATTGGTGAGGCTCCTGTTTCTCTGGGACGGGCTTTCCTGTCCTGGGGGTACTTGCCCCAGCCTTAGCCCAGCTCCTCGCCTGGCCCCTCCCCCTTGGATGCCTTTTGTTTCTTTATTTCTTTTTTCCCCCGTCTTCCTACCTTGATAGAAGCACGAACTCTTCTCAATGTAGCATTCCAGCTGTTCTCTCTTTAAATCTCAGGTCGAATTCGTAGATTTTCAGGATGATTTGAAGGTTATGTAGGTAATTTGGTGGGGACAGGTGATTTGGGGACCCTACCCTTCCGCCATCTTGCCCCTCCTCCCCTTATTTACAGTTATATGAACATTCACTAGTCACTAGGATGACTGTCATAAGCATATGGCATACTGTTACTTCACAAGAAGTTTTCAATTTTAAATATGAAGGTCAGTTACCAGAGCCAAACTGGTTCTTAACAAGTAGAATTTTTATGTCTAATCACAGAGTCCCTTACATCTTTCTGGGCCTATTCATTTGCAAATCGGAATAGAAACTATAACTGGGTTCCGCATATCATGCATTCATGTGTAACACTCATCTTCATTTGTCTAATTTCTTTTTTTTAAGATTTTATTTATTTATTCATGAGAGACACAGAGAGAGAGGCAGAGACACAGGCAGAGGGAGAAGCAGGCTTCCTGTGGGGAACCCGATGTGGGACTCAATCCCAGGACCCTGGAATCTCACTTTGAGCTGAAGGCAGATGTTCAACCATTGAGCCACCCAAGTGTCCCAGTGCAGAGTTTCTACAAGCTCCTTACCCAGTTTCCTCTATTAATATCTTATATCAGAATGCTACATTTCTTACAATTAATATACAAACACTGATAAATATTTACTGAAGTCCATACTTTATTCAAATTTCCTTAGTTTTTACCTATTGTCCTTTTTTCTGTTTTAGGACCCATCTAGGATATTGTATCACATTTATTTGTCATGTCTCCTTAGCTCTTCTTGACTATGTAGTTTCTCAGACTTTCCTTATTTTTGATAACCTTAAGGGTTTTGAGGAGTACTAATCAGAAATTTTATAGAATGTCCCTCAGTTTGGATTTATTCAATATTTTCCTCATGGTTGGACTGGAGTTATGGAGTTTAAGGAGGAAATTCACAGAGAAAAGTGTCATTTTCAACACATCATGCCAAGGGGAAATATTATCAATGTGATTTTTTTCATTGCTGATGTTGACCTTGATCACCTGAGGTAGTGTTTTTTCAGCTTGTAACACATAAAATTAATTTTTCCTTTTTCCAAATTGTACTTTGGAAGAAAGTCACTATGTACAGACCACACTTAAAGAGTAAGGAATTATGTTCCACTTCCTTGAGAGAGGAATATATACATAAATTATTTGAAAATTTTGTCTGAAAGATTTGTCTCTCCTCTGATTTATTAATGCATTTATTAATTTATATTTATATTATATGTCAACAAAATTTGAATCCAATTCTACTTTATTCATTGTGCTAACTATATTGTTCTAATTTGGTGATTAGGAACTCTTTCAGTTGGATCTTGTGTCCTTTGATAAATCTCCATTACTGTAGATATTTTTTTCAGCACTTCCTTACTTTCTGGTACCACAAGATGCTCCAGCCCCAATCTAATTTGCATTGAATCTCCAAGGATCCCTGGTTCCCTTTTTTGGGAATTTTATTAGAAACCAAGATCTGGGTGCCAGGTGTTCTCACTATGTTCTTTTACAGCTTGAGTGAAATAAAAATAAATTAGAGCCCCAATACAATACTTTAAAAGCTGTTCAACAAACATAAGTTAAATGTTAATTTCATCTAGTTCCGGCTCTGATAAGGATAGTTCTTGTAAATTCTCACTGTATTTTTGAAACAACAATGGATAATGTTGTAACAGTTCTCGTTTATTTCAATAATAGAGAAGCTAAAAGGCAACTTGGGAGACCATACTTCTGGAGAGTTGGCTTCCTCCCAAGCGGGCATGTGGTCCTTGGATCCTGCATGCCTTTCTGGATTATTCAAGTTTCACAGATTCTTTTCTTTACCCCAAGACTATAATTATATTACTTCAAATAAACTCTGAAACTCCATGTTATCATGAGTTATTATTTCCATATGCTCATAGAAGAAGAAAGTTTTAAAAACAAGTGACCTAACTTCCTACCTTCAGAAATTAGGAAATGAAATTAAACCCAAAGTAAGCAGAAATGAGGAAGTAATTGAGATAAGAGCAGAAGTAAATGGAATGAAAAATAGACAAAAAATAGGAAAATTAACATATCATAAGTTGAGTTCTTTGAAAAAGTTTGATAAAAATAACATCCTAGTGAGACTAGCCAAGAAAAAAGGGAAAAATCACAGATTATTAGTATCAAGGAAGAAAGAGGTGATTATTGCCACAGATAATACAAACAAAAATGATAATAAAGAAATATTTTAAATATCAGGCCAATAAATTCAGCAACTTAGATTAAATGGGCAAACTCCTTGCCAATTACAACTCATTAAAATTGGCATGAGAAGAAATAGAAAATATGACTAACCCTGTATGTGATAAAAATTGAACCCATAATTGAAACCTTCCTACAAAAAGAACTCCAACCCAAAAGACTTCACTGGTGAATTCTATCAAATGTTTAAGGAAAAAATAAGACACAAATTTACACTATCTCTTAGAATACATAAACTCTTTCTCTTATATAAATCATTTAGAATAATAGAAAAGAAACACTTCCTAACTCTTTTTATGAGGCCAGAGTAACCCTCTCAGTAAAATCAGACGTGGTATCATAAAAAAGAACAATTATGGACCAATAGTCCTAATGAATGTAGGCAAATTAACATATCAAATTCCATACACTGCATTACAAAAGGAACAAGTGGTACTTATCTAAGAATGCACGTCTGTTTTGAAAATGATTCAATACAATTCACTACATTAAAAAAATCATATACTCACTACATTAAAAGAACAAATACTCATCAAGGAAACACTAACATTACACTTACTGAGAAAATATGAATATCTTTTCATCTAAAAATCAGGAACAAGGCAAGAATTTCACTCGTAACTTCTAAGAAATTGTATTGGAGGTCCTCGTCAGTGCAAAGAGACAAGGCCCAAAACATGGAAGCGTAAAGACTGAATAGAGTAAAGCTTTCTTTATTCACAAACATTATTTTTTATGTAGAAAATCCTCAGGAATCTACAAAAACTACTAGGACTAGTAAGTAAACTTTGCAAGGTTTCAGGACACACAGTCATTATACAAAAAACAATTGTAGGGATCCCTGGGTGGCGCAGCGGTTTGGCGCCTGCCTTTGGCCCAGGGCGCGATCCTGGAGACCCGGGATCGAATCCCACGTCAGGCTCCCGGTGCATGGAGCCTGCTTCTCCCTCTGCCTCTCTCTCTCTCTCTCTCTCTCTCTCTCTCTGTATGACTCTCATAAATAAATAATAATAAAAAAAAAAAATCAAAAAACAATTGTATTTCTCTATATTAACAACAAAAAATTGAAAATGAAATGTAAAAGGCAATATCATTTATAATAACACAAAACACAAAACTCGTAGTAATAAATTTAACAAAAGGCATGCAAGATCTCTACACTGAAAACTGCCAAAAATTCCTAAAAGAAAAATTTACTAGAGATATACCATATTTATAAATTATAAGATATGATTTTGTAAAGATGTTTAGAACAAGGGGCAGAAAACTTTCTTTAAAAGGTCAAATAATGAATATTTTAGGTTTTGTGGGATATACAGTCTCTGTTTCATCTACTTGACACTGTTGCTTTAGGGCCTTTCAGTTATATGCAATGCATAAACAGATGAGCCTGGCTGTGTTTCAATAACCCTGTATTTACAAAAACAAGTGGCTAGCTATATACGGCCTACAGGCTATAACTTGTCCAACTCTGATCTAGAATGTTAATTTTGTTAACATGCTAATTTAGAATGTATATAAGGAATGCCTATAAATCAATAATAAAAGATCTCAAGGGGATCACTGGGTGGCTCAGTGGTTTGGCGCCTACCTTCAGCCCAGGGTGTGGTCCTGGGGTCCCGGGTTCAAGTCCTGCATCGGCTCCCCACGTGGAGCCTGCTTCTCCCTCTGCCTGTGTCTCTGCCTCTCTCTCTGTGTGTCTCTCATAAATACATAAGATCTTTTAAAAAAATAAAAAAATAAAAGATCAACAAACTTTTAATAAAATGGGCAAAGACTTTTACAGACACATTACTAAAGAAAATATAAAATGGTCAACAAACACACACAGAAAAGCAATGACTTACAAGAGAAATTTTTCATAACTCTATTTCAACACAAATCAATTATTTACAAGTTGGTTATTTATAATAAGTACTATGGATTTTAGATTAGCTTTATTCACAGAGAGAAGTACTCTCACTTACAGATGCATTCTCCCTTCTTACCACAGAGTTATTTTTAGTAATACTGAGTGAGAGAGGGCAGGGTGCCCCTGGGTAGGTGAGGGTAGGCAGGGCAAGATTGTTGCAGGATGTTCAGGATTCAAGGAACCACAAATGCTTCCTTTGAAATCCAGACATCAGTTCTGTTGAATCTACCTGTGATTTAAACAAACAAATTTCTGAAACCCTTACTGAAACTATTGAGTGAGCTACTTTTCCACTTTCCCTCCACTTTACTTTTCATTGTTTATTTACTTTGTGTTGCTGTGTGAGGGGTGAAAAAAAGAAAACAATCAGGTTTTGCTCTTTAACTGGTTAAAATAAAACATCATGTTAATAGAAACAAAGTTGAATTATGAGAACAAACTGAAATATTTGACAATTTTCAATCATTTTCTCTAGATATATGCCATAATAATTTGACAAGTACTTGACATGTAATATATGAAAGGCATCCTAGGGTATATATGTAGAATTGATCTTTGCAATATTACAATTTAGGGTGGCCTAGGCTGAGGAATCAGACCATTCTGAGTTAAAATCCCTACTCTGCCTCTTAATTAGCTACGTGAGCCTGGATGGCCTGGGTGAAGTACATCAACTCTTTTTGTTTCTTAATTTGAAGAATAGGAGCAGTGTTACCTATTCATGTGTCTCCATGAAGATAACATATATATAAAACATCTGCACTGTGCCTGGACACGGCAGACATTCAGATATTAGTTCCCATTCCTATTACCTTCACAGTCTATAAGGTCAGCTATAAAGAACTAGTAGATGAACAAGAACACCATTTGGTTTCAGATACATATTATAACACATAATACACATTGTCTTTATCCTTTTGGGTTACAGAAGGAGAAAAGTACTGACTGATCAGTAAGAACTGCATAGAGAGCATAGAGCATCCTTATTATACTAGAACAGAGAGCCACTGAAGTAGAAACAATTTAAAAAAGCCCTCTGCTTTCCTATATGTAAAGATATTCTGGGACTTTTCAAAAGTTACTTTCCAATTTGCCTATCTACATTCAAGAAATGTTGAGTTTCCTTTTTTGTTATTAAGTTGGATAAATAATTGGTTGAGATAGTGAGTATTTGCTATTGTCCCCATTCCCCAAAGCAGATTTCATTATCAATATCTGGGGCCTGGGAGACTCAGATGGAAGCTAACATCTCTTTATTTTCCTATGTTTGCACTCTTGCTTCATTGCCAAGGCCTTCTCTAATCTGTAAGCCAAGGAAGAGATCATTGTTGAGTCAGCACAATGTATAAAATGTATTACACAATCAGTACAGTGTTGCCTACCCCAAAGTACCCTTTGATGTTGCTCAAATGTCCACAATGATTGTTCCTTCCTCCTTCACATCAGAGATTACAACTATTATTCCTCCTTTTAAAAAATTATAACTTGCTTTATCTCTTACCAAGGCATGATAGTACTTTTGTTGCTTCCTCTCCAAGCCTTGCCTTTATCTCTTAAGATTTCAAAAATCAATATAACTATTACAGAATCATGGGAACACACTCTCATGTTGGTGGAGTATGTTTCCAGGACCTCTGCTTACTAATCTAACGTGCTAAAAGTGTCCTATTCTATCTAATTTACCAGAATCAAATATACCCTAATGATTGCATGAAGAATTCAATCATTCTATAAAAATGTGTTTTCAATTTTAGAATAACTAAAGCAAATTTTTGATAAGAGTCCAGTTTCCAATACTAAGGAAAATCCAGCAGATTGGTAATGTGTAAATATAAGCAACCTGAATAAAGATTCATTTTAAGCAGATTCATTTCTAAGGGCTTACTTACATTTGGAGAGGAAAAATGAGTGATAGAGAAAGCATATATATTCTAATTGGAAAACAGCCATTATTGAGTTTTATGAAACTCCGGAAACTTCATACAATAGTATATAGCAAGTTGTTTAAAAACAGAGCCTGTTCTGTCATTCACTAGTTAGGTAACCAGAGGACATTGCTTCACCTCTCTTAGTTACCCTGACAACAAAATGGAAATTGTAATAACATTATTTACTTCATACAGTTCTGTGAGAATTGAATGAAATAATGCCTATGTAACTATTTAAGTGACAAGAACAAAAAATGTATTCTGGATGAGTTCCCACATGTTTCCACCCACCCAATCCTTGAAAGGAAAGGGAACTTGTCTTTCTCTCTCTTTTTTTTTTTTTTCTTTCTTTCCTTCACTTATCATTGAAAGAATTCTGTCTTTGCTGATTACATTCCCAGGCTTTTGAGATATAAATTCAGAATAAAGGTGGAGGCAGGAGATTGGGAAGTAAGAGAGGTAGAGAAAAGTAGGATAAATGAATAGACAAACCTTGCACAGAATTCAGGGAGAGTGAGAGGCAGTTGTGTAAGAGACATCAGAAGAGCAGGAAGGGTACTAGATATTTTAGGAGAGTAAAAGGGATTCTGAAATGTGTTGAGATTTGTGTTGCTGTGGTTTATAGATTGAATATTATTAATGATATTGACATTTCCTTTCAATTACTTTGTGTTGCTGTTTAGTGTTTCTTAGAATGTGACTTGATATAGGAACTGGACCACTTGGAATGTAAGTTACTACTGTGGTGGTGACAATGAAAATGATGATGGTGATTGAATGGTCCTTTTCCTATATGGAAGTGTGTGTCAAGATGCAATCACTGATTTTCCATGGGAACAGGATACTGTTTGAAGTCAAAGTATACTCAAAAAAGATATTAGGAAAGAGAATATTGTGGGTTCTAAATGGGAAATTGATGCTATCTCTTTGAGGAATTATAAACAAAATTTTAAGGAACTTTAAGAAATATTTACCACAATAACTTCTCTAAAGTCCCCAAACCAGACAACAAAAACTAGCCAGAAGCTCCTAAAATATTTTGACACATAAGAAAATATACTAGAAAGTAGAGAATAGGGAACACCAAAATCAGATTAAGCAATGATATATAACAATTAACATTTAACAAAAAAGAAAACTTTGGTTCCCATATTCCACATCTCTAAAATAAAAAGGGGAAAGAAATCATACTATGTCTGAAGGACTATTAAGATCCCATGGAGTTGTCCTTGAGATGAAAATGGTTAAGTAAAAACCAGTGAACTGAATTATCAGAGCTCTGGGTCCTTTCTCCAGCTTCAATCAGGGACATACTCTTATAACATTCATTGACTGAGGATAACACTATATTTAACATTTTTTAAAGAATCATTTGATTTAAAAAATATATTTCAGTATTAAATTAGCAGGTATGTTCTCTGTTATCTCTAAAGTGCTCCCACATCCAGATATATTTTAAATATTGCTCTAAACAGAATTTTCCATTTAAAGTCTGCACAACTACATTTTATCAGTGATACAATGTTTATATAATGTAATATATTAAAGAATAATATTTTATTGGAAATATCATTTTAAACAAATTAAGAATTCAACTCTAGAATTTAAAAAGAACAGAGCAGAGCAAACAAATGAAACCAATAGCTAGAAATAAATTTGTGCCAAATGCAAAATCCTTAGCACAATGCCTGGCACAGAGTAGGTAATTTCACTCACCAGCAAAGTAAAGAAAAAGAAGTTTAATAAAGTAGGAAGCAGAAATATTAATAAGAGCAGTAATTAATAAACAAAGGGCAAGATTACTAGAATAGATGTATGGGGTGGAGGGCATAGCAGGGTGGGAGACAAAACAGACCAAATATCAGCAAATCAGATCAAGGAAAAATAAAATAATAACCCAAATAAATATTATTAAAATAAAATAATAACCCAAATAAATATCTTGTCAATCACTTGTCAATCACAAGTGACAAGATATTTAGAATTAAAATTATCTTTTAAAAAAAAAGAGTGATTTTTTTCATTTATTTATTTATGAGAGAGAGAGAGAGGCAGAGAATTTCAAGCAGACTCCACACTGAGCATGGAGTCAGAAGTGGGGCTCAATCTCATGACCCTGAGATCATGACCTGAGCCAAAACCAAAAGTCAGGCACTGAATGGACTGAGCTATGCAGGACTCCCTGGGTGGCTCCATATTAAAATTGTCTCTAAACAAGATAGGAACACTAACTGATAAATAGGAAAATCTTCCAGAACCTCATGGATTCAGTGTTTTTGAATGCTCCTTATCACTGTTACCTGGGACGGAAAATGTGAATAGATTCTGAAGCAACCTGAGTCATCTTGCCAGGCAGAAGTCTCTTGTCTTCAAGCAAGATGGGAGAGCTAGCATTCAAATGGAAAAAGTGATAGCTCTTCTGCAGTCTTAGAGAGTCCAGAAAATTCAAGATATTTGAGTGCATCAACTCAAATGTCTAAATCCGAAGTGTTAATATTCTATTCCTACTAAATTAAGACCCTGATCTTGGCATAATAGATTTGCTAAGATTAAAAATTCAAATTTTTCTGGATCTCTACAACTTTTAGAATTAAAGCACATCTCTCTATCTATCTATCTATCTATCTATCTATATACACCCACACACATACATACATATTTATACATACATGTATGTATATATAATTAAGAAAATATAATAAAGATATAATTAAGAAATAAATCTAAAAATAAAATAAGCCTAATAGAATAGATTATATCATTTCTTCTCTGTGCACAAATTATTTCCAAAATCAATACATGAATAAATAATTTATTTTTTCTCATTTATCTGTGCCTGAAGAAAACTGAGCCAATCATCTGTCCTACACTTCCTCAACAAAATACATTTTAAAAAACTATCAAGGCTGAGACAGGGGAAGATGGCAGCACAGTAGGAAGACCCTAGGTTCACCTCATCCTATGAACACAACTAGATAATCATCAAATCATTCTAAATACCCCAGAAATTGACCTCAAGACTGACAGAACAAATTCCACAACTAAAGGGAGAGAGAGGCCACACAGAAGGTAGGAAGTGCAGAAATGTGGTTCAGGGGACAAATAGATTGCAGATGCTGTAGAGAAGAAGGAGTCATGGTCTTAGAGAAAGGTGAAAGAAAGAGGAGCACATATGAGAATGCACCAGGAGAATGTTTCCCCAAAGCCATTGGCTGGAAAACAAGAAGGGATGAATTCTGTGAGTTCTTACAATGGGGGAGGCTTAAAGTCTGGAGTTTTAAAGGTCAATGGGTTTGGCGGGGACAAAGCCCAGAGGGCACTGCACTGCTCCTGGAGAGAAGGCAGGCAAACAATCCAGGGGGGCAGACAGCATGGAAATAGTGATTTGAAGAGTGTCTGGGGGCACACAGTGGGGAGATTATTTCTCTTCTCAGAGCACCTCCCTGAGAGGCAGCTTTCACAGAAATACCTCTTTAGAAACAACTAGAATAGATGTATGGGTAAGGATAAGGCAGGCCCTATTTCCCTCCCCACTCAGCATAATCACAGAGCCTCCTGAGGGAAGCAGCACAGCTCCAATACTGGCTACCTAACTTGCAAACGCCAAGCCCTACTCCCTGTGTTCTGGTGGGACTCCCCTTTGCAGTCAAGGTTCCCTCAATTCCTGCCTGGTAGGCCCCTCCTCCAGAAGACCAGCACAAACTCCTGTTTAACCACATCTCCTAACCAGAGAGTTCTGCAGGGCCTCAGTTCTAATAGAGGTAGTGACACATCATTTCTCAAGCAGACGGGAGCATGCCTAGTTAAAACTTGCCACATTCAGGCCAGGGACCAAACACTGCTCATGGCAAGCAAAGAGAGTCTTTTCAGACCACTGGCCTCAAGGCCAGAGCAGCCAAAATACAACAGCAGAGTGCACACAGCATACATCAGAGACTCTCCCTCAAGTGCCAGGCCCTAGGCATTACATGACCTCTTCTTCATAAGGCCATTACTTTCAAGAGCAGGAGACATAAGTGGCTTTTCTAACACAGAGAAGACAACAAAGAGTTAAACAAAATGTGAATATGGAAGAACTTATCTAAATGCCAGAACAAGATGAGGCCACAGCCTGGATCTAAATGAAATAAATATAAGTAACACACCTGGTAGGGAATTTAAAGCAGTAATCATAAGGATACTCGCTGGGATTGAAAAAAGAATGGAAGACATCAGTAAGATCCTTACCATAGAGATAAAAAAAAAGAATCAATAAGAGATGAAATGTGAAATTAATGAGATTAGAAACATGCTTGATGCAATGAACAGCAGATTGGAAAGAAGCAAAGGAATGAATTCATGATAAAGAAGACAAAATAATGGAATATAATGAAGCTGAACAAAAGAGAGAGAATTATGGAACACGAGAATAGACTTAGGAAACTAAGGGACTCTATCAAATGTAATATCATTCAAATTATAGGAGTCCCAGAAGAAGGAGACAAAAGAACACAGAAAATTTATTTGTAGAAATAATAGCTAAAAATCTTCCTACTCTGGGAAAAGAAACAGACATCCAGACCTAGGAGGCAAAGAGAATTCCCATCAAAGTCAACAAAAGTAGGCCACACCAAGACATACTGTAATTAAATTTGTAAAATATAGTGATAAAATTTTTCAAAGCAGTAAGACAATAAAGTCCTTAACCTGCAAGGGAAACCCCATAAGGGTAGCTGGATATTTCTCAACAGAAACTTGCCTAGCCAGAAGAAAATGGTATGATGCATTCAGAATGCTAAATGGGAAAAAATTTGCACCCATGAATATTCTACCCAGCAAAGCCAAAATTCAGAATAGAAGGAGAAATGAAGAGTTTCCCAAACAAATACTAAAGGAGTTCGTGACCACTAAACAAGCCTTGCCAACAATTTTAAAGAGGACTCTGAGTAGAAAGGAGAAATCAAAGTGTCAAATCCAAGAAAGGATCAGAGGAAAATTCCAGAAATAATAACAAAACAAGTAATAAAGTGGAAATAAATATATATCTAGCAATAATTACCTTGGGGCATCTGGCTGGCTCAGGCAGTACAGTATGTGACTCTTAATCTCAGGGCCATGAGTTCAAGCATCACATTGGGTGCAGAACCTACTTTAAAAAGTAATAACTTTGAATGTAAATGAACTAAATGTGCCAATCAAAAGACACAGGATATCAGAATGCATAAAAAAAATTTAAAAGGCCCATGTATCTGCTGCCTACAAGAGATTCATTTTAGACCCAAAGACACTTGCAGATTAAAAGTGAAGGGGTGGAGAAATACTTATCATGCAAAAATGTCAAAAGAAAGCCAGAGTAGCAATAGTTATATTGGACAAACAAGACTTTAAAGAGAAAGACTTTAACAAGAGACAAAGAAGTGAACTATATATTCATAAAAGGGACAATCCAACAAGATTTAACGACTTTAAATAATTATGCATCCAACATGGGAGCACCCATATACATAAAACAGTTAATAACAAACATAAAGGAGGGGATCCCTGGGTGGCACAGCGGTTTGGCGCCTGCCTTTGGCCCAGGGCGCGATCCTGGAGACCCGGGATCGAATCCCACGTCGGGCTCCCGGTGCATGGAGCCTGCTTCTCCCTCTGCCTGTGTCTCTGCCTCTCTCTCTCTCTCTCTCTCTCTCTCTCTCTCTGTGACTATCATAAATAATAAAAAAAAATTAAAAAAAAAAACAAACATAAAGGAACTAATTAATAATAATACAGTAAGAGTAGGGGAATTTAACATCCCACTTACATCAATGGACAGATAATCTAAACAAAAAAATCAACACGGAAACAATGACTTGGACACACTGAAACAGATGAACTTAACAGGTATATTCAGAATATTCCAACCTAAAGCAGCAGAACACATATTATCAAGTCCACATGGGACATTCTCCAGAAAAGATCACATATTAGGTCACAAAATAGGCCTCAACAAATATAAAAAGATCAAAGTCATGCCATGAATCTTTTTGACTACAATGCTATGAAACTGGAAATAAACCACCAAAAAAATCTGAAAAAAACCACAAACATAAGGAGGTTAAATGACATACTATTAAACAATGAATGAGTCAAGCAGGAAAACAAATAAGAAAATAAAAAGTACATGGAAACAAATGAAAATGAAAACACAGTAGTCCAAAACCTTTGGGATTCAGCAAAATGGTCCTAAGAAGGAAGTAAATAGCAATATGGGCCTATCTCAGGAAGCAAGAAAAAAATCTCAAATAAACAACCTAATCTTACACCTAAAGGAGCTAGAAAAAAGAAAAACGAATGAGGCCTACAGGCAGAAGGAAAGAAATCATAAAAACTGGAGCAAAAATAAATCATATAGAAACTAAATATAATAGAACAGACCAATGAAAGCAGGAGTTGGCTCTTTGAAAAATTAATAAAATTAATAAACCTTTAGCTAGACTTATCAAAAAGGGGAAAGGACCAAATAAAATCATGAGAGAAGAGAAATAACAACTATCACTACAGAAATACAAATAATTATAATATGATGCAAACAATATGTCAACAAATTGGACAACCTGAAGAAATAGATAAATTTCCAGAAACATATGAATTACTGAAACTGAAACAGGAAGAAATACAAAATTTGAACAGACTGATACCCAGCAAAGAAATTAAATCAGTAATTTTTAAATTCCCAAGAAACAAAAGCCCAGGATCAGATGACTTCCCAGATGAATTCTACCAAATATTTAAAAAAGAGTTAATACCCATTCTTCCCAAACTATTTCAAAAAAATAGAAAAGGAAAGAAGACTTCTAAATTCATTCTGTGAGACCAGCATTACCTGGATGCCAAAACCAGATAAAGCCACCACTAAAGAAGAGAACAACAGGCCAATCTTCCAGATAAACATAGTTGCAAAAAATATCAGCAAAATACTAGCAAACGAAGTCCAAGAGTACATTTAAAGAATCATTCACCCCAATCAAGTGGGATTTACTACTGAGCTGCAAAAGTAGTTCCATATTCCCAAATCAATGTATTATACCATATTAATAAAAAGAAATATAAAAACCATATGATCCTTTTAATAGATGCAGAAAAAACATTTGACAAAGTACAACATCCATTCATGATAAAATCCCACAACAAAGTAGGATTAGAGGGAACATATCTCAACATAATAAAGGCTATATGTGAAAAACCCCAGCGGTACCTGTGTGGCTCACTGGTTGAGTGTCTGCCTTTGGCTCATGTCATGATCCCAGGGTCCTGGGATTGAGTCCTGTATCGGGCTCCCCACAGGGAGCCTGCTTCTCCCTCTGCGTATGTCTCTGCCTCTTTCTGTGTCTCTCATGAATAAATAAATAAAATCTTTTAAAAAAGAAAAAAGAAAACCCCTAGTGAACAGCATACTCAATGGGGAAAAACTGAGGTTTTCCTGTATGATCAGGAAAAAGACAAGAATGTCCACTCTCACCACTGTTGTTTAACATGGTACTAGAAGTCTAGCCACAGCAATCAGACAACAAAAAGTAAAAGGCATCCAAATCTGCAAGGAATAAGTCACATTTTCACCATTTGCAGATGACATATTTTATACAGAAAGGCTCCACCAATAACCTACTAGAATGGATATACTAATTCAGTAAAGTCACAGGACACAAAATCAATGTACAGAAATCTGTTGCATTTTTATACACCAATAATGAAGCAGCAGAAAGAGGAATGAAGGAATCGGTACCATTTTCTTTTTTTTTTTTTTTTTAATTTTTATTTATTTATGATAGGAACACAGTGAGAGAGAGAGGCAGAGACACAGGCAGAGGGAGAAGCAGGCTCCATACACCGGGAGCCCGACGTGGGATTCGATCCCGGATCTCCAGGATCACGCCCTGGGCCAAAGGCAGGCGCCAAACCGCTGCGCCACCCAGGGATCCCCAGTACCATTTTCAATTGCACCAAAAGCTATAAGATACCTAGGAATACATTTAACCAAAGAGATGAAAGATCTGTATTCCGAAAACTATAAAACACTGATGAAAGAAATTGAAGAAGACACAATGAAATGGAAAGACATTCCATGCCCATGGATTGAAAGAACAAATATTGTTAAAATGTCTATACTACCCAAAGCAATCTACACATTTATTGCAATCCCTATCAATATGCTAACAACATTTTTTTACGGAGACAGAACAAGCAATCCTAAAGTCTGTATGGAACCACAAAAGACCCAAAATAGCCAAATAAATTTTGAAAAGATAAAAGTAAAGCAGCAGGCGTCATAATTCCAGACTTCAAGTTATATTACAAAACTATAAAAATCAAAATAGAATGGCATTGGCACAAAAATATATGCACAGATCAATAGAACAATACAGAAAACCCATAAATAAACCCAGAACTATATGTTCAATTAATCCTCAACAAAGCTGGAAAGAATGCCTAATGGGTAAAAGAATGTCTCTTCAACAAATGATGTTGGGAAAACTGGACAGCAACAGGCAAAAGAAAGAAACTGAACTACATTTTTATACCATTCACAAAAACAAATTTAAAATGGATTAAAAGGGCAGCCCCAGTGGCTCAGCGGTTTAGCGCTGCCTTTGGCTTGGGGTGTGATCCTGGAGACCCGATCGAGTCCCACGTCTGGTTCCCTGCATGGAGGCTGCTTCTCCCTCTGCCTGTGTCTCTGTCTCTGTCTCTCTCTCTCTCTCTCTCTGTCATGAGTAAATAAATAAAATCTTTAAAAAAAATAAAAATAAATAAAATAAAGTGGATTAAAAGCTTAAATGTGAGACCTGAAACAATCAAAATCTTAGAAGAGAACACAGGCAGTAACTTCTTTGACATAGGCCATAGCAACTTTTTTCTAGATATATCTCCTCAGGCAAGGGGAAAAAGGCAAAAATAAGCTACTGGGACTACATCAAAATAAAAAGCTTCTGCACAGTGAAGGAAACACTGAACAAAACTAAAAGACAACCTATGTCATGGGAGAAGATATTTGCAAATGACCTATCTAATAAAGGATTGGTAGTCAAAATATATAAAGAACTTATTTAAAAAACTTATAAAACTTAACAACCCCAAAAAGCCAAACAATCCAATTAAAATATGGGCAGAGGGATGCCTGGGTGGCTTAGTGGTTGACTATCAGTCTTCGGCTCAGGGCATGATCCCTGAGTCCCAGGATCAAGTCCCATATTGGGCTCCCCACACGGAGCCTGCTTCTCCCTCTGCCTATGTCTCTGCCTCTCTCTGTGTCTCTCATGAATAAATAAATAAAACCTTTAAAAAATAAAATAAATAAAATAAAATATGGGCAGAAGACACAGACATTTCTCCAAAGAAGACATCCAGATGGCCAACAGACATGTGAAAAGACACTCAACATCAGTCATCAAAAGGGGAATGCAAATCAAAACTACAATAAGATGTTACCTCTCACACCTGTCAGAATGGCTAAAATCAACAACATGTGAAACAACAGGTATTGACAAAGATATGAAGAAAGGGGAACCCTCTTGCAGTGTTAGTGGGAATGCAAATTGCAACAGCCACTCTGAAAAACATATGGAGTCTCCTCAGAAAGTAAAAAATAGAACTACCCTACAATCCAGCAATTATACTACTAGGTTTTAACCCAATGAATACAAAAAAATACTAATTCAAAGTGATATATGCACCTTGATGTTTATAGAAAGCATTATCTACAATAGCCAAATTATGGAAATAGCCCAAGGCATCCATCGACTGATAAATGGATACACACACACACATATACACACAATGGAATATTACTCAGCCATAAAAAAGAATGAAATCTTTCCATTTGCACTAATATGGATGGAGCTATTATGTCAAACAAAATAAATCCATCAGAGAAGGACAAATACCATATGCTTTCACTCATATGTGGAATTTAAGAAACAAAGTAAATGAGCAAAGAGACAAAAAAGGGAAAGAGAAAGACAACCAAGAATAGACTCTTAACTACAAAGAACTGGGGGTTACCAGACAGGAGGTGAGTGGGGGAATGAGTTAAATAGGTCATAGGGATTGAGGACTGCACTTGAGATGAGCACCAGGTGTTGTATGGAAATGTCAAATCACTATGTTGTAACCTGAAACATATTACATTGCATGTTAACCAATGACTTCAAATAAAAATTGAACTAAAATAAAAAACTATCAGGGCTAGTCTGGCAAATCCATACATTGTTAGAAAATTTTTCTTTATAAATTTTCAATGTACACTACTCTTCTATTGTATAGAAGTATGTAATTAAAAATCCAATTTTTGGTTAATGTGAATATTTTGAATCAATGTATGGAGAGAAGTCACTATATAATTACATTAAAACATAGACGAAAACATTCTGTGTATGTCCATTCTTCTGCCACGTGTTCTTGCACATTATTTTAGAATAGGCTCTGTCAATAACCCTTGCTTTTCACTCTCTTTAGGCTTGAGATTAGAAATATGTTCTTTTCATGAGAATCATTTGATGTACAGAAGACTCAAAAAAGCCCTATGAAGTGGCTTTGAAAACCTCTTGAGATCTTTCATGCTACATTAAGGCAGCTCTTCCTATCAATAAAAACTGAAGTCTCTCCCCTGCAAATTACCATCTTTCTTAGTTCACAAATCCAACCTGCAAGTTTAAAATGTGTCAGGGATTTGAAAAACTCAAAGCAAAATTCCCTGATAGAAAGCTGTGTGATCAAATAGAAAGACTCAAGATTCTAATCATATTTGATGCCTAAATGAACCATGACCTTAAGCAATTTAGTTAACCCTTTGATGACTTTAACATATAAAGCAAGGAGAAGCAAATACTTGGATCTGCCAATTTTGCAAGAGAAATAAGATTGTCAGAACCAATGTTTGTCAGAAGTAAATGCACACCTCAAAAGATGACCTAGAAATCTCTAATTTCTAGAGTTTTCTTTGCCAATCCAAGAATATTTCCTTGGTCTTACTGTGGCCCCAGGGAGCTTACTTCTGTTGGGAAAGGTTTGAGCTGCCTGCAGCTAAGTGGCACACCCTAAGGCTTAGTGTCGTGCAGCTCCAAGCTATTTACTAAGAGTTTTTCCTGGAATATTTTCCCTTCAAAACCTAGCTTAGATGTGATGGGAAAGGAGACATTTAGTTTGAGCAGAAAACGTTATTAGGTCCCCTTTTCAACACTATACTTACTCTTTCCCTTACCAAATTCCATGAATTAAGGTTAATTTGGATACAAAAGCTCCTCTTTGGGACTACAAGTGGGTATTAAATACAGTAATAATTTACTCCATGTTGAATATCACTAAATTAATTTGAGCTCAATTTTTACCTTAATAGGTAAAAAGAGGAGGAAGAACAATCATGGAAAATCAACTACTTAGAGAGGGAGGAGTAGAGGAAACCATATTTGGGTGAGAATTTGGGAGCATGTTGGCACTATGTGAACACTGTGTGCCTGGAGGATGGAGTGGGCTATGGAAGTGGAGAGAGAAAAGGAGATAAGTGGCCCTAATTTTCCAGGTAAATGCCCCAACTTCCATTTGTGGTAAATCTTACTGGAGGTTGTCTTACTAATGTCATGATTGGAGTGGTTTGGATTTGCTTGAAAACTGCAACCTTCCGCTGACATAATTCATTCCAGCCTCCCCAAACCCACTTAGTCTAATTCCGTATCTAAGGTGTCCAATTCCTGCCTTTTCAGGGATAAAAGTGAGAAAAAAGAAAATGGAGAAAAGAAGGAAAAAAGCTATCTTCCAGTTGCCTGTGGACACAGGAAAAAAGAGGTCATTTCTGCTTTCAGGAGCTCTACTCTTTCTCATTTTATCCCATTGAGACTTATATAAGTGAGCAACTAGAAATTATTCTCCATATGTGAGTTAAGTCTCCAAGAATTACATAATTTAGAATAAAGCTGCTTTACCTAGGGTCTTTTTCAGGGCTATTTAGACACATGAAGGACACATTAGAAAGTAGACTTAGTCTTCCATAGAAAAACCAAATGGCCACTGATAAAGGATAAGACAAATGAGTAGTTCACAAAGGTCAACATCTGTAATAAAGTTCAGTCAGGAGATAGAAACCACAGGGTGATGTGAAGTTTAAAATAAAGAATTACTGGGATGCCTGGGTGGCTCAGAGGTTAAGCATCTGCCTTTAGCTCGGGTTGTGATCCTGGAGTCCTGGGATTGAGTCCCGCATCAGGGTCCTGGCACAGAGCCTGCTTCTCCCTCTGCCTAGGTCTCTGCCTCCCAGTCTGTGTGCCTCTCATGAATAAATAAATAAAATCTTTATAAATAAATAAAATAAAGAATTATTAGCATAGAATTAGAATAATGGAGGATTGTCTAAGGAAAGTTAAAGAGAATTCTTAAGAACACAGGAGTAGCAGATATATGGAGCAAGCAGTATCCCTAAGGCTGAGATAAGGCACTCTCAGAAGGGACCTCCTCTCCAGGACTAAAATGCAATCCTCATTGGAAAGGGCAAAATCATGAACCTGACTGGTGGAGCAACAGCTGAAGTGCTTCATCACTTGCTGAAAATCTGCCCTTTAGAGCAGGTGCAAAGGGAACCTATTGGCCTCTAGGAACTGCTGAAATTAAGAGCTAGAGGAAGTGTCTGTAGGAGTTCAGTGCAAGAAAGAGCCATGACTCCACAGAATCTCAGAGCTGGGGTGGCAACCACTGAAGGGTTGAATACTGAAGAGAGTGCTCCATGAGGGGAGCATTTAGAAAAACCAGGCTGCTACAGGAGATGAATGCTAAGGAAAGCACACACACTTCAGGAGTCCAGCCCAGAAAAACCACACACCGGAAACCCTATCCAAGACAGGGAGGTAAATGTACAAAGGACATCACAGCTCAAGGCTCCCGTACCAGCAGGGCATGAAGAGGTCTTCAGTACATGATGTTCCTGTAAGGTGGTTAGAGGGCCAGAATCAAAGGCCAGAGACCTTTCAAAATGACTATGTACTCTGGGCACAGAGCTAGAACAAGGACTCTTTGTTCCCCACCACTTACACCCCCTGTGCGTGTGCATGCACGCGCGGGCATGCGCACGCACACACACACACACACACACACACACACACACACACACTGATAAATCCATGAAAAAGAAACATGCCTGCAGCTGCCGCAGAACTAGAAAGTCTCATCCTCCTACAATATCCCTCCATCTCCCTCTACTGGCAAAGCTTGGTGTTGTTAAGTGTGATAAGGGAAAAATGCTCCATTGTGGCAGAGAAGGTAGTGAAGGGTGAATGTGCAGGTGAGAAGTAATATATTGATAACTGGCATGATGTCTCAATAAAGATCACAAAACTCAAATGTATCTATAAATAATAACATTAATATCACTTACGTAGTCCTGAGATAACTTGGAAAGCCCCAATTAAAGTATAATCTGAGGTAATAACTAATAGTAGCCTTTGCTTTATCCTTTTTATTGATGTATAATTACTACATAATATTGTACTGGTTTCAGGTTACAGCATGATTTTGACATTTGTATATATTGAGAAACAATCACTACAGCAAGTCTAGTTAACATTCACCACATACATAGTGACTTTTTGTGTACTGAGAACATTTAAGATGTACTCAGCAAATCTGTAAAAGATTTTATTTATTTATTTATCTATTTATCTATTTATTGGAAGAGAGAAAGAGAGAGAGAGAGAGATGGAAAAGGGGCAAAGATGGAAATTTCAGGCAGACTCTGCACTGAGCCTGGAGCCTGATGCAAGACTCAATCTCACAACCCCAAGATCATGACCTGAGCTGAAATTAAGGGTCTGGCACTCAGCTGACTAAGCCACCCAGGTGCCCCTCCTTCAGTAAATTTCAAATGTGCAGTACAGTATTATTCACTACAGTCACAATGCCATACATTATATCCCCAGGACTTATTTATTTCATAACCTGAAATTTGTACCTTTTGATCCCCATCCCCTACCCTGTCCCCTATTTAACCCACTACCCATCCTCTAATTCTGGCAACCACCAATCTGTCTTTGTTTAGAGATTCCACATATAAATTAGATCATGCAGAATTTGTCTTCCTCTGACTTATTCCACATAGCATAATGCCCTTAACATCCATCTGAGTTGTCAGAAATGGCAAGATTTCTTTTTTTTTTTTGGCTGAATAATATTCCATGTATATGTGTATGTATATATATTTATACATATATATGTATGTATATATATTTATACATATACATATACACACATATACATATGTGTATATACACATATACAGATATATGTAGAAGTTCCTCTAGTGGCTGCATGTATATATGTATATGTATATGTATATGTATATGTATATATTATATATATATTAAATATATATTAAATATATATTGGTGCAGCCACTATATACACACATACTGTTTTCTATAGTAGCTGCACCACCAATTTACATTCCCACCAATAGTGCACAAGCGATCCTTTTTCTCCATGTTCTCACCAACACGATTTCTTGTCTTTTTGATAATAGCCATTTTAACAGGTGTGAGGTAGTATCTCATTGTTTAGATTTGCAATTCTCTACTTATTAGCAATGTTGAGAACCTTTCCATATGCCTGTCAGCCTTCTGCATATCTTCTTTGGAAAAATATCTATTTAGATCCTCTGCCCATTTTTAATCGAATTATTTTTTTGGTTTTTGCTGTTGGTTTGCATGAGTTCTTTATATATTTTGAATATTCACCCTTTATCAGATATATGATTTGCAAATATTTTCTCCCATTTGGTAGGTTGTTTTTATATTTTGTTGATGGTTTCCTTCACTATGCAGAAGATTTTTTAGTTTGATATAGTTCACTTATTTTTGCTATTGCTGCCTTTGCTTTTGGTGTCAAATCCAAAAAATCATCACCAGGAATTATGTCAAGAAGCTTACCTTCTGTGTTTTCTCCAAGAGTTCTATGGTTTTATTTTTTTAAGATTTATTTATTTATTTATTTATTTATTTATTTATTATTTATGATAGACACTGAGAGAGAGAGAGAGAGAGGCAGAGACACAGGAGGAGTGAGAAACAGGCTCCATGCCGGGAGCCCGACGTGGGACTGGCTCCCGCGACTCGATCCCAGGACTCCAGGATCGTGCCCTGGGCCAAAGGCAGGTGCCAAACCGCTGAGCAACCCAGGGATCCCAGAGTTTTATGGTTTTAGATCTCATATTCAGGTTTTAATGCATTTTGAATTAATTTTTGTGTATGGTGTAAGATAGTTGCTCCCATTTCATTCTTTCCTATGTGGATATCCAGTTTCCCCACACCACTTATGGAAGAGACTGTCCTTTCCCCAACATATATTCTTGGCTCCTTTGTCATTAGCCTCAGTCTTTTTTATTAATTACAAAGTATGTGTTGCTTATTCCAACTCACCAGTTGAACTTAGCAAATGAAAATGGCAAAATTAAAAACTCATTATTGATCATAATCCCAACAGATTTCTTCCTCGTTTCTTCACTCCTCATCCTCCAAAGATCTAAGCCTTGGAGGTACACATGATTCTTCTCATTTGGTAGCATTCCTGCTGCCAGTATTCAATGAGGTACTGCTACAGTTGTTTATCTTAATTTTTATGGAAAAATTACTGAAGAAATTAGCATTTAACACCATGGTTTTTATAATAGCTTTCTGCTTCATGCTTCCATCTTTCCACTTTTACTATTCTAATATATTTTGTTATAATTGTCACATTTTACCTAAGTACTTTTATTATATCACATTTGTTTCAAAAAAGTAAATAACCATGTTCTGTTTGCTCAAATTAAATTTTTTAGGTGTAAATAAAATATTCTATATCCATTGATCCCAAATGAGTTTTCCAAGCCATTTTTTTAGACAATCTTTCTGTTTTGTATAGCAAGCTGTATCTAGCTATAACATAGTATTTTTCTACTCCTTACACTATCCCTGCCCTATCTCATAAAGCAAGAAAATGGTGGTTTACTCCCCTGAAGGAAATAGTCTCCATGAACTCTCTCATTTATCTTTTTTGGTGCACTTGACATAAAGAATCAAAAACACTTGATCTAGTACCTTCTCGATACTCTTTTTGGAAGTGTGCCCTCAGAATGCATATATTCTTTACTTCTCCAGGCAGTAAGCTTATACAGGAATAAATTTTCAGTTCCAGTGAAAGTATCAATACACCATGCAGAGAAGCAGTATAATGAAGTGTAAGGAAGTACATGTGGCTGAAGATTTAAACCATATTCTCTAATCCAGTTTTTACAAAATTGAAATTTGGTCTCCATCTGTTTTACTCACATATTTCACTTTGATGTGATTCCAAATTCTTGAGAGGAAGAATAATGTTATTTAGCTTTCCCCCCAAGCACCATCCCTGTACGTGGTACAGGATAACTTGCTCAATTATATGCTAGCTAGTGAACTAATGATTTATGAAGTCCAGATTTCAGCAGTCCAAATGTAACACAATTCATAAAAAATGGGTGAATCGAATGGAAGTGAAGAATCTTCTCTTCCGAAAAATGTACATTATAACAATAACATCAGCAGCAATTTCAGGAGGTTTAAAGATTCCCTAAGGCCTAAAACTGACCTCGGATGTTCTATGGAGCCCAGGGTAAGGACTTCAAATTAACACCTATTTGGCTTATTCCCTTTTAAATGTATACTTATACTCTTCCTCGTACTCTAATGTCATCTTCTTTCCTGTAAATCTCACTTTTTCTATAATGTCCTCTGGTTTTTTTGGTCATTTACTGTTAAATTTTAAGTTATTAGAAGGCATGCTTCCCAGGTCCATGCTCTTAGTTGTAAATGGTATTTATCTGTAGAAACAACTAATATCTTCTCCAAAAAGCATGACACAACTATTATAATACACATAAAAATATTATCTCTATACACAGATTTCTGAAACTAGGTTTTGACACAGCTGAACATAATTGAATTTTGAAAGTTGGAGTGATGCCTTTGAATCATACACACATCATTCAAATTTTAAAATGGGTAGGTTTAATAAATTTGGGGTATTTAGGTTTGGTCCTTAATGCCTTTTGCATTTTAGGTTAAATTAACATATAAACTTGATTAATAATGAACAGTTGGCATAGTCCTAATACTCACTGATTCTCAGATCATGCCAACTTTTGTGTAGAATTAAACATGCAAATTAAAATTATTCATATCATGCAATATGAATATAATAGCATCTGTCATCCTCTTAACGTAACAGGATGTTAAATACAAGTTGCATCCGAAGACCTAAGGGACAACACACATTTCCTTCCAAAGAAAGTGCTAGATCATATGCAGAATTCATAAAGTAGATGTCTGGAAACAGTTTGTAATTCTCACTCTCCACTCACATTAAGTATATTTAAAAATTAAATTTGGATAATGAAGAAGGATGGGGGGGGGGAATCTTTGAAGACAGTTCTTCAAAGAAGAGAATGGATGTATTTCCTCTTCACTGCCAGTCATGAGAAAGGGGCTTCATATATTCCCTAAGTTAGAGGATATGGTCAACTGGTGTCTGTTTCCTGCCTAGAAGATCTAAGGTGTAAGAGATTAGTTTTGATGCACAAAGAAAAATCATTGGATCATAGATGCTCTTCATTAAAGAAGGTTTTCAGGGCAAAAAAAAAAAAATTACATGAGTGTTTGGGGTGGATCAGATGTAGGGCATTCACGGAAGAACTAATGTTCTCCAACCTTGATCTTTTCCAAGAGGGCTTGCTGACTTGGCTTTAAACACTTGCCAAGCACATAGAGTGCTGACGCCAGGTCAAGGGATAGCCATGAAATAAGAACTTTCTACAGATGCAATGAAACGCCAGGACACTTGCACCCCGATGTTTCTATCAGTAATGTCCACAATAGCCAAACTATGGAAGGAGCCTCGGTGTCCATTGAAAGATGAATGGATAAAGAAGCTGTGGTCTATGTATACAATGGAATATTACTCAGCAATTAGAAACGACAAATAGGGATCCCTGGGTGGCGCAGCGGTTTGGCGCCTGCCTTTGGCCCAGGGTGCGATCCTGGAGACCCAGGATCGAATCCCACATCGGGCTCCCGGTGCATGGAGCCTGCTTCTCCCTCTGCTTATGTCTCTGCCTCTCTTTCTCTCTGTGACTATCATAAATAAATACAAATTTAAAAAAAATAAAATAAAAAAAGAAATGACAAATACCCACCATTTGCTTCAATGTGGATGGAACTGGAGGGTATTATGCTGAGTGAAATAAGTCAGTTGGAGAAGGACAAACATTATATGGTCTCATTCATTTGGGAAATATAAATAATAGTGAAAGGGAATAGAGGGGAAGGGAGAAGAAATGGGTAGGAAATATCAGAAAGGGAGACAGAACATGGAAGACTCCTAACTCTGGGAAACGAACTAGGGGTGGTAGAAGGGGAGGAGGGCAGGGGGAAGGGTGAATGGGTGATGGGCACTGAGGGGGGCACTTGATGGGATGAGCACTGGGTATTATTCTCTATGTTGGCAAATTGAACACCAATAAAAAATAAATTCATTATTTAAAAAAAAAAAAAAGTACTTTCTTTACCCTCTCTCCTTAACTTTCTCCTTGCATGAAACCCTAGAGGAGAAGGAACAGACGTGAGGAAAGAGGCAAGAAGCTGAGCAAGTCCCCCCGAAAACAACTAGAAATTTTGAACACCCAATGGGTCCAGGCTGGGGGAAGAAGAAAATTCACCTTTCAGTGATGGGTACAGTTGTGTGTATTATGGGTGACTGGGCATTTTAGTCATTGGAATGAAGCCATTTACATTTGCTGAAGAAACCAGAATACCCAGAAAACATGACTTGCATTTAATCCTGTGCAAAAGAGAAATGAGGGATAGTGGTAGCCAAAAATAAAGTTGTTTATGATTAAATCCCTCGGGAAATGTTTGTTCAACATTTATTTAATATTGTGAAACCAAAGGAAATAAAATTTATCCTTGAAAATGGGTGGAGATTAAATTAAGATATAAAACTGGTCTCAGAGTACTCTAGAAAGATGTAAACATAAATAAAGATAAGCAGTTGTCTGCCAGAGGGGGGAAAAATACACAAATACTGAGAAACAGACTGGTCAGTTTACACGAACTAACATCAATGAGATATAATTATCTCATTCTTAGATGGTTTTAAACCCATAAACATAATATGGCATGCATAAACTCAGAAGATAATTAGCTAGCATTAAGGTTATCACCAAGAAAAGCCTGCCAAAGCACCAGAGTAGACTGCGACATTAAACCCAACCCTATATAATGAATAATGACAAAAAATAAATGTACTATGAACCTAATGTCTTAGGGTAGATGCTACTGGAAGTTAACTCCAAGGGAGGCACCAGGCAGGGTAGAAAGAAGTCACACGAGAGGATGAGGTGGTTTGGTTTGACTTGTGTATAAAAATGCTAGAGCCGGGGATCCCTGGGTGGCACAGCGGTTTAGCGCCTGCTTTGGCCCAGGGCGCGATCCTGGAGACCCGGGATCGAGTCCCACATCAGGCTCCCGGTGCATGGAGCCTGCTTCTCCCTCTGCCTGTGTCTCTGCCTCTCTCTCTCTCTCTTTCTCTCTTTCTCTGTGACTATCATAAATAAATAAAAAATTTTAAAAAAAAATGCTAGAGCCAGGTTTTCTGCTTGAGAATTTTGTTAGTAGTGGCCCAGTGGTTTTCTGGTAAATGTTTTACGAGCAGTTCTTCTGGGGGGAAAAAAAGGCTCCAGTTTGTAGCATTTACCGATTTCTTTGGTGTAAATACTGCCACCATGCATGATTTCTAACTACCAAAATGAAGTCACTAAGCACAAAGGTGCACAATATCTTTCTTTTGAATTTCTGCCTTATGGACAGTAGGAGTAAGTTATCATAGAAAATAGTAAAAGTAGGGGATCCCTGGGTGGCTCAGTGGTTTAGCGCCTGCCTTTAGCCCAGGGCGCTGTCCTGGAGTCCCGGGATGGAGTCCCACATCTGGCTCCCGGCATGGAGCCTGCTTCTCCCTCTGCCTGTGTCTCTGCCTCTCTCTCTCTCTCTCTCTGTCTATCATGAATAAATAAATAGAATCTTAAAAAAAAAGAAAATAGTAAAAGTAGTAAAATAATTAGGAGGTCATAGGGTTTTGAGAATTTCTTGCCTTTAGTTTTTACAGTTTAATGTTAATGATGGCTGTGTTTAATGAGCAGCACAAAGTTTCTGATTTTTTTTTTTAAGATTTTGTTTATTTATTTGAGAGAGAAGGAGAGAGTGATAGCGAGAGAGCATGAGCTGGAGGGAAGCAGATGGAGAGGGAGGAACAGACTCCCACTGAGCAGGGAGCCTGATACAGGGCTCTATCCCAGGACCCCAGGATCATGACCTGAGCCATGCAGGAGCCCCCTGAAATTTTTAGAATTAGATCTTGGGGAGCCAGTCTGAGCCAGCTCCTAGATAGCCCTGAGTTCAGATGTCAGGTAAAAAAATCTAAATGTTTTTGACAGAAGTTCAAAGGCTTGACAACATGCTCTATGGGAAACAATTTATATGTTGTTGGTGCAAATACAAAATATTTTTACCTCAATGAAGGGGAATTGGCAATATGTAGCATAATAATATATGTATTTGCCCTTTGTCTGAGCAGTTACACTTTGGGGCACTTCACACTTCCACAAGAATGAAGCATTTGTACAAATTTATTCATTGAGCCATTAGTTATAATAGCAAGTGTTAGAAACACCCAAATTTCCATCAGTGAATAATCTATGGGGTATCCATACAATGAAGCACTATGCAGGCATAAAAAGAAAATCTTTTCGTAATGATTGAACTGATCTTCAAGATAGATCATTAATTTAAAAAAAAGGAAAATGTAAAACAGCATATATAAGCTTTTTTTAAAAAAAAGATTTTATTAGAGAGAGAGAGAGTAAAAGCAAGGGGAGCTGCAGAGGAAGAGGGAGAAGCAGACTCCCCACCGAGCAGGGAGCCCAATGTGGAGCTCAATCCCGGGACCTTGAGATTATGACCTGAGCTGAAGGCAGATGCTTACCAGCTAAGCCACCCAAGTGGCCCCAGAACAGCATATATAGTACACTTTTCTTTATGTAGGAAAGAAGAAACAATAAGCATCCATATGTATGTATTTCTTTCCAAAGAAAAACACTGGAAGGATGAAAAAAAACTATTTTGGGGCCCTTGGGTGAAAGGGGATAGGATGGGAAGACTAAGAATGGAAATAGAACCTCTCTGAGTAGACCTTTTAAAAACACTTTTACTATGAATCATATAAATGTTTTACATATTCAAAATATCAATCCAAAGGGTTTTCAAAAGCAAATTTTAAAACAGTAAAACAAAAAGCCTAATAGAGAATATTACTTTCAAACCCTGTAGTCTAATCATATATCCTTTTTAAGATAGATTCTAAAAACAAAGGAACTGCAAAGAAATTCTAACCTTCACTCAGTAGTTATATCGTTAAAAAGTAGTACTAGAATTACAATTTTTCAAATGTTTTATGTATGTTGCAAAGTAAGGCATATAATTGGAGCAATGACTGGATAAATGAGCTCTAGAATCGGAGGTCACACCAGAGGTGCCCTATTGATAGAGGGCTCTTTCCAGAAAACAGTCAATAAGCCCCACTAGATTGTACTGCCCTGTATTCAATGACACCAGAATAGCTGCTCATTTGCTGATTTCTCCTGTCAATGGTGTTTAGATGAACTAACCTACAGAAGCCCTCCGTGTTTTAAACAGCAGGGGTGGAAAGGAGGCTCAAAAAAATGCCAGACGTATTCCTCCTAAAGGCAGATGGGGGTTCAGGCAATTTTTTTAATAAGAAAGAAAGGGGCACCTGGATGGTCATCAGTTCAGCATCTGCCTTTGGCTCAGGTCATGATCTTGGGTTCTTGGGATGGAGCCCCCCATCACACTCCCTGATCAGTGAGGAGTCTGCTCTGCTTCTCCCTCCCCCTCCACCTCTCCACCCCACTTGTGCTCTGTCTCTATCTTTCTCTCTCACTCAAATAAATAAAATCTTTAAAAAAAAAAAATAAGAAAGTAGTATAGACTTTGCCCATGTGACTTTTCTTCAATTATGATATTTGATTTTGTTTAATTTGATTCAGTGACTGCAACACCTATGACAGCATCAAATCTGTTTATTTCAGCATTCATGAACAACAAAAATAATTTAGTTTAATTATTCCATTTTAAAATTTTCTGTGTGTGCCTGTGTGTGACCCTGCTACCAAAAACATGTTGACACACATTTGCTTCATTGTAAACTCAGAGTATGCAGGATTCAATAAACCATAAAGAAGAATCTTTTCAATCTTGGGCTGGGACAAACAGTAGATCTCAGAGAGCAAATCAATTCTCCCATGGTAATTTTAATTATTCGTTATGCTTCAAATCCAAGTTACTTTGAAAGAAAAAGGAAGCATTGATGTCTATCTTGTGAGGTAGAATTTGGAGGGCTGAGTGGTTCAGTCTCATAAATTATTTAATCTCCTCTGTAAGCATAATTATCTTGTTTTCTATCCTCTTACCTCATGTGTCAAAGAGAATGAATTTCAAAAATAAAGGAAGTCATCTGAAATACCAATCTCTCACTTAAAAAAAATATTCATCTATTTTGGGACTTTTCTGTAATTTTTAAGAGCAAAGCTATACTAAATATTAATAGAATTTGGCTTTCCTTGACAGAAATTTGGACAGCTAAAAAAAAAACAAAACAAAACTGGACAGTGTATATAAAAGAGCTAAGCAAACTCCATCAATCTCCTGTTTGAATCAGTGTCTTCACAGAAATTCTCGGTAATACATCTTCAGCCATAGACATAAGCTGCTAAGAATGGTACCTTCTAGCACAGAAAAGGTTGGTGTTAGCAGGAAATTACTGCTTATTCATTTGGTTTACAGCATCTGACAATGCCAGTGACAGACATGTCATGGGGTGGCAGCCACAGCTGTGAGAACTGCCACCACATTGTCTGTGTCATATCTCTAGTCTAGCTGTTCTTTCATGCCATGTGGTCACTGGCTCAGCCAAGTGGGCCCCAGGCACAAATTCTAGAATGGGATCACCTTGAATTAAAGGTGACACAATGTCTCCACCAATACCAATCTTTCCAAAAACTATTTCTCTGGCCCAGCCTGTTAATCTTCTTGAAATTTCTAGCAGAGAGGATCCCCTAAGATGTTTGTACAGGGAGATTTGAGGGGGTATGTTTTTTTGCTATTTGTTCAGGACCCATGTTATCCTTGTGGGGAAATGCGGGAACATGGAAAGAAATAAAAAATCATTCGGTTCAAAGGTACTCTAGAGATGATCTCATCACTTATTCATCCTACTGTGTCTTTGCAGGAAGGAATTTTAGAAAAGGAAAATTTACATTTGGAGTGACTGGAAGTATAAGCATTTTTTAAAACTTTATTTGGAAAAACTTCAAATTTAAAGGAAAGCTTCAAGTACAACTATGTATCTTTTACCTAGATTTGATAATTGCTACCATTTGTTTTATCATATATATGTTATTATTATTACAAAATTAATTGAAAATTGCAGACAACATGACCTTTTTCTTCCAAAAAAATCCTAAATATTTCATCATATATCTCCTAAGAATAAAGGCATTATCTTGCATAGCCACAAGTAATCAATTTCAGGAAATACAACATAGTGATTTTACTGAACCTATAAGACCACTTTAGGGGTGCTGTCATCTTAACAATAATTAATTTTCCTGTAATACTACTACCCCTTTCATATACTCTTTCACATACACACTTTAGAGTTAATTCTATATAAGGATGCAATTTTATGTTCAAGATATTTCTTTTTAAAATACGTATTGATTATTCAGGATACAACTAATCACAAGCGATTCATATAAACATCTTTGTCACTCCATTGTCTAAAATGAATACCTATAAAACCACATGACCTGGTATAATGAAAACAAGGCATCCAAAGTTTGAACCATTATGATATTTAATAACAAAAACAAAAAGTAGCTCATTTTTCAACCTAATAATAGTGGTTAATCCTATTTTCTAAACCTAATTAATAAGATCATAAACCATCCTACGAGAAGGTAAAGTTCCTTTTAGGTTAATTCAGAAGTGGCAACATTTCTCTTAACATTCTATGTGGACATGGATTGATTTATACTAAGTATCAGGAATAAATATTTTCCTACATCATTTGAAACTTTGGTGACTGCATTCTGATAACCAGAATAAAACTTGCCTAATATATCATTGTGTGTTAATTATACTTCATTAAGAAAAAAAGCAAGGTAGGTGCTTTTTTTTTTAACATTTTCTTTTCTCTTTTTTTTTTCCTTTTCTTTTTAAGATTTTTTATTTTTAAGTAATCTCTACCCCCAAGGTAGGACTTGAACTTACAACCCCAAGGTTCAGAGTTGGATGTTTTTCCAATTGAGCCAGCCAGGTACTCTGAAAGGCTGGCTTTTTAAAAAATTGAATAGTTTCTGTATTTTTACCTCTGGGGGTAAAAAGGGGGGGGGGGTAATTTACAAGAAACAAAGGATGAGAAGTAGAAGAGTTCTTTTTCCCTCTCTAGTGTTAATTGAGTTTCATCTCTTTAGGTGAGTTGTACTAAGGATATTACATAGTGTCATATTCAAGAACTTAGGGAGTCACTCGGACAAGTATTCAAAGTGGTAACTTAGCTTGAATCCTCTTGGAGTTTACTTAATTTCACTGAGAACCAGTTTTCTCATCTGTAAAATTCAAATAAAGGCAGCTAATCTTGACTTTAGAAGGTAAAGACTCATGTTCTAAACATTTACCCAAAATAAAGTAATGGGCATATAGCACTGGTAGGAGCTTCTTAGAAATGCAGGATTATAAGGTCCAACTCACACATCCTGAAACAGAACCTTTATTTTATAAAGACTCTGGTGATTTGCATTTACATTAAAATTTAAGAAGTATTCTCCTAATGATTCCCCCAAAAGATTCCATCTTTGGAGTTTAATATATATATCCAGTGTGTGTTTCTCTCACTGCCTCTTTCCCTCTAACTTAAATTAATATTTTTAACCTGAAGGCCTTTTTCAATAAGGAGAAAGTAGAGGAACCAGGGCAAGGAAAGAGATTGCTGGAAGGAAATTTGTCATGTGGGAAGCGGACTGGCTACAAATGTGCTGAGGTTATCTGCAGCTGACTGGTAGCTGGCATGCCTCTGGCTCATACACACCCAGAGTAGCAACAGACAAGAGCAAGAACTGTTAGCAGGCTGCTAATAGTCCTGGGGTGCTGAGAGATGTATAGTTAGGATGCTGAGGACTATGAGAGGCCAAGTAGTAAATCGTACCTGAAAAGGAAAATCAAGGCAGTGCTTTCATAATAATTTCAAATAAAATTAGCAGCAGGTGCCCTTTAGGACAGGTAGGTTCTCATTATATGAAGATAAACAGACCCTGCGAAGAATCCAAACAGATTCTAGGGCCACAGCCTTTGATGAGTATGAATTGAAGCTGATCAACAAAAATCAAGCCATTCAAGATAGCTGTAATAACTCATCTTCTTTTAAGTTCTTGTTTTGTGCCCAAGATTGCGTGACTGAGAAACCACCAAGGAGCCGACACCTATGCAAGCTAATGAGGGTTTATTAACAAGCTCGAGCTTGGGTCCAGGTGTACCCAACACAGCGGAGCAGGGACTTGGACCCCGAGGCTAAGAGGCTTAGCAGCTTTATAGGGGCCAGTGGCCAATGGGATTGTAACATACACAGAAAGTTGCAGTCACGTCCGTCCACACGAGGTGGCCGATTGAATTACATCTTACCCTATAGTATCCATGTGAGCTGGCTTATTACTTTGGTCAGAATTGGCGCCCAGTTTTGGCGGGCACAAGGTGGGGTTACATTGTTATGAGCCCATTTCCGATTAGGGTGTGCCCAGCGGCTTGACTAGGTTGGGGCAGTGCCTTAAGCGATAAGCAGGTCATGTGGGGGTCATACAGGAGGTGGCGGGTGCAGCACAAAACGGAGTTAGTCCTGCTCTGCTTGTCCAGGGGTAGGGGATTTTTTGTTAAATTCCTTGGGTCCCACACTTGAGTTTGTTCTTAACAAAACAATCAAGAGTTTACATGATTATTAAAAAAAATAATAACACACTGGGCTAAGATTTCAAAATCTGCATTTGTTGTCCTCTCCACCACTTGGTAATTACATAACGCTGGGGAAGTCACAGTATCTGTATAATTTGACATGCCTAAAGCAGATTAGTACAGAGGTAAAGAACATCAGCTTTGGAGTTAGGGAAAACTGGGTTTGAGTCCCAGTTCTGTAAGTTAGTATGCTGAAAAGTTTCTTCAAAAGACCTGAAAGAAGTGGTTTCCAACACAGCCATCTCCGATACTTTAGTCGACTGAGAAGAGCCGAATAAAAGGGATTGTGGAAAGAAAATGTCTCTGCAGCTTTTATGATCTTGGCCTGTTTTTATCAAGGATATCTTAAGAGGAAAATATTCACACAAAGAGAAATTATGTCAGCAGTGGCAAAACCCATCTGTGGGGATGTTACCCCAAGAGGTAACACGAACTAAAGTGATACAATAACCATAGCAAAGAACACTGGATGTCTTATTCAATTTGGGCCGCTATTATAAGAATACATAGACTGGGGGATCCCTGGGGGGCACAGCGGTTTGGCGCCTGCCTTTGGCCCAGAGCGCGATCCTGGAGACCTGGGATCGAATCCCACGTCAGTGCATGGAGCCTGCTTCTCCTTCTGCCTGTGTCTCTGCCTCTCTCTCTCTCTCTCTCTCTCTCTCTCTCTGTGACTATCATGAATAAATAAATAAAATCTTAAAAAAAAAAAAAAAAAGAATGCATAGACTGAATGCATTAAACAACCGAAATTTGAGTTCTGGTTCAAGATGACAACATAAGAAAATCCTGAACTGACCTCCTCCCATGGACATACTTGTGGGACCCAGGAAATTTAACAAAAATCCCCTATCCCTGGACAAGCAGAGCAGGACTGACTCCATTTTGTGCTGCACCCGCCTTGTGCCGACCTGCTTATTGCTTAAGGGCACTGCCCCACCCTAGTCAAGTCCAGGGGACACCCTAATCAGAAATCGGCTCAGTGATAGGCCAGTTCAAATGGATACTTTAGGGTAAAATGTAATTCAATCAGCCACCTGCAGGTGGACCAGCATGACTGTGGACCACCATGCAACTTTCTGCGTATCCCATTGGCCACTGGCCCCTATAAAGTTGCCAAGCCTCTTAGTCTTGGGGTCCAAGTCCCTGCTCCGCTGTTTCGGGTATACTTGGACCCAGGCTCGAGCTTGTAAATAAACCCTCATGTGTTTGCATTGGTGTCGGCTCCTTGGTGGTTTCTCGGATTCACGATCTTGGGCACAACAATACTGAATCTACAGCTATATATGGAAATATTTCCTCCAACTGAGGGAGGGGAGGGTAACCAGCTGAGCAATAACACATCAGGCAAATGAGAAGAAAAAAAAAAAATGTTGAAGTGGGTGGGTGAGGCTGAGACATAATCTTACCATAAACTGCACCCCCAGCATGGCAACCCATAATTACAAGGGAACTCAAAACCCAGAGTTTCTCCCTGAGGAGCAGGGAGTTGGAATCTCACATCAGGTCCTGCTCCTGAGAGATGAGCCCCCAAAGCATCTAGTTTTGAAAACCAATGGGCCTCTCCATGAGACTGACAAACTGTAAAGCAGCTCTTTTTAAGGGCTAACACACTCAGACTCACTCACCCTGGGGATCAGAATAGAGGCACCCCGCCTGTATGTGAAAGAGGCTCATTTGTTTACCCTAAAACATCAGCCTGAGAGCATGCAACTATGTGAACACACACCTAGGGGCCTACTGGGATACCCTCCAGGGATGGGGCAGGTAAGCCATCTTTATTTAAAGTTCTCCATCAGCCTTGCTTCAGCTGACTAGTATCTCCCAGAAAAGAGCTTACACGTGCTTCTGGCACCCCAATTTTTGCAGCTGCAACAAAATCTAGAAGTTGTCTGACTCTGGTAGCCTTTGGGGCTTAGGCTAGAGCATCCTACAAGGTAGGAACCAATGGAAAAACAGTTCTTAAATGGTAAATATCCCCAGGGCACAGCAAGAGGCAATAATCCTAGGAGTCAATCTTTCTGCCGAAGAGGTCTCTTAGCTTATCTTCATAGCTATGGCCTGAAGGGCAGGCTTCTAATTAAACATATATCTAAGGGTCTACTTTAATCTTTTCCAGAGACCTTGAAGGGCACGTGCTCTCCCTTTGCTGCACACCAGAGAGCCAGTATCTGCTGGAGGAGACTTTTACATTTATTTAGTGTCCTGGTTTCTACGTCCAGTGCTCCCATTTTTTATCTGCTGCTCAAGTGGTACCCTTGATCACCTGGCTGGGGACTGGGAAGGTGCATGTTTTCCTGTGTCTACTGAGGTGGCAACAATGAGACAGTTCTCAGCAGGATACCACCCCCAGTGCACTGCACAGACAGGAGACTGAAACACATACCCAGTCTTTCTGAGAAATAGGTCTATTGCTCATGCTGGGGCTTCAGCCAGAGGGGCAGGTATCTGATTTAGCACATATCTGGAGGCTCACCAAGGTTCTCTTAGGGGATTGGGAGCTAGTAGCCATCATCTTTGCCTGTTCTTTCTGCCTTGCTTCAGCTTGCTGGTATCTCCCAGAAAAGAGTTTTTACATGTATCTGGTACCCTTGTTTCTGTGGCTGCTGCTCAGGGATACCCGTGGATTGCCTAGCTCTGGGGGCCAGCACAGTTTGGTTCCTGAGTTCCATAGAAGTATAAAAAATGAAGAGACAGTTCTTGGCTGGTTACTGCCCTCATTGCATTGCAGAAAGAGCAAACTGAAACACACCCCCAGCCTTTCTGTGCAAAAGGCCTATTTGCTTCTAGTGGAGCTTTGGTCTCAGAAGCAGGCTTCAGTTTTGACACACATCTAGGAGCCTATGGAAGTGTACTCTGAGAACAGAGTCCGGTATATGTCATCTTTGTGTTCTCCCTTTGCCTTGCTCTAGATCACTAGTATTTCCTGGAAAGGAACTTATACACTCACATGCACCTCGAGTTTTGTGACTGCCACTCAGAGGGCACTTCTAGATTGCTTGGCTCTGGTGGCCAGTGACCTGACACAGTCCCACAGGAATGTATATATTTTACACCACAAAAGCTGCTATCTAAGGATTTCCAATCTAGATGCTGATTGAGATCCTCCCCTTTGGCACTGACAGGTAGGTCTTGGCACACCTTCAACTAGTGAGAGTCAGTAAAAATAAAATAGGCTGCTTAGACAATCACAAGGGGAGGCAAGGGCAGATCTAACACAAAGCCACTCCTTCAAGACTGGAAGAAATAGTTATTTTATCTAATGCACAGAAACCAACACAGAGAGTCAAGGAAAATGAAGAAACAGAGGAATACATCCCAAATGAAAGAACATGATGAACTTCAGAAAAAACAACTTAACAAAATGGGGGGGGGGGTGTTAAAGATTTTATTTATTTATTTATTTATTTATTTATTTATTTATTTGAGAGAGAGAAAGAGAGCAGGGGAGGAACAGAAGGAGAGGGAGAGAGAGAATCTCAAGCAGACTCCCTGCTGAGCAGGGAGCCCAACTGGGAGCATGATCCCAGGACCCTGAGATCATGACCTGACCTGAAGGCACTCAGCCAACTGAGCCATCAGGTGCCCCAAAATGGGGAAAATTGACTTACTTAATAAAGAGGTCAAAATAATACTTATAAAGTTGCTCACTGATTGCAAGAGAAGAATGAACATAATGATGACTTTAATGAAGAGAGAGAAACGTACAAGAAAGTAACAAATAGGAATCATGAAGCTGAAGAATAGAATAGCTGAGCTGAAAATTACATTAGAAGTATTAAGCAGCAGCCTAGATGAAGCAGAAGAAAAGATCAGTAAACTCAAAGACAGCATTCACAGTACAGGGGTCCCAGAAAGAGAAGAGAGAGAGAGAAAATGATAGTTTACATATTTGAAGAAATGAGGGGTGAAAACTTTCCTAACCTGAGGAAGGAAATAGCCATCCAGGTCCAGGAAAACCAGAGTTCCAAAAAGATGAACCCAAAGATACCCACACAAAGACACATTATAATTAATGTCATATATATAAATGTCAAATATAAATGTCATATATATAATGTCATATATATAAATGTCAAAAGTTAGAAAGATAACTTAAAAAGCAGCAAGAAAAAAGCAGCATGTTATATATAGGGGAAACCCCAATAAGGCCTTCAACAGATTTTTCAGCAGACACATTGTAGCCAGCAGAGGGTAGCATGACATATTCAAAGTACTGAAAGAAAAAAAAAAATCCAGAACATTCTATCCAGAAAAGTTATTTAGAAACAAAAAAGAGATAGTTTCCCAGACAACAAAAGCTAAAACACTTCCAGGAAATGTTAAAGGACTTCTTATGCTTTAAATAGAAAATGCTAATTACTAATAGGAAAACATGAAAGTATAAAATTCATTGATAGTGGTAAATACACAGTAAAATGTGAAATAATATAATGTCATAAAGCTGATGGATTAATCACATAAAGCTACATAAAGGGTGTAAGAAAAAAGTAGTAAAAATAACTACAATAATTAGTTAAGGGATACACAAGAAAAAGTATATAAAACATCACACTAAAAGCATTAATGTGTTGGGAGAATAGATTAAAAATGTAGTTGCAGAATGCATTCAAACTTAAGTTGTTAAGTTAAATAGACAGTTATAAGTTGTTATATGTAAGCTTCATGATAACCACAAAGCAAAAACCTATAGTAGATACACTAAAGATAAAGAAATCTAAGCACACCATAAAAAAAAAAAAATCACAAAGGAAGAGAAAAAGAGAAGAAAGGAACAGAAGAACTACAAAACAGCTAGAATATAATTTTAAAAAAGGCAATAAGTGCATACCTTTCAATTACTTTAAATATAAACTAAATTCTCCAATCAAAAGACATAAAGTGTCTGAATAGATTAAAACATAAAAATAACAACAACAAAACCCCTAAGACCTATCTGTATGTTGCCTATAAGAGGCCCACTTCAGTTTTAAGGATATGCAAAGACTGAAAGTGAAGGAATGGAAAAATATATTCTATACAAAAGGAAACTAAAAGCTTGGGTAGCTATACTTATTTTACACAAAATAGATTTTATTTATTTATTTATTTTTTGACAAAATAGATTTTAAAAACAAAGACTTTAATGAGACTAAGAGTATTACATAATGATAAAGGGATCAATTTAACAAGAGAATATATCATTTGTAAATATTTATGCATCCAACATAGGAATACCTAAATATACAAAGTGAATTTTAACAGATCTGAAGGGAGGAATAGACAGCAATTCATTAATAATAGGGGACTTTATCACCCTAGTTTCATCAGTGGATAGATCATCCAAATAGAAAACCAATGAGCTTTAAATTGCACAATACACCAGATGAACTTTACAGATACATACAGATCATTCCGTATGAAAAGCAACAGAATACATTCTTCTTACTTGCACATGAAATATTCTCCAATACAGGTCTTATGTTATACCAGAAAACAAGGAAAACAAGTATTCATAAATTTTAAAAGATGGAAATCATATCAACCACCTTTTCAAATCACACTGGTATGAAACCAAAAATTGATTCCAAAAGACAGTTGGAAAATTTGCAAATATGTCAGATTAAACAACATGTTACTAAACATCCAATGAGTTAAAGAAGAATCAAAATGGTTATCAAAAAAAAAAATACCTCAAGACAAACAAAAACAGAAATACAACATAACAAAACTTATGGGATCCATTGAAAGTAGTTCTAACATGGAAGTTCATAGTGATAAATGCTTACCTCAAAATACAAAAAAAAAAACAAAACAAAAAAAAAAACAAAATTTAACATCTCAAGGAACTATATTTAAAAAAAAAAAGCCTGAAGTTAGTAAAAGGAATAAAATAACAAAGAACAGCAGAAATAAATGAAATCAAGACTAAAAATACAATTTTTAAAAATCAATGAAAGTACTACCTTGTCCTTTGAAAAGGTATGACAAAATTGACAAACCCTTACTTAGATTCACCAAGAAAAAAGAGGAAGGATTCAAATAAGTAAAATGAGAAATGAAAGAGGTTACAAATGATACTACAGGAATACAAAAGATCATACGAGTCTACTATGAGCACTTACATGACTACAAACTGACAACCTGGAAGAAATGGATCTATTCCTAGAAAGAAATAGAAAAAGTAGACAGACCAATTACTAGTAAAGAGATTGGATCAATAATCAGAAATATTCAAATGAACAAAACTCCAGGACTTGACAGGTTCACTAGGGAATTCTATAAACATTTAATGAAAAATTAATACAAATCCTTCACAAACTCTTCCAAAAAATAATAATAATAAATAAAGAGGCAAGAACATTTCCAAACTCGTTTTAATAGGCTGGCATTACTTGATACCAAAATCAGACAAGGACACGATAAGAAAAGAAAATTACTGGTTAATATCCCTGACAAAAACAGACGCAAAAATCCTCAACAAAATATTAGCAAACAGAAGGACACCTTGATGGTACAGTGGGTTAAGCATCTCACTCTTGATTTTGACATAGGTCATGATCTCAGGGTCCTGAGATTGAGTCCCACATTGGACTCTGCTCAGCATAGAGCCCATTTGAGGATTCTTTCCTTCTCCCTCTGCCCCTCCCCCTGCTTGTGCTGTCTCTAAAAATACATAATCTTTTAAAAAATATTAGCAAATCGAATTCAGCAATACATTAAAAGATTCATACACCATGATCAAGTGGATGAAAAGATGGTTCAAAATCCACAAATCAACTAATGTGCTATGCATTAACAAAATGAAAGATAAATATCATGTGATCATCTCCATGTGTGCAGAAAAACCATTTGAACAAAATTCAGCATCTATTTATGATAAGAACTCTCAACAAAATGGGTAAAGAGGAAAAATACTTTAACATAACAAAAGCTGTATATGACATGAAACATCATATTCAATGGTGAAAAGCTAAAGCTTTACCTTTAAGATCAAGAACAAGGCAAAGATGCTCACTCTCTCTACTTCTATTCAACAGAGTATTGGAAGATTAGCCAGAGAAATTAGGCAGAGAAAAATATCCAAATTGGGAAAAAAAAAAGAAGAAGTAAAACTGTCACTATTTGAAGATGACATATTACGCATAAAAAAACCTAAATATTCCAACAAACTTGTTAGAATAAATGAATTCAGTAAAGTTGCAGGATACAAGATTAAAATATATAAAATCTGTTGCATTACTATACACTAATGACAAACTATCAGAGAGATTAAGAAAACAATTCCATTTACATTGCATAAAAAGAAAATGTCTAGGAATAAATTTTATCAAGGATGTTGAAGACCAATTCACTGAAAACTGTAAGATACACATGAAAGAAATTGAGGATGGCACAAATAAATGGAAACATTCTGTACCAGTGGATTGGAAGAATATTGTTAAAATGTCCATACTACTCAAAGCAATCTAAAGATTCTGTGCAATCTCTATTAAACTTCCAAAGAAGTTTTCATAGAAATAGAACAAACAAGGGATCCCTGGGTGACTCAGCAGTTTAGCGCCTGCCTTTGGCCCAGGGTGTGATCCTGGAGTCCCGGGATTGAGTCCCACAACGGGCTCCCTGCATGGAGCCTACTTCTACCTCTGCCTGTGTCTCTGCCTCTCTCTCTCTCTCTCTCTCTCTCTCTGTCTCTCGTGAATAAATAAATAAAATCTTAAAAAAAAAGAAATAGAACAAACAATCCTAACATTTGTGTGGAACCACAAAAGACACTGAAAAGCCAAAGTGTCTTGAGAAAGAACAAAGTGACATGTATCATGCTCTCTGGTTTTAAACTGTACTACAAAGCCATAGTAATTACAACAATATGTTACTGGTGTGCAAAAAAAGACACAAAGATCAATGCAATAGAATAGAAAGTCCAAAAATAAACCCACACTTACAGTCAGTTAATCTATGACAAAGGAGGGAAGAATATATAATGGGGAAAAGACCATCTCTTCAATAATGGTGTTGGGAAAACTGGACAACTACATGCAAAAGAATAAAACTACACCACTGTCTTATACTATATACAAAAATAAATTGATTAAAGATTTAAATGTAAGATTGGTATTCCTAGAAGAAAACATAGGTAATAAGCTCTAGGTGCATCAGTCTGAGTAGGAATTTTTTTTTGCATCTGTCTCCTCAACAAAAACAAAAATAAACAAATGAGCCTACATCAAACCAAAAAACTTTTACATAGCAAAAGAAACCACCAACAAAACAAAAATGCAGCCTACTAATAGGGGTTAATGATATATAAGCGGTTAACATACAAAATATATAAAGAACCCACGTGACTCAATATCCAAAAAGAAAAAACAAAGAATCCAATTTTTTAAAAAAATGGGCAGAGGACCTGAAAATAGACATTTCTCCAAAGAATATCTACAAATATATTAAAAGATGTTCAACATTAAAACATATTAAAAGATGCTCATTTTCATCAGGAAAATACAAATTAAAAATTAAGAGATACCACCTCACACTTGTGAGCATAGCTATTATCAAAAACAAATTAAAAATTAAGAGATACCACCTCACACTTGTGAGCATAGCTATTATCAAAAACACAAGAAATAGCAAACACTGGCGAGGATATAGGAATGCAAAACGGTGCAGCCATTATGCAAAACAGTACAGAGGTTCCTCAAAATATTAAATACAGAACTACCATATGATCTAGAAATTCCATTTCTGGGTATTTATCTGCAAGAAATGAAAACACTAATTTGAAAATATATAGGCACCCCTATGTTCATTGTTGCATTAATTACAATAGACAAGATATGGAAGCAACCTAAGCATCCATTGACAGATAGATACATGAAGATGTGGTCCATAGATATAATGGAATATTAGCCATAAAAAGAATGAAAACTTGGATGGACCTGGAGGTATTAGCTAAGTGAAATAAATCAGACAGAAAAAAGTCAAATATTGTAAGATTTCACTTATATGAAGACTAAAAATAACAAAACAAATGAATGAACATAGCAGAAACAAACTTACAGATACAGAAAACAATGTGGTGGTTGCCCAGGAAGGTAGGAAAGAGGACTGGCAAAATAGGGGAAGGGGATTAAAATGTACAAACTTTCAGTTATAAAATAAGTAAGACAGAGTGATACAATCAATGTACATTATAGGGAATATAGTTAATACTATGTAATAACTTTGTGTGTTGACAGATGGTAACTGCCATCATCACATTATAGTGGTCACTATATTGTACACTCAAAACTAATACACTATTATATATCAGCTACACCTCAATTTAAAAAAAAAAAACCAAAAAAATAAAAATTAAAAAAATTTTTAAAAACCCTACTGATGGCTCACCAAAGAGAACAAATATCTTTGTGGATTTTGCCTTTAAAACCAATATATCCTTTTGGCTGAAGGTCAGTTCTATAATGGTTTCTGTAGGAAACATGAAAGTAAAAATTTAATTCAGTTCTCAAATTTGTCTCTGTGTTTTATTGATAATGTATCTATCTAAATGAGCTTCTTGGGGCCAACAATCAAGATATTAACAGGATCCTCTGATATTCTTAAAAATGACCAAGATCAGCATTCTACTGGAGACTATAAATGCCAGTCACGGTGGAGTAAGCCCACTACCTCCATTGGTTACAACTAAAACCTCTAGACAAAACAGGAAAAGTTAACAACATGCTTATTCAGGAAAGTAACCAATAGCAGAATAATTGAAGAAGGGAGTCACACATGAAATCACCTATATGTGGGTGAGTCTCTTTCCACTGTCTCCTCTCAACTTTGAACAGAGGGTGACTCGATTCGTGCAACTGCCCGGCATAGGCAGCAGCTAAACTTTCAGCCCAGCTTTCTGGCCCAGAAAAGAAGCAAAGGAGACTTTGTAATATAAAGAGTTTTAAAAGGAAAATTGCTTTCCTCCTGCCACTTTGTATCAAGGGTGAATCCAGTTACACTGAACTGCAAAACGGTAGTGTGAGCTGAGGAACTCTGACATCTTGGCCAGGGAACTGAAGAAGGGGCCACTGGGAACCAGAGTGTGGGAGTGATCCCAGGGAGAAGGGAGGTGGAGAAGCACATTCCTAAATGCATAAAATGGCACAGTTACTAGACTCACGCCTGAGATGCACATGTGAAAAAGACCCAAAGTAACTTAACAATGACTTCTAAAATAGAACTACAATATAAACCACATCTGGGCTTATATCCAAAGGAATTGGAATCAGTATCTCAAAGAGATATCTGCACACCCACGCTCACTGCATTATTCATAATAACCAAGATATGGAGACAACATCCATGTACTTTGACAGATGAATGAATAAAGAAAATGTAAAACACACACACACACACACACACACTTGAATATTTTCCAGTCATAAAAAAAGAAGGACATCCTGCCATTTGTGACAACATGGATGAAACTTGAGGACAGTATACTAATCAAAAAATGTCAATCACAGAAGGAGAAATACCATATGGTATCACTTATATGTGGACTCTAAAAAATAATAATAATAAGGTATTAATTTTAGAATGATAGTTGCCAGGGGCTGGGGAAGGGTAGAATGGTGGTTATGTGGGTCAAAGGACAGAAATTTCAGTTTTAAGAAAAATAGGTTTGAGGATTTAATGTATAACATAGTGACAATGGTTAACAATATGGCAGCATTTCAGTATGCTGAGGACACCTCCGAGATCATAAGCACTTTCATCACACACACAGTTAACTATATGCCGTGAAAAATGTGTTCATTATCTTGATCTTGGTAATCGCTCCACAATGTATATCAAATCATCATATTGTACACTCTAAATTTACACAATTATAGTTTTCAATTATTCCCCAATAAAATTCAAAAATAAAAATAATAAACAAATTTTAGTCAATCAATTGATTAATTAATAACCACCACCCAAGTCCAGGCCACTCCACATGTCTAAAGGTGATAATGAATATATCAGAAGGATGTTATGAGGAGCTGTCTCTTGAAATTCATTGCTGCTTTACTATTGGAAAGATGTAGAAGATGTTGTATAGAATTCTTTTCATGAGAACTAGTGTGAGAAATTTCTTTTTGGTCTTACTTCCAGGAATAGTAGTTACTTCTAGGCATTTGGTTTATTTGCATTGAATGACTACTGTGACTCCCTTATCTGACCTGCTTTCCACCTTCTGGTTGGTTTTGAGAAAATTCCAAATGCAGATCAGTGGAATAATTCTAGAAAGTACATACAACGTCAGGAGATACATTTAGTTTATAGACTTCTCTCCTGGCTTCAGTACAGCTAACCTTTGAACAACATGGGAATTAGGGGTGCCAAACGTTGGTGAAAATCTGTGTGTAACTCTTAACTCCTCCAAAACTTAACTTATAGCCTACTATTGACTGGAAGCCTTACAAATAACATAAACAATCAATTAACACATATTTTACATAAACAGTCAATTAAGACATTTCTTGTATATGTATTATATACAGTATTCTTAGAACAAAGTAACCTAGAGAAAAGAAAATATTAAAATCATAAGGTAAAGAAAATACATGATAGTACTGTATTTACCAAAAAATCTATGTATAAATGGAGCCATGTAGTTCAAACCTATGTTGTCTAAGGGTCAAAAATATGGGTGTTTGTGTATGCATATATATGTACATATATATAATTATAAAAATATGTATTATTATTATATACTAAAATAGTATACTTAGTAATATATACATTAATTTCTGTACCAATCACCTACTTTTTTCTCTCTGGGATTCCAATGACTTGAAGATTTTACATTTTGATATATTCTAGAATGACAAGCCTGTTAATTTTTTCCCATTTTTCTCTCTGTTGTCACAATTGAAAAATTTCTTTTGCTCTATCTTTAAGCTCACTGACCTTCCCTCTGCCATTTCCATTCTTCTTTTGAAACCATTTAGCAAATTTTTCATTTCAATCATATTTTTTAGCTTTTAATTTTCCATTTGGTTCTTTCCTAGTTAGTTTCCATTTCCTTGTGAGAAGATCTTTCAGTCAAGACAGTTTACCTTGTGGAGTGTTATATCTGCTTTAGTGCTTTATCTGGTAATTATAACATCTGGGCTAGTTAGAGTTGCAATCAACTATTTACCTTTTTACTTGTGAATTTGTCATGTTTCCTTTAGCCTCCGTATGTTAAGTGATTTTGGATGGTATCCCAGACATTGTCAATATTATGTTCTAAAACTCTTAATCCTAATATAATCCTCCAAAAAATGTTGAATTTGTTGTTGTTTTAGCAGGTACTCAAACCAGTTCAAGTCAGACTATATGTTCTGTCTACTTTTCTGTGGATGGCATTTCCAACATCATTTTAGCTTTTGCTGTGAGTGCTTGGTCTACTAAGGACATGGCCTTATCATTCTAAAATCCATACCTTTTTTTTTTTTTATTCTATATATAAGCAAGAGAGGCCACTACAATGGGCTAAATGTGTCTCCTCAAAAGTCATACATTAAAACTCTAACCCCCAGCATGTTGGTATTTGGAGATACAGTCTTTGAGGGGTAAAGAAGATTAGATAAAATCATAAGAATGGGGCTCTAGTCTGATGGGAATAGTGCCCTTGTAAGAAGAGACACCAAAGAACTTGTACTCTCTCTCATCAACAGCCAACTATGCTGGCACTCTGATTTTAGACTTCCAATCTCTAGAGCTGTGAGAAATTTTTGTTGTTTAAGGCATTCAGTCTATGGTATTTTATTATGACAGCCTGAGCTGAATAAAATAGCTCCACTCTAGAAAACCCTGCTCTGGTTCTTCTCCATCTGTGCTTCTCCCTAGCACAGGGTCCTCAAAGGCCTTCCAAAGAAAAACTTTACTACTCATTCTGGATCATACTCCAGATACTCAGGATTCCAGACATACCTGCCATGTGGACCTATGCTTCACCAACCACATCTCATTCAGGACTGAGGACTGACCTCTCCAGCAACTGCAAGTCCTGCCTGCAGACATTCTTGAGCTCTCAACTCCTTTTGGAATTATCTCCCTAGAAAAAAATCACCCCAAAAGGTCCTGTCCCTTCCTGGACCAGTCCATATCCAATCCCTGGTGAACATAGGAGTAAGGAGGCCCCAGATACTTTCCCTAACTTAGAACAGTTCCAGAGTGTCCCTTGGGGTTGGCCAAGACCTCAATTGAGACTGCATTGCAACCCACATTCTTGCTGCGCCAAACCTTCTTCTCCCCTTCATTTCCCCGTCACCAATGGTGATCCCCAAATCAGTCCTTACAAAGCCTCATGCATGCCGATCTCCACCTCAGAGTCAGTTCCTAGAGAACACAACCTGCACAATGTAGCCAAACAGCCTGAAGGCCTGGTGCTGAGGCATGAATGCATATTCACAGGTACCAGAGGCAGTCACATGGATGCTTGACATAGATGCCAGAACTTGGATGAAGCTGTGATGCATAAACTGGATATATATACACACTCATACAAGGCTTGTGGCAATCAGAGATGGAACCAGATGTGGAAGGAAAAGGGGCCAGGCAGCAGGACTGCTCTCCCCTGGCCAGTGCCATATTGCATCATAGAGCTGCACAGAGTCCAAGAATTCCAAAATAGAACTGGCTGCCTAGTTGTTTTGAAGATTGATTTGTCAAAGTAGGAGGAATACACATCTCTCTCTCTCTCTCTCTCTCTCTCTCTATATATATATATATATATATATATATATATATATGTATAGTTGTTATATAGTTATATAGTTATATGTATATGTAATGGATGTGTGTATGTATATGTATATGTATATAAATATTTTTTTAAATTTTTATTTTTATTTATTTATGATAGGCACACAGTGAGAGAGAGAGGCAGAGACACAGGCAGAGGGAGAAGCATGCACCGGGAGCCCGACGTGGGATTCGATCCCGAGTCTCCAGGATCGCGCCCTGGGCCAAAGGCAGGCGCAAAACCGCTGCGCCACCCAGGGATCCCATAAATATTTTATTTAAAAGGTTGTTAGCTCACTTTATACCCTGTAAATATTTAGATATATGGTATGTGGGCCCCACAAATGGTTAGGGCAGAACACTTGTTTTAGATTTAATTCTACCTTGAAATTTTCTCAAATATATGTCTGAGTTCTAAAAATATTTAATTAAGCACTTCTAAGGGCCCTTTTGGCCCCTACATTAGGAATGTTCCCTTGAGAAAATGATCCCAATGGATCCTCTAAGAATAAAGTCCTTAGAGTCCCTGCCTCAGGATCACCAGTGACTTATCTCGATCTGTTACATTCCACAATGTGTATGTACCATAAATCATCACATTGTACCCTTTAAGGATATATAATCATATATGTCAATAATTCTTCAGCAAGGTTAAAAAATAAAAATATATTAAAAATAAATGTAAAACCTTCACCCAAGCCCAGGTCCTTTGGTGAACCACACAGTCACGGCAAAGACTTAGAAATTAAAATGACGTTGGACCTACTACCCACAGGAGGGTAGACTGACTCTAACTGCTTTGATTGCCTGATAAAACAAAAGAAATTCACATTTTCAGCAGATTTAATAGGACCCAGAGATTTAGAGCATAATACTGAAAATGTCCAGGATACAATCTAACATAACTTAACATGAAATAGTCCCAAAGAAACATGACAAATTTGCAAATAAGAAGACAATGATTTGGGGCATCTGGGTGGCTCAGCTGGTTAAGTGACAGACTCTTGATTTGAGTTCAGGTCATGATCTCAGGTCTGTGGGATCCAGTGAGCCCCATGTCGCTGGATATTCTCTCTGTCTCTCTCACCTTCCCTACCCCTCACTTGTGCACTCACACTCATACTCTCTCTCAGATAAACAAAATCTTAAAAAAAAAAAAAAAAAAAAAGAAAGAAAGAAAATGACTTGATTTTATGACAAGCCCAGAGAGACCAGAGGTTTACAGTTTACTGTTTATTATCCCGTTGGGTGATAACAAGTGAGGCCCATCTTAAACAAATGTCTTAAGTAGGTTTAATAGATAACAATTGCCCCTTAAGGGTTACAGGCAGGTGAGGATCAACTCCTTTGCCACGACTTTGCTAGTAGGCTTTAATGAAAACAAGCCTTGGAGCACTTATCTCAACATTTATTAAGCAAATATTTATAAGCCAGTATGTTCATACATATTTTGTAAGCTCAATGAATATTGCTTTAGAGGATCCAGTCACACAGGTTCACTCAAGGCACGTGCCACGTATTTTACAGAAAATATGTTCTGTTGGCCTCACACTGAATATCCGGCCACCTGATTCCTCCCAGCATCTGGATCCAGGTCCATATAAGGAGAGACACTTAAATGAAGCCTCAGTGTATTCTGTATTCTTGTACCCAGATAATGGAAGGAGTAAGGAATATCTTCATAATCGTTTAGCAAAGCCACATGATCTAGTATAGCAAGGGAAACCTATTTCTAACACCTACTATGCTAATTAACAAGTCACTTATTTCAGCAATAAAAATTTATTTATGGCATTATTGTATTATGAAGAAAAGCCTCAGTGTTGATGTAGATAAAAGAGCTTGAGAATTTTTAGTAGTCACCTCTGGAGTGTGGCCTTTCTAATAAAATGCTAGATTACTGGAGTCAGTTAAAATTAACTAATGCACCATTTCTATCATACTGTTTCTGAAGTTTTTTAAAAATAAATTACAGACATTGTAATACCATTTTTGGTGGCACATGGGTCACATATACTATGGCTTTTCCAATGTCCCTCCCTGAGTTCCCATATTTGAATATGATCATGATGTCATCTTGTGGCAAATCTTTATCATTGCTCTATTTGTGATGTTTAGGAAATTAATACTTGAAAGATGACTTGGAATGTAATACAAGTAGGGTGCTTGAGTGGCTCAGTTGATTAAACATCTTCCTTTAGCCTAGGCCATGGTCCCAGAGTCCTGGGATCAAGCCCTGCATCAGACTCCCTGATCAGTGGGGAGCCTACTTCTCCTTTTCCCACTCCTCCTTTGTGCACATGCTCTCTGTCAAGTAAATAAATAAAATCTTTTTTTTAAAGGAATATAACACATGTATAACTATACTTACCAATTACTAATATCCCACAGAGGACTCAAAGTCAAGTTAGAGACATAAAGAGCACCAAAGGAACAGATATTAACAGAGATTCATGAGACATAAGCTAAAAGTAGTATGCTCAATAGTTCCTTTGATGAATCCTTGTGCACATCCCACACAGACCCTCCAAACAAAGAACCTACAAGTAGAAAATATGGTGGAATTTTCAGCAACAATTTGACAAAGTGAAAAGTATTGCAGGTAACAGGGAGTCTAACAGCAGAATTAAGTGTTAGTTTTCATCTCTGTATGGTTCTATTTAAGCATTTCTGGTTATCAGTAGTCCATGCAAGACCTAGCCCAGAACATTTATGTGTATTTGAGTGAGGACAATTGGGTTGTATGTAAACTTCATATAACTGCTTAAATGATCAACTCTAAGTAGTCAATTAAAGGAGAAGCAATGCCCTAAAAGCCAAATTAACAAAGCCACAAAAATCTATTTACTTCCTTGAGTAACATATGAAAAGTAATGATATAAAAATTGGTTTCATTACTCAGTTACTTAAAACTTCACCTCAGTGCATTCACACAATGTCTTTTGATCCCAGACCTGAAGGTAGTCATTACACTTGGCTCAGCATCAGGCTGGGTGGTCAGCTGTAACTGCATCTTGCACATGGTTCATCTTAATTGCACAGTCAGAAGACAAGTGGTTGGAACCCTGGGCATATTCACAGACACTACCTTCTTGTTATTAACTTTGCCACTGTTCTGCCAAAATCCATCTCGTAGTAGCTATCAGACTTAACCTTCTTTTTTTTTTTTTTTAAACTACAACTTGAGTAGTTCTTTTTTTTTTTTTAATTCATTTATGATAGGCACAGAGAGAGAGAGAGAGGCAGAGACATAGGCAGAAGGAGAAGCAGGCTCCATGCACCGGGAACCCGATGTGGGACTCGATCCCGGGTCTCCAGGATCGCGCCCTGGGCCAAAGGCAGGCGCCAAACCGCTGTGCCACCCAGGGATCCCCCAGACTTAACCTTCTGATGGAAGCAGCCAGGTTAAAAGTCATAGGGATGACACATAAGTCTTTCCATATTATACCTCTGACAATTGTATATGTCAATTTGGTCACACATTTTTCTGCATGTTTCTGTAAAGGTGTTTTTGGAATAACATTAAGACTATTGTCAGTGGACTTTGAGTAAAGCAGATTGCCTTCCATAATGTGGGTGGACCTCATCTAATTAGATGAAAGTCTGAATAGAACAATGACTGACCTCTCCGAGTAAGAAGGAATTCTGCTAGCAGATGCCCTTAGGACTTACACTGCAATATCACCTCTTTCAGAGCCGCCAGCCTGCTGGTCTGCCATGCACAATTTGAACTTGCACATCCACAATTATATGAGCCAATTCCTTAAAAGGAATTTTAAATATACAAATATATATAAATAAAATATTTATTTACACACACACACACAAACACACACATCTTACTGGTTCTGTTGCTCTGGAAAACTCTGATTACTACAGTACTCTAGGCCCCCATCCCTTACTCCCAAAAGTACCCCGGATGGGGACAGCACAGATGTTCCCTGTGGACTCAGTGTGATTCCAGCTGTATAAATCCTGCAATCTCTGGAACCTCCAAACAGGGATGGGGTAAAAAGGATAGTCCTTTTCTTGGTCCACTCATTTTACTCACTAAAAGAAATCTGCAAGTGCCATAAATTGAATTATTTTGTACATATATCCATGCCTTTTGTGAATAGCCACAGGTATCATTTTCTCACAGGAAAGCAGAAAAAGTCTACACTAAGACATCAATCTTATCTCTCAGCAGGGATATAACGCATGTGTCTATTAAAAAAAATTTTGTTGGTCATATTATAGCATAGCATAAAATAAATATGAATACAAATTTTTTTAAAAAAATTATTCGTCTGAGACCAACAAAGATCAATAAGTAGCAATAAACTAAAGCCTTTTTGAATCCTGAAAACACCCTGGGCTTAGGACACAAATCATGAAACTCACTGGTCTACCAGAACTCCAAGCCAGAAAGCTTGGTTCTATCCACAAGGTGTAAATGTTGACATTAGGAAAGTTCTGGGAGCCTCCTTGCATTATTGCAGTCAATGTGAGAATGAGAGATATTTTCAGGAGCTATGCTTGAAACAGAAATGGACAATTTTGCTGACTGATGAGATTTTTTAATGTTCTAAAAATAAACTTAAATTCATGGAAGGTAGAAGAGAAGCACACCATTATATCATCCAACTTAGCTGCCAGAAGCCAATGCCAATGACTTTACACTTAGATAACATTTTACAATTTAGCAAAAACTTTTACACAAATTTCTCTTTATCGTTGTCAAAATTTTATGAGGCCATGCAAGTATCTAACCCTCATTTTGCAAGTAAACTGAGGTTGAGACTAATTAGGTGATTTGTGTAACATGCACCCAACTAATAAAAGAGTGCATCCAGTATAAGAACCCAGGTAACCTGACTTCTAATACCCTACAACTAATTGACATACTCATCTTGACTAAATATTCCTAAGCTCAGTAACCTTTATGAAATTTTAATTAGAAAAACACTAAATTAATAAATTTATTTATAGGTAATCAAATATTTGTTTTAATTAAACAATAAATGAATAAAAGATTTTCAAGGAACAGCAACTACTGTTTTCAAATACACACAGCAACTGGATCTAAACTAGCCAAAAGCTGTTGATAGATATCTTTAGGAATCTCTCCCAACAAACAGACAAGTAGTCCTTTATGATTAGTACTGTCAATCATCAACAAATGATGTGATAATAAACAACCCTGAGCCTCTCTGAGCCACGAATGGGTTTGCTTAAGCAAATTGATGAAGTAAAAGTACTTCAGCCAAATTTTATGGGAATTGTCACAAAATTAAAATCAATGCATCCTTAAGCCTAAAATTTTACTGTGTTAGGAATATTTCTTCTCAGCTTTCTTGTATCTAAATTATGAGTATGCCCTCCCAAGATCTAATCTTTTCCTTTTAAGTATCATTAAAACATCTTCATGGTAATTAATTATGAATATAAAAATAAATGAGCAATGCCCAGTTTTATGACACTGAGCATTGTTGCTCTTCATACTCTTTCTTTTTATTTATTTATGATAGTCATACAGAGAGAGAGAGAGGCAGAGACACAGGCAGAGGGAGAAGCAGGCTCCATGCACCGGGAGCCCGACGTGGGATTCGATCCCGGGTCTCCACGATCGCGCCCTGGGCCAAAGGCAGGCGCCAAACCGCTGCGCCACCCAGGGATCCCTTCATACTCTTTCTCAACAACACTATAGAGACAACCTTCCTGCCCTAAGTTCTTTATCTACTACAGACATCCCAACAGAAAAGTATAGTGTCAACAAAGTTAAAACAGGAGAAAGTAGGGATTTCACCTAGAAAGGTTGAGGTCAGAGTAATGGCCATGACAAAACAGCACTGTCTTGAACTGATTCAAAACTCAGTCTCCAGCTATGCTTTTCTAGTTATTTCTGTTTTATGGACTTTGAAGTAGACTTCTCATGACTTACCTACACTTATATCTTGCCTGTAATTAGGTATGAAGGAAAGCATCCCTTTTGCTAAGAAAACAAAAATGCAAACATAATCCCTGGCATTGAATATCAAGCAAGATATGTAAAGCCTCTGAGAAGAGAAAGGTCAGAATGAATTGTAGACCACAGCTCAGTGGAAAGGGGGCTCATATGAATACACATATGCTAATAGAGTTGCGTGGATGTGGCAGAAATTTTAAGAGCTAACAAGAGAAAACCTCAAAGGGAAGCAGAAATTATAATAAAGATGAAGTGGAGACTTCAAAGCATGAAAACGGAGCTCAATTTCTGGAAGAATGAAGATATTCCACTGATAGAAAAATCAGTTCTCATTCTAATTTTAAAACCTCAACATGTTCAGCAATGAGTATTACAATATCCTACCCAACTGTATGTCTTGTAACTGGGGGCTACAATCGAATGAGGTAAACAAGAAAGTACATGAAAAATTGTCCTTCAACAGCTAGAGGGTAAGACTGTGTTATTATACATTTTTGTCTTTAAAGAGGCTCAGGGAATCTAAGCAAAATCATTTCTATTTATTTTTTTCCTTCTAAGCATATTAGAATTTGCAACTTTATGTATTTATATATATCGTTCAAAAAAGACTGGATTTTCAGCACCACTATTCTGTGTGGCACTGACACTAATGATCAAGAATATGCATCTTAAGTATTAAATTATAGTCTCCCAATTTTGTTGTAATTGGGACAGGAGACAAAACAATTGGTCCTTATAAATACATTGAAAAGAATATTTATTTTTTGTAAGACGTATCTTAACAACTGCATTAGGTATGTTCAAATGAGTCCTCTTTGGATACAAAATAAACCTAGGGAAACATTAGTCATATTCTTCTTAGTGTTTATCATTTGGGTTATGAATTGTGTGTCATGTCTAAACCCTGAAAAATGTGTAAATGGTACATACACAGTTATGCTCCCAGGCACTAAGACAGACAATGACAGACAGGGCTCCCCTGCTTCTGTAGGAGCTAGTCTGTGTATTCATAATTTAATTGTGGAAGAGACCAAGCCAAAGGACTGAGTGATTGCCAATACTGAGTCAGGAAGAGCACAGGGTAGTCCAGACTTTATTGTATTGAAACCTACTTTTATAGACAAAGTAATAAATCATGTTTATCTACTGATTTAATCAATTGGTTACTATCTTCAAATTCCCTAGCCCACATGTCAAAATACCTGCGTGCTTGTTCTTTATGCCCACCACCAAAGACTAGTCCTCTTTTTCATCCATGTGCATTATGTCAATATCTGGATATCAAACCCAGATTGCTATCACATCCAACCCTCCCATCCAGTAGATGTGCAGCCTTCGGTAAGCCAGGACATTTGTAAGGAGCTGGATGACATTAGATCATCTCAAAGGTGCCTCAGATATTTAGTATCCTGCTTATTTTAAATGTATTCACAAAACTATGTCCTGATGACCTTTCTAACTCTAAAACTGGCTGTGGCTAGCCTGCCCCACCTCCAATTAATATTGGTAATTACCTAAAAGAGACAAACATGATGCAGGTGCTTTTAATTAGAAAGATATCAATTCTGTTTCACAATGTTGGTATACAGATTCATTCCATGGAAATGATCTTCACACTCTTTATTTCAGTTAGGTTTAAATTTAAAATTGTGAAGAGAATGAAAACAAAAAGTATAACAAATTTGGAATTCCTGGGTCTGTGGATTTACCACATTTCTGTGAGTCAAAAGAAATAATTTTTTTTTCTGTTGCAAGAAGGACTTGGAAAAATGGATAAAAGATAATAGTTATGGTTTAAAACCAGACTTTAAAAGTCTCTACCAAATATAGCAGTAGAGCTTGAGACTTGAGGAGAATAGAAGGAAAGGTCTGCCTAATGCTCTTGTTTTAGCATATTTTTTAAAGTGGCACAGGGGTGGCGGGAGGCAACTGGCAAGAGTGGGCCATGCTCTGAGCTGGGACAGGACACTTCTATGTCTATTTTTATCAGTGATAAGTACAGATGGACATGTAGAAGGTCTGGGGAATTCTGATGATACAAACCTTTCTAACCTACATTGAAACTCGGAAGCCAGCCATGACCATATGTAGACACTCATGAGGGTTTGGTTAGAAAGTAAAACATTTGTTTGAGATAGTTGCATCCATGCCTCAGAGAAAACCAATGGTAAAAAATAGTTAAGTGAAAGAAAAATATCTAAACATGTCTAGGTGTTAGCATTTCTTTAATTCTTGCTCTAAATTTATGAAATTATATATAATACTACATATATTTTAATAGTTCTACTTAGAATCAGTAAAAAAAACACTTGTAAGCATCTCATGCTGTTACACATAAGCCACTAATCCCTTTAACATTTCCCCCTTCCTTTCAAATATTCTCATGATGAACTCTTAATTCTTTACCTTTAAATTACTTTCACAGCTTTGTAATCACTCTCATTGCCTCAGATCACTCACTGCCCTTCAAATCATTTTTTAAAAGATTTATTTATTTTAGAGAGAAAGAGAAGGCATGTGGTTGGGAGGGGCAGAGGGAGAGAGAGAGAGAGAATCTTAAGCAGACTCCCCACCAAGTGAGGAGCCTGGTGTGGGGCTTGATCTCAGGACCCTGAGATCATGATATGAGCCAAAATCAAGAGCCTGATGCTTTACTGACTGAGCCACCCAACCACTCTTTCAAATTAATTTTGTGTTCAGCCTCAAATTTCCAAAACACCAGAAAACATCATTTATTTAAAAACTCTCTAATGATTGCCTCCTTTCTATTCCATCCAGTAGTCCACACCACTTGACTGAGCACTAGAGATTCTCCTGGACCTGGCACACCCCAGTTTTACAGACTCTTCTTCTGGCCCCTTTCCACAAAGCTCTGCTCCAGTCCATCAAAAGTACTGCCATCCCCTGAACTAGCTGTGAACTTGGCTCATTTTGCTTCCTCTGTCCCTGCTCCTCATTCAAGATCCAGGAAGGCACAATTCATCCTAGCAGCCATCTATCTATCTTGGAAACGCCAAGGGACATGGACAGGAGTCCAGCAATAGCAATGTGAACTACAGACACAACTTCTAGAGCTGCCCCTGACATACTCCTCTTCTTTTTCCTAACTCCCCTGGACACTGCTGCCTGGCTTATCTCTCAACTTTTCACCTAGGGTTCTGGCTCCTCTTACCTTTCTCCTATCCCTGGGGCTTGTTCTGCATGCCTCACCTCCATATCAAAACAACCCTAACTTCCCTCTCTAGATTTTTTTTCTTAAATTTGGTTATCTCTTTCCACTCCTCCCTATGACTGCCTTTCAGCTATTTCGTTGACCTCTGAGCTGATTTTTCTGCCTACTTATATGAAGCACTGTTATGGAATCTCAGTCTTCCAGCCACCTTCCACTAACACCTCTAGAGACTTGACCCACTGGCCAGACTTGGAGACTGACCTCCAGTCGCGATTCCTGTAAGCTCTTCCTGGACTTGCCTGCCATCTTGTGCACAGAGATAGTAACTACACTGGGACAGGCCATCCAGCAAGGACCCAAAGACTTTTTCCTATCCTGGAAAACAAGATACACCTTAAATGTTGACATATGCACAATGTCTTTACTGGTTGTTCCAGTCAATGCAAATTCCGGGTCTGCTCAAATGCTATTCCTGGCAGAGGCACTGGGGTACCATAAAACATTCTATCCTGCAGGGCCCTTACTCCATGCTTTTTCATAAGCATTTAATAAATGTTCTGGAAAAGCCCAAACTTATGTTCAAACTATGGACCTATAATTAACTAGGAGATACTTATCTTAATTGCAAGTCAAATGCCAGAACTCTTTGCCTATCAATAGATTAAATTCCAAAAGACCATTTTTATATCCATGCATTTTATAAGAAATTGAAGCTTTCAGTCTTTAGATATATTTCCACTAAATAAGAGTAGGAATTGGTCCTTTGAAGTTTTAAAGCAAGGCACATTCTCGTTTTCCTTGTGAGTTTATTTTCTGTAGTCACTCTTTTTTCTCTACTTTTACCCTTCATTCTGGTAGTTCTCAGTTTGCCTCCCTGCCTCCCACCCCATCACCTCCTATCCATATCATCTGTCTCTCTCTTCCCCATTCTGGCCAGGAGACTGCTCTATGCAGATGGAATCCTCTGGGCTCTCTGTCCTCAGCAGCCCAAAGAGGCAGAAACACCTTTAGGAACTGAGAAGTATATTGGTCTACTGGGGCTGCTATAACAAAGTATCCCAGACATAGGGGCTTCAACAACAGAAATTTAACTTCTCACCATTCTGAAGGCTAGAAGTCAGAGATTAATGTATTGGCAGGTTGGTTCCTTATGAGCTCTCTTTCCTTTGTCAACAGATGGCTTTCTTCTCCTTTTGTCCTCACTTAAAACCCCCTGTGTGAGTGTCTGTGGCTTAATCTTCTCCTTTTATAAGGACACCAGTCATATTGGGGCTCATCCTAACAGCCTCATTTACCTCCCTTACATCTTTGAACCCCCTATCTCCAAATACAGTCACATTCTCAAGTGCTGTGGGTCAGGCCTTCAACATATGAATACTGGGGAACACAATTCAAACTATAACAAGGGGTGAAGAAATCAAGTTATGTATTCTTCTCTCCCATGCCTCATTTCAGTTCTAGAGGGCTGTGGCACCTCTCCTACAGCTGCAGCTCCCTGGGTCTGGCAATGCCATTTCTTCCCTAGGCCCCTCAGGACTAGGAGCAGTAACTATATCCAATAGTCACTAGTCTCTGGGCACCACACCATCCTTTATGGACCTGTCTACAGCCATATAAACAGTTCCATCATTGAATAATTTTCATTAAACCCTCTGGAGTGTGGCTTTTGTTTCCTTCTGAAACCATGGCTGGTAAGCTTTCTTTTCTGTAGGGCCCAGATAGCAACCATTTTAGGCTTTACCAGCCATATGGTCTTTGCTACAATTACTCCACTCTGCCACTGTAACCCAAAGGCAGCCACAGACAATATGTAAATGAATAAGCATGGCTGTATGTCAATAAAACTTGACTTACAAAAATAGATGGGCTGTCAGACTTGGCTTAAAGACCATTTCCGAAGACCTCCTGAAAAACTCTAACTGATACACCTACTTATCATTCACTTGAAGCATAGTAGAAGTGTTTTAAACCAGCAGAGCCATCTCTGGTTTCCAAGTTTGTAACAATAACATCGATGGTTCTTTTGACATGCTTAAAATTCTGAAACATACTCCTAGTCTTGCCTTGAATTTACATCGGGCAAATAAGCATCCAACATTAGCAATGATACTTTGGGTGAGTCAAGCCAAGCTTGCAAAAATAATTTGTTTTACCAATCACCTTTCCCTATTTCTTGCTTTACTGTTGATTATATAAGCACACACCATTCATCTCTTGCATGATTTTCTCTTTGTTCACTAGAATCATCCTTAGTGTCATGCATGCCCACATGCATGGGCAATCAGAGGTGGATTTACCATGAAGGTAATGACTCTTCCATTTGCACTCATCCCCTCACTGTCCTGAGAGGGGCCCAATGATGTATGCTTTTATACAATTTGCAAAAGTAAAATATTTTAGCCATAGTTTGTGAAGACATATATATATCCACTCCTACCCATCCCATCCCCCTTCACATAGGAAAACATTAAAGTGGCCATGAGAATTTGGGAGCTCTAAGGAGAAGGTGAGCGGGGCACTCATTTTTTAGCGTGTAATGATCATCTACAGGTGTAGTTATTTCTGGCTGTTTCAATTTTAGATTGGTAGCTGGTAAGACTCGGGCCACTCACTTTGAAATATTTTACATTTGTAATTTTTTATTATTTTTCTGAAGAGAATCTTGATCTTTTTTTAAGATTTATTTATTTATTTATGATAAACATACAGAGAGAGACAGACAGACAGACAGAGAGAGAGAGAGGCAGAGACACAGGAGGAGGGAGAAGCAGGCTCCATCCCGGGAGCCCGACGTGGGACTCGATCCCAGTACTCCAGGATCACACCCTGGGCCAAAGGCAGGTGCTAAACTGCTGAGCCACCCAGGGCTCCCAGATTCTTGATCTTTTAAAATAAATTTCAGGCCCCAGAAACCCTGGATCTACTCCCAGAGGCAAAAAAACATCATTTCTGCATTATCTTTATATATTTTTTAAAGATTTATTTTATTTTATTTTATTTTATTTTATTTTATTTTATTTTATTTTAAAGAGAGAGAGAAAGCATGAGGAGGTAGGGGCAGAGGGAAAGGAGAGAATCTCAAGCAGGCTCCATGCTTAGCACAGAGCCTGGTGCAGGGCTTGATCTCACAACTCTGAGATCATTACCTGAGCTGAAATCCAAAATCAGACACTTAACTGATTAAGACACCCAGACACCTCTCTATATTTTTGAGCAAGTATTTCTTCTCTAGTTCCCAGTTTAATCATAAGCATCATTTGAATCAGGACATCCAACATTAACATTGCAGGTTGCATTCCTGGACATAATAAGATAATATATACGTAAAGTGCCTCAAAACTAACCAACTACAGTTGGCAGTCATATATTCATGAACAATGTGTTGGCCAAGAAAAGTCATGAGCAACCAGTTGTTACCATGAGTTGGTGTCAGGCAGTGTTAATGTATTTATATCAAGAAAATACCTTGCTATTCTTTTCTGATTTTTTCATATTTCATGAGCCCTACTAACTGTAAATTGGTGGTATTTATACCCACAGAGGAAAGCTAAGCCAGCTAGAACAGGATACACAATTTCTTTTTTTTCTTTTTTTTTCTTTTTTTTTTTTCTTTTATTTATTTATGATAGGCACACAGTGAGAGAGAGAGAGAGAGAGAGAGGCAGAGACATAGACAGAGGGAGAAGCAGGCTCCATGCACTGGGAGCCCGACGTGGGATTCCATCCCACGTCTCCAGGATCACGCCCTGGGCCAAAGGCAGGTGCTAAACTGCTGCGCCACCCAGGGATCCCCAGGATACACAATTTCTGAATGGATCATTTAACTGCATGGGAAAAGCAAAAGTCTAAAAGAACAAGGAGGATTTGAAAGAACCAGGCAGTCTGAATAACTGAATAATGTTTGGAATTCTACAAACTTGTTTTTTATGTCAACAAAAACAAAACATGGAGAACTGAAGACATACAGTGTATTGGGAAAGAAAACTTGGTAAGGAAGGACACCATCCACTACCCAGAGCTCATGCACAAGACTTTCTAGGCTCAAGAGGGTAGCAAAGTAAATTAGACTTGAAGATTGGGCTCATGAGCTCCATCTCTCTCCATCTCTCTCTCTCTCTCTCTCTCTCTCTCTCTCTCTCTCTCTCTCTCTCTCTCGGTGGGGGAATATTATACAGCCATAAAAAAGAAGGAAATACTTCCATTGGTGACAACAATTGATGGATCTTGAGGGCATTATGCTAAGTGAAATAGGTCAGACAGAAAAGACAAATACCGTATGGTCCCATTTGTTTGTGGACTCTTTTCGAAAAAAAAAAATAAAGACTCATAGAAAAAGAGATTAGATTTGTGATTGCCAGAGGCAGGGGATAGTGGTGAAGGAATTGGATGAATGTGATCAAAAGGTACAGACTCAGTTATAAGATAAATAACTACTGGCAATGTAATGTGTAACATGATGATTATAGTTAACATTGCTCTATGGCATATTTGAGTTTTACTGAGAGAGTAGATCCTCAAAGTTCTCATTACAAGGAAAAAAAATGTTTTACCTATATGATGTGATAAATGTTAATTTATTGTGATAATTATGTCAATATATATATATAGAGACATACATATGTCTATATATACACATATATGTCAAATACATATGCTATACACTGTAAACTTACATGGTACTGCTGTATTTAATTAGATCTCAATAAAACTGGGACCAAAAATTCCCACATCCCCTCTAAAGGGTGAGAAATAAGATTTAGTCAAGACCCAGTTGCAAAGCTGTGTGAGAGGACTTAGGTAAAAACCATAGAAACCCAAGATCTAGACTAGATGGAAGATGTGGCTATTTCAGAGGATGAATGGCTAGAGAGAGGGCTGAAATAATTACCAAGTCAGTAGGAGGAGCCATAGAGCTCTCCAGAATCACAGTCATACCTGCAACAATGCCAGCATCTGCTGTTATCATAGGTGCCACCATGAACCACATGCACATCTCTAACCACAGAGTGGTGCATAAGCTAATGGCCGTGAAAAGACAGACAAGGTGAACAGGAGTGCAATAAATTTGACTGTATACCCAAAAGGGACAGAACTCTAAATTTTAAAAATGTGTGAATTACCTAAATTTCAAGGTTATGTTTTCCCTAAATAGAAATAAGGACTCAAGAACAAAGTTTAGTTACAAGAAAATAAATCTACTTCTGCTTACTCAAGCTTATGAGTGCAAAAAAATCATACATTAAAAACTTCTCAACTTCTTTGAACATGGAAAATTTGCAAGTTTTAAGAAGAGTACCCTCTTTCCCCTGGAATTAAGAAAATCTTGGCCATACCAGACATCACTAAAAGGGATGGTGAATATCTTACTTTGTGGTCTCCATGGAGGCTGGTCAGTCTTCGAGTGATTCAGTGGAATGAGAGAGATTTAGTTGAGTACCATGTATATGAAGGAAAGGGGAAGTTGGAGAGAACACTGAGGGCTAAATTCAGTATATTTCTAGTTATGTTTAACTTTACATCAAAAGCAGTTTGAAAAAAAAAAAAGCAGTTTGCAGAAGTTATGCAAACATCCTGAGCCACTGATCAGTCATGGCTCAAGAAAAGCATGTAACTGTTCAGTGTCATGATTAAAAAGTGGTGTGTGGAGGCAGTCAATGAGAGGGATAAGGCAACTGATTTAAAATACCCCAAATTGGGGCTTCTTGGAAGATAATGGAGTAGGAGGCTCCTAAGCTCACTTCATCCCAGAGACACACTGAGATAACAGCCCTATCAGTGCAACTAACTCTGAAAACAAACTGAACGCTGGCAGGACAGACTTTCCATGGTTAATTGCCCAAAGGAGGTTATATTAAAAAGAGTAGGAGGCACAAAGATGTGGTTGAGAACCAAACTTTCAGGGAACCTAACTACAGATGGGAAGGACACTACATAAGCATGGAGAAGGGAGAGGATCAGACCTCATGCCAGGTACCCCCTGCACAAAAGACCTGCCCTGGGAAGCTGAGTCTCCATAACATTTGGCTTTGAAAACCAGTGGGGTCTAACTTTGGGGATTTATATAATCAGCTGAGCTGGGTACTTTAAATACCCACAGGTTTAGCTCCAAAAGAGCTGGAGAGCAACAGGAAACTGAATCTTGCCCCCTCCCCCTAAATAATCAGCATAACAAATAACTCAGCTGAGATAAAGCACAAAAGCGGCAATTTGAAAAGTTTCTGGGGTGTACTAATGTACTAATGTTCTTAATAGAACATTTATTTATTAATCTCAGAGCATGCCCTAAAGGGGCAGGGATCTTTAAGAGACCTCCAAAAACAAAAATGGTGGGCACCATTTCTCTTCTCACTCAGATCTAAATAACAGGACACTAGTGGACACCAGTGAAAACGCTCTCCACCTATCTTACTAACAACACATGCCTTGCCTCCATGTTCTTCTGCAGATCCATCTCACTGAAACAACCCCACTCAGCAAGTGTGCCTCCAAAGCATATCCAGCCCCAATGCACCCTGTAAGCAGCCCCCACAAGGATCAGTGCCATTCCAAAGTAATTCCTGCCCTAGGAAGAAGGGAAGATAACTACACACACCAGTGCATCCACAGTCTCAGGAACCAGGTGTTGTAGTGAGCAGCATGGACAGAGTGCCCTGTCAATTAGTACAACTATATCCTTAGCAGAAACACTATGGGCAGGCATCTGGTCCAATTACTAACCCAGCCTACCAATAAAAGCCTCTCAGCAGCCAAGGCAGGAAGAGAGCCCTGCAATTCATTGTGACTGCAACCCTGGCAGGTGGACTGAGATGAGAGCAGGCATCTGGTCTGACTATTGACATCATCCAACTACAAGCCCATGATGGTCCCAGACTGGGCCTTTAACAGCATAAGCACCAAACCCTGCCTGATATACCCACAACAGACAAAGTGGACCATTTCAGCTGACTGGCCTGAAGACAAAGAGCTCAGCCACAACAATAAGGCACATACAGTCCATGTAGGAGACACTCATGAAGCGCATGGTTCTAGTAAATGGGGGGCATTGTGCTGCAGAGCATCATAGAACCTCTTTTTCAAGAGGTTACTACTTTCAGGATCAGGAGATGTAGCTGACTTTCCTAATACACAGAAACAGGCACAGCAGATAGAGGAATATGTCCCAAATGCAAGAAAATGAGCAGACAGAGGAATATATCCCAAAAGCAAGAAGAGGACAAAACCATAGCAAAAGAGCTAAATGAAATGGAGATAAGCAATATGTCTGATAAAGAATCCAAAGTGATCATCATAAAAGTTCTCACTGGACATGAGAAAAGGGTAGACAATCTTGGTGAGACCTTCAACAAAGAGATTGAAAATATATTAAAACAAAAAACAAAAACAAAAAAAACAATGAGTCAGAGGTGAAGAACCCAACAACCCAAATTAAAAATACACTAAAGGGAATCAACAGCAGACTGGAGAAGTCAGAAAATTGTATCAGCAGCCTAGAAGAAAGGGTAATAAAGCACCCAAATAGAATAGCAAAATGGACCAAGAATAATAAAAGTGAATAGGATAAGGGAACTCATTGACATAATCAAGCATAATGACATTCACACTATCAGGATCTTAGAAGAATAAGGGCAGAAAATTTGTTTGAAGAAATAATAGCTGACAACTTCCCTACTCTGAGGAAGAAACAGACATCCAGATCCAGGAAACACACAGATCCTCCCAAAAAATTTAATCCAAAGAGGTTTACACCAAGACATAATAATTAAAATAGCAAAAAGTAGTGATAAAGGGAGATTTTTAAGGCAGCTTACTTTCAGCAGAAACTTTGTAGGACAAAGGAAATTGGCATGATGCATTAAAAGTACTGAAAGGGGGAAAAATACAACCAAGAATATTCTACCCAGAGAGTTGATTATTCAGAATAGGAAGAGGGAGTTTCCCCAGACAAACAAAAGTTAAAGAAGTTCGCCACCATTAAACAAGTCTGACAAAAAATGTTAAAGGAAATTCTTTGAGTACAAAGAAAAGGCTATAATCAGGAGTAAGAAAGTATGTAAGAGAGAAATTGCACAAGTAAATGCAAACATATAATAAAAGTAGTAGATTAATCACTTACAAAACCAATATGGAGATTAAAGCACAAAAGCAGTAAAATCAAGTTTATCTACAAAAATCACAAGGGATTCACAAAATATAAGGATATAAAAGATGACATCATACATATATATAAATAAGGGATAGTAAAAATTTAGTTTTACTAGAATGAGTTTGCATTTATGCAGCCATCAACTTAATATAGACTGCTATACACTTAGGATGTTATATATGGACTTCATGGTAATCACAAATCAAAAACCTACAAAGCTGAGTAGGAGGATGGGTTAAATAGATAAAGAGGATAGAGGGTACAGTTATCTTAATGAACACTAATTAATGTATAGAAATACTGAATCATCATATAGTACACCTGCAAATATTATAACATTGTATGTTAATTATACTTTAATTTAAAAAGCTATAGTAAAAAAAAAAAAAAATAAAAAGCTATAGTAGATACACCAAAATAAAGTGAAAGGAGTCCAAGCATAACACTAAAGAAAGTGATCAAACCACAAAGGAAGAGAGCAAGAGAAGAAAGGAACTTCAAAAACATCCACAAAGCAATGAAAAAAATGGCAAAAGTACATACCTATCAATAATTACTTTAAATGTAAATATGTAAATGGTCTAATGCTCCAATCAAAAAACCAGCTGACTAAATGAATAAAAAAGAAAAGACCCATCTATATGCTACCTGCAAGAGACTCACCTCAGACCTAAAGACACATAAAGGCTGGAAGTGAAAGGATGGGAAAAAATATACCATGCTAATGAAAGTGAAAAAAAGAAAGGGTAGCAACATTTATATCTCACAAAAGAGACTTTAAAACAAAGATTGTAGCAAGAGACAAAGAAGGGTATTACATAATAAGAGATTTGCAAATCAATCAATGTGAAAGATCACATTATCAAGAGAAAGGATAAAAACCATTTGATTATCCAAATCATTTCCTAAAGTAGAACAGCCATTAGTGATAAAAACTCAGCAAAGTAGACACAGAGGGAACATACCTCAACATAAAATAAAGGCCTTATAGAAAAACCCACATCATACTTCATGATGAAAAACAGGTTTTTCTCTCAGAACAGAAACAAAAGAAGGATGTCCATTCTCACCACTTTTATTCAACATACTACTGGAAGTCCAAGCCACAGCAATCAAGCAACAAAAAGAAATAACAGGCATCCAAATCAGCAATGAAGATGTAAAACTGTCACTATTCGCAGATGGCATGATCCTATATATAGAAAACATTAAAGACTCCACCAAAAACTACGAGAACTGATAAATGAACTCAGTAAAGTCACAGGATACAAAATCAATACACAGAAATCCATTGTATTTCTATAAACTAAAAGTGAAGTAGTAGAAAGAGAAATTAAGAAAATTCCACTTATAATCACACCAAGAAAAATAAAAATACAAAAAAATACCTAAATTGAGCCAAGGAGATGAAAGACCTATATTCTGAAAACTGTAAAACACTGATGAAAGAAATGGAAGAGGACACAAATGGAAAGACATTGCATGCTCATGGATTGGAAGAATTGATATTGTTAAAATATCCATATTACCCAAAGCAATCTACAGATTCAATGCCATCTCTATCAAAATACCAACAACATTTTTCACAGAACTAGAACAAATAATTCTAAAATTTGTATGAAACCATTAAAAAGATCTTGAATAGCTAAAGCAATCTTGAGAAAGAAGAACAAAGCTGGAGGTACCACAATCCCAAATTTCAAGATATACTGTAAAGATGTATTAAAACAGTATGGTATTGGTACAAAAATAGAAATAGATGAATGGAACAGAATAGAGAGCCCAGAAATAAACTCACAATTATACAGTCAATTAACCTATGACAAAGAGGTAAGAATATATAATAAGGAAAACACAGTCTCTTTAACAAACGGTGCTGTGAAAACTGGACAGCAACAGGCAAAAGAATGAAACTGGACCACTTTCTTTCACCATACACAAAAATAAACTCAAAATGGGTTAAAGACCTCAATGTGACACTTGAAATCATAAAATTCCTAGAAGAGAACATAAAATACATTTGCAAATGACCTAACAGATAAAAGGTTAGGATCCAAAATATATAACACAAAATATATAATGTATATATTTAACACCCAAAGAACAAATAATCCAATTAAAAATGGACAGAAGACTTGAACATTTTTCCAAAGAGGAACAGATAGCCAACAGACACATGACAAGATGTTCGGCATCACTGATCATCAGGGAAATTCAAATCAAAACCACATGATATCATCTCACATATTTCCAAATAACTAAAACCAACAACACAAAAAACAACAGGAGTTGGTGATGATGGGGAACCCTCTTTCTCAGTTGGTACACAGCCATTCTGGAAAACAGTATAGAGGTTCCTCAAAAAGTTAAAAATAGAACTATCCTAGGATCTAGTAATTGCACCAGGTATTTCCCTAGAATACGAAAATACTCATTCAAAGAGTTATATGCACTCTGATATTTATAGCAGTGTTATCTACAATAGCCAAATTATGGAAACAGCCCAAATGCCACCAATCAATGAATGGATAAAGAAAGTGTGGTATATGTACATACACATTGGAATATTACTCAACCATAAAAAGAATAAAATCTTGCTATCTTTAACTATATGGATAGAGCTAGAGAGTATTATGCTAAGTGAAATAAGTCAGAGAAAAACAAGTGCTGTATGATCTTACTCATATATGGAATTTAAGAAACAAAACAAATGAGCAAAGCGAAAGAAAAGAGAGAGAGGCAAACCAAAATATATACTACTGTTAACTACAGAGAACAAACTGAGGGTTACCAGAGGGGAAGTTGGTGGAGGAATGGGTTTAATAGGTGATGGGGATTAAGGAGTACACTTGTGATGAGTATTGAGCATTGTATGGAAGTGTTGAATCACTATATTGCATACCTGAAACTAACATTACACTGTATGTATAACTGTAAAAACTTTAGAAAAACCATAGGTAGTAAATTTTTTGACATTGGCCCTATAAATACCTTCCTGGGTCTGTCTCATTGGGTAAGGGAAGGAAGAGTACTATTTAAACTATTGGGACTATACCATAAAAAGCTTTGTGCAATAACAAAACAAAAGACCTAGTGAATGGGATAAAATATTTAAAAATGATATATCTGACAAGCGGTTAATATCCAAAATATATAAAGAACCTACAAAACTCAATACTAAAAAAATACAAATAATTCAATTTAAAATATGGGAAGAGAATCTGAATTGATATTTTCCCAATGAAGACTTACAGATGGCCAACAGACTTATAAAAAGATCTTCAACATTGTCAATCATCAGAGAAATACAAATTAAAACCACAATGATATATCACCTTACACCCGTCAGAATGGCTAAAATTTAAGAAACACAAGACATAAGTATTGATGAGGTGGAGGAAAAGGAACCCTCATGAGCTGCTGGTGGGAATGCAAACTAGTGCAGGTTTCTCAAAAACCTAGAATTACCATATGATCCAGTAATTCCACTATTGGATATATATCCAAAGAAAATGAAAACTCTAATTCAAAACTTACATGTGCCCCTTTATTTATTACAGCATTACTTAGAATAGTCAAGATATGGAAATAACCCAAATATCTATCTTAGATGAATGGATAAAGAATATGTCTCTCTCTCTCTCTCTCTCTCTCTCTCTCTCTCTCTCTCTCTCTCTCTCTTCACACACACACACACACACACACAGAGAGAGGAATATTACTCAGCCATAAAAAAGAAGAAATCTTGTCATTTGCAATAACATGGATGGACCTAGAGGGTATCATGCCAAATGAAATAAGTCATCATATGATTTCACTCACATGTGGAATTTGCAAAACAATACAAGTGAACAAAGAAAAAGAAGACAAAAAAAAAGACTCTTAAATATAGAGAACAAACTGGTGGTTGCTGGGGCAGAGGGTGAAATAGATAGAGGGGATCAAGAGAACACATATCTTGATGAGCACTGAGTAATATATAGAATTATTGAATTATTATAGTGTATAACTGACACTAATATAACGTTACGTTAATTATACTTCAATTTAAAAAAATAAAATGAATATAATGTCCTCAAATTGGATCCAGCCAAGATTACACTGGAATTTATGAAAAACATTCAGTGGTTCCATGGGGGAAAGGTAAAAGAGTTTTGTTATGGATTTAGTTCCTTTTTTAGATAAAAGAAAGAAAAAAAAAAAAGAAAAGAAATTGGATTGTGAAAGAAATAAAGAAGAAAGGCTGGGATTACCTGCCAGAGACTGTATTGCACTGGGTAGAGACACATTCACAGTTTGGATATTTTCAGCAGAATCAGGATGCATAAATTCTTAAAAAAAGCCGAGTATTTTTTATGCATGTTCCAGAAGTCACACAAGTTAAAACCTATGGTTTCTGATGTTAGAAACACCACTTACTAAAATCATAGGCTGCCAGCAGAGGCTCCCTGTGGCTGTATGTATGCTGTTTATCCTCAGCTACCTTTAGAAGGATTTTAGCGCCTCTGGAAAAACAAACTCAGTATCCTGTGTTTTAAGTGGTTTTCCTAATGGCTGTTTTCATGTAACTTCTTCCTAGGAGATTAGGTTGTTAAACAGGATTTAGCTTGTTTTAAGAGTATTTATTTCCAGAAGACCTTTTCTTCTGCCATAAAATCTACTTATAATGGTGTTAAAATAGATACTGACTTTCATTAAATTTCTTTCTAAAACAGCTCTCTAAATACTAATAAGTGACAATATCAAAAAATGAATCCTGAGTAAAAAGATCTTATTTTTTACCTAGTTCTGCAAATACCCACTCTTACCATTGGTAATGGCCAATTCAGTTTTTCCCTGATTCTGGCAGTGTTTGCAAGAAGGTGAAAAATCAGTAGTTCAATTCACCATAAGATCATGAGAGTTATATGGTCTTATTAGTGTTTTAGAAAAGCTAATCATGGGGAAGATTAATTTGAGGAAAGCAAAAATTAGAGAAAAACTAGAAGACCATTAGACATTTTAGGTTCCTTTGCTATAACAAATCATCATATACTTGGGAGCCTAAAACAACACACATTTATTGTCTTACAGTTCTAGATGTTTCAGCAGCTCTGCATTTCCTCTGGAGACTTTGTAAGAGGAATCTGTCCATTGAATATTTCAACTTCTAGAACCCACCTACATTTTACATCTTCTTTGGAGAAATGTCTATTCTAGTTATCTATCCATTTTTTAATTGAGTTATTTAATTTCTTGTTGTTGAGTTCAGGGAGGCCTTAACATATCCTGAATACCAACTTCTTGTCAAATATATGGTTTGCAATATATTTTCTCCCATTCTGTAGGTTGACTTTTCATTCTGTTGACTATCTCCTTTGATGTGCAGCTTTAAAGCCTGACTATTCCCATTTGTCTAGTTTTGCTTTTTTTTCCTGTGCTTTCAGTGTTTTAAGCAAGAAATCATGGCCAAATCCAACATGATAAAGATTGTCCACTATTTTTCTTCTAGGAGATTTATAGTTTTTGGTCTTACATTTAGATCTTTAATCCATTTTGAGCTAATTTTTGTATATGGTGTAATGTAAGAGTTCAACATCAACCTTTTGCATGTGGCGAGTCAGTTTATCTGTATCTTTGGTGATGATAATGCCCCTTCTTCATTGTATGGTCTTAGCAACCTCGTTGAATATCATTTGACCATGTGCACAAGGGTTTAACTTCTGGGCTGTGTATTCTGTTCTATTGTTTATAGGTCTATCTTTATGCTAGTACCACGCTTTTTTGATCACTGCAGCTTTGTCAGAGGTTTAGAAATCAGTGAGAATAAGGCGCCATATTTGTTGTTCTTCAAGTCTGTTTTGGCTACTTGGGGTTCTTTGAGATGTACACGTTTTAGAATTTCTTCTCTATTCATGGAAAAATGCCATTGGAATTTTGCTTTGAATCTGTAGATTTGTTTTGGGTTGTAAGGACATTTTACCAATATTATGTCACCCAATCAATAAACATCAGATGTCTTTCCATTTACTTATGTCTTAAATTCCCTTCAATGATATTTTATAGTTTTCAGGGTACAAGTCCTTATCCTCCTTGGTTAAGTTTATTACTATTTAATTATTTTTGTTGCTGTCATAAATAGCCTTTCTTAATTTCCTTTTTGTACTGTTCATTGTTAGTGTGTAAAAATGCAACTTAATTTTTGCGTGATTTCATGATTTTTGCTGAATTTTTTTGTTAGATCTAACATGTTTTATGGACTCTTTTGAGTTCTTTTACATATAAGGACATACCATCTGTAAACAGAGATCATTTTACTTCCTCCTTTTCAACTTGATGCCTTTTATTTCCTTCTCTTGCCTAAGTGCTCTAGCTTTGGTTTCCAGTATCGTATTTAATAGATGAGGGGAGACTTTGCTTGTTTCTAATTCTGAGGCAAAGCTTCAGTCTTTTAACACTGACTATGTTAGCTACAGACTTTTCACATATGGCCTTCGCCATGTTGAAGTAGTTTCCCTCCATTCCTACTTTGTTGAATGTGTTTATCACAGAAGAGTATTGAATTTTGTCGAATACTTTTTCTGCAACAACTGAGATGATCATGCAGTTTTAGTCCTCCATTCTTTTAATGTGGTATATCACATAAATTGATTTTGTAATTGATTGATTACATACATCGGTTTTCACATGTTGAATCATGCTTGCATTTCAGGAATAAATCCCACTTGGCCATGTTGTATAGTCCTTTCCATGGGACGTTGAATTTGGCTTGTCAGTATTTCTTGAGGATTTTTTGCATCGGTATTCATCAAGGATGTTGGTCTATGCTTTTCTGATAATATCTTTCTCTGGATTTAGTATCAGTGTAATATCAGATTCATAAATTAAATTTGGAAGTGTTTACTCCTCCTTGATTTTTTTGGAAGAGTTTGAGGGAGACAGGTGTTGATTCTTCTTTGAATGTTTGGTACACTTCTCCAGTGAAGCCATCTGGTCCTGAGCTTGTTGCTGTTGTTTCTGGAAGGCTTTTTGTTATGATTCAACCTCCTTATTAGTTACAAGTTTACTGTTTTATGATTCCTATTCCTTCATGATTCATTTTTGGTAGTTCACATGTTTCTGGAATTTAATCACTTTTTTAGATTATCCAATTTGTTGGCATATAATTGTTCATAGTAGTCTCTTACAATCCTTTTTATTTCTGTAGCATCAGTTCTAATGTCCCCTCTTTCATTTCTGATTTTTTGTTTCATTTTTTATTTAAATTTATTAATTAATATACAGTGTAATATCAATTTCAAGTGTAGAATTTAGTGATTCACCAGTTGCAAATAATATCCAGTGCTCATTCCATCAAGTCCCCTCCTTAATACAATCATCCATTTAATCCGTCTCTCTACCCACCTCCCTTCCAGCAACCAGTTCATTGTCTATAGTTAGGAGTTTGCTTTAATTATTGAGCCATTTCTCTTTTATTCTTAGTTAACCTAAGGACTTGTGAATTTAATTAATCTTCTCAAAAATCCAATTCATAGTTTTATCATATCTCTGTTTATTTCTGGTTTAATTTTTATTATTTCCCTCCTTCAGCTAACTTTGGGCTTAATTTGTTCTTTGCTTTCTAGTTCTTTGAGATGTAAAGTTAGTTGATTTTAATGTTAAGTATTACATTATTTTTAATGTATTTATCACGATAAACTTTCTCTTAGTATTGCTTTTCCTGCATCCTCTAAGTTTTGGTGTGTAGTATTTTCATCATTTTCATTTGTCTCAAGACATTTTCCAATTTCCCTCATGATATCTTCTTTGACCCATTAAGAGTATATTGTTTACCACATATCGGTGGATGGATTTTCCAACTTTTCTTGTTACTAACCTCTAGTTTCATTCCACTATGGTCAAAAAAGATAATTTGTGTGATTTCAATCTTCTTAAATCTGTCAAGACTTGTTTTGTGGTATCTCATGGAGAATGTTCCATCTGGACTTGAGAATAGAGTGCATTCTGCTGTTCTTAAATTCTTCATATGTCTGTTAGGTCCAATCAGTCTATAGTTTTGTTCATGTCCTCTGTTACCTTATTGATCTTCTGTCTGGTTATTCTTTCCATTTTTAAAAGTGGGATATTACAGTCTTCTACTATTGTTGTGTTGCTGTCTATTTCTCCCTTCAATTCGGTCAGTGTTTGCTTCGTATGTTAATGAGTTCTGGTGTTAGGTGCCTATACATTTGTAATTTTTATAACTTTTATATTTAAATTTATAAGTTTTCATTAATTTTTATAATTTGCTTGGTGAATTCAACATTTTATAATTATAAAATTTCCTTCTTTGTCTCTTATGACAATTTTTGAATTAGTCTATTTTATCTAATATAAATATGGCCACCCCCACTTTCTTTTCATTAACATTTACATGGAATAGCTGTTTCTATTTTTTCATTTTTCAGACTACATATCCTCTTCCACCCAAGGCAGTTCTCTTGTAGAGAGTATATAATAGATTTTGTTTTTTACTCATTAAGTGATGCTATGGTTTTTTTGTTTGTTTGTTTGTTTGTTTGAGGACTTTAATCTATTTACATTTAAAGTAATAATTGATAGGGAAGGAATTACTATTCCTATTTTGTTCATTGTTTTCTGTGCACATTGTAGTCATTTTGACCCTCATTTCCTTTTTTACTGCTTTATTTTATACTTGGTCAATTTCTGTAGTGACATTTTTATTCCTGTCTCATTTCCTTTTATGTATCTCCCATATGTATTTTTTTTGCGGTTACCATGTGGATTGCATAAAACATCTTACATTTATAACAATCTTACAATGATAACATCTTATAATTCATTTTAAACTGATCAATCACAAAAATCTCTATTCTTTTATATCTCTGCAAACTTCACTTTGCTATTGATGTCACAAATTGTATCTTTTTATATTGTATCCATTAATGTAAATTTATATTTTATGGACTTAGCTTTTAAATTCTGCACCAGAATTAAAAATTATTTATGCAGTCACAAAACTCCAGGATTTTATACTTGTTTACCTATTTACTTTTTACGAGAGATCATTATATTTTCAAATGGTTTTATGTTGCTGTCTACTGTCCTTTCATTTTGACTCTAAGGACTCCCTTAAGTATTTCTCATAGGGCAGGTCTAATGATGCTAAACTCTCTCAGCTTTTGTTTATCAGGGAAAGTTTTAATTTCTCATTCATTTTTTGAAGGACAGTTTTGGCAGATATAGTATTTTTGGTTGGTAGTGTTTTTCTGCCAAAATAGTATTTTTAGTTGGTAGTGTTTTTCTTTCAGGACTTGGAATATATACTCATATTTCCTTCTGGCTTGCAAGGATTCTGATGAGAAATCTGTAAAAAATGACTTTTATCTTCCAAATTTCAAGATTATCTTTTTGATGTGACTTTTGACAGTTCGTATAGTGTGTCTCAGTAAGGGTCTCTTTGGTTTATTCTAGTTGGAGTTTGTTGAGCTTCTTGAGCTATTTTTTCCCTCAAATTTGAGGAGTTTGGGGCCATTATTTCTTCAAATAAGCTTTCTGTCCCCCTTCTTCCTTTTGGGACCCCATATTGCACATACTGGTCTTTTTGATGATCTTCCATAAGTCCTTTAGACATGCTTTGTTGTTCCTCTGACTCAATACTTTCAAATGTCTTATCTTTAACTTCAGGGGTTCTTTCTTCTTCACCAAATATACTATTGAATTCCTTTAGTGCAAATCTCAATTCAGAATTGAACTGAATTTCAGCTCTAGAATTTGCTTGGTCTTTTTTATAATTGCTGTCTCTTTGTTAATATTCTCACTTTGTTCATGGATTCTTTTTTTTCTTTGTCTTTCTTTTTTTTTTCTTTTTAGAAAAAGAGAGTGAATGAGAATGGGAGGTGAAGATGGAGAGGGAGAGAGAGAATCTTAAGCAGACTCCATGCTCAGCCAGTTTGATGCAGGGCTTGATCTCACAATTCTAAGATCATGGCCAGAGCCAAAATCAAGAGTCTGTTGCTTAACTCAGCCACCCAGGTACCCTCATGGATTCTTTTTCTAATTTTATCTAGTTATCTCTATTTTCTTTGAGTGAACATCTTCAAGATAGTTATTTTGAATTCTTTGTTAGATAATTCATAGACACCTGTTTCATTAAGATCAGTTCTAGAAATTTGTCTTGTTCCTTTGATTGGGCCATGTTTCCCTGTTAATTTATATGCCTTATGATCTTGTTGAGATGTGGACATTTAAAAAACCAGCCCCCTCTCCCAATATTTACAAACTGGTTTCATACAGAGCAAGACTGCCATCAATTAGCTCGGCTAGAGATTCTAAGGATTTCTCAAATCTTTTGGGGTATGTGTATACTCTGTTTGTCCCTATTTCTTCCCAGGAACTCATAATCTCTTATTCTCTCTGCTGCCTGACATAGTACTACAGTCTCTCTAGTGCCTCTAGTGCAAAGACAAGCCACAGTGCTTGTCTTTGTTCTCAGCAACCCCCAACCTGGCTTTCAATATATGCCAGAGTTCCCATCTGTTCCTATCCCATTTCTAGGCAATATAGAAACCTGCCCTTTGGGCAGTACCCTAAAAAAACCATAATATTGGACATGCATTTAATTCTTTTTTTCCCCTTTCAAGGTAGAAGTCATGAGTTGGGAGTTTTCTCTCAATAATGCCATGCTATACTGGAAGATGAACTTGGGCAAGCAAAAAGTAAATAACTTTCCTGCCCATCCTAATGTGACTCTCCTTGACCTTCTTCTCACTTGGGATACTAAACCATCTTAGCTGATTTTTGGAACTCAAAGCAATTTTGCTCATATTTTCTGCTGAGTCCATGTATCCATGGGGGAATGAGGACCTGGGCCTCAAATTCTACCATTTTTCTAACATCATTCCCCAAATTGCCTCCATTTTATAAGAAGACAGTCCTATTGAGTTAGGATTTTATTTCACCTTGATTGCCTCTGTAAAAAATCTATCTCCAAATAATCTCATATTCTAAGTTAGTTCAGGTTTGGACTCAACATATGAAAACTACAATTCAACCATAATAGACGGGGAGAAATAAGCAGATATGAAAACTACTTGAGCAATATAATCTGCAGGTATTGTGATGGTAGAAACAGTGAAGGAGAAGATAAGTTGAATGACAGGTATCTCATTAAAAGATAGTAAAGTTATAGTAATCAAAACAATATGGTGTTGGCATAAAAACAGACACATAGATCAATGGAACAGAATAGAGAAACCAGAAATATATGGTCTTTCTGTCCCCCTTCCTCCTTTTGGAACCCCATATTGCACATGGGGCAATATATGACCATGCATATATGGTCAATTAATTAATGACAAAGGAGTCAGGAATATACAATAGATAAACAATCTTTTCAATAAGTAGTGCTAGAAAAACTGGATAGCCACATGCAAAGGAATGAAACTGGGCTATTATCTTACACCATACACAAAAATTAACCCAAAATAGACTAAAGACTTGAATGCGAGACCTTAAACCTTAAAACTCCTAGAAGAAAATATAGTATGCTTATTGACATCAATTTTGGTAATGATTCTTGTGTTTGGATTTGACACCAAAAACAAAGGCAACAAAAGCAAAAATAAACTACTGGGACTGGATAAAACTAAAAAGCTTCTGTAAAAAAAATAAAAAATAAAAACCTTCTGTAAAGCAAAGGAAATCATCAACAAAATGAAAAGGAAACCTACCAAGAGGGAGAAAATGCTTGTGAACCATTTAACCGATAAAGGATTAATATCCAAATATATAAAGAACTCATGTAACAGCAAAGAAAACCCCAAGCAATCCAATTTAAAACTGGATAAAGGATCTGAAAAAAACATTTTTCCAAAGAAGACATACAGATGGCCAACAGACACATGAAAATATATTCAACATCACTAATCATCAAGGAAATGTTAAAACCATAATGAGATACCACCTCACACCTGTCAGAATGGCTTTTAACAAAAAGACAAGAAACAACAAGTGTGGCAAGGATGTGGAAAAATGGGAACACTTACACTCTGTTGGTAGAAATATAAATTGGTACAGCCACTTTGGAAAACAGTATGGAGGTTTCTCAAAAAAATTAAAAATACAACTACCATATGATCCAACAATTCTATTTTGGGTATTTATCTGAAGGAAACAAAGATCTATGTTTATTGCAGCAGCATTACATGCTTTAACTAAGACATGGAAGCAATCAGAGTGTCCATCAATGGATGAATGGATTAAAAAGATGTATGAGGTATATGTATATATATAAATTTGTAGAAAGGGAAAAGAGGGAGAAATATTATTCACACATTAAAAGAAGAAAATTTTGGGATGCCTGGATGTCTCAGTGGTTAAGCCCAGGGTGTGATCCTGAAGTCCCAGAATCAAGTCCCACATTGGGGTCCCTGCATGAAGCCTGCTTCTCTCTCTGCCTAAGTCTTTGCCTCTCTCTCTCTCTCTCTCTGTCTCTCATGAATAAATAAAATCTTTTTAAAGAATTAAAAAATAAAAGAAGAAAATCTTACCATTTATGGCAACATGGATGGACATTGAGGCCATTATGCTAAGAAAATGTCAGAGAAAGACAAATACTGTAAATCTCACTTATATGTAGAATTGAAAAGATAATAATAATAATAATCAACAACAACGACCTCATAGATACAGAGAACAGATTAGTGGCTGCCAGAAATGAGGAGTAGGGGAATGAGTGAAGGTGGTAAAATAAAGAAAAATTAGAACGGCAAGAGATTTGGTGTGGAATGTTTCTGATAGATAAAGGGGAGAGGAAATTAAGTAGATGAGGAGAGCTGCCCAAAGTGGATATAAGGGTAATAAGGGAAGAGAAGAAATGGAAACAGTGACTACAGGTCCTCACCCACTTAACCTACTGAAAAGCTTAAGACTAAAATAATTATGAGAGGTCTTTTAAGTATAAACCTCTCCAGAGGCAGTTTATGCTCCTCAGCTCTATAACTTACAGAGGCCAGCAACCAGTCTTTTATATACCCCAGGAAGACAGAAGCAAGTCTAATACCCATGTACTTTGGAAGATTGACCTGACCCAGGTAATGGTTTACAGACTCTTGTTTCCGAATTATCAGTTGTAGGTATTATTGTTGGCTTTGAGACCGAGAGGTCTAAAATTCCGTTCAATTGAGGCTGGAGAAAAAACTCCACGTCTCTACCACACCACCATAATGCCTGGGTACTTCTGAAAATTTAAATAGATATGAATATTAAGGTGGTTCCATAAGAACACTGCTGGTGAGAATAAAAATGTGATGCTTAGCAATGTGCTGGTGAACAATATGCAGGTAAAGGTATTAGATTTATTTGAGGAACTTGGCCTTTATTCTGCACAAGATAGCAGAATTGTAAGTTCTTTCTCCACATGCTGAACACAGCCCATGGTTAGCTCTGGTCTCACACAAAGCTAACCCACTGGTCTGATTGGATACCTGGAAGTCGGGACCAGACTTTGGCAGTAAGGGCCACTTAGTCTGCAACTGATCCCTGTGCCCAGGGATTTCACTTGTTTTTTAAGACACTAGGAATTCTGACTTTAGTCCTAAAAGTTTGGGCTGTAAAGGAACAGTTCCTGGGCAGAAAACTACTTAAAGACTGCCTATTTGGAGATAAGAGTAAAATTCTATGAATGTTAGTTTATTTTTAATTGAGGTATAATTGACATATATAATATTATATTAGTTTCAGATGTATAACAACATGATTTGATACTTGTATACATTCAGAAGTGATCACCATAGTAAGTCTAGTTATTATATCACCATACAATTGCAAAAAATTTTTTTCTTCTGATGTGGACTTTACGATTACTCTCTTAGAAACTTCTAAATATGCAATTCTGTATTATTAAGTATAATCACCACGCTGTACATTACATCTCCATGACTTACTCATTTTATAACTAAAAGTTTGTACCATTTGACTTATCAATTTTAGTTACTTTCTAGGAGGTGGTATTGCATAATGACTAGTGTCCAGACTCTAGATACTAACTAGGTTCAAATTTTTTGTCCCTAACTTACTTGTTCTATGACCTTGGGAAAGTTATAAATTTTCTGTGCACAATTTCTTTATCTGTAGAATGGGTCTATGCATGTAAAATGGATACTATCTAGCTAATACTTAATAACGTGTTACTTATGATTATTATCCATTTTAAAGATCTCTTGAGAAAGAAATAATTTTAAATATATTCATACTTGCTTGCATTTGTATAAAGAAACTCCGGAAGTGTATATAAAGAGATTCATAAAAGTGTTTACCTGTGAAGGTGGGGAGTGGAGGATGAGTTGGGGTTTTTTATCCTATGAGTGGATAGGTTGGGGGTTGGGCAGCCTGGGTGGCTCAGCGGTTTAGCCCCGCCTTCAGCCCAGGTTGTGATCCTGGAGACCCGGGATGGAGTCCCACATCGGGCTCCCTGCGTGGAGGCTGCTTCTCCCTCTGCCTGTGTCTCTGCCTCTCTCTCTCTCTCTGTATCTCTCTCTCTCTCTCTCTCTCCTTCTCTCTCTCTCTCTCTCGTGCTCTGTGTCTCTCATGAATAAATAAATAAAATCTTAAAAAAAAAGAATAGGTTGGGAGCAAGCATCCTCAATGAACACACTTATATATGTGTGTACATATACACAAATGCATTGAAACATTGAAGATATCTCATTTTTAAGTGGTCTGTGTTTATTTGATAGAGATTGAAATCCCATCTCCGTATATGCCAAAAAATGCTCACAGTTTGAAAGGTGGGGGTGAGCACTTTAAAAATTTTAAAACTCCTCTACAAACACAACATGAATATAGGGTTAAAGCTGCCCCCCCACACACACACCCATTAGAATAGTTTTGGCACATTCCAACTTATAGGTGGGATTCAAACCTCTCTCTTCCCCTTCCTTTTCTCTTTCCCTCTCTCCGTCTCCTTTCCCTTTCTCACTGTCCCCAAAGAATGTACAGGATCAAGAAGACTTATCAATTATGGAGCCAGAGATTTGGTCTAACTCTATATCCCTCTTGAAATTGCTTCTTTCTCTTGTCCCTTAATTAGATGTAGTGAGATAATTCTAAGGCACGTGTTCTGTTTTCCAGAGTCCCCTAGCAGAATTAAACTCTATCTGCCAACAGTAGAAACCTCTTTGTTTATATACCCTTTATCAGCTTCCTTCTCCTACCTAAATTAACTCCTTTCCTTATGTTGTTTCCTAAGATCACCTCCCAAATAAATGATTTGCAATCAGATCTTTGTCTCAGGGTCTGCTTCTGTGTGAACACAAACCAGGCTTCTTTCTTCCATCTCAAACAGACTCAACATAGCTCTTACCAGCCACAACATCCGCTGCATCCACCCTCACGTAATGGATGTAATGTATCTAGTCTGTCTCTAATATGCAGCCAGAGCTCAATAAATGTAGTTGAATTAGAATCCGCCAGGCACACTGCATTCCTCTACAAATTTTACAGGCATTCATTATATAGTGAAACAGTTTTCATTTTCAGGCATTAGAAGTAACTACAAAGAGAAACATGAACGCTTTTCTGTACTTAAAATAAAATGGAATAATCCTGATGTACTTCATGGTGACCTGACAAGTAGAAAAGAGATCAAATGCATTAGATCACTTGATCACTTGCCTGGCCAGCCTTTAAATCAATAAGACAAAAAAAAAAAAAACCACACACACACACACACACAGAAAAAGCTCATTACATGTCAAGCTCAGATGGTCAGATTAGATTTTCCATATTTGACCTCCAGGCTTTGTATGCTCAAGCTCACAAAATGCAGAGGAAGCTTAATGCAAGTTTTCAGGCTATGCCTGGTTGGACTTGTTATGCTTACGTAGCTGAGTGAGCAGCTAACATCAGCATCACCAAGTTAACTCTGTCTTGTCACTCCAGGATCCAAAACACTCAGAGATTTCAGTTTAGACAATAGTGACAGGCACACTCGTTATCTCAAAGGGTTGAAACTCTGCAAGAAAAATCAACAAAGCACAGCTTTAGAACTTAGAAGAGAGACAGTAGAATAAAACAGTGAAATGAATCAAGAGCAATTTGGTATCTTCCCAAAGGGAAAGAAGGAAATGGAGAAATAGTGTCATTTTATTCCACATTATTTGATTTCGACTGATCATGAATCATACCATCCTATATTTGGACAGTTCTGTAAATTTTGAAGTCGCCCTTAAGTCCATTATCACATTTATTCTGACATCATCCTGTCCTCTGCCTGGCATGTCTCAATCATATTTGCAAATTATATATATTATGTAGCAGGTAAGTTATACATATTATGAATTCAATTTTTTAATCACTCCATGAGGTATTGTCTAACAGAATTCTCATTTTACATGTGAGGAAATGGAAGTTCAGCAAGGATTAATAATTTTCCCAAGACCTCACAACCAGAATTGAAGAATGGCTATTTAAATCTTAAATCTAACTTGGCTGACTTCAAGTGCTCACTTTTACCACTAAATCAACTAGGCACATACCAAGCACCCCACCTTCAAACTGTGTCACCTTAATTTCTTAGGCTCGTGCTTCCCATCTGTAAGCTGGAGAAGCTGTATATGATTTGTTCTAATGTTGGTCTAGCTCTAAAATTCTATGATGTCACCTAACATTAGGAAGAGGGTACAGGAAGCAGAAAGACAGGAGCCTTAGAGGATTATTAATGTAATTCAGAATGTGGTCACCAGGTGACAGCATCGTACTTCATTTTGACATGGTCTTCAAGGACATATTTTGCCACCAAGAAATTCCACCCATGTGCTTATTACAAAAACAAGTATCTTTCTCCCACAGGCATTCTGCTGAACACAGAATTATCCAAAATGCAGACTGTCTGTAAGCTTGGGGCACAGTAGTACAACAACACCACCCCTTCCCAATTATTTAATTTGATCTTTCAAATTAAAAAAGAACATTTTGGTGCACCTGGGTGGCTCAGTGGTTGAACTCAAGGTTCATGAACTCAGGCCATGAACCCAATGTCCTGGGATCAAGTCCCACATCAGGCTCCCTGCAGGGAGCCTATTTCTCCCTCTGCCTGTGTCTCTCATGAATAAATAAATAAAATCTTTTTAAAAATAAAGATAAAAATAAAAAAAGAACACTTTAAAATAGTCATTTTGGAAAAAAAAGTCAGAACTTCTCTGACTTCCTTATACTTCTTTTACCATTTAAAATAGATTTCATCTCAATTTCCATGTGTTGGGGTTGGCTATAAAAATATTTTTACTGCTAAGGGCCTTCAGAGGTTTCTGTCTGACTTTGCTGTTGGAGTCAATTTAGAGATTTATAAACAATGTGTATTTGCATATTTTTAATATTCATGAATGATCCTTTCAGAAAAATATTACTTTAGCAATAAAAATAGTTGATTATTTCAAAATGGGTAGTTTCTCAGCCCTTCCTATGTAAACAAAACTGTGAAAATACTTTTTACTCAACCTAGATCCTCAAACCTCTCTTAAAAGATGCAAGACTTTCAACCCTATGAAACTTTTCTGAACAGAGATCACTTCTTTCACTCACACACCAGATTTATTTTTTCTCTGTTTTCAACTACTTCTAGACTCTAAAACCTCTAAGTCTGGACAATTTCCACATCAAAAGGAGGATTTCAAGGACCCTCTTGCTTGCCTTCAGCCTAGAGCATTAAATGTGAAAATAGTCAGCCCCTGATGCACCCACTTGATTCTCAGTAAAGTTAACAGGTGCTACCCAGCCATAGTGACTCAGAGAAATTAGACCCAAGATTAATGCTGTATAGAAATTCCCACTATGAATGTAGGCTCTGTGCTACAGGATTTTTATAATTAGAAGGGAACTAAAACCTTGAGTGCATTTTCTCCCAGTGCAAAACATTCTGACTACACACTGAGAATAAGGGGCATATATGCTATGATATATGAGTACTAGTAACAGAGAAAACTTTACTCCACCTATAAAGAGCTGTGAGTACAAAGTATCATTTCACAATCTCAAATTTCCTTTCAGTGAGGAAACCCAAGAGGAAAGAACATAACACCCACACATGCAAAAGAAAAAAAAAAGAGAAAGAAAGATGAAATTTCTATGGAAGCTATTTAAAGAAAGAGTGATCATTAAAAGTACTAGTGACAGTGGCATGTTATTTCTAACACCTCTGAGGTTTCCTTTGGATCACGAACATGCACACTAGAAAAATCTCACTAGGAGAGAAAGATTTGCATTCTAAAATTCTCTCCAAGCTCCCTTGATAGGATTGAGAAGGGCAGGAGGTTGGGATACTTGGGTGGCTCAAGCTGTTGAGCATCTGCCTTTGGCTCAGGGCATGATCCTGGGGCTCGGGGATGAGTCCCACATTGGCATCCTGCATGGAGCCTGCTTCTCCCTCTGCTTGTGTCTCTGCCTCTCTCTCTCTCTCTCTCTCTCTCTCTTACTCATGAATAAATGAATAAAGTCTTTAAAAAGAGAGAGAGAGAGAGAGAGAGAGAGAAGGGCAGGAGGCAAGTGAGATCTCAAATCTCCATGACCTCTATAGACCTCTTTGATTCTGTCTTTGGCTTAACCTGAGCTATAGGATATATTTTCATGACCCTAGCACATCCATGTTGGATTTATTATTACCTTTTCTCCTGAACTAAAGATAACACAGCTGTTATGTCATTACCTCATTGTCATAATAACCAATTGTCACTCTCCCCTTCTTGAGGAAAATATCACATGCCCACAACCTTGACACGATAGTGATTTCAAGCCAGTATTTTAATTCATTTCAGAAGACACAAATCTCAATAATCATAACCAAAGAGTGTACTGTAAACCAATTAAGTAGGTAATTCAGGCACATAAGGCAATCCCTAGAGAATTGCTTACACCCTAGATAGGCACTACCTAGTATAAATTGTCAGGTTTAACTGAACCACATATGCTGGAATTTACTAATTTAGAATTTCTGATAGTTCAAACTACATAGAACTCATTCATTTATTCTTTCAAATTTTCATTCAACATCTAGTACTTGTCTGGCACTCTGCTGGGATTAAGAACAAAGTAGTGAGCCAATCCAGTACTAACTCATGTGGAAGTTGGAGACTGCTGTTAGTGCTCCAAAGGAAAACATCCAGGTAGCTGTGTGAGCTTGGGCCTATGCAAGGCAGGTGGGGAAAACATGAGGGATATTTAGGAATTCAAACTGATAGGACTTGGCAATTGGACATGGAGTTGAAAAGAATGTGTCAAGGACAAGTCCTAAGTTTCTGATTTAAGTTTACCTAATTAACTTGCTAGTGTATAACATAAAGAGGATAACTCAAGTCACCATGATTTTTTTTTAAAGATTTTATTTATTTTTTCATGAGAGACACAGAGAGAGGCAGACACATAGGTAGAGGGAGAAGCAGGGAGCGTGATGTGGGACTTGATTCCGGGACTCTAGGATCACACCCTGAGCCAAAGGCAGATGCTTAACCACTGAGCCACCCAGGCATCTTTAGTCACCATGATTTTAAGAGGACTTTTAAGTCTATTGATAATCATAGATATATAGTGGCAGGTTTATTCAACATGTCAGAGAACTGCCTGCTTCCAAGTTAATGGTATTTCTGTACTTTAGATATCTTAACATGAAAATAACATAATACTTTAGAAAGATTCTGGCCCAGGGCAGCCCCGGTGACTCAGCTGTTTAGCGCCGCCTTCAGCCCAAGGCATGATTCTGGAGACCCAGAATCGAGTCCTACGTCGGGCTCCCTGCATGGAGCCTGCTTCTCCCTCTGTCTGTGTCTCTGCCTCTCTCTCTCTCTCTATGTCTCTCAGAATAAATAAATAAAAATCTTTAAAAAAAAATAAAGATTCTGGCCCATAAGCCAATGATGTGAAAAAATGAGATATAAAGTTTAATTAGAATTCAAATTTACAAAGTCTTTGATTTAGTACAAGTCAATTAAAGTATTGAGTATCTATAATCAATTCATATCAATTAAAATACATGGCTATTTCTGCACATGAATAAAATCATGTAATATTCCAAATATTTAATACTATTAACATAATGAATACATTTAACATAATTTTGGCACAAAAATCAAAACTAGTATTATATATTCATTTTATTTTAAAAGGTAAAGAAAACTATAAAATATATTTGGAAATTTTGTATTTCTAGAAATCTTTTTTTGACCTGTGAGTAGGTGTGGCAAAAATCACCGTGAGATCCATGACATCTCTGGAAAGATCCATCAATGTCTTCCGCTTATTCTAGCTACATCTTCCTTTACAAATTCTGTTTGACTATATACCTAAAATATCTCTTGCTCTAGAATAAATGACCTTTGTTCCATGTGGTTTATAAGATTTTCATAATATCGAACAACATCTGACAGGGTCATTTTTCATACGTCTATTACCAACACCACCACACCATCTGGATCATGTAACTTGGGCCACTGGGACATAGCTCCCCACCCTCTATCTGCACAGCTTGGCATATTACACTATTGTCATGCCCTAAAACAGACTGTCCTTCCATTATTCTAGCAGTGTGATTACAAAATGGATGATCATAACAACAGAATTCTTTCAGAACTATCCTGGTGTTCAGATGCCTCTGGTGTTTTTCCTCCCAAACAAACTCCTGTGCGGCAACAGGCAACAGGTATTCTACTGAGAGCACATGAACTCAGCAATGAGAACTCACAATCTATTTGAAAAGCAAAGACTAATGCACATAAAATAGCAGTAAGCCTTTTAGGTATGTTCAGTGAATCAGCAAGGCCTTTAAGTTATATGGGAGTTCAGGGAAACAAGACTAGGCTTCATGAGTACTTTAGTAAAGGCTAGTTGTGAACAGAAACAGCAGAAAAATCCATCAAGAATAAGATAGGAGGGAAAATTCTTTCCTAATTTTCCCTCTCCAAATCTAAAAAAAACAAAAAAAATCCAAACCACTAAAGGATTGTTTAAAAGAGTCCATTAAAAAGAAGTGGAGTGATAATAAGGTGTCAATGAAGGTTCATCAACTGTAACAAATGTACCACCTGGTAGGGGTTACTGATAACGGGGGAGGCTCTGCATGTGTGGGGGCAGGGAGTATATGAGAAGTCTATTTATCTTCCACTCATTTTTTCTATTAACCTAGAAATGCTCTTAAAAAATTAAATTTTATTTTAAAAAATATCTTTCCTTACAAACTGTTTCTCTCCAGTCCCTGGTCCCTGAAACAACTTGGAGTGCTATCTGCTGCCATGTAGCTGGCTTTCTGGCTGGAGGCAGTGCCCTGACCCATCTTCTGCTCCATTTCCCTGAACATCACAGTGGTAATTCTGTGTTGTTCTACTTACAGGAAGTTGGCCTGCATTTCCCAGTCTTCCCCTGTGTTTTTCTCCTGATGAACAGTGGGTGGATTTGTGAGGAAAGCATTCTGTTTCATTTGCACTCTGTAAAAATGTGCTTACAGCTAGGCCAACACAAGCAGCTTTAATTGTTCTGAGTGGGTCCATGCAGCGTTATCCAGGGGATAACAGCAGGGTTTGTCTAAGGGGACTCTGCTAGCTCAAGGGCAAGCCCTCTACTAGCCAGTGCTTTAGTATGTCTGGCAATATTGCTATACCAAAGTCTGTGTGCAGTCTAAAGTGGGCCAAGCTGCTAGTTCCTGATGACTTATTTGCACGCCCAGCTTCCAAAGACATCCTTTGATCCAAGGAGTATGTCATGTTCTGAAAATGGAATCATATCACCAGCCATGGCTATTTTATCAATTTACCCCATTACACACTGCTTAGCATAACTGATGGAGAAGCAATTCACTTTGGCCTCTATCCCAAAATAAATAGGACATTCAGCACATTTTTAAACATTTAGAGTGAGTGTAGGAAAAATACCCTGCCAGTGAAAACAGAAATTTCACTGAAATTTGAAATTGAAATTTTCAATCCCAATCCAAGAATTATGGCCACAGTTTAGATCAGAAGTTTATGGAGATGGCCATTTATCTATTTCTGCTCATGTCCCAATCCACAGTATCCTTACTCAATGGTGAAGATGCTACAACATAAAGAACTGTGTCTACAGAAGAAAGAACAAGAGTTTAATCACTCATGCAGCCCATCTGAACTTGCCAGCTGTGAGGTGCTGCCTTCTACTGGTTTCCATAGCACTCTGGAGCACTAGGGTCCCAGACAAGGGTGTTCATAGACTTTTAGAGATCACAGAGTTCGGTAGAAATCCACAGGGCCACCCTAAATACTTGATGCTCTAACTGCTGCATAATGGAAATGGAAACAGAAGATGGACTATTTCCTCAAGTGGCAGAAAATCCTTGATATGCCACAAGCCCAGAATTTATCCCTAAGAGACACACACAAGGGAATGCTTTGGAGGGGAAATAAGACAAGAGGGTAGAGATACAGTGTCATTTATCCAAAGAATCATCTTTCCTGGTGGTAGTCGGCACTAATATAGTGCCCTGGAGGTCTTTCTATACATCATCTTTAGCCAGATATAAAATCTGCTCTGTCATATCAAGGAGAGAGACCAAGGAATGGACATTCAGCCAGAACAGTCCTCAATTATTAAAGGGTATTGGAAAAGTACCGGCCATTGTAAGGCCTTTGGGCGTTTAATAAGAAATATTGTATCCGCTCAAATAACTGAATAAACAGTGTGAGCATGGATAGGACCCTGTGTCACATTTTGGGGAATGTGAAGTATAAATATGTTGTCTATCATCAAGGGACATTTGGGTTACATATATGCCAGCACTGAACCAAACAAGGATAAGGTATGAATCTATCCCCAGTGAAGAAGCCTTTGGCCAGAGAGGATGACACTAATGACTAAGTTAAAACATAAAGTGTTCAGTGAAATAGTAGAAACATAATAGCAGCATAAAATGGGGCATCTAACCCAAGGAGTGGTAATGGATGACATTTTGGAAGAAGTGATCCCTGGGTTATATTTCATGAGCATAGAAGGAAGTGGGTTCCTTCTTGCCAGGAAGGATTCAGATCATGGTGCAAAACCTGGCTTGGGGTGCCTGGGTAGCTCCATTGGTTAAGCATCTGCCTTTAGCTCAGGTCATGATCTCAGAGTCCTGGTATTGAGTCCCACATCAGGCTCCTGGCTTGGCAGGGAGTCTGCTTCTCCCTCTGACCCTTTCCTCCCTCAACTCCCCACTTGTGCTCTCTGTTCTCTCAAATAAATAAATAAAATCTTAAAAAAAAAAAAAAAAAAACCTGGCTCTTTCACCTCTAGGTACTATGAGCAAGTCACTTAACCTTCCTGAGCCTCGGTTTTCTATGTAAAATGAAATCAATAATATCTATCCTTCAGAATTATTATAAGGAATATGGGTTGAGCAATTAGGTCATACAGAGTATTTATTAAATAGGAATATTATTCAAAGCTTTAGCAAGATGAAGCCTAAGGTGAAAGAAATATATACAATTTAAATAGAAAAATGCAATGATGAGATCCAGCAAGATAAGACTTGAAATGTGCATTTGACATTGGAAACAGGAAGCCTTTGAATTCCATTGTGAGAGTGGTTTTAGTCAAGTCTTGCTTCTAGAAGCCAAATGCAACAGATTAGGGTGAATGAGGATGGAGAATGGAAACAGTTTTGAGATATTAAGAGAAGAAGAGTAGGATGCAGGGTCAGGAAAATTTAAGTGTTTTAGACTGATGAAAATCGTAAGCATTCTTAGTTTATGAGGAAGAAACAAGATGAGAATCGGAAATAGGGCAGAAAAGGAATAAATGATAAAGCAAGATTCTGGAACAGAGAAGAGCTACAAAAGCAATCGAAAAACAACTAACAAAATGGCGATAAACACATATTTATCAATATATTATTTTAAATGAAGTTTAAAACAAACACTGTAGCAAGACACCAAAAAGGGCATTACATAATGATAAAGGGACCAGTCCAACAGACAATATGACAACTGTAAATATCCATGCATTCAACATAGGAGCACCTAAATACATAAAGCAAATATTAACAGATGTCAAGGGAGAAATTGGTAATAATACAATAATAGTAGGAGACTTTAATCCACCTCAAAGTATTGATCATCCAGAGAGAAAATCAACAAGGAAACACTGGCTTTGAATGATACATCAGACCAGATAGACCTAACAGACATATACAGAACATTCCACCCAAAAATAGCAGAATACATATTACTGTTGAGTACACAGGGAATATTCTCCAAGATAAACCACATTTTAGGTCACAAAAAAAGTCTCAATAAATTTAAGAAGATTGAAGTCATCTCAAGCATCTTTTCTGACCACAAGAGTATAACAGTAGAATTATTAAAAAAAAAAAAAAAAAAAAAAAACCAGAAAAGCCACAAATACATGGAAGCTAAACAACAGGTTACTAATCAACCAATGAGCCAATGAAGAAATCAAATAGAAAAATTTTAAATACATGGAGACAAATTAAAATTTAAATTATCACAGCCCAAAACCTTTGGAAAAGTAAAAGCAAAAGTAGCTCTAGGAGGGAAGTTTATAGCAATACAGCTCTACCTCAAGAAGCAAAAATTTCAAACAACCTAACTTTACACCTGAAGAAACTAGAAAAAGAAAAACAAAGCCCAAAATCAGTAGAAGGAAGAAATAATAAAGATTAGAGTGGAAATAAATGAAATATAGACTAAGAAAACAATAGTAAAGATCAATGAAATCAAAGCTGGTTCTTGAAAAGATAACTAAAGTGATAAAACTTTAGTCAGACTCATTACGGAAAAAAAGACTCAAATAACTAAAATCAGAAATGAAAGAGGATAAATATAGTTGACACAACAAAAATATAAAGAATTTTGAGATTGTGAAAAATTATATGCCAATGAATTGGACAACCTAGAAGATATGGTTAAATTACTAGAAACATACAATCTCCCAAAACTGAAATCAAGGAGAAATAAAAAATTGGAACAAACTGATGACTAACAATGAATGATGTTGTGTCTGTATTCATAAAACTCTCAAAAAAACAAAAGTTTAAGACCAAATGACTTTACAAGTGAATTCTACCAAAATTGATTCAATGGAGTGGCCACCAAGACAATGTCGTAGAAGTCTGAACGGGTCTCAGATCCACTTTGGTAGGTGACTTCATACATCTTTGCAGGATTTCCTGTGTGCTTGGTCCTTGTTTTCTCCTCTATGTACAGAACTGAGCCAGCTATGAGGTTGCTTCGGGAGGCCCGGAGGAGCCCTGAACAAACCAGCTTATTGCCACCTTGCACTGCCCACAGGCCGGAATCCGCACAGGACATGGACACTGGGCCCACAAAGCCGTTGATGTTCATGCTTTGCCCGTAATTGACCCGCATGACGGGCGCGACAATCTCATCGAGGAACTTCTCAGAGAAGCCTGCTTTCTGCAGCGTTTCCAGGAGTGTCCGGTTAAGCATTCCCAGGAACTCGTCCCCGCCTAGGGAGTGCAGCAGCCTCTCAACGCTGCTGAAGGCGTAGTCGTGGGACTGGTAGCGGTAGATCCTCATAAACTTGTCCAATATACCTCCAAGGGGGCCAACAGACCTGCCTCCTATGCCTGTCACCAAACCAATTCAGATGGTACCACGAGGTTCTCAGTTATATCCAGCGCAAGAGGCAGATGTTTATTATCAGGATCCTCGAGGAGCTGCTCCACCATTTGAACCAGCACCTTATCAGCAGGGTATGTACTATACTACACCACCACAGTGTGTATCTCGCTTTGTCAGACCTCCACCATCTGCTCCTGAACCTGGTCCTCCCTACTTGGATCATTATCCACCCTATCTCCAAGATCGTGTAGTAAACTCTCAGTATGGCACACAGCCACAATACCCACCTATGTACCCACCACACTATGATGGCCGCCAAGTATACCCTGCTCAGTCTTATACAAGAGAGGAGATTTTCCGAGAAAGTCCTATACCCATTGAGATTCCACCTGCAGCAGTGCCATCCTATGTACCAGAATCCAGAGAAAGATACCAACAGATGGAGGGTTACTATCCAGTGGCTCCTCATCCAACTCAGATCAGACCTTCGTACATGAGAGACCCTCCTTATAGCCGGCTTCCTCCTCCTCCTCAGCCCCATCCTAGCCTAGATGAGCTACATCGCAGACGAAAGGAAATAATGGCCCAGCTAGAGGAAAGGAAGGTTATCTCTCCACCTCCTTTTGCACCTTCACCAACATTGCCTCCTACCTTTCATCAAGAGGAATTTATGGATGAAGACCTGAAGGTAGCTGGGAAATACAAAGGAAATGACTACAGCCAGTATTCTCCCTGGTCATGTGACACCATCGGCTCCTACATTGGAACCAAAGATGCCAAACCCAAAGATGTGGTGGCAGTGGGGAGTGTGGAAATGATGAATGTGGAGAGTAAAGGAATGAGAGACCAGAGACTTACTACTGTAAGTCCTGGCCATAGCAATCAAACAAGAAAAAAAAGTCCTCTAATTGGTAAGGAAGAAGTAAAACCATCACTATTTGCAGATGGAATGAGATAGATAGATGATGATGATAGATGATGATGATAGATAGATAGATAGATAGATAGATAGATAGATAGATAGATGATAAATAAATGATAGATAGATTAGGTAGATGATAGATAGAGAGACAGAGAAATAGATAAATGCCCTACAGACTTGCCAAAAAAAACTGAAACGGATAATTCAGTAAAGTCACACAATACAAAATTAATATACAGAAATCTATTGTGTTTCTATGCACTAATAATTAAGTAGTAGAAAGAGAAATTAAGAAAATGATCATATTTACAATTGGACCAATAAGGATAAATACCTAGGAGTAAATTTAACCAAGGAGAGGAAAGACCCATACTCTGAAAAATTTAAGACACTGGTGAAAGAAAGTGAAGACAACACAAACACATGGAAACATATCATGCTCATGGATTGAAGGAATACAATCAAAATGTCCATATTACCCAAAGCAATCTATATATTCAATGCAATCTCTATTAAAATACCAACAGGGCAACTCAGGTGGCTCAGCGGTTTAGTGCCGCCCTCACCCCAGGGTGTGATCCTTGAGACCTGGGATCGAGTCCCATGTTGGGCTCCCTGCATGGAGCCTGCTGCTCCCTCTGCCTCTCTCTCTGTGTGTCCCTTGTGAATAAATAAATTAAATATTTTTAAATAAATAAATAAAGTAAAATACCAACAGCATTTTTCACAGAACTGGGATACTAAGATTTGTATGGAACCATAAAAGACACCAAATAGCCAAAGCAATCTCGAGAAAGAAGAACAAAGTTGGAGGTGTCTTAATATTAGGTTTCAAGATATACTACAAAGCTATAGTAATCAAAACAGTGTAGTACTAGCACAAAAATAGGCATGTAAATCAATGAAACAAGACAAACAGCCCAGAAATATACCCACAACTGTATGACCAATTAATCTACAAGAAAGGAGGCAGGAATATACAAAGGGGAAAAGGCAGTCTCTTCAATGGTGCTGGGAAAACTGGACAGCTAAAGGCATAAAAGGTAGAAAGAGAGAAAGGAGGGAGGGAGGGAGGGAGGGAGGGAAGGAAGGAAGGAAGGAAGGAAGGAAGGAAGGAAGGAAGGAAGGAAAGGAAGGAAGGAAGGAAGGAAGGAAGGAAGGAAGGAAGGAAGGAAGGAAAGGAAGGGGGAAGGAAGGAAGGAAGGGAAGGAAGGGAAGGAGGGAAGGAAGAAAGAAAGAAAAGAAAAGAGAAAAAGAAACCAAACCACTTTCTTACATCACACACAAAAATAAACTCAAAGTGGGTTAAAGACCTAAATATGAGACCTGAAACCATAAAAGTCCTAAAAGAAAACATGAGTAATCTTTTGACATCAGTTTTAGCAACATATTTATGGACAAGTCTCCTCAGGCAAGGGAAACAAAAAGCAAAAATAAACTAATGGGATTACACCAAAATACAAAGCTTTTGCACAGCAACCTATCAACAAAACAAAAAGGCAATCTGCCTAATGAGAAAAGATAATTGCAAATGATATATTCCATAAGAAGTTAGTATCCAAAATATGTAAAGAACTGACACAAAAAAGCAAACAGTCCACTTCAAAAAATAGGCAGAGAAACTGAATGGACATTTCTCCAGACAAGACATACAGATGGCCAACAGACACATGAAAGGATGCTCAACACCACTAGTCATCAGAGAAAAGCAACTCAAAACCACAATGAGATACCATTTTATACTTGTGGGAATGGCTAACATCAAAAACACAAAGAAATAACAAGAGTTGGTGAGGTTGTGGAGAAAAAGGAACCCTTATGCAGCCTTCAGTGCTGTAGGGCAGTCTGCTCTGAACCCTTAGTCTACTCTAGATTCCTTTTGCATTTCTAGCTACTGTCACTCTTGTGTTAAGTAATGTCAATCAATCCACAGTTCTCTTTGCTTTCTTGTCTTGTTTTTCTCCCACACATTTTTCTGGCTCAGTTTTCTGAACTGCCCAAGTTCTCCAGAGTTTACTTTGATGCCTATCCTATTTTGTAGAATTTTGTTCTGATTAACACATTCCACTCAATGACAAAAAAAAAAAAAAAAAAGAAATGTTGTGCCTTCTTTTTTCTAATGCCACAATACTTACATCAAACACACGTACACACAGAAGGGAAAAAAATTTAAAAACCTCTGGCTTCTCACTCATGTTCCCCTTCACTAAGATGATGTCATGAGCTCAGGAGAGTTCAAGACAAGAAAAAAAAAATCACTGACCAGAAATGAAAAAAGATGATAGATTTGACTGCATTAAAAAATTTATGTTCATTAAGAGAACCACAGAGTTAAAAGGGGGAAAACAAGCCACAAATGAAAAAGGAAGCCTTGTGAACTGTTGGTGGGAATATAAATTGATGAAGCTACTATGGAAAGTAGTGTAGAGGCTCCTCAAAAAATTAAAAATAAAAATAACATATGATACAGTAATCCCATTACTGGATATTTACCCAAAGAAAATAAAAAGCATTAATTTGGAAAGATATATGCACCTCTACGTATATTGAAGCATTCTTTATAATAGCCACGTATGGAAGCAATTCAAGTATCCATTGATAGATGAATGGATAAATAAGATGTGGTATATTTATTTCTCAGCCATAAAAAAGAATGAAATCTTGTCATTTGCAACAGCATGGATGGAGCTAGAGGACATTAGGCTAAGTGAAATAAGTCAAACAGAGAAAAATACCATATGACTTCAATTACATATGGAATTTAAAAAACAAATCAGCAAATGAGACTCAAATACAGAGAACAAATGAGTGGTTGTCAGAGGAGAAATGGGATGGGGATGGGGGAAATAGATAAAGGGGATTAAGAGGTACAAACCTCCAGTTATACAACAAATAAATTACAGAGATAAAAAGTACAGCATAGGGATCATAGTCAATAATATTGTAATAATATTGTATGGTGACTACACTTACCACAGTGAGCACTGAGTAATGCATAGAATTGTCAAATCAATATATTGTACACCTGAAATTAGTATAGCATTGTATCAATTATATTTCAATAATAATAATAATAATAATAATAATAATAATAATGGTGGTTCTTCAAGTATTCCTTCCTGTGGAAGGTGTAGTAATTTGAAGACAGTTGAAGACATGTGTATTTGAGATTGCTAATTTCACGAGAGTCTGAATTTTGATTGACAGAATAATAAATGAAATCCGAATGAAGTAAATAAACGTGTGCTTCAGAGGGACATCTAGTAGCAGCTTGCTTAGGAAAAGGATATTAGAAGGGGGTTGATAGTTATTTTTGTGTGTCGGCTTGGTTAGACAATGGTGGGCAGCTGTTTGTTCAAACACCAGTCTAGATGTTGCCAGGAAGGCATCTTGTAGGTGTGAATAACAGTTGCTGTCAGTTGACTTAAAGTAGATTGTCCTTAGTGTGGGTTGGTGCCATCAAATTAGTTAAAGGCCTTCAGAGCAAAAACTGAAGTTTCCTTGAGAAACAATTCTACCTTGAGGCTGTGATATAAAAATCCTCCTTGAGTGGGGAAATATTAGAGAGGTAGACAAACCATGAGAGACTCCTAACTCTGGGACACAAACAAAGGGTTATGTAAGGGGAGGTGGGTGGGGGGATTGGGTAACTGGGTGACAGGCAATAACGAGGGCACTTGATGGGACAAGCACTGGGTGTTATACTATATGTTGGCAAATTGAATTTAAATAAAAAATGTAAATAAATAAATTAAGTAAGTAAGTAAGTCATGAGGATGTAAGAAAAAAAATCCTCCTTGTGTTTCCTGCCTGACAGCCTGCCCTACAGATTTTGGACTTGCCAGCCTACACAATCCTGTGAGCCAATTTCTTAAAAACAAATCAATCACACTGTTAACCACCCTCTCTCTCCCTCTCCCCCATAGCTGTTGTGTCTCTTGTTCCCCCATTGGTTCTATTTCTCTGGAGAACCCTGGCTGATACAGGGATAATTCAATAAAAAGGAAGTAACTAGAAGGGTTTTAAAATAATGCAATTTCATAAAACTAAGAGATTAAGGGGGAAAGCCTAATGGGTGCTTGGCTGCCTCGTCAATAGAGCATACAACTCTTGATCTTGGGGTCATGAGTTCAAGCACCCTGTTAGGCATATGCAGTTTACTTTAAAAAGTCTGTCAAAGAACTGACCTGGACAGAGAAGAGTTAGCAGCATCAGTAGGAAGTTTTCTTTGCAAAGCAGAAGAGTAATTCACTCATCAATTGAGCTCCAAGAGTACAGTTTGGGCGTGAAAGTTGGGGATGTGTTTACAGCCCAAAATGACAGAAATGAGGAAACCCAAGATACAGATCCTACATTCTAATCTTCACCAAACTAGATTTAGGATTAAGCTGCATACTACAAAAGAACCACTAAAATAAATGGCAGCTGCAGTGCCCAGCAGAGCAGCGATGCCAGGTACAAACAATGGGTTGCCAAGGATCCATCTCCTTGTGGTAGTTGACCTAACCTGTCCATAAGGACTTGGACACCATCTGGAGACACTCAGAAATCCCTGAAGTGACTTTGCAGGAGGTGAGAGGTCCTGCACGAGCTTGCTTGTGGTATAAGACCATAAAACACAGTTTTCATATAGTTTTGTTACTAAACCAAAATCAATTAAAGCATTTGGAGGTAAATAGCTGCTGTGGGTAGATTGAAAGCTTAAGCACTGTGGTGTTTTTTTGTATATAATTCCCATGTGCTTATTCATTATTCAAAACATCAATATCCACAGCAGCTGCACATGAGCTAGAAGCACACAGATCAGCCTATAATGAGGTTTTTGTCTTGCAGGGTATTAATATAGGAATACCAAATAAAATTATCCTTTTTATTGTACCCAGAAATCCAGTTCTTGAGAATTGGTTTCTCGCTTTAAAGTGTAAACCATTTCAAAACCTTCATAAGGTTTAAATGCAAACAACCATGTAGGGCCCCAAAAGAAAATTCTTGTTTCTAGGTGATGACTAATTCTGTCTTCTGTGACTAATTGAGCCCAAATTTCACACACTAGAACGCTCTTATGCTTTTAAGTCTGGGCTAGAGAAGGACAATGTTTTGCAAAGCACTTTACTTCAATGAAGAATATATTCTGGAGTCACTATTATTTCAAGTCTTGTCCCATCCTCACCCAAATTTAGTCATCGAAACTCAGATAAAAAATTATAGAAATGGTTGAAAACGACTTTTGACCACAGCACTACTGAAATATACGCGTAAGCTAATATCAGCCTCTATTATAATGTGCAAGATCACCCTTATTTCTTTCCTTCTCTCCTCTTTTCCTCTCTTTGGTCTTCCCCTCCTTCACTTCCCTGTGCCCCACAAAGACCTCTCTCACCTTTCAAACTCCCTCTGTCCATGAACACCACCAAAATAGAAGAGCACATCAGCAGCTGATCCATTACTACATTCAGGGCAAAAATATCACCCACATTACCCACTAAAATAGATGGAATTCCAATGACTAGGAAGGAGGAAAAGGCGATATGCACCTTCTGTTTCTGGAGCGTTGCTTCCCCTGCTGTTCTCTGGGTAGGAGTTACAAAGGAATGCCCAAGACTTCATGCTGTAGGAAGTTGTGCCCTTGCTGAAACCAGCATGAACATCTGTGGGTCATAAATCTTTGAGGAACAGTTGACATTTGGGATCCCCTGGTGGTAGGTATCCAGCAAGAATCACTTAAATCCATCCAAGTGTTTAAACTGCAGCTACAATATGCTGGCCGTTCTGTCAAATGTTAGATAAACAGGATGAACAAGATAAAGGGGTCCCTGCCCTGAAGAAATATATGGCATTTTTGCTTAATCATGGCAAAAACTTCTACACACAAATATCTTTAATTTGCTAAATATTTTTCTCCATTTGCTCATGTCCTAAATGCCCAAATAATAACTACTGGGGTTTAAAATGTCAGAATGTGAGAAGTAAGTTCAAGGATCAGCTGGATGCTCCCTATTCCTTGTATCAGATTCAGTTACATTGTGCACTTTTAGGCTTTGAGTTCTTTAACAACGCAGACCTTAGTTTCTTTTCCCTAGAATTAGTTTCCTGGTCTTCCAGAGACAAAGAAGATTAATGGTGGGGAGCTGGAGAGTGGAACATACGTTTACTGGTGACCCCTCCTACCATTTGCCTGTGTTTGGGACCTGCAATCAAAGATAGCCTACTACCATCAGCTCCCATTCACAGTCAGGCATGTCCTATGAAACCATTTGTTCTTGTGTTCAGGTGCCCATTATTCTTCTGCAAGCTTCTTTCTTCATCATTTTCTTCTATAGATAACTGGAGCAGCTATGACTCTCCCAACCAAGAAACATCTTCTCTCCACTTTTTCCATGTAACACAACCCCTCTAACTTATGGCTAACCCTACTATGTGCTTTAGGTAACTTGACCTCATTCCTGAGTGCAGAGGCAGGCTTGTGACCCAGGCTCAGCCAGAGGATGCCAGTAAACCACTGGTCACAGTGGTTAGTTCAGTGATGGGCATAAGCTCTGAACCTGGCCCACCAGCATTTTCCCTCGAGCCATCAGGAAAGACCCCCCATCCACTTGACGGGATGAGCACTGGGTGTTATACTATATATTGGCAAATCAAACTCCAATAAGAAAAAAATATATATATAAAAAAAGAGCTCCCATCTTCTCTCTGGGTCACTATTAGCTGGTAAAGCCACTGTTAATATCGAGCTGCCAGTGGGAACTTTTCTTGTTGGTGATGTTTTGCCACCTGATTAAGACAACCTTTAGACATGCAGCCAGGACCTAGGAAAATAGAAACAGACTGAGGAAAAAGAGAAAGAGAGAAAAGTTCTCTCAAGATACATCTCTCTAGAGATACATCATCAGATGCAACACCACCATTAGATCCAGATTTTTCTGAAACTTCAACCTCTTGACTTTCTATTTATGTAAGCAATACACTTCTGCTGTGTTCATATTAGTTTTGAATGGGCTTCTGTCACCTGATAACAAGAGATTCCAGACTAATGCAACTTTTATGTACTTGTTTCAATTCTCACATTTTTATTGCAAATATATATTGCTTTAGTAATCGGATATTGATAGCATATTTACAAAGGTAATTATCTAGGCAAGTCAAAAATTCTGGCTAGAATTGTACTGACTATTAAAGTATTACAACTAGACTACTGCACTATTTTCTTACTTCTAGTAGATAGCACCCTGTGAGTCTATCTTGTATAAGTGGCTCAAAAGCATCAAAGAAATAAACCAGATTTTCTCCTATCAGGGTACAGTCCTCTAACTTTGTCTGCAAGGCAGAGAGCCCAGATATATGATCACAGAGTCCAGAGGATTGTCTGACTCATCCCAGTCCATTAGTCCTCTAAAGAGATAGGATTTTTCAGATATTCTAGATGCCAACCCCACAGCTTTCTCCAGAAAGATTACCAGAAAGCCAAGAATAATGTCTGTGTCTCAACTTCTACAAAGCAAATAAGGAATGAAAACAGACTAAATTAATTTAAATATTGTCCTTTTACTAATATTTCAAGTCACTTTTTAATTCCAAGAAAACAAAGTCAGAAAAAACTACGGAGGGAGGGAGGGAATGAGGGAAGGAGAAAGAAAGAAAGAAAAATGAAAGTCTACAAGGATGTTTGGAAATTGATTAAACATAAAGCCAGCAGGTCCCTGTGGCACAAATTCCAAAAGAACAAAGAACAAAAAACAACCTAGCAAGTGAGTTTACAAAAACCTTTATAATTCAGTGCAAACAATCATATTGAATGTAATATATAAGTTGCGAAAAAAGAGAGAAATCTAATTTTCTCTGAAAGGAAAGAGATCACCCCATAAATCTGCACTGAGAGAAGCTTTTAAATACTTCTGAAATGGCCATATCATAAGTAATTGAACCACAACTAAATTAAGAATCTGCCACAGAATAACAAGTTTATGACCCTTCTACATTATAAATCAGTTGATCTGTATCAAAATCAATTATGTAATGTGTATTAAGATTTTTTTTTAATGCACAAACCTTTTGACCTGGTCATTTCATTCATTGGACTTTATCCTTGGGAAAAAGCTGAATTTGAAAAGAATAAAACTAAACACAGAGATAATTGGAATTAAACCAGTTATCCCAACAAAAGAGGTAAGCAAGCTGGTTGGGGAACTGGTACATCCATTAATGTCAAATTTAAGTTAAGACAAAAGCCAATTCCCAGTGGTCTCTCCTTTTGCAAAGGAAACTCAGCATCATCCGTCTAGTCATCTAATACAAGAAATTAACCACTTGTAGGACTCAAAAGGAGTTTAATAGCATGTGCCTTCTTACTGTGTCCCTGAAGCAAGCCGCCTTCTCTGTATATACAAATACACCCCCAGGAGTGTAGTACTTAACAAGACAATGACAAGAAAACTGAGCTGGATTCAATCCTGCCCCACAGATCCTCAAAGCATGGATAATTCATGAACATGGTTTTTCAAAGTTCATATTCATCATTTCACAGAAGACTGAAAGAAAACTTTTTAAAGCAGGATTTTACAACTGAATTGAGACTCCTCAAATTTAAGATCCTGTAGCTCTTTCGATCGAGGTTTTTTGGTTGATGGTTTCTGCTTCTTTTGGTTTTTTTTGGGGGGGGTGTTTTTTTGTTTGTTTTGCTTTTTTAGTTTAAGCTCACAGGGTGAGAGAGAAAGGAAAACTAATATTTTGGAGAATAAAAAAGAAAAGCAGATAAAATAAGGCACAAATGGATTTCTCTGATCATGCCAGCCTAATAGTGGTGCTACAGGGTGATCAGGGAAGAGAAACCTCAAAAAAAAAGTAGAAAGAATGTGAGTAATCATCACGTTAAGATTAGGCAGAAATCAAACCTAACAAGTCTACTCTGAAGAACTTCTGTTTTTAACGAAGCCTAAAAATCCTTTTCAACAACTAAAGTGACATCTAGTGTCTAGAAAGAGAAGCAAGGTGGTTCTCAAGGGGAGAACTGCCTGAACGTTTCTTTGCTTCACATCCTTCTTGTTGAAGATTAGTTAAAATGGACCATTTTTGGCTCCTGTCATGTCAGAAATATTAACAGGAAGTCACCAGCATGAACAATGGTAAGAATCATGGCGAAACTTAACTCTTTTTTAATAATCAGACAAGGCATATTAGATATTTATTTGCAAATTTGGGTTAGAAGTGGATGAGAATCATTACAATAAAGGTCAAACAATATCCACTGATAGAAAATGGATTAAATAACTTACGACATATCCTTTCAACAAAATACTATGCAACTCAAAAGTTAAAATGTTTAATGATACTGGGAAAACATCTAGGATATCCTAAGCTGGGGGGCGGGGAACAAGCTACATAAAACAGAGAATGTCTTGATTTTGTATAAAATTTTAAAATGCATATTCTTGTATATAATACCTCAGAGGTTAACAGTAAGAGAATTAAGGTGACTTTTTCTCTTTTTTTGGGAGGGGGGTAAATGTATATTGCTTTTGCAATAAAAATAGAATTAATTTCTTTTCTTTAACAGGAGAAAAAAAATCTAAATAAGAAGAGAAGTGGGATTCTTGGATTCTGGAGGCAACAGACTCAGCTCTAGATTCCGGCCCTGCCACTCCACAGGATCCTTGACAAACCCATTAACAGCCCTGAGCCTTACCTTTCAAATCTGCACAGTGAGGATAATGGTAATACTTCATTCATATAGCTGTGCTGAGGATGACATGAAAATCTACTTGGAAAATACACTGAATAGCAGAAGTTTCAAAAATGTTATTTAGCACTATGTAGCTGTGCTGCTTGGAATCTATGGTTTGCCTTGTATCATGCTTCACCCTAAGTCTCAAACAATTCTTAGTTGAAACCTGAGTCTGCGTCCTCATCCTTTACCTTCCCCACTCTTTAACCAGCTCCTTTTTCAGGTTCACCAGACTGCAGCACCTCCATGCCTCCACATTTCACAAAGGATACAACCCTCCAGGATATCAAGCTCTCAACTATTCTGAAAGAAAGGTTTTCTCCATGGTTGACCATTATCAATACTCGGGGGAACATTCTGGGCCTGTTAAACATGTTGTACCTCCTCCAAGCTGCTTGACTTGCTGCATCAGGCCCTTTCTGGGCTTCATGTCATCTCACTAATAAATGTTGTTTGAGACCGGCTCCTCCAAATTCTCATTTTATATTGCCAGGTTGTGGACTCTCTTAACTCTATAGAGAAGCTTTCCCTTAAGAATTTCACAAATACCCTAGATATGAACTCACTACTATTTACACAGGGTTATGTTTTGTTTTTAACCCAGGTGATATCAGTGTTGTGTTCATTTCCCTTTTTGTTGGGGAATGGGGACACTAATGTAGCCAATGAATTAGGAATTAATCCAAATGTGTGAGTTAAATTTTCCAGGGAAAGTCTATAAATATCATAGGGTTGAATTCAAATTATGGGCATATCACAAGCAAAATATATTGAAATATTTGTTTCCTGTCTAAAGCTCCAAAAGCCATCATACAATACCACATATTAAATAATACACCCCTACTGTTGCTGTATACAACCAGAAATAAAGAGAAATAAAATTTACCTTCAATTTCTTTAAGAAGGAGAAGAATTAGTAAAGGAAAAACAATGGTTAAAGAGGAAAAGAAATCAAGACATATACGGTAATAGCATCAGGGTAATTTGTTGCTTCCAAAGATTCTAAATATCCAAGCCAGATGAATCAGATCATGAGGCTGGAGTAGGTGTTTACAGAACCATTATTAATCATCTTTGGGAACAAAACAAATATAAAATATATCAAAGGATTGAAAACTGCAAATATTTCAAGTTTCAGAAAGTACTGATTCCAGATTGATAAAGTTAATAACCAGCAACATTTCACAATGGGTTATTAAAGAGAGAGATGTTTGGAGAACATTTAAAAAGTCACTAATTAGTAACCATATGTTCTCTAAAAATAAACCATAACGACTACATTTTCTGTTCTTTTTGGTAAGGACATTAGCTAGCTGAAATAGATTGGGAATCCAGATCCATATGACTTTATGTGGCCATGAGCAAAGTCACTTGACCTGGGACTAAATGTCCCCAGGTGTTTTTCTTATAAGTCACTAATAACTGTCTATCAAGAAAGGTTCTGTGGCGAAATACACTGCAGAAGCATTCAGTTAAGCAGAGATCAATAAGATTCGTTGTTACAGAATCCTCAGTCTTTAATAAGGTCATTGCATTGTCAATTTCCAAGAGTGAGCAACTGTGTGAATGTTTCCCAACTTCATTGCACAAAGAACAATTTTTTTCCAGAGCATCTAATAAGACGAGGCTTCTGCAGAACTCTAAGAACTGCTATTCTCAAAGTCCCCTCCAGTCCTAACAGTTTACGGTTAATCATAAACTATTAAAGTCAATATAGTCACTGTTAATATAGTTAAACTCCATGGTTTAGAAACATTGTGTTAAATTTTCACACTCATACACAAAAACAATGAAAACTCTGAAACAATGAAATACATATTTTTGAACTCTGGAACTTAAACATTAAGTGATGCAACTAAATTTTAAGGCAACTTTAGATTCAGCTAAGCTTGTTTTCCTATTATTTTTTGTTTCGGGAGCTATTAAAGCCGATCTCCTGATAGGCTATCATTCATTCAATTTAAATTGGATGTTAATTCACTTATAAAAAGAAGCAGGACAGGGGAGGAGGAATGGAGAGAGATCAGCCCTTTATAATTCAATTAGATAATCCTGAATCCTTAATTAGATGAGAAAAACCTTTTAACTATATTCCATATTTGAAAGAACCCTGAGATACGTTCCAGATACAGAACAAAAGGAATAAGCTTTAGCAAACAGTATCCTTCTGTAACCAAAAACATTCTCCAATCACATTTAAACTATTAATGTGCACTTTAAGTCTTATTAAAAAAATACTTGATTTTTTGAAGTATTTTTGAAGTATTGATGAAGACCTTCTAAGGCCAATTAATATCTATGATTTATATATGTATATAGGTTCTGCAAATACCAATCTCTGTATTTAACAACAACAACAACAAAAAGATTCATCTTCTTTTGATTCCATATCCTACTTTTGACTGATCAGTATTTCCAGGGAAAACTCAGGCTTCCTAAGCCCTTGAGTTCCTGAGTTTGGTAAATTCTTGAGAGAAGACAACCTCTCCACTCTTTCCTACACTCATGATTCCCACTTCTCTATTTACTTAGCCTTTTAGTAATGCCTTTATTTCTTGGCCAGACAGTTCATTATCACCTTGGTCTTAATCTAATCCTCACAATAATCAGGTTGTTGGCCTGTACATTTACAAGTGAGGATGCCGAGGGCCGCCCCGCTGACACAGCGGTTTAGCGCCGCCTGCAGCCTGGAGTGTGTGTGATCCTAGAGACCCGGGATCCCAAGTCGGGCTCCCTGCAGAGAGCCTGCTTCTCCCTCTGCCTGTGTCTCTTGCCTCTGTGTGTGTGTGTGTGTGTGTGTGTGTGTGTGTGTGTGTGTCTATGAATAAATAAATAATTAAAAAAATCTTAAAAAAAAAAAACAAGTGAGGATGCCCAGACTGGGAAAGGTCATATGCACAGTAGAGGGAACAAGACCTTGCCTTCTGGCTGCTTCCATGCTGCTTCCACTCTGCCCCATAGCCCCACAGTAGTCTGTGGCCACAACTTGCAAACAGCAAGATGCTTTTCTATAGATTTGATCTCACTATTTATTAGAGGGAAGGTTTAAATTAATTTCTCTACAGCTCAACTTCCCAAACTGTAAAATGGGCATATTCTGAAACATACTTTATCGAGAGATGAAGATTAAACTGGTTAGTGCATGTAAGAAACAAACCATAGATTTTGGTTCATAATAAATGCAAATTAATTAATTATAAGGTCTACTGATTACTTAATTCTTTTATCCATCCAAAACACATAATCTGTGCCAAGGCAAGGGAGTCGTGGAAATTGCCCTCATGGATTTCGTAGCTATTTTAGTATGATTATTTTAATTGATAATAGCACTAAACAGATGAAGAGATCAGAAAGCTGAAGACTAAGGAGTAATAATACTCCATGAAACAGGAGTAGTACTACTCCATGCTAGGGGCATGGAATATATCTAGGTAGACCAAAGTATTTTTAAATAATAGTAATAAATCAGTAAAATTAAGGGCTGTGGGGTTTTTTAGATTTATTTATTTATTTTGGAGAGAGAGAGTGTGTGTGTGTGTGTGTGTGTGTGTGCAGGGGTTAGGGGCAGAGAGGGTGAGAGAATCCCTAACCGACTCTGCACTGAGCTTAGAGTCCAACATCTTACAATCCTGAGACCATGACCTGGGCTGAAATCAGGAGTTGGACGCTTCACCTACTGAGGCACCCAGGTACAGCAGAAAAATTAAGTTTATTAATACTTTTTAAGTAGTATTCATGCCTCTATTTTCCAAAACTTCCATTTATCTCTTCAAACTGATTTCCTGGTAGCAGAATTTCTATCATGCACTTAGATGTAAGGAATGTGTTACTTAAACCATTATCTTAAATTTTCATTTACAGAGAGGAAAAAAATCTGAGGGACATCCACAAGCTTGGGAAAATACCACAGGAAAATCATAAGTAGTCTCTAGGTCTTGGGTGTGTAGGTATAGCTTTTTTGAAAGATTCAACAAGCTTGTTTTAATTCAACCTTTGTTGGCACATCTTTTTTTTTTTTTTTTTTTTGGTTGGCCTCTGTCTTGAGGGGCCTTATTATAAATCCCAATTGAGATTCTCCCTGCTGAGAACTTTTCACCTTCTACTCAGCAATCTTGCTCTTCCCTTTGCTCTTCCCTTCTGGAAATGCTTTTGGCACACTTGAGGGGGTGACTTTAATAGTAGCGGAAGAGCTGGGGACAGGTAAAGCAATATAAAGAAAGCTGACTTATGGAGATAATTCAAGAAAGTAGACTCCTTATAAGATTTGAGGATCTTTTGAAACCTCTCTCTATGGCTGCTGAAGAACTGGGAATCAGGTAACTCTCAATTGTAATAATACATAAAAATGATTATTCCTTTATACACATGAATATTGGCATTTTTCCTGAGAGTTCTCTGATTTACTGATTTGAGGAATGGCTGCTATTGAATACCCCTTTGTAATAAGTCATTCCTGACATGAAATAATGTAAATCTTAATCTTCATACACCTTTTAAGAGCTGCCAAAGATCATTACAATTTGAGGTAATAAAATCCCCTCACCCATTTCATCACACATACAAAATAAAGACAGTCCAGACTGAGCAGGATCCCTTCATGTGTGCCCCAACCCTAAAATGCAGCACAGTTTAGAATATACCCTGGAAGTCAAAGTACAACTCAATTCCACATCACCTGAGTACAAACCATATTCAAAGCACTGTACTATATCACGTGAGTATAAGAATGATTACGACCTGGCCCCTGCCCTAGAAGCATTTATAATCTACCAGCAGAGATGGATACTTCAGTAGACAATTCCAAGAATATGTGGTAGATACTAAGCGAGTGGCACCCCTGGGACCATTGGACACACAGGAGACTGTGTTCAGACCAGTCTCATTGGCTGAATGAAAGTGTACAGGTGTGAAAAATACTTTAGGCAAGATAATATGCTCGAACTGATTCTTAAGAGTGAATAAAAGATTCTAAGATAAAAGAGGTTGGGGGATGTGTTCTAGGCAGCTGGGACTACGTGATCACAGATACTAAAGTGTGAAATCAGAGAGAAATTGCAACTAATTTAGAACAACTAGAACGTAAAGGGTTTGGTGGAAGTGGCATGAGATGACCTAAGCAGGTAGAAGAAGGCTACAATTTACAACATATTTTTGAATGTATAAAAAATTTGTATTTTTGAAATTCAAAAAATTAAGATAATTTAGAAATTTTATTTAAAACAATGACTTTGGGGCACCTGGGTGGCTCAGTCGGTTAAGCATCTGCCTTCAGCTCTGGTCATGATCCCAGCATCCTGGGATCCAGCCCTGTGGGGACTTCCTGCTCAGCAGGGAGTCTGCTTCTCTCTCTCCCCCTCCTGCTGCTTATGCTTACTCTCAAATAAATACATAAAATCTTTTTAAAAAATAAAACAATGACTTTTCCTTTCCCCTTTTCCATTTCTCTAGTCCAGAAAGATTTTCACTGACAATCCTTTCCTTCATAGAACTGTTCTTGATCTCCTGCACCATTTTGTATCTATCTTAATAAACTTGTTTCTATTATATATTACATCCATTTGCACAAATGATATTTTATCTCCTTTCTCTTTCCTACACTTTAAAAGCGTCTTGCAAATTAGGGTTTCACATGGTGCCTGGCATCACAGGTTTTCAACTGAAAGAATTTGTGTGATACTTTGAACTTTTCTAATCTTCGAAACCTAGTCATTTACACATTTTCTTGAACCAATCCTCAGAAGTTATGTTAATAGCACACTTTTCCCTCTAGAGGGAGCCGAGGAACTTCCTTTCATTCTACCTCTTAAGAATTCTCCTGTGTGACAAGGACAAAAATCCTCAGATACCCAAATCATTAACCACAGGATATAGCTTATAAAAGATGAGGTGTAGCTTTGATGGGTAGTATAAACAGAAATGGATTGGAGAAAAAAATTATATTTTCTTGGAACTCTTTTCTGCAAAGGACCAATCTTTCAAAGGTTCTCACTCTCTTATCTGGTATGAAAAGACCTTACCAAGGATTACTCTTATCTTTGGAAGCCACGAAAGAATAAATAAGAACTTAACAACACATACACAAAGGCAGGTGTACAGCAAGATACTTGGGGCTTTTACTCGTCTAGGTAAAAAGATTTATCCTGCTTGTTCCATCAGATTAAGAAACCACATAGTGGTCATGGCATTGATGTTTATCTAGAATGAAAGAAATTTCCATTCATTTAGGTCTTGGGATGCCCAGGACTGAATTTAGTGACACCAACATTCAGAAACTGATCACATACCAACATGACTAATAATAAGTAGAATTAGTATAATGATCCTCTTTCTCTGAAATAATAAAAACAAGCATCAGGAAGATAAACTCATTTGCTTAAGGTCACAAACCTAATTAGTTGTGAACAAATATCAGCACCAGGGTGATTTATGATAATTGAATAATTATCTCAACCTGAATTCTAATTTTCAATAAGCATTTAACAAAAATAAACATAAGTTATTTAAGACAAATTGGAATATTAAGCTAGCCCTAAATGAAAATATTTTACAAAATGATAAAGAATACTTTTGTTGTGTGGGGTTTTAGTTTCATGTTGTTTTTCTAAAACAGTGGTAAGACTCTGAGTTCATTGTTAAATTTGAATGAAAGAATTCTCTTTGGAAGTCTAGCTGGCAAGTTTCCAGGAAATCAAGAGGTCATACGTCTGAAGAAGATCACCTTTACTTGTCCTCATACCACAGAACTCTAGTCTCTAAAAAAAGTGAAAGTTTGAAGTATCTACTTTCTATGCAAATTATTTCTGTTTATCATTTATATGAACTGTTATTATAAAATAGGCCTACTTTTCATTTAGAACTAAAACCAGAAAATTTTGCTTAATTTCATCCTAATATAGGTTTAGAGTCAGGACACAAGCACACCCTAACACATACGAACACACACACACACGTACATTTCTACCCTGAGTATAAAGCACAATCCTGATTGATTGTTGCCTTCTTTCTCTTTTTTCCTTCTCTCTCTCACCTCTTCTCCTTTCATAGTTGGATTCAAAATTAAGGGATGGTGATAAGGCCAAAGCTTGGTGGACGTAGGGAAGAGATTATTGTGGAAGGTACAAGCATATTTACAGAAAGTTGGACAAAAAAGACAGGAGATGAAAAGCATTGTTATCTAATAGCATTGGCCTTCTTTTTACCCACTCAAGCATAATTTTAAGTGATTACAATTCTATCAAAATTCCCTCACTATGAACCAGCAAGAATATCAGTAGAGTAAGTTTATTCCAGGTTGCTTCCAGGGTTGTGATTCTAAAACAAATGAGGGTGCAAACTAGATGTTCGTTCCTATATTTGATCCCAGGATTACAGATGTGATCTGTAACTGGTACGATATTATGGAACCCAACATGTCTGGATCAATAATTCACAGATCAGAGGATTTCTGCTTCTGGGAAGGGTGTAGCCCAATGCTGCCACTAGCAGCATCTAGGAAAGAGTGGATGAATTACAAGAAGCATACCTTAATTAAGGCAGAGTGGCATCCATGCCACGGGAACAAAATGAACTGGAATGGCAGATTAGGGGAAATCTTTCCAGGGTGAGCTATCACCAGCTGTCTGCTTGCTGGGAGGAGGTGGTTGGCTGGTGGAAAGTGAAATCAGCAAGGATTTTGGCAGCCAGGTGGATTGAACGGAGACTTGGAGTCTCCAAAATGAGGCCAGCTTCCCACCCTTCAAAGGTGGGGAATTCTTGCTGAATTCTGGATTAGTGAGTAGGAGGCTGGGGAACCAAAGGCTTTGAAAGGCAGAGTAACATTTGCTATGACCTCTTAGAACTCTTACATGTTACTAGTAGGAGGCTAACTTAGTACCACTGCCCTGGAAGCCTCTCTGGCAGAATGTAGTAAATAAATGCCTGCCACGACCCAGCAATCCTACTCCTGGGTATTTACCCAAAGGAGATGGTATATGCTCATCCCCAAAGATTTGTACAAGAATATTTATAGTGACTTACGGAGCACTGCATGACTTCATTGGTTAAGCATTCAACTCTTGATTTTGACTCAGGTCATGATCTCAGGGTCGTGAGATCAAGTTCTGTGACAGACTCCATGCTGGGCATGGATCCTGCTTAAGATCTCCCTCTCCCCCAACCTGGCTCACATGCTCTCTCTCTCTCCCTCTCCCTCTCTCTCTCTCCCTCTCTCTCTCAAAAAGAGAATATTTATAATGATTTTATTTGTAATAGCCAAAATTGAGGGGAATTTTGATGAGTAGAATTAATGAGTAAGTAGTGGTATATTTATACACAGTAATAGACACCAAATAACATGAAAAATCACCCCTCTTGAAACCAACCTGAATGAACTCATGAACAGAATGTTGAGGAAAGATGACCAAGGAATAAGGTATACTACGTGATACCATTTATATGTAGTTCAAAAATGAGCAAAACAAACGGATGATTATATAGGTCAGAAGAGTAGATAGCTTTGGGGTGGTATCACCTGGTGGGGGCATAAGGAAACCTGTAGGGGTGCTGATAATTTTCTGTATTAGTCTGGTGGCACTTACTTGGCTATAAACACATATAAAAATTCACCAAACTATACACTTAATATGAATCTCCAATAAAAAGGACCAAAAATAAATAAATAAAATAAAATCACTTACTGTTAGAACTAGGAAGCAGCTTAGTGACTCACCCTGGCCAGCTTCTATGTTACATGTGAGGAAACCAAGGCTCAGAAAACTGAAGCTTGTAAATGTCCCCCAGGTAATGTATCCATCCATTTGTTCAAGGAGTAATAGGTGCTCACTCTTTGCTGAGACTGTATTTAGACAGGAGTTGAACAAGACAGCTAAACAAGACGGGCCATCTTCATAAAGCCTACGATTTGGCTGTAGAAACAGAAATTAAACAGATAACCTAAGTATTGAATTGCACCACGAGGTGTTTTTAGCGATTGTACCTGGAGCTGAAAACCAGCTCACTTGGCTAACAAGTTCGTCCTCTCCTGACTGTAACAACATTGCCTTTTTCCATAATCTGAGCTTTTTAAAAACTAAGCATGAATTACAGTTTCTCCAGATTTAAAGGGCAACTTTTAATTGTAAAGCATAAGCAAAACAATAAATGTAAAGGGATGATTCTCTCTCAAGTCTTGCCAGAAAAGACCCAATTTCATCAGACGAGGCACTGCCAAAATTATCGGACTTAAAATTTGTTTCCCGTTTGTTAAATTTCAGTTCTTTAGATTCATCACATTTATGGCCTGGCAATGGTCTCTCAACCACTTTCCCTTAGCGGAGCAGCGTCTGGTGCCCATTTATTTGATATTTATCTGGATCCAGTGGTTATAAATTAGCCAACTTAGAAAACAGAACTGAGATAAATCAATCCCAAGACAACCAAGATATCCGTAATAAAATTAAAATACACAACACATCTGATATCTTAACCAACTCACGGTCTATTGCTTTGGAGATTTGTTTTGAAAGATGCCAGCTTCTGCTCACTATCTGGCTGGAGCGGATTGTCTCTGCAGAAAGGCTGGTTCGATTTTCCTGCAACAAAGCAGAGGTCATTAGTAATCTCAGTTTTCTTTGATAAGAAACAACCATACTACCACTGTCTGAAGTTTGCTTTCCTGAGAGGCAGACCCGGAAGCAAAGATGTGAATGAAAGTCATTCAGCTGGAAGCTCACCCTAGGAAGCACCAGTGGGAAGAACGATGGCAAAGTAGGAGAGAGAAGGCGAGGGCCGTGCACACCTGGGACTCATCAGGGCGGCAGCTGCTAGGAGACTGCAGGCTGTGCCTCAGCATCAGGCCACCTGAGGGGTGACAGGGCTGGGATACATATGCACCAGCTCCCATCTATCACCCTTAGAGGGCTGCTCCTAGGGCCATGGCTCCCTGGTGCTTCCAGCTGCCCCTTGTGTGGGCTGAGCACACAGCCATAGCCAGAAAAAGCCCACAGGCAAAAAATAACAGCTACTTGCAGTAAGAAGCCATCTGTGCGCAGAGAAATGGCAAATGCTAAGAGCGTACGATGGCCACCAACAGTGTCAACTAGACATATATCTCAATTAGTGGGGCATGCAAGAGCGTCAATTCTTACACACAACAATGAGGCATGTAAGAAAAGCACTGATTAACTGGTTAAGTAGAAGTCAGATAGGAATCTGCTGTACAATTATAACTTGCTTTAAAAATTGTAAAGCACTGTAGGAATAAAGCTATTCTTTTCTTCACTTATTACTTAGACTGTGGACCATCTGTGGCCTAAGTCCAGTGATTAGAGGAATTATTTTTCTCAATGGGAAGATCACCCTGGGTCATCATGTGCTGTAAGAGTCTTTCTGTTCAGTTTCAGTGGAAGAATGAGCCAATAGTGGTCATGTATGGCATTGGGGAATTTAGATACATAATAGATGATAGATATATCTATAGAGAGAGATAGAATGATAGATATGAGATAAATTATACATATATAAAACACACACATCTCTTAATACATTTTTTAGTTTTTTAAAAAGATTTTATTTACTTATTCATGAAAGACACACACAGAGAGAGAGGCAGAGACATAGGCAGAGGGAGAAGCTGGCTTGCTGCGGGGAACCTGATGTGGGACTCATTCTCAGGACCCTGGGATCACACCCTGAGCCAAAGGCAGACGCTCAACCACTGAGCCACACTGGCATCCCCTATTTTTTATTTAATGATAGAAAAAGAACCTAAATGAAAGTAAAGGTATTGTTAACTTTAAATACATCTTTCTTCAGCATCGTGTGTTATTTTCTAAAACATTCCTCTCAGGTTAAGAAAAGAAATTATAAGATCAATTAAGAATTTTGTGTCATTAGGTTTTTTAACTAAGTCATTCAACTTAAGATCACACCAATTCTCTTTCTCTGACAGATGAAGTCATTAGCATGATGTCATTTCCTCTGTCCCATCTTGTGATTTTTGTTAGTTATATTTTTATGCTGTCAAGATATAACAATTTACATTCTTTTCTTTGACCTAATTTTCACAATTATGTAATATTTACTTGATATTTAAGTGAAGGCAGCACTCCCCACTAGTCCTTTTACTGTAGCTCCTCCATTGCTAGACTCTTTTATTTTTTTAAGATTTATGTATTTATTTTAGATAGAGAATAAGGGGAAGGGCAGAGGGAGAGGGAGAAGGAGAAAAGCTTGAGGAGACTCTGCGCTCAGTGCAAGCCTGAAGGATGGCTCTATCCCATGTCCCTGAGATCATGACCTGAGCTGAAATCAAGAACTGGATGCTTAACCAACTGTGCCACCCAGGCGTCCCTAGACTATTTTGATTTATCTTTTAGTTGGCTGAAGTTTATGGCTAAGCATAAACCATAAAAAAGGCATAAACTTTTTTTTTTTTAAGAAGGACTCAAGCCACCAGTAACCCTTAGGATATTTTTTCTTTCTTTCTTTCTTTCTTTCTTTCTTTTTTTTTTTTTTTTTTTTTTTTTTTGCTTGTTTGCCTTCATTCTCCAATGACATGTTGGCTGCTGGGAATAGCGAGCTTACTTCATACTTTCCTTTTCAGAGCTACTTTGTAGCCTCTTCTCCCTTATGTTAACCTATTGAATATTGCTATGAGGTAGTCTGATGCCAGTCTAAAGTTTTTACCTTCCTAAACGGCTTGCTCTCAGCCTAAAAATTTCTAGGATATTATTCTTATTCTAGGAGTATTGGTATTGAACATTTTTTATCCATTTTCCTAGAACACGATGAAGAGATTCTTTAATATGCATTTATCTTTTCCTTTCTTCATTTCTGTAAGATAAGCTTGTCACTTCTGTGTGGTAGGAGTACCTTCTCCAATTTTGTCTATTTCTTCATACGAGTCATTTCTACTACACTGTCCTTGACAGACAAATGACAAAGTCACCCACTGCATTCATCTAGCCCCACACCTGGGTCAGGATTCCATGGACTTTGCAAGTGGCTCTGAGAAACAAAGATAAGTGAACTTGCCATGCTCTGTTGTGACCTTCTATTTTGTTTCCTCTGCAATTTCCTTTTTCTTTCCTTAGCTACCACTTTTTGATGTTAATAGCATTGAGCTATTTCTATTGATGATGATTTTTCTGGCCTTTTCCTACTTTTATGACATTTCTTACTAGAAGACAGTTTTATTCTCCCATCTTAATATAGATGTCCCCAGAATTTATATTTCTTCTCCTGAGCTAATTCATATGCTCTCAAAGTTCAAGATCAGTGATTCATGTATTCTTGTGCCCAATAATACTTGCTGTTTATCACTTAGGATATACTTATCCTGCCTTATACTCATCACTTAGGATATACTTATCACACTTAGGATATACTCAGTGTGACTTTATTTGCAAGAGAAAAATAAGATCTTCCGAGATGCTATATATCGTGAAGTTGTGGCAATGAGAAAAATGAGCTACTATTTTAGAAAACTTTCTCACATTCAAGAGAAAAGATGTGATTATTGTGGTTTCCACATTCTCCTTTTATGAACTGAAGCATTTGCTCGAGTGTTTAAGTCTTTCATCTGTCTGGGTACTATAGTGGCTAAACTCAGAGATTTTATTCTCAATTGCATCTTATTGGAATAGCTGTTATAGTAGATTAATTAAAAATTCCCTTTTCTAAAAGTCTTTTTCATGGAGACCTTAAAACCTTGAAAATAGGCAGTTATTCATTCTTGATTGGCATAAATAACATGGTTACTGTTAAGTGGTTCATTCATTTGTTTATGACTTAAAATCCTACCATAAGGGAAATGATGCAGCTAAAAAAGAGGGATGTAGGAAGGATGAAGCCCAGAAAGCAGCAAATTGTTTTGTATCTATTGACAATACTGTTCACACTGTATAGATTATTACAGAAGAGCAAAGTAACATAAAACGATTTCTCTCTTTGGTCTACTCCATGGCCAGGCAAAGTAAAAGATGAACAGCTGAACACACAGCACTGGGAGGCCCATGAATGCTTCACTGTGTAGTAAATCAGGAAGATAAAAGACATGAAATAAATATTCATATGAATTCCTAAAACCAAAAGCTGTATGCTGGTTTATGATAATAACCAAGCAGTAACCCACCTTAATCTGATGCCAAATGAAGGTCCATAGGCCCCTCTCAAAGCCAATAACCTTATCTTTATACTGAGAGATCAGCAAGTTTAACAGGTGGATTTATGTTTATGGCCAAGCTTTCTTAGGATTCTGCCAATATGGCACCAACCTATTGAGTGCAGAAGTTGCTCAACTTCCTTTTCTTCTTCCAAGAATTTCTCAATATCTCTGTTCCTTACAGTAGATGTTCCATCTCAGATTGATCATGAAGGACACTCAACTTTCCAGATCCACACTCACCTTTACTTTCTGAGATCAAAAGGCCACTTCTTAGCACACGTCCTTTTCTGTTCAAGCCTCAGGAACCATCACCCCACAGACTTACAATAAAGACCCATGGAAGAAACACTCTCGGGATCATGATATCTAGGGATTTGGAAAACTTGGGATGCCTCCTGGTGCCACATGAATGTAAGGTATACATATGAAATGAGCCAAAAAGTAGGCGGTAGAAAACTTGTCTTATAATGACAACGTATTTCAAAGCTGGATATATTTTATTTACAAATAATGTTTAGATACAGAAGTTAATCAGATATTCTCAAAGATCCCCAATGTATTAGCACAGACACACCAGAGAAGAAAGATAGCGCATTTCTATATTTCTGCCACATGATTTGACAGCAGGGTCCAGGACTGGTTATAACCAGCATCTTAGTAGATAGACATGGTGCTAGATCACCTGCAAACTATAAGCATTGGGTTTATTTTTATAGTAGATCTTTCTGAATGATTTCCCTTAATACTTTCATTCCCATTATCCACATACTATACAATCATATCATATTGATTATATGACTTCAGATCAATTTAAACTCATTCTCCAATTGTCATAAGTTCTGCTAAAAAATATTTAGAAATAAAGCACATTTAAATTTTAACTCCCTCTGCTCCCTCTCACAGCCATTCTTCCTGTGAATTTCTTCCAGCCATGCATCATGTGAGACAGTCTAACAAAGCTGATAAGAGAGTGTTTTCATTTATCTAATATTATCAATAGTATCCATCTTGGAAAGTGTAACATTCTGGAATTCCAGAAGTAAATCTTAATATCGATTATATCATATGTACTGATATTGGCTTTAAAAAAAACAAACATAGACATTGATATTCTGAAGCCAAAGGGTTTTTACTAATGGTCAGATTCTTTCTCTGTCTTCAGTAGCACCAACTCAATGACTGTTGTGAAACCCAGACAGTGGGGTTCTAATGACCCCAGAAATATGTGCCTTACTGATATGGGGTAGAAGTCATACTATTACAATAACGATAGCTTTTTTCATATGCACATGTATCTCCATTATTGTAGTGTCCAAAACACTGCTACTTTATCATTTCTACTGTATTTTCATGCTTCAGAGAGTTTAAAAAAATGGTTTCCCCATTTTCAGTGTTATTTATTCCTGATATGTATGATTTTCATAATCTCAAAAATATAATTTTAATTTGTGAGTGGGAAGGGAAAAGTTCTTATTAGGAAGGTACTAGTGGGATGGCAGAGCCTGATGACAACATAGTATTTAAAAAGCCCCAAAACTCTTTCCAGGGACACTGTACCCCATAATCAGACTCCAGTGTATCCCCAAGGTGGAATCTATAGTTCTAGTTGCTCCTCATGGGGCTGCTAAAAAAAATTGGATCATTGGCAACTCATGCATATATACCCATCATTTGTCTTATTTTAATTTGAGATAGAAAAAGAAATCCATATTTCTAAAGGACTTTTGCACAGAGAGTGAAAACCAGCTAACCATGGAGAGAAAAAAAAAAGAGTTCTTAAAAACTTAAATTCCTCCTTTTTAAAAAGTAATATAAATATATGCCTTGAAAGATCCTGAGGGACTGAGTCTTAGAATTTGCCTTTGCTCAACTTGATCTTGGACCTGAACCCAGTGAAGCCTTTGAATCCATATTTGAAGTTGACAAACTCCATTCCTTCACATATCCGGCATATCTTTTTTAAAATATTACAGAGAACACAATAACAATATTTCAGCAAGAAGGATTGCTGGTTAAACTTGCAAAAAAGATGCATAAAAGGCAAAAGTAAATAAACAAGACAGAAACTTCAGGAAAAAAGAACTTTAAAAATAAATTGTGCTGCAAAACTACTTTTGCAATTACAGTGTCGTGTTTGGCCCCGCTATGTTTCAGAGGCACTGCGTTAATATAAACAGAATCGTCTAATGCACTTTTTCAACACAGTGTTTCCCAGCCAAGGGCTAGCACAAATTCATTCTACTGCTAGGTGCCGATGACACTTTGGTTTGCTTTACTGGCAACATTTTGGCAACGCATCCTATACTAAGAGGAAGGCTGGAAACCAAGCACATGACAAGAGCCAAATCCACTGTGTTACTTCTTTTCATGCTTCTTGGTTAATTCCCCCACGCCCAGTTGGAGGCTGCCCCGGCTGTCACTGGTTCTCTCTCCCCTCTGCTGGCTCTCCTGGGAGACTTGCTGCACAGCTTGCAAGATGGCATTCTGCACAATCTGTTTGCTGGCTTTCTGCAGCTTCACCTCTTCAGGCTCATTTCCAGGTTTCTCACCTAGCCAAAAATATGAAAGGGAGGTAAAAAGAACAAAATCAATTTCAGGAACTGTTACTTTGGAAAGGGCAGGCGGGATAGGTGAGAACTAAGAAGGTGCTAGAGTGGCCTGGTTAATTGCTACTGTCTCCCTTTCCATTTGTTTGCCCCAGTCGTGTGCCCAACATATATTCTCACCTTCTCAGAATCCTCTGCTGCCAGCAGGTGTCATGAGAATACAGTCCCGGCCAATTAGGACCTCTGGGAAAGTTCTGGAGAGAGATAAATTCATGCCTCTTTGGGCCTTTGACACTTACCCCTTCTTTCTATGCAGGATGCAGACATAATGCTTTTAGGTGCTGCACCCAAATTACAATAAGCATGGGGATGAAAGCCAACATTCTGGCCATGGCTGGGGAGAAAAAAAGAGTCTAGTTTTGAAAGTATCACTCAGCATCCACATCAGCCCTGGACCCTGTACTTCTGGACTTCTTTGTATGTGAGATAAATAAACTCCTTGTAGTTGAATCTGCCATTAGCCAGGTTTTATGTTATTTGCAACTGAATGTATGCCTAATCGATTTAATTTCACCAGGGCTGGAAAAGAATGGATTACTACTGAATCTGTTTTAGGCTCAACCCTGCTCCTATAATAACATCCTGAGGAATGAAGCCTTTTGTTCATCTGAATCTGTCCTCCATGACCTAGAACAGAGGTTGGCAAACTTTTTCAATAGAACCAGAGTGGAAATATTTTAGACTTGTGGGCCATACAGTCTCTATGACCCAACTACTCAGCTCTGCTTACTGTAGCGCTATCAACAATACATAAATGAATGCCTATGGTTTTGGTTCAATAACTCATTACTTAGAAAAAAGAGGTTGTGGGCCAGATTTGGCCCTTAGGCCATGGTTTGCCAACCCCTAGTCTAAGAATGGTGGGAATTTTCTAATTAGAAGGCAGGTAGTCTACCCATAATTGAGTCTTCTCTTCCTTATTAAAAACAAGACAAAACTTTGATTTTATTCAGGCAGCTATGTAAGTAGGTATAGCTAAGGTCTGGTCAATGAGGTGAAAGTTCATTTAGTAAAATATCTGGAAAAGGTCTTTAAAAGTAAATAAGTAGACAAAGGCCCTGTACCCTCTCCCCATCCCCTGTGACTTGACACAATGGCTCTCTCTACAGAGGCTTTTGTTAACCATGAGGGAATCTTTAGAATGGAAACCATTTTCAGGTATTTGCAGAGAAAAACTCAGAAAGAGCCTAAGAACCCAATGACCAAGAGCCACATATCAGTCCTTGGCTGCCCACTTTCAGGACTCTTTCATGTTCAAACAAAATATGTATCTTATTTCATGCACTGTTATTTTGGACTTTCTTTTATTATGCAGCACACTTATTGCTAACTCATGCATGGCAGAATGATCATGAATCTAACATTTGACTAAAGTGCAATCATGAAAATTTCAAATTCCACCTGCTTATATTTAGAGTGACAAATAGAATGGTCATCATTTGTTATTCAGAACCATCATTTCTGATGTTTCCTCTATTCAAATATGCTGCTGCCATGAAAATGTATTTAAAGTTGGGGGTTTTTCACCGGGATTGATTCATTGACAACAGAATGTATATACCCAGGAGAAAAACATCACATAAGAGAATACGGAGTCATTCCAGAAGACCAGGCAGCTCTTATCCCTTGAGACGGAGTTGTCAATTATTTAGCAGCATTTGTATCACTAGCACCATTTCCTGTGGGATTTACAGTTTAATGAACAAAGTAAGATGAATCTATTCAAAACCAAGGGACAATCCTCATCTCCCTCCCCTCAAAAAAAAAAAAAGAATAAAATGAACAATCTGCACCAAAGTAAGCAGAGAAAGAAGCAAAAGCTACAGTGTATAACAGATAGAAACTTTAAATTAGCTGAGAAGAATACTTCAAATATGCTCTGCAAAAAAAAAGAGTGAACAGTAATAATAAGGCTAGGGCACGATGATTTAGATTTTGTGCTTTGAATCACTTCAGAGCTGAGTCCGGGTTCTTTCTACCACTTTATAGACTTCCAATCTTCGGCAAGTCATTTAGACTCTGTAAGCCTGTTTGTACATCTGTCAAATGAGCAATTAGTATCTATTTTAGGGTAGTTGCTAGAAAATTAAGTGACATGACGTTTATTCAGCACTCAGTGTGGCTCCTGAGTACTTAGTGTCCACCACCATCTTTTGGTTAAGGCATAGACTCGGCTATTGTAACAAGGAAACTCAAAAATCCACCAGAAAACTCACACAAGAAAGTGATAATTATTGCCCTCTCTTGTAGCAGCCCAGAGGTGCTCTGGTGTGTAGGTGACCCTGCTCAACCAGGTTACCTAAAGGGTCTGCCTCCTTCTAGCCTATTGCTCTGCCATCTCCTACTATATTGACCTCATCTGCATGAATAGAACTGATTCACCAATATCCCATCTGGGGCTAGAAGGCAGTCAAAGGGCAAATGGAAGGTAGGTGATTTCCTTTAAAAGGATCATCATATAAGTCACAAACATCACTATGCTCACATTTCATTGGGGGAAACTGAGTTACAAGGCCACACCTGACCACATGGAAGGCTGGAAAGTAAGTTGCAAACTGGACAGCCATAAGGCCTCCTAAAACCAGGGAGGTTCTAACGCTAACACCAAGAAGCAATTACAGATTTTTTGAAATTACTTCTGTGGAATCGTCAATGCTAATTTGAAGAGGAAGAGTATAAATTTACAGCAGGTCATTATGATACCCAGGGAGCCCTGTCTACTACCACTATAGAGCATAAATGTGTAGGCAAACAGAAAAGTTTAAAAAGTTCCTGTTTGTGGGATGCCTGGGTAGCTCAGTGGTTGAGCATCTGCCTTCAGTTCAGGGTGTGATCCCAGAGTCCCAGGATTGAGTCCCACATTGGGCTCCCTGCGGGGAGCCTGCTTCTCCTTCTGCCTGTGTCTCTCTCTGCTTCTATCTCTGTGTCTGTTACGAATAAATACATAAAAGCTTAAAAAAAAGTTCTTGTTTGATCCTGGAAAGAGTATCTTAGCCAAACTACATATGTAGTACACATGTTCCTGCTGTAGAGCTATTTTTGTGCCTTTGGATGGAAGAAGGAAAAATGTAAGGATGAGAGTAAGCTGATTCCTTAACAGGAGAGAGAGAGAGAGAGAGAGAGAGAGAGAGAGAGAGAGAAACATTCTAAATTTAGCTGTGACCCAATATCTGACCTACATTATCATATCCTCATCTAACCACCATGAAGATAAATTGATTAAAAAGTCAAAGACAGCCTGTGCCATGCTGTCTAGAGTATCCCTTTGGTGACTTGCAAGATTGGTAACCCTCATGGCCCTCATCACCACATTGTTCTGGGTCATGAATATCTATCTGAAGAGAAGAGTATAGGACAAAAAGAGTGGCAACTAGCTGGGACAGAGAAAGTGAGGAATGAAAATGAGGGTAAAAGCCACGCACAGCACGTGGACAATAAAATCAAAACAAAACAAACAAGTAAACAACAACAATAACAACCAAATATATATAGAGAGAGAACCACAGAAGACCCCAATAGCCAAAGCAGTCCCGAGAAAGAACAAAACAGGAGGTATCACACATCCTGATTCCAAACTATATTATAAAACAAAAATCAAAACATGGGTACTGGCCTAAAAATAGACACACAGACCAATGGCACAGATTAAGAATCCAGAAGTAAACCCATGCATATGTGGTCAGCTAATATTTGACAAGGGAGCCAAGAATACTCAATATTTTCTCAGGAGAAAATACAGTATACATTCACTAAATGGTAATAGGGAAATGGAATAATCATATGAAAAAGAATGAAACTTGATCTCTACCTTACACCAGTCCCTGGATTAAAGACTTGAATACCTCAAACCATAAAACTCCTGAAAGAACATATGAAAAAAGCTTCTCAGCAACACCTTTTGGGATATGGCACCTAGAGCACAAGCAACAAAATCAAAAATAAACAAGCAGACTATCTCAAACTAAAAAGCTTCTGCACAGCAAAAAGAATGAAAAGGCAATCTACAGAAAGGGATGAACTATTTACAAATCATATCTCTGAAAAGGGTTAATATCCAAAATATATTTTAAAAAGTATACAACTCTATAACAAAAAACTATATAAATGGCCAACAGGTACATTAAAAGGAGGTCATCACTAATCATTAGGGAAATACAAGTCAAAACCACAATGAGATATCACTTCATGCCTGTTAGAATAGTAAGCATCAAAAAGACAAGGGATAAATGCTGGCAAGGATGTGGAGGAAAGGAAGCCTTGGTACAGTAGGAGGTTGTAAATTGGTGCAGCCATCGTGAAAAACAGTATGAAGATTCCTCCAAAAATTAAAAATAGAAATACCATATAATCCAGAAGCTCCACTTCTGGATTTATATCCAAAGGAAGCAAAATCATTATCTTGAAAGATGTCTAGATCCCCATGTTGATTGCAGCATAACTTAAAATAGCCAAGACTTGGAAACAACTTACGTGTCCATTGACAGATTAATTGGATGAAGAAAATGTGATATGTGTACACAGCATATGAAAGAAAAATGTTTATGCACTGATTGTGTATTTGGGGACACATGAATAATATAAGGCAATGGTTCAATGAAGGCTCTGGAATCAGAATAAATGGGCTTTAAATTTCTGTCCCCCAAACAAAATGGCCATGACTAGTTACTTAATCTTTAAATCCTCAATGTCCCTATATGTAAAACAGGGTCCTACCATTTGTGACAACATGGACAGACCTGAGGGCATCGTACTAAGTGAAGTAAGTCAGACAGACAAAGACAAATACTGTATGATCTCACTTCCATGTGGGATCTAAAAAAGAAAGAAAGAAAGAAAGAAAGAAAGAAAGAAAGAAAGAAAGAAAGAGAAAGAAAGAAAGAAAGAAAGAAAGAAAGAAAGAAAGAAAGAAAGAAAGAAAGAAAGACAGGAAAAACCAAACTCATAAGAAAAAGAGCTCAGGGGGCACCTGGGTGGCTCAGTGGCTGAGCATCTGCCTTTGGCTCAGGTCGTGATCCCAGAACTCTGGGATCGACCCTGCATCGGGCTCCCTGTAGGGAGCCTACTTCTCCCTCTGCCTGTGTCTCTGCCTCTCTCTGTCTCTCATGAATGGATAAATAAAACCTTAAAAAAGAAAAAAGAAAGAAAAAGAGCTCAGAATTGTGGTTACCAGAGGTGGGGGATAGAGGGTAGAGGAGCTGGATGAAGGTGGTCAAAATGAACAAACTTCCGGTATTAAGACAGAAAAGTAAATAAAGAGGAAATTTTTTTTTCTTTTTTTCCCTTGTGTCTATATGAGATTATGAATGGTAATCACTTCATAATAGATGCAAGTGAAGTTATTTAAAATTAGGCAATTGGCCACCTACAACATGTAGGTGGTTCATTAATTTCAAGTAAATTTAATTCATGTAAGTAAATGGCAAGACTCTGAGGAGGATTTCTCTGGTTGGTTCTGCCTCCCCTCGGGTCATAGTATAGTTTTTCACACAGTGCTTTTATCAGGGGTCTCAGCCAGGATGTTCTCGAACACCCTATCCTTTCAAGTGAATGCCAGAGAAGCACCAGGCAGTTATTATATTGGATCTATACCCTAAACTTTTACAGTGATCTCTGTCATTTCTATTTCAATAAAGCTGAAAGGAAAAAAAAAAGGTAAATCACAGATACACCACTCTCTTTCACCATACACAAAGATAAACTCAAAATGGATGAAAGATCTAAATGTGAGACAATATTCCATCAAAATCCTAGAGAACACAGGCAACACCCTTTTTGAACTCGGCCACAGCAACTTCTTGCAAGATACATCCACGAAGGAAAAAGAAACAAAAGCAAAAATGAACTATTGGGACTTCATCAAGATAAGAAGCTTTTGCACAGCAAAGGATACAGTCAACAAAACTAAAAGACAACCTACAGAATGGGAGAAGATATTTGCAAATGACATATCAGATAAAGGGCTAGTTTCCAAGATCTACAAAGAACTTATTAAACTCAATACCAAAGAACCAAACAATCCAATCATGAAATGGGCAAAAGACATGAACAGAAATCTCACAGTGGAAGACATGGCCAACATGCACATGAGAAAATGCTCCGCATCACTTGCCATCAGGGAAATATAAATCAAAACCACAATGAGATACCACCTCACACCAGTGAGAATGGGGAAAATTAACAAGGCAGGAAACCTCAAATGTTGGAGAGGATGCGGAGAAAAGGGAACCCTCCCGCACTGTTGGTGGGAATGTGAACTGGTGCAGCCACTCTGGAAAACTGTGTGGAGGTTCCTCAAAGAGTTGAAAATAGACCTGCCCTACGACCCAGCAATTGCACTGTTGGGGATTTACACCAAAGATACAGATACAATGAAACGCCGGGACACCTGCACCCCGATGTTTATGGCAGCAATGTCCACAATAGCCAAACTGTGGGAGGAGCCTCGGTGTCCATCGAAAGATGAATGGATAAAGAAGATGTGGTCTATGTACACAATGGAATATTACTCAGCCATTAGAAACGACAAATACCCACCATTTGCTTCAACGTGGATGGAACTGGAAGGTATTATGCTGAGTGAAATGAGTCAATCGGAGAAGGAAAAACATTACATGGTCTCATTCATTTGGGGAATATAAATAATAGTGAAAGGGAATAGAAGGGAAGGGAGAAGAAATGTGTAGGATATATCAGAAAGGGAGACAGAATATAAAGACTCCTAACTCTGGGAAAAGAACTAGGGGTGGTGGAAGGGAGGAGGGCAGGGGGTGAAGGTGAATGGGTGACGGGCACTGAGGGGGGGCACTTGACGGGATGAGCACTGGGTGTTATTCTGTATGATGGCAAATTAAACACCAATAAAAAATAAATTTATTATTAAAAAAATCATAGATACATACTGTGTGTTAGACTCTCTGGCATGCAAGGAAAGATATCCTTCTGCTAGTTTAAGTTGGGGGGCTTCTTGGGGTGTGATTACCATGAGGAAACACATGTCTTAGCTGGACATCTTAGAAATATTTGGCTGAGTCTCATAGTACAATTCAGAAATTGGAGTCATCCAATATAACCCCAATAATTGGATTATCTAGATTATTCTCTGCTGTTAGAGAGTTTCAGCTGTCTGCCCGCAGAACTCCCTTTCTTCCCAAGTCACAGCATTTACTTACCCTTGTTTCTGTTTATTCATGACTTAAAGTGCTTCATGATTTTACATACTGCCTTCTTTCTGAGAGCTTTTCAGTTAAGGTTCTGCGGGTAACTGCCTAATTCTTGACATAGCATCAGCTGAAATTCCTGAGAAGGAAACTGAAAGACTCAGCATACTACCACTATCCCTGAAAAACACAACTTTCATGCTAGGTCCCCTCCTAGGCCAGCCATAGACTGAATGCGGGGCTCATTCTGGCCCAATCAGCTGTGGCCTCAGAGTTTGGATCAAGAGGTGATAACCATCTATGTATGAGGAAGGAACCACCTAGAACTCCATCATGGGCAAGGTGCTAAGGGCAGAGCAGTCCCTCACAGGATTGGCCCCATCCTGTATAGTAACTGGTGTTTCTATGACATTCACTTGAAAGGATAGAGCATTCAAGAATATCCTAACAGAGACTCTTAATAAAAGTAGAGTGTGAAAAGTGCATTATGACCCAACAGGATGCAGAACCAACCAAAGAAATCCTCAGAGTCTTGCCATTTACTTACATGCATTACATTATTTGAAATTAATGAATCACCTACATGTTGTAGGTGGCCAATTGCCTAGTTTTAAATGATGCAAATGTCCTCTAGCCTAATTAGCATTTACAAAATCATTCTGGTATTTCACAAAAGATGATGAATCGACTTAATTAGCTTTCAACTCTAAATGCCCAATATAAATACATCCAAGTCAAAAATGTGATGTAACTAAATTTATCTTCAGTGTCTTTCCACCTCGAATCATTACTCACCTACACGTGTCCACGCGCCCACACACTCAGAGGCACACACAGGCATCCCCGCGGTCATGCTTCCCTGTGACACCCAGTTTACTCCATGGGGACCAGCCTTCTGCAGATAACACTGAGCTCAGCAACCCTCCTCCGCTCCTCAGAGCTTGCTGCTCCATATGTCATCCTCACTTGCCCCAGTGGAACTTGTCTGGAACTCAATGCAATATGGTTAATAATTGGTCTTAATTCTTTATTTGTATCCATTAAAACCGTGCTTCCAATGACCATAGGAAGATCCTTCTGGTAAAAATTTCCAGTTTTCTCCCTCTAATAACCTAAGTGCCATTGGCCTCTATTACATTAACCCTATTAGATTCCAGTGAGGTGTGTTTTAGGAAAGGTCAGTGTTCTCATTTTGAGGCAGAATCTGATTAATGATTTTCCTTCTATCAGATCAATTTCCTTTGACACACAGAAAGTGTGGCAGAGGTTGTATCATAAGCAGCATCTGTATCTCTGGTATCTCCTCACTGGGTTACTAACTATGCAAATTATAGAAGTCCCTCTCAGGCAAGATAGGGTTCCATCACCACTGCCTGCCCATACTCTCCAAAGCACAGTGTTGCTAATGGTGACCATGGACCATATTTTTTATCTTCCCCTCTCATTGCTTGAGACTATCAGGACAGTGTTATCATTCATCAATGACTAGCATGTGGAACACAGAGACAAGAACTAATTCTGGTCCTTTTATTAATGGAATGATAGTCTATTTTCTGGCTCTAAGTACAAGAATTTTCCATGAAGGACCAGATGTTAGCTCTCACTCATTTATGCCAACTGCTAACGAAGCTGTCCTGGCTGCCCTGCTTTGCCACTGAGCAAGCTGAAGTTATATGACTTCAGCAATGGAAAGTCACAGCCTCTAAGCTTCCAGCTTGCTGCTAACACCACCAAACCAGCGCTGCTTTCCTGTGCACCATAACCAAATCAGAAGCAGCATTTGGGGGTTTCTAGAAGGTAGATGTGAGAATCAGAAGGCAAGACAGGTATTGGCAGGTATAGGACACCTCTAAGTCACATTTGAGCAATGCCCCACCAATGCCACCATCACCCACATCAAAGCAAGAACAGGGCATGAAGAAACACAACTGACTGTGCCTGCAGTGGTCAGGCTGGTCATTTTATAATGAGGCAAGCTACTCTCATAAACTATACAGAGCTCTTTATTGAATTGTCCCATAGAGCAAGAAGAGATGAAAGATATTTATTGAGTATCTACATGCAGGGTCCTGTGGAGAGTGACATAGGCCACTAGGGCAAAGCATTTCATTGATGTGTGCATTCATTTCTAAACAAATTACGGAGCACTTACTATAAAGCAAATGCTAGATTAGGTATAAGAGATTAAAATGTTGAGCAAAACAGTCACGGATCCTGCTTTACTGGTGTTTACAATACAGTGGAAGAGTCAAGCTTTGATCAAATAATCAAACAGGCTTATCATTTCGAGCCAGGGCACATGCTGTGAAGGGGCATGGTAGGCATTACAAGGGAAACTGATCTTGTCTGGGATCAGGGAATGATGCCCAGGCAGGGGGATTCTGAAGTAAACAAGGTATTAACCAATGAAATGAAAGTGGCAGGAACAGGACGGGGAGAACATGTCATGCAGGAAGATCAAATCCATGTGGAAATTCACCAGTGTGTGTGGGACAGAGCCCTGTGGGGAACTGAGAGCAGCCTCAGGGGCCAAGTGCCTCTTGGGGGAAGGGGGCTCTAGAGACAGTGCCTAGGAAAGTGGGCCAGCCAGACAGTGCCTAGGAAAGTGGGTACAGCTGCACTGTACCACCAAATCTGCACCACACATGGTAGCTGGAGACGCCAGAGGGGAGTTATAAAACCGAAGTGGGAACACATGGGGTTTGGAGCAGGTCTAGAAAGACAGACTGGATTTGGAAAGGCCAACAGGAAAAGGAAGGGAATTCTTTCCCTGGCCTCAGAGGGCACAACAGACAGTTGACTCACTGACTCAGTGTCCTCAAAAGCTTTTATCTTGCAGAGCCACCTCATTATTTTAGAACATAATTTAACTTATACGACTGGGTTGCCATGTGTTATTTTTAGGACAGCCATAAGGAATAGTGTCAATAAAACTCGAAAAGGAAAAGACCATTTTAAATTAGAAATCAAATTTGAGTGTGTTGGCCAAGACGAAGGTAATTTTGAAAAAGAACAACAAAGGAAAAAAAATTTACCAGCTATCAGTACCAATTATCAGTAACAATTCTCAAAGTGTGATATTGATATAGGAATAGAAAAATCGGCCAATGAAATAGAACGGGAAGTCTAGAAACAGCCTACATATTCCAGGTCACCTGATCTATAATAAATATGACACAGCAGTGCAGTGGGGAAAAGATGGTATTTTCAGGCAATGGAGTGGAGGCTGATAGTTATTCATGAGGGAAAATAGGGAGCTTTGGCTACCTCACACTATACATAGAAAATCACTTCCAGGTGGACTTCATATCTACATTTGAAATGTAAAAAAAAATCTGAAGCTCAGAGGTTTTTTAGGAGAGTGAAGTTACTCTGTCACTATAATGGCAGATACAAGTTATTTTACATTTTTTTAAAGCCCTAGAATGTACAACACCCAGAGTGAACCCTAATGTAGACTATGAACTGTGGATGGTTATGATGTGTTGATGTAGGTTCAGCAATTGTAACAAATGTGCTACTGTGGTTCAGGATATTGATAATGAGGGTAGGTTGGAGAGGGTAGGAGAGATATGGGAAGTCTCTGTTTTTTCCCCCTTAAATTTGCTGAGAACCTAAAACTGCTCTAAACGAAAACAGTCTTTAAAAGATGATCAAGCATTTAGAAGAAAATATAAAAGGGTATCTTTCTGATGTGGGAGTAGACAAGGATTTTGTAACAGAACACAAAAAGCAGCGACCATAAAGGAAAACATTGATAAATCAGACTATACTAAACCAAGTGTTTTTTATCATGGAAATAGAGCCACAGGAAAAGGCTTCCTACTTTTGACAGGAAGTCGAGGTGAGGAAAATGTGAAATGCCATCTTGGAGATGCTTTAAGTATTTAATTTTCTGAATACTTGGATAACAAATTCTCAACCAAGACTGGGTTAAGAGTTCAGAGACACCCACAAAGCTGTTCTGACCACCACACAGATTTCTGCCAACCTTAGCTACGGGCTTCCCTCCTTTCACCCCAAAAGACTAGGGAAATGAAATTTCTCCCCAAATCCCTCGTTTCTTGCAGTCAGTAGAAGCTCTAGAATTTCTATGAAGGAAGGATTAAGGAACAGCAATCCAGAAGAAGGGGAAAAGAAGAATTTTTCCTGAATCTAGGGCAAACGCAGCACCTTTTACAGGACTGATAAAATGTCCATTTGCCATATCAAACAACAACGGGTGGGAAGGAAGAGATGGGGCCACCCTGTGACAGTGATTGCCTGTCTCCTCACCTTTTCTAACCAGCTCACTTCTGCAGAGCAGGCGTGTCACCCAGTGTCCGCTCTCCCCTCCCAGAGCCACCAAACCAAGCCCAAACTCCTGGCTCCTGCATTCCTTGCCCAGGGATATGCCACATACGTGGGGGCAGTTCCTCCCAGACAGCGACTCTGGAAATCTGGGAGTCAGGTGTTAAGGGAACAGAGGAAAGGAGCACCATGTGAGCCTCTGTCTTAAAGAAAGTGACAATACTAGATCTGAATAGATAGCAAAATAAATCTTGGAACCCAGGGGATCATGTGCTCTCTTCCCACATTCCGAACTGGATCTTTGCCCCTAGGCAAGTACTACCATCCCCAGGGCTCAGCTTCCAGTTCACCACCTCCCCAGCTGGGCCACGGTTCAGTTCTGCAGCCTCTGCTGCCCCTTGGTGGCGACTCCTAGCATTGCCACAGACCCAGGACAGACAGCCTTCCGGAGGGTGCTGTGTGCCCTGGTTCCTGGATAGTGTGTGGGGGTGGGGGAAATCCTTGACTCATGATACAGGACTGGTTACTTTATAAGACACACAGAATAACTAGCACATCCATGCTAGTTTCTGATCACAAAAACTTTCATGAGGCCATTTACAGATTTGTCCTCCCAAGAGTTCTGGAGCAGCTGGAAACACAGTCCAGAGGTTTCCCATCCTCATTCAGATGAAAATTGCTTGACTGAATTACCAGATCTCTTAACTATTTAAGGAAAGATTCTGAGTTCCTAGGCAAAACTAGCCACAAGCTCTCCCTTCCTACCCATCTGGGAAAGGGAGGGAGGAAAGGAAGGATGTGATTTTAAAGGAACCCTAAAAGACAAAGACAAAAACTCTTCTCCCATCCTCCTCCCTAACATGAATAAGATAATCCTCACAATCACCTTTTTCTGCTAAAGAAGGAATCAAATTCCCACCTGCAACAAGTCATCAGAAAGTACAAGTCTAGAACTTAACTAAATAATCTCTCAAAAGTATTTCCTCACCCTTGGAGAATCTAAGTGTATAGCAAGAGTCCCTGGGGGCTAACTGGAGAAAATTACACTCTGACATACAGTAAAATCTTGTCTATTCTCCTTAAAGAGCAGCTCCCAACCTTTTGAAGATGATGCCTTTGCAATGTCAAAATATTTCACATATCCCCTCGTCTGACAATGACAAAAAGAGGCCATGAATTCAGCAGTGCTTTTAAGATGAATTTGAATGTTATTAATCACAACAGCCTCCACATCCATTTGAAAAATTGCAGGAGTTATGTGAGACTGTGTATTCCAACCACAGAAAGAGTGCAGTGCCAATGTGCCATCCTGTCTCCTGAAACAGCTACTCAGCTCCCAGGGTCCCTCTTGGTCCCACATCAGACTAGTGCTGCTAGAAGCAATACCAGGCAGGCAGATGTTACCATCAATTCCCAATGATGGAATGCAGACAGAGCCGAGAGCATGGGGCAGAACTAGAAGCCTTCTACCAGCTAGCCTCAAATTCTCCCCTCTCCCAAATGGTCGCTTGGGAAACATCTATTCAATGTCCAAATGTGTCAGGTTTGCACAAGACAGACCAACTTTTCACCTTCAGGAAGGAAACAATGACTACGATTTTTCAGAGTTTTTAAGGACCACAAAATATTTGAAGACTTAAAAGATTAACAGAAATTGAGAATCAATTCTCAGTTTTTTAAGTGGAAGAGTATGGAGTCTCCCCCTTGGGGCCCCACTCTGTAAGTCCCAGAGCTGAGACTAGAACCCAGGCTTTGTAGACCTCACCATGGCACATTCCAGCTGCTGTCTACTCTGCAAGAAGGCAAGGATTCAGCAGCCATTAAGAGACCCCAAAGACTATTCCCTTCTCTGCACAAAATGGAAGACACATAAACATATGCCCTCCTTTCCTAATTGCTTCCTTGGCCTCCCATTTGCATTTAGAATGAAAGCTCAACCTCTTATCATGGCCTTCATGGCCAGACACCTGTCTCAGGTCCAACATCACACCGTCCCTCCTCTCACTTGGCTTTGTATTCAGCTCATCACAAACAACATCTAGTTTGAAAGTATGAATAGCCTAGTGGGCCCTACTGTGTGTCTTGGCCTGCTCAGGCTACTATAACATAAACACCATGGACTGCGTGGCTTACACATCAAATGTATTTCTCACATTCTGGAGGCTAAGAAGTCCAAGATTAAGATGCCAATGGATTGGGTGTCTGGTAAGGGTCAGATTTGTGGTTCACAGATGACCCTCTCCCTGAGTCTTCACATGGTGGAAGGACCAAGAGTTCTCACTGGGTTCTCCTTTCTAAGGAACTAACCCCATTCTTGAGGGCTCCATCCTCATGACCTAATCACCTCCCAAGAGCCCCACCTCCTAATTCCATCACCTTGATGGTTAGGATTTCAACATAGGAATTTGGGGATGACACACACATTCAGTCCATAACACTGTGGGAATTTTGGCAAGCTATTTTTCCCCTATAAGATGCAGACAATAATAGCACCTCCATTATAGGATCATTCTGATTAAAGAAGTATTTGTAAAGTGCTTGGAGCCAAGATTTAAGAGAAGCAGTACCCAAGTGCCTATTAAAATTTTTTTTTATAAATGAAAAGTCTGGATCCACGTGGTTTCCAAGCAGCCCTCATCTAAAAGGTAAAACAACTACACATGGATTCAACTATTGTGGCCATACTGCATTTAGCTTCCTGACATTAGTACCGAGAAGAAATCCTTCCACAGGCAACACCTCCTCCAAAGCCTCTCCTTAAGAATCTGCAGCTGCCAGAAATGCAGCCCAACACGTCCCATCTGCTGATCACATGCCTGTGCTTGGTGTCCACCTTCCTGGCCAGGGCATCGGCTCCCTAGGGCACGAGCCCCATCTGTCTTGCTCAGCACTCTGTCCCCAGGACTGAGCACAGCAATGACTCACAGTGGACACTCAGAAGTGGTGCAAAGAATGATGATTGCACTAGTTTTCCAGTTTCCTGTTCTAGCTTTCTCTCCCTTTTTCTCTGTGCTCCCATTAATTTATTCCTCTTGGCCTCTTTTGCTGCTCCTCTGCAATTAGAGTTTGGGAGGAAACAGCTGAAGAGATGCTCTTTTGGTACCAGCTCAGACCCTCCATGTGAACAAGAGTGCAGAAAGCAGCCTAGAGTAAGAATATCAAAAAGTCTGCTCCAATTTCCAGGTCACAGAGAACTAGGACAATCAGCATTTAGAAACTTTACAATAAGGTCATATCTCTTTTCCTATCTCCCTGTTAAACTTCATCATTTCCTGTTTTGCATACCTACAAGCCCCTCCAAGGATCAATTTTCAGCTCCCTCCTTTTGATATCAACTGCTTTTTAGAATAGGCAACATGATAACAACCCCCCTTCGTGGGATCCAGTGATGTTTCCAGGTGATTCAACTCCTTTGGCTCTTTGCCATGCAAACAGTCTCCATGTTTATAAACTCCCTGAACCCTGCACATCTCGGGTCCAGACTCTTGGAGGCTGTGTAGCCATCCATTTGTGCTGAGGAAGCCCCAGTCCTAGAGGCACCAAGTGTGACTCCCACCTCTGGGCCACCCTGAGTTCGTCTGAACAAGCCTTGACTTTGTCAGATTTAAATCATATAATACAGGTGAAATGGGTAACACATGAAACATTTGGTTCGTTTCTTTAAAGCAGAGGAATGAGGAGACAAGTCACCATTGTGTCATCTACAAATTGGACAAAGACATATACAACTCCTTCTTCAACCATGAGTTTCCTTGGGCGAAATTCTACTATATGTAGCTTTTCTTTTATTACACCTTTTTTTTTATGTAACCGTAAGAATCTTGGCTTTCTTTACTGTGTTGGGGTTAATTAGAAAAAAAGAACAGGTGGCTGGAAATAGAAAAGGAAATGAAGAACAAGATCAGATGTTTTGTCTTTTTTTCTTTTCCAGTGATATTTCAGAAGGAGAAAGAAGCTGAAGGAAAATAAACCCAGACTTCAGGAGTGTGTGTTCTTAGAGCTGTGTGACAGGAGGCTAATCTCCTGGTCTCTCCCTGTGTCTTGGGGAGTTACGGCTGCCAGCACCAAAAACTCCAAGTCAGAGCACAGCATCAGTACAGAGCATCCATCTAAGATCCCATAGGAGATAAAAAGAAGAAAGGGAGGAAGGAGAGGTGGAGTCAGGAGGAAATAAGAAACAGTATTTCAAAGGATGCAAATCAGGGATCCCTGGGTGGCGCAGCGGTTTGGCGCCGGGATCGAATCCCACGTCGGGCGCCCGGTGCATGGAGCCTGCTTGTGTCTCTGCCTCTCTCTCTCTCTCTCTCTCTCTCTCTGCGTGTGACTATCATAAATAAAAATTAAAAAAAAAACAAAGGATGCAAATCATATAAAATCAAATGATATGCATCTAATTGAAATTGTAGATAGTGCCTTTGAAAGTTTCTAGCAAGCAAACTATAGTAAATAGAAATTAATTATACAAGACACATTATAACCAGTTTAAGATGTAAGGCTTCACACTGGTATACTTTTTATGAGGTAACTCTCACTTTTGCCTTATTTAGTGAAAATAGTATAAGTGCATGGGCTAGCACAGATAGATTTATACCCTACCATTCCTCTCATCTTATTTTTTTTATGAAATCTCAATCCTCAGCCACAAATTCTTCCGCCATAATTTTTTAGTTTGTTTAACCAGTGATTCCATATGAGAACTAAGAATTGGCAGCGTCTCTGAGGCCACTGAGTCCCCTCTCCAAACACATCCTCTCCTTCCTACTAAATTTAAGTAATCTCCCAAATTTTCTGATAATCATTCTCTTGCTTTTCCTTAACATTTGGCTACATAGTGTTACCCACAGCTCTAGTTTGATCATTTCCATTGCTATACAGCATCCCATTTAATGACCAGATCAAAATGTTTATTCTCCTACTAATAGCACTTGGCTCGATTCCAGTTTTACACTATTATGAATGATTCTGGTGCAAACATTCTTGATTTTTGTCTAATAAGGCACATTCACAAGAGTTTCCAAGACCATGAAGCAGGAGTAGACTTCTGGGTTATAGAGAATAATCATGCTCAAATTCCCTAAGCATTGCCAACTTGTTATCCAAAGGAGTTGTACATGGGACGCCTGGGTGGCTCAGAAGTTGAGCGTCTGCCTTCGGCTCAGGGCATGATCCCGGGGTCCGGGGATCCAGTCCCACATCAGGCTCCCTATGGGGAGCCTGCTTCTCCTTTTGCCTATGTCTCTGCCTCTTTGTGTCTCTTATGAATAAATTTAAAAAAAAAACCTTAAAAGAAAGGAGTAGTACAAATTTACAATCCCTATAGCTAGGAGTATTCCCACTGTTCAAAATCCTGGTCAAAACAAAACAAAAAAATCCTGGTCAATACCTAGTATGTGTCTTTTTTGTTTTTTTAATACCAACCTGGTAAGCATGAACTTTTATCTTTTGAAAAAAAATGTTTATCTTCTGGATTTAATTTGCATGTCCCAGATACCTAACGAGTTTGAGCATCTTTTCTGAGATCATCATGATTTCCCCCTTTTATGAAGCACCTATTCTATTTACCTTCTCACCCATTTTCCCACTGAGTGGTTTTCCTTTTCTTTATTGTCTTGTGTATATTCTAGATACAACCACTTTGTCAGTTATATGTGCAGGGAATATCTTCTCCCTCTTTGTGGCCTTTTTCTTTTTCCTCTTAATTGTGTGTGGTTCACTTACTGAACAGAAGTTGTTTATTTTAAGATAGTCAAATCTATCTTTTTTTTTCTTTTTTTCATTTCTGTTCAGTGATTTCTTTTGTGGTCTGAACTCACTCCTGAGCTCAGCAAGTTGTTTTTGGTGAGGGGAAACATGAGTGAGAAGCCAAAGCATTTTTCTTTCAGTGTGTTTATTATTTCTTTAGAAAAAGGAAGGCACAAGCATTTCATTTTGCTTTTGTCATTGAGTGGAATGTACTAATCAGAACAGGGTTCTAGAATATAGGATAAAGGCCACGCATGAGAAGGAAACTTTCAAGAAATTGTGCAGTTCAGCTATATCTTGAAAAGTGAGCCAGAAAAAATAAGTGTGGCAGATAAACAAGGCAAGAAAGTAGGGTTGTTAATTGGTTGATACTATTTTAACCACAAGAGTGATGGTAGCCAGAAATCCCAAAAGGAATAATAAAGTATGGTAGAGGATCCAAAGCAGACTGCTTTATAGCACTGAGGTCTGCCTTGGCACAGGACCCCAACTTATAGTAACCAACTTATAATGAGGATAGTCACAAGCAGATGAAGGAAACAGTCATAAAAGATGGAGCCATTCAAGCTTGGGGAGATCTGAGAGGCGGTTGTGCCATGGACTAAAAACAATATATTATGTCAAAACAATAAGGAAAGGATTTATGTGTAAAAGGGCTAAATTGAGTCTATGCACTCTAAAGAGATGTTAGGGACTCAGGTCAAAGTGAGCGAAAATAACAAATTATGTAGTTTCACAGCTACACTGTCTCACCTGGCCTCTTTACCAGCAGCTTCTCTTAGAAAGAAACCCCAGGAATCAGGAACCCAGGGCTAGCACAGGTGGGTCTCAGCTCTTGGCCCGTGTGTAAGGAATCAGAACAAGATGGCAATCCCTTGCTCTGTGGCTCTGTCTGCCTTTGCCCTGAAAGGTTGGGTCTGCAAGATGACCCAATGCCACATGGAGTTATTCAAACATTTATTGAGCATCTATTATGTCCAGGCAATGTGCTAGGCATTAGGGATATTGAGATAATCTACTGGCACTTGAGATATTCATTGAAGACATGAGATATGATCTGGTTCTATGAACAAGCCTCTTAACCCCTTAGCCTGGTTTAACTCATCTTACAAATTCCCGTAGAAATGTCTTCCCAGCTAGATTTCATTGGATGAATATGAGGGTAAAAATTTATAAAATTCAAATGTATGAATGTGATGTATACATATTACATCACTAATATATTTATAGATAAGGCTGATGGGCTTCTTTCAAATTCTGCCATGAGTTCAAAATTCTTGTATTTCAGAGTTTTGTCTTTAGAAAGGCCTGAAGAGGACGTAAAGAAGAAAGGACTTCCTCTTTGTACTGGCACAGGCAGTACAAAGAGAATGAAGTAATAAAGAGGATGACCTGGTACAGGAGAGACCAGCCTGCAGGCAGGTCATTGAGCACCTGGTTGATTTGTGGTTCTCAAACTCTGGCAACGTAAGCACCACCGGGGTTAATAGTTATAGCAATGACTATGGGATGCAGCTTAGAAATTTACATATTTAACTGTGACTACAGGTAATTCTAATAGAGATTTCACGTCGGCTGCCCTGTTATTTAAAGCTCACCTTCAGCCTATGCCTACAGAGCATGAGGAAACTAAATGAATAAGTGACCATTTCACAATTTATTTAATTAAAGGGGACAATTGAGCAGATGACACAGGCTCCAGAGTGCAAGATGGCCTTTTCCATTTACTAAATTAGCTAACTGCCAAATCTGTGCTATACTTTGGGAAACAAATCAGCCTTCAACAAGATTTTAATCTTAATTTCAAAATCCTATTACTTCATCTACCCTCTCTCTAGGTCTCAAATTGGAGTTCTGAAATTAGCATCATTTTCAGGGCTTTCCTTTTTCATTATAGTTTAATTTGTCAAAGGACTCAGATTTATTGACAATATAAAAAACCTTTTGCTGAGGGAAAATGGAGCTGCTTCTGTAATTTTTGGATCACTGAGAGATGGAAATAAGTGAAAAATACTCAAAGTCTACTGTGTTGTGAGGCCAAAGGCATCATTGGCCAGGAACACTCTTCAGAAAAGAAGTTCTTATTTATGGAAAATTTGCCTCTGAGATTTTATATATATATATATATATATATATATATATATATACACTCTAAAGTCTTTGTATGTTAAAGTCATATTGTCTTCTTGGCAGCCTTCAAGGTATTTCTTTCAATACTTGATTGGAGTTAAACAGTATGAATTAAAGTGGGTTCCAAGAAGTAAGAAAATTAGAAGACCCATTTCCAAATCTCATGAAACATTCACAAGTAAATCAATGTAGAACATTTGCAAATGATAAAAAAGAAATGCTGGCAGATAATGTTATCAATATGTGCTTAGAAGGCTGAACAATATGACTTATTATCTTTTGGATCCATCTGGTAGGCTTATGTGAGTCACATAATGTACTGGGCAGTTTATTTTAAAAATCCAATATTACAACAATTATGCCTTTTTAGAAAACAGGGGGATGTAATCCTTACTATCAGATGAACAGAAGAAAAAAAAACATTATGCATTTGAATACATATCACAAGCAGTGATTGCACCTATACAGAAGTCCCTCCTTTACCCATGTTTTCACTGTCCACCGTTGCCCACAGTCAACCAGGGTCTAGAAGGCAGATGGTCCTCTTTTTTTTTCTTTAAGATTTTTTTTTTTAAGTAATTACTACACCCAGTATGGAACTCAAAATCACAGTCCCAAGATCAAGAATCCCATGCTCTACTGACTGAGCCAGCCAGGTGCCCCAGGTGGTCTTCTTTCTGATGTATCCTCAGAAGGTCAATAGTAGCCTAATGATGCATCACAATGCCCACATCATTCACATCTCTTCATTTCATCCTATAGGTACTTTACTATCTCACATCATCAGAAGAAAAGTAGATACAGTATAATTTTTCAAGAGAGAGAAACCACAGTCACATAACTTTTAGTACAGTTTATTGTTACAGTTGTCATATTTTATTTTGAGTTACTATTGTTAATCTCTTACTCTGCCTAATTTATAAATCAAACTTTATCATAGTTATGTGTGTATAGGAAAAAACATGGTGCATAGAGTTTGGTACTATCTGTGGTTTCAGGCATCATTGAGGGTCTTGGAACGTATCCCCCATGGATAAAGGTGGGGGAGGACTCCTGTATTTGGAAAATATTCTCTAATCATGTGCAGACAACCTAGATCAAGATGAAAAAGGATGGTGAAAGAAAACCTCAAACTCATATTTCAATTTAATATGCACATGGAGGGCAGCCCTGGTGGCTCAGGGGTTTAGCGCCACCTTCAGCCCAGGGCCTGATCCTGGAGTCTGGGGATCAAGTCCCACATCGGGCTCCCCACAAGGAGCCTACTTCTCCCTCTGCCTGTGTCTCTGCCTCTCTTTCTCTCTGTGTCTCTCATGAATAAATACATAAAATCTTTAAAAAAATAAATAAAAGGCTATTTCTTTAAAAAAACAAATAACATGCACATGGATATGATTTTATATAAAATCATGTTACCTTGAGGAAGAGAGTGAGGGATAAGTTAATTAATAGCAAGGTGATAAAAGTTGAAAAATATACTCTATCAGTACCTTTCCAGCCCATTAATTGGATAATTTCAACCCATCATTTTAACCCATACAACTCATACTATACAGATACTATACAGCTGGTGTCTCTCATATGTTTATTCTAATCCCCCACCCCAGTAGGTAAACAGAAATATGGATCAGTGCAAGTGTCCCTTAAAGAAGAAAGATGAACCCAGCAAAACATGCCATTGAAATGTTTCAAACTGTGTGTTGTACTTATCAAGGGGAGATGCCATCCAAGACTTTAATTGGTGCATAATACGAACAGATAAAATGGATCATCAGCCACTGGTTCCACCCCAAACTCAGCTCATAACTGGAGAGTGGCCAGGCCTGCCCGGCAGACACCTGTTAACACTCCAAGGGTGACAAGGAGTAGGTTGCAAGAAGAAACAGCAGCCACGACAAAGCACTTCACTTCCTGGTGTCCTCTGTGTAATTCTACTATGAACTCAAACTCTGAAAATCAGTAGAGAATAATAACATTTTGGAGCTGTATCCAGGTTTTAGATTAAGCAGACATGAGAGTTTTCAAAGATGAGACGCCAAGCGTTCTGATTTGAGCTCTTGTTCTCCCTTCATGCCGCCCTTAAGTCAGATCAAAGGAGCTTCACCTACACATCCAACGAAATCCTTCAAATATAAGCTAAGGATATCTATAGGCTGGTCTCTCTACGTAAAAGAAAGGTGTTACACAGGAAGAGCAGATACAGGCCTCATGTCTCTCCACTCCTCTTTCTAAGGCTGGTACTGCCAAGCCTTTGTGTCACTTGTTGTAAGTGAGCCTGGCTGACCCTCAGGAACCTTCTCCACTCAGTGCTCCAAACAGCCCTTGCCAATGAACCGATCCTCATAGAAAAGAGCCAGCAGTTTCAAGGCACAGAACCCGCACGAGGCTGAGAGACAACCAGCATCGTCACCAGGCCACCGAGTAACTTTGACAATTCACTTGACTTACCTGCCTCAAGCTTCCCTTTCTGAAAAGGAAATTCTAACATTCAACATTCCAAAACGTGCTGTGCAATGACCCTGATAAACTATTACTTTCACTGCTTTTGAACTATCTGATCTTTAGCAAATTAATCAAAAGTAGGCAGTTTCCAGAAAGATAATAAGCATCTATTGGTGAGAAGGCTCCCTAAACTAAACAACAAATTACCTACTAATTGTTATATCGTTGTCTATGTGTAAGCTCCTCTCCAATTCATCATTATATTGCTGATGATGGGGAGGAATTAAAATGCTCACATCTTGGTGAGTATTGTGTAATGTACAGAAATATCAAATCACTATGTCGTGCATCTGAAACTAATATAACATTGTATGTCAACTTTATAATTTTTAAATTATAATTTTTAAAAAATGCTCATGTCTTATAGAAATGCATTTGGTTTTTGCTCTTTTGCCACCACAAAATGGTTAGAATTTGTATTTTTCTGAATTAATTAAGTTTGGCTCTTCAGGCCCTAGTGAGTTGACATTTCTCCTCCATCTGTCCTAGGAGGCAGGGACAGTGTGTTTGCTATGTTTCTCCTTTATTTTGCTCCCCCAAATCAGGCACATAGAATCACCATCCACTGCTGTTGCAAGGAGCAAGGCACCATTCTGTGTCCAGTTCTTGGCATCACCACAATCTGTGTGCATACTTGATGGAGTATGAACTATATTTAAACCATATCTTGATAAACTTACAGAAAAGACAAGAGTTGTTGATAAAAATCAAATCAAGATAGAAGAATCTGCTCAACACAGATAAAAAGAAGGTCAGAATCTGATTTCATTCCTGGCTCCTATTTCACTGGGGCTCAAAATGACATTTGAAATTGTTTTCTTAGAAACTGGCAGAGCGTGATTTAAGGTTGCAAGAATGTTAATCACAGTAAGCATCTTGGGTCACTGGGAACCAGAGTTCCCAAAAACCTGTGAGCATCTGTTTCCTTTTCAATTGGTTACAGGCACTTCTTTTAAATGTTTCTGCTCCTTAAGTCACATCTTCCATAGTGTTTTTCACCATGTGCAAAACGTAGCACGATTGGTTTAGGTGACAGTGAGTGACTAGCAATTTGCTATGCTAACATGCAGAGACGTGCTAATTATTAAAGAATGGCTCTGCTTCTCAATCATATTTAAAAGAGGAAAAGAATTAAATGATCAGGAAGGACATTGAGTGTGATTTTCATTCCTGCATACTAAAATGTATTTTTAAAATTACATAATAATTTAAGTGGTGTGATCCTAGCACCAAAGTAGACAGTTGGGTAAATGGAACAGGTTAGAAAGCCTGGTACCTGGAATTTGACAAAAATGGTAATTCACATGAACAGAGACAGATACTGATAAAATTTGATAAATGATTTTTTTTTCATTTAAAATTCTAGCTCCAGGGCAGCCCTGGTGGCTCAGCGGTTTAGCGCCGCCTTCAGCCCAGGCTGTGATCCTGGAGACCCGGGATCAAGTCCCACTTTGGGCTCCCTGCATGGAGCCTGCTTCTCCCTCTACCTGTGTCTCTGCCTTTCTCTATCTGTGTGTCTCTCATGAACAAATAAATAAATAAAATCTTTAAAAAAATAAAATAAGATTCTAGCTCCAGATAGAGAAAGAAATGGTGAATTTTTTTAAAAACGAAGAACATAAACCATGCACACTAGAGTAGATGCATGTGGCTGAAGAAATGCAGTGGAGAGAAATGGCTCTGGGGGTAGAAGATGAAAGAATAGAAAATAACAAAATAAAAGACAGGGGCTCTGTGTGGGTCAATGATGGTGGTGTGTCATGATCTGAAGAAGGTGATCAATTAAATCCAGCACATTGGAGGTTAAAAGGACAGAAGAAAAAAAGAAAAGGAGGAAGTGAGGATCAAACGTAATGAATATATATCTGATCTTGGGAAGAAGTCCTTCTCAGAATAAAAACAAAGAAAGAAATCACCAAGAAGATTGATAAATTTTACTACACTACAATAAAATCTTCCATACGTCAAGAAAGCCATAATAATTTTAAAAGGCAATAAACTGGAGGATATATTTCCTCTATGTATGAAATAGGTTGATATCTTAATATATAAATGGGTCTTGCCAATCAATAACAACCCCAATACAAACATGACTTAATTATAATGACTAATTGACAGAAGAAATAGTCAAACTGGTTAAGGAAGCACAAGCATTAGCCTGTGTACCTTCCAACGTATAAAAACACAAAAAGGAATGAACCCACAACCATGACAAGAAGGGAGAATGAAACTGAAGGCACCTATGAAGGGAGAGCTCTACAAATTTCTGGAAGAAGGAAAGCATATGGCATTGAGTAGACATAGGAAATTGTCCGAAAAAGCTACAGCCTAGAATATACAAGAAGAGGACAGCCAAGAAAGTAAGCCACACTCAGTCCAAGAGATCAGAGAAATTCTGGGATACATATGGGATCAGAATGCTCAGTACTGTGGAGGTAGAGATACGAAGTAGGATTCATCAGACAGAATGATGGAAAACAATTGCAATATGCATTCATCCTCCTTCTCCAGCCCAGTCCTCATCTTGAATAAAAACAGGACAGTATTTTCTCCCCAGGCAAATGTAAGGCAACAACATAATAAAATGGCAGCTATTCTCTACCTCATGCCCACAGATGGCTGCAATAGATCCACATATCAGATCCTCATAAAGCAACATGCAAAGGCAGAGTGTGGACTCCTTTCTCCTAATGACTATTGCCATGAGGTGGGATATTTTTTTACTAGGTGCCTCCCCTGCCTTCCCATCACTCTCCACACCCAACTCAACCAACAGGCTTCCTTTCTTCCTTCTTTGGTCGCAGGGCCAAAACAATCACTGGCAACAGCCGTGGAACAATCATCAGAGCATAGACTAGTCAGCATTTTTGTGAGTCAGTTGAGTGAAAGGTAGATACCAGGACAAAATCCAGACTCTTTCACACAGATGAAGAGGAGTTGGTTTTGCGTCGGCAAGCATCAATGTTTGCCGCATCAGTGTTATTGGCTTTGCAGAAATACCAGGCAACATGATCCCATCAAGAGTTTATAACAATTGAATTTACAGCAGGAGTGATTTTTGCAGGTTCTCCTAAAAACCATTGCTAACGGTGGTAAAAATAACCATATAACTGTTTTGAGTTTTATGATAGTCTCCTGGTTCTACCTTAAATGTTATATCTTTTACTAATCGCCAGCACAAACTTTTTCCTCAGTCTGGTTGGTGCTGAGGATACACACCACGTTTATTTCCCCACCTCGCCTTCTATTATACCCTCATCCATCTGAAGGGCTCTGTGCCAATCTCTGTAATAAAATTACTGCCGCCACTGGGCCTGCTGCCTGAGACTGTTTCTAGCTAAACCTTATTGAACACTCGCTAGGTTCCCGGCACAGTTAAGCACATCTTGTGGATTATCTCATTTATTCCTTTAAGCACCCTTAGGAAGTGTCACTGTGCTCCCTACATGTAGGCAGAAGGATAGGGTCAGGTGCACAACTGACTGCAGAGATCACTGTTTCCCTATTCCCCAACCCAACCCGAATATGGGTTCCCCTATGTTGTGGTTGGTAGCAGAATTTTGTCACTTGGGCTCTTTTTTTTTTTTTAAGTATTGTTGACACATAATGTTACATTAGTATCAAGTGTACTGTTTAGTAATTTGACAAGTTTATACCTTATGCTATGTTCACCACAAGTGTAGCTATCGTCTGTCCCATTACATCACTATTATATCATTGACTGTGTTCCTTATGCTGTGACTTTTATTCCCATGATTTATTAATTTCATAACTGGAAGCCTTTTTCTTATTCTTAAGCCTTATTGCCAAAAAGGGGTAACAATGTATGCTCTTTTTTATCATGTATGTCTCGATAGGAATGAACAGTCTGTAAGTCAGATAAGATAAAGTAAAGGCAGGAGGGGAACTTGAAAAAAATTGTTTTACAGAGCAGAAAATAAAAGCAATAAGGAAAAATATAACCCACTTCCTTATTTTACCACCGCCTTCATATAGCCTTCCTTAATAACCAAAGTCATCACTTATTAGCCCTGGCAGGTAGGTATCATTCCCCCTGTTTTAGAGATGAGGAAAGCAGAAACTCACAAAGTTTAAGTGCCTTTCCAAAGATAATACAGCCAGATCACAGTTCAAATCCAAGCTGCCCACTTCCAAACCTCATGCCCATTCCTCCTCAGCACCACACTGTCTCCAATTTTCCAAATCTCTTACTGTCTGAAATGCTACTTTATCTTGAAATCTACCACCAACTTTTTGAACTTTTATCTTAATGTGAACCCTTCTCCTTATAGTTCATGCCTCCCAGTCTCAAGTTTCTAGAAGCATGGCACTTGGATAACATGGATCACAAACAGGTGTCCATATCTCGAAACGAGGCAACTCTCAAACAGGTGGGGAGGAAGTACATAAGGGACCTAAAGGAGGTGTATTAGTCAGGGTTCTCCAGAGAAACAGAACCAGTTAGATAGAGACATAGAAGGAGATTAGGGACAGGGGTAGGGATGAGGGGGCTAGTAAGAGACAGAGAGAGAGATTTTAAAGTATCGGTTCTTACAATTGTGAGAGCCGGCAAAGCCACCCTTTATAGGACAGGTCAGCAGCCTAGAGACCCAGGGAAGATATGATGTTGCAGTCTTGAGTCCAAAGACAGTCCGAAGGAAGAATTCCTTCTTCCTCAGGGAACCTGAGTCCTTTCTCTTAAGGCCTGGCACTGACTGGATGAGGTCCACTCTCATTATGGGGGCCATTTGCTCTACTCAGAGTCTACTGATTTAAATGTTCATCACATCTAAAAGATACCTTCCCAGCAACAACAGACTGGCATTTGACTAAAATCTGGCCAAACTGACACATAGAATTAACCAGTACAGGACAATTGGGTGAAATTCACAGCAAGGACACCAAGTACACCCCATGACATTGCAGCCATCCCATCTGCCTGAGACCATGACAGATACCATTCATCAGCCAAAGCCCTGTTCCCAGTAAATTCTACACAGCTCAGCTTCAGAAAGCCAGTCTGAACTGGAATATGAAATGGAATCTACTGTTACCCATGGCCTACAAGGTAGTATAGGTAGCATCCTTCCTCACACCAGCACCACTGCCATGGACCATATTTGACATGCCCACTCCCAACTAACCTGGCTGCCCCAGTCTCCTCTGAGATTCCTAGAGAGATCCCTAATGGACAGATTTAGAAAAATCTAGATAAACTGAATGTGAGAAAAACACTTTTTCCCAATTAATGTATTTCTGAGCAAAAAGGTAAAGCATTATAACAAACTACCTGGATAATTTCCTAGGAGAGAAATGAATACAATCTTATTAAAGTCTGTTTATCCAGATATCCTCATCTGTGATATCTATCATTACAGCAATGTCCAGCAATTATAGTTAACTTTCACCTGCCTGTGACCTGTCAGTACTATACTAGCCTAAAGTTCTAATAACTGTAACAATTTGAAATTTTACATTGGGTACAATTATATTCATAGATAAGACTGGCATACCCTGTGTATTACTAATTCACATATTTGGGATATTCAAAAATATTCTGATATTTAACAAAAATACTGCCTAGTATGCATTATGTGGCAAAATATGTGGTACTAGCAACTTCAGCTGAAATTCATCTGATCCTATTAATCACAAAATAAAACCAGAAAAAGGACTTTGTCACTGAACACAAATATACCAGAAATATAAAGAAGACCTATTCCTTTTATAATCAGGTCTGTTTGATTCTAAGCATCTCTGGAGACAGAGCACTCAATACTGGACTACATTAACTGCTTAGAGGTTTATTTCCATGATTGCCAGCTCTGTAAGTTTCCACACTCCTTAGTCTGACCTTAAGTAAGAAGCATTCACAACTTTGGTCTCATGGCCCTAGTTCTTTCATTGCATGGGTGAACAACTTAACCTCTGGGCTTCAGTTGCCTTATGTTTAAATTAGAAGTTAGACTAGCGACTCCAGAATTCTGAGTTTCTGCTAACCAAAGGATTTATACAGTCCCCAGCACATTTTACATACTCTTCTAATAACACTAGCACATTCATTTATTATTTAATGTGTGCTAAACATTTTCTGTATACACTGACTCATGTAGTCCTCATGAAAACCACATTAAGTAGTAGTCTGCGTTTTCCAAAATTGACCACAGCAATATGTCTGGTCCTCCATGTTCTTCAGAAACTTGCTATCACCCATCAAGGGATGGGGTCTATTTCTCTTCCCCTTGAACTTGGGTAAGCATTTGTAACTGCCTCAGTTAATAGAATATGACAGAAGGGACATGGCATGATTTCCAAGGACAGATGATACAGCCCCCACCTGGCTTTTTCTCCCTGGGGATATTTGTCTTGGAACCTGGCCACCATGCTATAAAGAGACCCAGGCTACATGAAGAGGCCATATAGAAGTGTTGCAATCAACAGAACCCAGCTAAGATCTTAGCTGATGGCCAGCATCAACCACCAGTTGTGGAAGTGAATGGACCTTCAGGTGATTCCAACCTCTAGAATCAAGTCATCCCAGCTGACATCCAGTGGAGCAGAGACAAGCTGTCTTTGCCAACTTCCCCCCCCACTGACCCTGCGTGGCCCGGATTGAAGATTCATGGCCAAAAGGAATGGTGTCATATTGTGATGCAACTAAGTTTTGTGGTGATTTGTTATACAGTAATAGGTAACTAGAACAATACCTGATACCTATTACTGTATATAACAAAAATGTGTTTTATCTACACTTTACAGGTGAGGAAACAGAGGCAAGGAGGGACTGTGCCAAGGTCACGCAACTTGTACATGGAATTTGACCCCAGGTAATCTGCCTCCACAGGCTGGGCTCTTAGACACTATGCTATCCTTCCACTTAACAATTATGAAAGAACAGTTAGTCATTGATTCATAGCCCTACTTACCCCTGTGATGTTTCACAGCGCATCTCACCTAACCAAATTATTTACTATTATATATTTCACATAAGTTTTATATAGTTGTATTCCCCCAAAGAAATCATGTTACCAATTAATAACAATATCTTAGGAAGAAAAAAACTATATCAAGAAAGAGGTTTTTCGGGGTGCCTGGGTGGCTCAGTTGGTTAAACATCCAACTCTTGATTTCAGCTCAGGACATGATCTCATGTTCATGAGATGGAACCCCGCATTAGGCTCCATACTAGCTGTGGAGCCTGCTTAAGATTATCTCTCTCTCTCTCTGTCCCTCCTCCCCTGCTCACTCTCTCTCTCTCAAAAAGAAAAGAAAAAGGATTTTTGGCCTCTTCTATTTGTACTTCCCAAGAACATAAGAAACTGAAATTTTACTGCTAGAAGAAGAAATTTCTATGAAGTCTGACTCCCTTCACTTGTACCATATCTATAAAACCCCCTCTGAGGGAAATATTAAGATTATAAAGATCAGGGTCCTTCCAAAGAAGAAAATAGCTATGATGGAAGAAAAGAAGATGGTATCTAAATTATATACCTTTTGTTGTAAAGTTTACAGTGAAAGGGCACCTGAGTGGCTCAGTTGGTTTGAGCATCTGTCTTTGGCTTGGGTCATGATTCCAGTCTCCTGGGATTGAGCCCCACAGATGGCTCTCTGCTTGACGAGGAGCCTGCTTTCTCCCTCTCCCTCTGCCTGCTGTTTCCCATGCTTGTGCTACGCTCTCCCTCCCTCTCTCTCTCTGTCAAATAAATAAATGAAATCTTAAAAAAATAAAGTTTACAGTGTAACTAGATATTGTGAAGCCAGATAAATGATTTGGTGAAAAGTTGTATTTAAACATTGTCTGAGTTAGGATTCATGAAAAATGTTTTATTTCACAACTGGTTAAAAAGTATTTAATCATTAAAATACTGCAAGTAGATATTGTAATGTGCAAAATAAAAAATGTAATAAACCATCCTAGTTACTACTAACTGTGAAATGCTCAAATCCCTTCCCAAGAGAGAACTTGCTTTCACTGACCACAACACTGCTGCATAATTCATGTGAATTTCCTTGATAAATGCAATTGCTAAAAGTCTTTTTTAGAAATAAACAAAACAAAAATTAAATATCAGCTCATGGGGCATTGTAGTTGGTATAGTGTGTGTGTTGTATTACATTTTGTAGCTTTCCCAATTCCTGTATATATTTTGTTTTCCAAATCATTGATTCAAGATACTGACATTTTCCCCATGTCCAAAAAGAACAGCCATCAGTGACATGAAAGCCCAACAAAAGCAGCTGGCAACTCTACTGTGAGCCAAAAAATGATGGATCGACTTTTGTTATATTGTACTTGGAATAAAATTAGGTGCTTTCCTTTGGAGGAGAAAACCTGGTCCAGACTACAGGCAGGTGTTTTTCTAGACTCTGCCCAAACATGCTAGGTCCCCTGAGGGTAGGGGTCATGTCTGTTTAGCTCTAGTCCAGGTCTGGCACATAATGCCTGTCTAATAAATAATTAATTAATATGACACAAACTCTGTTCTACTCTGAGGAATTCAGAGATTAGGTTCAAAGAACAATCCTGAGCTCTGAGAGAACAGAAGCATAGTTGGGTTGGTGATCACTAAACACTTGACCACAGTAGTGGTAAGCGGCAGGCACCTGTCCCACCTGGGCCTTCCTTGGCATGAGCCCTCCTCTACCATCTGCCGTGCATGGTTTAAGATGTAGAAATGACATTACAACCAGAAAAGGGGGCTGCAGGATTATTTCTCAGCTGTCTGGTATATTTTGTTCACCCACTCCTAGTACTCCTCCTGGTAGATGAAGACCAAAATCCAAGAAATATGCTCCAAACACTTGCCCAGAGCTTCCCCTCACTGATGCATTTATTCCATGCCTGCTTTTTTGCTGCTTGCCCTTGATCTCCAGACCACTTAAGGCAACTTTTCTCCCACAAACTTTTTTTTAAACTAGACTTACAAGGAAGTTGCAATAGTGCTGTGGACTCTGGTGTTGAAGATGGTCCACCCTGGCTAAGATAACCCTGGGAACCATACCATAAGGAGGTCCAAACTCTTGAGGGCTGCCTCTCCCAATGTCTATCCCCAGGGGAGAAGCAGTGCTCTGAGGTTTCCCTTTCAAGGGAGCCCTGCCTACAGAAACACTGAGGTCATGTAGTACATCTAGAAGCAGTCAAGGTCCACCTTGGAGACCCTGTCTGGCCTCATCAGTAAACTGACAGCAAAGAGCAGTAAGCAAAACTGCCTGATGAGATAAGGCACTGAGAGGCCCGACCACCATTGCAGAGTAAACAGCCCCTCAAAGAGCAGAAAGTGGTTATCTTTAGTGTAATGAGCATGACATTATAAAACACAGAGTAGCCCCCCCCTCCCATGGGAATATTCTACTGAAAAGGAGACAGCTGGCCTTGTGTGCAGGCCTCAGATGCTTTTTGGAGACAGAATGCCAACCTACTGCTATGAATGCTATGAAACCTAGTGCTTTAAATTCTGTAGGCTATAGGAGCCAAGTGCTGGATCAGAGGCTAAAACTTAAGATCTTTTCCTATTTGATGCCTCCTGGGGTTTTTTCATTTGGGGACATTGTAGGATTAGGGGAGGGAGACATAACTCTTTCTTTTGTACAAGGAGAAAAGGGCAGTTATGCACTTTGGTAGCTGGACAATGGAAACTGCACACCATTGGTGGTTTCTCAAGCAAATCAACTTTGAGAACATAGATTTAAAATAATGACACAGGGACACCTGGTGGCTCAGCGGTTGGGTGGCTGCCTTTGGCTCAGGTCGTGATCCCAGGATCCAGGATCAAGTCCCACGTGCATGGAGCCTGCTTCTCCCTCTGCCTGTTGTCTCTGCCTCTCTCTCCCTCTCTCTCTCTGTGTGTCTCTCATGAATAAATAAATAAATCTTTAAAAACAATAAAAATAAAAATAATGACATAGAGGGGCACCTGGCTGGCTCAGTTGGAAGAGCATGCAGCTCTTGATATTGGAGTCATGAGTTCAAGCCCCAATCTTGGTGTAGAGATTATATAAATAAAATAAGGACACAGAAACTGACTCCCTTAAAACTCTCCTCATAAGCACATAACCCCTTGGAAAGTTTTCACATACTTCCAGGAATTTATCTAGTTCTACGCAGAGACCAAGGCTACAAAACACAGCAGTTCCCAAAGGCCAGCACCAAATGCAGTTGGGATCTCAGTTAGTTCAGAGGCAGCAGAGAGCTCACAAAAAGGTGGAAAACGCTTAAGGATATCATGGGACTTTTTTCTTATAGATTCAGGCAAGGTGAATATCTCATTCAGGTTAAAAATTTTAAATACAAATTAGAACTCAAATTTCATGTGATTTATAATCTATTAAGCATATTTTATAGTAATTTCTCTATGAATCATTATCATAAGAAAGATCATTATTATTACTATTAAGTAAACTGAAGTTCAGAAAGACTAAGTAACTTTCTCCAAATTATATAGAAGGTATGTAGAGAATCCTGGTTGGTATTAAAGTCAAATTTCTGATTCCAAGCCAAGTAATGTTTTCCAATGCCTTGTGGCCTGTATACTTTATATGCTAACTTTGAATTATATTTTCCTAAAAGATTTGAAGACAAATCATTTTAAAGATTAAAAATATATAATTGCCTTTTATGATAGTATAACAAAACATTTAGGCAATTCAATCCCAGGATTTCCAAAACAAAGTAGGACACTTAGCATATTAAATAGCATTAAAAATGTATTTTCAGACTCATGCATTGTAAGTAATACTCTATAAATAATAAATAAGCTATTCTTATTTTACCATATATAAATTGATTCTAAGCTAAATTATATAACAAAAATACACCTTAAGCCTAAAGGAAAATTATTTGATTATATACGTGCTTTGATTCTTTTCTTCAGTGTTTGAAATTTGCAGTAACGTGCCCTTCTGAAATGAGGACCCAAGAAAACTATACCCATTTTTCCATTTGACCCAGATTATTGCAGGAACATGAAAAACTGCTTAGAATGTCATTGGGAAGGACACAGAATCTACACTGAGCAATCTCTGGCATACATGTCATTGGTTCTGCCCTATTCCTTCCTCAACTGTGACTCCAATCATCTCTCAGAGTCATGCCTGTAGACAAACCACCAGGCAAGAGGGGTATCACCCCCAAGGCCCTCAGTGCAAATCCCTGGTCAATGTCCCTCTAGGGTCATGACCTGCCTTATGTGTCTGCCTTCTGCCCTATACTGGGAATACTGTGCTAACTCAACTTTGACTCCTAGCCTAACTACAGTAGGACTCATCTGCCTGTGGATATACAGACCCTCTGTGTGGATATATAGACCCTCCTGCTAATTGACGTGTGTAATCCTGGTTGTATGACCGCTATGACCTTTGAGTGATTGAGATCTCACTGTGAACAAGTGGAACAAGACCACCACCAGACTTTAATCACTGACAATCCTACAGTGCTGTCAATTACCAGAAGAGGTCTCTTCCTCAAACCAGAGCAAGACTTGGATGGGAAGGCCCCAAGTGAGCAGAAGAGTTAGAATCTTCTCTTGGTTTTTAATTTAATGGGATGACTATGAGGTGAAAAGAAAGATGGCCATTTGTTCATTCATTGATTCATTTATCCAACATGTACGAAGCGCTTGTATGTGCCCTGTTTTGAGTAGAGAAGATACATAAGGAACAGGAGGGTAAGGAACTGGGCAAGCTGCCCACCTGTTGTGCTTGCCCTTTGAAGTTAGATCAGTGATTTTCAGCCCAAACGCACAATCAACCATTAGGAGAGCTTCTAACAATCACTTATGCTTAGGGCACACCACCTGAGATTTTTATTTTACCAGCCTGAGTAGGACCCAGAGCAACAATATATTGCTCTGGTAATATTGGTATTAACATTGGTTAATATTGGTAACATTGGTTAATATTGGTAATATTACCAATATTGGTAATGTTAATGTATAGCCAGCATTGAGAATCCCTGAGCTTCAGCACAGATAGTAATGGGATGGGCAGGAATAGGGACCTAGAAGTAAAATACCTATGACCAGATCAAAATCCTGATCCTTTTAATATGTTTGCATGCTAATTTCCTTTGGATTTTCCCTTAGTGTTTAATAAAAGTCCACCTTAGCTATGCTTAGAAAACAGGAAAATACATGTGTACCCATGCTTGAGGCAATGCTTTAAAGGGAGCACAGCACACTTTCATCCCATCCTGGTGATGGCAGTGGTCATTTAAGGGAGATGACCTCAAGTAAAGATAAATTTGGGGGGTCAGAGTCAGGCCTAGATCAATACATCTGCTTCTCTTAGAGGGTCTACTTTCAGATCTCTAATATGCTCCTGCCTTGAGAGAATCCTTATTGTCACTTCAGAGCAATAGAGACCATTTCTTTATAAAGTGCATATTTGGACCTAAAATATCAAGACAAAAAAGACCCTCTCTTTCTACTTTGGTAGTCATGTCTCCCGGTCTCACATTCCTGCACTCACAAACAGGGCTCTCATGCATGGCCCAGTGGCACTACAGAATGGTCCAAACAGGAGGGTTTCTCTTTTGGAGTAAGGCTTTATCCATTCCCAGGGCAGGCTCCCCAGGAGGAATAAGACCCAGACAAGACAGTCCCTTCCTTCCACACAGAACTGACCCATTTTTCCTCTTCATCCCCTGCTACTCTCTACTCTTCAGTTAAGGGACCCTGATCCTTTGGTGTACCTTTGTATGTTAAAATCCTAGTGATCACTACATAGCAGGGCACCTGGCTCAGAGAAGAGAGTCAGTGAATGTCTGTTGAATAAATGATTGAAAATATCTAAAGCATTTACACCACCTCTCCATTAGTGAATATTTATGATATCCCCAGCTCTGCTCCCAGAAAGGCAGCTACCATCTCCTTCCCAGGCCAATCTGCACATGACCTTTACCAAGGTATCTGCTGCGGTCCAAGGTTTTGGGTAGAGGAGTGTCATATTTATTCTTTTTAGTTAGTTCCAGTCTAATGAATACTGGCACCACCCAACTAGTATCACCCTATAGACGCAAGAAAGAATGGCAAGAAAAACGAAGCTATAAAGTTTGTCTTTCTTAAAATAAGTTATTTTTAGAGCAAAACAACTATTATTTATTGACTCGTACAGCATGGCCTAATGATGTGGTGAAATAATCTATTCTATAGCATGAGTCAGATTGCAATTAAAGCTATAGGGAATTTCATTCTAAATTTCCTGGTCAGGGGTGATCAAAATCTCATTTATGGTGCTGCAATAAACATATAATTTCATTTTTCATTCCCACAAAAAATGTAAAATTAAAATGGAGAGGCAGAAATAAGTACACAAGAATGTTAGAAATAAATTCCATGAAGAAAAAATTAACAACTTCTTCCAGACAATACAAGATGTGGATTCCATGGAGGCTCCCTGTCTAAATACCAAACAGACCCATCATACATGGCTTATGTGAGGTGTCCAGAACAGAGATATAATATTACTAATTTGAGTGTATTTCTTGAGTACCATAAACACTATTTCTCTCATTTTAAAGAAAAAAAATGTTAAAGAAATGAAAAAATTGCATTTTTCCTACTAGTTTCAGCAAATAGATCATCTGTCACTGTTTGAGACATGAAACGGTATTTTAGCTACAAGTTAAAGAAAAACAATTTGGCATGTACTTTATAAAGTTGTTCCTTGCACTAAGAAAAGTGCATGTGATACATGCAGCATGCCATGCATCTTCTACAAATGTAGTTCCCCTGCCTTTTCTTACGTTTATCCCCTCTGCCCAGTAAATGTATGTACTGAGAACCAAGATGCTAAATCTCTAAGATGTTGAGGAAGACTTTTAGACAACGATTGGGAAAGAGGCACAGGAAGCAGTTTAACTAATTCAAAGTCATATTACAAGTCAAAACAAACTTTTGAAGGAAAACTCCAATGCCTCTACCAATCTCTGGTTAGTGATTGTGTGGCTGTCTCACCAACAAAGTATCTTTATAAGAAGAAAGAAAAAGCTTTCTTACTAAAAAGATTCATGTAGGACCAAAGATAATATTCAAAGAATAGTATCTAAGAATGCTGGTGTGGCCATGACATAAGACCACACACACACATACATACATACACACAAAAGGTAAAGAGAATGTGAAACAAAATTTCATATCCAAAATACAAATCTACCTAATTAAATAGTTAAATATTAAAATATAATGCTTTATACCCCCCTAGAAAATCATCATCCAGCTTTTAAATTTAGACAATATCAGGATTATTCAGATCAGCAAGATGGCCATCTGCTTTCAAGCATGCAGCTGCTAGCCTTTAAACGGCAACTTTTCATGATTCATAACTTATTCATCCCAGGACACATTCAGACATCTGCTTTATCATCAATTCAGCTTGTTATAGCATTTGGCTTTAACATTTAATAACCTCTACTCAGGTAACATATTGAACCAGTAAGTTAGTCTTCTTCCAAAACAAGAAAATCAACTGTATAACTTTCCAAGACTGATGGTCCAATTCTGAAATCAAAATCATGCATATGTACATAAAAACACATTATAATTCATTCCCTTTCAAAACAATAACATCAATAATAGCTTACCATTTAGCCTACTGCAGGCCAGACACTTCATCTTTATCTTCATTAACACTTAGGAAAATAGATACTATGAATTCATTTTACAATCCAGCAAATCAAGATTGGATGGCTCTCCCAACTGCACTAAGTGTAGACATGGCTCTTTAAACCCAGGCCTATCTGTCCTTAAATCCATGCTTCTGCAGCAACCAACTTTGTTTCATATTTGAATTGCTCTGGAATAACTGAAATATTCTCATCAGTTGTACAGAGAAGAAAAAGACTATACTTAGTCCCAGGCCTTTTATTTAAACTCAAAGATTATCTTGCATATGGCACCGAGTTAATACAAATGCATTGAGAATTATCAAGCACTTTGTAAATTTGTTGGCTCTTTTTTGTCTCCTGGTCAACTTTTGGCAATCTTGTCTATCCATCCTTTCACTCTATCACTAATAGCAGCAGTCTGGAGTCAATGAAGAATCCAGGAAGTGTGAAAGGACAAAGCCCATTTCTGTGTGGTTGAGAGAACACTTTTTAAAGTCCAGTTTGGAAGAAGGGGTTTTCAAAATACATAAGATTTTCTCCACAGGAGAACAGTTTTATCTCTTCTTCTTTGTCTCTAATCCTAGTGTGCAAATTACGTGTTGCTTGCTATGTTTTTAAAAAACTATGTTGTATATAGAAGATAAGTGGATCCAATGTCAAATCTTGGTTCTGTAACCTTAAATTGGTCAGGCATTCTGAGCCTTACTTTTATCATCTGTAAAAACAAGGATAATGACACCATTTGCTCTATGTCTTTTTTTTTTTAATGATAGATATAAGACAACTGAATAGCACGAAAAGATGATAACAGTACATGTGTAAACAATCGTGTCAAAAAGTAGTATGCATGTCAGGGTAACATTTTTGTTTTAAAAAGAGCTATGTTCATAGAGACAAGGTCTGAAGAGTTTGAGAAGTTATATGTAAAATATTGACGGTGGTTACTTCTGGATAATGTGATTTTTAAAATTTTCTTTTTGGCTATCTATGCTTACTAAAATTTTAAAATTCTAACAGAAATTTTCAAATGGTAAAATATTACTTAATTTAATTTTTTAAAAGAGTTTATTTCTTTATTCATGAGAGACACAGAGTGAGGCAGAGACACAGGCAGAGGGAGAAGCAGGCTCCAGGCAGGGAGTCTGATGTGGGACTCTATCCTGGGACTCCAGGACCATGCCCTGGGCTGAAGGCAGGCACCAAACCACTGAGCCATCCAGGGATCTCCAATATTACTTAATTTTAAACAATAATGGAAAATTAGAAAAAGCAGTAATAATAGGAGAAAGACATACAGGCAGTCAGTTGCTAACTAAACCTTTTAAAACTATGTATTTGATTTAAAAGTAAGACCCAGGGATGCCTGAGTTGCTCAGGCAGTTGAGCATCTGCCTTTGACTCAGGGCGTGAATCCAGGGTCCTGGGATTGAGTCCAGCATTGGGCTTTCCATGGGGAGCCTGCTTCTCCCTCTGTCTCTCTCTGCCTCTCTCTGTGTGTCTCTCATGGATAAATAAATAAAATCTTAAAAAAAAAAAAGCAAGACCCAACAATATGCTGTCTGCAAGAAACCCACATTGAATACAATGATCATGGTGATTTAAAAGCAAAAGGATGGGAAACAATAGAAACAATATACAGTCTAATCTCATTATTCGCAAAAGTTATGTTCAGTGAATTAGCGAATAGGGAACCATTGCTCCTAAGGGAAATACAGGGTTGGGTTCCTATGAGCCTCTGGTTGTAACATTTTGGTCAACTGATCAATACATAACCTTGTTTTCTGTGTGTTTCTGATTAAGGAAACTATATTTAATATATGTTGTTGATTCATTAAAATTTACCTCACAGTGAACAGCACTATAACTCATGCCTGAATGGAGCTTATCTACCATTTTTCCTGCATAAAGTATGTCACCATCTTTTTCTACTTATAAACATCGGGCTACCCCTCAGCACTACACTTGAGGGCCACATTAAATAGTGACATCACCAACAAAAAGTACAAATATGTGAAAAACCAAAAAGACCACAAAAATCACACTTGTTTACAGTATGAGAGCTGAAACAAGAAAGTAAGTGTTGCTTGTTCAACCTTAGCTGAGAACATGCATGCCAGGCAACTCAATTTTTCTACCATTCTGCACATGTCCTTGAATGATAGAGAAAATGCTGCAAGTACTACTTTTGATTGATCTATTTTACAATAGTTTTTACTGAGCAGGCAAATTTGCAAATATGGAGTCTGTGAATAATGAGGATTGTCAGTGCCATACAAACACTAATCAAAAGAAAGCTGCAGTAGCTATGTTATTATCAGTCAAAATAGACTGTAGAGCAAGAAAAATTACAAGAGATAAAGACATTACTTAATGTAAAAGAGTCAATTCAGAAAGACATAATAGTCTATTAGATTGTTGTCTCTCTAATAAGAGAGCTTCAAGACACATAAAGCGAAAAGTGTTAAATCAAAAGGAAAAAATGGGAAAATCCACAATTTTTTTTGCTGGGAGCTTCATCACTCCTTACCTAATAATCAATAGACCAAGTAGGCTGAATATGAGCTAAAATAGAGGAAATTAACAATACTAGCAACCAACCATATCAAAATTACATTTACAGAGTATTCCACCCAAAAAAGAACAAAATAAACATTTTTAGTGGACATAAAACATACCAATGTAGACCATATTCTGTCTCATAAACATACCTTCCCAAATTAAACAGAATTAAAATCATAGAAAGATAATCTCCTGGCCATAATGGAAATAAAGTAGAAATCAATACCAGGAAGATAGGTAGGGGATTCCCAAGTAACTGGAAACTAAGCAACATATTTCTAAATAATCCATGGGAGAAAGGAGAAGGTATCAAGAGAAATTACAAAATATCTTGTACTGAATGAAAATAAAGATACAATATTAAAAGTTGTAAAATATGCTAAAGACACACTTAGATGGGAATTTATAGTGCTGTCTATATCAGAAGAAAGAAAAATCTAAAACAAACAATCTCAGTTTAATTTTAAGTCCACAAAAAGAAGGGCAAAATAAGGTTAAAGCCAGTAGAAAGAAGGAAATAATAAAGAGCAGAAATCAATGACATTGAAAACGGAAAAACAATACAGAATATCAATGAAACCAAAAAGATGTTTCTTTGAAAAAATTTTAAAAAATGAACAAACTTGCAGCCAAACTGGCAAAAATAAATAAATAAACAAAGAAGCCACAAATTACCAGCATCAGGAATTAAAGGAAGCCATCACTATAAATCCTACATATACTGAACAGTTAATAAGAGAGTATTACAAGTTTGTTCACATAAAACCAGTAAATTAGATAAAATGGACCAATTACTATAAAAACTACCAAAACTAACTCAAAACTAACAGAATAGTCTTGCATCTATTAAAGATATTGAATTCATGTTTAAAGAGTTTCCCACAAAGAAAATTCTAGGCGCACATGGTCTCCCTCCTCAGTGAGTGATGATTCATTTAAGGAAGAAATTATACTAGGCTACATCATCTCTTTGAAAAAAAAATAATCAGCAGAAATATTTAGCATATTTATAAGGATAGCATTACACTAATATCAAAGCCAGATAAAAGGGCAGCCCCAGTGGCGCAGCGGTTTGGTGCCGCCTGCAGCCCGGGGTGTGATCCTGGAGACCCGGGATCGAGTCCCACGTCCGGCTCCCTGAATGGAGCCTGCTTCTCCCTCTGCCTATGTCTCTGCCTCTCTCTTCCTCTCTCTCTGTCTCTCATGAATAAATAAATAAAATCTTAAAAAAAAAAACAGATAAAGATAGTGTGTGAAAAGCAAACTACATTCCCTTTCACTATTATTTATATTCCCCAAGGGAAAAGAAATGTTGGGAAATATCAGGAAGGGAGACAGAACATAAAGACTCCTAACTCGGGGAAACGAACTAGGGGTGGTGGAAGGGGAGGAGGGCGGGTGTTGGAGGGGAATGGGTGACGGGCACTGAGGTGGACACTTGACGGGATGAGCACTGGGTGTTTTTCTGTATGTTGGTAAATTGAACACCAATAAAAATTAATTAAAAAAAAAAGAAAGAAAAGCAAACTACAGATCAATATATCTCATGAACACTGAACAAAAAAATCCTTCAAAAAATATTAACAAATTGAATCCTTCAGCACATGAAAAGAATAATACATCAAAACCAAATGAGTGTTATTCAGAAATGTAAGGCTTGTTCAACATTTGAAAATCATTGTAACCCATCATATTAACACTCAAAAAAAGAAAACCAACATTATCATATCATTAGAAGCAGAAAAAAATTGATGATATTCAATGTCTTTTGATGATAAAAATTCACAGCAAACTTGGAATAGAAAGGAACTTCCTCAATCTAATAAAGAGCATCTATGAAAAGTTCTATGGCTAACAACATACCTAATGGTAAAAGATTACATGTTTTCCCGCCTGTGTCTCTGCCTCTCTCTCTCTCTGTGTCTCTATGAATAAATAAATAAAGTCTTTAAAAAATAATAATAATAATAAGTCAAGAATGTCCACTTTAGGGCAACCCTGGTAGCTTAGCAGTTTAGCGCTGCCTTCAGCCTGGGGTGTGATCCTGGAGACAAGGGATCAAGTCCCACATCAGGCTCCCTGCATGGAGCCTGCTTCTCCCTCTGCCTGTGTCTCTGCCTCTCTCTCTCTCTCTCTCTCTCTCTCTCTCTCATAAATAAATAAATAAATAAAATCTTAAAAAACAAAATAAAAAAGGAATGTCCACTCTAAATACTTTTATTTAACAATATGCTAGTGTTTTACCCAATGCAAAAAGGCATAAAACAGGAAAAGAAATGAAATGGTCCTTATTTACAGACAACATGATTGCCTAAATAAAAACTCCTAAGAGAGATGCCTGGGTGGTTTAGTTGGTTAAGCATCTGCCCTAGGCTCAGGTCATGATCCCAAGGTCCTGGGATGGAGCCCCCCATCCGGCTCCCTGCTTGGCGGGAGGAGTCTGCTTTTCCCTCTCCCTCTGCAGCTCCTCCTGCTTGTGCGCTCGCACTCTCTATCTCTCTGTCAAATAAATAAATAAATAAATAAATAAATCTTTTAAAAAAAAAAAAACCTAAGAAATCTACAGTATAACTCCTACAACTAATAAGAGAGGTAAGCAAGATCATAGGGAACAAGGTCAACATAAGATACCCAACTATATTTCTATATAGTAATGAACTTTCAGAAATTGAAATTTTTTAATGAAAGAGTATCTTTTCTCAAAAATATATTTAGGTATAAACCTATCAAAACATACATAGGATCTCTGTGCTAAAACCTACAAAATACTGATAAGAGAAATCAAGGAAAAGCTAAATAAATGAAGAGACCAATCATTTTCGTGGACTGGAGGACTCAACATATTTAAGATATTAATTCTCCACAAACTCATCATTTTATGATAGATTTGAAATAGATAGAAATCTATTATGATCGATTTCATTTTATGTAGATACAGGCAAGCTGATTCAAACTTTTAAAACTTTTTTGTAAAAGATTTTATTTGTTTGTTTGCTTGTTTATTTGAGAAAGAGAGAGAGAGCATGCATGTGCAAGCACAAACAGGGTGAGGAGCAAAGGGAGAAGCAGACTCCTCACTGAGCAAGGACTCCACGCACACACAATGCTTCAGGTTGATACTAGGATCCTGCGATCATGACTTGAGGCAAAGGCAGATGCTTAACTGACTTTCCCACCCACACGCCACTGATTCTAAAATTTATATGGAAAGTCAAAGGAACTACTACAGCTAAAATAATTTTGAAAGAGAAAAACAAAATTGAAGGATTCCACTACTTAATTTCAAGCCTTACTATAAAGCTATAGTACGCAAGATGGGCTGATATTAGTGAAAGGACAGATATATAGATGAATGAAATAGAGTCCAGAAATAGACCTACAGTAATATAGCCAGTTAACTTTTAATAAGTTACAAAGGTAATTCAACAGAGAAATATTGTCTTGCCAACAGATGGTATTAGAATAATTGAACATCCACATGAAAAAAAAAAAACCTTAACCTATAATTCACAACATATTGGAAAGCCAACCTGTCCATTTAACTGTATGTAAGTTTTTTAAAATTTTAAAGTAATAAAAGTAAAAAAAATATTTATGCTAATAAATAGCTGCCCAGTTTGCAGATGGCAAACCTCAGAGTTAAGACAGTCTGTCTGTCATATAATTTATTTATTCATTTATCTCTCAAGAACTGGTTAAGAGGCTTACATAAATAAGCAAAAGCTATAACTACCTTGCACTAAATATTTTCTTAGATATTTTTATAACTCTCTTAGAGCTATTGTTGCTAAATGTTATTCAAAGTAATCTTAGAAGTCAAGAAGCTGGCTATTCAATTGCTTGCAATTATACCATTTTTATCTCACCTTGAAATCCTTGTTATCATATCTTGTCTAATTCATGTACAAGAGAAAAAAGATTTTTTTCTTGACAATACATCTTACTTGAAGGCAATTCAAACAGGTCAAGTATATCTTAGATCCATCCACAAAAAGAAGTACATTAATTCTTGAAGTATATACCAGTCATTCGAGGATATGTGGAATGGCCCGGGGATAAGGAAACTTCTGTTCTCATTTTATACCTCACAGTCTATTTTTTATTAGCTCTTCCTCAAGGGAGGAGTTGCTAATCTGATTGTTCAGAATCTGGAATTCTTTGGATGAAACCAGGGCACTGAAAAAACACTTGAATCTGTGAACATACCCTTTCTCATCCTGGAACAGGCCAAGAAATATCCTGAAATTTTCTTCTATACTTTTTCACTTTCAACACCAATGCCCAGTGGTTTTCCTCCCTTCTTCTACTTTGACTTTGTCCAAAAATTGGTAATAATGCCTTGATTTTCCTCCACAAAAACAGAAGTACCATATATAAAATCCAGATATCCCAAAACGTTTTTTCCTCTCAAAAGGAAGCTTTTTCAGAGCCACAGACTAAGTAACCTGGGTCAGTTAAGTATTATGCACCAGAGCCAAAAAATTTTTCCATATCTGCTGTTTTATCCTCTTTCCTTTGGCACTGTTGATATGCTTCTTAATCTTCTCACATTGCTCTACAAAGATTCCATCTTCAGTTTTGGGGAAATGAAGGAGGAGGAATAGATAAGAGATTTAAGAAAAGCAAGGGGCCTCAGTTTGTTTTTTACCTCAGCCATGTGCCTCAGCTTGGTTTAACCTCTATGTAGGGATAGATGGTACTTACATAGGAATTAATATATTTATACTTTATTCCTCATTTAACTGTTATTAATTTTACATCATTCCTTTAGAGGGAAGAAGAAATGCATGATAGGTTTTAGATAACTGAATCCTTAAATAATTAGTAGTCATAGTCCCTTACTATTAAGGAGTTTAAATATTAAAATGCACAAAATTAAAATCCTCCTAAGTTACAAAGTCTATGAATGGTATAAGAAGGAGGAAAAGTACAGAATTGAGTTGTCTGCCCTATGTAAGCTGAGAAACCACTCAAAAACCCTGCCCAACTTGAGCCATATTCCTTATATTCTGTAGACTAATTGAAATAAGAGAATGCAAGGTTGTTTTATACCATGTAATAAGAGTGAATCCTAACTACAGTCATATAGATTCCCAATCATTTCTCCCTCATTACATTGTACTTCTGGGCTGAAATTTGCTTCCTGAATCTCTGTCACTTTTCACCTTTGCCTTTAAGGTAACCAAAGAGCAGTAGAATCATTCAAGGCAGGTCAATCGCAGAGGCAAAGCCAGAAGTAAAGCTCAGGGTTCTTGCTTCCCTTTGCTAAAATCCAAAGAGCTACAATGGGTTTAGAAGGGCACAGTACCCACTGACCCAATTTTATGAACAGCTTGATGTTAATTTATTATTATATTCATTTGGGATTATTACTTTAATTTACTTTACTAATTTTGGAATAATGATAGCACACGCCTCTGTTCTCTCCCTTCCGGGGTGGGCTTAGAGAAAATGGGGGGGGGGGCGGAATATTTGCCTTGACTAGTACAAAACATCTGTATCTCTGATTATAGAGATTTAGAAAAGCAATAGTCCTAGACATGAGACAGTAATGATGAAAATCTGGCAGAGTTCAAAAACAATTGATTGTTTCAGTATTCTTTTAGGATAATATCAAAATGGGCAGCCCGGGTGGCTCAGTGGTTTAGCTCCGCCTTCAGCCCAGGGTGTGACCCTGGAGACCTGGGATCAAGTCCCACCTAAGGTTCCCTGCAGGGAGCCTGCTTCTGTGTGTGTGTGTGTGTGTGTGTGTGTGTGTGTGTGTGTGTGTGTGTATCTCATGAATAAATAAATAAAATCTCTTAAAAATAGAATAATATCACTATATGTGTTGGAAGACATGTGATCTGTAAATGAAAAGGTAAGCTGACACAATACTTTAAGCACTCTATTCTTATTGCCCCCAAATGCTTATAATTTTTAAGAGAAAGTCAAAATTGAAGAAATGACCCAAAAAGTGTTTCCCCACAGGTTTCTGTAACGTATCCTATCCAGGACAATTTATGCCTTCTCTGACAGTTATGAATAACTTCTACTTTCCTTTCAGGGAATGAAAAACTAACACAAAACTTAGAAGAAAAATGGAAAACTAATGTCCGGTCCAAGCAGTAGTCTGCTTAAGTCAGCTCAATCCACTCCAGGAATTACTCACTGCTCATTACACAGTCTTTCACTCACAATCATGCCTTTAGAAAATGCCTAGTTGATTTCACCCAACAACACTAACTGGGGACAACACTAGCCCATCCTCACCTCAGAAGTGAAGGACAATTCCCTTTGGATACATCTGAGCCTGGACCAAAAAGCAGCTATCCTGGAAACTGAAAAGGCATTTTGTCAAGCAGATAGGTTCTGAGGTATAGGAAAAAAGATATTCAGAGGATTCAGAAAACTCCAGCTGAGGCTGGCAAGACTACCTGAAATTAGCCTCCTGGGGCTAGTAAAAGGGGAAATGATATTGCTTACCTCAGAGGATAATTTGAAGATCAAATGAAATAATGGCATAAAAGTGCTTCATAAAGTGGTAAGTAAGCAGTTTATAAATGTAACAAAGAACTGTTGTTTTTCAACTTCACAGATCCTGTGTTGATTGAATGTCCTTCACTGTACAAAAGGACTTCCCCTTGCCTTGAATTATTTGGGATGGTCAGCAGAAGGGCCTCTGGACTTTCCTCTAAGTCATCCTCTGAGTCACTGCCTTGTGGTGAGTGTTAGAACTGACAGAAACTCACTCCTGCCTCAGCTGACATCCCGGGGGATGTTAAGTCTTGCTATTTGAATTGTTTTGAAACCCAGACTCAATTCTTCCCTTTTAAAATTGCATTACACTTTTCCTCCCCAGCTATCTGAGGTCCAATGGCTATAGCAAATGCAAAAGAACCTTTCAAGGGAAAGAACCATAACAAACTTAAGTTTTCATCCCCTCTACTCTTTTCCATACTCCCCTTTTGCCCCCCACAGCAGTCTTTTATGAAAGCAGAGCCTGGAACTTGAGAGAAAGACCTTGTATTTACCCCCTAGAAAGAGCTTCGTAGGTTAACAGCGACCATGCTTTCCCCCCCGCTGCTCAACTTACACACCCATCACTCAAATACACACACACACACACACACACACACACACACACACACACCAGTAAGCCAAGCAACCACAGGTAAATCTGACTCTTCGCCAAGTTGTAGCCAGAGATAGCAGCAAAGGGACCAAAGTCCTTCACCGCCAGCTCCAAAAAGACACTGCAACAGCCAGCGGCGCCGGCGCCGCAGTAGCAGCCTCCGCGCTGCAGCCTCCAGCCAGAGTTTCAGGTCTAATTCCTTGAGGAGTAACACTCTTGCGCCCTTCGTCCCAGTCCCGTGGGCTTCCCCACTTCGTTCCTCAGGACATCGGGAGGGACCGGGTCACTCTGCCACTTTTTCAGAGGGGGAAGTGGCAGGGAAGAAGGTTCCCACCGAAGTATCCTGAAGCCCACGACTCCTGGCCGGATCTCTCCACTCTCCAGCCCACGTAGGCGCCTGTGTGTCTGGCAAAGGTCCCAGTTCTCAAGGTGCCTGAGCTCGGATGGGATGTGGAGGGACCAGGCGGCTAGAGCAGCGACGGGACTGCTGCTGGGGATGGTTAGAGGACAGATGGGACGGGCCTGGGGAGAGGGGGGACGACTCCGCACAGAGGCACTCTCCCGCCCCTAGCTTAGGGACAGTAACTCCCAAACGCGCGGACGGGAGGCAAGGTAAAGGCCTTTTCTCCCTATATGCTCTCCCTTCTCTTCCCCGCTCCCCGCCTGGACACCTGGTGAAAAAGCAAGGTGCTGGGATACCTGGAGCGAACACCATGATTTCCTCCAGCCGCTCCGCCCCTAGGCGAGGAGGAGAGACCCGCAGACGGAAGGGTGGGAGGAAGGCCGGGACTTGGGGTCCTTGGCAGAGGGGCGCGCGGGCGTGCGCCGGGCTGGTCAGCACCGCGGACAGCTCCCGGCGCGCGATCCCGGGGCCGCAGCTCCAGCCGCCGCGGCGCGCTCGGCCTGCACAATGCACTGCTCTGCCCGCGGCTACCGCGGCGGCGGGAGGAGGAGACCGAATCCCGCTCGGTGCATCCCTCATTCCCGTGCCAGCTCGGCGCACGCTGCTGCTTGGGGAGCAAAACACTCGTATCGCTTCCACGGGAGAAGGAAGGACGGAAGAGGAAGAGAGAAAAAGGTAATTGCTGGCTTCCCGGCAGGGGGACGACTAATTGCTTCTAATTACCTGCTGTCTCTCGCCTCCGTGGATACCGGACTGACATTTAGGATGAGTTTGCCCTTTTGTAATATATATATAAATAACTCAAAGAACTTTACTCTTGAGGACGACTCCGAGTTCTCCGGATTGAGTGACTGTGAATAGAGGGGTGGGGCCTCCAAGTAAATGAGCCCTTGGGGCTCCTCTCTCACTCAGTCTTTGCTAACGTCAGGAAGAGAGCTAGAGGGAAGGACGGGGTGACTGGAGCACGTGAGGAGGGCGCCCGATCAGGCCCCGCCCTAAGGCGGCCAGTCCCCTCTGAGAGCTCCTCGAGGTTATCATTTTAGTTGAAAGCAAAGCTGGCCAATGCACAAGAAAGAGACCACAGTGAGATATGTCTTCGCTCTGAGACAAGCTTACACGCTCTGAGCCAACAGAGCCCCCTTCGGTTGTGAGAATCGCAGAGACTGACTAAGAAACAGCGCTTCCCCTACCTTGATCCCACTGAAAACTGCCCCCCCTCCCCATCCAGGCGGAGTTCTAAAGTTACTGGGACATGTCCCACACTCACTTCATGCTTCTAATTCACTGCTCATTTTTAGATCATTATCTAGTTCCAAGAACAAACGTTTGTGTAGTGTGGATAGCACAGAGTAGATGTTAGCCAGCTTGAAACAAGTCCATCTGGGTTACAAGCCCAGAGCTAAGGTGACACGGGATCCTCCGGTCTCAAAGCAGATGTCAGTTACTTTAGATTTTATTCTCTGTTTTTGCAGCTGGAGTTTTCCAAGAACAAAAGGTGACCTGGGCCATCTCCAGTATTTTATGGGGTTTCTTCAGTTGCACCTCTCCCTGGAAAATATAGCTATTCTGAAAATACAACATTTCCGAATAATTTGGTTGGTGGCCATAATTTCTCCACTCTTTTGCCAAATATAAAGCATTCAAATAGCCTTATTGGCATTGGTTCTGTTCAAAGCCATCTGATGGATTTAGAATGCAAACAGTTTTACAGCTCTTGAACTACAGTTTGTGTGGAGGCATATGGGCAGCCTCAACATAATACAATCAGTACTGCTCTTAGCACCTGGCTCAACACAGCCTTAAACAGATGGAACCTGCCTCAGCAGCAACAAGATGCAGGTCAGCTGATGGGCAGGACAAGGAATGTGCATGACAAGGTACAGTCCTCTCACTTCCCCCAAATTACACCAAAAACTAGGGACCAATGGCACTTCATTCTGTCTTCTTTGCTTTATCACCAGAAACGTGATACAGTCTTTGAAATAATCTTTGAATGATTGAAAGTCCTCTTTAAAAGCTCTCTTTAAAACCTTTAATTTTTTATGGGTTGTATTCTCTTAATGCATAAACAGTTAATAATGATTAAGTTCAAGAGAAAGCAGTGTGGCATAGGAAAAAAAAGATCTGAGAACAAGTCAGACTCAAGTAGAACATCTCCACCATTAATTAGCTGTGTGACCTTGGACAAGTTACTTAACTGTCTCATCTGCAATATAAGGATTAAGGTATTGTGAAGGTTTTTTGTGGGGACTAAATGTGATAATGTATTAACAGATTAATTAAGAGAGAACACAGCCCCAATTAAACCCTTTCCAGGAAATTGCTGACACACTGGGAATACACCCTACAGGAATGGGAACTAAATATGTTAAATCAGTACTTCTCAAATATTAACATGCATATAAATTCCGTGGAGATCTCCTTAAAATGCAGATTATGATTCTGTAGATCAGGGTGGAAAAGAGAGATTCTGCATTTCTAACATGCTCCCAGATGATGTCCAGGCTGCAGAATCCTACTGGTCCATAGACTATATTTTGAGTAGCAAGGTATTAGATGTATCAGCATTTTATTTTTATTTTTTTTAAGATTTTATTTATTTATTTATTTATTTATTTATTTATTTATTTATTTATAGAGACACACACAGAGAGAGAGGCAGAGACACAGGCAGAGAGAGAAGCAGGCTGCACGCAGGGAGCCCGATGTGGGACTCGATCCCCGGCCTCCAGGATCACACCCTGGCTGCAGGCGGCGCCAAGAGAGAAACAATTTATACCACCTCTAACCTCAGAGCATGTCTTTCTGAATGATAAATAAGGAATGAATACAGACGTATTCCCATAGACTCCCAAGCTACACAGAAGCCAAGACAGTAGTAGAAATAAAGAAGGCCTGAAAATGGTCCCAAGGGCACCTTTGATTAGCTTGCTGTGGCAGTAACAGGTAATATGATCCAGTAAAAACCAGTGCAACAGGTCAAGGACAGAAGAAAAAACTTCTCAGCCTATTCTGAGCTCTTCTCTGCCCTTTTGTCCCCAGTGAACTCTTCATTTTCTCTACCCAACACATTATGGCTGCTTAGCCAAAGGACAATATACTCCCAATTCAGTTTTTGCTTGTTTATAGTTTCGTAAGAGCAATTAATATTATTCCCAGTAAAACCCAAGCACTTAATACATTTTTATTTATAAATATTTTATCAGTAAATTTTATATTCAAGAATATTATCTCCAATTTTTGCTACTACTGGAGTTCTTATTCTGTTGGTTTAAGTACCCTAATAAAACTACTAGATAATATTCAAGAATATTATTTCCAATTTTTGCTACTACTGGAGTTCTTATTCTGTTGATTTAAGTACCCTAATAAAACTACTAGATTTTTTATATCTTAGTGTATATGGTCAATTTAATAACAACAGACTGTCTCATAGGAAAATAAAAATTTCCTTTTATTCTACCATAAAAGCCAGATTTCTTGATAGAAACAGTCTTATTCAACAACTGAGGCTTAAGTTCCCAATATAACCTCATTGTGTCACTGTTTAAACCCCTCCACTTAAGGCAACTCATCCTCTAGCCAAACAATTCACTGCATTTTTACGTAGCCATCTATCAGAGAGGCAGCCACCACCTCCACCTCCACCATCTACCTCATTCTAGTACCATCATTTCCAGTGAATGATGGGAATACTGATAGGAAGCAAGACAGTGAACAGGTTGAACTAGATGTCCCAACTTTCCTGCTCTCATGCTGAGCTTATCAAACTGGGCCCTTCTACCTATGGATACTTGACCAAGGTGCTAGATGAACTGGAAGGCACATTTTAAAAAAAAAAAGTCACCTAATAGAATCAACTATTTTAATTGGAAACTTGGGAGAATATTTTATACAAAAATGAACATGGTCACATTATGACGTAGTGATTTATAAACATTAATGTGACATATAAACATTAGAGATGCTAAAGAAATTACAATAGACAGAGCTATAACTCTCGGATTTCCCCCCAAGTTCTCATCTATTCTCTCTAACATTACTTTATTCTACTCATTCTTTGAGCTTTAAAAAGTAGAAGAATTTTGAAAACCCATCTTGAAATATTTCCACTGTTTGCATTATTTGCAGCTCACCTTGGCTCTAGCCATACCCTGATTCTTCCCACTCCATACTCATTTTAATGAATTATTCAACCAAATATAATTTCAAACAATTTTTAGTATCTCTGAGGACAGTTGAAATAGATTGAAAAGAAGAATTTTCATTATGAAGCATTAAAACATAATTTTTTTCCAAATGGCTGTAGGTTTCAAATGATTACAGAAATGAAGTGCTGGAAAAGAACTCTTTCCTTCTAAGATATTGAATTGGGCCTAAGGGAAGCCTGTAGAAGTGAATTAAGCAGGAATAATAATAATAATAAAAGGAATGAGAGGATGTGGCATAGACATGAAAAGAGAAAAACTGAATGAGGAAGAAGACATTAAAAAACTAATCTTTATGTTATCCAATCTGTAAAGACTTAAAGAAAGCGAGGTAAAAATACATCTAGAGAGGGAAATGGCATAAATTGAACAAAAAAAAGAAGATAGAACATGGAATAAAAGGGAAGGGAAAATAAAATTAATAACTATACTGCTGTAAGAAAAGAAATGGAAAATTTTTAAGAATTTTACAGGCTTAAAGAATATAGGACAGTGTCTCTGTAGACTTGCATTTTGTGAAGCAGTTTATGAATCCTGTGAGATGCTTTAAAAGGTACTATAACAAGCTGTATTTTTTTAAGGGAAATATCAGCAAAACTTCTCTATTGGAAAAAGGAAATTAGAATAGTTAAAATTTTATTGTGTGCTTATGCACAATGAATATTTTCCTGGGGAAAAAATCTAACGTTGTTTGAGACCTTTTTTCCCCACCAAAGCACTATGTATCCATGTCTATTTTTGTACAAAAAGTTCTCCCTAGTTACACACACACATACACACAGTTGTTTTTACTAGATGATGGGAGAGGAAGAGGAAGAATCAGTTGAGCAGAACATTCAAATTAAAACCAGTTTGGTTTTTAAAAAGAAGCACAAAGTATGCAACTCAATGTTGAACTTCAAAATTGTAAATAGATATAAATCTTATTCAACAAGTTCTGAATGTAAAAATCTATCTGTTTATATATAAGTGCATACTAAGTCAGGGCACCTGGGTGGCTCAGTCTATTAAAGCACTCAGCTCTCGATTACAGGTCATGATCTGAGGGTTGTGAGTTCAAGCCCTGGGTCAGGCTCCACACTGAGTTTAAGATTATCTGTCTCTCTCTCCCCCTTCTCTCCACCCCCCCCCCAAAATAATAATAAAAATAAATAAATAAAATGGATAAATTCCACACTAAGTCAATTGCAGGAGGGAAAAATCAATGAGAAAAAATATCTGGAAAGAAGAGGTGAAGAGAAAAGTAAAAGATAGGAAAGGGAAATGAGAAGGGGAAAGAAAAGTGGCAGGAAATCAAAACAGAGTTTCCTACTAAGCATATATATAAAGGAAGAAAGACACTAAAGACAGGAAAACTGGCATAATGAGAGAGTCAAAAAAGACTTTTCAACAAAACAAGAAAAATAAACAATAACAAACTTTTTAAAAGTATAATGACAAAGATTAGATCCTCAATACAGTCCAAATTGAGAAATTGAGTGCTCTTCTTATATCTGGCTCACTTGGGCTGTATGTTTGGGAATAAATTTAATCATTACCTTTAGAAATACTTAATAACTTTATTGCTCAGCCATAAAAAAGAAAGAAATCTAGCCATTTGTGACAAGAGCCATGACCCTAGAGAATATTATGCTAAGTGAAATAAGTCAGAAAAATCCAAATGATTTCATGTGTATGTTGAATTTCAAAAGCAAAACAAATGAACAAACAGAAAAAGACTCAAATACAGAGAATAGACCGGTAGTTGCCAAAGGGGCATGGGGTGGGATGAGCAAAATAGGTGAAGGGAATTGAGAGGTACAAAGTTTCAGTTACAAAATAAATAAGTCAGGGAGATGAAAAATATGGCATAGGGCATATAGTCAATAATATTGTAATAAGATATGGTAACACATCATGACTATACTAATAGTAGTGAGCACTGAGTAATGTACAGAATTGTCAAATCACTGTGTTGTATACCTAAAATTAATTTAACATTGTATGTCAACTATATTTCAATAATAAATATTTTATTTTTTTAATAATAAATATTTTAAAAGGAAAGAAACACTTATTAGTTTTTTAAACAATTGCCCAAAGCACTCACTGCATCTCTATTCAAAGGCTCAGTTCAGAATTAGCAGAGTCCTACTACACTACACAGGGATTTTGTTATCAGAGAAGAATTATTTTTTAGAACATGGTAGCTAAGAACGTAGAAATGCTGACTCTGGTTACTTTTTAACCTATTTTAAGAATCAGTTTGTGAGGTGCCTGGGTGGCTCAGGCTGTGATCCCGGGGTCCTGGGATGGAGTTCTGCATTGGGCTCCCCACAGGGAGCCTGCTTCTCCTTCTACCTGTGTCTCTGCCTCTGTGTGTCTCTCATGAATAAATAAAATCTTTTAAAAAATAATAAAATTTTTAAAAATAAAAATCAGCTTGTGGCATAAGAGATATCCTTTGCAACTGTAGAATAGGAAAAAATTTCCTAGATGAAAACAGAAGCATAAATCATAAAAGAAAATAATTGATGAATGGACTTCATCAAAATCAAAGTTATCGTCTATCTGAAAACTGCTGCTAAGAAAATAAAAATTCAAGTTACAGACTAGGGGAAAATATTTATAATATGTTAATATGTTTATCTGACATCTATATTCATATATCTTGCAACTCAGTAAGACAACAACCCATCTAAAACTTGCCAAAATGTTTAAATAGGCGCCTCATAAGAGGAATGTATTTCTAATGGCCAATATGCATATGAAGACTTCTCAGTACAATTAGTCATCAGAGAAATATAAATTTAAACCACAGTGAAGTATTATTACATACCTAGGAGAATGGGGAAAGTGAAAAAGACTGGTAATGCCAAATGTTGATGAGATATGGAGCAACTAGAACTCTCCTATATTGCTGGTAAGAATGTAAAACGTTACAGACACTTTGGAAAACATTTTCATAGTTTCTTATAACCTTAAATATATACTTACCCTGGGACTGGTCTATCCATTCCACTCCTACCTGGCTATCCAAGAGAAATGAAAACTGTGTCCACAAAAAGATGTATGTATGAACATTGACAATAGCTTTATTTATCATAGCCACAAAGTGAAAATAACCTCTAAGTCCATTAACATTGTATGGATGCACAAACTGTGGGCATACAGAGACAATAATATGATATATCTCAAAAACATACTGAGCAAAAGAAGCCAGACATAATAGAGTACATACTGTATGATTCCATTTTTGTGAAATTCTGGAAAAGGCTAAGAAGCTATAGCGATAGAAAGCAATTCAGTGGTTATCTGGGGTTGGGGGACATGGGAAGATGGATTGGGAATGACTGAAAAGAAATACAAAGGAAGTTTTTGGGATGATGGAATGTGCTATATCTTTACTCTTAGTGGTAGTCACCTGGGTGTGTACTTGTGTCAAAACCCATTGGACTGTATACGTATAATGAGTGCATTTTACTTTATGTAAAGTATACTGCCATAAGTTTATCTAAAAGACAGTTTGTAGCAATCCAATATTTCTCATAAATAGAAATATGGGTGTGAATATCCTAAAAATGGAATTTTTGAGAACTAGAATTAACTATAAAATATGCTAACTCAATTTTTCTTATATTTTAAAAATATTTTAAACCTAAAATAGCTTCATATTTTCTTTTTTTTTAATTTTTTTTATTTATTTATGATAGTCACACACAGAGAGAGAGGCAGAGACATAGGCAGAGGGAGAAGCAGGCTCCATGCACCAGGAGCCTGACGTGGGATTCGATCCCGGGTCTCCAGAATCACGCCCTGGGCCAAAGTCAGGCACTAAACCGCTGCGCCACCCAGGGATCCCAGCTTCATATTTTCTATTCAATCATTTTGAATTATTGTATTTAGTCAATATGAATGACTGAAGGAGTACATTGATATAAAATGTTGCAATTTATTTTACAAATACACATTATTCTTCATGCATTTATACAATAAGCATCAGGGGATCAATACTAAGAATAGTATCAGATATTAAAGATTCAGAAGCATAAGACACAGGTATGCTCTCAAGTAGCCTACAGTCTGATAGAAAAAAGACAGGGAAAAGGAAAGAAAAAGGGAGAGAAAAACACAAACAGAGCTGAGGTCTGCAAATATACATCTACAGAGGTGTCAGATGTCACGGTTATATGAATTCAGGGTAGAGATGTGTTAAAATATCTACAGTAAGCCTGACATGGAGTCATGCATGCTAAGTCCCCATGTCAGCCGACCAAAACTTACCTAAGTGTCTATGCTTGGCTCTCCCAGAAAAGGCATGCCTAGGTCAACCAATCAGCACTTGCCTGCTGAGCACAATTCCTCACCAGACTCAAGACTTCCCTTTGCTCCATGAGCTCAATCTCACAACCTGAGATCATGACCTGAGCTGAAATCAAGAGTTAGCTGCTTAATCAACATAGCCACCCAGGTGCCCCCTCTTCAGAGCTTTCTATCCTGCTAGACTGGATGCTGCCCAACTCATAAATCACTGCATAAAGGTGATATGATCTTTTCAAAATTTATGATTGTTGGATTTTTCCTTTAACACATGAGAATGCCACTAAACCAATGTAATCCAATTTGGAGAGGGAAAGAAATTAAGGCATGAGGGACTTACTAAGAGAGAAGGAAAATAAGAGGTCATTCTGGACTAGAATTATGAGGTTGAAAGACTAGCACCATGAGAGGAAAGGCATAAGAAAGCTGGCAGGACCAAGGCAGGATTTCTAAGTTGGTCTTGAGAGCAGCTCCGTAAGTAACTAGTGAAAAATCAGCAGAAAGAAGGTGAAAGAATTCTGAGAGTGAAGTATCTAGGCTGTTGAAGTGTTCCTGGATGGTAGGTGTACATAGGGCAGAAAAGATAATAAATGTCACAGCTTGGTTTCTATCAGTGGGAGAGGGAGTTGGAAAGTTAGAAATACCATTGACCCTTGAACAACACAGATTTGAACTGCATGGGTCCACTTACACATGGACTTTTTTTACAGAACTGTAAATGTAATTTCTTGTTCTTATGATTTTCTTAATAACATTTTTTTCTCTGGTTTACTTTATTGTAAGAATACAGTATATACATTATATAATATATATAATATATAATGTATATAATGTAAAGAATACAGTATATAATGCATACAACACACAAAATATATATTAATTGACTATGTTATGGTGAGGCTTCTGGTCAACAGTAGGCTATTAGTAGTTAAGTTTCGGGGGAGTCAAAAGTTATACACCTATTTTCAACTGTGGAGGAGGGAGGTTGTTGTACCCTAACTCCCATGTTGTTCAAGAGTCAGCTGTACTGAGATGATGTCACCACATAAATCTAAGGAGGAACTAGTTAAAAGTTCTTTGAATATGCTAATAATGCTTAAGTATTCAGAATGATGCCATTTTTGAAATTGAAATGGATGGTTTTCCTAGTTAGTAATTCCTTTTTACACCAATTTAAGTAACAATAGTAGACATTTAGGATGAACCCTATTGCTTTCTTTTTTAAGATTTGAGAGAGGGAGAGAGAGACTCCCCCACTGAGTGCAGAGCTCTTTTTGGGGCTCAATCTCAGGACTCTGATATCATGGCCTGAGCCAAAATCAGGAGTCAGATGCTTCACCCACTAAGCTACCCATGTGCTCCTGAATCCTATTGCTTTATAAAGACACTGAAATGAGTTCAGAAAATAAACAAGCAATTTCTTAGCATTTGAATTTTAAAATAAGTGCTTGAAATGCAGAATGGAGACTAAAATCTTGAAAGCCAAGGCTTTTACTTTATTGCTGGGGGGTGGGGGGGGGGTGCGTCCTAGCCTCAAGGCCCCAGGGCTAAAATTGTAAAGTCTAAACAGAGTTAGGGTGAGACCTTCATTTGACTCTCAAGGATATATATAGCTCCAAAAGACCTCTAGCCTCTTGAAAATTTTCCAGGCTGATGCTGGAGGGATAAATACCGGTAACAGAGTGAGTTGTCTGGATAGATGAAACTTAGGGCCTGCTCCTAGGTCCTTCCTAACCCCAGAGAACTCTCATATGAATCTGTGAAAAACAAGAAAACAGGTCCAAAATGGAACTTTTTATGCTAAGCCCCAAGTCACCAAACTGAGATTTAATTACAGGCTAATCTTGGATCTTAAACCAGTCAGGAATTGCCTAATCAGCACTAATTAGGTAATGCTCCTGACAGACCCCTGCCAGCCCCTAAAGGAAAGTAACCCAGCAAAAACTAACCTGCTTTTTTGCCTAGAAGAGTTTCCTTGTTCCTGCTCTCTGCTGCCTATAAAAGCCTTTATTTTGTGCACCTCCTTTCTATATGCTAGATTGCTGCCTGATATGAATCAATTTTTGCTCAAACTCTTAAAATATTTAGTATGTCTCAGTTTATCTTTTTTTAAAAGATTTATTTATTTATTCATGAGAGACACACAGAGAGACAGAGACACAGGCAGAGGGAGAAGCAGGCTCCCTGCAGGAAGCCCAATGCGGGACTCAATCCCGGAACCCCAGGGTCATGACCCGAGCCGAAGGCAGGGCCCAGTCAGTTTATCTTTTAATGACTGGGAAGGATTGAACATGTAGCCAGCAGCAGTCTTGAAGTCCGAATAAGAAAGGCTGCAGAGGGGGTACCTGAGTGTCTCAGCCCAGGGGTGATCCTGAGGTCCTGGAATCAAGTCCGACATCTGGCTCCTCACAGGGAGCCTGCTTCTCCCTCTGCCTGTGTTTCTGCCTCTCTGTGTATCTCATGAATATAAATAAAATCTTAAAAAAAAAAAGGCTCCAGAGGGACCAAAGGCCTTGGTGAGACACGGCCATCTAAGATGATGGATCAAGGATCAAGCTCCATAAGCAAAGGACAAAGTCCCATCTCAGTAACTGCTAGAGAATGGCTAGGGTCTGAAAACTGGATACCCTAACCCCCTTGAGTTTGTACACAACCCCAAGACAAAAGTGCACAAAAGAAATCTTTTATTAGCTATTCAAAATCCTGAGTTTTACTCAAAGGTTTCTGAAATGAGAGTAATCAGCCATTTTGACTGTTTGACCAGAAGTTACTAGATTAAGTATTCTGCTATTGAATATGATAAAAAGATTAGCATTAGTTATAGACAAATCTTGTTTTTTTTAAAGTCTCTTGAAAATTGCACGGTTCTACCAAATTCTGTAATATTTCTGAGTACTTATTTAGTGCACTCACATAGCATTTCCAGCTACCCGAAATCTTATCACTTCCATTCCACATAGCAGCTTCTATGCCATCTGAATTTAAATATTACCCTGAGAGGTTTTTCCTGTCTGACCAGCCTTAGTAGGCCCAATACCCATCCCACTACACACACACATACACACACACACACAAACACAAACACATACACACTGTCTATTCTCTGTCAGGGTCCTAGATTCATTTCCTTTATATCACTTTCCTCAACTTGCTATTTCATAGTTATTTGTTTGATTACCTCTTTAAGGTCTGTACAATTACCTGCTTAGTGCTACACTGTTATCTCTATAGGGGCAGAAACTGTTCCTGCTTTATTATCGCAGTACTTGCAGTGCCTAGTATGGTCTTCACTATATAACAGCAATTCAATAAACTCATGTTAGGTGACTGTGCCAAGCTACATGCTGTAATTTGCCTAAATTTATTTACTCTTAAGATGGATGCTATTATTGTCCTCATTCTAAAGACAAGGAAAGTGAACCATGGAGAGATTAGGTAGCTTTGCAAAGCCACTTAATGATACAGCCAGAATTTAAACCCAAGTACCCAAGTAAAAAGGAGAAGGAAAAAAAAAAAAAAAAGCATGACTGATGTGAGAGCATGCTCTTTGTCTCTTACTGAATATTTTCCTTTTTTCCAAACACAGAAGACAATGGCCTGGGCCTCACCATCCTGGTAGTGCGGGGAGGACAGTGACCAGTGAACCCATCCCAAAGCCAAGACAGTTTCCACTTCATTTCTGGGAGAGTTAATGAACTGAGGAACTGTTCAGTCCAAGGGTACATAGTAGAGGTTGCCATAGTAGAGGTTTCTGATGTTACCTAGGGTCTACAGGGGAATAGGCAACATGGGAGGACGATGAGATGGGGCTTTTTTTTTTTACTCAGGGATACTTCCACATAGCTTAAAAATACAAAACATTGAATATTTTTTTAATTACCATACTGCAACAGCCATCCTATCCCAATCCCAAACTTCAGAACTCCTTGACCCTGAGGTTCATGAATGAGGTATGAAGTCAGCTGGGTACGATATTTTAGACTCACTTTATTCAAAACTGAATTCATCAGCTTTCCTTCCATTTTAACATTCTCCCATGTTCTCTCTCCGTTAGCATCAACTTCTCAGTCTATGCCAGAAGTCTACAAGTGACCCTTAACTTGGCTGATTTTATTTTCTAAATTTCTCTTACTTAAATGTACCGACTACTTTCCATTCTCATCACCCCTGCCCTCATAAAACCCTCATCGTCTCTCGCCTGGACTATTGCAATAGCATTGTAACCACTCTTCTGGTCTCATGTTTCTATATTCATCTGCTTATTTACATTCATCTGCTTTATGTTCCTCTCTTTCACAACCACTCAACTCTGCCTTCACAGTGGGAAAACCATCATAGACAGTGAGTAAATGCATGGATGTGGCTGTGTTTCAATAAAGCTTTATTTATAAAGGCAGGTGGTGGGTCAGAGTAACCACAGATTTACCTGGTAGTTATCAGAGCTATCCATAGAGAATACAGCACTAACCATGTAACTGTATCATTTCTCTCCAAAGAAAATCTTAAAACATTGGATCATGCCACATTGTCTATAAAAGATCCAAACTTCTAAAAATAAAAAAAAAGAGAGAGATCCAAACTTCTAAATATGGCCTATGCATTTGATTTGGTCCCTGCCTACTATCTTAACATTCTATCTTACCACCTCTTGCCTTTCACTTCACATTTCTGTAACACCGAACTATATCTAGTTCTCTGCACACAAACGTTGTCCCTGATGTTTCTAGTCTGACATCCTTATCCACACTCTTCCTCCTACCTGAAATGACCTGCTCATGTTTCCTCTTCACTTGGCTTACTCCTGCTTATTCTTCTGACAAGACCCAGGCCTCCTTCTGGAAGCTTTCCATAATCCACACAGATCCCTGTCTCCCAGGAAGCTCTCTGTTTATCTCTGTCATTTCTAGTACTGCACTTGATCATAATTATTTGCCTGTCTCCCTCATTAACTGTAAGTCCCTCCATAGAGCTTTCCTGTGTCTCATTTACCTTTCAATTCAATGCCCAGCATTTTCTTATCACATAGTAGAAACTATAAATATTCTAAAATATTTATTAAATAAGTGAATGTATGAATGCACTAAACTTGTCTGATATTTTAAAGAGTTTATGTAAATGAAATAGGACTTTTTGAATACTTGCATTGTCTGCCATACACATCTTTAGTTATATTTCTAAATGTGCATGCATGTATGTATGTATCTTTTTAAAAAATTACAGATAGATGATAGATAGATTATAGATATTTAAAACAATTTTATTGTGGAAAATTTCAAACATATACAGAAGTACAAAAGAACTTCTTGTTCTTAATGAACTCCATCCCCACCATACACTCCTTAACTTGACCTACTCACTTACCTACTTACCTACTCACTCAGTGCCAATATATATTAATTTATGGCATATTTTGTTTTACTATACCTGCACCCACACCCCTAGTCCTCCTACCTCTAGATATTTTGAAGCCTATCTCAGGCATATCATTTCATGTGAAACTATTGCAATAAGTATCTCTAAAAATTAAGGATTTAAACATTTTAATAGAATCATTGCATTGTTGTGCCTTTAAAAAAATGATTCTTAGCCATAGTTAAAATTAATCAAAATTAGCATCTTCATTGTCTTACCAACAGCTGAAAGTCTCAGATTGTTCAGCTGAAGTGTAGAGATGGAGGATGGCCCAAGATAGGTCAGTTCCTAAAGTTTCTGACACTTTTGCCTCTGGGATGCCTACTTCAGATTTGTATAAGATATCCTTACTATGCACATTTTCCTGACAAAAGCCATCTGGTACTTTGTTATAACCATTTGACACTTTCTGATGTGTCCATTGCACTGTCTGAAATAGGACAAACTAAGCCATAAGTATACATGTAGATGGGGGTCTGTGCTTAAAGTGGAGGCATTGTATGATTCCATCTGTAACTTGCCTTTAGCTTCAGAAGCTGGGTTGGCATAATCCATCACAAAGGATGAAGCTTTTCTCTAAGCTGCTCTCTATCACACAGGTGGGATTCAGACACATGTACAGAATAGTCCTTTAATTCAGGTTCATGCTGCCCACTGCCAACCAGACAGTATCAACCCTGAATGGTGTGAAGGAAACAGCTTCTCCACCCCATTACTCCTATGCCACCTGATTTCAAAAGTCTTTATCCTCAACTTATGCAATTACACCTCTCTTGAACCTGTTCTTTCCTTTTCTCCAGAACTCTTGAGAAAACAAGCTCCCATCACAAACAGTGACTTACCATAGCTAAAAAATATCCTAGCTCCCAATCAAGGAGATTCTCTGTTTACCAAAACTACTATTGGCGTGAAAGAATAAAGAATAACATTTCAATAAGAGAGATGAGATACTACCTTTCTTTTAAATAAGACTTTACTTTTTGTCTCTTCTCCAGGCCTTTCATCTACCTACACAACTTCACACTTCAGTTGAACTAGATTTTAAACCAGGTGGTTGTCACTGAAAGTGGAAGTCTAACTGGGATCTTGGGAATTTCCATATAGAACACAGAATTGAGCTACCTTTGCTCTCTAGCTTCATTTCTGATTTAAAAAAAAAAAACAGAATTTACTTATTTATTTATTCATGAGAGACACAGAGAGAGAGGCAGAGACATAAGCAGAGGGAGAAGCATGTTCCCTGCAGGGAGCCTGATACAGAACTGGATCCCAGAACCCCAGGATCATGACCTGAGCTGAAGGCAGACACTCAACCATTGAGCCACCCAGGTGCCCCTCCCTAGCTCATTTCCCTCCTCTTTTATACAACCAGCCAAAATTCATTCAATTCAATGACATTACCTGAGTACATGTATACTAAGCCTTGGAAATACTAAAATGAATAGGCAATCTCTGCACTCAAGAAATTCACCATATGGTGGAGGAAATCATTTTAAAGAAATAATGAGGGACGCCTGGGTGGCTCAGCAGTTGAGCGCCTGCCTTCAGTCCAGGGTGTGATCCTGGAGTCCCTGATCAAGTCCCACATTGGGCTCACTGCCGGGAGCCTGTTTCTCCCTCTGCCTATGTCTCTGCCTCTCTCTGTGTGTCTTTCATGAATAAATAAAATCTTTTTTTAAAAAATAAAGAAATAATGATACCAGCATAAGAAGCACAATAAAGTGGTGATATAATCCACCGTATCCAAAGGTAAGGGCATCACTGTGGGAAGGAATGACTTATTCCATTTGTAAAGTTAGGTGAGTACTTGAAAAGGGGTGGCTCCACTCTTCTTTTTGCCTTCAAGTACAAAAGGAGAAGAAAGGGAAACTTCCCAGAATATCTTAAGTAGTGCTCTTTGAACAGGATGACTAAACAGAATTCTAGGTGCTTTGTTGACCTATACCTGGACTCAGCCCCAGTGGCAATTACTTTGGATGACTTGGTCTTCACATTTGATCTTATTCCTGAACACTTGGCTCTCAGATGTATTCCCAACCAGGACCAGTCTTTCCTCACCTTAGTGCCCAGTTCAAATTGGACCTCAGTCATTGGGCTGCATCCAGGATCCTATTGTGTTCGAAGAAGCAATGTTTCTTCCCTATTCTTGATGTTTCCTTCCCAGTAGGAGAAGCAACATAACATTCATTCACTCATTTATCCAACCAACATAAATTTATTAACAACTATATACCAGGCACATTCTAGACCCTACTCTCATCAAATTTCCACTATATAGACACTGCCTGTGGAGAATAGGCAAAGTACTAAGCATATACGACAGCTCAGAGTGATGAGTACTGTGGAGAAAAATAAAGAAGTATAAACAGATAAACAGTTCTGGGCAGAGAATTCTAGGTCTTATATAGAGAGTAGTCAAGAAAAGCTGCATGGAGAAAAGTGCATTTGAGCAAAGACCTAAAGATGATGAGGTTCTGGAGTTCAAAGAAGTATTTCAGTTTGGAGATAATATAAAATTGGAAATCATCAGTATATAGAGCTATGAGACTAGAGGAGACAAATGGGAAGAGAACAGGGTAGGTAGGAGTTTTCAAGACTGAACCATGAAACACTCCAATATTTGGAATTCAGGAAGATGAAGAGAAATCAGCAGACAAGACTGAGAAGAAGCCAATGAAGTTTCATACTTCTGGCCCTTCTCCGCCTCTGTCTCTCTTTGTCCATCTGAATTTCTCCCCCGAGGAGGAGTAACTTACTGGTTGGGAAATTTATGAGAGAACCTGATATTTGATGGCTCCACTCCTTCCTCTTTTCTTACCTTTAGGGAGCTGGCTGCCTGCAGAAAGCCTGTATTCTGCTCTGTTTCCATGTGTGATAATATGCTCAGGGACAATGTGAAATTCTGTGCTTCCCATGCCTCTAGTGGGTAAGTCTTCCGATTCTGGAATTCAGTATTTTAAAGCCTACATCTACATAGCTATAAGCCACATTCTCCAATATCAGATTTACTAGTAACAAAGACAATGTTTTAACTTATGTCTGCCTGCTTCCTTTGCCTTATCTCCTAATTGATTCAAAACTCTGGCCATCAAGAAGGTTCAAGTTCATCAGACCCCCTTGAAAGCCAATATCATGGAACACAAATTCAGAGTCAGGTAATCTGTAAGAATACTTCCAACTCCAAAAGAAGTCCATGATTTACATCCCTGCCTGACAGCTGAAAGCTAAATCTAGACTCAGAGATTTTAAATGTAGAAAGAAAATTAAGATCATCTGTTCACAGCATTTTGATGAGAAAACCGACACCTGGAGAGAGAACCTAGCCAGCAGCAGAGCCACAACTGTGAATCAGGTGTCTTGACTACCACCCAGTCCAGTGAGAACCTTAATCTACTCCATCTCATTCATTCCTGAAAGAGAAATAAAATGAAACAGACTAAGTACCTTCTTGAGAGTTTTTCTCCAAACTATCCCTACTTACCCATATGCATATGTTGACTCATTATATAGCAAAAAAGGAAGTGGCTATTTGGTCACTTAAGATAATGCCATCTCTTAACTGTTTTTCCCTTAGTGATTTTTGCTTGATCAAAGAAAAAAGCCTCTTATTTCCCATAATCACCTAGGTAACAGGAAATGTTCACTCATGATTCATGATCACCAACCTCAAAAGAGCCTTTTACATTGTTTCCTTAGTCTCTTTCTCACTCTTCAAACTGCTTTAAGCCCCAGACATCTCCCTCATTCCCAGATGGTCTTGCCTCCTTCTCAGAAAAATTGAAGACCTCAGATAGAATGCTCTTTCCCTCCCTATCCAACTCTACAAACACTGCTATATATGCATCCAGCCTTTCCTTCATCCTTGCAGTTACAGTAGAAAGGTATTTCTTAACCTACCTAAAGCCAATCCTTCCATCTGTCTGCAGATCCAGTCCTCTCCTGCCTTCTCAGATAAAATGCCACCATTGATTATCTCTTCCCTCCCCAGCAGAGTATTCTGCTGGTCCCTCTCATCTGGACCTTCTCTATCAACATTTCAACAAGCTCAAATCTCTTTCAAACAAAAATATTAAATAGTATTTCTTGATGTCACACAAACTGGCACCTATGACCATATTCGGATTACATTGTTTGGAGGACCTAAGTATTGATGTATCCTTTTCCATATGTAGTGCAAACATTTAGAAACTCACAGAAAGCAAATAAAATTATGAGTTTTGATTAGAACTCCTTTAATTCCATGTTTTCAAAATATCAAGTACTAAATTGTTTCCAAATGTGTCTTATTTTGGTGTTCCTGCTTTGCTAGGAGCTTTACCTGAGGCCTATCTGCTAATTGCATAACCCAGAATTTGCCCATTCCTTCTCATATTGACATCAAAATATGAAGTTTTCTATAATTTGCTGTCTTTGTTTCCTCATTTTTCCTCCCACCATTTCATCAGTCTGGTTTCTGCCCTAATCACTCCACCAAAAGTAGAGATTGTCATTGACTCCCAAGATCTAACAGGTATTTTTTCAGTCCTTATATTATTTGATTTTTCAATAGATTATTATAACCCTCCTCCCTTTTGAACTACTTTTTCCTCTTAGCTTTTGTGCATTCTTCTGGTTTTTCTCCTTTTTTTCAGACTGCTCCTTTCCAATCTTATTTTCAGATTCTTCTTTCTCTTCAAGCCTTTTTAAGTTAGAGAACCTAAGAGCTCTTCCTTGGTCCTCTTCTGTTTTCACATTATAGGCTTTCCCTAGGCAATCCCATCCAGTCCTCTGGTTTCAATTATCGTGTATTTTTAGGAGAACTACATAACCTATCATTCAAACCAGACCACTTTCAAAAGTAAAGGAAGGGGACTATCAGTAATGTTGCCTACAATATTCAGAGCCAATTTGGATATGTGGTCACCCCACATATGAGTCCCAAATTTATTTCCCCGGTGAAGACCTCTTCTCTGAGCTCCAGACTCATAAACTGAATTGCCTACTCACTATGTGCACTTGAATTCATCAATTCATTCATTGAACAATTACTTATCTATTGTAGGTCAAGCACTATTCTAGGAACTGATGATATATTAATGAACAAAATAGACAAACCTCCTGTCCTCATAAAGTTTACTTTCTAGTTGAGGGGAAATCAATAAGAGCACAAATACATATTTTTCATCATGATAAATGGTATGAAGAAAAATTAAATTGGATAATGGGACAGATAGTATTGAGAGAAAGTTGGAAATTTTAAGTAGTATGATCAGGTAAAGCTTCACTGAGAAGGTGACATGTGAAAAATGACTTTTCTGGAAAAGTTGGTAAAGTAATGAAAGTGGACACGAGTAAAGAGAACAAAATGCGCAAAGTCCTATAAGTGGCAATAGGCATAATATCTTGAAGAAACAGCAATCAGGTCACATATATGAGGCTGAATGAATAAAGGAGAAAGCAGAAAGATAAAATCAGAATTTTAACAAGTTTATATCATATAGGGCCTTGTAGGCAATGGTAAAGAATTTGACTCTTACACTAAATAAAACGAGAAGCTACTGGAGGAGTTTGAGCAGAGAAAATAAAATGATCTGACTTATGTTTTAAAGTACCACTCTAAAAATAAATAAATAAAATAAAATAAAATAAAATAAAATAAAATAAAATAAAATAGTACCACTCTAGGGGCAGCCCAGGTGGCTCAGCGGTTTAGCGCCACCTTCAGCCCAGGGCCTGATCCTGGGGAACCGGGATCAAGTCCTGCATCAGGCTCCTTGCATGGGGCCTGCTTCTCCTTCTGACTGTGTCTCTGCCTCTCTCCCTGTATGTCTTTCATGAATGAATAAATAAAGTCCTTAAAAAAAAAAGTACCACTCTGGCTGCATGCAGGGGTGACAGCAGACCAGATGGGGAATAAAGGCAGAAATGGGGCAACTAGTTAGAAGGCAACTAGTTAGAAGGCAACAATCCAGCTGGTTTGGACAAGAGCATTAAGAGGTAAAGTGATAAAAAGTGGTCAGAATTCTATATATATTTTGAAGATAGAGCTAACAGAATTTGTTGATAGATTAGACATAGGGTTTGAGAAGAAAGATGGAAGTCAAGGATAATTCCCAGGTTTTTGGTTGGGATAATTAGAAAAATGAAGTTTCCATTTTCTTACTTGGAGATGATTTCAGAAGAAGCAGGTTAAGAAATGAACAGAAACTCTTTTCAGGACATGTTAAATTTGAGACACATATTAGACATCCAAGGGGAGCTGTCACGGAGCCAGATGGATATACAAGTCTAGAGTTCAAGAAGAGGTCTAGGCTGGAGATAAAGATTGGGGAGGCTTCAGTTCTGTATATGCTATTTAAATACATGAGCCCGGATAAGATCACTAAAGAAAAGAGAAAAGAGGTCCAAGAAATGAGATATAGGCTCTCAGTATTTAGAACTCAGGGAGACTGAGAGGAGCATTTAGAGAGATGGGTGTAAAACTAAGAGAGTATGACACTTGAAAACCAAAAGAAAGAGTTTCAAGGTTGAAAAAGTGATCACCTATACCAAATGCTGCCAATACATCAAGTAAGGTGAGGATTGAAAAATGACATGGAGGTCACAGTAACCTTGATACACTCAGGATAAGTAGCAAGTATAAAAGTCTGACTGAGTGGTTCAAGAGAGGATTGGAGGAGATAAAATAGAGAAAGTGAATTACAAACAACTCTTGAGAAGTTTCACTATTAAGAGAAGGGAAGGAAAAGGACATTAGCTAGAGGGAAAAGTGAGGTCAAAAGAAGATTTTGGTGAGGAGAGAATGATGATGCAGGGAAGAGGGAAGAGAGTTTACAGAGCATTGCCCTTCCCCTTGAGTGGTCCCATTCTAAGAGGAAATGAGACAAATGAGGAAATTAGTCTATGCCAGGGATAAGTAATTTGCCTATAAAGAGAAGAAAAGACAACCTAAATGGATACAAACACCTGCAAGTGGGTAGATGTAATGGTGGGAGGTTGTGGAAGTTCTCTTCCGATTGCATTTGTTTCTCAATGCAATGGATACAAGCTCCTCAGTGTAGAGTGAGGACTATAGAAGAATGATTTGAGGTGTGATCAGTATGAAACAGTCATCAAGAAGAGATGGAGACTGAGTATTTAGTAAAAGCCAGTATGATTTCCAAGCAGTATCACGGCCACATTTGATGTTAGTAATCACATACATTGAGCCCATTCAGCACGCTTTTTGAGTTTTTCTCTAGCACAAGGGTAGGTGAGGAGCAGAGGGGGAAGTGAATGTAAATAGGGTTGTGTTTTCTCCAAGAAGATAGAATGCAGCAAGAGAAAGTCAAGGGAATCAAGCATAAATGTTTGTGAAAGAGTGATTATAATGCTGTAATGGAAGGAATATAAATTGAATAAAGTGCTCAATAAGATCACAAAAGAAGTGAGAAGCAGGGAAACAGTGAGTGATCAATGGATTATAGATTCTGATGGGAAAAGCAACATTGGAGTAGGGGAATTAGAGTGAACAGGAAACATTAGGAACTGGTGTAAAAGGGTGGTTGAAACTGGGAATTAGGGAGTGTGTTATAGTTATTGGTAATGACAGGCTCCGCATGTCTGAAATGAAACTATTATGCTCTTCCAATATTCCCTTAGTAAATGAAACTGAGAAGGTGTTCCTGCACTGTATGCAATATATTACTACATCTTGTCTACAGAACTCCCAAAACTACCCATTTCTCTCCTCTTTGTTACTACTCTCCTAATCCAAGCTACCTTCATCCCTTGCCGAGACAACTGCAATAGCCTTTTAACTGGTCTCCCCACATCTGCTCTGATCCCAACTGTAATCAGTCATCTTTTCAAAACAAATAAGTAACCATATCCCCCATTAATTAAAACTTCAGTGGCTTTCTATTGTTCCTAGAATGAAGACCAAAATTTGCAACATGGCCCACTGCCTAGTTCCTACCTTTCCCCCCCACCCCTACCTTGTACTGCTCCCCCATCACTCTCTGTGCTTTAGATATGCTAGGATTTTTTGAATCTTCAAACATACCATACTTATTCTAACAGAGACTTGGCCTATTGCCTCTGTGAAAGTCCACCCTTCCCTCCTTTCCATTTTGTTAATACTTTCATATACTTCAGATCTCAGCTTAAATTCCTTTTCTTCAAGGACTGCTTCCCTGACTCCACAGTGGAAGTTGGGTGCCTTGTCGTGTGCTCTCTCAATGCTAATTTTCTTTCAGTATGCTTGCCCCAGTTTTCTTTAGTCGTAGATCATGAACTCCAGAATAGCAGCAATCTTAGCTATTTCTATTCATTGTTGTGACTCTAGCATCTAGGACAATTCGGACACATAACTGGCAATCATAAATTTTTTTCCATAAATAAATAATGGTGTTATTTGCATGTATATGTCTAATACTTTCATCACAACTTTCTTACTCCCATCTTAAGCCAACCATCCTCATTAACTTTATCTCATGTGTCATACAACCTGTTTCAGTGAATTCAGTAACAATTTATTTAGTATGTACCATGTACCAGCCATAAAAGATTCAGAAATTCACAGGCATAATCTTCATCTTTAATTTTTACATAATCCAATATGGCAACAGGATGAAGAATATCTGAATGTACAGGAATGCAGAAAAAAAAAAGAGGGATTAGAAGAGAATACCTTCTCAAAATTTTCTTGACTTTTACTTTATACAATAAACCAAAATAGTTGCTCTTAAAATTCTAAGGAAGACTTAGACTTGTTAAACTGATAGTCCCATAAGCCATATTACTGCCTCTGCTATTAAGATTGAATTCAATGAATTCCTTAATGCTTTGCTTCCTTCACCATAAGTTCTAAAATCCAATGAAACCATCCCTCCTGCCTAAAATGCCAAAATTAACTTAAATACTGTAAAAGCTTTGAAACCAACAAGTGGCCCCTGATGAATTCTGACACGTCTTATAAGTTCTTTGGTTCAGACCTTGTCTATCCTGTCATCAACTTTCTAATGTTTGATCTCTTTCAAAATGCTTTCACATGCGTTATTCATTTGATGCCCCTAACAAATCCATAAGGTTGAATGCAGCTGGAGCTCCAGACATGCTGACAAATGATCAAAAGGGACTGTTACCTTATTATGGGGCCCATGTCAAAACAAAGCCCATTCCAGGAAACAGAATAACTGTCTTCCGAGGATAGCTGCAAGAAAAGCGTACCCATTTAAAAATGCTATTTCATTATTCATCAAGCCCCTGTAGTTTGTAAGTCTCACCAGTCTTTTTAATGTGACATCAGTGGACATCTTGCTTCCTGACTCACAGTCTGAGTCACTGTCAATGATCCCCCAAAGAGAGTGAGCAAGTGATAAAAGGTGCATCCTGGACTGCAGAAACAATCATTTATTTGATAGTTGCAGCAGCCTTTGTCATAATGGCTTTCAAATATATGCTGATTAACTCCCCATCAGATAGGGGCACAGTTATGCATTTACTTCCCTAAAGGAAGTGGCCATTTTGAAATATTTCGGATTTAACTTGTCTTAAAAAAAAAAAAAAGATTTTTTACTTATTTATTAGAGAGAGAGACAGAGAGAGCACAAGCAGGGGGAGGGGCAGAGGGAGAGTGATAAGCAGATTCCTCACTGAGTGGAGAGTGCAGAGTCAGACGTGGGCTCCATCCCATGACTCCGAGACCATGACCTGTGCCAAAGTCAGACATTTAATCAACTGACCATGCAGGTGCCCTTTAACTTGTCTTCTAATAAAAGTACAAGTCAAATAAAACCAACTTTCAGATGAGTTCTCATAAATTCCCACTTTCGTTTAAGCCATCTCTTCTAACTTCAAATATTATTCTAAAAAGACCAAATTTCTTTTTTTTTTTTTTAAGTAGGCTCCACACTCAGTGTGGAGCCCAACGCAAGGCTTGAACTCATGACCCTGAGATCAAGACCCGAGATGTGATCAAGAGTCAGACACTTGGGCAGCCTGGGTGGCTCAGCGGTTTAGCGCCATCTTCAGGCGTGATCCTGGAGACTCGAGATCAAGTCCCCCATCAGGCTCCTTGTAGGGAGGGAGCCCGCTTCTCCCTCTGCCTGTGTCTCTGCCTCTCTCTCTGTCTCTGTCTCTCCTTGTCTCTCATGAATAAATAAAATCTTAAAAAAAAAAAAGAGTCAGACTCTTAACTGAGCCACTCAAGTGCCATTAAAATGACCAAATTTCTACACAGATGATTCTATGTGTCAAGCTGGCAAAACTATGGTGACTGTTATTTAGTCAAACACTAGTTGCTGTGAAGGTATTTTTTTGATGTGATCAACATCGAAAATCAGTTGACTTTAAGGTGAACAGATTACCCTCCATGATGTGGGTAGGCCTCATTCAATTGGCTAAAGATCTTAAGAGCAAAATCTAAGGTTTGCCAAAGAAAGAATTATGCCTCCAGACTACAACATAGAAATCCCACCAGAGCTTTAAGCCTCTAGACTCAGAACTACACCATCAATTCATACCTGAATCTTCAGCCTGCTAGCTTGCCCTCCAGATTTTGAACTTGCTAGTCCAATTTTCCCACACACCATCAGGATAGTGAAGAAATGATCCTACCCTACTTCAACCCCACCTCAAGACTCCAAGCTACTAAAGCCACGGAAGAGTCTAGCCTAAAATATAGATAGAGGTTAAAATACGGGTAAAGTCCCTTTCTATATATTTAACATCCTCTACTCAAACATTGTTGCTGTCTAAAGTAGCCATGTAGTGCCATTCAATGTATTTCTCGTAAGCCTTTTAAAACATCTTGAGAAGGTGGCAGAACCACACACTCATAAAAGAAATTATTGTCCTTGTTCTTATTTGTTGAGGAATTTTTTTGGTGGGAAACACTTGAAAGATATTTTCTGTAAGAATATATCCATGAATATACCCTTGATTGAAGATTTGGAAATAAACAAAAGGAGAATGTATTAGTCAGGGTGCTCCAAAGAAACAGAAAAATATTTATGATCTCGTTTAACCTTAGTCACCTCCCTAAAGGCCTAATCTTCAAATACAGCCACATTGAGGGGTTAGGGATTCAACGTATCAATTTGGGAGGGACACAGTTCAGTCCATAACACAGTTTAAGAAACTAGATAAAGAAGAGCAAATTAAACCCAAAGCTAACAAAAAGAAGGAAATAATGAAGATTAGAGCAGAGATAAATGATATTGAGAATAGAAACAACAAGAGAATCAATAAAACGAAATGTTTGTTCTTAAGGGGGAAAAATCAATAAAACTGACAAACTTTAGCTAGACGAGAAAGAAAAAGGAGAAGATGCAAATAACTAAAATCAGAAATTAAAATGGGGACATTACAACCAACTCTCCAGAAATTTTTTTTTAAATAAAATACTATAAATTGTCCACCAATTAAACTAGATAACCTAGATGAAATGGACAAAGTCCTAGAAACACATAATTACCAAAACTGGCTCAGGAGGAATGGAAGGAGAGAGATTAAATAAGTGACTTGAAAAGAAAAAGGAAAAAAGGAAGAAAATCTCCCAACACAGAAAAGTTCAGGACCAAATGGCTTCACTTGTGAATGCTACCAAACATTAAAAACAAAAAAACAATTAAAACCAATACTCTTCAAACTCTTCCAAAGTAACAGAAGAGGACACTCCCAATTTATTCTATGAGGCCAATTTTACCCTATTACCAAAGATACCTCAAGAAATGTTCCCTATGAATATACATACATAGATCCTCAGGAAAAAAACACTATCAAACTAAATCCAGCAGCGTATTAAAAGAATGGATGTATCTCAGGAATGCATGGGTGATTTAATAGGTGAAAAGCAATGCTATATATACCACATTAATATAATGAAGGGAAAAAACACATGATCATCTCAATTGATGCAGAAAAAGCATTTGACAAAACCCAACCCTTTTTAATGATTATAAAAAACACTTAATAGAGTAGGAAAACAAGGAAACGTCTTAAGCTGATAAAGGACACATATGGAAAACCCACAATGATCATCATATTTAATAGTGAAAGACTAAAGCTTTCGCCCAGATATCAGGGCAAGATAAGGATGCCTAATTTCAGCACTTCTGAAGCATTATACTGGAAGTTCTAGCCAGAGAAATAGGCAAGAAAAAGAAACAAAAGCATAAAAAGTAAAACTACCTGTATTTACAGATGACATAATACTTCATATAGAAACTCCAAAGAATCCACAGAAAAACTACAACTTATCAATTAGCAATTAAAGGATACAAGAATCAGATGTATTTCCAAACACCAGCAATGAATAACCAAAAAATTTAAGAAAAAAATTCCATTTACAATAACATCCAAAACTACCTAGAAATAAGTTTAATCAAGCATGCAGTACACTAAAAACTACAAAATGTTGCTAAAAGAAAATGAAGAAATCTAAATAAATGGAAAGTTACCCCTTGTTCTGAATGGGAATAGTTAATATTTTTAAGATGATCACCCAAAGCGATCTACATATTCAATGCACTTTGTCAAAATTCCAATAGCTACTCTTGAAGAACTACAAAAGCCAAAAATCAAATTCCTATGGAGTTTTAAGAGGCCACAAATAGGTGAAACAGTATTTAAAAAGCAGAATAAAGTTGAAGAATTTATACTTCTTGATTTCAAAAGTTACTACAAACCTACAGTAATCAAAAAGTGTGGTGCTGGCACACAGACAGACATACAGGATGAATGGAATAATATTAAGAGTCCAGAAATAAACCTATACATTCATGGCCAACTGATTTTCTGTAAGTATGCTAACACCATTCAACATGGAAAGAATAATCTCTTCAACAAATGATGCTGAGACAACTGGATATACACACACACAAAATGAAGTTGGACCCTTATATCATACAATATACAAGAATTAACTCAAAATGTATGAACAACCTAAGTACAAGAACTAAAACCATAAAACTTTTAGAAGAAAACAAGGGTAAGTCTTCATGATGTTAGATTTGGCAGTGGGTTGTTGATATCACACAAGCAACAATAACAAAAGAATGGATAAATTGGATTTCATCAAAATTAAAAACTTTTATGCATTATAGGACATTAGCAAGAAAGTGAAAAAACGACCTACAGAATGGGAAAAACATTTGCAAATCATATATCTGACAAAAAGCCTAGTATCTTCAACGTCTAAAGAATTCTTATAACTCAACAACAAAAAGAAAAGCCAATTGGAAAATGGGCAAAGAATCTGAATAGAATCTGAGTCATCTCTCTAAGACAACATTTAAAGTGCCAATATTCACATACATGAGAATATGTTCAACATCATTAGTCACTAGGGAAATGCAAATCAAAATCACAATCATGTATCACTTGAATATGTACTCCCTAGAATAACTATATTTTATTCTTAATGAAAAATAACAAGTGTTGGTAAAGGTGTGTATAAAGATCCTTGTACATTGCTAGTGGGAGTGTAAAATGGTTCAACCGCTGTGTAAAATCATTTGGCAGTTCCTCAAAAAGTCAAACATAGGTTTACCATGGACCTAGCAATTTCACTCCTAGGTTAATACCCAAAAGAATTGAAAAGTAGGTACTCAAACAAGTACACATACACACAGGTTCAAAGCAATACTATTCACAATAGCCAAAATGTAGAAATAGTACAAATGTCCATCAATATAAGAATGGATAAACAAATTGTGGTTTATACTTTACAATGGAATATTATTCAATCATAATAAAGAATGAAGTACTGATATATGCTACACTTTCTAAAACTTGAAAACAGATTACTAAATGAAAGAAGCTAAACACAAAAGTCCACATATTGTATGACTCCATTTATAGGAAATATACAGAAGAGAAAAATTCATACAGACAGAACACAAACTGGTAGTTACCAGGGGCAGGAGAAGGAAAAAATGCAGAGCAACTTCTTAATGGGTACAGGGTTTCCTTTTGGAGTGATGAAAATGCACAGCATCATGACTGTACGAAATGGCACTCAATAGTTCACTTTAAAGTGGTTAATCTTATCACATGTGAATTTCACCATAATTTTTAAGATTATGCATAAAAAGAGAGAGATCCTTAAAATAATACCCTGTATATAAATTATTAGCTTCCAGGAGGATTGTTCAAATGCTCAGTTTCTGAAGTGTTATAATTTCTCCTCGGACAACTTTAAAATAAGGTCATAATGCTATTTAATAGTCATGAGTCCTTACTATGTATCAAGCATTATGTCAAAAAGTTATATATACAATACTTCCTTTAAATGTAATTATTTAAAAAAAACGTAATTATAGCCAAAATTATCTTCAATTTAAAGAAGAAAAACTGAGGTACAGAGAGATTAAATTGCCCAAAGTCACATAGACAGGAGGTAAATGGACCTCAAATGAGCATTTAGCTCATCTAACTATTCTTCAGTTTAACAACAGAATTAAAGAAATATTAATTCAAAAAGAGTTTATTGAGAAGCTATTGTGTTTTCTTCGGTGTGGTACTGATAACATTGATGGTACAAAAGGTATTTGAAGCACATATGGATAAATATTTTAATAGGTATGTTCCTTAAACTGTATTAAAATAAATGTATTTGATATCAAAACGATAATGTCACAAATAGTACTACTTGGCATAAGACTAAAGTAAATAAATTTGAAAAGGTAAGTTATTTAAGAAAAAATATTAAAAATAATAGCTAGCATTTATTGAACACATTATTTGGTAACACTGTTTTAAGGACTTTAAACATATTAATGCACATTAATAAGGATTAATAAGGATCCATTCATATACTGAAGAGTAGAAAACACTGGTATAATTAAAAGAAATAGATCTTGTAGTTAGACGTGAATTTAACTCTGGGCTCTACCATTTAACAACTGTGACGTGAGCCAGGAAATAAAGGATTATTAACTGTTATACCTATATATCCAAAACATCAGACTATCAAAATAGACTTATATTAAAAATAATTAAATAAACTTTTAGAAACAAAAAATACAATCATACCCCCGATGAACATGAATGTAAGAATCCTCAACAAAATATCAGCAAACCAAAATCAACAATATATTAAATCACCAAGTGAATTCAACAATACACTTGATCATTCACCATGACCAAGTACGATTTATTCCAGGGATGCAGGGTGTATCAATATTTGCGAATCTAACAATGTGGTACATGACATTAACAATTGGAAGGATAAAGACCATATGATCATCTCAAGAAATGCAGAAAAATAATTTGACAAATACAACATCCATTCATAATAAAAACACACAGCAAAGTGGGCTTAGAGGAAACATAACACAATAAAGGCTACATATAAAAACCTACAGCTAACAACATACTCAATGGTGAAAAACCTATAGCTTTTCCTCTCAGGTCAGGAACAAGACAAGGCTGTCCACTCTTATCACTTTTATCCATCATAATACTAGAAGTCCTAGCTGCAGCAATCAGACAAGAAAAAAAAAAATAAAAGTTCTCCAAATTGGTAAGGAAGAAGTAAAACTGTCACTATATCCAGATAGCATGATACTATACATAGAAAACCCTAATGACTCCACCAAAAAACTAGTAGACTAATGGATGAGTTCAGTAAAGTTGCACTATACAAAATTAATATACAGAAATCTATTTCATTTCTATACATGAATAACAAAGTAGCAGAAAGAGGAATTATAACAATCCCATTTACAATTGCACCAAAAATAATTAAACATCTAAGAATAAATTTAACCAAGAAGGTGAAAAACCTATACTCTGATAACTATAAGACACTGATGAAAGAAACTGAAGACAACAGTAAAAAATGGAAAGATCTACCATGCTCATGGATTGGAAGAATTGATACTGTTAAAAGCAAATCATACTACCCAAAGCAATCTACAGGTTCAATGCAATCCCTATCAAAATATGAACAGCATTTTTCACAGAACTAGAAAAAGAATCCTGAATTTTTTTTTAAGATTTTATTCATCCATTCATGAAAGACACACACACACACACACACACACATAGAGAGAGAGAGAGAGAGAGAGAGGCAGAGACACAGGCAGAGGGAGAAGCAGGCTCCATGCAGGGAACCTAATGTGGGACTCGGTCCCAGGTCTCCAGGACATGCCCCGCCAAAGGCAGGTGCTAAACCACTGAGTCACCTAGGCTGCCCAGAAACCTGAAATTTGTATGGAACTACAAAAGATCTTGAATAACCAAAGCAATCTTGAGAAAGAACAAATCTGGAAGTATCAGAATCCCAAATTTCAAGATATACTACAAAGCTATAAAAATCAAAACAGTATGGTATTGGCACAAAAATAAACATATAGAATATGGAACAGAATAGAAAGTCCAGAAATAAACCCGTATTCATAGGGTTGACTAATCTATGACAAAGAAGGCAAGAATACACAATGGGAAGAAAACAGTCTCTTCAACAAAGGTGCTGGAAAACTGGACAGCATCATGCAAAAGAGTGAAACTGGACCACTATCTTACACCATACACAAAAATCAACTCAAAATGGATTAAAGACCTAAATGGGAGAGGTGAAACCATAAAACTCCTAAAAGAAAACATAAGCAGCAACTCTTACACATTGATTTTACCAGCATATTTATGGATCTATCCTTCACACAAGGGAAACAAAAGCAAAAAATAAACAATTGAGACTACACCAAAATAAAAAGGCTTTGCACAGCACAGGAAACAATCAACAAAACAAAAAGGGAACTTAAGGAATGGGAGAAGATAATTGCAAATCATTCATCAGATAAGGGTTACTATCCAAATACATGAAGAACTTACACAACCTCATATCAAAAACAATCTGATTTAAAAACGGGCAGAGAACTTGAATAAACATTTTTTTGAAGGAAGATATCCAGGTGGCCAACAGGCCCTTGAAAAGATGTTCAACATCACTAATCATCAGGGAAGTATAAATCAAAATCTCAATGAGATAGCACCTGTTATCTTTCAGATTGGCTATTATCAAAAACAAAAAAATAACAAATGTTGATGAGGATGTGGAGAAAAAAGAACTATTGATCACTATTGATAGGAATTTAAAATGTGCAGCTGCTTTAAAAAAATAACAGTATGGAGATTCCTTTAAAAATTAAAAATAGGGGATCCCTGGGTGGCTCAGCAGTTTGGCGCCTGCCTTTGGCCCAGGGCCTGATCCTGGAGTCCCGGATTGAGTCCTGTGTCGGGTTCCCGGCATGGAACCTGCATCTCCCTCTGCCTGTGTCTCTGCCTCTCTCTGTCTGTATGTCTATCATGAATAAATAAATAAAATCTTTTTTAAAAAATTAAAAATAGAACTACCAATCTAGCTATTCCACTTCTGGGTATTTATCAACATCAATTTGAAGAGATATATGCACCCCTATGTTCACTGCAGCACCATTTACAACAGTCAAGATATGGAAGCAACCTAAGTGTCCATCCATAGATGAATCCATAGATTCACATACACACAATAGTGTATTAGTCACAAAAAAAGAATGAAATCTGAGGGAATTATGGTAAGTCAATCAGTAATAAAGAGAAAAAAAATACCACATGATTTCACCCATATATGGATTCTAAAAAACAAAACAGAAACAGACTCATAATATGGGAAACAAATTGATTACCACAGAGTGGGGAAGGTTTAGGGGTTGGGCAAATTAGGTACAGGGAATTAAGATGTGCAAACTTCCAGTTATAAAATAATCTTGGGGATATAATATGTAGCATTGGGAATATAGTATTAAAATAACTTTGGATAGTGATAGATCATGGGGATCATCTCATGATGTATAAAAATAACAAATCACTGTGATGTATACCTGAAACTAATAAGATTTGTTGTCAATTATACTTAGCGAGAAAGGAAGGGAGGAAAACCTTCCACAAATGACTAAAATGCATAAACAAGCATGGCACACAATAAGAAACAAATGGTTGGGGCGCCTGAGTGGCTCAGTCAGTTAAGTGTCTGCCTTCAACTCGGGTCATGATCCCAGGGTCCTGGGATCAGCCCCATGTTGGGCTCCCTGCTCAGCAAGGAACCTGCTTCTCCCTCTCCCTTTGCTATTCCCCCTGTTTGTGCTCTCTGGCTCTCTCTCTGTCAAATAAATAAATAAAATCTTACAAAAGAGAGAAATAAATACAAATGGTCAAAAAATACATGAAAAGCTACTCAAACATTTTTTAAAAATATAGACAATGCAAATTAAAAGAACCAATTAGGCATAATTTTACTCCTACTAGAGTGGCAAATGGAAGACAACAGAAAATACCAAGTGCTGGTGAAAGTATAATGGGTACATTTTAAAAGACAATGTAGTAGCATTATCATGTAAAATTTAATATCCACATGCCCTCTAATATAGCAATTCCACTCCCAAACCTAAATGAACCCTAAAACAATTCTTAACGCATGGGCCAGGAGATACACACAAGAAAAATCATGTCATCATCTATAATAGCAAAGAGCTAGAGACAATTCAAACATCCAGTATCAGGAAAATGCACACATGAACTATGGTATATTTGCACAGTGGTATATTTCACAGCAATAAAAAGAAACTAATGCTGCATGAATGACACAATTTGAAGCAATTTTAGAAACATAATTTTGGATAAGTGAAACAAGTTACAGAAATCTAAAGCAGTCTGATACTATTTTCAAAAGGCCCTGAAATAAGCAATAATAAGCAAATAGATCTATAGGTATAGACAGATAAATATAAAACCATGTTTTTTTTTTTAAGATTCTATTTATTCATTCATGAGGACAGAGACACAGAGAGGGAGAGACGCAGGCAGAGGGAGAAGCAGGCTCCTCACAGGAAGCCCAATGTGGGACTCGATCTCAGGATTCCAGGATCACACCCTGAGCCAAAGGCAGACGCTCAACCACTGAGCCACCTAGGCATCCCAAACTATATGTTCTTAAAAGTCAGAGGGTGATTAACAAACTTCCAGATACTGGTTAGCTCAGGAAAGAATAGGGAATTACCACACAGAAATTCCACAATTTAAGTCTTAATCTTGAGTCATAGACTCAAGAATGTTTATCATCAGGTTTAATAACTTAAAAATATATATTACATATTTATGAAGCATCTATCATGTGTCTGGCAATGTAGGTTTTTTAAATGTGTTTTGTAATGTATGTTATTTGCAAAAGAAAATACACGTAGCTTTCACTGTTAATAGCGGGCACATCCTGAGTATGTTCAGCATGATTCCCCAGTCTTGTATTTGTGTTCATAAATCTCATATTGAGGCCAAAGTAAGAGTTCATTTTGGTTCTGAAACTTTAAGTGACATTTTGTTACTATCTATAGCTCCAGAGAAATTCAATAAATTATACTGGCTCAATAAATGGTTTTCCTTTTTTAGATAAAGTGAATATGATGACGTTATCTTTTCCTCAACAACAACAAAAAATCAATTTCTAGCTATAAAAGATTACAAGAACACTACATGTTCTTCAGATTAAGCCTGAGATGTGAAATGCAGTCTAAGTTCCATATCCATCCTTCGTGGTTTCCAAAATTCCCTTTACATAACTAGCATGTTGAAAATCGAAAGCATTTCTTCCACATTTCCATAATTTTTTTTTCATTTTAATAAATTTTACTGCTTTTAATAAAATCACTTTCAAAAGAGACATAAAAAATGTCCACAATAAAGACATACAGAGCCTTTACTACCCAGAGATAATTTTTTTGTTGCATATTTCTCTTTCTCAAGGTACATATACTTCAGGTGGTAAGACCTCAATCCTCACCTAGTTTAGCATTCTGCTTTTGAAAGTATTGCAACAGAATTTAATGCCTGCAGTTTCTTTAGGAAATGTTACTTTATTTGAAGCCTTCTTTATCTACTATAAACAACACTGATGGAAAAAACGGAGACTGGTTGGGTAGGAAAGGGGTCCGAGCAGAGCCTGTGACAGGAGCAGCAGTGCTCACGACCCGCACCGTAAATAGTGGCTGAATTGAAGCAGAAGGTATACATTCCCTTCATCGCCGTAACTGCAGGAGGCAGTTACGTCCTCGAGACACGGTCCTTTCCCATCTATGAACCCTGCCCACCACCTCACGTTTAAAGTTCAGGTCCAAAGCCCTGACAGTGAGGCAGCATCCTCCCAGGATTCCACCCATTTTGTAGCCGAAGTCTGTGTGCTCTCTGAGCTGCCTCTGACCTCCAGGGAAAAAAGGAAGGGGAAAACACACACACACACACACACACACACACACACACAGCATGGGCTTCAGAGTCGGAAAGACTGCACGAGATTCTGCAAGGCGCGGGGCAGAAGAGAGAGCTGCTGCTCCAGGGCCCGTCCCGCCCCGGTGGAGTCTCCTCTGGAGGCACGGGCAGATTCATTGGAATCGGCAACCTGCAGCTGTCAGGCTTCCACGTGAAGAACCAGAGCAGCGGACCGCGCCCCCTAAGCATCAGGACCACAGTACCCCGCGGGCGAGCGGAGGAACCCGCGGCCCCCTCGGCCATTGCGGCTGCCCGCCCGGCCGCCTTCCCTTTAAACACCTGCGCGCGCACCCGCGGAAGGACCTGCGGCGGTTCACGCGCGCCGCCCCGGACCCAGATCCCTCCGCCGACCCCGGCGCCCGTCTGCCGTCCGGACTTCCTCCTCTCGCTCCCGCCCGCCGGCTCCGGGACTCCCGGTCCGCCCTCCTCCGACCACTAGTCCGGGAAAGCCGGGACGTCCGGCGCTGGCAGGGACCGACCCGCGGAGCCGCATCGCGACGACTCTCCCGGCGGCGGCGGCCCGCGCCGAGGCCGACGCGCACTTCCGGCAGCGCAGCGGAAGGAGCGGAGCCCGGCGGTCCCGAGGCTGGACCTCCCGACGCAGAGTCGGGCCGCGCACGCGCGGGGGCGCCTGGGAGCCCGCGGACCAGGTGCGGCGGCGGCTGTGCGACCCGGCCACGCTGCGGGTCCAGGTGCGTCCGCTGGCCTGCCTGGCGGCTCCTCCCGAGTCGTTTGATTGTGACTCCGCCGACCTCCCGAGTGTTTGATCCGGGCAGCCCCTTACAGAAGGCTCTTCCAGGCCAGGTTCTCCAGCGACACCTCACGGCGACGTTCGGATCGCACCGAGGGGGAGCGCCGCACCCTGGCCCAGCTGCGTGGCCGCGCTGCAGCGGGTGGAAGACGGGCCGGCAGGGACCCCTCGTGTGGGCACGGCCGGCTGCGAGCCGCCGCTCTTGCCTGCGACCCACGAAGCTCTGCAGCTCCCCGCTGCCAGGCCCTGACGCTTGCTGGGAAGCTTGGTGGGTTCTCGCCACCCCCCTGCCTTCGTACCCTGCCCGGCAGCCCAGCCACTGGCAGGGGACCTGCCGGGCATGAGCGGACCGCCCAGAATCACGCCGCTGCACCTGCCGTCTCCCAAGACTGCGGCGCGCCGCCTGCGTGTGTCACACCCCCCGTGGAAAGTGCTTGGCTCCGGCCGGGAGGCGGCAGACACTTCCAGGGTTGGTGTGCCTGGCAGCCAAAATGACATTTCTGCCCCAGGAACCAGCTTTCCGTCCTGGTTCCATCCTTCATTTTCTCCTCTGAAACCACAAGCCTCACAGATTGTGCCTTTTGGGCAGAGAAAACCAGGCGTTGGACACTACACGGAAAAACGATTTTACATTTAAGACCTTAAACATGTATCTTGCATTACCATAGGCCCAGTGCTAGGTGTTCCAGGAGAAAGGAATGAATGAGACAAAATATATGGCCTCAGCAACACGATTTTTTTTTTTCCTAAGTCTGGTAAAACATGGTTTTGTGTGTAAAGAGTGCATGTTGGGTTCTTGTTTTATGGACTTTTTAACTTTCTACCCCATAGTTTGTTTTTTTTTTTTTTTTTAAGATTTATTTATGATAGACAGAGAGAGAGAGAGGCAGAGACACAGGCAGAGGGAGAAGCAGGCTCCATGCACCGGGAGCCAGATGTGGGACTCGATCCCAGGACTCCAGGATCGCGCCCTGGGCCAAAGGCAGGCCCTAAAACGCTGAGCCACCCAGGGATTCCCCTCTACCCCATAATTTATACGTTAAAAACATGCAGCTTACAAAGGAAAAAGAACACAACTTGAACAGTTTTTAGGTTTATTACTGATTCTGTGAAGGTGGTATTTTTAAAGATGCATATGACTTGTGGCCAAAAAATAATGGGGATGGTGCATTCTTCAAGCTTTAGCCACATGACTGTTCCTTTACATTAAATGACAGCACTCTTTTTTTCTTTTTCTTTCTTTCTTTGGGGGGGGGGTATATTACTTTACATTTTTTTTACCTGTGTTTTCCCTGTATAATTAAAGACATTACTTGATTATTAAAATTAGGTTCAAAATTCTGTGATTCTCTTATGGGACCAAAGGGAAGAAAAAGGAGGATCCAAGACCATTTAAACAAAGGGGTTCTTGAAACCCTCTAGGAGGAAAATCTGTTAAAGCCTTTCCTTAAATGACTGTGAGTCATTCTGGTGGGTAATATGGTCTCACTGAATTATCTTACTGAATTCCTGGTTAGACATCTTCCTATTAAGAAAAACTCATCACTGCCTTTTTCATGGGCAATTTATATATCTCCAGACCATAGTAAAAACCTCTAATAATATCTTTGCAAGATATGATTAAAAGACAGGCTATAACCTTTATTGCCAGTTAGCATTACAGGCATTGTGTAAGAAAACTGGGCCCCTCAATGTGATCTCTTATATTCCAGTATGTTTTAGTAGCACACATGTACTAACAACAACAAATCTTGGATATATTGATCGATAATTCAAAGCAGTATTTTTTTTCCCACAGAGAAAAAAATCTGTTAGTTATGGCACCAAAATTTTTTTTCAACAAACCTCACAAGAGCACATATTTGATAGGATACAAAAACTTCATAATAAAAGCTCTGCATCAACATTTAATTAGTCAAATATGGCTGAAAAATGTAACTCAGAAGTCAAAATATCTCATACTTTTCTATAGCCTTTTTTTTTTTTTTTTTTTTGAGGATCACTGAGATCTTCACTAAAAATTGAGAGAAGAAAGTACATGAAGCTTGCTTACAGTTACGCGGAGAGATCACAGTGGGGAGAGGCCACAGGTCAGTGACTTCCACATCAGATTTTTCCACCTCCAAAATCAGATCATAACAGATCAGTTCATGATCACTTCATTTTCTTTAGCCTTCTGCTGCATGGTCTCCAGGGAATAGTTCTGCATCCGGCTGGTACCAATCTCACCTAGAAGGCCAACAGGCCACTGAGGCCCTCTCTTCCAGACCTGAGCAATTTCCTTATCTGCTAGATTGAGTTGCTCTTCTGTGTGGGACTCTAATGTTTGGTATCTTGGGCCTTCCATTTCAATTAATAATATGTAGCCCTCAGTCTACCTCTTCATTTGTTTTTATTGAAGTTCGATTTGCCAACACAGTATAACACCCAGTGCTCATCCCATCAAGTGACCCCCCCCCCCCCCAGTGCCCATTACCCCAACCCTCACCCTCTCCCTTTCCACAACCCTTTGTTTATTTTCCAGTTAGGAGTCTCACATGGTTTATCTCCCTCTCTAATTTTTCCCAATCAGTTCCCCTCCTTTCCCTTATAATCCCTTTCATTATTTCTTTTATTCCCCATATGAGTGAAACCATATGATGATTGGCCTTCTCTGACTGACTTATTTCATTTAGCATAATACTCTCCAGTTCCATCCACATTGAAGCAAATGGTGGGTATTCGTCGTTTCTGATGGCTGAGTAATATTCCATGGTATATATAGACCACAGCTTCTTTATCCATTCATCTTTCAATGGGTACTGAGGCCCTTTCCACAGTTTGGCTATTGTTGACATTACTGCTATGAACATTGGGGTGCAGGTGTCCCAGTGTTTCACTATATCTGTATCTTTGGGGTAAATACCCAGTAGTGCTATTGCTGGGTCATAGGGCAGCTCTATTTTTAACATCTTGAGGAACCTCCACACAGTTTTCCAAAGTGGCTGTACCAGTTTGCATTCCCACCAACAGTGCAAGAGGGCTCTCCCTTCTCCACATCTTCTCCAACATTTGTTGTTTCCCGTCTTGTTAATTTTCACCATTCTCACTGGTGTGAGGTGGGATCTCATTGTGGTTTTCATGATGCAGAGCATTTTCTCATGTGCTTGTTGGCCACGTGTAGATTTTCTTTGTGAAATTTCTGTTCATGTCTTCTTCCCATTACATGGTATGTTTTGTTTCTTGGGTGTTGAGTTTAATAAGTTCTTTATAGATCTTGGAAACTAGCCCTTTATCTGATACGTCATTTGCAAATATCTTCTCCCATTCTGTAGGTTGTCTTTTAGTTTTGTTGACTATTTCTTTTGCTTTGCAGAAGCTTTTTATCCTGATTAAGTCAGTAGTTCATTTTTGCTCTTGTTTCCTTTGCTTTTCTAGATGTATCTTGCAAGAAGATACTGTGGCCAAGTTCAAAAAGGCTATTGCCTGTATTCTCCTCTAGGATTTTGATGGATTCCTGTCTCACATTTAGATCTTTCGACTATTTTGAGTTTATCTTTGTGTATGGTGTAAGAGAATGGTCTAGTTTCATTCTTCTGCACGTGGCTGTCCAATTTTCCCAGACCACTTATTGAAGACCCTGTCCTTTTTCCAATGGATAGTCTTTGCTGCTTTGTCGAATATTAGTTGACCATAGAATTGAGGGCCCATTTCTGGGTTCTCTATTCTGTTCCATTGATCTATGTGTCTGTTTTTGTGCCGGTACTACACTGTCTTGATGATCACAGCTTTGTAGTACAGCTCGAAATCCGGCATTGTGTTGCCCCCAGCTCTCGTTTTCTTTTCCAATATTCCCCTGGCTTGGGATCCCTGGGTGGCTCAGCGGTTTAGCGCCTGCCTTCGGCCCAGAGTATGATCCTGGAGTCCCCAGGATTGAGTCCCTAGGATCAAGTCCCACATCAGGCTCCCTGCATGGAGCCTGCTTCTCCCTGTCTGTGTCTCTGCCTCTGTCTCTGTCTCTCATGAATAAATAAATAAAATCTTAAAAAAAAATATTCCCCTGGCTATTTGGTTGGAGTATTTTCTGATTACACACAAATCTTGAGATTATTTGTTCGAACTCTGTGAAGAAAGTCTATGGTGTCTTGATAGAGATTGCATTGAACATGTACATTGCCCTGGGTAGTATAGACATTTTCACAATATTTATTCTTCCAATCCATGAGCAGGGAATGTTTTTGCATCTCTGTGTTTTTCTTCATTTCTTTCAGAAGCGTTCGGTAGGTTTTAGAGTATAGATCTTTACCCCTTTGATTAGGTTTATTCCTAGGTCTCAGTATACCTCTTCATTCTTGGGATAGTCTTTAATCACCTGCTTTTCAAGTCTCTTGAAAAGTTCAGAGAATGATGTGTTCATAGAGTTCGTGTCTATAGTAAGTTGATCTTTTTCTTTCAGACCTAGATTTCAGCTTTGGCAAGTTCCTTCTGTTTTGCTTCCTCTGTCACTGGGGTAGAGTTCTTATAAATCCATTCAGAATTTTTCCCATCTCTAGGCATTTCATGTGGAGCTCCTCATATTACCTTTTTTAAATGATTTTATTTATTTATTTATTCATGAAAGACACACAGAGAGAAGCAGAAAGATAGGCAGAGAGAGAAGCAGGCTCCCTGCAAGGAGCCTGATGCGGGACTCAATCCCAGACCCCGGGAATACACCCTGAGCCTAAGGCAGACTCTCAGCCTCTGAGCCACCCAGGCATCCCTCCTCATATTGCTTTTTAATGCCAGATTTTCCATTTACCTGGTGTTAACTGTCCTGTCCAGCTCCTTCTAGCTTAACTGTAGTATATCTATGATGGGATCAATGGACAGAGGCAGGTCCATGGCCTAAGGACATATGAGAGAGAGTCTATCACAGGAATATCCAGAGCTCCTAAGAAATCAAATGCCACCAGCCTTACTTGAGATGGACTTCCTCAGGAAGGCTTGGCATAAGAAATGCTATTTGTCTCAGTGGCCACAGAAACCAATTAATTAGGGCTGTCTTTCAGGAGCGGGTTAAATCTGAAGTATAAAGGACTGTTCTTTAAAGAGTAAGAATACACTATTACTCGTAAGAGTACACTATTGTGATGAGCACTGAGTAATGTATAGAATTGTTGAATCACTCTATTGTACATCTGAAACTAGTATAACATTGTATGTTAGTTATACTTGGATTAAATAATAAAAAATATAAATAAAAAGTAAAAGAACAAAAAGTGGCTACCAAACAGAAGTCATGGTAAACAGTTTCCAATAAAAACACATGACATGAAGAAAAAGGAAAAAAAAGACTTCTCAAAGCAGACTCCTTAAGTGAAAGACATTTCAAACTGCTCCAAACAATTCACCTCCATCTCCGTGCTAGAACTTCAGCTGAATCTCTGAAACTCCCTTTTCCCCTCCCACCCCCAGACAAAAGGCAGTACTTAGGAGGAATTTAGACACACAAGTGACTTCATAAACAAGGGAGATTTGAAAGGGAGATTTTTACACACAAGCTAGCAGTGCAGAAAACTGACGTACGGATACATGGTTAGTAAACAAGGAGGTCAGAGTTGTTCTAATTTCACTAAACCACATGCAGCACAAGTGTTAATTTTCTGCCCATCATTTCTAACCCTTAAAGAAGAAAAATTAAACTTTACAGTTATAGCCATAAATCAAAGTTTATGCATCTTGTATATTTTACATAAATAATTGTGTGAATGCTGCCCTAAATAGCAATTCCTGAGACTTCCAAAGTAGTCCTATTTGACCATTCAGAACCACAGCACCTTCCCTCCAATAGAGACCAAAGTATTTTAAAGTATAAGCACTTTTACAATCCTGTCTAGCTTCAACAGGAGAAGAAGCAAAGCAATTCATTCTCATTTCATCCATTGGCCCTTCTGTGAAACCTCGCTGAGGAGAATGAATTTATTGACCAGTCTCCACGGCCACTTCAGAGTTAATATTAGGGGCTTAGCTTTAGAAGGTTCTTAGTATGATGACTGAGCACAAATACACAGGATCAACACAGCAGTAACATTCAACTGAAGAATTTAAAAGATGTTTTGTATAAATCATGTAATTATTGGCTTGAAAATCCATTGCAATTTTCCTAAGTTCTCTGAGTAGCAGCAAACTACAAAATGCTATAAGCTAAAAAAAGAAAAGAAACAAAACAAAACAACTTCACTTAGTACCTTTAGATGTTTTCATCTTCTGCTCTTCACACTACAAATTTATGTCAGAAGGCACATTTGACACCAATGAACTTAAATTTAGAGGGGTCAAATGTGAGACTAAAACAAGCTATAACCGGTCTGCCCATTGCTTTATCATAAAACAGTTAGCTTTCAACTCTGTTACGTGCTCTGTAGTCTGAAGACCCCCCAAAAAAGAATCTGACAGCAAAACTAAAATTATCTTTCCTTTAAGAATTATAATTTTTTCCTAGAACTGTATTAATTCAACAAAAATTAATTCAGCACCAGCAATATGCAAAACACTGTTCTTGACCTTGATAATTCTCCAGAACATAAAGATAACAGTCTTTACCCTCTTGCAGTTTACTGTCTATTTGCAGGTCTCTCAAACAAAGAAACAGACACAAATTGTAAGCATGCACAAGTAATGTGACTATGAGTCCTCAGGCCCACGTTCACTGATGGCCACAGTGGACGGTTTCCAGTGTACCAGCAACCTCCAACCTCAAGCTTTCCTCATCTCTGTTCATGAGAGTAAAACTCTCACCTCACCTGCTGCTTTGGAGACCCTTCCCTCTGACAGTGTGTCTTTTTATCTTCAAGTGATTCCAAGTTTACCTCCAAAATTGAGGAATACTGATAAAAGATAGATTTGCCCCACCCTTCCTAGAGAGCCAGGTGAACTAAGAAGGGATCCATGGGGAATAAATTGCACAATTGTTTAGTTTTTCTCGAGTTTGGCTTTTATAGCTTTACTATTCTGAGCATTTTGTGAGTTGCCAGAAAATCAGACAACTCTTTGTATATTAAATTAGAGAATGTACTCTGAGCTAAATGAGCATAATTATTTTTGGTAATGCTTTTGCTTTCATTTCCCTCTCATGCAAGTTGTTAAGATTTGACTAACTTAGCTAAAGTTGGGTTCATTTAATAGCTTTATTTCAGACATCTTAATTTCTTGCCGATTAATTGAAGATAATTCTCTAGCAGAACAAGTAATGACAACTGCAGATAGCTATTCAAGTAAAATAAAATCCTTCATCTTCCCTAGACCCTTTTCAAATGGCCTGCTGTCAGCAGTCCTCTGCAGTGATTCTCACACATGAGGCAGCATCAGCATCACCTGAGGAGATGATTAAAAACCGCAGATTGCTAGGTCTGATACCAGTTTCTGATTGAGCAGGCCTGGGTTGGCATCTGAAAATTTGCATTTCCAATTAAAGTTCTTAGGTGATGCTGATGCTGTAGGCATAAGGATAAAACAAATTAGAAAAAAGAAAAATATTTAATTTTCCCTGGTGCAAAGGGAAAAAAGAAAGAGGGCATTCACTTTAGAAAATTTGTCATTACTCCAATAAAACAATATTCAAAAAAAAAACAAACAACTCTGGGAAACGAACAAGTGGTAGTAGTGGAAGGGGAGGTGGGTGGGAGGATGGGGTGACTGGGTGATGGGCACTGAGGGGGACACTTGATGGGATGAGCACTAGATGTTATACTATATGTTGGCAAATCGAACTCCAATAAAATAAAATAAAATAAATAAGTCACAGGAATTTAAAAAGTACAGCCTAGGGAATAGAGTCAGTACTATTGTAATAACTTTGTATGGGGACAGATGGTGATGACACTTCTCGTGGGGAGACCTGAGTAACGAATGTACAGAATTGTTGAATCACTAAGTTGTAGCCTCGAAACTAATGTAGCATTGTGTGTCAACTATACTTGAATAAATATTTAAAAATAGAGATTTCCGATACAAATCATGGTCGGTCCGTGAAAGGCATTTACATGGCCATTACACATATGAAGGCACCTCTGCAGAGATGATAAAAAAAAAAAAGAAAATTTGTCATTGTACATTCTATCTCTGCCTCACGAAATGTGCGTGCGGGAAACTTTTTAAAGGATACATAGGCCCTTTGTTCACTTAACAATCCAGGAATTTCTCTTTGAAATGGGACCTGTAATCATCACTTTGAAATGTAATCATCAGGGAAGACAGCACCCCTATTTCCCAGTTTGCTGGGAGAATCGGAGCCTAACCACAGAAGGGACTTGGCTCCAAATCACAAACCCACCTTCTGTCATAATGTATGAGAAGTTTATTTTTCCTTTGTATGAAACAATTAGTCCTCTTACTTGAAAATCAGTTACTGTTTGTCTTGAGAACATGGATGTGATGGTTTTATTTGTGTGCCTAAAGTTTGGGTGGGATTTTTTTTCTGTCTTTGCTACCGTTTTAGCAGCTTACCTGTGATCCACATCACGTGCTGATTTAATATTTATTCAATAATAAAATTGTTTTCTTTCTCTTCTATTTTATGGACAGCTTTCCTAGGTTAACAAGAGCTTTTGTTTGTAATTACATTTCCCTGACATCCATCTGTGCCATGCTTTGAGTGAGCACCACTGCACAATATGAACCTAAATGTACGTCTATAATTTCACCTTGTTAGTTCCACTCTGTTCTCATAGCCTGGTGAAGTCTTTTGGATCTTTGAATTTTGATTCTGTCATCCTCCATATTTTATATCATATACAAAATTGATAAATTTGTTTTATGTTTTCCATACCGTTAGTAAGTTCTGAAAAGAGGCAGCAAACATCCCTGTAATATGCAGTGCTCACAGTATTAGTCATCAATTATATATCATATAGTGTGCTAGGTGCCGAAGGCACAATTATGAACAAAACAGGCCTCTCAAGGAGTTTACAGCTGGGAAGACAAAGAAACAGACCATTGTAATGCAGGACTGCAGTGGGGAGGTAGGAAGAGTGTGATGGTAGTAACACAAAGGGGGGCCCCCTAACCTCAGCCTTGGAGGGTATTGTGGAGTAAATGTTTATGTCCCTCCAAAATAAAATCCTATCTCTCAGTGTCCTGGTAGTAGTAGGTAATTAGACCATGAGGGTAGAATCCTTGTAAATGAGATGAGAGCCGATGGAAGAAGAGGCACAAGATCTTGCTTCCTCTCTGTTCTGTGAGGATGCAACCCAAAGATAGCCGTCTGTAAACCCGGAAGCAGGCCCTCACCAGACCTAAGATCTGCTGGCGCCTTAATCTTGGACTTCCCAGCCTCAAGAGCTGTGAAAAATAAATGTTTCTTTTCTCAGTCACCCATTCTGCAGCATTTGGTATAGCAGCCCCAGCTGACTAAGACAGGGAGCCAAAGATGACTTCCTAAGACAGATGCCAAAGCTGACAAGGGAAGGATGAGTAAGCATGAGGGAAGGAGAAGAGCATTGGTCTAGGCAAAGGATTTGTATTTACCAAACCCAGAGGTATGAGAATGTGATACATTTAGGGAACTGGAGATAGCTCAACAAATCTGGGGGTGTCTAGGAACACTGTGGGAGGGATCCCTGGGTGGTGCAGCGGTTTGGCTCCTGCCTTTGGCCCAGGGCGCGATCCTGGAGACTCGGGATCGAATCCCACGTCAGGCTCCCGGTGCATGGAGCCTGCTTCTCCCTCTGCCTATGTCTCTGCCTCTCTCTCTCTCTCACTGTGTGCCTATCATAAATAAATTAAATTAAAAATAAATTTAAAAATAAATTTAAAAAAGGAACACTGTGGGAGAATAGGCAAAGGGCAGATTGCTACACTTAACAGTGTCAAACAGTGTCAAATTAAGTGCAAATCCACTTAATTATACCACCATGTCATGTTTCTCCATTATATCAAGGTGCACATCTTATGATTTGGTCAAATGACTTAAAAATCATGATACATTAAATATCTAGCATTGGCCAAAGCAAATCTTATGGCCAAGCCTAAGATTAAAGCTGAGGACAGAGTCAGGTGTGTGCTACAGCCCCCTCTTAACCAGCTTACACCAGTCTACTGTACATTTTCAGGAATTTGGCAGGCCATTTGTTAAATTTAGCCATTATTTAAGATTAAATTGTTATATATTTTTTAATTTTTTTTATTTTTATTTATTTATGATAGTCACAGAGAGAGAGAGAGAGAGAGGCAGAGACACAGGCAGAGGGAGAAGCAGGCTCCATGCACCGGGAGCCCGATGTGGGATTCGATCCGGGGTCTCCAGGATCGCGCCCTGGGCCAAAGGCAGGCGCCAAACCGCTGCGCCACCCAGGGATCCCAGATTAAATTGTTATAATTCAATTATATTAAAACAATGACAATAAATTCTGAAAATGCATGACTTCTTAGTTACTCCATTTCACTACTGTTTATGTTCTTAAGGTTGTTTGTGTTTTTTGTGTCTACTGGAAATCTATTATGTTTCAGTTGCCACTAGGAACTTGAAATCAACTGTTCTAAGAATGTTTATATCATGGAAACTGACAAACAGTATAAATCAGGGGCTGAGTTATTGTTTTGCTGATTGCCACACTTAAGAAAGTGATAGAGAAAATAATAATGCAGGTTAAAACTTAAACTATGTTTTATCTATAGCCATTACATCATGAATACCAAAAAAAAAATACAGAAATATTCTCCCAAAATGCAGAAACTTACCCAGTTCCACAACTGACAAGATGTCATCCCACTGACAAACAATTGAAATTCCAAATTACCTCTACACTATTTCCGTTCCTTTTACTCATTAACAAAGAACTATCAACCAATGTTCATGTTGGAATTACAATTGTTCATCGATTACAACTATGGGTTGGCTATGGAAAAAAGACCTAAAGTAAAAATCAAAGAAAGCATTCAGCAAGAATCAACTGGCGGGGATCCCTGGGTGGCGCAGTGGTTTGGCGCCTGCCTTTGGCCCAGGGCGCGATCCTGGAGACCCGGGATCGAATCCCACCTCGGGCTCCCGGTGCATGGAGCCTGCTTCTCCCTCTGCCTGTGTCTCTGCCTCTCTCTCTCTCTCTCTGTGTGACTATAATAAAAAAAAAAAAAATCAACTGGCTATAAGGAATTTGCAATACAGAATATTGTACATTGTATCATTATTTGTCAGTTGTGTATTACACATCCTTTATTTCATTAAGATATATAACATAATAACATAAGATAAGATAATATAGTGTGTATTTTGCATAGGGGAATATTTTGCCACGAATATGATTAAAGTACCCCAAGCTCAAGCCTTTCTTGGGTATTTCCATTAAGCAATTGCCAGTCAGTAGGACCTAGACCACTGGCAAAGACCAAGTTCTGTCTATTATTTCAAAATGTCTCAGGATTGGCAACATCTTTTGAAGAGCTGTGGTGTTGGGGGAGACAAAGGGGGGAATACACAGAGCCTAGAGGTCTGTACATAAAAGTCCTGTCTTCAGGCTTAAAAATTATCTAAGACACTATCTGTGGTTACTAATACACTTGGAACTAACTAAAAGCAAATGGATAAGAAGGTTATCAAATTTTATTTTTTTATTTTTATTTTTTTAATTTTTATTTATTTATGATAGTCACACAGAGAGAGAGAGAGAGAGGCAGAGACATAGGCAGAGGGAGAAGCAGGCTCCATGCACCGGGAGCCCGACGTGGGATTCGATCCCGGGTCTCCAGGATCGCGCCCTGGGCCAAAGGCAGGCGCCAAACCGCTGTGCCACCCAGGGATCCCAATTATCAAATTTTAAGGAACCTTTTCATAAAAGACATTTCAACCCTGACCTGTGACCATTCAAACTAGGAAAGAAAAAGAAAAAAGAAAAGAAAGAAAAGAAAAAAGAAGAAAAGAAAAGAAGAAAAGAAAAGAAAAGAAAAGAAAAGAAAAGAATTCCTGAGTCTGAAAACCCACACCAGCAAGAAGAATACTTAAAAAACTGCAAAAACCACAAAGGGCCTCTGCTCCAGTGCTGACTTCAGATGCAGCTATGGAGTATGATGTCCAGAAAGCAGAGACAGAGACCTAAAAGGACAATGGACAAGAGAATTTAATCAGAGACTACCAAGTGAACTAAGCTAAGAATTCACTCCTTTACAAGAGGGTGCTCACCTTCTGCTCAGAGATATTTGATAATTGATATGACCAGTGACTGAGGCCAGTTTCTCCTCCTTGCCTTTCCCAAGTGGGAATTTTATTGTAATATCTTGTTTCTGTATCCATGTACATCTTTTAATTTATATGCTTTCACATCATAAGAAGCGATGTATAATCTAAAGGAAGAGATTGCATATGATACAGAGGCTGGACTTGGAGCAGGATGCAGGAACTCCGATTTAGAAGCTGCCTCACTTGGGGAAGGAGTGAATTTTTTCTGTGTGTGTATGTTCTTGCTTTGTCTTGAATCATTAGGTCTGGGGGATGTCAACTGCCACACAATGAGAACTGAAGCAGCCCCATGTGGGGAAAAAAAGCCCTGAGACATTTGCATAGCCAAAGGAATACTTGCTGTGACCAATATTCATTCTTTCTTCCTTAGCAAGAAAACTGATTGTTTAACTGAGCATATGGCCATCTACAAATAAAGTCTTCATTCACCATATTTCCTTATTCATATGCCCCCATGATTTGTATCATGTGTTTACAAGCAGCTAAGTGCTGACCATTGAGATGGAGGCAGTATTGTAGCTTCCAGGAAAATTCTTAAATGGCTGTTAGCACACTTTTCCTTCCTCCTTTCCTTTGGTCCCAGTGCCTGGATTTCAGTTGTGATTAACTGGAACCCTAACCTCTATGTCAGACCATGAGGATGAGGATCATAACCTGGAGACACCAGAGCCCAGCTCTGTGAGGATGAAGGCACAACCTTACCAGCCTTGGACTGCCTGCTTCCAAACTTTTTTTACAGCACAATAGAAATAAACATCTACTGTTACTTAAGCGAATGCTATTTTGCACTTTCCTGTTTCTACAGCCCAAACCAATTCTAACTGACACCAGAAATAGATCGGAGAATGTGGGTGTATTTGGGGTGGGTGAGTGGGGAGGTGTGGCTTGGAAAGGGCAAAGGGGTTGAATTGGCAAGGAGGGAGCAGATTTCAGAAAGAGAAGCTACATTTGGGTAGGGACTTAAAACTATGCCCCCAAATTCCTTGACTCTCCTCTCTCCAAAAGGTGGAGTTTAGTTCTCTTTCCTTTATTTGTGAGCCAAAATTAGTGATTCGCTTCTGATGAGTAGAATGTGTCTGAGTGATGGTGCATGGATTCTAAGATTAGGTTTGAAAGATATCCTGGCTTTTCACATTGCTATCTCTCTGATCCTTAGCTCTAGGCAGAATCAGATGCCATATAGACAGGAGCCCATGTGGTGAGCAACTGGGTCCTTGGGTGGTCAACATACACTTGCCACCAGGGAGCCATCTTGGCAGCAGATTGCAAGCCCAGTCTAGCCTCGGATACCTACAGCCCCAGCCAACATGTTGACTGCATGGAATACCCTGAGCCAGGAGCAGCTAGCTGAGCTGCTTCTGCATTCAGGACCCATGGAAACTGCAATCATACATTTATTTTTGTTTAAGCCACAGGGTGCAGCAATGAAGGATGTAGATAATTATACATATGTTATCAAGCTGATACATTATGGATGAAGAAAAACATTGCAATGACAAAGTAGGATGGGCAGGTGTTTGCCAGTCTGGGACAGGACATCTGGGCTCTGACTTAATGCTAAACTTTGCATATGACAGAGGAAAAGGGAGTGATGTTTAGTCATGCTGAATTCATGCAAAAATTCTGCTTGGTTGGGGTTCAAGGTGTGAGCCAACTCCCTTCCTCTCTTCCTTCTGGGAACCTATCTTTTGAAACATACATAATAGGGCAGGCCCTGCGAGGGAAATAAGGCAGCATCATTGGCTGATTCCTAGCAAAACACTCTATAATGAAGGCTTCTGATAGACTTGGAGGAGACTCCAAGTATGGGACCTCATACCTCCTCTCGTCTGGATTTCACTGAGCAGAGCCCTCAATTGCAATAATCCAAATATGAAAGGATGGGCACCTGGATAGCTCAGTAGGTTAAGTGTCTGCCTTCAGCTCAGGTCATGATCTCAGGGTCCTAGGATCCAGCCTCACAAGGAGACTGGGCAGGGAGCCTTCTTCTCCTTCTCACTCTGCCCTTTCCCCTGATCATTCTCTTTCAGATAAATAAATAAAATATTTTTAAAAAATGCAAAATGAAAGGGTTTTGGCCTAAGGTAGAAGTGGCCAAGGTAGAAAGAGGGGGATAGATTTGAGGTATGTTTTTGAGATAGAAATGGCCGGCCTTACAAATAAATGGGATAGGGGAAGTGTTTCTTCATCTTTCCCCAGTCAGGAATATTGGAGGTTCTACTTTTCCATTTTTCAATATCCCCCTTCTTGTTCCTCCCCAACAGAGGAGGAGATGACATGACTGGTCATATATCACCAGTCTTTGGACATCCTTTTTTCTTTGTGGATGGAATTGGGAGACACACTTCCTGTGCCCAGGCACAGCTGGTCCCCTGGTGCTTACTGTCACTCTGCAGTATGGCATTATGCCAACACCCTCCTAAGTCTGTTCTTACTCCCTTCCAGCATATTGTCCACACTGGCCATATTACACATTTTGTTTAATTTCCCCAAATAGCTCATTTGATTTACCTGAAGAGATTTTTTTTTTTTTTTTACCTGAAGAGATCTTAAAAATCTATGGTTAGCCTACAACAATGGGAACAGTAGTAAGAAGCATATCCAGTCAAGTCAAGTTCGTTGTTCATTTTGATGCAGAAGTGGCATTGACATTTTTATGATATAATATTGTATATGTCTCACATTTTTCTCACTGGACTTCACTATTTGAAGCCACAAATACCTGTATCCAAAAAAAAAAAAAAAAAAAAAAAAAAAGCCATGTAGATTTTCCAGTTGTCTTCAAAATGGGAAAAGAATAGGCTGATAGAGATATTTTCCATTTTTGAAAGGCCTATTAAAAATGAAACCAAAAAATTTTATTATAAGTTATGAAAAATGCATTGACTGACCTTTGAAGTTCCTACAAGCCCAAAAAGAGCAGGATAATTAAAGAAGACAAGCAAAAAGCCCAAGAAAATATATGAAGCTTGACTAATGAGCATGTTTAAAATAAATAATGTAGCTTCATGAGTTATTGATGATCTTATAATTCATGAATGATGAGAAAAACATAACAAGAATGATTTGTAAAAGGTCATCAAAAGCAAATAAGAACATAACCAGCGCACTGCTTATCTTGTAACTGATTAAAGTTCTAAGAAACAATGAGAAAAGAAAAAAAATAAAGGAGTAATGGAGAGTGGTCTTTACTTGGTTGAATAATAATGTTCCCCTAAAATTCATGTTCACCCAGAAACTCAAATGTGATCTTCCATAGCAACAGAAATCCTAATTGGTTGCAATGAAGTCATACTGAATAGGCTTCTAAATCCAATATGACTGGTGTCCTTATAAAAGGAAGACACAGAAACACACAGGGAAGAAAGCCATATGACAACAGAGGCAGAAATTTATTGATGTAGCAGCAAGCCAAAGAATGCCAAGGATTGCTAGCAACCACCAGAAATTAGGAGAAAGGCATAGGAAGATTCTTTCCTAGAACCTCAGTTAGAACAAGCCCTACGGACACCTTGACTTCAGACTTTCCTAACTCAAATATTGAATTCAATGCATATATTTGCCAGAATGTGTGAGCCACGTATCTTTTAAGTCATAAATAGCCCTATATTTGAACATCAATTCTCTTCAACAAATATCCAGTGATCCATTAGAACCTAAGAATGCTAAGGGCTAGATTTAATAAAAAGGAGAAATGTATAAATTATAGGCCTCAAGTAACTTCACTTGTTAGGAAAACAAATAATAAATAACCAAGGAACCTAGTGGAATAAAAGAAGATAAATTATAAAGCACACATTAGGCTGTAGCAAAGATCCAAATGGAAGACACTAATTATAATGATTACTAAGCATGAAAAAGAAGATGGGCTGAAGTCACTGAGTCTATTTCCTGGAAATTAAGAAACTTAGTGGGACTATAAACAATATTTAAGATTTGGTAAAGCTGAGTTTAAAAAAAAAAAAACTGGGAGGGGGCAAACATAATTTAAACACAACCCTCTTTTGGAGATCCATTTAATAGGCTCCAGACAACTGAGCAATTGCTCAGGCGCTGTGCTTTGCTTTTCCTGATCTGCTATTTATGACGTCTTGTAGAATTGTGACACTCATTGTTAGGTTTTTTTTACAATGAACGGCGGAGAAATTAAAAAAAAACAGCAGAGCCAGGCAGTAGGTTCGAGGGTGCTTTAATGGGGAGCGCTCCCCAGCGAGGTTCCGTGACTCGGAGAGGTGGCCCGAGTCGGGGAAGTCGAGCCTGGGTTGGGGAGTGTGGGGGTTTTTAAGCTTTATGGGTTCCAGGTCTGGGAAGGGAACACTGTGTCCCTAGGTGATTGGCTGGGGGTGGGGAATAGTACAGACGGTGGGGGGTGGTCCCTGGCTGGAAAGCCCTGGATGGAAAGTTTCGGTTTTCCCATCTAGGCTTCGATTTACTGGAGACGACATGGTGGTCACGGCTGCCTTGGCAGGAAGATCAGCCGTTTTGACCCAATTTGAGATGTCTGCCATTTTGGGTGCCCTGTCTCTCAGCCAGCCCAACACTCATAAGGGTCAGCTAGTGTGGGGTTGGGATTAATCCTGGTTCTAAAATCAATAACTGAAAAACTGTTAACTGAAGGAACTTGTGACTGTTAATAGCATCAAAGGATGTAGATCAGTAACAAGATATGAAAAGTGAAAGATGGGAAACAATTTTGAAGCACATTATTTATGAGTATAGGAGTTAATTTTCTGGTTCAAATTAATCTTTACTAAATAATGCTATTCTGTGATTACTCTCATTTAATGTAATAAAACATGGAAATTACATTATTTTAGATTACATGCCATAAGTTAATGTTCAATTACCTTTCACTATAAAAGTCTATTATTTTAAATTTAAAAATCAACTTTGTTCATATCCTGATACACAACCTATTAAAATTGGTAACCAAATAGGTGAGAAGTTACACTATTGTTAAATCAAATTATAATTAATTCTTGTCCTCAATTGTACAGTCTTGTCATTTTTAAATTTTCATATTTTCATAATGCCATTAAAAATATCCAACTATATACCACCATTGCATGTTAAAGTATGTAGATCAACAGGAAATTATTGTTTTATCTAGGCTCTTGGTAGCTCATTAAATTTGCTTTTAAAAAGCAAATGGACACCCAGTGCTCAGATCCTGATTTCTTAAACCATTCTCCAATAACAGGAAGCAGAGAGAAATGGCTGATTCCAGGGATGGAGCACAGAACATACAAGATGACCCTGGAACATCCTGTAATGCTAGAAAATAAGGAAGTGTTCAAAATGACTAAAAGATAGGCCTGTCAAGAGGACCTGGGAGCCATCTTGAAAACACTCAAAATAGTCAAACCTGGAATAATGTGTAGTATTGAGTTATAAGCCACAGTACAAATTATTCATAAGCCCCATGATTTCCCTAGCTTGCTGCCTGGAGGCAGCAATGACAGAGTAGGGAGGGAGAACACAATCAAAACAATCAAAGCCAAGTTCAGAATTGACAGAGACTAAGGCAGCTGGTATTGACAAGGCAGAGTAGCAGAGAAGAGCAAGCTCTGGACATCTGCTGAGGGATCCCCTCAGGTCTTTCACTGAGTCCAGATCCATGTGTGTGAGTGAGGAAACAATGGAGGTTAGAAAAGAGACTACCAGAAAGAAGCAAACAGAACAACCTCTGAACCTCAGAGAGGGCTAGGGATAGTGAATATTCCCACCAGCCAGGGTGGAAAGGTCAGCACTTGGGGCATCTAGGAAAGTCTACAGGGTGACTGTCTCACAGAGGAGTCACATTAGTCCTTTGTTGAACCCATCTAACAAAGTTTCAAATCAAGCCTTGAAAAAATATAACTATTCAGTAAATTAACTCCACCCCAAAATGAAGCCCAAAGCAGTTTAAGAAATACAGAAGTCTAGCGTCCAATAAGGTAAAATTTACACGGTCTTGAATGTGATTTTATTTATTTTTTTTTTTGATTTTTTTTTGAATGTGATTTTAAAAAGTTACCAGCAAAAGAACCAAATGTTATCAAGAATGTGGAGAATGCACTATTAGTCAGAATGCAAATTTGGTGCAGCTACACTGGAAGAGTATGGAGGTTCCTCAAAAAATTAAAAATAGAGGGGCAGCCCTGGTGGCTCAGTGGTTTAGCGCCACCTTCAGCCCAGGGTGTGATCCTGGAGTCCTGGGATCAAGTCCCACATCCGGCTCCCTTCATGGAGCCTGCTTCTCCCTCTGCCTTGTGTCTCTGCCTCCCTCTATCTCTGCATCTCTCATAAATAAAGAAATAAAATCTTTAAAAAAATTGAAAGTTTCAAAAAAATTAAAAATAGAACTACCCTACAAAACAGTAATTGCACTACTGTTAATTTACTCAGAGAATACAAAACCACTAATTTGAAAGGATATAATCACCCCTATGATTATTGCAGCACTTTTTACAATAACCAAGCTATAGAAGCAACCCAAGTACTCATTAACTGATGAATGGATAAAGAAGATTGGGGGGGGGTGTATATATAATGGAATATTATTCAGCCATAAAAAAGAATGAAATCTTGCCATATGCAACAACATGGATGAGCTAGAGAGTATAATGTTAAGCAAAATAAATCAGAGTAAAATAATACCATATGATTTCACTCATATGTGGAATTTAAGAAATAAAGCAAACAAAGAGGAAAAAAGAGAAAGACAGAGAGAGAGAAAGAGGCAAACCAAGAAAAAGACTCTTGACTATAAAGAATAAACTGATGGCTACCAGAGGGGAGTAGGTGGGGGATGGATGAAATAAGTGATAGGGATTAAGAGTACACTTATCATGATGAACACTGAGTAATGTATAGAATTGTTGAAACATCATATTGTACACCTGAAACTAATATAACACTGTATGTTAACTATGTTGGAATTAAAATAAGTACTTAATAATTTTTTAAAAATTATCAATCATACAAAGAATCAGGAAAATATGATTCATAACAAAGAGAAAAATACTTTCTTAGAAAGAGACAAAAGTGACACAGCTGATGGAATTAGTAGACAAGGGTGCTTAAAACAACTGTTATAAATTTACATTCCAAAAGGTGGAGGAAAGCATAAGCATGTAAGAAAACAGAAGGGAAGTATAAAAGACCCAAATCAAATTTCTAGAGGTGAAAATAATAATACCTGAGATGAAAAATTGCTCTGGATGTGGTTACCAACAAATTAAATACTACAGAAAAAAGATTAGTGAATTTGAGAACACAGTAAATAGAAACTACACAAAATGAAATCGAATGGATAAAAGACTGAAAAAGTAAATGGATATGTGAAACACCAAGCAGATTAACATATATGTAAGGTTGGAGTCTTAGGATGAGAAGAGAGATGGAGGAAAAAGAACTTGTCTCTGGCATATATAAACTAAACAACAAGACAACTCAATAAAAATAAAAAATGAAGAATAGATTCGAATAGATACTTTACCAAGGAAAAAAGGATACACAGATAGCCCAAAAGTGCATGAAAAGCTCTAAATCGTTAATCATTAGGAAATTGCAAATTAAAACCACAAAAGGATACCACTACACCTACTGGAATGGCTAAAATGAGAAACACCAAGTATTGACAAGGATACAAAGCATGAGCACTCTTATACAATGCTGATGGAAATTTTATTTATTTATTTATTTATTTATTTATTTATTTATTTATTTTAATTTTTAAAAAATTTTTATTTATTTATGATAGTCACAGAGAGAGAGAGAGAGAGGCAGAGACACAGGCAGAGAGAGAAGCAGGCTCCATGTACCGGGAGTCCGACATGGGATTCGATCCCGGGTCTCCAGGATCGCGCCCTGGGCCAAAGGCAGGCGCTAAACCGCTGCGCCACCCAGGGTTCCCTGATGGAAATTTTAAATGGTACAACCACTTTAGAAAACAATTTGGTGGTTTCTTAAAAGGTAAACATACATCCACCATGCAACATAGCCAATCCACTCCTAGGTGACTATACAAGAGGAGTGAAGCCGTATGTTCACACAGAGGCTTGTATACAAATATTCATAGAAGCTGTATTTGCAATAAAGTTTTTGATAGTGATAGAAATGTGCATGATCTTTTATGTAGTGATGGTTTCATATAATATATATGTCAATTAATCAAATTATACATTTAATTCTATGTAGCATATTGTATGTCAATTATATTTCAAAAACTATAATAAAACAATTATTAGGAAATAAGCAGAAATTTAAAAAGCATATAAAAGTAGTTCATTTATAATTTCTGAGAAAAAAAATCAAGCATGTCAATCAGAATTATAAGATGGCCCTCAAGGTTTTTGCCCCCTGGTGCACATGCCCTGTATAAATCTCACCCTTTGAGTGTGGATAAGATCTGTGAATATGTTGGGATATCACTCTTATGATTAAATTACAATCTATGGCAATAATGAAGGAATTTTGCATGTGCAATTTGGTCTCAAATCAGGTAACTTTGAGTTAATCAAAGGGATTATCAGTGGTGGGCCTGACCTAATCAGGCTATCCATTTAAAAGAGGATCCATGTTAAAGAGATCAGAAACAGCAGAGATGCTCTCCTATTGGTCTTGAAAGAGACCATCATGAACAGCAGGCAGCATGTAGTTGCCAAAGGCCTCAGTCCTCAGTCATAAAACCTTTCTTCCTACAACCACTGAGCTTGGAAGAGAGCCTGGAGATTTAGGTGAGGTCAGAGCCCTGGCTGATGCCTTCATTGTAGCCTTGTGAAATAGTGAGCAGAGAACCCAGTTAGGATGTGCCCAGACCTTTAGCCCTCTGAAACTGAGATAATAAATGTATTTTGACTTAAGGTGCTAAGGCAGTGGTAATTACACAGCAATAGAAAACTAACATACATGAAAACTGCAGCAGTGCAAATGATGGCATAAATGATGACTTGGAAATGAACAAGTTACTGAATTGGAAGATAGTACTTAGTAATTCACCCAGAATATTGCTCAGAGCAATAGAGTTAAGCAAAATAAGAACAAAACTTGAAAAAGCATTTGTGAAATGTAAAGACTGAACAGCTAGTGTGTGTGTGTGTGTGTGTGTGTGTGTGTGTGTGTGTGTATCTGAGAGAAGTTGTATAAAAGCAGAATGTAAAGATTGATGGAGAAGCAATATTTAGGAGATTCTGGATACAATTTTCCTTTATTAAATAAAGATGAGTCCTCCTGCCAAATGTACACTCTAGAGGCCAGAAAAATTGAGTCCAGGGATGCCTGGGTGGCTCAGTGGTTGAGCATCTGCCTTTGGCTCAGGTCATGATCCCGGGGTCCTGGGATTGAGTCTCACATTGGGCTCCCTGTGAGAAGCTTGTTGCTCCCTCTGCCTGTGTCTCTGCCTCTCTCTCTGTGTCTCTCAAGACTAGATGAATGGAATCTTTGAAAAAAAAATAGTCTATACTATGATATCTAGAATTAAAAGAAACTTAAAATCAAAGAGATAAAAGACATTATCTGCAAAGAAATAACTAGTTGATTAACAGTAAACTTCATATCAGCCACAACAGGTGCCAAGAGACACTTTGTGTCCACAAAGTGTTGAAGGAAATAACTTGGAATTATATACCCTGCTACACTGTTATTCCAAAGGAAAAACAAAGTAAAGACCTTTCCAAGGGTATAAAGATTAAGAAGGATTGCTATTCACAGACTCTCACTAAAAGAACTTTTAAGAATGTGTGTGTGTGTGTCTGTGTGTGTGTATAAAATGAATTAAAGGGAAAGTTCATCCATCACTAAACAATGATAAGAAAAGTTGATAAGTTAATTTGCTAAATTTAATTTACTACTGAATGTTTAAAAAAAATAATTTTTTGTATGTTTTTAAAAAGGCAAATCCAAAACTTTATAAAAAATAACTGATGGGGGGGATCCCTGGGTGGCGCAGCAGTTTAGCGCCTGCCTCTGGCCCAGGGCGCGATCCTGGAGACCCGGGATTGAATCCCACGTTGGGCTTCCGGTGCATGGAGCCTGCTTCTCCCTCTGGCTATGTCTCTGCCTCTCTCTCTCTCTCTCTCTCTCTGTGACTATCATAAATAAAAAAAAAAAAAAAAATAATAATAATAATAATAATAACTGATGGGAGAAGTTTTGAATAGGTAGTTTAAATGAATTAATGTCCTCACTATATTCAAGAACACAATAGAGATTCCAAATAACTTTAGACTTCATTGGAAACTTCTTTTTTTTAATTTTTTTTAAAATTTATTTATTTATGATAGTTACAGAGAGAGAGAGAGAGGCAGAGGCACAGGCAGAGGGAGAAGCAGGCTCCATGCACCGGGAGCCCAACTTGGGACTCGATCCCAGGTCTCCAGGATCGCGCCCTGGGCCAAAGGCAGGTGCCAAACCACTGCGCCACCCAGGGATCCCTTCATTGGAAACTTCTATATTTAAGCCTAGGGTATGTTAAATGGTTAGTGATAATCACTAAAAAATGTGAATAGAAGCTACAGTTTCTTAAACAGTAGGGAAGAAATGAACAGGGGTTGGTGATGAGGACTAGAGAACACATATGTATTGAACAGAAAGTGAACAGGAGAAAAAAGATGAAATGAAAAATCTTAAGGGAAGACTCAAGATCATAGTAGAAATAATATGAATGCATTAGACATAAAAAGTGCTAATTAAATCCACCAGTTAAAAGATAAATATTATCAAACTGGATTTATTCTTTAAATTTAGTTATATGGTGATAAAACTCACACCTAAACACATTACTCAGAAGGTTAAAGGATGAAGAGAGGTATTTTAGGTACATAGCAACTAAAAGAAAGTTAATTAGGAAATGCTAATTTCTTAAAAATAATTTAAGCAAAAACACATTAAGAAAATAGAGACATTGGGAACCCTGGGTGGCGCTGGTTTGGCGCCTGCCTTTGGCCCAGGGCGCGATCCTAGAGACCTGGGATCGAATCCCACGTCGGGCTCCCGGTGCATGGAGCCTGCTTCTCCCTCTGCCTATGTCTCTGCCTCTCTCTCTGTGTGTGACTATCATAAAAAAAAAAAAAAAAATAGAGACATTATATAACAATTAACAAGAAGTCTACCAAAAAGATACAACTTTAAACTTGAATAATCATAAATTTAATGCACCTAACAAAATAATGTAAAAATACACAGTAAAAGCAACAAAGTACAATAAGATATTAGAATAAAAAATAGTGGTATTTTTATATGCATAATTATTAAAACTAATATACAGGGTTATAAAAATTTTAGCATTTATATAGAAAATGTGAAAAACAAAATATAAAATCATTATCTAAAACATGCATTTTGAAACTCTCATGCAACAAATAGAGACTATGTGTTTTTTGAGCTTCAAATTTACTAGGTCATAATCAAATCTCAGTAAACCACAAAGTAAATTACAAAGAATGAAAATTGTACAGCCACATTTTTTGAAACCACAATGTAATTAAATTTGAAATTTACTATAAAAATATTTTTTAATTTGAACTTTTAATAACTCATGGAGGGAATTACAATGTATGTGTATAATATTTAGGACTGAAAAATATAAACAATATCAAAGCTTGTTTAATTTTTAATTTACAAAATAAAAACAATAAAGATAAAAATAAATGAGTTCTGTATTACTGAAGAGCCTAGAAAAAGATAGATAATAAATAAACAGGCATAGAATTAAGGTTAAAAAAAATAAGAACAGAGATTAATGAAATAGAAAACCAAGAAAAATAGAATATCATTAAAAAAAAGCAAATAGGTTCTTAAAAAAAAAAGACAAGGTATTACCAAGACTGTCAGAAAAAGACAAGAAAAAACAAATACATACAAAAATGTAAAAGATCTATAGCTTCAAATTAGAGTTTTAAAAAGAAATCTATGAGAAGGGTATAAATTACTCAATGACAAAAATTTAAAGACTTACAGGAATTTATTATTTTAAATAAAAATACAATTTAATGAATCCAGGAAGAAATATGAAACTTGAATAGATCTAGAACCATTAAAAAAACTGAAACAGCAGCAAAACCAACCCATAAAAAGACAAATACATAAATAAACACAAACAGACCCAGATAGTTTCATAGTTGAATTTTCTCAAACCTTTAAAAAATATAGTCAATCTGACATATGATTTAAAGATATGAGCAAAGATATGAGAAAAAGAGATGAAGCTACCCAACATATTTATTGTAATTAAATAACTGATAACAAAACAGTACTAACACAAGAAAATAACATGAGTGACTGTACTCCCTGAAGTGCTGTGAGGAAGGGTAGGATGTAATCAGATTTGTTTGTGAAAGATAATTTTAGTATAAACCTTTAAGAAGACAGAAAATTTTGTAAACAGTAGAGAGTGCATTATGCAGGATAGAAAGACACTAAAACCAGAGAGATCATGTAAAACAAAAACAACAATTTTTAATAGTGCAAAGGACAAAAGATAAGCCAGGGCAAAGATGTATGATAGGCTTATTGGGATGAAAATCCTGTGCTTTTAGCAAAAGTAAGTAAGATATATTGTGGGTGATAGTTACTGTTTGTTTTAATCTATTTCTGAATGCCAACCAACAACAACAAAGGGTTTTCAGTTACAAATAATAATAATAATACTTCCAAGATTATTATGCATAAAACTTAATTTTGAGTATCTCCTTATTGATTTTGCTTCCCATATGAAATTTGACATTTGATCTAAGAAAATCCCTGTAGTCAAAAGAATTTTTAAGAACTAAGGCAAGTGTTGAAAGTCCATTTCTATTATTCAGCAATGAAAGGATTTTTGGTACCTGAATCATTGTCTCTCTTTAATTTCCAAACTGACAAAAATATTTAGATCAGTTTATTTAATTGTCAGGCATTTCCCCCCAAATATTTAGGACTGCAGGAGTAACAGATTCCTTCCTAATATTGGAAGAGCAGATTTAATCTCTTTCAAAGATACGTATCATTTAGTTTTTCAGGACTTTCTTTTAGGAGGAATTGGTATGTGTTTTGAAAATAATTTAAGGGCAGCCCCGGTGGCGTAGCAGTTTAGTGCCACCTGCAGTCCGGGGTGTGATCCTGGAGACCCGGGATCAGGTCCCACGTCAGGCTCCCTGAGTGGAGCCTGCTTCTCCCTCTGCCTGTGTCTCTGTCTCTCTCTCTCTCTCTCTCTCGCTGAATAAATAAATGAATCTTAAAAAGAAAAAAAAAAAGAAAAAAAGAAAGAAAAGAAAATAATTTAATTACCAATGGAGTCATTTGTATAAAATTTCATGTTAAGAGAAATACAATGTTGGAGATATGAAGGAAAGAACACTAGGATAAAAATGAGAAAGTTGTATCTCTAGATCTGTCAGTAACTACAAAAGAAATAGAAAGTTCTCTAGGTTTGGGATTTCCTCTTTATTGAACAAGATTGTGGAACGGCTTATTTCTAAAGTTCCTTCCAAAGATAATATAATTTAGCTTTGATGTTAAGTATAATTTATGACATTTGCTTTAGGGGGCTTGGTCCTAGGACTGTGGGACCATGACCTGAGCCAAAGACAGATGTTTAACCAACTGAACCACCCAAGTGCCCCTAATTCTCGGATTCTGACACATTTTCTATTTCCATTTATGTCTTAATCAGAAATCAGTCTCAACTTCTATCTCCCCAAACTCCTAAAGCTGAATCATGTGAAGGGCTCCCCCTAGAGCCTGGGTGGCCCTGCTCTGACCCTTGGCTGAAGGAGGTCTTAGATCAAAAGCCCCTCCATAGCCAGGTGGCCATCTGATTCCCTATTCCTTTGAATTGGTCCTTAACACCAAACGCTATTGTTTAGTTTACTTGATTACTGTGCCTATTTCCCAAATCAATCTCTCACCTTAGATTCTGTTCCTGCTCAGAGACAACCAGGTTTGGTTAGGTTATGTGGATACTTTGCATATTCTTCCCTGATAATGGTGAGGAGGGGTGAAGAGAGGATGACTTCAATCCACTTTATGTTATGGGTAAGGCTTCTGATCAATAGTTAGACTATTTCTAGTTAATTTTTTGGTAAGTCAAAAGTTCTGTGTGGATTTTTGACTGGGTAGGAGTCAGCACTCCAACCCCTGCACTTTTCATGGGTCATCTGTAATTACAAACAATATGGTATAATAAAGGCAAATATTAACAATGATAACATCTGAGAATTTAAAAAATTGTTACTATTATACTGGTGTTAGACCATAGAGAGGTAAGTTCAGAATAAAAAATCCTTGAAGGTACAAATCATAGGATTTTGGGGGGGAGGGGGTTGTTTGTTTTTAAAGTTTCATTTATTTATTTGAAAGAGAGAGAGGAGAGTGAGGAGGGAGGAAAGAGGGAGAGGGAGACTCAAGCAGACTCCCCACTGAGCACAGAGCTCCACACATACGGGGCTCCATCTCACAACCCTAAGATCATGACCTGAGCAGAAATCAAGAGTCAGATGCCCAAACAACCTAGCTATCCAGTTGTCCCTCAAATCAGTTTTGTTTTTAGTCTCAGTTTTGTTTAAAGATTTTATTTATTTATTCATGAGAGACACACAGAGAGAGGCAGAGACAAAGGCAGAGGGAGAAGCAGGCTCCCTGAGGGGGAGCCCAGGAGGTACTTGATCCCAGGAACCCGGGGATCGCACCTGAGCCAAAGGCAAACATTCAATCACTGAGCCACCCAGGTGCCCTCAAATCAGTTTTCAATGCTGAAACTCATGCACAAAATGAAGTTATAGCAGGAGCAGACCATGCTCTGGACTTAGCAAAGTAGCCATCTCTGCTTTTTCACGTACTTATCCTTTTGCCTTGTTAACTAGTAATTTTTGGCTGAAAGAGTAATTACATGTTGTGTATTTTCTCCTTTCCAGACTGACGTCTTGAAAGCAGGGATCAAGTTTAACACAACTTTGTATCTACTCCCTCAAATCCTGGACCCCAGTACTTAAAACTTGGAGCCTTGTTTCTTTGTTTAACGACTGAGAGTTTCGTTGAGCAAGGGGGAATGGCTTAAAGGATGACAGTAGAACAATGTAAGTATATATGTCTTAGAGACGAATACGTGCCATTTCCATTTTTATATTAATTCTTACCAATATCTTCCTAGCTTACATGGCAGGTGTTTCTTATATTTGAGCGTGGCACAAATCCCTTTTTAAAATTAAAACCAGGGATCCCTGGGTGGCGCAGCGGTTTAGCGCCTGCCTTTGGCCCAGGGCGTGATCCTGGAGTCCCAGGATCGAGTCCCACGTCGGGCTCCCTGCCATGGAGCTTGCTTCTCCCTCTGCCTCTCTCTCTCATTCTGTCTCTCATGAATAAATAAATAACAATCTTTAAAAATAATAATAATAAATTAAATTAAATCAAAACCAAGAGTTATCACCTATCCCTGATGATGGTGTCAATTCTTTTTGTTAGAATGTTACTTAAGCATATAAAAATTAAGCCAACTAGAAATCCTTATGATCATAGTTCTTATACCCACTATTAAAAATTACAAATTAAATACAAACTAAATTTCAAAACCAACAAAATTCAAATGAACATGAATTCAAACTAAATTATGATGGGCTTTACTGAAAATAAATGACTCCTTCACAACATGAATGTGGTACTAATTATAAATGGCATTATATTCCCCCGTGGGAAGCTTATAGCCCTGGGCAGGCTCATGGCTGTGGGCTACTTTCTAGGGCAATCGTATGATTCTGCCTCTATCAAGAGAGTTGAATGCCCACTAAGAGTTGTTATGTTCCCCCATGCCCACCCTGGACATGTTTATGCTAGTTGTACTTCTTAATTTAAGTATGCAATTTAATCAAATATTTTACAAACTGATAAATATTCATATCAAGAGAAAGGCTGCTTCCTAAAAAGTTCTTTAGATATTTTAAAAATTGAATGGCTAAATTGTTATAGTATGTATAGATGAGTCAAATAAAAAATATTGGCCAAGAAAACCTAGGCAATAATTGTTGTTTCACGGTATTTTTAAGTTCTCTATTTTAAAGAAACAGTGGTATTGTGGGTATAAATAATTTAAGATATTGATTATAACAGTCTAGTCATTGCACCCACCAGAAAGGTTTTGACCCTGTATCAAAATGCAGGTTAATAAATGTATGTTTAAGTGATCTACATTGAGATGTTTAGGGTACACATTACTTTATCAATGTTTTTGACTAAGTGATCAATCTTTTTTTTTAAGATTTTTTAAAAATTTATTTATTCATAGAGACACAGAGAGAGAGAGAGGCAGAGACACAGGCAGAGGGAGAAGCAGGCTCCATGCAGGGAGCCCGACCTGGGACTTGATCCAGAGTCTCCAGGATCACACCCTAGGCTGCAGGCGGCGCTAAACCGCTGTGCCACCGGGGCTGCCAGTGATCAGTCTTTTATTTGCCAATGCCATCTGCAAGAATACAATTCTTACATATTAAATCTAACTTCATCCTGTTTTAATTATTCCATGATAATACAAGTAGTAGTATTCCTGTGCATTCCTGTGCATTCCTACACACAAATCTAAAATGTGGGACCTACATGTGACTGGCAGTTATTTCTTGCTTTAGGGTGGCCTTCCAAAAAGTATTGGATATATGTTTTATTATTATAAATTTCCTGTAGAAAACAAGCAAAGCGCAGCAAATGTATTGAAATGAGAAAGTCTTATGGAAGATAAAGCTAGTCTCCAGGAATGACTGAAAAGGTCATTTCCCCATGTTTGAGTGACTTTCACAAAGTTTTAGAGTGACAGATTAAGCAATAGATTGAAAGGGGATGATTTTAATCTTTTTTTGAAGATTTTATTTATTTATTCATGAGAGACAGAGAGGGGGGCGGGCAGAAACACAGGCAGAGGGAGAAGCAGGCTCCATGCAGGGAGCCTGATGTGGGACTCGATCTCGGTCTCCAGAATCATGCCCTGGGCTGAAGGCAGCTCTAAACTGCTGAGCCACCTGGGCTGCCTTGATTTTGATCTTTAAAGAAAGGATTCCAATTCTTTCTGGTTTATTAACTTTCATCTTGAAAAACTGGTGCTATTCCATACCTCCAACAACTACTAATGGAAGTGTGAAAAAAAAATTGGAGGACACAACTGGTAGAAGGATAAATGACATCAACTTCCTGGAATGTAATGTGGCAGTCAGTAAGAAAGCTTTCTAATTTTCCATAGATTTCAACCCAAAAAGTCTACATCTTAAGATCCATCCCAAGGATATATACTGTGTGCAGAGATACGCATAAGTATCTGGTTCTGGTCAGAATGACCTTATGCACATAAAAAAATTAACATACAGAGCGCTTGGGTGGCTCAAGTGGTTAACCATCCGACTCTTGACTTCAGTTAAGATCTTGATCTCAAGGCCCTGAATTCAAGCCACACACTGGGCTCCACAGTAAGTATGGAGCCTACTTTAAAAAAAAAATTAACATACAAAAAGAGTAAAAGTTAAGGCTTGAATAAATTATGGTAATATCCAAATAATGGACTACTATGCAGAAATAAAAATCTACTGCACAAGACTAATGTTGTTACTATAAAATGTTTGTTACAAGCTGTTTAGTGAAAGCAGCATGATAAGAACAGGATATATAAAATGATCCTATGTGTATTTAAATAGATTTATTTACATAGAAAAAAGTCCAGAAAATGGACTTAACAAAAAATGTTAAGAGAAATTTACACAGTTCTAGGATTATCTAGGGACTACTGCAATGGACAAAATAAACTGGATTCTAGTTATTCTGGAGTACATATTCCAGTGGGGAAATAAAGAATAGTAATTTTACAAAACAGTAAATTTACAAAAGCAATATATGTCATACAGTGATAAGTACAGCGGATAGTGAATGCCCAGGTGGAAGTAGGCAAGGTTGATGTCTATATAAAGTGGTCCAGAAGCATTCACTGATCAGGTGACATTTGAGCAGTGCCCTAAAGGACCCCAGGAATGTGATGGAAGAGATGTTAAATTTTCTACTAAAAAAAAAAAATCTTTCTGGCTATTATATTTAACACAGAATGTAGTGGAGTAGGGCAAGGGCAGAAACAAGGAGCCCAGAAGGCCATTTCAATATCTGGGCAAGAGACAATGAGAATTTAGAAGGTAGGCCAACTTTGAAGGCTGGGCCGACAAAGGGTGCTGGTGGCTTGTATGTGGATGGATGTTAGCTGCAAAAGAGTATGGGTTTTATACCCTCAATGGGGAGGTCAGAGTTGCCATTTCGTGAGATCGGAAAGATGTGGGGAATGGATATGAGGGTCAGGTCAGGAGTATGGTTTTAGATATGTTATATTCAAGATTCCTACTAGAAATCACAATGGAGATCTTTTATGATGTAGTAGCTTTCCAAGTGCTTTTCCTAATCCCTCCCTCACCCTAAATTTGAATTAGTTACCTTGCCTTGTGTGGCACCACTGCCCCCATACCCCCAGCTCCCCATTTACAACCCTTGCATGAGCTGCACTTATTTATGAATCTTTTCTCCCCCCACTAGATCACGAGGATTCTCACTGCATCTCTAGTACCTGTTAGAGGACTTGGATTGTAATAAAGCACAAGTGTCTACAGAATAGGATTAAAAAAATAGAGAACTAAAGCCAGTGAACATCATAGACCCATAAGTTATTGTTACCAATAAAATAAATATCTTTCTATATTTTGTTTGGAAAACTCCTACTAAAATGTTTTTACCTGGGAATGATAAAGATTAGTAGTACTTTTATAATAATATATTTAAGTCTCATGACAGTCAATCCAGTAACATAGCTGTATGTGGATTTCTTTCCAAATTTTACAAATTAAAGATCTATAACCAGAGTGTAGAATTTGAATGTTCTCATGTTAATCTAGTTCGAAGGAAAGACATTAGAACTTCAGACTTATTGACTGAATCCACAGGCTAATAGGCATGCCTCCATACATTTCTCCCAAGTTTTTTTTTTTTTTTAAGATTTTATTCATTTATTCATGAGAGAGAGAGGGAGAAGCAGGCTCCTCACAGGGAGCCCGATGTGGGGACTCAATCCCCAACCCAGGATCATGACCTGAGCCAAAGGCAGACGCTCAACCGCTGAGCCACATAGGAGCCCCCATTTCTGCCAGATTCTAGTTTAAGGTATTCTAATAACTCCCTTAAGAAATTTCATACTAAGGGGCACTTGGGTGGCTCAGTAGTTGAGCATCTGCCTTTGGCTCAGGTCGTGATCCCAGGGTCCCGGGATTGAGTCCCACATCAGGGTCCCCACAGGGAGCCTGCTTCTCCCTCTGCCTATGTCTGTGTGCCTCTCTGTGTGTCTCATGAACAAATAAATATTTTTTTAAAAATCATACTGAAATAGTTACTAAAACTTCTGACAGATGAACATGAGTATTTGTTTACTTAATTTACCATCCCTAACTGCCACTAAATGACAGTGAAATGGTTTTTTAAAAACATTCTCCAGATGGGGTAAAATAGGAAGTCTCTGGATTGTGGGACACCACAGCCAACTGAAGGTGGGAGTTTAGAAAACAGGAGGACTAGAGGGATAACACATATATTGAATGATGGCATTCTTCAGCCTTCTTCTCCTATAGATTCCTAGAATACTACCAGCTAGAAAATTCCCCCAAAGAGGAGATGTGAGAATATGTCTTGCCATATCTGAGCATCTCAAAAGGTGTTGACATCAGATGATAACCAACAAGCATGCCAGTCAGATCACCAAAGAATGAAGTCTCCCCCATGGGCTCAGGGATTCCCATCAGCTTTTATAACCTAGTTTTAGAAATGAGATGACAAAGCAATACCACCAGTCAGTCATCTGAGGAAAGTCTTTAACATGAAGAGAGAAACCAAGTCAAACAAACAAACAAATGGGAAAAACAGCTTGGAGTAACAAATGATTGGTATTGGGAGAAGAACATTCAAAAACAAACTATCAATATCTTCAGAAATATAAGAGAAGATTTTGCAACCATAAAACAAGAATAGGATGCTATGAAAATGGAGCCCATGTGAGGCATTCAAAAACAAAACAAAGTGTATGGAAATTAAAATTATGATAGCGCAATGGCCAAAGTTGAAACAATTTGAGTAACAAAATAATGTTAGCATTGGCATATAGCCCACAGAATAAACATTCATGAGCTCTGATATAAATAATTGAGCAAATAATTGGGGAAGAAGGCACATTTCTTCCTTATAAAAGAATTTCAATGAACACATCTAGAAAGTATTAAAAAAAAACAGAAAAATCACTACTAGAATACCATAATAATAACTATTATAGGCAATTTCCATCAAAGTCAGATGCTAAAATTAGTGACCAAGTGTTTGAGAAAAAACTGGATGTTTACATATCCTCAAAGTACAAAGATATTAATCAGAAAGAGAAAAATAGTAATTTCTCAACCCTGTTGAGAAATCCTGCAGAAACTAGATTACTCGAGTGGATAAGTTACATATCACCAGCAGTAACATCAGGGCAACATCAGGAACCCCCTGATATGATTCACAGAGAAAGACACATTACTTCAGTGGTATTCTTGCCACAAGATGCACAGCCTCAGACAAACTCAAATTGAGATATTCAACAAAAATAACACACCAGTACTGTCCAAAAGTGGCAAGGTCATGGGGCATCTGCATGGCTCAGTCGGTTAAGCATCTGCCTTCAGTTCAGGTCATGATCTCAGGGTCCTAGGCACAAGCTCCACAACAGGCTCCCTGCTCAACAGGAGTCTGCTTCTCCTTTTTCCTCCTGCTCATGCTCTCTCTCACTATTTCTCCCCCTACCTCTCTCAAATAAATTCTTTTGAAAAGTGGCAAGGTCGGGATGCCTGGGTAGCTGAGTGGTTGAGCGTCTGCCTTTGGCTCAGGGCGTGATCCCAGGATCTGGGATCAAGTCCCACATCAGGCTCCCTGCATTGAGCCTGCTTCTCCCTCTGCCTGTGTCTCTACTTCTCTCTCAGTGTGTCTCTCATGAATAAATAAATAAAATCTTTAAAAAAAAGAAAGAAAGAAAGAAAGAAAAGTGGTAAGGTCATAAAAAACAAGGAAAGAATGAGAAACCATCACAGATTAGAGGAGTTTAAAAAGATAGAACAAATAATTGCGATGTGATACCCTGGATTTTATCCAATAACAGGAAAAAAAAACATTACTAGAAAAACAAAACAAAACAAAAACTGGTGAAATTCAATATTAAAGTCTGTAAGTTTGGTTAATGGAATTGTTCTAATATTAAATTCTTAGTTCTGGTAATCATATTGTGGTTACGTAAGAAGTTAACATTAGGGGAAGTTTACTGGGGTGTATGGAAACTCTCTTTTTGAAACATTTCTGTAAATCTAAAAGCATTAAAATAAAAAGCTGTGGAGGCCGAGAAAAATTAAGGCCATTCCACCTCAAGTTTAGCATTAGCACAAGTATAGCCATCTTAGGCCCCTGGGAATAAGAGCTGAACTTTACAGGAAAAACTGCAGAATGCCCTCAGCAGAGAATCCCATATAAGATTTTAAGAAACCCCCCCACCCTTTCCCCCACATTGGAATGGAAAAAATTCCTCCACCCCTTCTGAAAATCCCCTAGACCAGCCCATAAAAAAACCCAGCTGTAACCCACTTCGGAGTCCAAGCCCCTGCTCTGCTGTATGGAGTACACTTGGACCCAGGCTCGAGCTTGTAAATAAACCCTCGCGTACTTGCATCGGTGTCAGCTTCTTGGTGGTTTCTCAGATTCGCAATCTTGGGCACAACAAAGCTTTCTCTTAAACCTTAATATAAATGTTGAAAATGTAAGGTTAAGGACATCGCTCAGAAACTAGATTCAGGACAGAGAAAATAAGGAACAACAAGGATTTTAGCAGATTTGTCCAGGAAAGCTGAAGAAAGAGAAAACAAAGATGAGAAAGTCATAAATGAAATAATTCAAGAAAACTTTCTAGAACTTGAAGGACATAGCTTCCAGATTAAAAGGATTTACCAGTTTCTAGTACAAAGACTTGTGCCAGGACATATCATATTTCAGAACATGAAGATGAAGAGAAAATCCTTCAAGCTTTAAAGAGAGAAAAATATGTAAGTTACACATTTTTTTTTAAAAAATTGAAATGGCGGGCAGCCTGGGTGGCTCAGCGTTTTAGCGCCACCTTCGGCCCAGGATGTGATCCTGGAGACCCAGGGTCGAGTCCCACGCCAGGCTCACTGCATGGAGCCTGCTTCTCCCTCTGCCTATGTCTCTGCCTCTCTTTCTCTCTCTCTCTCTGAGTGAATAAATATTTTTTTTAAAAAAAATCGAAATGGCTTCAGGCTTCTCAAGATATTTTCAAAATTTTGAAGATAGATAAGTTTTTAATAGCTGTATTTATTCACATTTTTACCCTGAAAGCAGATGTGAGATTTCTGGCACAGAAATCAGAGTTGTTATTACTTACAGCAGTAACCGCATCAGCTCCCCATACCCAGTACCTTACGAGTCACATGATGAGAGCCAGATGTCACACTGCACAGAGAGGGTCTGTCTGAAATTATGAATCTAGGAGTTTGTACAGGGCTGCAAACTGACCCTTCTTCAGAGAGGAGCTTAGAAGCTTTTGATCCCTAGTCATTAATAATCCTTTGGAATGTAAATGACTGGCTTCGGCTCTGCTGGTTCACCCTCTTTCAAATGGTAACTCGCTGAGAGATAAAGCTCCAAGTCTTTCTGGAGGTAACTGGCTATTCAATTACCCTTTAGCCTCCAAGGCTAGTTTTTCAGCCCAGTTGCCATTAAAAGTTTGCTCAAAAAGCTCGCACTGTACAGGAACATGAAATTATTCACTTCCTGACAGGTTATTTTCCGATCTAGAATGCTAGCCCCAGGCCAACCATCAATAAGCATGAAGGTAAAATGAATCTCAAAAAGTTCACCTTCTGTTCACTCCTCAGATTGCGGATATGCTCCTCCACCAAAACCAGAGAGTAAATCAAGAAAAAAGGACAGCATGGGATAAAGGAATGCTTTTTTACAGTCAAATTTGCATTTCTTTTAGATGCATCTCAAAATCTGAGGATGTCCTTAAAATAGGAGCAGGGAAGCCCAGGTTAGTTGGATTCCATCAAGTGTGGCTTGAGTTCTTTTGCTGGGAGTTGTGACAGGGTGTGTAGAATCATTTACGTCCCCTTCATTTTGAACAGTGGCACAAATTTGAGAAATGGTCACCAGTTCTGAACATCCCTCTCCTATTTTCTCTCATAGATATTGAGGAACCTGGATGTTGTGATCACCTTTGGTGCCTATTTGGAGTTAGATGGTAGGCAACACCAAGCAATTACATTAAAAATGCCTGCAGGGTATTATCCCAACTAATTAAATAATTACAATAGACTTAAATCCGGAAGTAACCTTAAAGTCTGTCTAGTACAAGCCCTCTTTTCAAAACAGGGAGGTGATTCAGAAAGATCAATTCAGTTGCTCAAAGTTTGTACAGCCATTTGAAAGCTAAGAAGGACTGAAATCCAGGAATCCCCTCTTTTTGCTGATAGACTGGAAGCAATGATAATTGTGTTTCCCATGCTTAAGAACTTTCCATAGATGATTCATGCAATTCTCCCTTTGTTATATCCCACGGTACAGATGAGGAAACCGAAATTTAGGAAGGTTCAATATCTTGTCCAAGGTCATGCAGTTCGTGATGGAACCAGGATTCAAGCCAGTCTACTACGTACAAAGCCCACACTGAGTTACTAGAGTAGATTGTGTCACTCATACAAATAGTTTGAAAGTTTTTTAGGAGGGAAAAATCTCCACAAAACTAGCTCCAGAGATTTTAGTCAGAAGGATCCAAGATAAAATTCACTACAGAACAAAAGCAGAAAGAAGACTGGAAGATAACTAATAGATAGTCATGCATAGTTAAAAAAAAAAAAAAGAAAGAAAAGAAACAATAAACTTTAGGAACTCTGGGAGTTTTAGTATATGTGCTGCCAAAGCGAGCACAACTCAGGAGTTTTAAATCCAATCTTTCAAATCTTACTCGTTTATGTTAGGAAGTTTTAGAAAGAACCAAAGCTTTGTATAAACTAAATAGACCCTATGGAAACTCTCTTTTTACATTTCTGTAAATCTAAAATTAGTTCAAATAAAAAGCTTTCTCTTAAACCTTAATATAATATGTATATAGGGTCTATATAATTAATTGAATTATTAAAGTAAATTAACTTCGTTATTAAATGTCTATATTTAATAATTCTATTTCAGGCTGCTTATAGTTCAGGGATTAATCTTATCTGCAGTTTGAAGAATCAAAGAACTTAGATTTAATTCTATTTTGTTTTTGCCTGTAAAGTAAAAATGATATTTACCTCTTATTATTGTGAACTAATTACTGTAAACTATAAGGCAATCTGTAGATGTCAGTTTTATTAATTAACATACAGTCTAGTTCCACCCTATCACCAGAGTTAAACTGCTTCCTCTGCATTATTAAGATACCACTTTAAAAAAAAAAAAAAGAAAGAAAGAAAACTCTTTATGATTTCAGAATTCACAGAAGTGAGTTTGGGAAAATAATGATTAATCATATAGTACCTAAAATTAATTCATCTCTACCATTTTCACTCTTCTTTTCTCAAGCCCACATTTTATTCCAGGGTATCCAACCTATTATATATAATCTTGTTGGCACTAATCTGGCCAACTGATCTGGTAACCTTCCAGTCTGGTTAATATTTCCTGTTTCTTGTTGGCTGAAAGATTGAGGGAAGATTGCAGAAAGAGAATAGCTAAAGCAGTCAAAATTTTAGGAGAAATAACACTCACACATACCCATGACTTACATTTAATTATGTAAACAGCATAAGAATGCGGGTAATTAAGGTTCCCAACGTTTAATCTTCTAATCATCTCTGTTACCCTTTCTGAGGTCAGTAGTATTTTAAATCAAGTATATCTGATTCCAAGAACCATTTGAAAGCTAAATTTCTTATCTATTACTTATGGAAAAAAACAAGTTTATCTTTTGAAATAAGCAAGAGTGTTGTACACTGCAGGAACTCACCATTTGTACTTTGGCTGAAGAAATTAAGAAAGATTATGGAAGCAGCCCAATGTGATAACATAGCTTGAAAGATAGATTTAGAAAGTGAATTAAAGTTTTCTAGAACTTTTCAGGGAAGGGGGGAGAGGAGTGGTAGGGTACAGCTCCTAACACAGATAACCATTTTTACAGAGTTAATTTTGGCACCAAATTCGATGGCCTTTGGTCTGATGGGTTTTTTCCAGCTCACCAGATAATGGAACATGTGAAGAAGGCCAGTGGGTAGCTTTGTGCTACACTGCAAGCATCCATCACATTCTATCTGCAGTTTTCTAGATCACTTGACACAGCCTCTACATCTGAAGCACGGTAAAACAATGTTGGCTCGCTGCTCACTATCTGGTCCTTTGCATGGGAAATGTCTTGGAGAGGTCAAAATATTGGGACTAATTTATTATAGAAACCTAGGGGCAGCTGTTGGCAGAAATGCCACTCTCCTCCAGCCACTTCCCTTAGCAGCAGGCTGAAGTTGGCAAGGATATATGTGTGGCCACAGTTGCTCCTTTCCTGGCTTAAGAGCATATTGACAAAGTGGCTAAGGGCTCTGGGTATGGGGGCAGATGGACCTGATCTTCAGTTCTGACTCTGATAATAATTTGACATTGGCAGAATTTTTAACTTCTTCAAATTTTGGTGTCTTTGTCGGTAATAACGCAAACCTCAGAGAGGTCATAAAGCATACAAAGAGACTGTATAGATAGGGCCTGACATCTGGTAAACATTCAACATATGGTGGATTTATTAAACTCCTGATCCTCTTGACTATCCGATGATGGAAGCTCAAAGTGAGATGTAAAACCAAACAAGCAAACACGAACCCAGCAGACCCATCAGACATCATCTGTATAAGCAGAAAATGACTACATTCCAAATAATTTTAATGGCATAAGACACTTTTGCAGAATGGGCCCATCAGGATATCGGGCTGTCCCATGGCAATCTGAAACCAACAGAAGAAACCTTTTCTATTCAGGTTTCCACTAGCCTATTTGCTATCTTAGCCTCTGCACCTTGTCATCCTTAACTCGTTGGTGGGCTCTAAGGGAATACCTACTGACTCTCAGTTGTCCTTTCAGGCTGCTGCTGAGCATATTCTGGGTTGCAAAATGGAGCTCCCTCCATTAGAATCTTCTGAGTTATTAATATACTTCTTAAGGGATCCCTGGGTGGCGCAGTGGTTTGGCGCTTGCCTTTGGCCCAGGGCGCGATCCTGGAGACCCGGGATCGAATCCCACATCGGGCTCCCGGTGCATGGAGCCTGCTTCTCCCTCTGCCTCTTCTCTCTCTCTCTGTGTGACTATCATAAATAAATAAAAATTAAAAAAAAAATAAAAATAAAAATAAAAATTAAAAACTGCTGGAAGCCCAGATTGTTTTCCAAAATTACCAATAAGAAAAAATGGTCATTCCATGGAAATGGTAATATTTAGCAAATATGTTTCTGGTATATATTCAAAAAAGTCATTTGAGAATGTTCCTCTCAGTACCACACATTTCATGACTGTATCTAAAACCCTAACTTTCTAAAGTATGTTCTGTGAACTGGATTAAAATACATACCACAGCAGATTGTTTTTTAAAAAGCATCTTGCTTATTTGTGATAATTTGTAAATCTTCTATAAAGTTTTGTAAAACTTAGAAAGGCAATCATTTAACTCCACCCTGAATAGTTAAGTTCCATGAGGTGGGACTGGCTTGCGTTGTGGCAAGCCCAGCACTTGAGCCAATGCCTGGCACATACAAGGCATTCAATAAACATTTTCTCACTGTATAGAAAGAGTTCTATGTAAGATTAATGGAAATATCCTCAAAAGCAGAGCGAAGTGATTTAGGAAACTGGTATTCTGGAACTAAAAGTAAAACCAAAAATTTGGGGGAATATTGTTAAGTCGCTTTGGTGAGGAAGATACAGATCATCCTAGGATTCATACAAACTAGGAAGGGAAAGGTTGAGTGTGGTTTTAGAAAAACAAATATAAAAATATCAAAAAAAATAAGTGATTTCAAGGTGCCTGGCTGGCTCAGTCAGTAAAGCATATGACTTAAACTCAAGAGTCACAAGTGCAAGCCCCACTCGGTTGGTGAGTTTACTTAAAAATAAAACTTAAAAGGAGCACCTGGGTGGCTCAGTTGGTTAAGCAGCTGACTCTTGGTTTCTGCTCAGGTTGTGATCTCAGGGTCATGAGATGGAGCCCCGTGTCAGGTTCTCCTCTCAATGAGGGAGTCTGCTTGGGATTCTCTCTCCCTCTCCCCACCCCTACACTCTCACTCTAAAATAAGTTAAAAAAAGAATTAAAAAGTAAAATTAAATTTTAAAAACTTAAGTAGATTTCATATATGAAACTCAAGGGCCAGATCTCAAAATTCCAATTCTGACCCTGCCATCAGATAACCCCCCACCCCCATAAAGCAGGGAGTCATCCAGAAGCATGTTTATTCTTGACCACATGCCAAGGACCCATTCAAATGATGGGAGATTACAAAACCCAGGACAACTCTAAGATGAATAGATGAGTATGTGAGAACCAAGCCATGAATGGGTTGAAGATTACAGAAATGCTAAAATACACATAACTTCTATAGACACTTCTAATCAAGAAGACTAAATGAGGTTAGGTCTACAGCTGGGTGCTACAGGTTATTGACCGAACAGATGTCAAATGAGAACTGCAATTTCACTTCTACTTTTCTATTGAGAATGTCCTTTGGGAAGAAGTGAACATTTATGGTGTACCTAAAGTGGTAGGTGCTGGGCTAAATATTTCATTCTAGTTATCACATTTGATCTTCACAGCAGCCCGTGAAGTAGAAATCCCCATCACTATTTTAGAAATGGCAATGCTAAGGTCCAGGGCAATTCAGGACTTGGCCTAAGTTTACATGGTAATGGCTTCGCAAAACCAGGATCCAATCCAAGTTTGCTTCCAAAAGTCTTTCCACTAAACCATATTGCCTTATTATGCTGAATTTTAAAAAATAATAATAAATCACGAGAGACACAGAGAGAGGCAGAGACATAGGCAGAGGGAGAAGTAGGCTCCCTGCAGGGAGCCAGATGTGAGACTGGATCCCAGGACCCTGGGATCACGCCCTGAGCCAAAGGCAGACGCCCAACTGGTGAGCCACCAGGCATCCCTATGCTGAAAATTTTTGCATATATATTGGTAATGGGGAATCTCTCTTGAAGAGATCATGAAAATATACAACTGCTGAAAACTGTCATAGTCCAGATGAATTATATCTACAATCCTTGAGATAAAATTAGTATGGTGACCTTTAAAAAAACATGGATAATAGGTGATGGGCAAATGGTATTATTTTTAAAAAAGAACACTTAAGACCCAGAGTGGAAGCACACTGTGCTAGGCAGGGGCCAAGTCTCTTCTGCCTTTTCATCTCCAGGGATTCAGCCCAGGCCCTCGCATATAATGCTTGATATATGTTCAATAAATGATATGCTACCTTTACACATCTCAAGCGTTATCTAATAGATTAAGAACTAAACTTATTTTGAACAGTTCCAAGGGGGAGAAATTCCCAGCTACAAGGGGGTGCTAAAACGAACACAAAATTCAAGATAATGATCAGTTAGGGCTGTCTCAAAACAAATGGCAGTGTATCATCAGGGAGGTAGGGAGTTGCCTATCACTAAAGTGCTCCTTGATCTAAGCAGAAGGAAGCAGAATGAATCAAGCCCTCACCTCTGTGATGGTTGTCAGCGGTCACCTTGCCTCCAGCCTAATGTCTTGTCTTCCATTCATGGTGGTAGGGGGAAGGGAGAGGGTTTAGGCAGTAGAGAAAAGGAAGTAGATGTTAAAGGTAAATAAACGACAGAAAGGAAAGCAAGAGTTCTCCATTCGCTTCCCTAGAGCCTCAACTCTTAAGTTCCCAGGACTGAGAACTGGAGACTAGAACCTTTCCTCACACTTACAGGAAAGGCTTCCATCTGCTCTAACTAGTCACCACTAACAGGATTACTCAGGAAATGAATTCCAGGTTCCCAATGACTGAGTTACAGGTAACCTTATAAAAAACATAATCCATTCAATTGGGAGACTGTATAAATTTGCATCATTCTCCTTCACCCCCATTTTTTTTTTTTGCAACAAAATAGTAGGAATTTGTTAGTACCCAGATGGCCTGATAGTGACTTCTTTAATTGCTAACAACCCCAGATTCATGATCAAGTTAAATAACAGGCAATTACCTAAAATTTAGACTTCCTAAATTCTTTTCTTCAATCATTGTCAATACAATGATTAGTTAGAAAGTAGTTACAATCAAGTCTGTCAAATCAAAGACATTCTCTTTGTACAAAGAGAAAAAAGTGGGTGATTTTTAAATAATGAAAAGGTAGTAATGTTGAAATTTATAATTTCCTTTCCTCTCACACTATGGATTCAGTGTAAGCATATTTCAGAATTCACTCCCTAAGACTAGAGGTCTAGCATGATGGCTTCACTGTCCAGGGGACCACTCAAGCCAGCTGGCTGGAAGGAGGCAGCCTGAAAGACCAGAAGAAAGACAAACTACCATGTGATGACTTTGCTGCCACCAAAAAAAAAAAAAAAAAAAGAAAGAAAACATGCATGCTAACACACATACAAACCCAGTACTGGTGGTAGACACAGTAAACCACAAATACATTTCTCATGCAAAATAGGACACATGATAGATATTTACATAATACAAATCAAGTGTGCTGAAAATTAAGCTTTCTTTTCTGGGGTACCACCATGACTATGTGGTTTCAATACCACAGGTTTAACTGTAAAACCATGATGAAGACATCATAGAAAATGTGCTTTGGTAGAGCCCTGGATGTGAAAGGTTGCTATGAAAAAATGAAAACAGGAATGATAGAAGTATATTTTCTTTTATATACAAAAAATGAAGTCCCAAAAAGTGGTTTGTTGAAGGAGCTATCAACAAGATGTGAAAATTATTTCTCCTTTGCTTTGGTTAAAACAGCCAAGGAACGCCAATCAGTTCCCCTTCCACTAATAGCATATAAACACAGTGACAGGACTACTTTTAGGACAGAATAAACAACTTTTAAGAAAGGAAATTAAATTAAACATTTTACCAATAAATAAGTCTCTTTAAAAGGTAGCATCTTCATCCTACAATCTTGGGCATAACATATACATCAATTTAAAAAATAAAATTTCTCCCACAACAGTAATTACAGGTGTTAATGCAACAAGCTATGAAATGAAATTATTTTAATGTAACTTGAAAAAAAATTCCTAGGAATCAAACAGAAGTTTTAAAAAATGACATTTTTCTAAAATTGTACATTCTGAAATAATTGACTAATACTTTGTTACAGAAAGTAATTCAAACTATTTTGGTATTCCAATATATTCCTAAAGAAATGGTTAAAAAAAGTTTTCATACACCAAAATTGGAAGTGTTTATAATTTTGTTTATGGCTATGAAATGGTAATCAAATTCTACTTAAAATTGTAACCACCAATGATGAAATATACTTCAAAAAAATAAACATTTGGTCTTACAATCTTTAATATTGGTTAAAAAAACAGACTGATGTTTGCTGCTCATGGAAGTTATTTTAATCCAATGTGCAAAAAAAGGTGCAGCTGTCTACTTTTACTTGAAATACATAAGACCAACACTTCTACACTATTTACACACTTAAAAAAGATTTTCCATTTATTAATTTAAGTAACGATATTACATCTCCTTTATGGATAAATCATGTGCTGCAGAGAGCCCAAAAGCTTGATGACATTCTCTTAAGTGACACAAGTGTATCTGAAGAAGCATACCTATTCTTGTCCTAATTTTGATCCTAAATAAAAATCCAATTTCAAAATCAATTAAGAATTATTTTGATCTAGAAAATCTTGGAATTGTTGCAAACGTGAAAACCTTGTCCCTGAGAGCCAGGATCCTATTCCCCCTTTGCTATCCCTCTAACAACTGGTCTATCCCACAAACCCCATCTGTTGCAGAGCAGCAATGCTCCAAAAAAGAGGAACAGAAAGAACTCAGCCCCCAGACCATCGTCATCCCTGTGGGTTTGCTTAGCCTTTGCTTGGGACTTCTGACTACATCTTTTGGGGTGGGGTGTGGGCAATCAAAATGAAGAAGCACTTTAGCAAAGCAACCATTATCTGTCCACAAAAACAGTGAAAAACAGTGATACAAAATTAACAAACCAAATATAAATCTAATACCATTCTGCAATTCTGGAACTTGTTTTCATATCCGCGGGGGTGTTCTTGGTCAACCACCCATCAGTATTTTCTGCATCTACAAGAAGTACTTTTATTAAGTTATTAAAAATGCTGTTTTGACCATAAGTCCCATATAAGCGTGATGATTAGGAAATCAATTTACTCAATTATCACTCTGTGCAGTACACGTGCCGGTGCGGCAAGCGTACAGAGGAATTAAAAATGGAATAGAAGTCTCTCACTTCTGAACTGGACACAGGAGTTCTCAAATTAAAATCGTAAAAAAGAGAGGGTGGGGGAGGGCTTACTGGCAACATTACTACTAGACACCAGACGGGACAGTGAGACTGTTTGGTCAGAACCAAGGAACACTATTTCCTTGCAAAGTTTTTAAAAATACCTAACCAAGCACTGCCTTAAGTCCAGTGAGTACAATGCTCCATAAGTTTCCACAAAAGTACAGTGACTGGCGTTCATGTATTATGAACAATGCAGTCTCCGGGGCTCAGGCAAAATGGTCCTGTCCCATCACCTCTAGCTACAGGCGATTGTTTCCAACTGCTGCTCCGCTTCGGCGGCCATCGCTGCTGCCTGCAACTGTTCTGTCTCACTCTGGATGGCACTGGGGGTAACCTGCTTCCGTTCACTGTGCATATTGTTCTCGTGCCTTTTCAGATCCGATGCCTTGGCGAACGCCTTGGTGCAAGAGCCACAGACAAAAGGCTTTTCCCCTCTGTGTCTTCGTTCATGATCTTTGAGGTGGGACTTGTGTTTGAAGGCTTTGTCACACATGTGGCACGCGAATGGTCTCTCGTTACTGTGAACTCTCTCGTGCTTCTTTAAGTCTGGGGCACGGATGAAGGATTTTCCACACACCTCACAACTATAGGGCTTATACCCCGTGTGGATTTTTAGGTGTTCTTTCAGGTGGGCCTGTGTAGTAAAACCTTTTGTGCACATTTCACAAACAAACGGCCTATCGGCCGTGTGGAGTTTCTCGTGCTTCCTCAACCTGCCCTCGTCAGAGAAGGTCTTCCCGCACGCCTGGCAGGCAATCTGCTCCCGATGGTGGCCATAAAGTAAATATTCGAACTTCATGTCACTGGCAGCCGTCGTCCAGCCCGGTGTCTGTTCGTCCTTCACTTCACTCATTCCATCGTTAAATGTTAAGGCTTGAGGAGTCTGGGACCCCAAATCTTTCGATTCTGGGGTCTCCATGGATTCTACTTCCTGGCCGTAGCAATTTACTTTTCGAACTTCCTCACTCCCCAGCTCTTTCAAGATTGCCTCCTGAACCCTGAGCGTCGTTGTGGGCGACTTGCCGTCCTCCTGACTTGGGGGGGTGCCTTCTACTGTGTCATCAGAGGGACTGTCATCCTGGTCTCCAATTTCTTCCACATCGTCATCCTGAGCGTCAGCAGCATCTCCAATGGGGCGATTTATTTTGAGACAATACTTACTTTTCGACTGGCCGTTATTTTCATCAGGACTAGATACGTCACGCTTCTGAGAACAGAGTTTATCCAAAAATCGGATACCAAGAATCTGCCCTGATGACATCATTAAGTTAACATCTTCTTTTTTCACCGAAATCTTTGCTGTATACATGTAGTTCAGGACCTCTTCGAATATATCAGAACGAAGAAAATCTATTTCTATTACTGAAGAGCTATCAACCTCAAGCTTCTTGAAAAGCTTCTTAAAGTAGGTGCTGCAGGCAGCAAGAACACACCGGTGTGCTCTGAATTTCACATCTTCAACCACAATAGCAATATCACAGAATTCTCCTTCCAGGCGTTGTTCATTTAGCGTTTTCAGAAACAGAGTTTTATGATCATCGTCATTATATTTAATGGTTTCAGACATACTGATGAAAAACTCCTACAAAAAAATTTCAAAAACAAAGTTTGATAATTATAAACAATATTTTTCCATATAGGAAAACATAGGCAGACTTTTACTTCCTGATCAATTTTTAGTACCTAACAATTTCTGAAAATCAACGCTAGAAGTGATTCTAGATTATAACACACTAATCCCAGCTAAGGGACTGCCATACTGTTACTTCTATTTATCTTAAATACTTAAAAATACTCAAAATACCTAAGAAGTATTTGCTTAGTAATAGTAACACCAACTTTTATTGGGCACATAATACGTGCCAGGCACTGTTCCACGTGCTTTGCAAGTCTTTACAAATGTACCGATCAAATAGCCTTAAACATAAGTGTTGCTAGCCCCGCCTTTTACATGAGTTTAGGAACCTGCTCGATATTTGAGTCACTTACTGGAGAGCTGGGACCCAAATCCAGGCAAACTACCTGTAAAACCTATGCTTCCTGACAACTGGAGGTGATAACAAATAACTTCAAGGTTTCAGGAAAGAGGGCCAAGGCAAGGAGGTAGGATGCCTATCGTGTCTATTCTAATTCCACGTAGAGAAAAGGAGTTTCAGCGAAATAATAGTGCTCAGTGTTATACTTCCTTGACAGAAGAGATAAATCACTGTTGCAGAACCAGAAAGGGAGATCATTGCCAAAATACTCCACTTAGTGTTGTCTTCTGCTTTTTCCCTCACCAGCTTTGGGCCACTTCTCAATGAAGGTTTAATATGACCTTCAGATGGCATTTGGGAAGACAGTGGTAAGGGTCTTCACTCCATCTGGATGCCATCCAGATGAAAGCGTCATCAAGACTGGATATACTTGACAAGTGCTGGAGTAGTTTATAAGCAAAAGAAATACTGAACTGGCAGGAAACACATGGCACAAAAGACCATGTTAAAGAATTAACTTTTTTTTTTTTAAAGAATTATCTTTTTAAAATAATGTGTTCTGTATGTTTCCTTTTTGAAATATCGTCTTTTTATTTAACAGAGCATTCCCCCCCCAAAAAAATAGAAGTGCTAATGAATATATATATAGAGAGAGACAGAGAGGGAAACACCAAACTGTATTTCCAAGACTTATTATCCAAAGTTATAGTTACCATGAACAACTCAGGCTATTATCTTAATGCTTTAAACACCAAATTCTTCAGATCAGAATAACTCTGATCAGGGGCACGCCAGTCCTACAAGAGAAAAGGACAAACAAGAATAAGGTAGGATCTCCCTCTATCCCAAATTCTAAACAAGAATGTTTTCAAGAATTAATTTAAAAAAAATAAACTTTCCTTTCTTGTCCTGCCACTTGCACATGTACCCATTTTCAGGTTGGGAACAGAGAGGAGGGTGACTGGCAGCATCAGGTCCAGCTCTGAACAGATATGAATGAGAACAGATGAAGGCTGTGGCACTCGGGGCATGCAGGGGCAGTACACTGGGATTGGAGGAATGGATTGGAGAACCACTAAGGAAGTTCTCACCAAAGAAGCCCACGCCCATATGTGCACAAATATTGATAGCGACATAGATACAGAAAAAGCCAGTAAGTCTCCCCTTACCACCACGGTGTCCTGCTGGTGATGTAGCCCTCCACATTTATCTCTAGGCTTACATAAACATAGAGTGTGCATCTTTAAATAAACATCAAGTTATAGAAGTGTACATCCCCAACAGTTAACACTGGAGAAGGAACAGTAGCTGCTGCTTTCCTTGCTTCTCTGTGATGTAGCAGAGAAGGCTACACAGTCTTTACGGTTTTATTTGAGAAGTCAAGGTGTTTTCACCTCTATCCTCACAGGAGGCTCAAAGAATCATCCCTTTAGGAGAGTTTTAACTCCTACCAGAGGGGCTCCATCCTGCAGACCAATATCCTGAGAACCATGTTTCCTCCACTGAACAGGGACCACACAAACTCTGGTGTGGTAGGACCAAGAGACTGAGCTGCACCAAAATCGTGGTGCAAGACCTGAACTTCCAGACCAACGCTCTGAAAACCCTCAAGAGTTCCCTCTACAGAAAAACACACCAGGGTGTTTCCCATCTGCACGGCGTGAGAGCGGGGCAGCCCCACCTCAAGGACTGTGCGGGTCCCCCAGGTGCGCCTCGACCTGCAGTCATCCCAGGAGGCAGGCACCAAAACCTTCCTACCTGATCACTCCCCACCACTGTAACTCTTCCTAGGGTGGTGGGATAAAAGTGCACGGGACTAGGGAGAGGAGTGGCCCTGCGGTACCCATGACTTTGTACCACTCTGCTTTGGGGGGGGGGGGGGGCTCAGGGTGCTATTTGGCTCCCGTGCTCTCAAGATCGCCGAGGACCGTTTCCCTCTGCTGAGGTGTTGCGGTCACCAAGTTCCTACCAAGTTCAGGTGAGCTCAACTGGAAGGCAGCCGCCGCCAGTTACCTGGGTCGGTGGGGGCGAGGCGGAGCCCCAGCTGCTCGTCCGCGGCGGGGCTGCGCGGTGCCGCGGCTCCCCGAGCGCCGCCGTTACCGGGCGGGCGGCAGCGGCAGCGGCCCCGCCAAGGCAGACTTACATAAGCGGCGGCCGCCGCCTCCCCTGCCCCGGAGCGGCCGCGACAATGGCGGCGGCACGACTTCCCGGCGGCAGGCTCGCACGGCCGGCATGGGCGGGAAGCGGAGGGCCCAGCGCCAGACCCCGGCGGGCTCGGGAGCCCCTGCGGCCTCGCTCTCATCTCTCCGGGCCCGGGAGGCGGGGGGCGGACGGGCCGTCTGCAGCCCTCCCCGAACAAAAGCCCCAGCCTCGGAGCCCGGAGGAGGAAGGGCCGCTTGTTCTTTCCTAATCGGAGTCCGGCGCAGAGTGGGGCCCGCCGCTCCGAACCCGAGCGGGAGGGCCGGCGGCGGCGGCGAGCGGGAGCGGGAGCGGGAGCGGGAGCGGGCGTGCGGCCGGGCTCCGCAGCCCCGCGCCGCGCCCCGCGAGCCCGGAGCTCGCGCCCCGCGCACTCCCCGGCCGGCTCGCGCCGGGCCCTCCCCCGCCCTCCCGCGGCCGGGGGCGGGGGCGGCGCGCGGCCGGCTCCGGAGCTCCGCGGGCGCAGCCGGGAGTGCGAGCGCGGGGGTCCCGGCCCCCTCCCCGGCGGGGCCCGCGGCTCGGAGGGGCGGCGCCCGGCGGGCCGCGCTCGGCGCCGGGCTCGGGGCCGTCCCCACCCCCACCGCCACCGCGGTGCACTGCGGCGGTGCGAGCGGGGGCGGCCATGAACTCCGCCGCCGAGGCTCGGCGAGCGCGCGCGCGGGGCCGCCGCCGCCGCCGCCGCCGGAGCCCGCTCGCCGGCCTGCGCGGCCCCCAGGGCGCCGGGTCCCCACGCCCGCCCGGCCTCGGCCCACGCCCGGCCGCGCTCGCGCCGCACCGCCTCCGGCCGCCCGCCCGCACCTCCTGGAGCTGGCTGGTGCCCCAGAGCGCGGCGAGAACGCGCTTCTTCCGGGCCGCCCCGCCGCGCCGGCGGCCGGCCGCCCCCGCGCCCCCGCGCCCGCCTCGCGGACGGCCCGGGCCCCTTCCGCACCCCCGGCCCGCGCTTACCTGCAGCCTGGCACAGCCACAGACACTCGCCGTGGGCTCCCCGCGCTCACTGCAAGCAGGCCGGGGGCGGGTTGGACGCGGGGCGCGGGGGCACGGTGGGTGGCGGTGTATTTTGGAATTTTTTTTTTTTTGGAGTTTGGGGAGGGGGCGGGGTGGGAGGGAATCGTGCACGTCCCTGATGGTAGCAGCCCTCCTCCTGCACGAGCACAGAATGTCTAGCCGGCCGTGAACACCCCCACCGGCACCCCCCCCCTTCCCGTGCATGCGCGGTGCGGGCTGGGGGGAAGGCGCGCCGCCGGCTTGCGCAGGCACGGAACCTCGCGGGCCTCTAAATGGGCGAACGAGGAAAGGGTTAATCCGGGACCTTGCGACGCTTTCGATGGAGTCTACGGGGCCGCCCCCGGAGGGCCCTGGGCTGCGCACGCGCGCGCACGCGCGCGGCTTGGGGCGCGCGGAGCCCGCGCGCGGGAGAAGAGGTGGGCGGGGCGGGGGCGGGGCCTCGCGAGCCGAGGAGCGTAAGCGCGAGCGCCGCTCGCGGGCACCCGCCCAGTCTGGTGCTCCCGCCTCCCGCTCCGACGCCGGGGCTCCCGCCCGCGCCCGCCGCCGGCGCAGCGCCGGGGACGCGGGAGCGCGGCGCTCCCGTGCGTGTGCATGTTCGTGGGGCAGTGCCGCCCTCGGGCGCGCGCAGGTCCGGCGCTGCGGCTGCGGCCGCGGCTGCGGGGTTAGTCCGCGGCGACCGGCTGGGGGACCCGGGCACCCTCGGCCTTCGCGTGCACCGGCGGACCCGGGACGCGCGCTTCGGCCGCGGGGTCCTGGCCGGCGGTGCCGCTGCGTTCTGGAAACTGGGAGAATGGCATGCCTTGAATAAAACGTTTGCAAAGCAAATGCAAAACCTGACTTCCTTCTTTGGAACGTGTCGGGTGACCCGAGCCTCCCAGAAGAACGGGGACGTCCTGGATCCCGCCAAACCTGGGCCCGTGCATTGATTCATCCGGACTCTCAAGGGAAAGTCACGGGGGCTGGAGGCCCTAGCTCGTGTCTGTGGCGTTAGTGAGATTAGACCTGACTTCATTTGTAGCCCCTTCGGAGAACACTGACAAAAGCACGGTTCTTACACTCAGGTTCAGTAAAAATAATGTCTCCGTTGGTGTTCAAAGCACGCACGTCGTGTTCCTTCCCTGTGATGGTGTCTGGGCTTGTGTCGGGCCTGGGGCCCTGGCAGGTCCCTCCCGCTCCTAGGTGCAGGGCACTACTGCATCACCTCAGAGTTGCTTATGCCGCTTTATCACACTCACTTTAACAGCATCTCACAAAAACACGCATGATTTAACATCTGAAAATTAGAGTGGGACCTTCCTCTTGGTCCTATGTGATGATTACACAGCAAAGATTGAAGAAATGATATTGTGTTGGGCTGTATTCAATGCTAAAGAAATTCTCAGTTGATGGTCTCAGTTGATTTTATAGTATTAATTTTGACATTAGTTTCAATGGTTCAAATGGTACTTGTATGTACATCCTCTGATATTCACAAAAGCATGGCATTTAGTAGGTCTACTGAATGAAACGGAATAGACCAGTTGTAGAGTCAGTCAGACATCCAATTCAAATATTAGGTACACTGATTAGCTTTTTTATTATTTTATTTTATTTTTTAAAAAGATTTATTTATTCATCAGAGATACGGACTGAGAGAAGCAGAGACATAGGCAGAGGCAGAAGCAGGCTCCCCGCAGGAAGCCCCATGCGGGACTCCTTTCCAGATCCCTGGATCAGGACCTGAGCCAAAGGCAGGCGCCCAAGGGCTGAGCCACCCGGGTGTTCCCTGGTTAGCTTTTTTAAACCTCAGCTTCTTATTCTCTGAAATGGAGATAATGGAAATCCCTAACAGAGCAGTTGTGCAGATTAAATGAAATGATGCTCAGTTAAGTGCTTAGCTCAAATATTAGCTCTATGATGTTAAGTGACCTGCCCACTCTCCACAGATGGTGGGTTTAAGTGGCAGGGGCAGGGCTGCAATGGCCAAAGTTCATGCTCATACTTGATACCTATGTGGCCTCATTTCTTCTAACGCCATAGGCTGGGCTTGTTTATTCTTGTTTACATGGCTTTTAAGATTACATTTCAATCCTGTTTTGTATTTAAAGGGAATAATAATAGTACTATATCATAGGGTTATGCTATCAAGCAGTAAAGCTGTCAGTGCATTTACCAGTGTGTGGACATGGCTAGCATTTAGTTAGGGTTCACTGTCTGGCACTGTTCCTGCTTTCATTACCACGTAATTGTATGGGTTTATACACTCATTCTACGTATATTTATTATCAGCCTGCTATGTAAAGACAGTCTTTTTACATATGGCTCTGTAAAGTCTCCCCAAGATTTGACTAATCTGATGAAATTGAAGTAGTTCAGAGGAGTTCTCAAGCACTACCCTGCATTTCCCAAGTGATAGATTCCTGACACCTTGGCTTTTGCATCAATTAACCCCCTTTTCTCATTTGTTCTATAGGTTCTGCCTGTGTGTTTCTTGCTTCCTAAGGGTCATGGGGGATGGTTCTAAATTAAAGGGGCCACTCCATGGGAAAGAGGAGGATGGTGATGAGAAACCATACAGGAAGGGCCTGACCCTGACCTGGCACTTTGCCTGGTCACCAGCCTTAACTCAGCACTGGGTAGCACCCAGGAGGCCCTCAGTAAATATTGATGACAGATAAGTGACAACCTAGAACTTGATACCAAGGGGAGTTACACGGGCACATTGTGGGATTGACAGGAGGTCAAGGGTCTTCCTGAAATGCACAGACCTGAGGCCCTTGAAGGAAATCTTGTCTTCCCTACCAGGAATGCAGTAACTCTATGTGGGTTTCTCTGTCTAGCTACTCTGCTGGGAGCACCCAGTTTCTCGCTTGGGATGCCCACAGACTCCTCTTGAGTTGAATCTGCTTCTGAGGATTGTGAGGCCTGATGTATGGAGTCTGTAGTATGGAATCTGGAGTGGTTATGGAGCAGCTCCCAGGGATGTTTGGAAAGGTTAAGTCTTTTGGGGTTCTCATAGATGGGTGGAGTTGATTTCTCTATCACACTGACTTGGGCCCTCTGATTGGTTTTGACCAGTGGAATGTAGGCAGACAGGAGGATGAGCAAGTTCTGCGTAGAGGCTTGGAGAAGCAGCCTCTTTCTGCTCTCCCTCCTGTGTTGTGTGTGGTCCACAATGAGAAGACCATGCCCGTGTTGCTACTGCCTCTTCCACTTGGGCTCTTCAATGACAAGCAGACCTAAGAATGATGCTGACCCAGAACCTGAGCCCAGGTAAGCCAGGATGAGTAACAGCTCATCCATGAGTCCATGAGTGAGAAGTAAATGCTTGTTTTTAAAAATCCTTGAGAGCTTGTGTTTTGTGATTTGTTATCACAGCCAGACCTGATATGCCTGCACAAGGAAAAATTTCCCACCACAGGCCAATCAGCAACTTCCCCTCACTGCTCTGAAAACACTGAATATAGTCCATGGACAAGGAATAGATCCCATCCCTAAAAACACAGAGGTGTGAATATACACATTCAACAAATAATCACATAAATAATCTTACAATTGCACATTGTAATACATGCTTTAATAAACGTGAAAAAGCCTAAGATGTGATAGAAAAGAGGAACAAATTTTTAATTGAGAAACCGATACAAGTGTCTCCAAAGATATACATTTAAGACCTGAAGGATGAGGAAGATATAGGAAAAGAGGGAAATGGTATTTCAGTCACAGGGAGAATAGGAAGAATGAAAGGGTGTGTGTGAGGCTCTGCAACAAGACAGAGTGACCAGGGTACACTGATACAGTGAGCATGGCATGGGCCGGGGGAACAGCAGGACCTAGACTTGTCAGTGCCTTGTGGCTGCGGGAAGTGCCTTGGCTTTTATGCTACGCACAGTGACAGCCATCAGAGAGCTTTTCTTTTAAAACTAACATTGACTTAGGTAAATCTATTAGTCTCACAACTAGAATAAATTCAGCTCTTGGAGTACAGACATATACTTTTTTTTTAAATAGGATTTTATTTATTTATTCATGAGAGACAGAGAGAGAGAGAGACAGAGAGAGAGAGAGTCAGAGACACAGGCAGAGGGAGAAGCAGGCTCCATGCAGAGAGCCCCGTGTGGGACTGGATCCCGGGTCTCCAGGATCCTGCCCTGGGTTGAAGGCGGTGCTAAACCGCTAAGCCACTGGGGCTGCCCCAGACATATACTTTGAATTTCAAATATCTCCAATGTTGAGACCACACAGGTGAAACTCTTATCACAGTTCAGGTCATGTTTTAAACACCATCAAGAGAAATACGATCCTTCACTATCATATAGAAAAGTTAACAATTTATTCATGAAATTTACTTTTGAGTAAATACGTTTATTAAGCACGATGGTAAGTAGTACAATTCCAGGCAAACTTCCATTTGAACAGCTGTAGGATTACTGTTTCTGGATCAGTAGAAGAAATTTGCTAATTAACAACAATGAAAATACCATGCACTATCTGAAAACCAAATTTAAAAAAACAAATTACTAATAAGACTCACATTTATAAAGTATACATTTGTAAAACATTATCCTAAGGATTCTATTGCCATGAATTGTCATTGGAACTATTTTATAGTCACTTCAATATTAGCAGTAGGACCAAAAAAGGAAAAGCTCAAACTTATTTTAGAAGAAAAAAAAATATTATTGCTGTGTTTCCAGATTATTTTAGTGGTCTTGTTAAAAATAAAAATACTGTAATTACATTACCTACAAATAGAATAAAATGGAAGCAATTAATCTATACACGTCACATTCAAATAATCTATGATAATAGAACATTATTCTAAGAAGTATAATTATATCAAACTTCCACTTAAGCCATTAGATAGTCTCTTAATTAATAGCAAAAAAACTAGAAGACAACAAAACAAAGTTACCTTAGTAGGAAGGGGAAAAAGTACCTTGTGTTAGTTCTGTATCTTCAGAACTCTGCTTTTTGGAAGGTAAGTTATACTCAGAATATGATTCGCTTCTGTTTTCTGGTTTTGTGGACAGAAGATTGAATCCAGCACTTGCTGTAGACATTTTTTATTGCCAACTTTGGACATACTGGACCAAGGAAGTCCCATGGTATGGTGAATTTCAAGGGAGGTTTGTTCTCTTTTTCTAGAAGAAGGAAAGAACAGGATATCCTCCTTTCAGAAACTGCACCCTAGGACTTCTCTGTCACATCTGACCTCTGAAGGAAGAGCCTGGGTCAGCAGCCACTCTTTGAGGGGGGAGAGTTAATCAAGAGAATGCCTTGAACATCTGCCGAGGCAAGGAGCACCAGAACAAGCATTCTTTATAGTTGTGTAGGAATTTCTGCATAAGAATGGAGTTGGCTGAATGGAGGGATCCTTTCTGTGTGGGTTTGAATCTCATGGAACATCTGGTTTCTTCTGAGCACCAGATCCTGGATCCCTATGCCAAGATGGCCTGTTGCTCCTCCTTTCTCTGAAATCTGGTCACCCAGAGAGTTCCTTCATGATCTCCTTGGGTTAACATTAGAAGGAACTGGGTGAACTCTTTATGGGAACACTCTGTACTATCTTGGCAATTCTCTACAAATATTATATTATTTCAAAACAGTTTTTCTGTACAGGTAATTATTTTTCTCTGGCTACTTTCAACATCTTCGTTTTAGTTTTTAGCATTTTGATTATGATATTTCTGGGTATGGAGTTCATTAAGTTTATCCTATTTGGGATTCATTGAGCTTCTTGAATCTGTAGGTTCATCTTTCTCTGAATTTGGGTAGCTTTCTGCTAGAACTGATAAAGGAATTCAGTAAAGTTGCAGGATACAAAATCAATATACAGAAATCTGTTACATTTCTATACACCAAACGAATGAAGTAGCAGAAAGAGAATTAAGAAAACCCATTTACAATTGCACTAAAAATAATAAGATACTAAAGATAAAGCATACAGGTGAAAATCTATACTCTGAGAACTATAAGACATGGATGAAAGTAATTGAAGATGACACAAAGAAATGGAAAGACATTCCAGGCCCATGAATTAGAAGAATGAATATTTGTTAAAATGTCTATATTACCCAAAGCAATCTACACATTTAATGCTATCCCTATCAAAATATCAACAGCATTTTTCACAGAGCTGGGACAAACAATCCTAAAATTTGTATGGAAGCACAAAGACCCTGAATAGTGAAAGCAATCTTTAAGAAGAAAAAGCAAAGTTGGAGGCATCACAATTCTAGGCTTCAAGTTATATTACCAAGCTGTAGTAAATCAAAACAGCATGGTACTGGTACAAAAATAGACCCATGGATCAATGGAACTGAATAGAAAACCCAGAAGTAAACTCCCACTATAGAGTCAATTAATCTTATACAATGCAGGAAAGGATATCCAATGGGAATAGGGCAGTCTCTTCAACAAATGCTATTAGGAAAACTGGACAGTAGCATGCAAAAGAAACTAGAACACTCTTACACCATATACAAAAATAAATTCAAATGAATGAAAGACCTAAATGTGAGGCCTGATACTACAAAATTCCTGGAAGAGAACCCAGGCAGTAACGTATTTGATGTTGACCATAGCAACTTTTTTCTAGGTATGTCTCCTGAGTCAAGGGAAACAAAAGTAAACTAGTGGGACTTCATCAAAATAAAAAGATTCTGCACAGCAAAGGAAACCACCAATAAAACTAAAAGGCAACCTACAGGATGGAGAAGATATGTGTAAATGAGATATCCAATAAACAGTATCCAAGATATGTAAAGAACTTAAAAACTCAACACTCAAAAAACAATCCAATTAAAAAATGAGCAGAAGATATAAACAGACATTTCTCCGAAGAAGTCATCCAGATAGCCAACAGACACATGAAAAGATGTTCATTATCACTTACATCAGGGAAATGCAAATTAAAACTACGGTGAGATATTGCCTCATACCCATCAGAATGGCTAAAATAAAAAACACAAGAAACAACAAGTGTTAACAAGGATGTGGAGAAAAAGGAACAACTTTTGCAGTGTTGGTGGGAATGCAAACTGGTGCAGCCACTCTGGAAAACAGTATGGAGGTTCCTAAAAAGTTAAAAATAGAGCTACCCTACAAACTAGCAGTAAAGGTACTCCATATTTACCCAAAGAATACAAAGACACTAATTGAAAGGGATACATGCTCCTCTATGTTCATAGCAGTATTACTTATGGTAGCCAAGATATGCAAACAGCCCAAGTGTCCATCAACTGATGAATAGATAAAGAAGATGCAGTGTATATACACAATGGAATATTATTCAGTCATAAAAAACCTAAATCTTGCCATTTGCAACAACATGGATAGAGCTAGAGAATATTATGCTAAGTGAAACAGAGAAAGACACATACCACATGATTTCACTCGTGTGGAATTTAAGAAACAAAATTAAGAAAGAAAACAAATTAGCAAAGTGAAAAGAAGAGAGACACAAACAAACTTCTAACTGTGGAGAACAGACTGATGGTTACCAGAGGAGAGGTCGGTGGAGGATGAGTGTAATAGGTGATGAGGACTTAGGAGGGCAGTTGTTGTGATGAGCACTGGGTGTTGAATGGAAGTGTGAAACACTATATTGTATACCTGCAACTAATATAATACTGTATGTTAACTAACTGAATTTAAAAAGAAACTTTAAAAATTGGGAGGTAGTTTTTTTTTTCCAAGATTTTATTTATTTATTCATGAGAGACACACATTGAGAGAGAGAAAGAGAGGCAGAGACACAGGCAGAGGGAGAAGCAGGCTCCATGCAGTGAGCCCGACGTGGGACTCGATTCTGGGACTCCAGGATCCCACCCTGGGCTGAAGGCGGCGCTAAACCGCTGAGCCACCTGGGCTGCCCCGGGAGGTAGTTTTCAGCCATTAATATTCACATTTTTTCCAGCATCACATTCTTTCATCTCTTCTGAGATTTCAATGACATGAATGTTGGGATTCTTTTTCAATTCTCTCATAGGATCATGACAGTTTATTTTTAAAAATCTTTTTTCTCTGTTATTCAGATTGAATAATTTCTATTGATTTATCTTCAACTTCACGGACTTGTTCTTTTGTCATCTCCATTCTGCTACTTAGTCCATCTGGTGAGTGTTTTCACATGAGGTGTATTTTTTCAGTTCTAAAGTTTACATTTTATTTTTCTTTATATCTCTGCCGAGACTTTCTATTTTTGTTTGTTTGTTTAACAGTATTTATGGTTACTTGTTGGAGAATTTTATTTATTTTTTATTTATTTTTAAGATTTTATTTATTTATTCATGAGAGACACACAGAGAGAGAGAGGCAGAGACACAGGCAGAGGGAGAAGCAGGCTCCATGCAGGAAGCCTAAGGTGGGACTCGATCTCGGGTCTCCAGGATCACGCCCTGGGCTGAAGGCAGGTGCCAAACTGCTGAGCCACCCGGGCTGCCCTTGTTGGAGAATTTTAATAAAATCCGCCAAAACTAAGTTTTGGTTGCTTACTTCCAACATGTTTGTCAACATAATGTTGTCTTCTGTTGATTGTCTTTTCACAAATGAGTTGAGATTTCCTGGGTCTTTGTACACTGAGTAATTTTGGATTGTGTCTTGCACATTTGAAATATAAGATTCTAGACTGCTAAATTCTATGGAAAATGTTGATAATTTTAGTCAACCAGGTTAGATTCTGGTCACAAATTTTAATATATTTTCTGTGGACTGTGATTTGATATTTTTGGAGTACTCTCTGGATCTCTCTCAAGTGTTTTCCATGCATTAGCCAGTCTAGGGTGTGGGCTGTGATCAGTTAATTCAGTTCTCAAAATCTTTTATATGCTGATTAGCATCAAATCCGTCCAGCTCCTAGGTGAGCCTACAATTTGTAAACAATTTTATGGGGCTGCTTTCTGGGCTCCTTTCTCTTTGTGTTTTTTTTTGGTACTTTCTGCCTTCCTGGAGTCCCCTTTTCCTATTCTTCAGTCAGAAATTTGGGGCACATGTATGACAATCTGCATCTAGAACCAAGTGGTGGGAGGACCAGAAAGGAAAAAAAGTGGTAAAGTTACTGCTCGTTTGGTGATAAGCTTGCTTGTTTCCAATACACTTACCTTAAATAGCTAGGTTTCCTCCCAAGGACTGGTTTTTCCTTGTTGTTTTACTTACATTCAGTTCTATGTATTTCTTAGATTTATTATTTCCCTTTTTAACCAGTGTTATTTAATAATCCAAGTATTATGTAATCATATTATTTTGTTTCTAATGTGGGAGTATTTTTGAGTTCTCTTTTTTTGGCAACTTCTTATTTTGAAAGAATAGAGTAAAAAGAATTCCTATATGCATTTTACCTTTTTCCAGATTTTAGCATTTTGTCCCATTTCTGTAGTCATTTGCTCTTTTTTCTCTCTCCTTCATTATCTACACACATATACAAGACACGCAACACACATTTTTTTCTGAATCATTTTTAAAGAGTAAATTACAGATATCATGCCTCTTTTCCCTAAATATCTCACTGTGTGATCCTAAAAATAAGGACAGTCTCTTATATAACCAGAGTACAATGACAAAAATCAAGTATTTACCATTGATACAATACTATAATCTACAATCCATATTCAAATTTCACCATTTGTCCCAATAATGCCCCTTATATTTGCATAGTTTTTTTTTTTTATTCTAACTGGTTTCAGGATTCATTCCAGAACTACCTTGTCACATTTGGCTGTCAAAGAGCTATTCTTTTGTCATTTATTTCCTGAGTCTTTTTTATATGCTTTAACACCAAGGTTGGCCCTTTTTAAAATTCTGTGGGTTTTGTTTTGCTAAAACATTTCTATGAGAGTGTATTGTATCCTTTTAAATTTACTACACTACCAGCAAGACTCCTCTTCCTTGCTGTAGCTGATTACCAAAGAATATTGTTATCTTCATATAGCCCTGCATTCCTAAAACTTCAGAATAATTTTAGTTTCCTTTCTTTCTTCTTCTATCTCTTATCAGTTTCACAGCTCAGTGACTTGATTTATACCAGAGTAAAGTATTGATCTACCCTCAAGAGTTTTCTTCATTTCTAGAGGACAAATCTTGAGATTTGACTTTTGTTCTTAAGCAAAGAATATTTCATCCTTGAGAGTGAAACATATATTCTTATATTAATATTCAAAATATTTATTCTCTTTGAGCTAGCATGTTAAGCTGAGCTGAAATTGGCTTTCTCCGGGCTTCTATAAAAATGTGAACACTTACAATTTATGGAATAGATCTTCATCCATCATATGGGCTGATGCTTGTCAATTACTTTTCTACTTTGTGACAATGCCTGGACACATGACACACCAGCCTGAACCATTCCACTTCAAAAGAATGATAGTTTTCTAATTTGCAAATGGATTTCAAGTTAAATCTCCTATTACTAATACTAAATACAAATATCTACCAAATTCTACTTACGTGGAATTCTTGTTTCAGTGACCCAAACTACTTAGGATCATTTTCCTGCTACTTTATTGAAATGGATCATCCAGCATATTGACATTATGGCTTATGTAAAATATGTAAACTCTCTGTTATATTATTTCTGATGTTTAGTAAATTGTTTAGTGTACATATCATACAAAGAATTGACTCATCAGTTTGGGTTAGAATTAATATTTTAATTTACCAAAATTATCATCATGATGCCAAATATTATTAAAGCTTTTTCAAAAAAAAAAAAAAGAAAGAAAACCCTGCAAAGCATTTATTCTTAGTTTTAGTGAGCTAAAATTATCATTTCCTCTTTTGTACAAAAACTATTTTTCTAAGTCATAAAGATTTCACTCTCAGTACAATGAATAACTCAGTAAAAATTGAAATAAAAACTTATCTAACCAGCATCTGTACTCATGGATTTTTGCATGGATTATTGCTTCTCTGTACCACTTCCACCCTCCAATACTATGTTTTTGCTGTTCCTTAATCACATCTGGCATGTTTCCCTCTCAGTACCTCATGTACCCTTGCAATATTCAGGATGAATTGTTAAAAAATATTTCAGTTTCTCATTGTCTAAACACAATTATAATAGTTGGTCAAATGGTCATTGAAATAGAGCAACCATTAAATATAATATTCTTTAGTTTCTTATCTACTTCAAAATTTAGCCTTCATTTACGAAGTTGGGAGGTGAATCTTCCATTTAACATATGAAAGAAAAGCAGTGTAATTGGTGGGAAATTGCCCAGTCTCTGAGTACTGAACTTGGATCCTGCTGCTACCCCTTACCAGCCAATATTCTTAGGCAGGTTACCTCCTGGTTCAAGATTCAGTTTCCTTATCTGTATGATCAGAACAAAAATAGAACCTACCTCTTAGGGTTAACAGATTAATTCAATAGTTATGAGTATCCATTTTGTGCCAGGCATTGTAGGCACTGTGGATACAGCATAATCAAAACACACAAATATTCCTGCCTAGGAGGCAGACAAGAAACAATTAAATAATTGAAATGTGTATTATGTCATCTAATGAGAAGTGCCGTAAAGAAAAGTATAACAGTGGAGGTGTGTAGGAAGGCTGGAAATATGGGTGAGCAATTTTTAATGAAGTTGTCAGGAAAACCTCGCTGAGAAGATACCACCAATGCCAAGGTTGGAAGGAGGTGAGGAGGCCTGGTGAGTGAAGATGATGACAAAGAGCCTTCCAGGGAGAAAAGAACAGCTAGCACAAAAGGGCTGATGTGGAAGCATGCTTTTTGTGTTGAAGAAAAGCAAAGACAGAAGTAAAGGACAGAAGCACGGGAAGACACATGTCCCAGCCCCCACTCTGCATCAATCTGGGAGGGACAGGTGACAATGTGACAGGTTTTGTTTCAGTTTGCTGCTGAGACACTATATTTATGTTTATTGAACATGCAATGGTCAATGCCCTGTAATTTAACAATGACTTGGTGTATTTCTGGACAAATTCTAACATGGCTTCAGAGGCTCCTGAACTAAAATCTTCAGAGAATAAGGAATAAGGGGGAGTGACAGTGGTCTGAAGGGGGTGGTAGGTGGAAGGGGACAGCCAAAGGACAGGTGGTAGGTTTGATAGTCAGATGACCTGACAATCACAGCTACAGGCTTTTATAGAGAAGAAAGGGGGAAAGGTTTGGAAAGGGAAAGAGGACACCTGCTCTATTCCAGGCAGGAATATAAAAGGAGGAGGCCCACTTGAGAAAATTATGAGCACAATGGCCTCTGGTGAGGGCTAAGATTCCTGTAGACTCCTGAGGACAGTCTTTATCAACCTTAGCTGCTTATAGTAATCATGGTTTAGCGCTGCCTTCAGCCCAGGGCCTGATCCTGGAGACCCGGGATGGAGTCCCACGTCGGGCTCCCTGCATGGAGCCTCCTTCTCCCTCTGCCTGTGTCTCTGCCTCTCTCTCTCTCCTCTCTGTGTATTCTCATGAATAAATAAATAAAATCTTTTAAAAAAATAAAATAAAGATGCCGGGCCTGAAGCTCCACCCGCATTGGTTCTGGTTAATTGCTTTGGGGTGTGGCCTGGATGGTCAGGAGTTACAACAGCTGACCATAAGATACAGCCATGGTTAAAAACCATTTTTTTTAAGATTTTATTTATTTATGAGAGAGAGAGAGAGAGAGAGAGAGAGAGAGAGAGAGGCAGAGACACAGGCAGAGGGAGAAGCAGGCTCCATGCAGGGAACCTGACTTGGTCCGGGATCCCGGGTCTCCAGGATCATGCCCTGGGCTGAAGGTGGCGCCAAACCGCTGGGCCACTGGGGCTGCCCAAGAACCATTTCTTTATAGGAAAAAAAAAAGGTGAGGGGACCATTCAGGGACTTTCAGAGTGATGAGAGATTTTCGTAAGATGATACTTTTAAGATATTAACACAGTTCCCGGTGCATGGTCAGCTATGGACTTCCTTCTTCAGACTCCAATGCTTGAATTCTGGCAGAAGTAAGAAGGCGGTATTTGTTCTGCAGGATGGGATCGACATTGAACGGAGAAAAACAACTCAGGGGATTCTTCATTCGAGCCAAGATGATATCTTTATAACACTGCCATATCTTTCCAAAATCAGGCCAAAGCTCTGTCCAAAAAATTGGTCATTCCTTACCATCCATGCTTACAAATGAGACTACAGACAAGATTGAACTGATGAATAAATGAAATGTTCCTCTTCTCCTCATAATTAGTTTGATAATCAGCAGATCTGTCTGCAAACCTAACTACCCTATTTGATCTAAATTCCACTTTTTCTTCGGGATGACTAGGCCAAGCATCAATTTAAGCCAGTTAATTTATTAGCTGCTACTATATATATATATATTCAAACCGAGGAATAATAAAAGTAACAAATGACCCTGAGTATTGCATGACTATCTTTATGGTTAGTGAACAAGCTAATATATTTTCACATGTTCCTCTTATTGGATATTAATAAAAGTTATGATCTCAATCTCCAGTTAAAAAAGAAACAATTCAACCAAAGTTCTAAGAAATTCATAAAGACACATAGATCTTTCCAGAGCTAATATTTAATCCATTTGAGTAACTGGAAAAGGAAATGATCAAATTGTCCATTAGCTTCTCATTCTGTCTTCAGTGTCAGAGTGAAACAACTTATCTTTCTAAACAGATCTTTTTGGAGCAGTATATATTTCATTTGAAAAATTTACTTACATAATTTCATTCTACTGCTATTTGCAAAATATTATTTAGAATAACTTAAACAAATATTCATAGGGAAATGTGTGATTGATAAATTCTTTTTAAAAAGTAGAGCATGAGCAGCCCTGTTGGCTCAGCGGTTTAGTGCCGCCTGCAGCCCAGGGTGTGATCCTGGAGCCCCGGGATCGAGTCCTGCGTCCGGCTCCCTGCATGAAGCCTGCTTCTCCCTCTGCCTGTGTCTCTGCCTCTCTCTCCTCTCTGTGTATTCTCATAAATAAATAAATAAATAAATAAATAAAAAGTAGAGCAGTTAGGTATGCTAACTAGGTATGCCCATCCTAGGGAATTATATATTTACCAATATGTTTGTTTGACCTCTGAACCAGTCCATATATTACAAGACAACACTAGAGTAATGCTCCACTGAAAAAAAAGGTAACTATTTACATTAGAAGTTTGTACCTGTATTTTATTTTTTAAATTTTATTTAAATTCAATTAACTAACATAATGTATTATTTGTTTCAAAGGTAGAGGTCAGTGATTCATCAGTCTTATATAATACCCAGTGCGGATGACGTCATGTGTCCTCCTTAATGCCCATCACCCAGTCACCCCATTCCTCCACCTCCCTCCCCTCTACCAACCCTCAGTTTGTTTCCTATGATTAAGAGTCTCTTAGGGTTTGTCTCCCTCTCTGGTTTCATCTTGTTTTATTTTTTCCTCTCTTCCCCTATGATCCTCTGTTTTGTTTCTTAAATTCCACATATGATGAAATCATATGAAAACTGTCTTTCTCTGATTGACTTATTTCACTTAGCATAATATCCTCTAGTTCGACCCATGCTGTTGCAAATGGTAAGATTTCATTTTTTTGATGGCCGAGTAGTATTACATCATATATATACATATATATATATATATATATATATATGTATATATATAGCACATCTTTATCCATTCATCTGCCGATGGACATCTGGCCTCTTTCCATAGTTTGGCTATTGTGGACATTGCTTCCATAAACTTTGGGGTGCAGGTGCCCCTTTGGATCACTACATTTGTATCTTTGGGGTAAATACCCAGGAGTGCAATTGCTGGGTCATAAGGTAGCTCTATTTTAAAATTCTTGAGGAACCTCCATACTGTTTTCCAGAGTGGCTGCACCAGTTTGCATTTTCACCAACAATGCAAGAGGGTTCTCCTTTCTCTGGATCCTCACCAACACCTGTCATTTCCTGACTTGTTCATTTTAGCCATTCTGACTGGTATGAGGTGGAATCTCATTGTATTTTTGATTTGTATTTCCCTGATGCTGAGTGACATGGAGCATTTTTTCATGTGTCTGTTGGCCATTTGCATGTCTCCTTTGGAGAAATGTCTGTTCATGTCTTCCGCCCATTTCTTGACTGGATTATGTGGTCTTTGGGTGTTGAGCTTGAGAAGTTCTTTATAGATCTTGGATATAATTTATCTGATATGTCATTTGCAAATATCTTCTCCCATTCTCTCAGTTGTATTTGGGTTTTGTTAACTGTTTCCTTTGCTGTGCAAAAGCTTTTTTGTCTTGATGAGGTCCCAGTAGTTCATTTTTGCTTTTGTTTCCCTTGCCTTTGGAAATGTGTCTAGCAAGAAGTTGCTGCAACCAAGGTAAAAGAGATTGCTGCATGTGTTATCCTCTAGGATTTTGATGGATTCCTGTCTCACATTTAGATCTTTCATCATTGAGTTTATCTTTCCATATGGTGTGAGAGAATAGTCCAGTTTTATTCTTCTGCATATGGCTGTCCAATTTTCCCAACATTATTGGTTGAAGAGGCTGTCTTTTTTCCATTGGATATTCTTTCCTGCTTTGTTGAAGATGAATTGACCATAGAGTTGAGGGTCCATTTCTAAGTTCTCTATACTATTCCATTGATCTATGTGTCTGTTTCTGGGCTAGTTCCATACTGTCTTAATGATTACAGCTTTTTAATAAAGCTTGAAGTCCAGAATTGTGATGCCATCAGCTTTTGTTTTCTTTTTCATCACTCCATTGACTATTCAGGGTCTTTTCTGGTTCCATACATATTTTAGGATTATTTGTTCTAACTCTGTGAAATAAGTTGATGGTATTTTGATAGGGATTGCATTAAATGTAGAAATTGCTCTAGGTAGCATAAACATTTTAACAACATTGTTTTTCCAATCCATGAGCATGGAACATTTTTCCATTTCTTTGTGTCTTCCTCCATTTCTTCCATGAGTGTTGTATAGTTTTCTGAGTACAGATTTTTTTGCCTCTTTGGTTAAGTTTTTTCCTAGGTATTCTTATGGATTTTGGTACAATTCTAAATGGCACTGATTCCTTAATTTCTCTTTCTTCTGTCCATAGAAATGGAACTAATTTCTGTGTAGTGATTTTTATGTCCTGTCACTTTGATGAATTCCTGTATGAGTTCTAGCAATTTGAGGGTGGAGTCTTTTGGGTTTTCCATACAGAGTATCATGTCATCTGCAAAGAAGGAGAATTTGACCTCTTCTTTGCCAATGTGGATAGCTTTTATTTCTTTTTGTTGTCTAATTGCCGAAGCTAGGACATCTAATACTATGTTGAATAGCAGTGGTGGTAATGGACATCCCTGTCATGGTCCTGACCCTAGGGGAAAAGCTCTGTTTTTCCCCGTTGAGGATCATATTTGCTGTGGGTTTTTCATAGATAGTTTTTATGATATTGAAGTATGTTCCCTCTGTCCCTACACTGTGAAGAGTTTTAATCAAGAAAGGATGTTGTAATTTGTCAAATGCTTTTTCAGAATCCATTGAGAGAATCATATGGTTTTGTCCTTTCTTTTTTTTTAAGATTTCATTTATTCATTCATGAAAGACACAGAGAGAGGCAGAGACATAGGCAGAGGAAGAAGCAGGCTCCATGCAGGGAGCCCGATGTGGGACTCGATCCCAGGACTCCAGGAACACGCCCTGGGGTGAAGGCAGACACCAAACAGCTGAGCCACCCAGGCATCCCCTATCCAATTTCTTTTATTAATGTGATGTAACACATTGATTGATTTGCAGATGTTGAACCACCCTTTCAGCCTAGGAATAAATTTCATTTGGTTGTGGTGAATAATCTTTTTAATGTACTATTGGATCCTATTGGCTAATATTTTGGTGAGAATTTTGGCATCCATGTTCATCAGGGATATTGGTTGATAATTCTCCTTTTTGGTGGGGCCTTTGTCTGGTTTTGGGATCGAGGTAATGCTGGCCTCATAAAAAGAGTTTGGAAGGTTTATTTCCATTTATACTTTTTAAAAGAGCTCCAGAAGAATAGTTATTAATTCTTCTTTAAATGTTTGGTGAAATTCCCCTGGGAAGCCATCTGGCCCTGGACTCTTGCTTGTTGGGAGGTTTTTGATTATTGCTTCAATTTCCTTGCTGGTTATGGGTCTGTTCAGATTTTCTATTTCTTCCTGTTTCACTTTTGGTACTGTATATGTCTCCAGGAATACATCCATTTCTTCCAGATTGCCTAATTTGTTGGCATATAGTTGCTTATAATATGTTCTTAAAATTGTTTGTGTTTCTTTGGTGTTGTAATCTCTCTTCTTTCATTTATGATTTTATTTATTTGGGTCCTTTCTCTTTTCTTTTTGATAAGTCTGGCCAGGGGTTTATCAATCTTATTAATTTTTTCAAACAACCAGCTCTTAGTTTCATTGATCTGTTCTACTGTTCTTTTGGTTTCTATTTCATCAATTTCTGTTCAAATCTTTATTATTTCTCTTCTCCTACTGGGCTTAGGCTTTATTTGCTGTTCTTCCTCTAACTCCTTTAGGTGTAAGGTTAGGTTGTGCATTTGAGACCTTTCTTGTTTCTTGAGACAGGTTTGTATTGCTATATACTTCCCTCTTAGGGCTGCCTTTGCTGCGTCCCAAGGGTTTTGAACAGTTGTGCTTTTGTCTTCATTTGTTTCTGTGAGTTTTAAAAATTATTCTTTAATTTCCTGGTTGACACATTCATTCTTTAGTAGGATGCTCTTTAGCCTCTGTGTAGTTGAATTCTTTCCAAATTTCCTCTTGTGATTGAGTTCTAGTTCCAAAGCATTGTGGTCCAAAATTCCTTAGGGAATGATCCCAATCTTTTGTACTGGTTGAGACCTGATTTATGACCCAGTATATGATCTATTCTGGAGATTGTTCCATATGCATGCAAGAAGCATGTGTATTCTGTTGCTTTAGGATAGAATGTTCTGAATATATCTGTGAAGTCCATCTGGTCCAGAGTGTCATTCAAAGCCCTTGTTTCCTTGTTGATCTTCTACTTTGATAATCTGTCCATTGCAGTGAGCGGGGTGTTAAAGTCCCCTACTATTATTGTATTATTATTGATGTGTTTCTTTAATTTTGTTATTGATTGGCTTATATAACTGGCTGCTCTCATGTAAGGGGCATAAATATTCACAGTTGTTAGATATTATTAGATAGACCCTTTAATTATGATGTAGTGCCCTTCCTTATCTCTTATTTCAGTCTTTGGTTTAAATCTAATTTGTCTGATGTAAGGATTGCCATCCCAGCTTTCTTTTGATGTCCACTAGAATGATAAATGGTTTTCTACTCCCCTTATTTTAAATCTAAGGTGTCTTTGGGTCTAAAATGAACCTCTTGAAGACAACATATTGATGGATCTTGCTATTTATCCAATCTGATACCCTATGTCTTTTGATTGGGGCATTTAGCCCATTTACATTCAGAGTAACTATTGAAAGATATGAATTTTGTGCCATTGTTTTACCTATAAAGTTACTGTTTCTGTATATTGTCTCTGTTCCTTTCTGGCCTATGTTACTTTTGGGCTCTCTCTTTGCTTAAAAGATCCCTTTTAATATTTCTTGTAGGGCTGGTTTGGTGATCACAAAGTCTTTTAGTTTCTCTTTGTCCTGGAAGCTTTTTCTCTCTCCTATTTTTTTTTTCTCTCTCCTATTTTGAATGACATCCTTGCCGGATATTCTTAGCCACATATTTTCCTCATTTAACACCCTGAATATATCATTCTAGTCCTTTCTGGCCTGCCAGATTTCTGTGGATAAGTCTGCTGCCAGTCTAATGTTTCCAGCCTTGTAGGTTACAGACCTCTTGTCCCGAGGTACTCAGGATTTTTCTCTTTGTCTCTGAGATTCCAAGTTTCACTATTATATGTCAGGATGTTGACCTATTTTTATTGATTTTGAGAAGGGTTCTTTGTGTCTCCTGGGCTTGGATACCTGTTTCCTTCCCCAGACTAGGGAATTTCTCTGCTATAATTTGCTCCAATATATCTTCTTCCTGCCTCTCTCTTTCTTCTTCTTCTGGGATTCGTAATTATTCTAATATTGTTTCGTTTTATGGTATCACTTATCTCTCAAATTCTCCTCTCGTGATCCAGTAGTTGTTTTTTATCTCTCTTTTTCTCAGCTACTTTACTTTCCATCATTTTGTCTTCTGTATCACTAATTCTCTTTTCTTTTTTAAAAAAGATTTTATTTATTTATTCATGAGAGACAGAGAGAGAGAGAGAGAGAGAGAGAGAGAGGCAGAGACAAAGGCAGAGGGAGAAGCAGGCTCCATGCAGGGAGCCTGATGTGGGACCGATCCCGGGACATCAGGATCACACCCTGAGCCAAAGGCCGATGCTCAACTGCTGAGCCACCCAGGCATCCCAACTAATTCTCTCTTCTATGTCATTTATCCTAGCCATTAGAGCCTCTGTTTTTTATTGCATCTCCTTAATAGCTTTTTTTAATTTCAATTTGATTATATTTTAGTTTTTTTATTCCTCCAGAAAGGGATTCTCTAGTGTCTACTATGCTTTTTTCAAGTCTCCCTCATATCTTTATAATTGTTATTCTGAACTCTTGTTCTGACATCTTACTATGTCCATACTGATTAGGTCCCTGACAGTCAGTACTGCCTCTTATTCTCTTTTTGAGGTGAGTTTTTCTGTCTTGTCATTCTACCCAGAGAAGAATAGATGGATGAGGGAACAAAATACTAAAATGACAACAATGACCTCAGAGAAAAAAAAAAGAAAACAAATCAGAAGAGACTTGAAACCAAAAGAAAAAAAAGAATATAATTAGATAGGTGAACACAATAGAGCAATGGATCCTGTGTGTATTTTTGTTCATGTGTTAGAAAACTAGATCCCAAAATTGTAACAAAAGAAAAAAACATATATGTACAAAAAATTAAATACAATGAAAAGATAGAATGTAACTTAAAATGAAAATTAAAAGACAAAAAGGGAATATAAACAGACAGGGAAACAGAACAGAAGAATACACTATATTCTGAGTGTATTTTGGTTGGTTTGTTAGAAGAAACTACTTCTCAAAATTGTAAAGAAAGAAAAGCACATATATACAAAAATAAAGTTAAAAACATTGAAAGAATAGAATGTAACTGTAAAGATGAAAATTTAGAAAGACTTTAACAAAACAGGGGAAAATAAAGAAACAAAAAAAGAAGAAAGTTAATGTGATCAGACCAATGAAGAGAATAGAGCCATACACTAGATTCTGGGTGTATTTTTGGTCTGTTAGAAGAGACTACATCCCAAAATTGTAAAGAAAGAAAAACACATATATACACGATAAAATTAAATACAATAGAAGGGTAAAATGTAACTGTAAAGATTAAAGTTAAAAATGATTTTTGGGATCTCTGGGTGGCGCAGTGGTTTAACACCTGCCTTTGGCCCAGGGCGCGATCCTGGAGACCCGGGATCGAATCCCACGTCGGGCTCCCGGTGCATGGAGCCTGCTTCTTCCTCTGCCTGCGTCTCTGCCTCTCTCTCTCTCTCTCTGTGTGTGTGTGTGTGTGTGTGTGTGTGTGTGACTATCATAAATAAAAAATAAAAAAGATTAAAAAATGATTTTTAAAAAAGAGTCGATAAAATAAAAAACCGGTTGAAAAATGAAAGAGAAAAAATTAGAATCAAAAGACTAAAGACTCATGGGGAAAATGAGAAGAAAAAAAAAACCACCATGAATTTTATATGCTATATTCCCCTAGCGCTGGCATTTTGCCGTTCTCAGTGTTCCGTAGACTTGGTCTTGGCTGGATGTTCTTGCTAATCTTCTGGGGGACAGAAGCTGTTGTGCTGATTCTCAGGTGTCTACCACCGGTGGGATGGTACCACCCTTGCCAGGCTAAGTAATCTGCTCTGGATTGCTCTAGGTGGCTCTTGTTCCCTGAAAGCTTTGGTCCCTGCTTTAGAGGATGAGAGTGAACATGGGCCTCGCAAATCCAGCGCTAGAGCCAAAAGCTGGGGCCGCGCTCCTCAGTGCGCCCTCAGGGGAAAGCAGCCAATCCCTCCCGCCTCCCTGGTCCCCGCAGCTCTCTGTGCTCGCTCAGCCTGTGACTGAGCATTTCTCTTCCAGGCACATGATCCTGCTTGGAGTCCCCACACCCTGCAGACTCCTGCAGTGGGCGCCTCCCAGGGCGGGGGGAGGCTCGCATGGGTTCTGCTGCTTGCTGGGGCCCTTGCTCGGAAAGCAGCCTCGTGGACTGTGCTCGGGTTGGGGGTTTACCGCAACCCCCAGCTGACAGCCCACTGCTGGGCTCACTGATTGTAGCCAGCTTCCCTGTTCCTGGGAACTCTGCGGCACTCCGGCACCCCCGGTCTTCCTGGGATCCTGAGAATCCTGAGACCACCCTGTCCCTCCTAGGATTCTGTGCCTCTTGGACATCTGAGCACCTTTCAGGCAAGGATGCCCCTCACCAGAGCAGACTTCCAAAAGTTCTGATTTTGCACTCTGCTGCTCTATCACTTTCCCTTAGCGGGCTGCCAAAGGAAGCCCCCAGATTTATCTTCCCATATACCACCTGGGATTCATTCCTCTGCACTTCCCACCTTGCAGAAAGTGGTTGCTTTTCTAGTTATAGAATTGTAGCTATTCTCTTCTTAGATCTCCGGTTGATTTGAAGGTGTTCAGAATGATTTAATAGCTATCTAGCTGAATTCCTGGGACCAGATGAAACTAAGGTCTCCCACTTTTCTGCCATCTTGGACTCTCCTCTACCTGTATTTTAATACATTTTTTTTAATTTGAAATAATTTTAGACTTATGGAAAAGTAGCAAAAATAGTACAGAGCACTTCCCTATACTCTTCCACCTAGTTTCTCCATTGTTAACATTTTATTTTACCATAGTACAGTTGTCTCAACTAAAAAACTGGCAATAATGCATTACTATTAATTAAAGTTCAGATTTATTTGGATTTTTCACCATTTTTTCCGTTAATGTCCATTTTCTGCTCCAGATCGAATCCAGGGACACATGCCATATTTAGTTGACCTGCCTCCCAGTCTCCTCTGGTCTGTGACAGCATCCCAGTCGTTTCTTCTTTCTCATGAGTTTGGCAAGGAGCACCAGTAGGTATCCTGTGGAATGTTCCCCCAATTTAGGTTTACCTGATGTTTTTCTCATAATTATACTGTGGTTATGGGATTTCATTTTATTTTATTTTATTTTTTCGGTTATGGGATTTTAGAAAGAATACCATGAGGCAAAAAAAAAAAAAAAAAAAAAAAAAAAAAAAGAATACCACGAGGCAAAGTGACCTTGTTGTCCTATCATCCAATTATTTATTTATTTTTTTTTTTAAGATTTTATTTATTTATTCATTAGAGACACAGAAGGAGAGAGAGAGAGAGAGAGAGAGTCAGAGACACAGGCAGAGAGAGAGAAGCAGGCTCCATGCAGGGAGCCCGATGTGGGACTCGATCTCAGGACTCTAGGATCACATCCTGGGGGAAGGCAGGTGCTAAACCACTGAGCCACCCAGGCGTCCCCATCCAACTATTTAAAACCACTAAATTTGGACTAAATAAGCTTAAGATCCTTTCCAGTCCTAAAATTCTATGATCATATATTTTATAGAGCCTGTGATTTTTAAGCAAACATGTATATATATATATATGTATTTTTTTAAACAAATACAAATTTTGTAAATTTTGGTCTATAAATTTGCTCAAATGATAAGCAGACAGGGAAGCCTGCATAATCAATCTACTGGCTGGAGCAGATTAACATTATACTTCTCCCATGAGCCACATGCTCTGTCTGGAACTCTAGCATCTACAGACTTAAGCCTGATTTACCAGTATCCTAAATATTTCCATCCTTGCTAAAGTGACCCATGTGATGCAGATATATCAGGAGGCCAAGCATATTTTAGAATAAAAGGAAAATAATTAAAAATCCAATTTTTTTTAAAAAAGTGGAAATGTACCCAATTATAGGGACCTCAAGAATGAGAAAGACGCTCCTCATTCAAGGAATCCAGGATTCCATAAGTGAGAAGAGGAGGAAAAATTGGAGAGGAAAGAGATAGGCAAAGAAAAGAGAGAAGACAGACAGGAAATCACTGGTCAGCAGACAAACCATTTCATTAAAACAATTTTGTAGTTGCCTTATTTTCTTTCATAGCACTCAGTCTTATACTTCAGAGCAACTGGGACTTACTGGACTTAGAAGTTAATATTAAAATGTCTTCAGAGTGAGTGAATACAATACTGAGTACAGCCTATATTGACACTAAAAACTGACATTACATTTGCTTTTCATTTGTATGAAGCTCACACATTCGTTATTCAATGTGATCATTGAAATGCCCTGTAAGCTTCTATTTCAGAAGGGAAGGAAAATGGAGGGCTGGATACATCATTATAGGATTTGAAATCCCAAAGCCCTTCCTTGTAGCCTCAACCCCCATGTTACAGATGAGAGGACAGAAACCTAGGGATGCTACAACAAGTACCCATAGCCAGTTAGTAGTAAAACATGCACAAATCTCCGCTCACCTAATCCTCCAGGCTGCTTGCTGGCTGCTTCAGAGTATGTAATAAGGCAACAATGAATGCCTACACACAGTACGTCACTTCACGTGTATTAACTCATTTATCTTCACAACATGCTGTGAGGTAGGAAGCCCTATTTATAACTGATGAAGTGAGAGCACATCAAAATTAAACAGTTTGCCAAACATCAGACACCTAGCAAATGGCAGGCCAAGGATTTGAACCCAGAACAGCTGGTGCCAGCATCTCTCAACCGCTGTACCAATTGCCCTAACTCAAAATGCTGATTTCCTTGCCTTTTAGTTTTATTTGCTCTTGCAGGAACAGGAAACTTAAAACTGTTGTTATTGTTTCAAGCATTCATAAGATGTTGGGAGAGGTCCTTGACGAGATGTGACTTCTAGTTGAATCATGAGCTGGACCCCAGGGCTCAGAAGCTTCTAGCCCCCTCCCCTGTTCTTGGAATGTGGGTTCCACTTGCCCTTCCTGCTCCCAGAGGTTGCTCCAAGGATATAGCCTTGAGATAGGGGTGTGGTGTTGAAAACACCTGCACCATATATGTGACTGAACCCAGTTAAGGTCTCTATAAACTTTTAACATTTGGCAGATGAGTGCAGGGACCCATTCATCTTACTGCTGCCCAAGACAAACCTCCCATGCAAGTTCCCTTTGTTTGTTAAAACTGCCACCAACCAGGGCAGCCCGGGTGGCTCAGCGGTTTAGCGCCACCTTCAGCCCAGCGCCTGATCCTGGAGACCTGGGATCGAATCTTGCGTCGGGCTCCCTGCATGGAGCCTGCTTCTCCCTCTGCCTGTGTCTCTGCCTCTCTCTCTCTCTCTCTCTCTCTGTCTCTCATGAATAAGTAAAATCTTAAAACAACAACAACAACAAAAACTGTCACCAACCAATGTGTCCCAGTCTTTCCTTACCCCCTGCTTAAGGGAGCCGGTTTCAGATTATATTTGAGAAGCTCCTTAGGAGGTTAGGAGACAGAGAAGTCTCGAGTTATAGGTGTAATCAATGTGGAGGAGAATCTGCCAAGCTGCGCTGAGATGACAACACTTTCTTGTGACAGTTGATATAGTTGCTGAATTTCTCCTTATGCTGGTCCCTCCTCTGTTGCCTTCATAGTACACTGAACAATCCAGTCAAGCCACAACGTCCCAAACACATACTGAGCATCTACTATGCTATGCATGGCTTTAGCCATGAATAAAACAGACATAATCTTGCTCTCGAGGATGTTATGATTTAGTCACGGTGGGAGGTGGGGAATTTAGGAAGGTAGAGGTAAAATTTTCTGATAATACCAGAGGCAAAGGGACCACTTGTTGGAAAAAAAACAACAGCAACAAACAAGTAGCAGATTACAGCTGTGACTAAAGTTGTCCCAAATGTATTAATAAATATACCACTAAATATTAGGTAGGACTGTTTTAGAAGAGATAGTCATCACGATTTTGACAGTAATTAAGTACAGTAATACCAGCTAATATAAGACATAATAGTTTGTAAGACTGACTTCATTTCTTGTCCAACAGCAAGATGATTTTTAACATTCCTTTTTAAAAAATCATCAAAGTTTGTTTCATATTTTTCAAAGAGAAAGCACTTTATCCTATCTGTATTTGAAAGGAAGCAAATTGCAAAACGTTTGAAATGAATGACTAGATACATGTTCTTCTGACCCCAAACAGGCCCCTTATTCCAAAGATAAACATTTCCAAACATATCTTGCCATGTTCTGGTCATCTCTAGAAGCTGAAAATATTTTAGTACCTGAGGATTTTTTTTTTAAGATTTTATTTATTCATGAGAGACACAGAGTGGCAGAGACAAGGGCAGAGGGAGAAGCAGGCTCCATGCAGGGAGCCCGATGTGGGACTCGATCCCGGGTCTCCAGGATCACACCCCAGGCTGCGGGTGGCGCCAAACAGCTTTGCCACCGGGGCTGCCAGTACCTGAGTTTTAAACGAGAAATAATTCTTCAGTTTTTGTTTGCTAACAAGAGAGAGATTACGTTATTTTCGGTACAGCATAAGGTCTATGGAATATCAGGATATATTGAGAACTCAACTTCAAAAAATCTTCATGTTGAATTCTGATTATATTTTAAACTTCTAATCCAGCTAATAGGTATGCATTCATGCTGTTCAGATTTCATTATTTATGATTCTGATATAACTTTAAGAGTAGGCAGTTAGGCCATAAAGAGAAGCAATAATTTAGTCTTCTACTCAGCATTTTTATTTATTTATGCTGACTCATAAATTCCTTGATATGGTCACATCAAGCCAACACTTCCTTAATTTGCATGCAGTCACAAGAAGGAATTATGACTCTGAAGTCACAACAGGAAATCTTTCTTAGCTTTGGTGACTCCACAGGGCATCCATTGATGGCTGGGTTGTCATTTGTTCATTTTTGCCTTTGCTATTATTTTCTCCCCACACAAATTGCTTGCCAAATGTTTCTGGAAGCAGCATGGTTGTTTTCACTTGGAACAACCCACTGTTGGATGCTTATATTTCTTCTGCTGTCAAATTCGGTAACTTGGTCAGAATTGCTATAGCTCTAGTCACAAGTAAATCAATGCTTCATGTGAAATTCCTCATTTTTATTGTCGAGGAGTTAAATGCAATCTAGACTCATAAAATGATTTATTTCCCTGCAGAGTAGAAAGGACAATAATCAAGTATATCCAAAATCATTATAGTCACCACAGCAGCCAGATTAAACTAGAATCCAAATTATCTCTAGAATCCTTTATGCATCCCAATTCCTTCCTTCTCTCATTCTTGCCAGTCTTTGAAAAACCAATATTAGTCTCAGGAGTCTTTAGTTGAGGCTTCATGATTTTTGGTATGGTGCTATGAAATTAACATTCTTATGTCTATTTCACTTGGGTTCCCTACATGCACAAAACACTGTCAGGTTGGGAGAGTTGATATTTTAGAAATGGAAGGACCACCACACAGAATGGGTCTAGGATGAAACAGGTGGCCCTGCTGATGCTAGAACCCTCTGACTCCCTGATCACTGCTCCCCACTCCATAGGCCACTGTACAAACCAAATAAAACAACAAGGTTAGGAAACAGAGGTGATATATTTGACAATTCACACAAGGATCTCATTGCTGGGATGGACAAGCAATTTTGTTTGGTTCTGTGAAAAACCCAGGGATTTTTATCTTTTATTTGATGTCTGTAGTCCCCCTGAGTTTCTTCCACTCCTTTAACCAATTCCATTTGATAAAGATGCCCTTTCATCTAACATTGCTTTTATTTCAGACAGTGAAAATAGTACGAGCTTTGAGATTTTATCCATCTAAGTTTGAAGCTCAGTTCTGTTAGCATTTGTGTGACCTAAAGCATGAAAAATCTCTCCTAGCAGGAGTAGATGAATTAAAATTTACCTCCTCATCAAATTGCTGTGAAGTTTTTAGTGATAATTAAGTCAGAATATGCACAGTACCTGGCACAGAGAAGTTAATCTACAAATATAAATGCCTTTCCTGTGACATAATCATATTCTATCTTCTGTGTACATTTAGGTTACTTACTTATTTTGTATTATAGTGCACTACAAGGATGGTCAAAGGAATAATAAGGGCAAAATGAGGCTGAGTTAAATTCCATATACATTCTCTAAACAAAATATTCATCTTGTCCAACATCTATATCAGAAAGATGAATTTGGATTAAAGCTTATGGAATCTGTGTATAAATTTCTTAGTAATTTATAAATGCAAATAGTTTAAACCTTACATTTAGAAAATTATGAAAAATACAGGGATTCTTTCATTCAGGGGTACAGGTTTACTCTGAAAGGATGCATGACCGGAAGTATACCTACTTAGTTACCATTCATTCATTTATTAAATAAACATTTATTGAGTTCTTGTTATGTGTCTGGCTTCCTGCAGTCTGGTTAGTTTGTAGGTGAAGAAGCAACCAAAAGTTATAACACGCATTCTTGATTTCTGATCCGTCTCCAGTTACTGTGGAAAAAGGTAGGCTTCAGGTAAACTTGGAATCCATTTAATTAAAAATAGACTGGAGGGGATCCCTGGGTGGCGCAGCGGTTTGGCGCCTGCCTTTGGCCAAGGGCGCGATCCTGGAGACCCGGGATCGAATCCCACATCAGGCTCCCGGTGCATGGAGCCTGCTTCTCCCTCTGCCTGTGTCTCTGCCTCTCTCTCTCTCTCTCTCTCTCTCTCTCTGTATGACTATCATAAATAATAAATTAAAAAAAATAAAAAAAAATAGACTGGAAACTGGGAACACCTGTGATGGGCAAGCTATTTCATGATGGCAGGTGTTAGGAAGGGGGAAAAGGCCCCTTCAGATCAGTGGCAACAGTGTTACTGCTGCCAGACTTCCGGGGTTACATGTTCAGAAAGTGCTGCCTTCTAGGCATCTGATCCCAGACTCCCTGGCACCCTTGGGAAAAAGCCACAAGAATGTTCCTCTTGGGGTCCCAGGGTTGCTCTGTCGGTTAAGCAGCTGTTTTTGCTCAGGTCATGATCTCAGGATCCTGGGATTGAGCGCCGCATCAGGCTCCCTGCTCAGTGGGGCGTCTGCTTCTCCCTCTCCCTCTGCCTCTCCTCCTTGCTTGAGCACTCTCTGTCTCTAATAAATAAATAAAATTAAAAAAAATTCTTTGAAAAAAAAAAGAATGTTCCTCTTGATTTTGACTCTGATTTTAATCATGAATGTCAGAGGTGAAAGAAGGCTTAGCTCATCTAGTCTATGCCTCTCTTTTATAGATAAGGAAACCGAGGTCCATAGAGGCAAAGATGTGCCTAAGATTACCCACCTTGTTCAAAGCAGAGGTGGGATGGGGCTGGTTACAGGGCAGGTATATCAGCCAGCCCTCGCTGGCTCTTAAGCAGAGTGTCATAATGAAATTAGTGTTTGGCTCCTTCAATGGGGCTTTAATTCCCCCTCAGATATTCACATGGTGAGTTAAATACACGAAGGACTGGAGGAAAGTGGCAGAGATACTTTGAGAATGCTGCTTTTATGCAATATTAAGTACAAGTTACAAAACCTAAAAAAAAAAAAAAAAAAAAAACCAAACAGGTCTTCATGAATTCTTATAAAGAGTGTTCTTCCAAAAATGACAATGACCTCTTTTTTTTAATAAATTAATTTTTTATTGGTGTTCAATTAACCAACATACAGAATAACACCCAGTGCTCATCCTGTCAAGTGCCCCCTCAGTGCCCGTCACCCATTCACCCCCACCCCCTGCCCTCCTCCCCCTCCACCACCCCTAGTTCATTTCCCAGAGTTAGGAGTCTTTATGTTCTGTCTCCCTTTCTAATATTTCCTACCCATTTCTTCTCCCTTCCCTTCTATTCCCTTTCACTATTATTTATATTCCCCAAATGAATGAGAACATATAGTGTTTGTCCTTCTCCGATTGACTTACTTCACTCAGCATAATACCCTCCAGTTCCATCCACGTTGAAGCAAATGGTGGGTATTTGTCGTTTCTAATGGCTGAGTAATATTCCAGACAATGACCTCTTTAAAAAAATTATTTATTTATTCATGAGAGACACAGAGGCAGAGACATAAGCAGAGGGAGAAGCAGGCTCCATGCAGGAAGCCCTATGTGGGACTCCATCCCAGAACCCAATGTAGGACTCAATCCCAGGATCCTCCATCATGCCCTGAGTGGTGGGCAGATGTTCAACCGCTGAGCCACCCAGGAGTTGCAGACAATGACCTTATTTTTTTTTTAAGATTTTATTTATTTATCCATGAGAGACACAGAGAGATGCAGAGAGAGAGGCAGAGACACAGGCAGAGGGAGAAGCAGGCTCCATGCAGGGAGCCCGACGTGGGACTCGATCCTGGGTCCACAGGATCACGCCCTGGGCTGAAGGTAGGTGCTCAACTGCTGAGCCACCTGGGATGCCCCAGACAATGACCTTCTTAATGAAAATTTGAGGTTACAGGTTTGAAGGCACAGATCCTCACTGAGAAGGGCAGTTTTCATCTAGAAAGATCATTTGGGAGAGACTCACGGATTACAAAATTCCAATACCTGATTTCTCAATATGTCACACAGAGTCCTAGGGCTTATGCATCCTCTTCTAAAGCAAGGCCGGATGCTGGGAAATGGTAACTTGATAGCAAATGAGAAAATATGATCTCAAAGATGTAAAAAAAATCATGTGCAAGAAAAACTGAAAGAAAATATTTCAAAATATTAATAGTTGTTATCTCTGGATTGTGGGGATTTATTTCCCTTTGAATACCTTTTTTGGCATTTGCTCACTTTTCTGCAATGAATATACATTGTATTTATTCTTAACAAAGTATTTTATGTATGTATGTGGGTGTGATTGAATATACATATACACACACTTATAATATTTTAGGAGTCAGTATCTTCCTGGTAGGGACTTGGTGCAATCATAACCTTATCCCAGGCTGCGCATATCACTAAAGGGGCAGAAGATTGGAGGAGGGGTGGGAGGTTCATAATTTTTTTTCCCTAGACTTACAGGGTCTGCAGTTCTAGATGGACTGCTCCATAATAGTCACAGGGCTGTGAATAATGAAATGGCCCTTGGGTGTTATTTAAGATGGGGCAGAGGGTAAAGGAGGGCTCAAGGAGACCACCACCAGCCCACTCCCCACTCTAGTCCCCAGGGTACTGTGCAAAACATGAAAGTTTGAGGAAAACCTTACTGCCCTCTATCTGGCCACTGGATAACTTGTTTCCAATATCCTGACCTACCCCTCCCCACCAGCTACCACGTGCCAGAACAATAAAGAAAACCCTCACAGTTAAGTTGTTGGTTTCCAGTCCAAGAACATAAAATAAAGACATGGAAGGGGTTGGGAGGGGGCTGAGGAACTTTCATTAATACACATGCATTAATAGTAGTTGGCAATATATTTAGATTAAAGCCTTATTTGCTGACTTGAGAGAGCTCCATCTGGGCAGAACTAAAAGGATGCATTTATATACACTTATCACGGAGGGCACTTCATAATGCATGTAATTATTGAATGACTATGTACACCTAAGACTAATTTTACACATCAACTATACTTGAACTTAAAAAATTCTTTTAAAAAAAGGGTGTTCCATAAAGGGTGAAGCAGCTCTAAGAGGGCCCTAGGTCCCTGCCTCCTGCCCTGCAGCTTCCTGGCCACTCTCCACTTATACTGACTCTGTGCAGGCTGCTGAACTCCTCACCCTGTCTTCAGTCCGGGCAGCAGACACTGGCCCAACCATAATTTCACACAAGCCCAAAGACACAAGGACAGGGAAGGGGAGATGCCTCAGGAGTATACACTGAGGACCCACCCAAGCTGGTGATGAAGGTAGTTTTCCCAGCAGGTTAGAGTTATATGGATCCTGAGTATGGCTGCCAGATAAAATACAATCCTATGAAATCTGAATTTTAGATAACAAGGCATAAATTTGTATGCAAGTATGCATAATGATACTAAAAATTATCTGTTGTTCATCTGAAATTCAAATTGAACCAAGCATTCTGTATTTTTATTTGCTGAACTTGGTTAACTCTGCTCCTGAGTTAGGCGATGATGTCCCACAAAATAAAATGTCAGTCCATCGTAAGCACTGAAACACTGCTGACAATCCAGCTCTTAGAGTCATTGTCCTATATTAAAGGTCTGTATTTTATAGTATTCCTAATTCATATTATCTGAGGATCCGTAAACTTCAATGATATCTTACATTTGTGGGAATGAAAATGATTTTAATACTGATCTGAGATCATGTGTGTAATTGTGTTCAAGCTTAAATAAAGTCCTTGAAATATATATTCTCCACATTTAAGATGAATTCTAATTGGGAACAGGCCCTTTTCAGAATTAGCCTGATACCCACGGAGAGGCAGAGACTGAGGCTACATTCAATTCAGAAAATGATTGGATCAGAGGTATGATAATGCATGTTCAGTGTGTCATCTATTATCCAGAAGGTGGCAACTGAAAGACCTGTGACATACCACAAGGAGTCAGTTCCTTGCTATTTCACAAAGATTGCAATCCCAACGATGACAGTGAAATCAAAGAGGAAATATTCAAAGTGGAACGAAAGGAACAGACATTAGGAAAGATTGCATGGTGATTGGAGAAGAAGAGGAACATATTTTAAAAGTTCCCCATCATGGGGCAAACTACAATCCCTGGCTTTGTCTCTTCTAAAATTTCCTTTCCTATTGTACTAACCCTGCACTTCCCTGACTCCGCTGGAAAACTGCAGAAAGGGAAAAGGTTTTCAAATGCTAATAGGTAAATTCAAGCAGCCCATGGCTGCACGGAGCAACTAGTTAGTAATGCTCAAAGGCAAGGTCAGTGGCAAAGCAAACTCGCCTTCTCCCAAATGCTAATAATCCACCAAGAAAGTTAGTGCAAAACCAAACCAAACCAAAACAAAACAAAAAAAACAGCTGGGAGGAGAAGCACCTCCAGACATAGGATCAGAATTCTGAATTTTAGCCACCACTCTGTCAGCAGCCAGCTGTGCCTTTGGATAAGTTCTTCAGTCTTTCCTTATAGAAGGAAGAAGTTGAATAAAACTCAGCTTGGAAGATCCCTGTCCAGTAAACTCCAATGAAACTTAATTCAATTTATACCCCCCCCCCCCCACACACACACACAAACCCTCACCTCCCTTGCTCATCTTTTCCTCCATTTCTCCCTGGCAAAGCCCTCCCTTCCCACCCACTCATCCTAACCTCTGCATCGTGGAGCCCAAGCAGCTGAAAAGCACAGGCACAAGTAGCACAATTGAAAGGTCGGTGCTGCCCCAGATCCACAGCCAGCAGCTTCTACCCTCACTCGGCAGAGGGCCTCCCTCAGTTTAGAGAAAATAGAAAATTCCCTCCTGTCCCCTTATTTCTCTGCCTGCTTCACCGACTCACAGCCCCAACACTAACTGCTTTCCTTTTCCTGTCTCAGGAGAGGATCTTGCCCTAATGATGCTCCAATGATCATCATTTCTCTAGGATATAATGTTTTACCATTTGACTGGACAATTTCTTCAGCATTATTTATATAATCTATTTTAAACACACACACACACGCACACACACACACGCACACACAGCTCCTCCTTTGTCTCCTGGTTGTGGTTTCCTTTCTTTAAGAGTTAAACTCTTTGAGGGACGCCCAGGTGGTTCAGCGGTTGAGTGCCTGCCTTCAGCCCAGGACATGATCCTGGAGTCCTGGGATCGAGTCCCACATCCAGTACCACATTGAGCCCCCTGCATGGAGCCTGCTTCTCCCTCTACCTATGTCTCTGCCTCTCTCTCTGTGTCTCTCATGAATAAATAAACAAAATCTTAAAAAAAAAGAAGAGTTAAACTCTTTGAAAAGAGGGACTGTAATGATCATATCTGTTTTTGTATTCCAATTCCCTCTTTCATTCATTTCTACCTGACTTCCATCCCTGCCACCCCCGTGAACGCCTCCCCGAAATCATCACAGGCCATACTGCTAGAGCCAGAGGACATGCTCCAGCCCTCAGGCCTGATAGCATTTGTCCTGAAATCTTCTTTCCCTTGGCTTTTCTGAGTTCTCTCTCTCTCTCTGATCTTCCCTCTCAGTCTATTCCTTAAATGTTGATATTTCCCAGGATAGTGTCTCAGGCTCCTCATCCCTGGTTGGATTTGCGTACCAACTTTCTAACATGTTTCATTTTTCTAAAACTGAACAAGTCATGCTACACTCTAAATCCTCTATGTCCTTTTCAACATGGGAGGCCAGCAGTCATTTTATGACCAACATCAGAAATCTTAGCCCTATCCTTAAATTCACCATTTTGGCAAATATAGTATTTGTTCCACATCTGTAATGTCATCTTCATTACCAGGCAGATCTGATCTTGTTATCACCACCAGCCATGTCTGTGACACCACACTGAAAATCCTTAGAGGTTCCAGAATCTCAACAGCCCTTTGCCAGGGACTTCAAAGCTTTTTTAAAAGCTATCCTTCACTTATCCCACTGACTTCATCTCCAGCCACTCTCCACTGCTGCAATCAGTATTTTTATCAAAACAAATGTCTGTAGTCTCCAAAATGCATCTTTCTGGTACTCCTCCAGGGCCTTTGCACATGCTTCTCCTTCTACTGGAATTCTACTCCTTTGCTCCCCATGTCAGCTGACTTATTTCTATGCATGCTGCATGCCGACTCAGCTCCTGTGTCCTCTCCATCAGAAGTCTTTCTGTTGCCTCAGTCTAGGTTGGTCTAGCCCAGTATCTGGAATATAGCAAAAACTCTAAAACATCTTGGAAAGTTCAATGAACTGCTTCAATGATTTTCTCTTTTAACAATTAATTTTACCCTATTTTGATATGCCTGACTTCTTTCATACAGCAACATTATTTGTACTTCTCTTTTTGTTCTTTGGGTCTTATCCCATCCTACATATGTCACTTTTAATTCTGTCCTAAGCAGTTACCAAAAAACATTTTCCAAAGAAATATGTTAAAGTGAAGCTGATGGAGGTGTGGGGTCAATAGACAGTTGAAAAATGAAAACTAGTTGAGAGTGGGGCATAGTTTATTACAGAATATCTAGCCCTTCAGGTACTTCCTCTAAAGCTTCTTCAGCTTGGATGTCTTTAATTTTAGATATTGTATAAAGCCCCCAGCCCTGAATATAGGAGTTTTCAGAGAGGTGCTGTATTAGAATTATTATAAGTTTAAGTGTGAGTGTATCAGTAAAGACACAGGTCAAGCTTCTGTAATAAAGAAACTTAAAAAAAAAAGTACTGGCTCTAATAATGTAAAAATCTATTTTTACATTAGGTGTAGTCAGTCTGGGGAGGCTGGAGAGTCTACACCAGGGATCCAACTTCCTCCTGTCCTGTTGTCCTGCTGTATTCTAGAATTGTTCTATCCACTATGGCAGCCACTACCCAGACATTCCTATTGAGCTCTTGAAACATGACTAGTCCAAACTAAGACATATTGTAAGTATAAAATACACTCCAGTTTTCAAAGACTTTGTATGAAAAAAAAACAACTTGGGATCCCTGGGTGGCGCAGTGGTTTGGCGCTTGCCTTTGGCCCAGGGCGTGATCCTGGAGACCCGGGATCGAATCCCACATCAGGCTCCCGGTGCATGGAGCCTGCTTCTCCCTCTGCCTGTGTCTCTGCCTCTCTCTCTCTCTCTCTCTCTGTGACTATCATAAATAAATAAAAATTAAAAAAAAAAAAAAAAGAAAAAAAAACAACTCAAAATATCTCATTAATGACTTTATCTCATGAATGACTTTATAGCAACTAAGTGCTGAAAATAACATTTGGGATGTATTGAGTTAAAGAAGATATGTTGGGCAGCCCAGGTGGCTCAGCAGTTTAGTGCCACCTTCAGCCCAGGGTGTGATCCTGGAGACCCAGGATCAAGTCCCATGTCAGACTCCCTACGTGGAGCCTGCTTCTCCCTCCCTCTGCCTGTGTATCTGCCTCTCTTTCTACCTGTGTCTTTCATGAATAAATAAATAAAATATTTTTTAAAAATAAAGAAGATATGTTATTAAATTTAATTTTCTCCGTTCTTTTTATTTTTTTTGTTTAGAATATTTTAAATTATGGGATGCCTGGATGGCTCAGTTGATTGAGCATCTGATTCTTGGTCTCAGCTTGGGTCATGATCTCACAGTCCTTAGGTCAAGCCCACATCCAGCTCCACTCTCAGTGGGGAGTCTGTTTAGGATTCTCTCCCTCTCCTCTGCCCTTCCCTCCACTCATGCACATGCACTCTCTTTTTTTAAAAAAAGATTTTATTTATTTATTCATGAGAGACACAGAAGGAGAGAGAGGCAGAGACACAGGCAGAGGGAGAAGCAGGCTCCATGCAGGCAGCCCGAAGTGGCACTTGATCCTGAGTCCCCAGGATCACACCCTGGCTGAAGGCGGCACTAAGCCACTGAGCCACCCGGGCTGCCCATGCACTCTCTTTCTAAAATAAATAAATAAATCTTTAAACTATTTTTAAAATTATGCTTGTGGCTTACATATTTCCATAGGACAGAACTGTTTTATAATGTAGTATATTATCTCCATCTAAATGGTAAAAGCTGGCTCATAGAACCAAATACATGGTCAGAACAACAACAAAAACAAAAAACTGGAAAGAAAGATGGTAGACGGAAAGTTATTTCCTTTTAGGGAGGTGATGTGTGATTTGTGCACATAGTTCACTCACACTTCACTGGTGAGAATAAAGTCACATGGCCCCACCAAGCTGCATAGAAGAGAAGGAGATGTGGCATGTAGATGAGCAGCTGTACGTCATATTGGAAAGAGAGGAGGGCAAATGGATTCTAGGATATAGAATGGATATACTAACTTGTGCCTGTCACAGGTGTGTTTCCAAAAAGAGGTATTCGAGTTGACTTTGAGCCAAAGTGAGTTAAAAGGTATTCCATGGGAGAGAAGAGAGGGAAAAATAGAGGAATACATTCAGAAACCTAATGAAAAATAACCAAACTATGATATTTCAATATCTTATTTGAGAAAGTAAAACAAGGCAGAAGAGATAAACGATGGCTCAGGGATAGGGGATTAGCCAAGGGAGAAGGTGCTCCTGTGCTTGAGACAGTGAACAATACAGGAAGGTAGGAGGGAATATCTAGTCAGCTTGCTGCATCATAGCTGGGGCCTCAGAAGTTTGGATATAGCTTTGCTCCCAAATGTGGGAGGATTCATATGGGAAATCAGGAGTAACTGATCTCTAAAGAGCCTCAAGTTCTCCAGACAGAGGATTATGAGAAAGAGAGAACATAATGGTATATGGTAAGTACATGGGTTAATCTCAGACAGAATGTTGAACAATAGGACCAAGACAGAAAATAATATATACTGTATGTTCAGTTTGTATTGCATTAAAAAAAGTGGCAAATCTAATCTATAGTTATGAACAGCAAATGCTGATTGCCTTGGCAGAGGTTAATGCATGAGATGAGCCATGAGGTAGGCTTCTGAGATGCAGGTAATGTGCTATATCTTGATCTGGGGAATGTTTATATGGGTATGTTGCTTAGTAAAGGTCATTACTGATGTCTAGATACTTTTATGTATTGATGTTATACTTCTAATAAAAACCGCATAGAAACCAACAAGCAAACAAGGGAATGAGTCAGTATGACTAGTATTGAGCCTGCATTATAGACCAATCATGAATTATCCCTCTGAAGCTGGGGAGTCTGACCTTACCGAAGCACATTGCTGCTCTCTTAATACTTGAAGGAAATCAAAGTTCCATTTGCTGGGATGGAGAGAACAGCTGTTGAGTAGGCGGCAATTGGTGTGGTGACACATGAAGTTACTTTTAAAATGACTTAGCTTCATTGACCAGGATGAATAGCCACCATACATTTTGAAATAAGAAAAGAAAGATGCCTAGTAATATTCTCATTCTATTAAAAATGCCTTTCGTTATACAGAGGCTATCAATATTGGGTGGGATCTCCTCCAAGGGGAGATGGGTGAGGAAAATGAGGCGGGCAGTTTGTCAGGGTTTTCTGGTTTCTGCATTGTTCTACTGACTATAAGAAGCATATTGCAAATGGCAAGGATTCATTCTTTTTGATGGCTGTGTAATATTCCATGATATCTATCATCTATCAATTATCTATCTATCTATCATATCTATCATCTCATATCTTCTTTATCCATTCATCAGTTGATGGACATTTTGCTCTTCCATAGTTTGACTATTGTTGATAATGCTACTATAAACATTGGGGTGCACATGCCCCTTCAAGGCTGTATGTCACACAAAGATTTTTCCATCAGTTATTTGGGTGTCATTACCACTTTCTCTAATGAGTGCTAATTAACATTTATGCAACAGTGTCAAATTCACCTTCAGGAGTTTTCTTCATTTATTGAGGTTGCCTTAAATTTTTCTCAGAGTATGAAACCAATATAAAAAAAGGCAAACTGCTCTTATCATTTATTTGTCACTGGAATTACTAACTTATAGTTTTTGCATTCCTTCTTGACTATGAGTTTTATATTAGGCAATACATAAAGCAGCTATGCAAATACACTTAAGACTTCATTATCAAAATGATATGCATTTTGTAAAAAAAAAAATTTTTTTTTTGAAAATGTTTCCAGAAAAATTGGTTTTACATTCATCAAATTAGAGGCAAATCCTTTTTCAAGGCAACACTGGTATAAACCCAATTAAGTTCAGGGTTACTATTTAACCCTGAGGGTCAAAACAGATTCTATATTTTTTAACTGTTACAAAAATAACTACAAGAAGAAAAACAACAACAAAATAATAGCACTACTAAAATTTAGTAGAGGGAGGAGAAACTCAGAACAAATGAAAAGCCATTCCTTTACCTTTTAGTATCGGAGCTAATGGACACTGTTTAAAAGTCAGTAAATCAAGAAATAGCAGTTTAAATATACTATTAAAAATAACAGTGTTAAGGTCGCCTGGGTCGCTCAGTGGTTGAGAGTCTGCCTTTGCCTTTAGGTCGTGATCCTGAGGTCCTGGAATCGAGTTCTGCATCAGGCTCCCTGCAGGGAGCCTGCTTCTCCCTCTGCCTATGTCTCTGCCTGTCTCTCTGTGTCTCTCATGAATAAATAAATAAAATCTTTTAAAAAAGAGCAATAGTAAAAAAATATTTATCATATTAGCAACTTTCAAAATTTAGAACACAGTTTTGTTAACCACAGTTACATTACATTATGCCCCAGATTTTTTTCGCCTTATAATTGGAAGTTTGTGTCCTTTGACCACCTTCTCTCATTTAATCAACCCTTGCCACCACTCTCCTCCCCCTACCACCAGTCCCTGGTGCTAATCTGTTTTCTTCCACATATAAATGAGATTATACAGTATTTGTCTTTTCTCTAACTTATTTGCTTTGCTTAATACCCCCAAGGTCCATCCATGTTGTCACAAATGGCAAGATTTTCTTCTCCTTTATGGTTGAAAATTATTCCATTATATATAATATATATATATATTATATATAAACATTCCATATAACAAACATTCCATCACATATAATACATATGCAATACACACACACACACATATATATGTACATTTTCTTTATCTATTCATCCATTAAACCACACTTAGGTTGACTATTGTATATAACACTGCAATGAACATGGGATCCAGATATTTCTTTGAAATTATTTCATTTCCTTCAGATATATACCAAGAAGCCACTCTAATTCTGTCCTACAGAGAATAGTGATCACAGAGCTCTTCAGGGATTCTGGGGCTCCCTTCACAATTTTATTTCTCACACTTGAGAGGCAAGATATGTCTTCTGGATCCTCCCAGAATGAGTATGTTTTAAGTGATAGAACTATTTTAACATTCCAATCTATTCCTCTGGTATATTGGCTACCCTTGTAGAAAAATTATGCTGTCTTAATTACTGTAGCTTTATAAAAAATCTTGTTATCCACGAGAATAAGTCATCCTATGATTTTTTTTCTCGCTTTTTAACAATTTCTTCAATATTATTGGCCCTTTGCATTTCCAAATAAAATTTAGAATTTACTTAATACAGAAGAAACCTGGTGGCATTTTTTATTGGGATAGTATTGAATCTATATAGATCAATTTGGGCAGAATTGACTTCCTTAACTTTATTAATAAGAATTGTAGATCTTTAATCCATTAATCCAAGTTTTTAATTCCTTCATATGTTACATCCTTCCATTTACTTAGGTTCTTAGGTTTTACTAACTTTTCTTTAGTATTTGATGAAATGGCTTTGTACATTTTTCATTTGAATTATTCCTAAGAATTTTATATATTTGATGCTATTTTTTTAAAGAAATTTTATTTATTTATGAGAGACACAGAGAGAGAGAGGGCGGGGGCAGAAACACAGGCAGAGGGAGAAGCAGGCTCCATGCAGAGAGCCCGATGTGGGACTTGATCCCGGGACTCCAAGATCATGCCCTGGGCCAGAGGCAGGTGCTAAACTGCTGAGCCACCCAGGGATCCCTATTTGATGCTATTTTGAATTTGAATATTAGAAGCTATAATTTAAAATTATATTTTTAACTGTTTGTTGCATATATGAAGGAATACATTTGGGTACCTGATGATTTTGCTAAATCTAGGCTTTGCTAGTAGTTTGTGTATTATTTTGGATTTTCAACATGCATAATTGTGTCACCTGCAAGTAATACTTCTATTTTTATTGTAATCACTATAACTTTTCTTTATTTCATTTATTCATTTGCTTATTTATTGCCTTACTGTGCTGGCTAGGACACATTACAATGTTGAATTTAAGTAGTAAGAGTAATAAGAGAACCAAATAAGATTCCAAATCTCATAGGAAAAGCTTTCTTTTACCTTGAAGTATAGTGTTTACCACGGAGTTTTGATACTCCTCAATAGATTAGGGAAGTTTTCATCTATTACCAATTTGTAAAAATCAATGATCTTAGACGTTGAGTTTTATCAAATATATTATTCTGTATTATTCCCTATGGCCATATGTGTATTTTTTTCTTTATTATAATAATGAAACAAATTGAAATAATTATTTCTCAAATGGTAAAATAACTTGTATCCTTGGAACAAACCCAATTATCATTTTCATTTATCTTGAATTTGATTTGCTAACTTTTATGTTTAGGATTTTACATACAAATTTATAAGAAATACTGACTATGCAACATGCTTCAAATTTTTTAAAAAGATTTCATTTATTTATTCATGAGTGATACAGAGAGAGAGGCAGAGACACAGGCAGAGGGAGAAGTAGGCTCCCTGTGGGAAACCAATGTGGAACTCCATCTCAGGACTCCAGGATCACGTCCTGAGCAGAAAGCAGATGCTCAACCACTGGGCCACCCAGGCATCCCCAACATGCTTCAGTTTCATTTCAACTTCCCTATAATAACAATTTCATGTTTCTTCCCAACAGGATGCTCTTTGTACGAATGAAAACGTTCATACTTGCTATGAACTGAATTGTGTCCCCTCAAAATTCATATATTAAAATGCTAGTTCCCAGTGCAATTGTATTTGGAGATAAGATCTCTAGGAGGTAAAGATTAAATGAAGTCCTGGAACACCTGGGTGGCTCAGCGGCTAAGGTGTCTGCCTTCGGCTCAGGGTGTGATCCTGGAATACCAGGATCAAGTCCCACATCGGGGTCCCTGCAGGGGGGCTGCTTCTCCCTCTGCCTGTGTCTCTGCCTCTCTCTATGTCTCTCTCATGAATAAATAAATAAAATATTTATTTTTAAAAAATTAAGGGATCCCTAGGTGGCTCAGCGATTTAGCGCTTGCCTTTGGCCCAGGGTGTGATCCTGAAGCCCCGGGATCGAGTCCCGCATCGGGCTCCCTACATGGAGCCTGCTTCTTCCTCTGCCTGTGTCTCTGCCTCTCTTTCTCTCTCTGTGTCTATCATGAATAAATAAATAAAATCTTTTAAAAAAAGATTAAATGAAGTCCTAAGAGTGGGGCCCTAATCTGATAGGAGTGGTGACCTTTTAGGGAGAGGAAGAGATTCTCTCTCTCCCGATGCATGCACCAAGGAAAGGCCACATGAGGACATAGTGAAAGATAGCCATCTATGAACCAGAAAAGCATTAACCATAAGCCAAATTTTCTGACATGTTGATAATGGACTTCTAGCCTTCAGAACTGTGAGAAAATAAATATTTCATATTTAAATCACCCAGTCTGTGGTATTGTGTTACAGCAGTGTGAGCAGACTATGACATCACCTATATCCCAAAAAGAGAGACATAAAATCCCACCAGCTGCATATGCCGCTCTAAGTGTTGTTAATTGCTTTCCTAGCTCATTCACAACCCCACCTGAATATTCTATCACACAAAGACTAAATTGTAGAGTTAACAACCATGAAAATTCTTTATACCAAGTAATAGAGAAAAGAAAGATGATGGAAAAATATTTAAATATGCAAATTCATACATAACAAGCAAGGAAATATATGCAAGGCTGCTATAATCCTCATTTCTATTATTGGTTGCAAGGCTATAGTCCATAACTCGTAACCTTCATTTTTCTACTTTCAACCCCTTGGTTTCTGGGCCCTCAGCCACCAAATTGGGAATTTTTATTTGACAAAGTAATCTGATGTTTCATTACTGAAGGGCCTGAGTTCTTAATGGTTTTGTCTTTGCTGGGTTGCATTTTTGTGTTAACTTTTATTTATGGACAGGGAAACAGTAAGAGATGCCCCAGAAAAATCTTCTCACTCCCATATATTATTCTCTGATGCCATTTTATAATAGAAACCAATTTTTCACATGCATGGTTATCAGAATCAATTTCCCCAACCAGTTTCTGTTGGTTCAGGGACATGAGGACCCTGAAATGGCCAGACAGCACTTTCTACTTCTTACCCAGTATATTCTTTATTATGTCTCCTAGTAGAAGCATTCCTCTCTTGAGAAGTGAAACCTTTAAACCAGAGCCAAATGTGTAAGAAATAGAAGCAAAAATCCTGGGAGTGGGTTATTAAATTTAATAATGAGAGGAGCTAATCCTATACCTATCTCTTTATTTCCAGACCCATATATTATAGCAATTAGAAAAATGCATCATATACTGACTGCTGCCTCAGAGCATATTCTGTATGATAATGTCCCATCTCATAGAATGTTATCTTTTCACTGGACCATAGTGCAACTTTAGGAAGCTATCCAATGGCTCTATCAGACTAGATGTTTCTGAATAATAGGGTACATTGTAAGACCAGTGAGTTCCATCATTGCTCTTCTCATGCTGCAAATTTCTTTCTTTGACCAGAAGCAATGTTGTGTGGGATTCTTTGATGATGAATAAGGGGTTTCTTATTTCCATAATTATATTATGGACTAATATTATAGGCAGTGAGGGTAGTCCGTGGAGACTGGAAGGATTGACTATCAGTTCAAATGCAAGGTTAGCAATGCAAGACTTGAAGGAACATGACATATCTAGGTAATGTAACACCACCAAAGGACCCTAATAGTTTCCAGTAGACAACCCAGACATAAGATCTGTGATTTACCCACTGAACAATTCAAAGTAGCTGTATTAAAGACACCCAATGTGCTACAAGAAAACACAGAAAGACAATTCAATGAAATCCAGAATACAGAAAATAAAAAGTTAAATAGGAATTATAAAACCACTAAACACATTCTGGAGCTGAAAAATACAATGAATGAAATGAAAAATGCAATAATGAGTATTAATATCACAATGGAGCAAGTAGAAGAATCCGGGAAGTTGAAGACAGGACCTTTGAAATTATCTAGTCAGAGGGGAAAAAATGAAAAACAACAAAGAAAACTCATATAAACTATGGGAAACCATGAAGGCAAGCAATCTGTGAATTATTGAAGTCCCAGAAGAAGAAGAGAGAAGGGAGCATTTAAAGATTAAGAAAAGGAGAGAGGACTCAAATAAGTAACATCAGAAATGAAAGAGGCGACATTAATACTGATACCTCAGAAATACAAAGGTTCGTAACAGATTATTATGAAAAAGTCCACACCAACAAATTGGATAGCATTGAAGAAATGAATAAATTCCTAGAAATACACAACTTACCAAGACTGAGTCATGAAGAAACACTAAATTTGAACAGACCAATAGCAAGAAGATTAAATTTATAATAAAAAAACCACCCAAGAAAGAAAACCCAGGACCAGATATTTTCATTGGTGAATTCCACCAAACATTTAAAAAATTAATATGAATCCTTTTCAAATTCTTCCCAAAAATAGAAGAGAAGGAAGCATTCCCAAACTAACTACAGGCCAATATCTCTGATGAATACCAATGCAAAGATGTCAATAAAATATTAACAAACAGAATTCAATAGCACATTAAAAGAATCATACACTATGGTCAAAGGGGATTTGTCCATAGGATGCAAGGATGATTCAACATCTGTAAATCGATCAACATGATATTCCATATTAATAGACTGAAAGATAAAAGTCATGATCATCTCAACAGATAAAGAAAAAGCATTTGATAAAATTCAACATCCTTTCATGATAAAAATTCTCAACCAATTGGTATAGAAGGAAAATACCTCAACATAATAAAGGCCACATAAGACAAGCCCACTGTAAACATCATACTTAGTGGTGGAAGGTTAAAAAGTTTTCCTCTAAAATCAGGAACAAGACACTCACTCTTACCACTCCTATCCAAAATATTACTGGGGGATGCCTGGGTGGCTCAGCGGTTAAGCGTCTGCCTTCGGCTCAGGGCATGATCCTGGAGTCCCAGGATTGAGTCCCACATCAGGCTTCCTGCACAGATTCTCCCTCTGCCTATGTCTCCGCCTCTCTCTCTCTCTCTCTCTCTGTCCCTCATGAATAAATAAATAAAATCTTTTTTTAAAACCCCAAAATATTACTGGAAGTCCTAGTCTGAAAAGTTAGGCAAAAAAGAAAGGGGAGGGGTTGGAGGTAGGAAAGAAAATAATAAAAGGTATCCAAATCAGAAAGGAAAAAGTAAAATTATCTCTGTTTGCAGATGGTATGATCTTACATATAGAAAATCGAAAGGACTCCAACAAAACAAAAACAAAGAACTAGTGGAACTAATAAACTAATTCAGTAAAGATGAAAGATACAAAGTTAGCATACAAAAATGAGTTGCATTTTGATATACTAATGACATGCTATCTGAAAAAGAAATAAAACATAAAATACTTTGGAATAATTCTAACCAAAGAAAAATCTGTATGCTGAAACTGTACCACTTTGATGAAAGAAATCAAAGAAATACAAAATAAAGATACCTCCTGTTCATGGATCAGGAAAATTAATATTGTTTAAATATCCATACCCTAATCTATGCGGGATATGTTCCAACACCCTCAGTGGATGCCTGAGACTGTGGATAGTACCAAACATATATATATATATATATATATTATGCTTTTCCCATATATTCAAAACTATTATAAAGTTTAATGTATATATTAAGTGCAGTAAGAGATTAACAATAATAAATAACAGAATAGAATGGTTTTAACAATATACTGTAATAAAACTATGTGAATGTAGTTCCTCTCTCTCAGAAAATATCTAATTGTACCACACTCACCTTTCTTCTTGTGATGATATGAGATGACAAAATGCCTATGTGATGAGATGAAGGGAGGTGAGTGATGTAGGCATTGTGATATAGTGCAGGCTCCAGGTGATGATCTAACGATACATCAGGAGGATCATCTGCTTCTAGACCATGGTAGACTGTGGGGTAACTGAAACTGCAGAAAGTGAAATCATGGATAACAGGGGACCACTGTACCACATAAAACTGTATATAGATTCAATGTGATTTCTATCAAAATTCCAAAGGCATTTTTCACAGAAATAGAAGAAACAATCCTAAATTTTGTATGGAACTACAAAATAGCATGAATAGCCAAAGCGATCTTGAGAAATAACAAAAGTAGAAGCATCACACTGAGTGATTTAAAAATATATTACAAAGCTATAATAATCAAAACAGTATGGTATTGGCATAAGAATAGACACAGACTAAGCAAATAGAACCAAGAATCTAGAAATAAACCCTTGTATATATAGTCAAATAATATTTAAAAGGGATCCAAGAATGCTCAATGGGGAAAGGAGAGTCTCTTCAATGAACGGTATTGGAAAAATTGGATAATTATGTGCAAAAAAGTGAAACTGGGCCCCTATTTTACCACTTACATAAATTGACTCAAAATGGACTCAAGGCTTAAACATTAAACTCAAAACTATAAAAATCCTAGAAGAAAACATAGGGCAAAACTCCTTGTCAAGGAGCTTTTTTTTTGACATGTGACAGCGAAAGCAAAAATTAATAAATGGGACAACATCAAATTAAAGTTTATAGGTTCTACAAAATGTAAAGCCAACCCACAGAATGGAGAAAATATTTGCAAACCATTTGTCTCATGAGGGATTAAATATCCAACATTTAAGAGAACTTATAGAATAGCATAAGAATCAAACAATCTGATTAAAAAACGAGCTAGAGGAACTGACTAGACATTTTTCCAAAGAAGACCTCCAAATGACCAGAAGGTACATGAATAGATGCTCAACATCACTCATCATCAGAGAAATGCAAATCAAAGCCACAAAGAGATACTCCCTTATACCTGTTAGAATGGATTATTATAAAAAAGATAAGAGCAAGAGGTAGTGAGGTTATGCGGAGAAAGGAGCCCTCATGAATTCCCTCTTAGAAATATAAATTAGTGCAGCCACTAATAACTAGTGCAGTTCATAAACTGTATGAAGTTTCCTCAAAAGTTTCAGAACATCAAGCAATGCCTCTTCTGGGGAATGAAGGAAATGGAAGGAAATGCTATGAAAAGATACTAAAGAGATACCTTCTCTCCCATGTTTATTGTAGCATTATCTACCATAGCCAGCACATGGAAACAACCTAAGTATTCACTGACAGAGGGATGTCATTTTCCCACTAACAGATGAATGGATAAAGAAATCGTGCTATGCGTATATACAATGGGCTACTATTCAGACACCAAAACAAGGAAATCCTGCTATTTGTAACAACACAGATGGGCCTAAGTAAAATAAGACAAACAGAAAAAGACAAAATATTGTATAATTTCACCTATATGGGGAATCTAAAAAAGCAGAATTCATAGAAACAGAGAGTTGATTGATGATTGCCAGTGGTTGGGGGCAGGGAAAAATGGAGAGGTATTGGTCAAAATATACAGACATCCAGTTACAAGATGAGTCAGTTCTGGGGATATAAGTTACAGCACGGTGACTACAGTTAATTTTGTATTACATGCTAGAAAGTTGCTGAGAGAATAGACTTTAAGTGTTCTCAGCACACACACACCAAATGGTAACTATATGGGTTGGAGGTGCTAACTAACCTTGTGATAATCATTTCACAATACACACGTGAGGCAGATCATCACGTTGTGTACTTTGAAGTTACATGTTATAGGTCAATTTTATCTCGATACATCCGGAAAAAATAAATTAAAAAAAATAAGAGAGAAGAGGCCTAAGATAAACCTTAAGAGTGAAAAGGGAGCCTACAGAGAATTAGTAAAAGCACCCAGAGAAACGGGGGGAGAAACAAGAAGAGTGGGTGTTGTGGCAGCTAAGGGAACACAATATTTTAAGGAGGGTCAGTGGTGTCAAATGCTGCGGAGTGGCACGAGAGAGTGAGCAAGATTACTATAGCAAGAGGGGGGCCTTCGATGACCTTGACAGAAACAGTTTGGAGGAATGGTGAGGGGGAGACCAGCAGAGGCCCGGTGGGCTGACATGTGAGGGGAGAGGAAGTAGTGGAGCAGCTGGGGTGAGAGTGGGAAGTGAGAAAGCCAAGTCAAATTTCCTGAATTAACTTTAGTTCTTCCTCTGCCCACTGCCTTCCAACCCCCTGCCCCACCCCTACCTCAACATGCATACATTCCACGGAAATTATTATTGGTGGCAATGGCCTCTTATATCCTGAGATTTGATCATACGCTTCCTGGACATCTGTCCTCATTTATTCCCTCGCTTGTACCCCAATAACCCCAAGCCTGCCCATGGCTCAAATGGGTCAGTCAGTCCCTAATCTCCCAGCTGGCCTCCTTAATGCGGGTCTTGTTTGCTTCCAATTTGCCTTTCACATACCACATCACCACCACCAACTTTTAACATGCAAATATGAGCATTTCCCCTGCTTAAAACTCTTGAATGAAACTCCAGCACTTGCAAGGTGAGTGCAAATTGGTCAGCACAATCCAGGAGGCTTTCTGAGTTCCGGTTCCTGCCTCTCCCTCCGCTCTTGGCCAATAACGCTTCTGTTCCAGCAACATAGAATTCCTCTGGGCCATTCACACTAGCCATTGCTCTGTCCTGACTTTCTCTTCCAGGTATTTGGGAAAGCTTCTACTTTCCTCTCCAGAGCTACCTCAAGCACATCTTCCATTACAATGCTTTCCCTCATCCTCTTCCTGTCCACCCCATGATCACTGCCATCTTTCATTCTTTTTTATTTCTATTTTTGTTCTTTTTACTCTTTCTCCAATCCATCCTTTATTGTATTACATGTTCTTTATTGTATTACATGTTTAGCTCTCCAGGAGATTATGACTTCCTGAAACACCAAAAATATGATGTTTATCTTTGTATCTCTAGTATTTATGACAGTGCCTGGCATGGCAAATGAAGCTTAAATTGCCATAGCAACTTGGGGAGTGTTACTGATATTTCTGATACCAGCATGACTGCTTAACCAGCATAAAGGGAAAAAGGACAAGTGCCTCTGTAATCACTTTAAGCCCACAGGTGGCCCCAGGCTCCAATGAGCAGGGACCCTGTTAGAAGCTGGGGGAGGCACAGTAAGTATCCTCCAGACTGGGAAGGCACTTCAAGGCCGAAACAAAGCAGGACCCTCCACAATGTCCACACAGTTTGATTCAGGGTAACTATTGACAAGACGAATCAGGCAGGCTGGGCTGGCGGACTGGCCCTTGGGTGATCCAACCATTGCACAAGTACTCTCCACCTAGTGTGGACCTTAACCCACAGCTTGCATAGAGTGGGGGGCATGGTGGTGAGGTCAAAGGGTAGCTTCTAAAGTGCAACCATCTGTGTGCTGATCATCTCTACTGGTTATCTTAAGTGGCACCTTTTGTGTACCACTTGAGGTTAGATCAGAACTAGCCTTCCCACATTCCAGTCAGGGCACCATGAACCTCTAAGGGGTCTGGACCACAGAACCCCTGAGGGAGGTCATTGTGCGGGCACAAACACAATGGAAAGCCAAAGGTGGAGTCAGTGTTGTCAGCACTCCTACAGACCCCTTCCACAGCAGGCCTTCTGTTCGAGTCCCACCTGGGAAATTGAATACTTTCTTCCTTGGAAGGATTCTAGCTCTATTCTCCACCAAAATTTCCCTGAGGAGTATGGTCTACTTAATTGCAAAGCAGACTGGCCATACCCCAGGGCTTTTCAATTCAAAGAGCCTCCTGAGGATTCTACGATAGAGACCCGGAAGGAGGCCCATGTGGTGGGTGTGAAGGGGATGCCAGACTGCTACTGCCTGACTCATCTCCCTGCTGTGGACTCAGTGGCTGAGATCATTGCATCTGGGAAACATGAAAAAAGCTGGAAATAACAAAAGCTCCTGTAGCACCAATAAAGTTAGGTCTAGGTAAACTCAAACACAAGAATTATTCCAGATTTACTTATATTTTACTCTGTTCCATCTACTTATACTTCTACTTAGACAGATTTACAATTGGTACAATTTTTTTCTTGGCCACAACTTCAAGTAAATCACAGTTTTTTTTTTTACCTGGTCATGGTTGCTTTAAAGGATCCCCATTTCTTGCTATTGTAGTTTAATTATTGAATTCTGATAACAAAGAAGAAAATAACTCCAGCGTCTTCCCTTTGGTAAGTTAGGCGTAGCTGAATTTCCATTGACTACCTCGTCCCAGTATGAGCCTCTAAAGACCATTCTGAACAGGTCAGCTTGTAGTAATTGTTCTTGCTATAAAGTAATTGTTCTTGCTATAAAGTAATTGTTCTTTCCACTCATTAATACAGTACTTAATTGTTAAATACGTTTTAAGGAATAATCTAACAGGGTCTAATTTGATCATTTCTATAGATCAATTATTTCAAAGGCAATAACTTGCCTTATAAAATGACTGAAATTATCTTCACCTTTGATTTGGGTTTCTCAAAATTGCACTTTTTTAATAAACCAGAACAATGTACTGGGCATACTGGGTCACAAACTTCGTATCCTTGTGCCTCTCCTCTTGAAGGCAGATGAGATCCTAGAAGAAGATGGTTGCAAAATGACAAGCAGCCACCAATGAGGGACAGGGGATGATCATCCAACGCTAGACCCTTTTTCCTCTAATAGCCAGAAAGCAGTATACTTCCCTACTCTATTGCACTTAGCACCTGGGGTTCTCCCTCCTGCCATGTTTGAAGATCAAGACATGGAGGTAGGGTCACATTCTGATGATGTAAAGAAGGTGGCAATCTGCTGATTTACCTGGCCAATTTGACCGCACATGTGGTTCAGGGCTCAGAGTGAATTGCTATTTACCTGTCTGCAAGTTGGCCTTGTCATTCCTTTCTTTCCTACATTCCAATCTGATTCTGGCAAAGTCATACTTCAAAGTCAAAATTGTGATTTACTGAATTATTCAGTAGCTCCCAAATGACGTTTGTTAGTCATACTCCTTCCTGAGAGGTAGCAGTGAAACTTGACCTAAAATATATGACTTCCAAAGCTATGTACTGCTCAGGAGCTCCTACAAGCCCCTTTACCATGGCCATAGGGTACAGGAGGTCTTAAGAATTCTGACACCCAGCAAACACCTGGAGGGACAGTAAATATCTGCAGATGTGGCCAAATATCTCTCAGAAGAATATTGCTTTAGGACTCTGGAGCCTTTAAGTTTACTTTGAACAATCCTCATTCAAGATCTCAAACCTAATGACTTGTGAGATTTGAGGAAAATGATGTAATATAGTGGAGATTTGCAAAGCTACCTAAAGCAAGTTAAGCAAGTGTTTTATTACTTCAGAAAAAAAAAAAAGGAATGGCCATGTTCTCAGGAAATCTAATTTTTTCAATAACAAATCATCCCAGAAAAATGACAACTCATGCTCAAAATGTCACAAGATGAGTTGTGCAATATTCCTATATGGAATCATTTATTCAGTAATATTGGCTGTCACCTAAAGGTTATAGTCCAAAGGAAAATATCAAGTTATGCAAGATTTTATCTGTAGTACATATGTCAAGCTCAAAAGAAAACCATATTAAAGCAAAAGCAAAAAGTACTTGAGTGTCTTTCTGGACCCTTGAAAATGGCAAATTCTTCTGATATTCAGGTTAGCATTCCCAGATGATATCTCTTAGCTTGATGCCACAAGTGATACCACAACCACTCCATTCAAGTGTTGGGTTTATAGTTTCTAGTGACAGGTTAAAATGAAAAAATGTCATGTCATGTTAAAGTTTCTAGTTAAGTGAAAAACTATACTCCCCTTGACCCCTGCCCTTCACCAAAGGAACAAGAATGCTATTGGTAGATAAATAACATGGCACAGGGCATGAAAATAATTTAGTGGAGGCCAAACTCGTATAAGAAATACTGTTACATAATTATTTGCATGTAGTCCAATGATGAGGCCAAGAGGTACATTTTTATGTCTTTGGACTCATTTCTTCCAATAGCATAAAAGTAAAACATAACATGAAGTGGTGATTGATAAAAGGAAACAGTCTGTGAGATACGACATGATCACATTAGAAACCACTTCCGTAGTAAGGGTGTTTTCAACAAAATGGTTTCTCTATGGCACAGCAGGCCAGAAGAGAGGGTGAGATGGTGAACTAACCTACTGGATAGAATTTCTTTAAAAACTTCAGGCAAGGGCAGCCCGGGTGGCTCAGCGGTTTAGCGCCGACTTCAGCCCAGGGCATGATCTTAGAGACCAGGGATCGAGTCCCACATCATGCTCCCTGCATGGAGCCTGCTTCTCCCTCTGCCTGGGTCTCTGCCTCTCTCTGTGTGTGTTTCTCATGAATAAATAAATAAAATCTAAAAACAAAACAAAGCAAAATTCAGGCAAATTGCTTGCATCTCTATAAAGAAAAGTGAGAAAAATAATTTCATTTACAGTCATTAAAAAAAAAACAATTTAGGAATAAGCTTAACCAAGGAAGCAGAAATCTCATATCCTGAAAAACATGAAACATTGATGGATTAAGTTAAACAAAAACAAATGGAAGAACATTCTGAGTTCATGAATTGGAAAATTTAATATAATAAAGATGCTAATACTATTCAAAGTGATCTACAGATCCAATGCAATCCCTATCAAACTCCTAATAATGTTTTTTGCAGAACTAGAAAAATTTATCCTAAAATTTGTATGAAATCTCAAAGGACTCTAAATAGATCAAATAATCTTGAAAAAGAACAACGTTGGAGGTCCTATCCTTCCTAATTTCAAAATTTATTACAAAGCTACAGTAATCAAAACAGTGTAGTATTAGAATAAACACACATGTAACAACCAATGGAGTAGCTTGGAGAACCCAGAATAAATCCTCACATATATGGTCAAATGATTTTCAACATGCATGTTAAGACTATTTGATGCTGAAAAGACAATCTTTTCAACACATGTTGGGACAATGATATCCGTATGTGATAGAAAAAAGTTGGTCTCTCACTTTATAACATACACAAAAATTAACTCAAATTGGATTAAAGATCTAAACGTAAGATCTATAACTATAAAACCCTTAGGAAGAAAAGCAACATAAGGAAAGCCACGTGCCATTGGATTTAAGAGTGAATTCTTGGATATAATATCAAAAGCAGGGGATCCCTGGGTGGCTCAGCAGTTTAGCGCTGCCTTCAGCTCAGGGCATGATCCTGGAGACCCGGCATCGAGTCCCACATCGGGCTCCCTGCATGGAGCCTGCTTCTCCCTCTGCCTGTGTCTCTGCCTCTCTCTCTCTCTGTGTCTATCATGAATAAATAAATAAAATCTTTAAAAAAATATCAAAAGCATGAGCAACAAAAGGAAAAGTAGATAAATGGAACTTCATCAAAAATAAAAACTTCTGTGTATCAAATAATGCTATGAACATAGAGAAAAGGCAACCAACAGAATGGTAGAAAAGATTTACAAATCACATATCTAATAAGGGGTTAATACCCAGACTGTATAAAGAATGGATATAACTCAACAACAACAAACAAACAACCAGATTGATAAATGGGGAAAGGACCTGCATTTTCCAAATGCATACAAATGGCCAATAAGCTCATGAAAAGATGTTTAACCATCACTTATCTTTAGGGAAACACGAATCACTACAATCAGATACCACTTTACACCCATTATGATGATCATTATTTAAGACAACAACAAACAGAAAATACCAAGCATGGTTGAGGATATGGAAAAACTGGAACTCTTGTGCACTATTGGTAGGAATGTAAAATGTTATATTTGCTATGGCAAACAGTATGGTGGTTCCTCAAAAAATTAAAAACAAATTATCATATGACCCAACACTTCCACTTTTGGTTATATACTCAAAAGAACTGAAAGCAGGCTCTCAAAGAGATATTTGTATAACCATGTTCATAACAGCATTATTCACAGTAGCCAAAATTTGAAAGTAACCCGATTCTACAACAATAGATCAGATAAACAAATATATGGTACAATGGAATATTATTTGGTCATGAAAGAGAAGAAAAATTTTAAAAAGATTTTATTTATTTATTCATGAGAGACATAGAGAGAGAAAGGCAGAGACACAGGCAGGGGGAGAAGCAGGCTCACTAGGGGAACCTGATGTGGAACTTGATTCCAGGACTTTAAGATAATGACCTGAGCCAAAGGCAGATGCTCAATCACTGAGCCACACAAGTGCCCCAAGGGAAGCAAATTTTAACATATGCTACAACATGGATGAAACTTAAGGACATTATGCTAAGTGTAAGAAGCCAGTGACAAAAGGACAAGTACTATCTGATTCCACTTATATAAGCTACATAAAGTAGCCAAATTTCTAGAGGAGAAAAGATAATGATGGTTGCCCAGGGGGTGGAGGGCAAGGAGAGAATGAGGAATTATTCCTTAATGGGGAGTGTTTCTGTTTAGGACTATGTAAAAGCTCATGTTTATTTTACCACAATACAAAAAAATTGCAGGTAACCTTATAAGTACAGTTTAGGACATAATCATTTAAAGACCAGGAGTTGTATACTCTCTCTGATGAAGTAACACAAAAAGTTCTCTTTAAGTAGGACATGTATCACATTTACATTAGATGCAGAGGTTTTATATAATCTAAACATTCTGATTTTTAAATTGCAACCTAGAGCAATAAAAACAGAAAGTTAAATATTATAGACTTATTGTTTGATTCTCATACTTATGTTATGGAAGCATTAGAAGCATGTATGCAAAATATCCAGAATTAAACATATTTTGAAAATAATCAGTAGCTAAAAGAAAATGCAGCAACAGGAAGAAGTAGATTGATTTCCAGAGAGAATTCTCAGAAACGTTTCGAAGCTTCAGATTGTATTGAACTCTTTCTGGGAATGTTGCCTTCAAAAGTTTAACCAGGGCCACTGAGGATATGTATTCAGGGACAGGAAAAAAAGAAAATTGATCCATAAGACTTTTTTTTTAACGTAATATAGAATTCCTTCATAGCAATATTCACAATTTGTCATTACTATTTTTATATGTGCTGTTTACCTCTTATTCTCTGTCATACCAGAATATAAGCTCCATGAAGGTAAAGATCTTATCTACCTAAATCACCATTCACCACTATGTATATAATAAAATATGGCATATAGTAAATATTTGTATATACTTGCTTAAAAAATGAATGATTGACTTTTATCTCTAGTAGTACATAACAAAGTACCTTATATATAGTACATAATAAAAGTTGTTGATCTGATTATCTATGCAAAAAAACCTGATGTCACTTGAGTTAGAAGTTTATGATGGCACAATAAAAACTCACTGGGACCTCAAGGAATAGGTATTGTATTTTACTTAGGATACCGCTGATTATGAGATGAATAATTAGGAAAGTTTATTTATTTTTTTAAATGATTGTATTTATTTATTCATGAGAGACACGGAGGGAGAGAGAGACAGAGACAGAGACACAGGCAGAGGGAGAAGCGGTCTCCATGCAGAAAGCCCAACGTGGGACTCTATCCCGGGTCTCCAGGATCACACCCTGGGCCACAGGCAGGCGCTAAACCACTGAGCCACCCAGGGATCCTATTAGGAAAGTTTAAGACAGAAAACATTTTGCTGATTAAGCTGTGACCCACCAATGCATATCTTGATTAAGAGATTTTAAGACTGTGAAAAATGTGCTTCTCAGAATTTAAAAAAATATATAACAGAGTTTTCCCTAAAATCTATTTTATTGTCTTTTTTATGGTAATCTTGAACTGAAAAGAGTCCTAATAGTCATTACTCTATATGTTTGTATAGTACTAAGGCAAATGTTTATAGAACGATGTTATGGTGAAGCAACATTTGAGCTGAAGAAGACCATCAGATTCCAAGCACACATTCTTATGAGAAGGAAGAAGGAAGCAGCAGCAGGAGAATACGAAGGGAGAACAGTAGTAATGTTGATTAGATTTGACCTTCTAAACATCACCTTGTATGCAAAGACATATGGGTCCCTAAGAGGACACAGACACAGCTAAGGGGCCGCTGCAGACTTCCTAGTGAGCAATACCAGTAACTTGGACTAGGATGGTGGAGGTGGGATGGGAAGAAGTACACAGTCAGGAGCTGTTATAGAGGCAACATGGACAGAATTTGGCGATGCATTAAATTATTTTCCAACCAGGGTAAGCCTGAGTGGTTCAGCAGTTTAGCGCCGCCTTCAGCCCAGGGTGTGATCCTGGAGACCAGGGATTGAGTCCCACGTCAGGCTCCCTGCATGGAGCCTGCTTTTCCCTCTGCCTGTGTCTCTGCCTCTCTCTCTCTCTCTCTCTCTCTCTCTCTGTGTGTGTGTCTCATGAATAAGTAAATAAAATTAAAAAAATTATTTTCCAACCATCTTTTAATTATTTGGCAAAGACTTGTAGTGATGTACACCCCTGATTCTACATTTAAATAATAGCACAAATTAGGAAACATTCCATTGTTTTTTAAAACATACATTTGACTTAAAGTTTATTTTAGTTAGCAGAAATAATAAGGTTCCCATATTTCTGAGGATATTTTACACTTTAACTAATTCATTTTTTAAATAACAGACTTCTTAGCGCCAGGGGTTCCAGCGTCAGATTGGCATAGAATGATAAAGGTATCCTGTTTCCAGAAGGGCCTGGTGTTAGGGGGCATGGAGGAGTTAGGGGAGCACACTTGCACTCCTAAACCTGTCACTCATGTCGGACATGCTGTGGAGATCAGGGCCAAGTCTGGAGAAACTTCTGAATGGATCCATGTGACAAATTCTCACTGTATTGTAAATTATCAGTCCACCTTTCTGATACTCTCCAAAGAACTAACATAAAAAAATAACATAAAACTTCACAATAGAGGTTTTAATTAAAACTAGAGGTTCTTTGAACTATTATAAAAGGCAGAGTTAACAGAGGCAGGTGCCTTGAAGGTTTTACCTCCATCACCAGCTGTCCATGCCTTTGTTCCTTTCTCTTGCATCACACACTCTCCTATTGTGTATTGACCTAGATTATAAATGGATATAAAGATAAAGATAAGAATAAAGTGAATAAAATTACGTGTGGGTGTGTGTGTGTAATTTAAGAGCAAGATATTCAAGAAGAAAAATAATTACTAGCATAGTTCCTATTGCTATAAAATGATGCAGCAAATTAAAAACAAGGGCAACTTTATACTTTATGATATTCATGTGCATGCATAACACATACATGGGAAGTAGGAAATGCTAGAGGCCATGCATTCCACTCCATTGCTGTTGCCAATAACTTCAGTGACATCTGATGGAGTGTGGTGAACTTTCAAAGAGACACTGACCCCAGATCTGTAACTGGGGGGTTCTAGTGGTGGGACAGAGGGAAAGCTTGTATTGGATCCTCCAACCCTTGCCAGAAGCTCATTCCACAGGAGACTCTTCTAGAGATCTATATCACTGGGATAGTCTACAATTGGATTTTTTACTTTCTTTTTCCCCAATTATACTCTAAGATTTAGGAATGCGGTTTCCACCTCATTTCACTTTCTTTTCTCTTGCTGAGCTTGTATTCTTTATTTAAAAAGAAAGGCTTTAAAAATATTTGAAGTAGACTGTACTTGGGCTATAGAAAGGTATTTTTATTATTTTTAATTAGTTTACTTATTTTTTATTTTTATTTTAATTTTTTAAAATAAATTCTGCCTTTATTTTATTCAGTTATTTTTAGATTTTATTTATTTATTAGACACAGAGAGACAGAGAGAGAGGCAGAGACACAGGCAGAGGGAGAAGCAGGCTCCATACAGGGAGCCTGACTTGGGACTTGATCCCGGGTCTGCAGGATAGTGCCCTGGGCTGAAGGCGGCGCTAAACCGCTGAGCCACCCGGGCTGCTCCAGAAAGGTATTTTTAAAAGGGAAGTCACGACGTTTCATTGCATCTGAATCTTTGGGGTAAATCCCCAACAGTGCAATTGCTGGGTCATAGGGCAGGTCTATTTTTAACTCTTTGAGGAACCTCCACACAGTTTTCCAGAGTGGCTGCACCAGTTCACATTCCCACCAACAGTGTAAGAGGGTTCCCTTTCCTCCTCATCCTTTGCTTCAACGTGGATGGAACTGGAGGGTATTATGCTGAGTGAAATAAGTCAATCGGAGAAGGACAAACAGTGTATGTTCTCATTCATTTGGGGAATATAAATAATAGTGAAAGGGAATATAAAGGAAGGGAAAAGAAATGTTGGGAAATATCAGGAAGGGAGACAGAACATAAAGACTCCTAACCCTGGGAAACGAACTAGAGGTGGTGGAAGGGGAGGAGGGCGGGTGTTGGAGGGGAATGGGTGACGGGCACTGAGGTGGACACTTGACGGGATGAGCCCTGGGTGTTTTTCTGTATGTTGGTAAATTGAAAACCAATAAAAATTAATTAAAAAAAATAAATAAGGGAAGTCACCTCTCTGTTCTATAAACATGTTACAGATTAAATCGTATCCTCAAAAAAGATATGTTTACAGATGTAATTAGTTAAGATGGGGTGATACCAGACTAGGGGGGCAGGTGTCCTTATAAGAAGAGAAGAGGCGGGATCCCTGGGTGGCGCAGCGGTTTAGCACCTGCCTTTGGCCCAGGGCGCGATCCTGGAGACCCGGGATCGCATCCCACGTCGGTCTCCCGGTGCATGGAGCCTGCTTCTCCCTCTGCCTATGTCTCTGCCTCTCTCTCTCTCTCTCTCTCTCTCTCTGTGACTATCATAAATAAATAAATAAAAATTTAAAAAAAAAAGAGAGAAGAGGTGGTGACCCACGGATACACAGAGGAAGGATGCCACCTGAGGCAGACACTAGCCACGGAATGCCAGGGGCTGCAGGCGAACTGTCAGCAACTGGAAGAGACAATGACAGATTCCCTGTTCTAAGTTTCAGAAAGAGCATGGTCCTGCCAACACCTCAATGCCAGACTTCTGGACTCCAGACCTGTGAAGCAATACGTTTCTGTTGTTTTGAGCAGCCCAGTTTGTGGTACTTATTAAGACAGCCCTAGGAAACTCACAAACCATCCATCCGTCTATCCATCTATCTCTCCACCCATCCATCCATTCATCGACCTATTCATCCAATTGTCTTTTTTTTTTTTTTTTTTTTAGTGCTCTCTGTGTACCAGGCATCATACACAGTAATTCTGAGGCAGCAAAGGTGAGAAAGAAACCGTCTCTGCTTCTAAGACCTTTTCATCTCAGGAGACAAGGTACCCGAGGATGCAGAGAAGAGGGACTTACCCTTCCTGGCATGTGCAGATGGTGGTGGGTGTTGGTTATGGAAGCCTTAGCAGAGAAAAAAATGTAAAGAGGGAGTAGATGACTCTGGGGAAAAAAATACATAGAGACATAAGAATATCTAGTACATTGTGGAAAGGGAATTTACAGATCTCTCTATCTAACCTGTTAACTCTAAATACTGAAGCTGACGCCCTTACAGGTTGTGACTACCCTAGCATCACACAACCACAGGCCAAGCGATGGTGAGTAGGGCTGTGAAGAGAACCTGCCACGGACCACACAATAGAGCAAGTGCTTTGGCCGCACTCATTCCCATCATCCTCACCTAAGCCCCCCTTTACAAATAAGGAATCTTAGCGTGCAGAGAGGTGATGGGATTTGCCCAAGTAAAATGATGTCTATTAAATGGCAGAGCTCAGATCAGAGCTGGCTTCAAAGCCTCAGGCCCTGCCTGTGCAACCTTGTTTTAGGAATTTCAGATCTCATTTTCTTTCCCCTTTCCCACATTGCCTTACAACAATTTATACAATGTCAAATTAAATCCAGACAGTTCCCTGTAATGTAAATTAAAACTCCTAGAAAGATATTAGAATTAATTGTGCCTTTAAGCCTCACATTCTTTTAGCCTCAACAAAATGTACTATTCATAAATCATGTGAATGATACAGAATATTCATGCATTTGTGTAAATATTGAAATTAAATTACCATCTCTATTGTGATTGCAATCATCGCAGATATGGCTAAGATTTATTTCTCTTTCACATTTTGGAGGAAGAAAAATCTAATGAAAATTATTGTTACATATCGATGTGCAGTGGTTGTGATACCAACATGATTTACTCCCACGAATATTTCCTAACAAATTTGGTTCAAATGCATATTGATGATCTTAGAGTTTGTACATAAAAATACAATTTATATAGATTGAGAGGAACTTTGAATTATTCAACAAATATTGTCATCCTAGGAGAAGGGGGGATATCTTTGAAACTTGAAGAAGCAAGCTGAGGATTCCTTTACATAGGAATAGTGAACTTAAGGTCACACTGTCCCAGGAGGTGAAGGGAGTGAAGACTACAATTACACTGGTGTCATGGTCTCCCAGGACTTATGATGCTGTGGGCCACCAGTAGCTTTGCGCAGCAGGAACAGGGCTGAGATGCTAATGAAACGCTTGGGGGGAAACAAATGGGAAGGAGCTGTGGAGAAACTTGGTGCTTAAATGTCTTGCTAAACCCTAGTAAATCTACCTTGTGCATCTTCTGTTGGTGGCTTAGTACTTGAGACCCTCTCAAGTCTGGTAACTGAGTCCATCTTTACATCTACCAGGCATGGGGCACTTCAAAGATATCTGCTCCACTGGACTCTAGAGCCAAGGGTAGAAAACCTCAAAAAAAGAAAATGGTTTTTTCCTGGCCTTGAGACCTACCTTTCTAGACTTCCTTTCCAGAAGACTAACCTCTTTCATGTATCTCTGATCTAGGAAATGACTGTACCTTCTAGGGTGGATTAGGACTTCCCTACGGAGTGAGGGAGTATTCCTAAGCAGGGGCATTTTTTATATTCTATAGGGACATGATGCAAAAATCCCACAGTTAACATAAAAGAGTCACATATCCACGTATGCCTGTGGTGGGGAGAGCTTCCCCTGCAAGGAGGGTCCAATTTCCTCACAACTTTCATTTGCTCAACAGGGTCGGAACTGGAGGAAGTCAACATGGCTCTCCTTAGGCATCATTTAACAGTTTCAGGTCAGGGCACCCCTGGTGGTGCAGTGGTTTAGTGTTGCCTGAGGCCCGCCCGGCATGTGATCCTGGAGACGCAGGATCGAGTCCCGTGTTGGGCTCCCTGCATGGAGCCTGCTTCTCCCTCTGCCTGTGTCTCTGCCTCTCCCTCTTTCTCTCTCTGTGTCTCTGTGAATAAATAAATAAACTCTTAAAAAAAAGTTTCAGGTCAAAGAATTTGTCCCTATATTTGTATTTCATCACTGATCTCTCATGGAAAATGTCAATAGTTGGTATGTTATTTGGCTACAAAATATATAACTGATTTTCATTCCTGGCTTATGGAAATCAGCCTCTTTAACTTATGGCTGTACCATATAAGAAGCCAATTCTCTGATTTGGGCTAAAAATGATTTTCCTATTCTATCATTGCTCTTGTGACTTTGTTTATGGTATCTTTTCTCAACAAAGGCTTTATATATTCTGCAGTCTTTTTAAATTTTATTTATTTATTTTAAAGATTTTATTTATTTATTCCTGAGAGACACAGAGAGAGAGAGAGGCAGAGACACAGGCAGAGGGAGAAGCAAGCTCCACGCAGGGAGCCTGACGTGGGACTGATCCTGGATCTCCAGGATCATGCCCTGGGCTAGAGGCGGCGCTAAACCGCTGAGCCACCCCGGCTACCCTCCAGTCTTTTTTAAAAATAGCTTCCAGGTTTCCAGTCTTGGATAATAAGTTCTTCCTCATTGCTGGATTGTATAGGTAAAATTTCATAGATTTTCTTGTAATATTTTAATTATTTTATTAATTAGAGTTATGTCTTTTATCCACCCCACATGAATTTTTGTCTATGCCTTAGTTGGAGGCCACTTTTATTTTCCAGTCATTTATGCCAGCACTGTTTATTGAATAACCCATTTCTCACACTGAATTAGAGTTTTTTCATATAGTAATTCTCATTCACTGATGCAATTTTTCCTCCTTGTTCTATCCCACTGACCTCTTTTCCATTTTTACACTAACGTCGTCTTTCTTGTTCTGGTGGCAGTGGCTTTACTGTATGAATACCTGGTCTGGTGTGGCCAGCAGGTGCTCGCACAGTTCTGCCTCAGAAAGAACTTGCCATTCACCTGTGAGGAGCTGAGTGAGCTGACAATGCACTTGCTGGAGTCAGGCGGCTAATGACTGTTGCAGCAGAAGTCCTGGGACCTGGCCATTTCTGCCCAGAGAGGGCCCCTACTAATGGCAATATTTTTGCTTTAGACCTCTCCACTGGGTTGGCCAAGACTCTCACATCTGCATGGCAGTGGTGGCTCCTTCTGGCTCTTTCCTTTCACAGGTATCAGATCTGATCTGAGGCCTCGGGCTTCCCCCACCCAACCCTGCTTCCTCCCCTTTACAGGCAGTTCTCTTCCTCTTCAAATTAACCTCTTCACTCCTAACTGTCTCAGCATCTGCTTTCCAAAGACTCACACTGACACCTAAGGCTGATTCTCCTTATCCCCAGCTACACCGCATCTCCTTCTCTTGGCTAGTTTCATCTTTTATTCTTCTATGTTAGCATTATTAGTATATTACAGGATTGTTTCCTTCATAAAAATCATAGGTTGGCATTATAGATTTAATTGCATTACATTTATATATTCATTCGAGGGAAATGGACACAATTTGTAATGAGGGCCCTTGAACAATGCAGGTTTGTGCTGGTGGATCCACTGATATATAGTATTTTTTGATAAATACAGTACTGTAAATGTATTTTCTCCATCTTATGATTTTTCTTTTTTTAAAAAAAATATTTCATTTATTTTTTTCATGAGAGACACACAGAGAGGCAGAGACACAGGCAGAGGGAGAAGCAGGCTCCGTATGAGGAGTGCGATGTAGGACTCGATCCCAGGACCCTGGGATCCCACCACTGAGCCACCCAGGCATCCCTTCTTATGATTTTTCTTAACATTTTCTCTTCTTTAGCTTACTGTATGGTAAGCATACAGTATATAGTACCAATAAAATACAAAACATACGTTAATTGACTGTTTATGTCATTGGCAGGCTTCTGATCAATGGTAGGCTATTGGTAGTTAAGTTTTAAGAGAGCCAAAAGTTATAAATGAATTTTGGACTGTGCAGGGTCAGCGTCCCTAAGCCCCTCTCACTGCTCAAGTTGAAAGGTCAATTGTATATATTTTACTATGTATTTGCTTAGTTTTTCTATCTTTCATGATCACACTATAAACTCCATGTAAGCTACACTGTAAGCTCCATTGTTTATTTTCTTCACCACTCTGTACACAGAGTGCATATCACAGTGCCTGGTACACAGCAGATACTCCATAGATATTTGCTGAATAAATGAAATAACCAACATTCAAGGTTTATCACTTCATAATATGAATAAAGACATTTGAAGGTAGATATGGTATGGTGAGTGGGGTAGTTGTTACTCATCATTTTCTTTGGTAATCAAGTAATATACTACACTTGTTTTATTTTCCATAGCCAATAATTCAATACAAATGGATTTTTTATTTTAAAAAGTCTATTTTAGATATATTATTCAGACATGGAATGTGTTGACCTATTGAAACTATTTATAAATAGCAGATTCCTAGCCTGTTCCACAGGGTGTGCAAATATAGTTGTAACTATATTTTGATATTAGAGAGGTTTATGTGGCATTAAAAGCTACTTGTAAAAGTATTAGAATAAGGATAAAAGCATTAACAAATTCAATTTGGAAGCCAGGAAATATCACTCTGCTTTCTCCCACTATGTCCCCAACTTAGAACAAGAGGAAAGGAAGTGGAACATAGGGAAAGAGCAAGGTTAGACTACATTTCCCTCACTTAGTAGCCAAGTGACCTTGCAAAATTTACCTCTGTGTTTCCAAGCCTCCCTTCTGTAGTATCTGCAGTAACAACGATGTTGGCTTTCACTCTTGTTCTTCATCAGGCAAGCATGCATCCAATTCACCCACACAGGTCTTTTGTTTTGATCCAAAGATACAGGTGCCCAGGTCCCAACTTGGGAGGAGTGCCCAGGAGATTCTGATGTGGACTCTTTCCAGTCAGGAAGGTCTAAGTTATGCTGGAGCAGCAAGAGGATTCCAAATTACTTATGACTTAACACATAAAAGTTTATTTCTTACTCATGTTCCATGTTCCATGTGAGTTGTAATGCAGAGAGAGAGACTCTGCTTCACAATTATTCAGTGCTCAAAATCACACGGACTCTGCTGTCTGGAACATTCTCATTACCACAGCAGGGTCTATTACTTTGCTGTGTAACATGGTAACCACCTCACATAGAAGGCTATTTAAATTAGAATTAAAACTAAATAAAATTTAAGTCAGTCAAAGTAGTCGCATTTCAAGTATCTGAAGCCACATGTGGCTTGTGGTAATTTGATGGGACAGCTCAGCTGTGAAAGATTTTCACTGCAGAAAGATCTGACAAGGCTGGTCCAGTATACAGCGGATCTCTTTTCCCTTGTGCGTCATAATTCTAGTCTTCTACTCCTCCTGCACATAGAAATGCTCTGATGATGGTGCTGGCGATTGTTCACCAGCTTTCCATGATGAAGGGCATTTGCAAGCCAGATATTCCTAAGGCAGAGACTGTAGGTATAGTGCTAGAGGAAGAAGATGTGGGTAGCAAAGTTAATGATTAGGGATAGGTAGAAAAGAATAGATATACACGAAAAAGGGTCATGTGAAAAGGGGTCAAAAGGTGATCCATATGTTTGTAAAAGTAAGCCTATAAAGATTATATATTATGATTAAATAAATTGAGAAGGCAGAGAGGACTGACTTTACATGCTTTTACAAATAGAAATCTTATGCAGAGTAACTGGACTAACTAGCCTGCATCTCTACTGAAAATAGAATAAAAGGTGATGGGATTAAATTTGCGGATGAGGGGGATGCCTGGGTGGCTCAGTGGTTAAGCATCCAACTCTTGATTCCGGCTCTGGGCAAGATTTCAGGGTTGGGCTGTACATTAGGCGTGGAGCTTGCTTGGGATCATCTCTCTCCTTCCACTCCCCCACTCCTCTAAAAAGAAATCTATGGATGAAGAACTTCATGTATATTTATGTACTTTATGTATAGTAATATTTATTTATTTACATATAACTTATTTGTGCATTCAGAATGAAAAATAGCTAACTGAAAATACTCATCTATGGTATTGTAAAATGGAAGCTGTATTATATTTTAAAAAATAATTTTAAAAATATTTTTATTTTATTTTATTCATGAGAGACACACATAAACACACAGAGGCAGAGACACAGGCAGAGGGAGAAGCAGGCTCCATGCAGGGAGCCTGATGTGGGACTCAATCCCGGGTCTCCAGGATCAGGCTCTGGACTGAAGGCAGCGCTAAACCACTGAGCCACTCGGCTACCCTGTATTATATTTTTATATGTAAAATTTTACTGCATGATCTCCCAATGCCTCTTCTAAACTTGTGATTCGATGTGGGGATCCCTTGCATATCCACTGACCTATAAGTCTGTGATTTCTTCAGACAGTGATTCTCAAAGTGTGGCCCACAGACTCCAGGAGGTCTCTAAGGACTTTCAGTCAAAGTATTTTCCTAATAATACTAAAATGTTTTTACCCTTTTAATAGTGTGGACATGTGCACTGAAGGTGCAAAAACAACAGTGGTACAGACGGCTGGCCCTTTAGAACAAGTCCAGGCAGTAGGACAAAACTGTCCTAGCAGCCATGTTCTTCAACACAATGCACTTGGAAGGAAGGAAGGAAGGAAGGAAGGAAGGAAGGAAGGAAGGAAGGAAGGAAGTATCTGCAGTAACTTCAACACAATGCACTTGGAAGGAAGGAAGGAAGAAAGGAGCCTTTGATAGAGCAGTAAAAATTACTAATTTTATTTGCTCTGGGCCTTTAATGTTTTTTAGTATTTTGATGGTGAAATTGGAGGTATGTAAAAAGCACTTTTGCTGCCTACCAGTATACGATAGTTGCCCTGAGGAAAAGCTCCTGTGTGGCCATATGAATTGCAAAGAAAACTAACTGGTTTATGTTTTGGTATATGACTGATCAAGAGATGAACCACACTCACTCAGACCTGGGTTTTGGCAGACTTTTTCTCAAAACCAAATGAAAAGAGCTGGCCACACCAAGGAAAGCTACTTTAATGGAAATTATTTTTGCCAATGATGAAATTCAAGATTTCCAGTTAAAATTAGAGTAATAGAAAACTTGTCTTTGCCACTGTAAGCTTTTCAGCTCTGTAACTCAAAGATTTTGAGTATTTTAATATTAGTGGTTATACTAACAAATGGGAATTTTTGGCATTGTATAATAAATATGTCAACACTTAAAAGACTTGCATAACCCAGGAACCAATATTTTCCAGATGACCAATGCATAATTTTACAATCATAAATTAAGTCATAAGGACAAGCTACAAGCCAATGCAGTATGATGTAAAATAATATAAGAAGTATGATGATATGACTTCAGATTCCACATATAACATTTGTGGAGTTTTGGTGTCATATTAAGAATGTCCAAAATTTTATAGAAAGACCGCTAATATACTCTTCCCTTTCTAACTATATATCTGTATGAGACCTGATCTCTTTGTATTCTTTAACAAAGTAATATGTTGCCACAGATAGAATGCAAAAGCAGAGATGAAAATTCACCTATTTTTACATTAATCTAGACATTAAGGAAAGTTTTAAAAGTGAAAAACAATGCCACTGTCCTTACTAAACATTTTAGTTTTGGAAAAGAGAGCTATTATTAATTTAAAATATGCTATTTATGTGAACATACCATAGATTTATTATTTTTAAAACAACTAAATGTTTTTTAAACATTTATCCTTTAAATTTCTAATAACATAAATAATAGTAGATATAACTGACACAAAATACCTCTTGTTGGGCTCTCAATTATTTTTAAGAGTATGAAGAGGTCATAAAAGCAAAATATTTGAGGATTACTGGCTCAGGACCTACTCTGAACATGATAAAACATAACACCATGGACAGCTCCAACAGCACTAAAAATACTTAAGGTCTACTCTAGTATATAGAATTATAGAATGCCATGTATTCACTCTATAGATCTTTAATCATTGAGGAGCCATGAATTTTTTTTCAGAGAGTTTTAGAAAATATTTAGATTGAACCTAGGGAATATTTATTGTTCTTGATCTGTTCCTTAAAAGTACATTACATTTTTAAATTTTAAAATATTTCATTAAAATTATCTAAAATAAACGGCCAAAATGACACTGTTATCTGATAATATGTTTTATTCCTCATACATATGAATAAAGAATAAGAACATCGTGTTTGAAAGGCTAAGTCATTTGGAAGAACAGTTTCTCCCACGAAAAATAGAATTATATGAGCAGATTCATTAGTTGCTCTTTAGTTGCTACAAAAGTGTTTCCAGGGTAAATTTTCTTGTTGTATGCATTCTTCTATCCTACCACTTATAATAGTTGCTTATTTTTAAAAAATAAAGTCCCTGTCACTTTGTATGTGACATGAAACAACATGCACAGTGACTTGACAGGACAGTTGTTAAATATAAAGTAAGGCACGATAATCAAAGCATCTAAAAATAACTACATAAGTGAGCTTTCTCCCAAACTCTGCAGGCTGCTAAGAGTTTGAGTTATTTCCAGGTGAGAAATGGTTTGAAAGCAAACTGTTTTTTTAAAAAGCAAAAATATTCTACTTTAATAAATTTATTATGTAATATTTAAGAATTTCCCAATACTATTAAATAAGCTGTATATGGGAAATTTCCGTATACATAAATGTCATTAGATAATTATATTCCAAATTTACACCTATTTCTCTTCTTTGAATTACTAATTAAAGTGATCTTTTGTACCCCAAACCAGAGAGATAAAAAATGAAATATGGATATTAATTTTATTATAAACACTTTTATATGTTGGCAACTTTGTTAGCAAGGGGACTGTAATAGGCATCAAATTATATTTATAGCTGAGCAAGTGAGAATGATATTAACATGAAATATGTTGGCTTTTATGACAATCTAACATCGAAGCTTCAAAGAGACACACACAGCTTAGGGAGAAGAATGATCAAATATACTGATGTCATTTCCTTTGGGATTTACTCTATGTCATTTTTGTGGGTTTCTCTTTAGTTCACTGGAAAGACAGGAATATAATATGGAATAAAGGTTTTCAATAATTAGGTTTTGTATTAGAAACATTTTTATTTTCAATTGACATATAGTTAACATGCAATATTATATTCATTCCAGGTATACAGTATTGCAATTTGAGAATGATGTACAAAATCTTCACCATGAGTGTAGTTATCCCCTGTTGCTGTACAGAGTTATTATAATATTATTGACTATTTCCTACACTGCACTTCTCATCCCCTGACATATCTATTTTACTATTGGAAGTTTGTACCTCTTCATCCCTTTCACCTATTTGTATCTATTTAACCATATTTCATACAAAGAATCAAATCTCAACTTGAATGCTTATTAAACAACATTCATAATCACTCCCTAAAGCAGAGAAGTCCATCAACTCCTTCATTTAGTAGAGTAAAAACTACAGTTCGTGGAACCCTCTGTGAGTATTTCGCATTTATGGTCTGTGTTGATCACCGTGCTAGGTATTGCTGGGCAATACTTGCTACGTGTTGAATGCATGATCCTAATCTGCATGAAACCCAGATCAAGTTGAGCAGTAGATGAAGAACATAGAATTACAGAATACAGATAACTTACAAAGTCACTTGGTTCTGCATAGAATTCAGACAAGGAAGAGATCAATTTGGACTATTGGAAACTGTTGAATAAGCTTTATAGATGAAGGAAGTCTGACTTTTACAAGCATTTATTCAATGTGGCAGTTCATGGCAATGTAGAGGTACATAGGGTATCAGCTGTGGCCACTAAAAATTTAGAGTCTGGCAGGAAAGAAAGTCACACAGCAATGCCTTCAATATAATGTTGTGCCTCTAAAAGGAGAATGCAAAGAGGCACTTTGGGGGATTAGCCATGGACAGTTGGCCATGATGCCTGGAGTGAGCTCTGAAGAATGAGGAAAAGTTCACCTGTTAAAGAAAATGGGCAGAGGCTCCAAGCAAAGGGAGCAGCAAGAATAAGGTCACAGAGGTGTGAGATGGCAATTAGTCTGTAGAGAACATAAACTATTTACTATGGAATAAATGTAGGCAAAGGGTGGGGCCAGGTATAAATCTTGTTGGGCAGACAGGTGATCATGGGCAGCAGATCAGTGAGGACCTGGGGTCATGCTGGACATATATCTGGGTCAGGGCTGGGGGATCAAGCCTTTGGAGGATGACAAGGGACTCTTGGTGTGCTAACCTCTCCTTCACCCAGTCATATGCCACACTCACATCTACAGAAGATTCTATTTATCTCAGGCTCTGGGTTGACAGACACCTAGATTGAAGGTCTTGCTGCTATAGATAGGGCGGACCACACAGAGGATGACACAGGAGCAGCTTCTCCAAGTGGGATAAGTGCAAATGCAGAGAGTGCAAAGACCACAGCCTGAGTCTATGCCTCCTCAGGGATAAGGACACAGCTGAACCCATGTTATAGACCCTTGTCACCTGTACTTGAGAATGAGCAGCTTGAACTAAGGCTGTGACACAAGAAAATCGTCTCATTTCAATAATGTCAAGGCTCAAGAATTCTGGTTTGATTGTTTAAACTTGGGGTTAGGGTTGCTTAGACTTTGATTCTGTGTTCTTGGGATATATGTAAATTCAAATCTGATGGTTCTGATGTACCTTCCTTTGGTTCAGTCTCTGGATGCTGCAGAGCAGAGCCAAAAGGTGTGTTGTGAAATGTTGATTCTCCTAGTCTACCGTCTGTGGCCTGCATTATTGCAAAGACATCCTAACTGTCCTCTCTTTTGCAATCCTTGACCCTTTGTAGTCTGTGACAGTTAGTTTTGTGTCACCTTTCCTGGTCCAAGGGATCCCCAGATAGCACCTTGGGTGTGTCTGTACAGGTGTTTCTGGCATTTGATTCGGTGGACTGCATGAGGAGGTCTGCACTCACCAATATAGTGGCATCACCTAACCCACTGGGGACCCGAATGGAACAAAAGGTGAAGGAAGGGTGAATTCCCTCTCTTTTCTTGAACTGAAACATCCATCTTCTCCTACCCTTGGACATCAGAGCTCCTGGTTCTCAGGCCTTTGACCTCAGACCTCAGTTACAGCATCAACTCCCCTGGTTCTTAGACCTTGGGACTTAGAGAATGACACCACCAGCTTTCCTGGTTCTCCAGCTTGCAGATGGCAGATTGTGGGACTTCTAGGCTCCATAATTGTGTGAGCCAATTCCCATAATAACCTTCCTCTTATATCTCTCTAAATATCTAATTGGTTCTGTTTTTCTGGAGAACCCTAATACATAGCCTTTAGAAGAGAAAGTCATCCTTTAAAATGTATATATTGGGCAGCCCCGGTGGCGCAGCGGTTCAGCGCCCCTGCAGCCCGGGGCGTGATCCTGGAGACCTGGGATCGAGTCCCACATCAGGCTCTCTGCATGGAGCCTGCTTCTCCCTCCGCCCCACCCCCCCTGTGTGTGTCTCAATAAATAAATAAAAAATCTTTAAAAAAAATAAAATGTATATGTTTTCTCTCTCCTCTGCTGTCAAACCTGCCTTGGCTTCTCAATCTCACTTACACAAAGTTCCCAGAGTGGCCAATAGAGCTCTCCATCATCTGACCTCTGTTATTTCTCTGGTTCATATCACGCTATTGCCTGCCCTGGTTATTTTGCTCAATTTACAGTGGCTACCATCCTGTTTCTTAAACAAGCTGGATACATTCTTGTCTCCACTTTGCATATGCTTCTGACTTCTGCTTTTAATGCCCTTCTCCCCACAAAACCATTTGACTCATTCCTTCATCTTTTTCAGGTCTTTGTTCAAATATCATTTTCTTGGTGAGGTCTTTGCTGACCACCCTATTTAAAATTGGCCAGCACTACCATTGCTCCACACCCTCATTTTTGGTTTATTGTTTGTCTCCCCTCACCAGGATGTAAACTCTATGAGGGCAGGGATTTTATTTTATTTTTTTGTGGTTATTCACTGCTGAATCATTACTACCTAGAGAACTTGACAGAATGAAAGATTGATAACACTTTTTTGCATGAATGAATAAGTAAAAAATTTTTGGCATAATTGAATAAAGCTCAGTTGGATTTAAAATTCATCATCACAGGAATTTAAAAATTACTTTTGTCAATGTGAGAGCTGTTGTGGTACTTAAATATAATATCAATGCCTTATAAATTTAGAACAATTATAAAAATCAATGGCTTATACATATTTATGACCTAGTTGTTTAAGAAAATTTCTCATCAATGGAGAATGTCAGAATATGAATAAATCATCATTAAAACTTCTTGTCCAGCTGGAAAACAAAGAAAGAGTTGTGAGAGGGGAGGTGGGTGGGGGATGGAGCAAGTGGGTGATGGGCACTAAGGAGCACACTTGATGGGATGGATGAGCACTGGGTGTTATACTGTATGCTGGTAAATTGAATTTAAATAAAAAAATAATAATTAAAAAAATTTCTTGTTCAGGAATAAGATGGAAACATTTCAAGCATAAAACAGATATTAAAATATATATTCATAGAAAGATCATATAAAATTTATCATGAACATTGAAAATATTTTTAAAATATTATTTAAAAATCAAAATTACTTATCTTAATATGCTGTCTTTGCATTTTATCACAACTATATAAAGAACAACTAATATTTTTTCTCAAAGCCCAACATACATCTCCAAATCCTTCCATTTTACTCCTATGCCGTGCAAAATTATGATATACTATATACACTATTAAGTAAATAGGATTAGAAAGCACTGATCTAGAGGGCTCACCATCAACTAATATTCCAAAGTGTGAACGTAGGCTTAAGGGATGGGAACCCAAAATGTTCACACTCTTGGCTATAGGTGAGTTGGGAAGTCTCTTGTGTTGATGCTGAAAAGGTGGGTGGGTTCTCAGCATGAGTTACCTTGAATGCAACAATGAGGAGTTTAGCCTATATTTTACGGGGGTAGAAAAAGTTGTGGCAAATGCTGTTCATAAAACATTAGATCACATCTATAGCATTTCAAGGCCAAATGATATATCAACATATTCATAATGGTCATGATTTGCATAGAATAGGATTTTTTCCTCATTGGTCTCACTCTTTGAGATGTAAGCCCTATTCTACTCTCTGCCCCTATTCTATACTGTGTCACCTCCCACATGAAAATCAACTTGATAGAGATAGTTGTCTCCTTAATTTGTCAAGGAGGCCTTGATTACAGCCTGTTTAAATCTGGAGGGCCAGGTATACAGAAAGCCAAAGCTACTTGTTCTTCTTGAGGATTGTGTTTGGGAAGGAAGATGTTCATGTAAATTCCGCTGTGATTATCAAAGTTCCTGATATTTTGTTTCAGAAAAGGAGAAGAGGCCCTTTCAAGTGGAGCTCATGCCTTCATGATCAGGACATGGCGAAGGAAAGGAGGTGAAAAGAAGTATGGCCTAAATCTTGCAGCACTGAAGAATTCTGTAATTCCTAACACTTGCTGGTGACTTGAGTTATCACCCATGGGTGCAGGGAGTCTGCAAACATCACTCTACCGAGGAAAACACTAGATTTCAGGTACTACAGAGGACGACTAGAAGTGTTGTCCCATCCAAAAGACTTGAAAAGTTTTCAGGAGAGAGTAGTTGCTGGTTATGTATAGGCTGAGCACTCCTGATGAAGGACAATATACCTCAGAGCGGAGCCAGGTGGACATATGATCAAGCTGACTGATTAAATGTTGGCCAATCGTGACCCTGAAACATGTAGGGTGGTCTCAGTGCATATATGAAATCTAAGTCAAAACATCAGTTCACAGTACATAGAGCATGCAATGATCTTGAAAGTGGACCTGAAGATTTAGGTCTTAGATCATATGGAAAGATCTGGAAGGAGGATGATGGCTCCATGGGTCCCACCAGGTGTAGAGCTAGTTGGATTCTCTCCACAGTGCCCCAGTGCCCTGGATTCAGCTCAGGTGGGCCTTTATTTCTGGCCAGGAATCAGGATCAGATCTCATCCAACTTCTGTACTCATTTCAGTGGTTTAGTAAACGTATGTCAGGCATTGTACTAGCTGCTGCGAATGCGAAACATAATGTAGTTTGTGTCCTCTCCAAAACCGACCAGCTGCTGGGATTCTAGCTGACAGGGAACCATGATGGATCCTGCCAGGAATGGTAGCAGTGGGTTGAGTTCTGGAAAGGAATTTGCTCAGCCTCCACTGAGGTATTTTGAGCAGGATCTTGGCCACCTTAATTTGGGTGAGCTTGCCAAGATGTGGATTTGAGGCTCCCCATACACACAGCATGATGACTGTCCACAGCCTACGCCTAGGGCTGTGGTCTTAAGTTGAACTCTGGTGATTAGAACCATGAGGTTTGCTGATAGATAGATTCTTTCCATTCATGCTCTTCAAAATGTCATCGGACTTGAGCCACACTTCTTGAGTAGTATTCCAGAGCCAGTGGTTTAAATATAGCCCAACAGCTAAGGCTGATGAAAAAATTCACCTTAAAGTCACCACAGGTACTCTGAAAGTCTGAGGCTAGCTCACTGTTCCAACATGCCCTGTGCTGTGTGGCTGCTGCTACTCAGAGGACAACTCCTCTGAAATCAAAGTAGGTAGCATTCCCCAAAATAAATTCAAGTCTCCCGACAAAACTGTTGAAAGCAGAGAAAATGATCCCCGAAATATAGCAATGTCTTGCAACATCGCTGCAAAGATGCTGGGAAGTGAAATACAAATCTGGGGACATTTAAATTTAGAATGCATGTGATACTTGCATGGGCTCATCCTGGATCAGATGGAAGATGCATTAAGGAGGCTCTAACATCTAGTACTAGTATTTTCTCTTCTCTGACTTGAGGAATTTCACCATTATTTGGATTACTTTACATAGACGAAGTTATATATCCCTTAAATACAATAGTGCGCTAAGTGTATGCATTTAGGATATAGTTTGGAAATGCACACAGACCTTCTCTGCATAAAAAGGAGTCAAACTTACAAATATACAATTATCTGTGTGCAAAATGAAGACGTTGATAGGAGGACGACTAAATTAATTTTAGTAGACAAGGAAAAAAACGTAATTGGGTGAGTGGTTTTATCAGCCCTCATCTCATTCCTAGAACCAGCTGGATAATCCCGTTCTTCAGTCTGAATTAGGTTTGCTGTTCCCCTCCTCCTTCCACCACACCCAGGAGTTGAGGTGGCGTCCGGTGGTTTGCATCTCTTAGCAACAGCGCAGAAAGAGTGTTTCCATTTTAAATTAATTAATATGCTACCTCAACCCAGTGCTTCTCCTGTTACCAGTTAATTCGGAATATGTTTTGCTGACGTGGCAGAGAAAGCACAGATTCTATTGCAAGAGCAGGATGGGAGGGATGCTCGCTGCACTCACGGGAAACCTGCTTAGTATATGTGGCTGGAGACTGTTTCTTTGGTGAGAGCTAACAGAAGTAAGGGAAGTTTGGCCTCATTAGTGCCATTTGTTTTTTAAAAATGAGGTGTAAAAAAATACCACCTCCTGTCTCCTCTGTCTTTTCAGAAGGGGAGGGAGATCTTTGACCCTTACTATCTTGTCTTGATTCTTGAAAGCTTTATGTATGCTTTAGTTCCTTAACATTTTATTTGCATGAACACGTTCTAAATTCAATCCAAAGGTGAAGGGACCTAGGACCTGGCTGCGACCTAGTATTGAGGAGCAGGATTTTCAAAGGTTTATGATGAGCCTAGGAACAGTAAAGAATGACCTTGAGAAGTTTTGGTGTCATTTTGAAGTGACAACTTCTAGAGTAAGCACAGAGCTGAGACAATTGAGCTGTAAAGACAAGGCTGGGGCAGCCCGGGGTGGCTCAGCGGTTTAGCGCTGCCTTCAGCCCAGGGTGTGATCCTGGAGACTCAGGATCGAGTCCCACGTCGGGCTCCCTGCGTGGAGCCTGCTTTTCCCTCTGTCTTGTGTCTCTGCCTCTCTCTCTGTGTGTGTCTGTCATGAATAAATAAAATCTAAAAAAAAAAAAAAAAACCCTTTCTTTTTCCGTGTAAGTTTAGAAATGTTCATAATAAAAAGTATTTAGAAAAAAAAAAAAAAGACAAGGCTGCCATTAGAACGGAGCCAGTGGGTGCAAACAGGCACTTGTGTATGGTTTAGTTTATTCGGAGTATTCTTCTCTGTGGCAAATTATCCCCAGACACACCCAGAGACAACCTAAGCTCTGCTTTAGTTTTATTTGGGACTATTCAGCCAATCGGGTAGTTTATCACCACCTCCCCTCGCCCACCCAAACCTAGTTACTTTTATTTCTAAAACGTCTGAAATCCAGAACATCAATGTTCCAGAAAAACAAAATGACACAAAAGTTCTTGAGCAACTAAGTGAGCCCACGGAACCTTTAAAGTGATTGCTGTGGAATCAAGTATTAAGGTCATGAAGACCCAGTTGTCCTGCAGAAGAACATTTCTGTGAAAAAAATTCTGTTGAGAGATGCCAGGGGCACAGTAATGAGAGTGGAGAGCCCCTGGGGCCAGATCAGCTGGCTGGTGGGAGTGGAAATCCCTTGTGGGGGTGAGGGGGTGGTGGGGGGAGACCAGGAAAGGTGGGCCACGGGGTTGGGAGGCAGGGTCTCTTACCTTCATAGGGTTTCCATTAGCCCCTGGGCTCCGTGTAAAGGAGTCCCACAGTAAATGAGCAGGGTCTACTTGGGACTGGGGAGAAGAGGGCCGCATAGGCTTGCTTTCCTTGGGCAAACACATCTTTCAAAAGTCTGAGCGTCATAACCAGAGCGGAGTAACTGCTTCCAGTAGGTCAGGTACCATTTGAACCATTTTACATTCCACTGGAATGTGTGTCTCACAGCACACATGAAACTGCCGTTTCTGTCCGTCAGAGCTGGTCAGACAGTCTCACTTGGACACGGTTCGCCAGCACTTTACAGATTTGACAGGCCTGGTAACACCTTGTGCGATGTCCCCACGCTGGTGAGCAGCTCTACAGCTGCAGCGCTCTCACAAGGACAGATGTGCACTCGGGCAAAATGGATATTGTTGCCATCAATGACCCCTTCATTGACCTCAACTACATGGTGTACATGTTCCAGTATGATTCTACTCACAGCAAATCCCACGGCAAGGTCAAAGCTGGGAACGGGAGACTTGTCATCAACTGGAAGTCCATCTCCATCTTCCAGGAGCGAGATCCCGCCAACATCAAATGGGGTGATGCTGGTGCTCAGTATGTTGTGGAGTCCACTGGGGTCTTCACCACCATGGAGATGGCTGGAGCTCACTTGATGGGCGGGGACAAGAGGGTCATCATCTCTGCTCCTTCTGCTGATGCCCCCATGTTTGTGATGGGCATGAACCACGAGAAGTATGAGAACTCCCTCAAGATTGTCAGCAATGCCTCCTGCACCACCAACTGCTTGGCTCCTCTAGCCAAAGTCATCCATGACCACTTCGGCATCGTGGAGGGCCTCATGACCACTGTCCATGCCATCACTGCCACCCAGAAGACTGTGGACGGCCCCTCTGGGAAGCTGTGGCATGACGGCCAAGGGGCTGCCCAGAACATCATCCCTGCTTCCACTGGCGCCGCCGGGGCTGTGGGCAAGGTCATCCCTGAGTTGAACGGGAAGCTCACTGGCATGGCCTTCCGTGTCCCCACCCCCAATGTGTCAGTTGTGGGTCTGACCTGCCGCCTGGAGAAAGCTGCCAAATATGACAACATCAAGAAGGTGGTGAAGTAGGCATCGGAGGGCCCCCTCAAGGGTATCCTGGGCTACACTGAGGACCAGGTTGTCTCCTGTGACTTCAACAGTGACACCCACTCTTCCACCTTCGATGCCGGGGCTGGCATTGCCCTCAATGACCACTTCGTCAAGCTCATTTCCTGGTATGAAAATCAATTCGGCTACAGCAACCGGGTGGTGGACCTCATGGTCCACATGGCCTCCAAGGAGTAAGAGCCTCCTGGACCACCAGCCCCAGTGAGAGCAAGAGGAAGAGTGCAGCCCGGGTGGCTCAGTGGTTTAGTGCCACCTTCAGCCCAGAGTGTGATCCTGGAGACTCGGGATCAAGTCCCACGTCGGGCTCCCTGCATGGAGCCTCCTTCTCCCTCTGCTGTGTCTCTGCCTCTCTCTCTCTCTGTCTTTCATGAATAAAATTTAAAATATCTAAAAAAAAAAAAAAAAAAAAAGAAAGAACAAGAGGAAGAGAGAGGCCCTCAGCTGCTGGGAAGTCCCTGCCCCAACTTAATCCCCCAACACACTGAGAATCTCCTGACCTCCAATTTACATCCCAGACCTCGGGGGAAGGGGAGGGGCTTGGGGAGCCCTACCTTGTCATGTACCATCAATAAAGTATACTATACACCCCCCCCCCCCAAAATCTAAAGGGTGTGCATGCGGGTGTGTGCAGGTGTGTGTGCATAGGGGGAGGGCAATAAGGGCTGCCACTCGTGAGTGGCCTTACATATGGTGGTAGCATTTTTCTTTTGTTGTATCTAGAAGGGCTGGAGTCAGGTGTTCATTCTTTTTTTTTAATATTTTATTTATTCATTCATGATGGACATAGAAAGAGAGAGAGAGGGGGGCAGAGACAGAGGTGGAAGGAGAAGCAGGCTTCATGCTGGGAGTCCGACGTGGGACCCGATCCCGGGGCTCCAGGATCACGCCCTGGGCCAAAGGCAGGCGCTAAACCGCTGAGCCACCCAGGGATCCCCGTGTTCATTCTTTTTAACGCACAGTCCCCGTCATAAATTCCGTAGGCGTCACTGTGGGCATAGCATGGACCCATGCAGCAGAATGACAGCTCGGGATTCGTCATTAGATAAATAACATCTATTTATCATCAAGCCTTAATTGATAGGTACTCAACTGGCCAGGACTCTAGGCTTCTGCATCTCCTTCCTCTTCGCTCCCTGCCAGCTCCCACCTACGAGGAAGGGGGAATGACGAGCAACCACTAATATTAGTTTTAAAGGCCATTTCCACCTGGAGGAGCAAGTGCGTGCAGAGTTCCCGGCCTCTGCCAGTCAGGCCCGACTCCTCTGCCAATCCTGTCTTCTGACCTGTCTGTCGCCAACCTCTGCTGCTGTTCTGACCCACAGCTTCACGTGATCTGACCTGTGACTGTCCCTTAACTCTGGCCCCACCAGCCCGCCAGGAAGTCCAGGCTGGTCCCCCCGTTCCTGGTGGCCCTGGGATCCCGGTGTGCCCCTTTCCTCCACCGACTCCTGTCTGGTGACATGGACCTGTGGGCAACTTGTCCTTTCTCAGAAATGACTAGAAGAAACATGAGAAATGATTTCTACGGAAGGAAGCCAGACTGTGCAAGGATGTCTTCAATCTTAAAGAGAGTTCCTTCTGTTTTAGAATCTCAGAACACCCCAATCAATACTGAAAACACCCAAAGCTGGCCAGCTTTGCACAAGTGCCCCGATAATGCTTTCCAAACGTTAAATGCGAGAGGTGGTGTCGTGCTGCATGCTTCTGGGGGATCATCCCCGTTTCCATTCACAGGAAACTCCTCTTCACCTTAAATCCAAGCTTTTAAAAATTCAGATTGCACCTGAAGGGAGTTTTGCATTACATTTTTATGAGAAAGTCACATACCAGACAGGCTGTTACAAGGAATTTCTTCCCAAAAGCAACTTTCAGACTCTGAGGTCGTGTCCGTTTCCTTCAACTCCTGTACGGGGACAAGAAACATTATACGAAGACTCTGAGACGTGGGAAAATCTGGAAAGGGTGTTTTGAATCATCAAAGTAGGAGCTGTTCATAGTATCACCAGCATCAGTCTTTACACATGGTTAGGTCACATATGAACTCTACTAATCTGACTACTTCCCAGCAATTTCTGATAATTGAGAGGTTTAATCCAAAAAACCAAAAAATTCCACTGAACTCCTCCTTCTGCCTTTTCCAACAGCTCAGATTATTCTCCTCACACTTGAAGAATCTGCTCTTCCGCTTTTGAACTTTCCTCACATGTCACTTAGATGATACAAATCTGGAATTACACAACAGGAAGAGCACCTTGATGAGAAACCCAACCCATTGCCAAACCGCTTGCAGGAGACCATCAGCAAAGCTGACATTTGCTCTCCGTCTTGTCTTCCCTTCACCATCTGGGGAGGGGAGGCTCCCGGCACCTGCAGCACCTGCTCCAGGTCCTCACAGCCCTTCCCTCGCCCCGCCCTCCCCACTGTGGTCCTGTCTGGTCCTGTCATCCGACTTCAGACCCGGTTCCTCTAGTAGAAGGGTCTGCAATCGAGCTGCAGGTGGCGTGGTGACCCTCAGTCATCCGCTGGCCTGCTTCTCCCGGGATCTTTCCCTTATACTTCTGCTTGTCTCTCTAAATTATCAGTGAGGTTCATGCTCCTGCAGTTACCAGAGCAGGGGAGGGGGCTGGCAGGTGGCGGCTGTTTGGAGTCAAGGCGTGCCTTCCTAGGGGAGAGGCTTCTGTTTTCTGAGAGTCCTGCTCCTCCCCCCACCACCACCTCCTTTGTCCGGTGTCTGGTGGACACTACACCTCCTGTAGGAATTGATTCTGGCCTCGCCTCCTATATCCCACTCAGGGGACTCTCTCTTCTGGGTTCCTCATTTCCCCACACCACTCATCTCCCCTCACATGCTGTTGCATTTTGGTTGGTCTGCCTGCATGCATCTTTATGAATGGCTTTGCATGGTTGTGATTGGTTCTTCTCCAGCCCTGCTCATTTCAAGGCATTTGGAAGAGCGGGCATGTAAGGCCTGTCTTGGGTGATGGCAACAAACAAACGCTGAAGCACTTTTGGGAGCCTCACTACAGTATTCATTATTATTGGTGCATCCGTGGAAACTTTCGACTGTCACTTGGGTTATTCTGATCGATGTTTACAAGGCCATTCCTCCCATGCCTTTAAGATACAACTCCTTTTCCCAGTGCCGTTATTTCCATCCTAACTAGTGGCACTGCCAGTTGTTGCTTTTGTCATATTGCTGTCCTTGGTCTCTCAGTGTTCCCAGGAATCCCTCCACTTTCTCTCAGCCTCCCAAAATGAGGGAGAGAACTATATTGCCCTGCACTTCTTGAGCACTAGAAGCATCCCATGGGTGACTTTCAGAATGTGGTCTCCATAAATCCCCATGATAATTTGTATGGAGTTAATTTCCTTTTATCAACAATGAATCACAGTAGGTTAAGAGACTTGCTGCCCAGCAATTCGTGGTCCTAAGTCATTGTTCTTTCCTCCAGACCAGTAGTTCTCAAAGTGTGCACTCCAGACCAGTGGCATCAGCAGCACCTGAGAACTTGCTAGTAATGCTAATTCTCAGAACCTGCTCCAGACATATGGAATCAGAAACACTGGCAGTGGGGCCCAGGGTTTCGATGTGTCCTCCATGTATTCTGATGCACACTTAGGTTTGAGAGCTGCTTCCTGAGGGCAGTGAGTCTCCACACTGGCTGTATGTTAGATTAGTGATGAGTTTTATTTTATTTATTTATTATTTTTTTATAGTGATGAGTTTTAAAAAAAAGTAATGCTGAGGCCCTGCCTCCAGACCAATTAGCTCAGAATCTTCAGAGGCTCAGACTTCAGTATCATTTAAAAAAAAAATCCCAAGGGAGTATAATGTGCTACTAGACTTAAAACCCATGGCTCTGGATGATGCAGAGTCTCTGTTGCCTATGAATTCTTTATAACTCCTCAAGAAGCATCCCCAGGAGAGGTATGACACGAACCTAGTCAAGACACAAATGTTCGTTTGAATTGTGGAATGCTGTGACCTCTTACTCTGTGTTCAGACAAAAACTATCCAGTAGATCTAAAACCCAGGAAATAGAAAATTAATACAGCTAATCCACAAATACACACATGCCTATAGAGATGCATACTTCACCCAACAAGCAGTGTAATATTCATAAGAACTTGCACGTTTAGGTTTTAGACTCAATGCACACTTACTGTATGCTTAATATTGCTAGGCGTTGGGCTAGCTGCTTCATATTCACAGTTTCATTGACAATATTAGCTAAATCCTCCCCGTAGAAAAGCATAAACCACCTACATGAGGTAATTGTATATAGGTGTTCGGTTTGTGCCCCCTTCAATTCTCAGTGAAAATTGGCTCTGATACAGGAAAGGATCCTAGCTGTGGTCACTCACATCACTTGAATCATAACAACAAAAGGATTTTGCAGGCCCTTTCCCCAAGCTGGACATTTTTTTTTTCTCAGAGGCAATTAGCTATTTCTGAGGTAAACCAGTTTGGATTCTCATGTACAGAATAAGTGGTACACAGCGTTGAGGGGAGAAAAGACAGGGGAAAAATAAGTCACTTCAAATGGAGTTCATTTCATATTTTACAAAGAACTTTCTCATACATTCCTATTTGGTCATATACCTTCTTGTGGAACTACAGAGTTTTCACCTACAACCTTCATTGCTGGCTATTGTTCCCTTTATAACCAAGATTAAACTGAGGCTCACAGTGTCTAAGTCACTTATGGTGACAAAAGTGAGCAAGGCATGGGATTGCTGAGGCCAGGGTCTTTTTTTATTGATTTTTAATTTTTTTTTTTTATTTTTAGGCCATGCTTAAAGACGGGGCTAGTGACAGCCAGCTTTATGCAGAGGGAAGCATTATCTTTCAATTATACTTGGAAGCACTGAAAATTACTAAACTACTGCCCTTTAAAAGCAAATATGCTGCCTACACTGCTAATGCGCATCCAAGGCAAAGTTTATTCATTTGGAAAGATCCAGCATCAAATGTTACTATAAATAACCTCATTATCTGTAATAGAAACTCATCTGTCACCATTCTAATTACAATGTGACTTAAAGAAGTCAGTATTTAACAAAGGCATTTGTAACATTTGGTGATTGTAATAATGGCCTTGAAGTTCCAGTGAAAAGTCACTTTTCCAAATTTCTTCTCATTTACGTATCTTTCACTCCCCATTATTCTCAAGCTTTAAATAAAATGATTGATATTGTTTCATAAACTGTTTTAAAAATATGTAATAATGGTGACAGATATTCCATGAGACTGGAAAAAGAACAGCACAAGGAAAAAAGAAAAATCACTCTATGCTCTGCCTTCAGAGACAGAAAGTCACTGCTACCATTTTGGTATGCATTTTCTAGGTGTAAATATTCTTACTTACTTAACACTATAATCTATACACTGTTTTATCCACTTTTACACTTAACATATTAGGATAATCTCCTCTCTGAGGTTCATATTTTACAATTTCATCTGGTCACACGGTACTCCATCTTATGTCATTTCCATTATTTACTCACAAATTTCCCACTGCTAGTATTTACTATTTAAACATTTTCATTTTTTTTTTAATGAGCAACACTGAGTTTAACATCCTTGCACATCAGTTCCTGTACAACTGTCTTATTTAGGAAAAATCCCCAAAAGTGGATTTGCTGGGTCAAAAGCTTTGTAAAAAATTTAGGAATAGGTTTTATTGATCCTACTCCAGACAATTACCAACGTACACTCCCACCAGAAGTGGCTTTTGCTTTGCATCCTCACCAAGCCTAGAATTAAAATGATGCCTTGGCCAACTGATTGTTGGAAAATTATACTGTGTAAATGTGAACTTCTTTGTCATTGCTTATTTTCAGTGACCATTTTGACTCAGTAGTATTCAAGGGGAATAAGCCTGAAATTCAGCCAAAAATATTCTAGCTCCCCCTGGTAGCATCGGGTGCTCTATATACTATCTTGGCTGATAAGTTCTTCCTTAAGCCTGCAATACAAGAACCTGGCCAATCTCATAAAAGATTACATTTATCTCAAGGTAACATGACAGACTATTGTGTGTGCTTGTGCGTGTGTTAGTAACCACACTCATCAGGGAGCATTAGCTCCTTTCCTTAACCCTTCTTCAGGGTTCATCAGCTCTGATAAGAAACTATTTGTCAAAATGAAATGCCATTTTTGAGAATACAACTGTACATGCACCAATGGCCTGCCACAAAATGTAGTTTTTAAAAATGAGTAATCCAACTTCACTTAATGAGTAAATGCTCATTAAAACATGAGACCACCTCTATAGCAATCCCAGACAGACACTTCTAACCACTGGTTAATTCACTGTAGTGCAAAAGATAGAAAAGCATTTAATGGAAGGTACATATAACCCTCATTTACAATGCAGGAGTAATTTTGGATCCGTGTTCCAGAGTCTATGTTAATTTCCTAAAAATTGCTAGGGTTGATATTAATAGCCTAGTAGATGTACTAGAAAGAAGCAAAATTGAAATGGGTTATTGCAATTGTAAAATAAAGGGGGGTGCTGAGTTATCTTACAAGGTATGTGATCTAACTCACTGTGCCCAAGCAGAAGGGACATGGGGGCTCTGTAAAATCTGAAAAGTATATTAAGAAGGGGTTGGAAAAATCTTCTGGGGGAGTGAAACTGCATGAAATCCCCACATTGTTGGCATTGCCCTCAACTTTCTTGCTGGGGCAGTGGACATGCCACCAGCAATGCAGGTCAATCCATCAATGTCAACACTAAGGAAGGAGCAAGGTGTTCACACGAGCTGAGGAGACTCACCACCCAGGCTGAGCTCCATTGGAAAGCAGGGAGTACTCTACCTAAAGGAAGGCTATTCTCTGGACCTAGAAATTCACTCTATGACTCCAGAGAAAGTATCCTACAGATTGTTCTAAGCTTGGTAACTCCATCAATAATGTTTCTTCAGATCCTTGGGTGATCAACATGAAAATGCTGGTTACCAATGGCTGCACCATATTGCCTTTAGGTTTGCAAGCTGTTTTTCTGCTCATTTGAGAGAACCATGGATTCTTGTTTTCTTACAACCTCAATCTCAGAACAAACTGAGAGGCATGTGTTTCTTTTCAAAGAAAGTGTTTCTTTTCTTTTTCAAAGAACTAAATGGAATTCTTCAGTCTCTGAAAATGTAATCTCCAGGATCTTTTTCACACTTAATGCAATGCTACATTTTTTGTATTAGTAAAGGCTAAAAAATGTCCTGAGATTACCTGAGAGCTTAGTGTGAGCATAAGCCAATTTTATACATTTGTAGAATCTAGCTTTAAAATTGCTGAGTTAGGGAATGTTAGTGATTAATAATTTCCCAATCTAAAATTTAAATTTGTTGGTGCTGTCCACAGAACCCCATGACTTGCTTCTAATCAACAGAATATGGCAAAGTAATGGGAAGTCACCTCTTTCATTATGTTACATTATAGAAGACTGTCTTGCTAGCAGACATACTCTAGGGTCTCTTCCTTCATTTCTGGTTTCAAAAAAGCAAGCTTCCAAGGCTCCCACAATCACAAGAAAATGAATTCTGCAAACAACTATAGAGAGTTGGAGGTGGATCCTTCCCCAGTCAAGCTAGCAGATGAGACCCCAGCCCTGGCTGACACTTTGCAGCCTTTTGGAGAAACCAGTAAGACCATGCCCAGACTCTTGACCCACAGAAACTGAGATATAATAAATGCATGTTGTTTTAAGCTTCTAATTGTGTGGTAATTTGTTATGCAGCAGTAAAAGAAAATACTAGATGGTACTAGATGTGCAGCACTGCTGTCATAAATACCCAAGTATGTGGGAGTGGTTTTGGAACCCCCACGTAACAGCAGGTGCAGGCTGGAAAAATTATGAATATAACAGAAGGAAAAGAAAGCTGAAAATGTATAACTTCTCTGATAATATATAATTTTATAAAAATGAATAAGCACTTAATGCTGGGGAGAGAGAAACATGAAGACACTAGGTTTAGATTAAAACTGTGAATATGAAAAAAAACCTGAATATGGACAGCACAGTGACTATAGTTAACACAATATTGCATATTTGACAGTTGCTACAACAGTAAAATCTTAAAAGTTCACATCACAAGAAAAAAATTCTGTCACTATGTACAGTGATGGATGTTAACTACTTACATTTCACAATATATATAAACACTGAATCATTAGGCTGTATACCTGAAACCAACATGTTATATGTCATTTATACTTCAATAAAAAAATAAGTACACATGGGTACAACTTGATGGATATAAACTAAACAGATTGGGTACAGTCAACCTTGGGAGGCTCCTGACCATTTTCATATCAAAAAAGTGTTAATTTTTCTCCATTTAAAAAAATTCTCAAATTAAAAATATTTAATTCCAGTTTAGTTAACATACAGTGTTAGTTTCAGCTGTACAATATAGTGATTCCACAATTTCATACATTACTCAGTGCTTATCATGTTATGTGAACTCTTAATCCACTTCACCTATTTCACCCATCCCCTCACTCATCTCCGTTCCCTTAACCACCAGTTTAGTTTGTTCTCAATAGTTAAAAGTCTGGTTTTTTTTTGGTTTCTTTTTTTCTTTGTTAATTTCTTAAATTCCAAACATGCATGAAATCATATGGTGTTTTTCTCTGATTTATTTCACTTAGCATTCTACTCTCTAACTCCATCTATGTTGCTGCAAATGGCAAGAATTCATTCTTTTTTTATGGCTGAGTATTGTTTTATTATATATGTTATATTCCATTACATATAATTCCAATATATTCAATATATACATATGCACACATACCACGTATTTATCCATTCATCTATCAATGGATACTTGGGCTGATTCCATAATTTGGCTATTACAAGTAATCCTGCAATAATCATAGAGGTGCATATATACTTTCAAATTAGTGTTTTTGTATTTTTGGGTAAATATCCAGTAATGTGATTACTGAGTCATAGGGTAGTTCTAATTTTAATTTTTGAGGACACTCCATACTGTTTTCCACAGTGGCTGCCCCAGTTTGCATTCCCACCAAGTGCATGAGGGCTCCTTTTTCTCCATATTCTTGCCAATACCTGTTGTTTCTTGTGTTGTTTCAGCCATTCTGACAGGTGTGTGGTAATATCTCATTGTAGTTTTGATTTGCATTTCCCTAATGATGAGTGATGTTGAACATCTTTTCATGTGTCTGTTGGCCATCTGTTTTTCTATTTATTTATTTATTTATTTATTTATTTATTTATTTATTTATTTAATTTATTTATTTGAGAGAGAGAGAGAGAGAGAGAGAGGCAGAGACACAGGCAGAGGGAGAAGCAGGCTCCATGCCAGGAGCCCGATGCGGGACTCGATCCTGGGACTCCAGGATTGCACCCTGGGCCGAAGGCAGGTGCTAAACCGCTGAGCCACCCAGGGATCCCCTCATCTGTAAGTCTTTAGAGAAGTGTCTGTTTGTATCTTCTGCCCATTTTTAAATTGGACTTTTGGGGGTTTTTTTGGTGTTGATTTGTATCATTTCTTTACATATTTCAAATACTAGGCCTATTTCAGTTATGTCATTTAAAATATCTTCTCCCCATGAGTAGGTTGTGTTTTGGTTTTATCGATGGTTTCTTTCCCTATGCAGCTTTTTTATTTTGACGTAGTCCCAATAGTTATTTTTGCTTTTTTGTTTCTCTTGCCTTAGGAGACATATCTAGAAAAATGTTGCTATAGCCGATGTCAGAGAGATTACTGCCTGTGCTCTCTTTTGGGTTTTTATGGTTTCCCACATTTAGGTCTTTAATCCATTTTGAGTTTATTTTTGTTCATGGTCTCAACACATTTTTTTTTTTGATTGGCTTCAAATACAAAATGATTCTTCAGTACCTAAAATATATAGTACTGATAGAACAGCAGATAACTTCTTCACAGATAAATGATAAGAATTTGTTCCCCCTACTGAGACCAAGATGTATGGTGAAATCTAATAATTCTCTGGAAAAAAATTTGTTTTTAAAATTAAGAGTTAAAAAAAAATCACAAGTTAGGTAAAGTGTGACATGGTGAATGCCAGCAAGTGCATTTAGGTGTCAGATTGGCCCGAAGGAGTTTGATGTCGATGAGCTGTGGGAACACACTGCATGGGTCCTTGTAGAATGCACCGGCTAATCTGTTCAGCAACGGAGCTGATGTGTGAGAGAGAGGTGTCTCTCTGGAAGATTAAAAGCACCCAGAAACACTGGGTTTATATAACTTCTTTTCTTAATAAAAAATCCTAACTTTGAAAGTGAGATTCTGTGGTAACTAGTTGTAATTTTTAAGGTCTTCCTAGGGAACCAAACATTTATGTGTATGTATTGTTTCCCATCTCTGATACCTTGAAGGGTCCATACACTCTGTCACCATAGACACATTTTTGTCCTGTAAAAAGACAAGCTCTATCCATTGCAGATAATGAGGTCTTTGATGTCCTGAAAATGCTACCTCTTGGCTAAACACATACAATACTGAAATTATTACACATAGAGAATTAGAGTTTTAAATGCATTTACCAGTTTTATTTCGCTATGCAGAAACATACATTCACCATGGGCTGTGTGATGCAGTTGACAGTGTAATGGAGAATATATCTTTTTGAAGGCTATTTATAACTAAACACTAAATAGTTTAATTACAGTGGAAATTCTGTACAGTTTAAGGCTTGGCTCTTAACTAGATTGTAAATATGGACCAGATTCAAAATAAAACACTTTTTTTTCAAGTAAAAGAAGAAAAATCAACTTAAAAACACAAGGAAAAAGAAAAGAAGAAAGAAAACAAAGCAACAGAAGCCCAACAGATTTTTCTGGAGTGAAATTTCATAATATTGTAAGCCAACAAAAACAGGTTTCTTCCCCCAAATAATGACAATTTACATATTTAGGACTTGTTAGGGAACTCTTGGAAGCTTTCCAGGTTGGACGCAGACCAAAGCGAACAAGGAAGAAATCACATTAATATGCTAAAATCAGTACTACCTTATAACGAATTAAATTAGATACACAAAGCAGGATTGTAAGCATTAAATATTTCCAGAGAAATCGAGAGTCGTTGCTGTTTACGAGTGAGAGTAATAAAACCAGGTGAAACAAGTACAAGATTCAAGTTGTTTACTGAATAAACTTGGGTTATTGGCACATCTAATTGGGATAAACCTGACACATCGGACCTAGACAGCTTCTAGCATTTTAGGGTAATCTTCATTTGTCTGTAAACAAAAGATCTGTCACCTAAGAAATTGTGGTTTTGTTTAGACTTTAATAATAAACTATGAAAGGCATGAATTGTTTATGTGTTACATGAGATCACGGTTTATATTGTTGGTTATGAACGTGCAGATATAGCTGAAAACTTAGACACTTGGTGGAAATTAAAAATGCTACTCTTTTGTAATTTTATCGTTGCTTCATGCAATATCAGTTTCGTGATGCTGATTCGGATTGTTTTATTATGGGAAGATCTTTCTGCCAGTGTCTTTATTAATGGTCAAGGTCAGTTCTTCTGGATTGAAATTTTCCATGGGCAGATAGATACAAGTCAGTTGGGTTAGAAGAGGGAACTCCATATAGGCTCTGGTTTTCCTAATGGTTTGCATGACTGGATTCATGTGCAGGCTAAATTATTCCTGTAGAAAAGAGATTTGATTGGTTACTCAGTGGAAAACACCTGAGAGTTTTCCTCAGATTAAGGCCACACAAAAAAAGTATCTTGCAGGTTATCAAATGAACTTTTTGACAAGATACTGTAAAATACCAGCATAAGTCACTGATATGCATTCTTACATAACTACATTACCCAAGTTGCTGAAGCTCACCGAAGAAACCTTTTATTGCTTTCTATCTTCCAAATTATATTATTAATTTGAGCATAATGAGTGACTTTTGTATTTTTTTAGAGAGTCCACTATTCAATCTATATTCCCTAAATCAATGTTAGAGAACTTCCTTATTTCATTTATATGTGTAAAGCTTTTATGAGACTTTAATCACATAATCACATATGCAAGTAGCTCAACTGTTGCATTCAGCATTCAAAGCCCTCTGGGGATGCTGGGTGGCTGTGAGTTCTTGCACGGCAGGTGAGTGGGCAAAACAAGTCTGTGCGCACTACAGAAGATGCTCATGATGCCAAACAGCCCTTGAAAAGGCATGCACACACTTTCCTGAGGAAAGCTGGAATACAAGACTGCATTTTTGCCTCCTCCTGAGACAAGACGCTATACAAAGAGGAAAAAAAAATCATCCCAAAGAATACAGAAAATATAAGACAACCAAAATGAAAGTGAGTGTCCAGGTTTGGAAACAAAGCAAAATGAGAGCGTAATCAGAAGCATAACCAAATACAGTCGCAAAGGAAGCTTACAATGAATGGGATAATGCTGTCGTCAAAAGTACAAATGGGCACACTTTATTTCCCCAGTATTTGGCATACACGAATTGTGCCTTTTAGGACAAAATGGCCTTAGTTCTGATTAGGGCACATGGCAAGTGAAATCAAATCTGACCCTCTGAATTTGGATAATGAAGGGTACAGGGCATGAGTGAAAAGGAAACATCAGCGAGACCATGCAAGCAAAGACTGCTTCTTTCTTGAGCCTTTAACTGGTGAATATGCCAAAATCCACAGTATGGAACCCCCAGATATGAAACAAACCAGCACCCACAAAGCAATTTTCTGTCCCCTTGCTGAGCAGCCCTGCTGATGCCAGTGAGAGAAGAAGGAAGAGGAGGTGGCAGGGGAAGGACAGAGGGAAGTGCCCCATGCTACATGCCAGCCAAGGCCAAGCCTAGAGAATCAGCGTCGCCTCTTACCTGGGGTCAATCCTCTCCATCTTCCGGTGTGATCTCTGTCTCTTTATGGACCACTACTTTGGTCACTGACATGTCAGGGTGCTGCTCTTTGGCCTCTTTAATTGCCTGAGCCAGCGCCTATCCCCAGGAAATCACAGAAGGGCAAAGACAAAAAGGAGGTGGAACATGCATGATCAGTAGCAAGGTGGAGACTTATGAGCTAGATTTATATATGTAATTTACAAATGAGGTACAAGGACCGCAAAAGGAATTGTACATTGCATATTGAAAATTCAATTCAGAAAACTCTTCAGACGGCATGATGGACTAGAAGAACAACACTGGGAAGAGTAGGGCTGACCAGTGTATGTCTGTTCCTCTGCCAGGGTATTTACGGCCTCATGCACACTACCTGGTCATGGTCGATGTCCGCATCTCCTGTGATGACTATCCGCTTCTCAATTCTCGTCTCGGAGATGCCTCCTTTCACAGTCTGCAAGGGACAGACAAGTGTTACAAACTGACCCGCTTGGAGGAACAATCATCATTCAGTGGGGGAAATGGCAGAAAACGCTAGCAGAGCTTTAACTGACAGCATTCGTTAAGAAATGAATTCGTTGAAACACTTCTTTGGCAATTACTCAAAATCATTAATTCCAGAAGCGAAGCTAGAATGGAGTCCTTCGGGCGTGGCTGGCCCGTGTTTCTGGAACACCTACCACATGCTGAGGACTGGAATTCCGTGTTAGGCAAGCAAAGGCTATCAGGATGCATACTCCTAAACAGAAAGGAGCTTGTAGGAGCACACACCCCGTAAGCAGAGTGGGCCTGAAAGCTCCAAGGCGCCTATCTGGGCGTCCTGATATTCACCAAACTCTTTGTGCAGCCCAACTGGGACGGTCTCTTCCCAGTCCACTTACTTTGGTGATGTGGGTGGTGGTCGTGGTACTGGTGGTTTCAGACGTGATCGTCTGCGCGCTCATTAGCACGCCTGGTTCCAAATCTGCACCAGCGTCAACCTACGAAAGCAGGGAACAGACACTGCACTCAGATCCCTACGTCACTTAGGTCAGGGCATCACGATGATTCAGTTATCTCCCCCCATAGCCGTGTTGTCCAATCAGCACATGGGAGCCATGGCCTTGGGGACAGGCTCGCCCAAACACAGCCAGGGTTAATCATCTTTAAAAACTGGGCCTTGCAAAATAGGAGTAGTGTCTGCTCCAGCTGGTAGGCTTCCTCATCTATGGCTGGGGAAATAGGTCCCTGAGCCTCGTTCTACCTCTTGAGATATACGAAGACCAGTGTAAGTCACCTGATGCTTCATCAGCAGTAATAAAGTGATAATTATTACCATTATCACTCTTGACAGACACAGTTTGGCTGCTGTGTCCTCTGAGTCTCACGAATTAAATGTCATGGGGTCAAACTTTAATGCAGTGAGCCACAGAGAGGGGCAAAGCAAAGTGCCAGGGCTTTGACCTTCATGCACAGTCTTACCTGTGACGATTCATACGTTATCGTTTTTGTTTCTGTGTGAACTACCGGCACTTCCTTGGTAGAAATTTCTAGCTTTACTCCTCCTGGTGAAACACTGCCAAAACTGAGGCTCTCTGTCTTCACAGTTGATGACTGTACCAATGGGAAGCAGGTAGAGTGGCTATTTAATAGTTTGCACAAAGACATGATTTTGGCTTTTTCCTCCCCTCTTGGTGGGTATGTATGAGTACAGGTTAGTATGTAGTAAATGGTTAGGTGTAACGTGGGGAGGGTTATTTGAGGAATGTCTTTCAGAATTCCAGAGAGTTTTTCACATGGGATGTTCCAGGTAAAGGAAAGCATTTTGAAGGAAATGTTTAAAAAACTATTTTTATGTTGCCTTTCCTGTCTTGCCTAAACTAATAGATCAAAAATAATCAATTTGCCTTTTATTTAATAACTTCTTAGAAAGAAGGAACAGATTTTAAGACATTAGCCACCCCTCACTCCATATACTTTAGGAATCTCAGTAAAAGAGATAAAGAACGAAGTTCTGGCATTTGGTACCTGGGCGAGCATGGTTTTTGGGCCTTCTGGATAAGTATCCTGATCAAAAATAAATTTATCTAATTTTCTACTATCTTGGCTGGCCACGCATTCCCCAGGTTTACTGCCAATAATTATAGTGAAGGTAGAAACCATTTCCTGGAACCACACATAATTAATAATCATTAAATACATTTGCATGTGAACCCAAAGATGGAAACCAGCATGGAGGCCCTGTCGCCGTGCAAGAGGGGGAATAAGAGGAGAAACAAATTGCACTTGGAAAAGGTAGAAAATTAAACTTAGTTCCACCTTTACGCTTAACGAGATTTTGGGGAGTCATGTCAGTTTTACGTTGGTGCTGAAAGTAACGTCAACTACTAGTTACCTCAAAATGAGGTTTCTGTTCCCGAGTTTCAGGAATGTGGATTGTTGTACTCTGCTCCTCCTCTGGCTCGTGGGAAGCAGTAGCTGTCTCTTCCTGTTCGAGGACAGCTTTATCGGCCACCTGCCCCTTCTCCTCCTTAGCCCCCTCCGGCAGAGCAGAGCCCTCCTTCCCTTTCAAGCCAGAAGCATCAGCAGATGCTGCCTGTGTCGCAGCATCCATGTCATCTCCAGCCACGTAAGAAGCATCCCCACTTGCATGCACATTCATCACATGTCTTTCCTCCACCAGCACGGTTTCCTGCACAACCTTCTCGGTGCTAAGTGGCTGGGGGCTCGGTGCTAAGTGGCTTGTTTCTGTATCCGTCTTGCTGGACTCCGTCTTGGTTTCTGTTTTCTGCATGGGAGAGGATTGGGGTGTCAGTGTGGCTTTCCATACACCAAAGGTCACAAAGCCAAAATAAAAACAAAAGCAGCCACTCACCAGGACACCTAAAGCCAGTGTCAAGTGCTTATAATCAGAAACGCTTACAGAAAATATAAATTAGCTTTCATTCCTCCCACCAGAATCTCGGAGGCACGTCCTCTGCCCCAACACACACACACACACACACACACACACACACACACACACACACACACACAAAGCCTGTGCTGCTGTGTCGGGATATCTGCAGATGAAACAGGATGCGGCATAAAACGCAAAGAAAACAAAACAAAATGAAAGCACTGTAGCATTTTCCCACTGATTCTGGCAGCTTTCTGAGACCTAATGGATGACATAAGATGCTTAAAAAATTAAATGCTATTAAGATTTTTCAACATGACTGCTTTTTGAATATCTGAAGTATGTTCTAGTGATGCAAATAAAGGCATATCACAGCTATGCCAAGCAGGCACGAAGGAAAACACCTGAAGATACCTCTCAGGTGTTTAAGGCCTTAAAGCCACTTGGATGCAAAACATGCATGCACACACACGTGCACACACACCAAAGAGGCATAAAGAAAGGCAAATAGGCAGAGTCAGGAACACCAAAGAGGGAGCAATTGGCCACCTGAACCCAGCTTTGAGAAGTAGAAGTAACCCCTCCTATGAATTCTGTTGGTTTCCTTGCAGACTCTAACAAACTGAAGATTTCAGAGCCATCCATGAGCTTTTCAGAAGACGACTGTTTAGTCTGGGTGAACAAAGAAACGGACAGTCAAACACAGAGACAGGAACAGACGGGTATAGTCACATTCACAGCTGCTTAGACAAAACTGTAGGGGAGGAAGGCGGGAGGTGGCAGGAGGGAATCTACCATACAGATTTTGGAAACAGAAAAGAATGGGAAATAAAATAGCAACTTGAGGTGACCATGAGCTCTGGTTTGGTAAAGCAGAGAGAGTTATTAGGATGTGGGTGGTGCCGGCATAAGCAGGTCATTTCCCCTTCATTGCAAGCCCCAGGCAGCACTACCACATCTCGGGATCGGGGAGCTGGAAATAAAACGGAAAGTGTTTTTAATGCTTACACTGGACTGCGCTATCCATCTAACCATGAAAAAAATGAAAAAGCTAGGGTTGGCGGCTCTCAACATAAAGCCAAATAGCGAGAGGAACAGAAAAGTTTAGGGTGGAAGGGCACTGCCTCAAAAAAAGGTCATGCTGGACTCTGACACGGTGGCCCAAACGAAAGGCACTGGTTACCACAACTCGGGACGTGGCCGACTCGGTAACGTAATGAGCAGTGGCCACGGTGACAGCCGGTTCCTGGGAGTATCTCCACTCGGACAGGCTCTTCCTCCTGGGACCAAAGAGCCCCACTTTCAAGACCTCGCCCTCCGCTGGCTCCATCCTGGCGAGACGCGTGCTGTCCAGGCCCGCGAGGGGCCCCGTGGCCCGGCCCGACCCTGAGGCTTTCTGTGCATCTTCTTCCTCAGGGCTGGGCCGCCGGGACTCGGCTTCCCTGATGGGAGCCAGGGATTCGGACAGTTTCCGTTTGGGGGTGTGGACCTCGGGTGCTCTTTTGGGCTTCTCATCAGGGGCGGCGTCCAGGACCTCGAAATCGGCCGTGGGTGGAAAGCCTTTCATGGGCTCCGCCAAGCCTCTCTCTGTTTTCTGGAAGGCTTCTGGACTGCAGGGCGGCACCCCCTTCTCCCCCTCCTTGGCTTTCCCAGTCATGGTAACGATCTTTCCAGATACGGTGTCGTAGGACTTTCCTAGAGTGTATATTTTCTGTTTGCTTTCTCCTTTCAACTGCATTTCCCGGGCCCAGTCATCGAAGCTCTGCATTTCAATGGCACCAGATCTTAACAGATCGGCGGGGATGTCACCGGTTCTACTGCTCACCGTCACGACCTTGTAAGTCACAATCTTTTTCGAATCACCATCAACTACCTCAGTGGGTACTTTGTCTACAATAACCCAATCCTCTGTGCCCTATATTTGAAATATAAAAGCTAAATTAGACATTCTGATGGTCTCATTTCTAAAATAAGAATCATCTAAGAAAACCAGGGCAAAAGCTACACTGTGATGTGACTGCACGGGGCTGGTGTTAATATCTAATAATTATGCTTGCAAATCTCTTCCTGTCTGTAATTTATAAACTCTGACATTCCACTTGGCATACAGTCTGCACGTGGAGTTGCCATTTCAGATTTCTTGAAACAGGACCCTACCTTGGTGGTAAAATTTTGCAAGAATATATTTGACCTTATGCTAAACTCTCTGATCATTTTAGATTTCAAGATTAAATGACGTGATTGAAGTTGTTGTACAAGTCATGTAGCTTGTATTGACACAAAAAGACGGTTCCTGGGTAACTGTAATACCACACTTCACTTCTTATCTGCTGTTTTCACAAAGAACTTGCCAGCATCCATCCCATTAAGTTTCTGTGAATAAATACCATTTTTCATGATTGTAAATCAGACTTCCTTAAATAGGATGATCAAATGCACTACAGCACTTACTATCCAATAAACAGTGAGTGTGCCTATACTCCAGGCCCTGCAGGGAAGCGCCTCCTATGGCTGGGGCATTGTTGGAGACTCTTAGAAATAGGTCATGGTGGTCTGTATCGTGTTCCAATCTTATTTATAAGTGAAGTTCATCGTCTGAGCAGTTTTTTTTTTTGCCACTTTCCTTAGTCTTACTTCCAATATAGCAGAAGAAATCAAAGTTAAGAAAGTTCTATTTGAGAAGGCTAAAAGGCTGAGACCAGGCAGCGGACTAGTCTAACAGATCACGGAGGGAAGACAAATCAAAACCAGGGGCAGATGAGCACCTTGATTTACATTTTAAACTACAGTGTTTTTCTACTTTCATATTTATCTTGGTCTAAGCACTTGAATCTAGAAACATGTGTGCCTTAAGAACAAACGTTAGAGAGCAGTCTACACGTTGGTGCTGGATTAAATGAAATGAATTGAAAAATAACCTCTAAGGTCGATGGGACAGTTTTCTGGAAAATGATTTGATGAGAGGTAACCACAGAGGCCGCAGAATCTCCTTCCTGCATTTTCTTTATCAGACTCGGCTAGTGGGAAAACCAATAAAAGTTCAGAACTTTCACAATCAGTCAAGGTCATCTAAATTAGTACCACTCTATAGAGAAAGCAGAGAGTAAAGAGTCCAATAATATTGTTAGAAAGCATAATCATCATGGTTCAATGACCATACACAGATATAATCACCAAGGAGCAAGAGCCATAAAGGAATGATGGCTAACTGGTAACTAAAATAGTAATAAAGCTCCCTCTTCCCCTCCCCAGAATCTAAGCAAAAATAAAATACCTACCTTATTTGGAAGCAAGACAAAATTACAAAAGAAAATGAAAACTAAAGACATTTTCATGACACTGAAATCTGAAGAGCGATTCCCTTCTGGGAAATTCCTTTATGTTTGTTTTTTACCTGAGACTCAAGGAATGGAGAGCTTCCTTGCTGCAAAAATATAACTTTTTCAGAAATTTCTCTTTCTTCATTGGTCTGTTTGAATAAAGGGGGTTGGGTTGGAGAGGAGGAAGCAGACAGTTTCCAGAAAAGGCAAGTTAGGAAGACAGTTCTTTTACTGTGTCTTACATATAATAGTCATTCATCTTTTTCTGAAGAAGTAAATTATTGTTTATGAATTTGAAAAATGGTCCGAAACTTTCTCAATGTTTAATCATTTCCCAAAAGTAATAGATTATTTCCTGAAGCTCCAGTGTTTGACTCACACCTTTGCCACTTCCACCAACAGAAAACATGCAAGAGCAATAGAAAGAGCTCCCTGACATTAGCACAGTGTCTAGGCTAGTCATCTGCAAAACTGGAGAAGTGAGTAGAAAAAGAAGATGTTAAGATAAAAAAAAAATTAAGTGAGAAAAAGATCCTCACTCCTACATCTGACAAATAGTTGATTGCATTCCCTGCTGAAGCGCTGGCTTAATCCCGGGCAACGAGATGCACAAGGGCCATTGCATCAGCTACTGGTTTGAGTAAACTCAGTTGGACCTTGGTTGATTCCTTTATTATTCCACAAGGTATATTCAAAATCTATAGGTTTATTTGAACTTTTATTAAGATGGCAAATAACTTTAAAAAGTCAATTTCAAAATATCTTAGTGAAAAATTAAGTGCTTCATATCATGCTTTAACATGTACCATTAAGAAACGTTGAAGTAAATAAATATGACACATTAGCAACTAGCTTCTTCCTTTTATATTTTTATTATTTCCTTTAGTATTAAATAGGAATAATTCAAGGGGCCATATACTAGCCACTAAGCCGATCCCTGTGCCGAGAGTATAGCTCCATAGAGTAATGACAGAAAGGGTTATTTCATCTAAAAAAATCCTAATAGAAAGCTCAAAGTTAAAAAAAAAAAAAAAAGAAAGCTCAAAGTTTCTAGAACAGAGCTTTTAAAATAAGTTCTATTGTAAACAATGTAATTTACTGAGAGTTATTTACTATTCCTATGTGTGTACAAATAATCAGGACGACCCCTAATAGTCTATCTATAAGAGTTTGTAAGGGGACATCTAGAATATTCCCCCTGAAGGTCTTACTGGCAAATTTTGATAACATCAATCTCCTATCCCCCTTTTTCAGTTAGGAACAAGAAAGATATTTCTGAAGGGTAAAAAAACAACAACCCTGTCCTGTCCCATTTTGGAGCAAGGTGTTGGAAAAGACAAAATGTACCATGTGGGATCATTAAATATGGATTTTTGTTTTGTTTTGTTTTACTCTCAAAGGTGGCCTTTTTGTCACAGAGGAATAAGAAACAGGAAGGAAAGGTCAAAATTGTAGGTACTTTTCAGAATACCACTGGTAGGCCTCTAATTATAATCACTGAGCTAAAGATTATTCCTAGGATGAAAGTCTAAAAACAAAAACAAAAACAAAAACAAAAAAAACCAAACCAATAATAGCAGGAAAACAGTGTTTTTTTGTTTTTGTTTTTGTTTTTTTTTAGCATATCCTGTTATCTGACATCAACTAATTTCAAAATTGTCCTTGTGTATAATGAAAGTACCAACACTGTCTGTATTCTGAACTGTGTATGTCCAGTGCGAGAAAAGGGTCACATAAGGGATGGAGCTTAAAATCCTATAGTCAACCTCAGTGCAGTTAGTTTAGCTAAAGATAAGTGATGAGATGCTGATAACTAAAGAAAAGCTGATAATCGGTATGTTTGCTTTTGTTGCAGGTTAGAACAGAGTCAGCTGTATACCCCTAAACATTTTTAGTGACTTAAACATTCATTGTTATGTCATAATTAGGAAACAAGGCCCTTACTGACCTGCAAATGTACAGAGGTATTACTCTCTCTCAGAGGAGCAGGGATTTGTGCAGAGCCATGGCCCTTGTTTCTCCTTGGGTCAGGGGTTCTCAAGCTGCACTGTGCATTAGAATTACGTGGAGAGCTTTTAAATAACAGTACTCTGTGGGGCTGCAGATCAGACTAATTAAATCAGTCTCTGATTAATAGATCCCAGGCATCAGTATTTTTAAACTTCTGGTAGGTAATTTTAATATGCACCTAGAGTCGCACCCCAAGGCTTGGATGGAAAGTCACAGAAGTCAGATTCGGAGAAAGAAGATAACTCTCCCTATCCAGAAAGAGATGATCATAGTGAATGTTTTTTTTTCCCCCCTAATTCGAGGCTGAGGCAAGATCTGCCTATCCTAGCTGGACTAGAAAGCATACAAATGCACAAATAGAGTTGATTCCAGATATTCATGGTGATTATGTTCAATAGAATCACCATGAACATGAGTTTGTGAATAATGAACCATTGATTTTATGGGAAACATATGGTTAAGGCCTCTGTGAGCCTCTGGTCATGGTATCGTCATCAACTGTTCAATACATACCCTTGTTCTGTATGTGTTTTTGTTTAAAGACTCCTTATTTAATACATATTATTGATCCGTTAACATTGAACTCATGGCCAGCAGCACTATGACTTATTCCTGATGAGACTTCTCTAACATATCTTCCCAAAAAGCATATCACAGTGCTCTTGCGCTGAGCAACACTAGCTAGCACTTCGGCACTCTGTGTGGGGGTTATTTGAAACAGCAGAATCACCCATGGACACACAAAACCATAGCACTGAATAGGCACAAAAAGCACATGTGTTCATAGTACGGGGACTCAACAGGAAGGCAGAGCACTGCCTTGTTCATCCAAAGCTGGGAACGTGCATGGTTGAGACTCAAAGTTTTCACCACTCTGTGTCTGTCTGCGGACAACTGTGAAAGTGCCATTAATACTGAGTTTAGGGTTACAGTGAATTTCAGCGAGTAGATGAATGTGCAAATATGGAATCTGTGATTGAAGAAGATCAGCTGTGCTAAGCTTATGTACTGTAAAACTACCACCTATGTTAAAAAAGAGGATGATACTGACACTGCACAAGTGCTAGTGGGTATTTCATTTTGGTTGGGATTTGGAAACTTTACCTATTCAAGTGACCAGGAGGGAATGTACTTCTAACATGGACTAATAAGCCTAGGTGGATCGTAAAAGGCTGTTGTGGGAAATATTTGTGGAGACATATGCGGAGCCCTTCACATACCACACATCTATCCTTCCTGTTTGGTGGGCCCTGCCCTGTATGTGGATTTGTCTATGCTCCAAAGTTAATGAGGAGATGCTTTGGGGCATCCTTGCAACTTATGTGCTATTAAATCACTATTTGAAAGTTGAAACCACTGGCAATAAAATTCACACTTTATAGTAAACATACATAGTATTTTTAGAATATAATCACCACTACTAGCCACTGTAGATTACTCAAGTAATCTGAATGAAACTGATGTGTATCAGTACAGGAATATTTTGGCAACAGTACTTTTCATTTATTCTGCATAAAAGGGCCCCTTTCAAAGTAATTCAAATGGATATACACTTTGTCACTTTTGATAGATAGCTTTTAAGGGAAGTTTAGAAAATGATCAAAATGAGTCTAAGTAGATTTTTCTTTTCACTACAAGGACCTAAGCATTGCATGTAGACGACCACTTAACGGATTTTTCTCCCATAGAGGCTGAAGTTTTGATTTTCTTCTGTCTCAGCTTTCTGGACAACGATGTTACAATAAAGGGAACTTGATAAGAAAGAAGTTAATCAGTATAATGCTAGAAAGATCTGGTTATTAAAAAACTAGTTCTTTTGAAAGACAGATAAAGCAAGAGGATGTTGAATAGTTGACAGATGGGCACCACTGCCATTTGTGGGTCCCACAGTGGGAGCCCTGAAATAGTATCAGCTGAATCCTCACTGTCTGGCTGTACATTTCAAGAGAGCTTTTCAATATGGAACAGTCCTACTTGAAGAGACATTCTGGCCTCTACTTTATTAAAAATCAAAAACTGATTATAAATCGGTTAAAATAACCAGTTGCTTCTATTTTAAAAAATCAGTTAAAAATCAAAATCAAATCGAACGCTAGTTCTACCAGTAAAAAACACTGGTTTCTCAGAGTGAAACATATCCTGAAATTCTGTCAACTTCAGATCAGTGTTTAGTCAAACATTAGACAATCTCTCTACGCCTCATCTTGCAACTGATGAGAAACATTCGTGGGTTTTCAGGGCATTTCTGAATGCGGCAGAAAAAGCGTTTTCAGAAAAAGTGTCAGTTCATTAAGACAATATCTCCATTTCTCCCAGCTGTGAAATCTAGGTTTGCGGTTAGAATAAACCAATTTGCATGCACTGTAGTTTCCCTGGGCCTCCTTGTTCACTCCCAGCACCCTGTGATGTGTCTGCTCATCTCTCACCCGCCACATCATTTTACTCTGCAGCTTTGCTTTGGAGGCCTAAGTATATGAGTTCAGGTTATATGCAGACAGGTGGCAAGACTGTCTACTCAGAAGCTTGCCAACTGCGTTCCCCAGGGGCAGGCCCTGTAGAGGAGTGATGCCAGTGAACAGAAGATGATGGCAACCCAATGCCCGAATACCGACCTCTTCAGGTACAAGTGGTTCGATCATGGGCGCGTCCTCCTGCCTGGCGGCTAGTCGCACTGGGGAAGTAGAAAGCCTCTTTTCCCATTCATTCGTGATGGCAGTGTCTGTGGAGGTTTCTAAAAAGGTTCTTTTCAGCTCACTAATATTGGTTTGGTGTTTCATCAGGTCATCTTGAGTTTTATCTAGCTCCTATATTCAGAACATAAAGAATCCAACAGTCAATGTTTTACATTTGCCTTCCTATCTGCGTTTTTTTTTTTTTTTTTTTTTTTCCTAAAGTAATGTCAATCTCATTAGTACTCAAAATAAAAGGAATCTGATCAGGGCTCATGACACTACTACAAGCACTTTGGTGAAAATGTGATATTTCTAAGGAAGAGAGAAGAAAAAAAAATCTAGTTCACACAAGCAGAAAAATCAAAAGAGTTTTTAAAGGCAAACTATAAATATAGAGTGTAACTCACATGAAACAAGAAATTAAAACAAATACACACAGGAAAAAGGATCTATATCTAGGAGAAGGAAGGAATCAGAAAGGAATCAAAGTAGGCTAAGAAGGTATCCCCACTTATTCACAGGTGAGAGCACACAGTTCATGCACCATCATATGAGCCCACAGGTATGCCACTAACAGAAATGCCAACACACACAAACATGCACTGGTATATACCAATACCAACCTCTAACATAAGATTACTATGTTTGACATACACATTTTCACCCTTTATTCGCTTAATCAGACTATTCTGAAAAAAGTGGAGAAGAAAGGGAAAGGTAAGGGACACAGTAGTCACGGGAACAAATGCCATCCTCCACACTGCACCGACAACACGGGTAACCGCCTACGGAGCATGCTGGAAGGCTGGGACACCGTAGACGAACAATGACTTATCACACACTGGTTTTGGTTTTTGTTTTAATTTTCTACCTGTGCCTTGAGCTCTGCATCTTCCTCCTGGTCCGACTGCCAGCATCAAGAAAGAGTGGGAAATAAAGTCTTACCATGTAATTGACTCTATGATCGAAGAACTATGCTCTATAGAAACTTGCACTAGTTTGCTCTTGTTTGAATATGGATGTCATTTCTTTCCTATGTGCAAGCCACCACATTCTCACACATAAATTACGATGCTTATGAAGAAGACCGGGGTAAAAGATTCCCTGCTCGGTGAGTCTCTGACACTTTAACCTGGAGTTAAGTGCCGATGAGCACACACACATACGTGGGAGGGGACAGCCAGCACTTGGCAGGCTGGCCTTAATGAACACTAGAAATGGTTCAGGAAGTGTGGGGAGCCACACCCAAACTACAATCCACAAGAGTGGTTATGCTTACTCAATAATGAGAGCTCCCTTAGGATCTGTAAGTCTTTATAACCCTATGAAGTTATAGCTATTATCCCCAATTTATAGGTCAGAGAACCGAGGCTCAAAGAATTTAACATAGAGGGTCCCACATTTAAGAATTTCTTGGAACCTTGAATTAGAACCTATAGACTTAGAAATAAATTTGGGAAGGGAGGAGGTTGATATAAGTTAAGAAAGTTAAAAAAAAAAAAAGGATCAACTACTATCGACATTATCAGCATTTCTTTAAAATGTAGACAGGATCACTGTTGAGTTTTTAAAAAATACAACAGATTTATCTAAAAGCCACTTCATTATCTTTATTTTTCTTATTTCAAGGATCTGTTTAGCCCTTGGACTGGTATCTGAGTACCAGCAACTAGGTAACTAGGCCAAGCCTCATTTGCAGGCAGTAGTAAAGCTGCATGTCTTGCCAGGGGTACTCGGACCCAGGTCCACAGAGGAGGATCACAGTGTAATTACACGTGAGAAGAGGTAGACACCTGAGCAGGTGGCCTGCAACCAATTAGTCTTTCTTGGCCCCAGCACATTTCACCTGGCACTACTATGGTCCTGGCTCCCGAGAGGAGAGAAGGGCAAGTATTTAAAAAGTGTGAGAGTGCACAGGTAACTCTAACTCTGGCAACACTACTAATTCTTAAGTGTGTGGTGCGCTCACAGCTCTTTTATTTTTAAGCTTCAAATTACCTATGTTGCATGTACACGTTTGCATGCTTCAAACATTATATATCATCCTTTAAAACTGGTATAGAAATTTAGAGTATTATTAAAATATTCTGCATTTACAGCACACATTAAGATTCTGATGAAGCTTACTGAATTAACGTGTAGCTACATGTAACTATTAATTGTTATAAAATCAAGATGTAATTTTGTTATAATTTGGCACAGAAAATTATTAACTTGTAATAAATTTATATGTAATTGCTTAAAAGAATCTGGAAAGTTGTTTTACAATATTATTTTTTAGAATTTCTTTTTAAGTACTTTCTATGCCCAATGCAAGGCTTGAACTCACAACCCCAAGATCAGGAGTCAGAGTGGCATGTTCTACTGACTGAGCCAGCCAGGTGCCCCTACAATATTATTATGATTAATATATATTTTTCAATGAAAAATTGTGATTTCCAGACTTTGAATTGTACTCTGGTATTTCCCAAGGATGAAATTCAATAAAATTCCATTTTAAAAAGTATTTCTGGAGATATTTTCAATTAAGTATTATACAGATACTATTTACATTTTTAGTTCTGAATGTCTTACTAGAAGACTGTTCTAACTGGATGATGTAAAAAACAACTTAGAGTAAATACTACCACAAAGTAAAAAACAAATTCTGTGAGGACTTTAGGAATGTCTTGACTTCCATCACCATCGATACTGTTTTTACCGAAATTTTAGCTAACGGTAGAGAATATTTGAACAACAACATAGGCGCACACGTTTATTTATCCTTATAAAGGATAAATGATAGCATAGTATTTTTCCTATCACTGTTCAATGTGATAGCATTTTTTAAAAAATAGAGTACTAAGAGTAATTTGCTAATTTTTTCTTCCTTAGAGAATTCATTTCTTTTGAGTGACCTAGGTTATGTTCATCAAGTCTACAAACAGGAGTTAAAAGATGTATTATTATTTTAATTATTATTTGGGATCTAAAATATATCTAGTAAATAAGCTAATTAAATTGTGACCCTCCTCTTCACTTAACACGGCTATTATACATAAACAGCTTCTCATTTGGGAAAGGGGAATATGTACGTATTTTTAAGTATTATTGGTTTAGCCAAAGGTTCTCAAGATGTGATCCTAAAATGGGCAGAGTCAACATCCCTGGGAACTTGCTAGAAATGCAAATTCTGGAGTCCCATCCCAGACCTTATTTTGCAGGAGAAATAGGAGGAAGGGACTGCAGAGGATTCTGAGGCACGCCAGAATTTGAGAACCCCTGGCCTAGGCAATAGAATATATTTCTTGCCTCCTTTCAGAGTTAGAATTGATCTCTACTCTATCGAAGCTAATCTTCAAAGGCTTCAAACATTATATGCATATAATGCAGAGCCATGCTCACGAGGTGCTTGCGCTGGGCTGGCGACTAGCCGCCCGCAGTGATGGTACCAACCTCAGTAGCAGTGGTTTCCCCGTCGGCCGCGGTGTCCGTGCGCTCACTGTCGGTCTATTGATCACAGGAGTGACCAGGGTCCAGGAGGAAGGCAGGAATAGAAAACAAACCCATTCGGTCAAATAGGGCATGGCACAGGTCAAACAGCTCACTCTCTTTGTGATCTGTATCCTACTACCTTCCCACATGAATGCCAGGTTCAAGCAAAAGCAAAAGAAAGGCCAGAGCTAGGTTTCATCAGCAGAGCCACTCGGAGGAAGACCAGAGGCATGCAGCCTGCGGGAACCGCAAGAACTGCATTAGCCAAGCTGACTTGTCTGATTTCACGTCTCAGGAAAACCAAATTGTCATTCTTTCCCCCCACTTTTAACTAAAACCCCGAGAATGGTCTCTTAAAAATGTTTAATGCAAATAAAATTGATGTTTATATCTGTTTTTCTAATAAGTCACATTTGAAAGGTAAATTTAAATAAATTAAATTTAAATTAAAATGTAAATTTAAATAAAAAGCTACTATAACAGTCACTGGACTTTCAGCCCCTCATTTATATCATGTTGATAATTTACACTCATGTATGACCATCAGGCTGTCTGCATTACCTATTGATTATAAAAAGCACATGCCAGTGACTCACAGGCATATGTTTTACATGTGAAAAATATAACTCAGTTTTCAAGTAGCAATGTTAACTAGATTTGTTATAGACTAACTGTTGTATTTATTTTGCCCCACCCTCCAATATAAAGAAGTTTATAAAGGAAGTATTTAAACATCTCTTTCCAAAACAACCAAATGAAGCAAATTATAATAATAAAAAAATAGAGAAAGAGAGACATCTACTTGTAAACAAATAAAACAAAGCACAGCATTTGACAGAGCCTAAGTTTTTAAGGGAGAATTATAATAGTAATTTCAGGACTGGTTTTTAAGCTGTTTCATTGAGGTTTATGGTTTAAAACAAACTATTTTCTTTGGAGTACAACAGAACCATTGCCATTGAAAGTGGGACATTTGAATGCCATAATGTAATATTAACTGACTTTCCCTTCACAAATGTCAACTAATCATTACTAAAATCCCTTGAGCAAAGGCACACGATAGGTATTTTGAAAACAAAAACGGGGGGCTGTAAGCATGTGAACCTGCCTCTTCAAATAATCTTTCAATCCTAACAACAAGGAATGTCAAGAAGGACAACTGGGACAGTGAGGTTCATATCAACCTAACTCTGGCTGGGCTGATTTCTTGGTGCTATTCCAAATTTCCATTTTATATATTCCTAAAAGAGAATACATTAAAATTCACGTTTGGCATGTGTGCCTGAGGTAGCCAGCTATTTTCAATGGTTTGGTAAAGAATGTGTCCTGACACATTTTCATGACCTGACAGCCTTGGCAATACACCTGGTCGGGGGGAGGGGTGACTATTTCATTTTCTTATGAGGGTGTTAGCATGGCTTTCCCAACTAGTAGCCTAGGGAAAGGCCAATTTGACATAGGGGGAGAGAGACAAGTTATTGTTAAGGTATATGATAACCCAAAGAAACCTTATGCTTTCAAGAATAAATAGGAATGATCAGTGCTTGGCATACTAACTAGTTTTGTGAAAAACTTCCAAGGTGCTTGAAAGTATTTCTCCTCTTACATAATCACCCGTATGGTTTTAAAAACTATTAAAGCATTCTGGCTTTAGATCACAGTCGTGGTTGAGAGTGAGAGCTCTGATCTCAGACTAACATGAGCTCAAATCCTTGCTACTGAAGTTTCTGACACACTGGGCATGTTTCATGCTTTAATCCTCATTTCCTTTCAGTAAAATGGAGAAAAAGCAACAGCCCTAACGGTATCAGGTAATGGGACACTAAGTGCTTTCTATAAGGCCTGATGCATGCATGCAGACCTGAAAGTGCCTATAACTGTAATATGTTACATTAATATATATTAGTATCACATTATAATATTACATAATTATTTTTTTGCTACATGAAAAAATAGCTTAGGCCATATCTTAACTCCCTTAAATTCTTACTGAGCATGTAGTCATTTAACAAATATAGTGCATGATCAATAAATCGTTGATAAATGAAGAAAGGATGAATAAAGTAGCTTTTATAGCAACTGTTCTTTATATACTACAAGTAAACAAAACTATGAAACGTCTAACATGTCACAGACTATCATATGAGTCTATATTTTCACAACTTAAAATGTTAAAAATTGGTTGATTCATTTTTTTTCCCTCTAAATTCGAATCTTTTTTGTATCACAAAAAATTTCCTTACGAGCTGACACACAAATACATTCTATGGAATGGGGAGCTAAATTCAGCTTATGTTTCTTGATAAATGATTTAACATTCTGTGCCCCTTATGTGACCATTCTTGAAGGTACAAAGGAAAAAAAAAAGAGTGGTCAACAGCTTTCTAGTTTGAAGTGATTATGTCTTTCTACGTTGGGTTTCACTCTTGAGAAAGGCTGGAGCTAATTAAGCTACTCCAACACGTGAGAAATGTAAACATTGATAAAATATTTGAAAAGAATTACATTCATTAGTGGTTTTGCAAAATGAACGTGACAGAGCTGAACCGTATGTTACACGAAGTCACTCGTGTAGCTGCCAAAGTGCTTGAGGCCCAGAGAATAAAACAGGCCATGTAAACAAATGGCTTTTTTTTTTTTTTTAATGGAATGACCTACATAGGAGTGCTCCAGCTTGGCCTGAACTAGAGAGCATAGCTCTTAACACTTGGGTTAAGAGACGACATAGAACAGATGGCCACACGTGAAGTCTTGTGTCGGGAGAGCTGTCGTAGGCGCTCCGGGCTGGAGAGCAGGGCTAAGACCCCAGAGGCCCAAGCTGGCTCAGAGGTTTGCAGTAACAGCGAGAGTGATCTGCTGGGAGGCTCCAGTCACGTGTCACTGGCTTGCATCGGGGAACTGCTGTGATTTGTTTTGCTGATGTAATGCAGACATGCCCAAGTTTAACATTAATTTCCATGCATTGATTACAACAAGATGTATACCCTGGATTAGGCACAAGATCTGTGTGGTTTGCTATAGAAAAGTTCCATTATTTTAGAATTCAGAAAAGCATAGAATGGCAATCTTTTTGCTTTATGTTAGCTGGACAACTCCACTGCTAAAGGGAAAATAGGTGTCCAGGCTGGAAACCAGCTAGTATTACAGTCTCTGTCGATAATCTTGTGTTCTTAATGTTGTATGTTCTAGTCCTATGTTATTTGGCAATATTGCCATTGTGAGAAATAGTGATATTGAAGCCTAGGAGTCATTCTCTCAAAATACTTAACGTGTATGAAAATATTTTTACATCAAATACACATATATGTATATATAGCTGGAGCTAAGTCATACGACCCAGGAACCTTGATTTGAAAGGGCTCTTATGCAATATCAAATGGAAAAGGGCAAACTTTTATTTAAAACATCTAGGAGACCATTCCCATTTTTGTCCTGCTACTGAGAAATGGTCATAATATCACTAAATATAGATACTTACACACCCTCACAATTCTATATACTCACAGGTGCAGCTCAAATTATGAGTTCTGGCTGAGCTGAAAATTGAATAGACTTTTTCTTTCTTTTTCTTTTTCGCATTGCTTTGACTTTGTGACTTTTTTTTTTTTTTTTTTATAAATGTTGGGATTACTGGGCCTGTCTCCTGCCACAAAACATCTTGCTTTGTGAGAACAGAAGAGCTGGAAGGGCCTAGGGAGGGTGTGGGCAGGAGAGGGGGCGACAGCCAGGCCCTCTGTTGGCAGCTTCTGTTCTCTTCCCCTGCACTCTGAAGGGAACTGCCAGGCTGTTCACAGAGCTGTGGAGTGATGGGAGGGCAGGGCCGTTAGGAGGAAAAGCTATTGGCTACCATGTCAACTCACTCACTGGCTCAGATGAGGGACAGGAGATGTGGACAGGTAGCAAGCATGTCTTTCTCAGACACAAGCTGAAGGCCCATCCCTTCCCCACTGGGCGCATGCCTGGCTGAGAGCCATAGGGGCCTGTCTGGCTTCCCTGACCTTCCCAGATTGTCCATGTGTGCGTGCGTGCATGCGTGCATGCATGCATGCGTGTGTGTGTGTGTGTGTGTGTGTGTGTGTGTTTTCTGGCTCAGGCTGGAGTTGAAAGAATCACTGCCATCCAGTATATGCGTTGGCACAGTTAGGACTGATGGACTTCCAGCCTACTTTTACAGCATGCAGACATCTTCAAGGAGTCTTCTCTCAATTGTGTGGGAAAACTGCAGCTACTTCTGGTCTTCTTTGTGGCCCTTCTGACAACTAAGCTCACACAGGCCTTTTAAACTACTCGAGCATTTTTTCTGACCCAACACACCGTTGGGATCTGGCTCACCTTTGTGAGTAACAGAGACAATCTGGCCATGACAACAGAAGAGCACAGTGGGGACATTTTGGAATTTCTGAGGAGGACAGGTGTTTATAGTTGGGGAAAGCTACCCAAATGATGACGACATACCTCCTACAGATGTTCATTCCCACCTCGCCTTGAGGATCAGTTACCTACTGGTATCACCACCGTGTACCGTTATGCCAGGATGCCTTTTGGGAACACCCCATAAATCTGGGTCAAACTTTTTTCTCAGTCTTATGTGTCCCTTCCTTTATGAAACAATAACTGACCAGAACCATTTAACCTAACCCCAATTTTAACATAGCTAATGGGTTATTTAAAACTGACTTCTGAGTCGGTCATTTATCACTTGTAGAATCTGTGGGTAGCAGAAGGATTCTGGGCTGGGCGCAGACTGCTCCATCCACATGGTGTTGTGCCTAACCCTGGGGCCGGGTTGTACTCCCCGACACACAAAAACCTCTCACATGTCGGCACAGACAATAAATGAGGCTCTGAAAGTAGGACCACTATTGCAGTAGGCACCTAACAACTGTTTCGGACCGAAGCCCCGACCACGACAGGGAAGTGTGTTCTATGCCGAGGTACACACCTCTTCCTCTGAACTGTCACTCGGGTCATTGTCTAGTGAGGCACTCAAGGAGGCCGCCTTGGGCTCCAGGTAGCAGAGGCACATAGCCAGAGGGAAGGAGAGAGTGAGGGCATATGGCACTGAGAAGGAGGCGGAGAGCAGAAAGAAAAAGATGAAGAGGAAACAGGGCACAAGGGAGGGTGAGCGAATCGGGAGATAATGCTGCAGGCTCTGGGGGAGGAGGTTGGTTTCCGACAGGTTGGGGAAAGAGAGGTACCCATCATCATCTAGAAGAGAAGGGAAGGACTCCGGGAGCTGCAAGGAGAAGGAAAACAGGGTGGTCCCTTTGCCAGGCTGTGGCTTGTAGCTAAAAGCCACATCTTGGTCCCCTAGGGATGGCTTCCCTTTGTGGTCAGAGTCCAAGGTGGGCTCTCCATGCACACGCACGGTGCCTTTGGCTGGTTCCAAACCCAGGGGGTGACAGTCATTCTCCTTACACCTCCTACGGAGCTCTGGGGAGGATGCAGGGGGACGATGGGCTGATGGAGGGGACGGGGGACATGAGTCAGTGCCAAGCCCAGGTGACTGATGTGAAAGAGACAGAGAGAGAAAGCAGCAAACAGAGGTGCAAAAGGACAAAAAGAAAACTGCAATTAGTTAATTTTCTTATGGGTATCAATATAAAATTGTAAAACAAGAATTTTTTTAGCACTAGGGCTGTTCACGTAATTAAATTATTTAAGCTGCATGCCAACACTGCCATGAATGGCTACCGTTTTCCCATTAGACTGTCAAATACAGGGTGGGCTTATTTATTTATTTGTTTGTTTGTTTGTTTATTTTTAAAGTCAGAATAGAAGATATTGGTGGGCAATCTCAAAGTCTACATGTTTCACACCATCCAAAAATTTGTTTAGACCAAACAACTCTAGAAAGTTTTAGGGTTCCGAGAGCAAACATAACTCTCCGACAACTTCAAATCAAGACTTTCAATAACGTCTCTTGATCTCCAGCTAACAGATCTGTTACTAGAGTTCGGTTGGATTAAAAAACAAAAATGAATCCAAATTTTGATTATTAAAAAACATGTGTTGAGCATTATCTTTCCTCGTTTAGTCAATTATATTCAAAACAGGTGGGTTTCCAAATCAAGAAGTTTCTGGCCCCACTCCTATCTGAGATGCAGCGCCACTCAGGGAAGTCAACAATTAGTATTTTAGGAACTCATGCTCCCCAAAGAATTGAGGTTCCTTTGAAAACTTCTACTTTGGCTCCTTTCTCCATGATGTAAACAGACTTAAACTCAAATAAGGGTTTCAACAAGCTCACTAGCAAAAAGAATGTGCTTTCTTGTGATATGGCCCGTAAGCATTTACTTTGCATTAGTTGTGATCCATAAATAACAGAAAGGTACAATTTCCCTGCCTTCTGGTTTCTTTTAAAAGTCGTTGCTATATTTAACACCCCTGGTTTGAATCCTTAGCAGAATGACAAAGGCAGGCACCCCCACAAAGGTGCTCCTGGTGAGTTCAGGCTTCTGTGAAGAAGGGGAAGCTCTGAACGTTCTCTCTGGCCTTGGCAACTGTGATCACAGCCAGTTTCCTCTGCAGTTGGTGGAGGGCTGCTGGGCAGGAGGGGAAAGAGGGAAGCAAGCAAGCTCCAAACGGGACCTGGCATGACTCAGGAGCTGTGGCAGCCCCAGGAGTTCAATTCAAGGTCACACAGAGCCTGCAGATAGACTTCCATTGCTCTCCGTGACACTCTGGGTGTGTGTGCGTGTGTGCGCACACACACGCATACTTGTGTGGTTAGCCTAGAGACCTGGTAGTGTAGAAATTACCCATCCTGCTCTGTAAATCCCAATCCTGACCTGGTAAATATAAAGACAGAAGGTAAGAACATGCATAGATGAAACTGCATCATGGATATTCTAGAATTTAGAAGACTCTTTTCCGGCCTTAGGCAAGGATGTCTTTTCTCAATACTGGCATTTGACATTAAGCGCTGGGTTTTAAACATGACCCTGCACAAATCCCATTCAACTCAGAATAATATAAAAGCTACAAGCTGACTTCTGCATGCAGCTGCCCAGTCACCTGGGGTGATCATTAGCCTGGGAAACATGCCTCCTCTCAAAGGAATCTAGGGGACCAGTCTTTTAAGAACTATTTTCAGTAATACACTTTCATTTGGGTTAAAAAATGAGTACCCTCTTTGTTACTTTTTGAAGATGGAGAAGAATAAAATGAAGGTTTAATTTTCCATGCTGCTTATTCAAGTGGTTTTTAAAAGACAGCTTTGCACTGTGGAAAATGAAGACAACCATCTCCCTACCTAAGCACTAGGCCTGGGCCACAGCCTTGCTGAAGGCATTTGGGTCAAAGTACTGGCTTCTCAGAGATTCAGACAATGAAAATCATAGTTTTTAGTCTTTTTGTTTTCCCATGCCATTAAGTGGAAAAAATGATGATGGTCTAGTGCTTTATTTTATTAAGATTTTAAAAAATTTATTCATGAGAGACACAGAGAGAGAGAGGCAGAGACACAGGCAGAGGGAGAAGCAGGCTCCACGCAGGGAACCCGATGCAGGACTCGATCTCGGGACTCCGGGATCATGCCCTGAGCCAAAGGCAGACGCTCAACCGCTGAGCCACCCAGGCATCTCTAGTGCTATATTTTATATACATGGTGAACTTTTCAAATTAAATAAAGAGAGACTGCAAGGGTCTATTTTTCAAGCAAAAAGTCATTTCCTTTCATGTGTTGCTTTAATCACAGTCACGATCCATGAGAATTGTCGGATGGAATGGGTGATTTCAGGAAGTCAGGGAAATCATTTGCTTTTCAGGCATACTACCTTTTTGTCCATACTACCTTATGTCCTACTCAAAAGCTGCCTTGATTTAATTGGAAAAACTAGAGTGTAAAAACAAAATTCAGAACAAAGCACGTTTTAACAGCAAAAATGGTCCAATATAGTTGCTGTCATTTCCTATCTTGTTCTTTATTTTTGTGTTTGGCAAAGAAATGATCTTCTCCTAACAAAATGACAGATAGGGTTTTAGGTGGAATATTCTCACATACCTACAATATGTTGTGGGTCTATCCTTCACTGTGTAACTCTTACCAAAAGAAGCAATTTTGTTTTGAGCCCCAGGTGAGTCCCTGCTGCATAAATCTATATTTGAAGAGCACATGTTCAAGAGAACACTTTTGAGTCAAACCTGGGCAAGTTTTAGCATAACTTATGAGTTATGCAACATTTTTATCCTACTAGTTCTTTTTACCTGTACATTCCAGGAGCTACTCTGTTTTCCCATTATCATCACATATAAAACTCCCAATATAGTTTTTTGTTTGTTTTGTTTTCTGTTTTACTTTTAGGGAGCTGCTCTGCTACCTATAAAACCCTGAACCAAAAGTAGGCTGTCTATGTGTTTTCTGACTTCCATTTTTCTGCAAAGTTGCTTTAGGATGCCAGATTACCAAAAAATAAACATACTGCAAAAAAAAAAAAAAGGTTGGGGTGAAATGAAGTTTAAAAATTTAATGAATCAAACACCTTGGAGAAATTGCTGCCAAATTCACTTTCCATCTTCCTTTGCAATGGTCTGCTTTAATCTCTGTTTTCAAAACATGTCTGCTTGCTACTTTGATGATTAGATTATAATCCTAAAACTCAGAGAGCAAACAGTGTATAAATACACAGGCCATGGTCACTCAGTTACTTGCAGTCAGCAGAATGGCAATGTGACTACTGTATATCTAGAAAAATATACAGTACTTGCATAGGAGAATGGGGCCAGAAACAAAGAAAATAGTTTTAGTGATAGTTCTGAAATGTGAGCCCAAACAGAAAAGTGTCATATGGCACTAAACGTATTTTTAAGATATATAGACAGGACAGCTGTTGAAAGTCTTACATAGCACATCAGTTAAAATAAAAATTTTCAAGAAGGAATCCTTCAGAAGAAAAATGTCGACAGAGGAAATCAGAATTTAGAAACTGATAATATGGATGTGACTAACGCTGAAATATGAATTACCCTAAGTCTTTTTATTTTATTTTTTTTTATTTTTAAAGCAGGCTCTGCACCCAGAGTGGAGCCCAACACGGGGCCCAAACTCACAACCCTGAGATCAAGACCCAAGCTGAGGTCAAGTTGGCCGCTTAACTGACTGAGCCACCCAGGCGCCCCGAGTTACCCTAAGTCTTAGCACATTCCTGGTTTATAGCCTCAAAATTATTAAGTAGTTCTTCAAGGTCTAGGCAAGCCCTAAGAGGGAGCCTGGGAGATGTACCTTTCCCTCGTGCCGTGCTGCTGTGACCGGCGTGGCTTCTTCCACCTTTTTCCGTCTGTCCTCTTCCTCGTCCCGCTCCTCCTCGGCCTTTTTCTCCGGAGTCACAGTGGTGATCAAGTTGGTCTGAGAGATACCCTTTGTTGTGGCGTACTGGCCAGTACCAACCTCTGCAGCAGACACAGAATCCTTCATGTATATTTCATGGTTTTCATTCACTGATGCTAAAAGCAAATACAATTGAAGAAAAAAAAGTCTGAAATAGTTAAGGTAGAAGGCAGACCACCACCACCAATCGTCCCATTATGAAAAAGGTACCCCTACCCCCGTTTGTCTGCAAAGACAAGGCAGTGCTGCAGGTACCTGCACCCTAGCACTATCAGAGACTCATCTTTCTAGAGCTTCTGCTATCCCAGTGTTTTAAAATGATTTAAAGGCTCATCTCTTGAAGCCACCAGAATAATTCTCAGGCTTTCTGGGAAGGAGGATGCACAAGCAGATGCAGCGGAGGGGTAGTATGCTGGGCTGCTACAAGCCTGGTACCCGACAGAGTAATGGGCTGGGCAGCGGCGCCAGGCGCTGGCGCCAAGTCCCAGAGTTAATGGCGGTATTTGCAGTGAACAACTGCACTCCTACACTTGACTTTGAGCATATCTTTGGAAGTGCCATTCACCAAGGAGCACTGAATTGGGGTTTTCAATTACTGTTATTAATAATGGCTAGAAAGTCCATCACTCCTGCAATGTAAAAAGTCCCATGCGTAATAATGAAAATGAAGCATCTTGATGGGATCATAAAATTTGGGAAGACTGTACAATTTTGGTGGTGACTCTGTTCAGCTGGAGTGCAGAGATGTTTTAATCTCTACTGCACTTTAAACAGACTACCCTGATATGCACAGACTCATTCATCTCTGATATTTTGGGACGATAAGACAAATGTTGCTAATGAAATTCATGCAAGTGCAAAGCATGCAAACATAAAAGATATGAGACACAGCCTTTCATCCCAACTAAAATGTCTTAGTGAAAGATGCTTAATTCAGTTACATTTTTAAAGTTTGATACTCATTATTTTCGGTTTTAGATATATACAACTTATTTAGAACTTATAAATGATACTTTTCAAATACACAGTAGCTAATCACAGGCAAAATCTAATCAGCTTCATAGTTTAGGAAGTTTAAAATGTAAATGTAAGAAAATATTCTGAAATCCTTTTATAATAGCTAAACTGTTTCACTAAAATATCTTCACTAAGATATTTTATGTTTCCTCGTTTTGATGAAAAAGCTCATATGAGATGCGATTTCCCAATGGGCTAGTTAGGGTGTTCTACATAAGATGCAACCTTGCAAAAAGCATTTTGTGTTCCAACATGCAGCCATGGCACCCAGCTCAACAGCACAGAAAACATACTAGAATTGGCAGGACCCCAAAGAGTGAGAGACAACACATACTAACATCACTTTTGGGCAGGGAGGAAGAGACAGTATGGTATTAGTACATTTATTTCACAATTGTCTTCTGTCTTGTCAATAATTATTATCACATAAAAGGCCATAAGGAAAACAACAGTTACAACACATGTGTTCCCTTGGGTACACATCACTGAACAAAGTGGATGATGCTCAGGGAAAATAGGGGTGGTTCCAAAAAAGTTCCTCCAACACAGACTTACAGAATACACAGTTTACAGAGATTCTCTCAAGGAGAAAGAAGAATAAATGGAACAAAGTAGTAAGAAAAGCTTCAACATTAAAGTGAATAGTTCAGTATCTTAATTTAACCCCAAACGGTCCTAATAAACATTTTATTCCAAAAGTTCGGCTCCAAGTTAGGTATTCCTGAAAGAGGCAACCATTGGAAGATAGAGAATGGTAACTGACTTCCTAGGCCAGCTCACAAAAACATAGAATAATCATGAATAGAATTATTATCACACCTATAGCAAGAGGGCTGTCACACCTCTCTCATTCACTCTTTGCAAATGGCCTTATTCCCATTTTACAGATAATGATGAAAACCCAGAGCTGGGAAGTTTAAATCATTCGCCAGTCGCCACGCAGATGGACCTCAGTCTGGATCTACCTACTAGCAAAGGGTTTTTTCACTTCACGAGTAATGTACGTGATTCAGCACTTAGGACACAATTCTGACTTTTCCTACAAACTGTTTAGCAAGTATTCCATTAGAGAAATACAACCTTCTAAATTAGGGGATTCAGGGAGTTACACCATCCTACCACCCACACTGGGGTCTGGTGAAAGGGAAGAGAGACCTGGGACTATGGTAAGTGGTGGCACAATAGGTAAGGATGAAGGTGATCCCACATTTTTGTAAGTTTGCGTTTTTACTTTTTTAAAATTATTTTTATGTTTTTGCTTATTATTACAATTGCACACACATGCTAGAAACTTCTCTTTTTATACACGTAGGATAGATCTTCTATAACACAACTAATCTCCAGGTGCTTTGAATTAGAAAACGGAGACTTGGCCATGGCTCACTTTCTAAGTATTACTACAGCTGCCATGTGTTGTAGTGGGAAGCACATCTGTGTGTTACTATAGACAGCAACACGAAACTGTCACATAAGACAAAAACCCACAAGAAATTATTATGTCATTCCTCAGAAATGTTATTTCAGTGATTCTCTCCTTGTTTAACTTACACATTTGTCTTAACAGTGGAGAACATTTACATGGCAGTGCTTTCCCAGTCCATCTGGTGTAGTCATTAATATTAACCAGGAGGATTTAACTTGGAGCCTTCAGGTCTATAATTTGAATATCATCCTTTCTATCAGTTATCATGCACTGACTGACCAACAGTCACATTTTATCTGTAAAAATTTTGTAGAAACAGATAAATTTAACTTACAGTCCTCCTTCTGAAACAAATGGACTGAAACAATACGGTAATCACTTCAGATCTGCCAGCAAGTGAACCAAATTACTTACAGAGTATGTGATAAGTGTATTTAGGATGAGAGCATCTTTCCCCCAAATCGGGGTGCTGGCTTCTGAAAGCTATGCTCTTCATTCCCAAAGTGCTATTCTTTTATGGAATTTTTAATGAATCTACCAATAACAGACATTAGACTCACAAAGGCACTGTTTTTTTGTGTGTTTTTTTTTTTTGAGGGAGGGGGTTAGAAACTTGTCACTCAGCCGCAGACCAACGAGTGCTTTTTGTTTCATACTATTCAGGAAGGTCTACGTTTATGGAAAGTTTGTGATGGTTTCACACTATTTCTGGGGAGTCATTCATGATTATCATTACTAAGGGTTAGTGAATAATGCCTACCTCCATCCAAGCTGCGAGACATGGTATAGCGTTTGCTGGACGAGCGTTCGAAGTAGGGGGCGGGACGATCTATCAATGCACTGGCTCTTCTTGTTTGGGCTTGTGTCCTGCCACTATATCGAAACTTGGAGCCCAAGGTAAGGAATTTCTTTGGAGGTGCTTCTGGTAACAACAGTCTAAAGATATTAAGGAAAAAATATCAGAAAGACTATTAAGTCAAATATTAAGAACGCTATCTTAGCTTTTTTAGCCAAAGGTAAAATGCTTTGTGTGCTAAGGGTTTAACACATCACATGACAAAGAAATGTGACTTTACAATTCCCATAGTACAAACTCCCAGAGTGTTGTAGAGAGGCTATAATATAAATACAATGCAGGTTGGTTTGGGCTACATGAATTTTTTTTAAAGATTTTATTTATTTATTCATGAGAGACCCAGAGACAGGGAGAGGCAGAAACACAGGCAGAGGGAGAAGCAGGCTCCATGCAGGGAGCCTGACGTGGGACTCGATCCTGGGTCTCCAGGATCACACCCTAGGCGGAAGACTGCGTTAAACCGCTGAGCCACCCAGGCTGCCCAGCGACTTTAATTTTAACATCTCACACAACTCAGAAGCCTATGGTTCTAGAAACCCAGAGCTTCAATAAGTGTAGGTGAAGAAGAACAGTGATAATTTGTTATTTTATAGACAAAAATCTGACAGTCTGAGTACTGTATATAAGCAAAGGAGGCCAGAGGACTGAGAGATGATTCAAATAGTAAGGTATGGATTGAATCCTTGAAGTGGACATCCTGTAAAAACAATGAAAGGACACTAAAGATAATAAAGGAGAGACAGGTCAGATAAGCCTGAAACAAATTAAGGAAAATCCTTCAGTCAGAAGTTTTTAGGATTTCCTGTCAAGAAATCTTGTGACAGTGAATTTGAAGGCAAAAAAGGATATGCGTCCACATTCTTTTTCCCAACAGACTTTGGCAGTAGAAGTGATCCCAATCATTCTAATTCTTCCTTAAAGAAAATCAGCTTTACGTACCTGAAAAATGTATGATGTTCAACACATACTTTCCATAAACGCTTGGCAGCTCGATGGTTTGGCAGTTTAAAGCCAATGGTGCTTTCAAATTGTTCAAACTAAATTAAAAAAAAAAAACATAATGAAGAGTAAAGTTTGGAATTATAAATAACATGAAAGCAAGTAAATCACAAATCATGCCACCCACAAAATTTTCCTTTCCTTATGAAATCAAGCGCTATATGCAGAAGTCATGCCCTACACATTCATTAAAAAACAACCTTGTACCTATTCTCCTTAAAATGCTGTAGGCATGGATAATCACATTATGCATGTAGTAAAGGACATGTTTTATGGACAAGTATGGATTTCATGAAAACTAAATGCAAAAAAAGAGGATATCTGGATCCCTTCCAGAGACCAATTTGTCCCGATCTCATTTTTAAGCCTTATTTTCATGTCGTCTCTGTGACATCATGACTTCAACTGGAATGTAAGGGCATGAGTAAAATGTTTATTGTCTGTAGCATTCTCAGGATGATGTTTTCTCCCAGGATCTGGTCAGAAAAATGTGTGTGTCTCCTAGGTATTTGATGACATGGTATCAGATATTGCTGATTTTGTTTTGGCATTCTCATCTGGATTATTATTATTATTATTTCATCTGGATTATCATAGTAAACACTAACATCTTTTGATATTACATGTATGATCATAGTTTGGGAGAACACAATTTCATATCTTTCAGCATGGAGAGCTCAGATGATGATCTATTAGCCATTTGCTTTCTCAGGGTGAAATATCTGACTTATTGAGTAATATATTTTATTATTATTATTATTGCAAATGTTTGGGATTTAAAAATTTTCTGAAGACAGAAATTTGCATCAGGCCACCAGAGGGCAATCATTTTAAACAATAAAAGTTTTCTAAAAGAGCATTAAAATAACCAGACTACTGATACCGTCAATAGAAAAAAAGTGATTTATGTAGCAAAGAACCCAGGGGAGGAGCTCTGTGTGTGGCATATGAGATACAGTGATGCTTACTTCTACTTCTTACTGAGTGGGACTAAGCTGGGTGGCAGTGGAGGGAGAATGGGAAATACATCACAAGCTATTCCAACTATGACTGTCTTTCCCAATTTTGTACTTACTCTGGATGTTCACATGTAGTGGTACTCATAACAATTGCTATTGGCCAAGAGCCTCAGTCAATTGACGAGCCCGAGTATTATGGATCCTGACTAACCCGTGCTCCATTTATTCATCCTGCATCTAATATGTACCACATACAACACTAAGGCCAGTTTTTTTTTTTTTTAAGATTTTATTTATTTATTCATGAGAGACAGAGAGAGGCAGAGACACAGAAGCAGGCTCCCTGCAGGGAGCCTGATGCGGGACTCAATTCCACGATCCCCGGGATCACGACTTGAGCCAAAGGCAGATGCTCAACTACTGAGCCACCCAGGTGTCCCCAGGCCAGGGGTTTAAAAAAACAATCAGCCTGCCCTCTGCTGGGAAGATTTTTCTTGCTGCAATCCTCCCTAGACCAAAGATGAGAGAGGCTCCTGCACTTTTTGAATATTTCTTTCTCTCTCTATGCTTTGTACCAACGTCAACCTCTTCAGAGCCTTCTGTGCCACCAATAATTTTTTCTCATTTTTTCTTCTCAAGTCCATATATATATATAGTTATAGTTATAGTTATAGTTGTTATAGTTATGACTGCAGAAAAGGAGGGGGGAATGCAACTGTCCTTGAACCTGCTTCTGCCTGCACCACAACCCCATCTTGCTCCTAGACAAATCAAAGGAAGGAGCAGCCTTGGCCCCTTCACTCCCCACCTCACTGCACCCCTGCAGGTGCTCCTACCACCTGTTGGAACTCTCCACTGTTACCTGGGATCTGTCAAGTACGACGCACCTGTCTCAGTCCTTGCCCACATGGGCTCTGTGGCATCTGGCCCTGCTGGTTAGCCACGTGCTCAGAATCTCGTCTCCTTGTCATTTGTGGCTGTTCTTACCCCTTTTCTTTCTCTGGCTGCTTTTGTTCATCCTCCTCAAGAAGTGACGTTACCCAGAAATTCTGCTTTAGGGGTCTCTCTTCTTCTCTAACTTGCCTTATTTTTCGGGTAATTTATTTCAAGCCCACAGCACTGGATTCTACAGATGCAGCTGAGGACTCCTTCAGACTTCTATTTCCTTCTATGCAAGAATCACTCCCTGAAAATATGTCTCAAAGAAATTTAATCTTTTTTTTTTTAATTTTCCCTGTTTTCTCCCGTTGTCTAATAATACCATGTCCAGCAGCTTCACTTGTGCCAACGGAAGACCTCTGATTCTCCTGGACTCCATTCTGTGTCCAACACTTACAGGAGGCTCAGTTTCTGGAACCTCGCTCACATTTGCTCCTTCTGTTCTATCCCCACGGCCTCTGCCCTAGTTTAGGTATCACCACGTCTCCTTGCTGAGCTGCTGAGGTTCATTCCAAATTATTTGTCTAGTCATCCTCTTTAAAACCTCCCATGTCTCACTGTTGTTTCCTGATGCATTTCTCCAACTTTCCGATCTGGGACCTCACTACAGCATGCTGGCCCCACGTCTGTGGAATATTATCATACGTGCAATAAGTAGATCTTCACAACATAATTCAAAGTCCATGACACTATTTCTTTGCTCAACAGAAAGTTCCTTAGGGACAGGAACCAGGTCATATTTATCTAATGGTGCCTGACAATAAATAAATGCTCACTTGTAAATGATGAATCGAATCTATATTGGTTGTAAGTTTGATATGCAATTTTAAGGATAAAAAAATTGGGTTCAGGTATTTACATGAAAAGCTTACAGATTATTTCAGCCTTCATGGACAGGCTGGGCTTTATATTTACTTTAAATATGATTCCTTGTCTTATAGTCTGATTTTTTTTAAGCTTTTACAAAATTGAGGTGTAACAGACATAGAGCATTAGTTTCAAGTGTATGACATGATTTAATGTTTATATGCATTTGAAATGATCACAGTAAGTCTAAGTAACATTCATCACCCCACACAGACTTTCTTTCTTGTGATGATAACTTTTAAGATCTACTGTCTTAGCAACTTTCAGACATACAATACAGTATTTTAACTACAGTCACCATGCTGTACATTACATCCCATATAACCTGGTTTTTAAATTACATTTTATACCAATGGAGAGGCTGATTTTGAAGACAGGAGGTAATTCTGTATTGTACCAGAAAATGTTCAGAGACACAGATGAGCTGCAATCTTAAAGCTCTGACTGCCTCCATTAGATTAACCATGTGCATTAGAAACTGGATATATTCATATATATATGAAACTGGATATATGTATTCATCATCTGTTACACAGATAATAGGAGATATTTACCACGTATTAGGTGTCAACCACTATGGAGGATATAAGTAAATTTGCATGGTTTTGCCCAGGGAACAAGGATTAGTTAAGAATTTTGAGTTTTCTAATCAGTCTTTCTGGTTAAAAGAAAAAGGCAGACATGTACTAGGCTATGAGACATTTCCATAATTTACCCTTGGTGTCTCTTGCTCTAATCTTTCTTGTACTTTGATCACATTATCTCAAAGCTATTCGTGTTATGGTGCCAGCAGATTTGGAGTACAGAAAGGGCATAAGCACATAAAACAGGGACAGACAGAAATCTATTTTTCATTCACAAAAGGTTTGGCACCTCAGAGTTTCTTTGTTTTTGAAAGGTAACATTATTCATGTATCTTGATTTTGCGTTAAAATCTGCAAAAATAAGGGCATCTGAATGGCTCGGTGGTTGAGCAGCTACCTTCAGCTCAGATGGTGATCCTAGGGCCCTGGGATCAAAGTCCCGCACTGGGCTCCCCGCAGAAAGTCTGCTTCTCCCTCTGCCTATGTCTCTCTCATGAATAAATACATAAAATCTTTTTTTAAAAAAACCCTGCAAAAATAAAAGCTATTCCATCTATGCACTGGGACAAAATCAGAACCAAACCATTAAAAAGAAGAGAGTATCTTACTTATTGCTGTTTATCAGACAAATCTACAATAAACTCTCTCAGGCATGGAGACATAACTCGCCATGTCCTATGATGTTTAGGATTTGGGACCTGGCAATTTACATTTTTGTTGGCTATCACGTACCTTCCTTCCCAATGTATGTACAAAAACTTAAGGGCTACTTACCTCTCCTGGCCGGATCTTAATGTAAAAGTTGTTCCGTTTGTATGAAATTTTGAGAACCTTAGGCCAGGCAAATCTGTTGATTCTCAGACGGTCACGATATATCAACAGACCACTTGCACAAACTCCTAACATAATTTCTACTCCTTCAGAATCCTGGAAAATAGCATCGAGAAACAAACGGTCAGTATTTCACTTATTTCCACTCACAGCTGAGTGTGGTATTTAATGCACCACAGCATTCCACGCAGGAACCCATGATGGACTGCTGATGGCTCTAATTTTGATCAGAAAAATACTGCAGTCATTGCTTTTAAATGCTGCCACTAAATAATCAACTTTTAATGAAGGTATTTATCACTATGGAGATTTGTCAGAGTAGAACTGGCTCACCTGGATGTCCTGCGATGTAAATGTGGTGCACAGAGAAGAAGGACCAGATGATGTGCTGATGACAGTGCAAATGATAGATACAGGGCTTAGTTAGGATTGTGCTCCGGGCATGGCTCTTGCCGGTTCACATATGTCATGTTAACTCTCTCAATCTTCACTATGATATTCTGAGACAGCTGCTATGACTATTCCTAGTTTACAGATGAGGAAACTTTAAAAGCATGGAGAGGTTATGTATCTACCCTGGTTGAATATGGGCAGCCTGGTACCAGAGGCAGAGCTTTCAGCTAATCTGTATACTAACACAGAGGCCCTGTCCTTTCCAATGAGTGGTTTGGAGTATGTTCCAAAAAAAGAGCCTCGATCTTTTTTATACACCATTTGTATCAGAGTAAAATTTAAATATAAAATAGGTTTTTAAAGTCTGAGTGTACTTGCCCACTGTCTGTAATACACACACTGCCCAGTCATAGTTGCCTTGGACAACTGAGTCACATACATAAATGCAGACACATTTTCTATATGTAGATAGTTTTCTTCTTTAAGTGGGGAGCGTACTCTGTTTATAACATGCTTGTTTTGCTACTCCTCAGGTCATTTCCTAGGGATGTGTGATGAGAAGTCTCAGAGGTCATTTGAGAGGTCATCCAAAGCCCAGGAGACATGTCACATAACAGCCTATACCCCCTAAATGCCGTATTTGGGTGAAACTGGAGTAAAACGAACATGTGTGGTAACCCTGAGGATAAACAAAGGACAGAAGGCAGGACTGCGTGTGAGTCTCCATCCTCATCCCCTTGTCTGACTGGATGTTGGAAGCAGAGGGCACCTAGGAGGCAAAGCTGAGGTCTTTTGTGACATTAATTGGCAGGACTGTCTCTGGCACTGAGTCACTCTGGGGCAGTGTTTGGAGGTGGGGGGCGCTGTAGAAATGGATGAATCCAGACAGGAGATTCTGACTCATTCATATTGTGGGAACTGACTTCCTAAATCTTTTCAGTGCAAGACATAAAATGAACATTTCCAGAATCAAAAATAAATATTTTGGTCCATCTCTGGGAAATCTAAGTCCACAAATACAACTTAACTGGATTAAAATGAAATATTTTACCTTGGAAATGGATCACTCCATTGGATATGAAATTGCTCTATAGAAGTAGAAATACTTGATGGCAGGATATTACAACATAATTAAATTTGAGGAGAATTCAAAGACCAGAGACTGCCCACCATTTATCAAGAGCTTTAATCTGCAAGAGTAATTGGAAGAGCTATAGCTTGATGCTGACAAGTAGTTGGCACTATTGATCCTTTAGTACCAGCCAATCTGCTCACAGGGCTGTTCAGAGGTGACCCCCTTGCACCTTGAGCAGAAATGCAGACATGAGGGAGGACTATTTGAGTAAAAGCTCCTTGATTCACTTTCTATTTGATAAATAGTACAGTTTGGGAAAAATAGGCCTTTGACCTACAGAAGAAAAGGACATTTTAAAACCTCTTTCAATATTATCTGTCTTAAGATCATCCATTAGTGTCTTTGGATAATGAGAAGACAGATCCTTCATGGGCAAGATCAGAAAGCCTCCTCTGAGCCTTCTCTTCTCCTGCTTGCCTCCACCACACACATCTCTGTGTCCCCATATTGCCCTGTGATTGCCAGCACACCCCAAGCAAGTGCTGTTGCAATGAACACCCACTCCTCCTCCTCAAGACTAGATGCTGCTTGAGAGCAGTTCTGTTTTATCTTTTAACCGCTTGCTCAGCACAGCATCTGCCTAGCATGCATTAAGCCATACATGCTTATTAAGAAAGAGCAAATGGAGAAAATGTCAGGAATATGTGGGGTTTTAAACTGAATAAATATTTCCACTTCATTAATCTACAGCATCAACAACAAAATACTTTGGGTATTAAGTCTTCTGCCAGAGTCCACAGTCCTGCCGCTAGCTTGATAAATCTTTTATACTGAAAGCTGTAACAGCGGTCTGTCTTGGGGACATGTGTGTTTCCTATCAATAAACACACTTAATGCTCCCTTTAGTGGGGAGCACTGGAGGAAGATCTGGATAGTCTCAGTCTATCATAATTAAAATAAATGAGTGTACTATTCCCTTTAATTTAAAAATCACTGTTCAGACTTCACCTTCCTTTATTTATCACTTGGTCTATGGGATATCCGGTAGGGATTTAAATATACATTTCAGAATCTTACATGAAATAAATGACTCTGATAGCACCTACTCAGGTTGACATTAAATGACAAACAAGCAGAGACAGTCTCCCTAAGGAAAAAAAAAACCATTTAGGAAAGGTTTTCTAAAACAAGGGACCTCCCTCTAATAACATGTTATTTATTCTTTATACAGAGCCATGGAGTCCAAGATCAAATTCAGAATTTCTAAATAGGCCCCACAGCTCAAGTTAGGGCCTTTGATACCATCGACAGAAAAGAGAATCATCTCACAACCGGAAATTCGCTCTAATCTAATTCAGTAAATTTCCTTCTTGAAATGATGGAGTATGGCTGCATGAGAAAATGGGAGTCCACACTGAACATTTGTTATAGTTAATATTCAGATGAAATCCTAGAATAGGCTGCATTTGCGCTTCCTTAATTCCTTGTTTTTAATTGGCATGATTTCAAATCATATTAGTGAATGAAAAACCAGTGATCTATTTTAATTTAGTAGCTACAGCAATGTTAAGTGATTTTATTTGTACTGATAGGAACACTGATAAATCCTCAGTTGCACTTCCCAAATGTATGCCCTAATCCTTTATTTATTTATTTTTCCTGGATGGTAAGTGAATCACTGTGTGTAATATAACTCAAAAATAGCTTTCAATTTCCTCAAATTTTCAGGTTACCTTCATTTCCTTCTTGTTTCCTTATCTGTTAGCCACCCAGGGAAAGACTCTAAGAAAAAAACAATCTTAGTGCGTGTCTTTGTTTTCTTTTTCAAATCCTTATCCTACATTATACAGCATAAAATACAAAACACTTTCTTATCTGAGTGAAAAATAAGTGAAAAAATATGATATCGAACTGGCAAGTAAATAGAGCTACACCTGCCATTGTAATTACACACAAATGTCAAAGAGCTTGGCATTCAGTGTACCAGAGCATCCCTAGGATGCCCCAGCCAAGTCCTTGAGATTTTGCTAGTGTACAGGCCTTCAGGCCTTGGAAGTGCTCATCCTGTGTGATGTACAAAATGATTCACATACCAGTCAAACCTGTATTTGTTTGATGGCCACCATTTTCTTGCCTAACCAAGTGTGGATCAGTCTGGTCCCCAAAAGCCAACCAGGGAGTGGCCTCACATACAGCGTCAACAGAGTCTATAGACCACAGATTTCCCTCTGATGTGTCCTCTGGATTATCAAGTTATTTGCTGGCACAGAGCCAGTTGAAGCTCTCTTCATCTCCTGGCTCCAACCTTGACTATTTAAGATACTTGCATGCCTCGGAGCTGGTTAACTGCGTGTTTCTTTGGGTCCCAAAACATGAAATTGGTGACTTATGCAGTCTATCAGTAGTAAAGGCACATTTCTATATAGAAGTGATAATCTCTTGACAGCTAAAATCAGAGGAACAACCCTTAAACTTCCAATATTGATCTTTTTCATGTTACCGAAGTCCCAGAATCCATCTGTAAGATACCAACAAACTTCATAGGCTTTGGATGGAAGTTTTCATAAAGCTTGCATGTGTTTCTATAGTACTTTTATTCACAGCTGCTCAAATAACAAACTAACAGCTCACTCTCTCACTGAGGAAAAATACAGAGATTTTGGGAAAAGTGTGACCTGGAGTCAAATGTTTTATGCATCCTGACCACCTCAATCCTCCGATAGTCCAATTCCAACTTCCTCTTGGAAAGACTGCAGCCAAGATACAGCTTTAACATTTCACCAATCAACTAGGCAATCATTAGCTTTGGGGGTTAATTTTAGTTCAACTTCAAAATTATAATCTTATTTCAAAGCACTGATTATTTGTCAGAGAATCTAAGCTCTAGAGAGAGTTATTTAAATCTAACATGAATTTCTGAGTGCCTGGTAAGCACCCAGAACAGAGGCATCAACGGTCCTTGGCACATAAGAGATGTGACAATTGGGTCTTGGACAACTGGCCAAAGTCGGACAGATAGACAGAAGGGAGGACAGCCCAAACAAAGACAGGCATATTCAGAGAAAAAAGACAGGATTTGGCAGAAGCAAAGGGCACATGTTAGCACAATTGGAGATAAAACTGTGACAGGGAAGGGGGCTGAGTTAGGAGCTTATTGTATGAAAACAAATTTCTAACTGAATCAACGGGCAATCTGAGGCTTTGCCTAGTCTGGGCTTTCAGTAGCTGAGGCCAGGAGCAAGGGGACTTTGAGACATGCAGACCAAACCCTTCGCTAAAATATCAGAGTGGTGAATTTGCTTTGCCACTGGGTAGGCCTTAAAAGCAAACACAGATCTGAATCCCCAAAGTTTGGGTTTACAATAACTAAAGTAAAAATCACTCGCTAATAGAAATAACAACATTGGATTAAATAAAATTAAATAGGAAGTTTGGGATTTAAAAAAATGCATACCTTGGCATGATGTAAATCAACCCCATACATGGACAGTTTTTTGGCATTTTCCAAGAAATGCATCTCTGCTTCTGCTGGCGTCATTCCTCTGATAAGACAAAAAAAAAAAAAAGTGTGTTACAATGCTGCTTTTCCTTCCCCTGGCAGGGCTGTAATATTTCCCACTTAGCCCCTTGCTACCTCATAAGCAAGCCCCAAAGAGGCACCAGCAGATTTGTGCTCTGATAGGGGTAGGGGAGGATAACAAGAAAAATGTTTTTTTTTTTTTTTTTTTTTTTTTTTTATGATAGGCACACAGTGAGAGAGAGAGAGAGAGGCAGAGACATAGTCAGAGGGAGAAGCAGGCTCCATGCACCGGGAGCCTGACGTGGGATTCGATCCCGGGTCTCCAGGATCGCGCCCCGGGCCAAAGGCAGGCGCTAAACCGCTGCGCCACCCAGGGATCCCAAAAAATGGTTTTTAAAGAACACTTGAGTGGGACCCCTGAGTGGGGCGCCTGGGTGGCTCAATTGAGCATCTGGCTCTGGATTTCGGCTCAGGTCATGATCTCAGGGTCCTGAGACTGAGCTCTAAGTCAGGCTCCACACTGAGCATGGAGCCTGCTTAAGATTCTGTGTGTGTGTGTGTGTGTGTGTGTGTGTGTGTGTGTGTCTCCCCTCCTCTGCCCCTCCCCGTCCTCCCACGTCGAGCTCTTTCTCTCTCAAAAACCACAACAGCAACAACTACCAAAAGAACACCTGAATGAGAGTGTAACTATCCCAGAACTGTACCAAGTACAGAACCTCACTCTGCTACAGTCTTGGCCTTAATGCTACTGAAATCCATCCTGGGAAAAGCAGGTAGTACAAGTGATGCTCACCCATTAGGTACAAGTAAAACAGACGTTTTCAGGGTTTCCGCCACTCACCTGTGGCTCTTGTGCAGCTCGATCACTTTATCTTCCAGTTCTTTTGTGTGGTTTGGTGCAAAGCGGAACTCACTAATGTAATCATTCCCACATTCATCTGGATCATAGTCTCCAAGTTCGGACTGGACAGTGTAGGAGCCCAACAGGGCCAGGGTGACAAAGGAGCAGGGCAGCCTTCCAGACACGATGTCATCTCGCAGTTGTAGGCAGAGGTAGTACCTTCGGGGAGCCAAAAGACAAAGCCAAAAGCCAGCATTAGGACATGTGAAAAACAGGTCACTTGGTACAAATTGTGCTGTAAACAATTTCTTCCTGCTGCATAATATCAACAGGACAAATCTTCTAGCATCTATATTTTGCTTTAGATGTAAGGAGAAAATACATGGCTATAAAATAATATTTAAGGGCATCTAGAGGCAAATCAATGTTCCAAATAAAACAAGATTTTATTAATAGAGCACAGAGTAAAAGATATCTCAAGACATATTTCTTTAACATCTTTTAAAAAAACTAACATTTAAACTCAAATTACCCCAACACACTCCCTAAAATCTCTGGTTGGGGGGATTATAATACAAAAATGGTGCTGCTAAGTGCAATTATTAGGTCTCTACCAGCCTTAAGGAAGTGTCATTTTGATGTCTCAGTTAAAGGTCCTGCCATATGACCACAACAGATTGCAGGTAACTCAACAACTGCACATCATAAACTGCTCTCAAGTTCCTGCATTCCTGATGCAGTGGTCTCTTTATGATAACAACTGTTCCCATTTCAAGTCGTCGTCTTCTTTTTTTAGAGAATTTCCTAGAATCCAATTGATATGAAGACTAACTGAAGAATTACTACTTTAAAATCTGAGAACCTCATCACAACAAGTAAACAGCTTTATACTCAAGGAATAGAAAACATTTTCTTATAGTATGGTCAAAATATCACACAGATATTTCCATCCACTGATAGCTGACTTATCTTCTCTGCTTTTTGCTTTTTAAGATTTATGATATAATACTAACTGCAGAAGACTCCAACGTAAGTGTTAACATTGATGACTTTTAATAAAACCCTTCCTGGCCCAAGCACATAGATATAATAATAAAATACACCTGCACCTTTCATATAAGAAATAAATTGTTAATCTGTTGAAGATGAAGACAACGATTAAAGTCTTAAGGTCCCCTCTAAATGTGATTTTAAGCTGATGATGTAAGTAAATTCCACATAATACAGATACAAAAGTTTCTACGCATTCCACAGGCTCTATAAATACTGCACAAATAGAAAGGAACCATGCACTAACATTTCAAATCCAGGTATATTGGCTCTATCACCAATAAAGTAGCCACAATTAAGAGGTTCTTTAATATTTTTAAAAAGCATCTTTAAATAAGAAATCATCAATTTCCCTTGATTTAATACAAATATAAAATAAATCTTTTTTTAACTATTTTTTACTCTTCTCCTAATATGTCTGGTGAACTTATTTTTACTCATAGCCAGTGACTGGAGTTTTTTTGAGTAATTCCTCTTTTCTGAAAAGCCCTCCAAGCAGCATGTGAGGCTTACACAGAAAATTCAGCACACACTGCACAATGTCACTCTGATTGGCTGTAAACTTACTACCAAACAGGGTGAGAAAGTCAGCTGGAAGGTTCCAAAGCAGGATTTGGAGAAGCCTAGAGGAACACATGGCAAACCCAGGATAGCCTCATAAAGGGATCTCCTCTCACACCCAAAGCTCAGTCACGGCACCAGAATATTTTTACATTAGTTTCCTTTCTTAAAATGTTTTCCTTTCCCAACATGAATGAATCATTTTCTCTGTACAGACAGCATAGAGAAAGTAAACTCTGAAATGTATACATGTTTATGTGTATCCGTGTGCACTTGTGTACGATTTTTTTTTTTTAAATAGCTGTCGTGTATCAGATTGGTTATATAAAAGGCACAAGCATCCAAAGACACATTTTTACTCTGAGTTTTAGAGCAGGAGCACTAGGAATTGCTATATCATTTAAGGCTGAATCCCATCCAATTTGACTGAGGTGGGTGGATGACAGCATCTCAATTCCGCATGTTTTCCCGCAAGGGTCAGGCAGACGGAAGTATCAGCTTAGCACCATAGATTCAACTGTGAACAGATAGGATTTGGCAAATCATCTCATCAGATGTTTGCTCTCACTCAGTTGCCTTTGGTTTGCCATTTCTGGCATGGATGACTGAAAGGTTACCAGATGTAAGCATGCTCTTCCTCAGAGAATAAAGAGAAGCTCCTGCTATGCCTGCCTTTTTCATAGCCAACTTTCAAATACCTGGTGATGTCTTCAGATAGCTGGGCAGGGTCTGGTGGGTAAAATTTCACATTAAATGAAAAGTGCCAAGCACCACCTGCAGAGATAAGAGAAAAATTAGAATGAAACCTCAGAAAAATACCTTTATACTTATTATTCTGATAGAGCTACCATAATTCCAAGTACTAACACCCAGGCAACATTTGCTCCTCGGTGGAAAACAGCAAAGTCTCAAGTGAAATGAAATCCAGATACATCTGAAAACTTCATCTAGTTTTTAATCTTTTCCCCAAATCCATTACTCGTGCTTCTAACTAGCTTGGAAATTGACTAAACTTCCTCTTTTGGACAAAGGTAAGCCTTTACAAGAGGGAAAAAAGTGTAAATGATATGGATAATCCTCAATCAGACAAGTCTGGAATTGACTGGATCTACTGCTATGAAATTCTGGATAGTTCACATACCAACAGTAGAGACATAATCCCATTTCCTTTGTCCTTTCTCCTTTGTTTATTACAGGTCAAATCCCATTATAATACATGTCAAGGAAATTTTCAAGATATTTTTATTTTATGGAAGGGTTTCTCGTAGTGACTATTTAAGCGAGCTACTCTCTAGGCTGAAAATTCTTTTCTTATTTGGGAAAATTTGTGATTCAAGAGACGCTCGAATATATTAACCGTGCTTTACAAAATTCTACATCTCCTTGTGAGCCCACGACTTGGATGAGTGCTAGTTACACGTTGCCATTCTTTATGCTATGGCATCTCCTTATGGCCTCCTCTTCAGCAATGAAAAGAATCATCCAGATGGCAGCTTATAGTCACCTACTCTCTGTACTGTCCATGCTTACACCTGAAACACTGCAGAGCCTTCCTAAGCTCTCCATTTTATCCATACTGTCTCTACTTGTGTATAGTTTATCATTATAAACATGGAAAAACATTTTCTTCTCTTCTCCATTTACTCTCTCTCTCTTTACCTGATCACCCCTTTAACTCATATTCACTTCATCCTTTCCTTCTGGCCTTTTAATGCAGTAACTTATAAAACTCTGGGTGTTCCTTCACTGGACATTTGTTCTCTTCATGCAATAACCACAAAATGCCACAGTGTAGACCCTACTTGTATTCTGAATGCACTACTGAAAAATACCTCCCAGTCTCCTTGGCTTCTATACTGGAAGCCTTTTTTATCCACACCCCAAGCTGTAGCCACTTCCTTTCACTGATTCTGTGACCTCACAGTCCAGCCCTTCTGCTTCAAATGTCCTTCTCAGGTACCCAAACACACCCACCTCCCCCATTAAATGACTTCTGGAAACTCCATTTTCTCCACCAGTCCTTTGCAAACATTCAGAAGAAAGGGGTAGTATTTTAAATGCCAGCTTCTTTCTTTGGGTTATTCTCTCAAGTATGAGGCAAATACTTAGCTGCATAGATTACCTATATTTCTGTCATAAACGGTACAGGTACATTTATTAGTTCTAATTTATTCTCAACACTACCATTTATAATATACTTAAAATTCCACATGGTAAGATCACCACCTGAAGTGCCTTATAGGGAACTGGCATAAAGCCAAGTATCACTGGCTGCTTAATATCCTTTTTATTTTTTTAATTTTTTAAAAAGATTTTATTTATTTATTCATGAGAGACACACAGAGAGAGAGAGAGAGAGGCAGAGACACAGGCAGAGGGAGAAGCAGGCTCCATGCAGGGAGCCCGACGTGGGACTCGATCCAGGGACTCCAGGATCACGCCCTGGGCCCAAGGCAGGCGCTAAACCGCTGAGCCACCCAGGCGTCCCTTAATATCCTTTTTAAATCACTCTGAAAATATTACTGAAACATGCGCTGTAAGAATTATAAGCTATCTCTCAATCCAATATATTTCTAGTGATTATTTTTCCAAATCCTCTTGTTATTCAAAAAATGGTCGGATTTGATTTTACTTTCCTATTCACTTTTTGCTAAAATGGATCCCTTTACTGCTTGCCAATGGTGAGGTTCATGAATGAGAGCTGGCTTTCCCTCAAGCAACTGGAATGAAAACTAACAGATTAGTTATGGGAAATGGATTTATTGCTCTTTTATCATTTTTTATTCATTTCAAACTATGCCTTGAACCCAGTAAGTAGTTTATCAATGTAATTAAACAATCTCACAATAAATTCAAGATAAACTTAGACATAATAAAAGTATAAGAAAGAGGGGCACCTGAGTAGCTCAGTCGGTTAAATGTCAGACTTTTGGTTTTGGCTCAGGTCATGATCACCTGATTAAGGGACTGAGCCCCACGTGGGGCTCTGTGCTCAGGGTGGAGTCTGCTTCAGATTCTTTCTCCCTCCCCCTCTGCTCCTCCACTCAGTTGCCCGTGCATACTCTGTCTAAAAAATAAATAAAATCTTGAAAATATTTTAAAGAAAGATATTTCAAAGCAAAAATCCTCATGGCAGGAAAATGAATTTCAATCTATAGATAACTTAAGGAAGTATCTGAGGTGCTTGCTAAAAATGTCAATTCCTAGGCTCCATCCAGAGATTTTTATTCCAGAGATTTGGAAAATGGCCTTAGGAATTTGTGGTTTTAATAAGCCCTGTGTGGTTTGAGTACAGGTGGGGTTGGGGACCATATATTGAAAATTGCTAATCCCAAAAAATCCACTTTAATGAGGTTGTAACTCAAATAAGGACAAGGTTTTGTGGGGTATTATTTTTAAAGAGTGGGCAGTTTAAGAAAACTTGCCCCAATCAAGGAAAAAAAAAACTAGTTAAATGAAGCATAAGATTCAAAATTAACAAGAAGTAGATTAAAGCTCAAATATATATCCCCATAAAGAATCTGATAGAAACAAATTGAGTGGGAAGCCATGATTATGTAACGAATGGTCTTGCAAGCCTGAATCTGCTCAGATGGTGATCATGGTTAAACACAGGAAATGAAACCACTTGAACGCATTAAAATGATATTCCTATCCTATAACGCCGATATAGAATTTCATTAATTTTTTTTTTAAATTTTATTTACAATTTGCCAGTATATAGTAGAACACCCAGTGCCCATTCCATCACGTGCCCTCTTTAGTGCCCAACTCCCAGTTACCTCATGCCCCCACCCATCTCCTCTTCCGCAACCTTTGTTTCCCAGAGTTAGGAGTCTCTCATGGTTTCTCTCCCTTTTTCCCCACTCGGTTACCCTTGATATGGAATTTCAAATCACAAATTCATGATGGAAAACTATGAAACTGAAGAAAGTTCATTTTTATAAAAAATTCTAATTTTAGTATTATATGGCTGCCAAATCTTAAAAATTTTGAGAATGCTGCATTCACAGCATAAAATTACTATAAATTAATTACTATATATAGTATACAGATCATATACTCTATATCATGAAATCATTATATCATAAATATAGTATATTTATATCACAAAATACAGCAACTTAGATATTTAAACATCTGGGTCTCCACAAAAATAGCTAGAATTTTATTTTTTTCATAAGAACAAACTCTTCAGTTTCAGAATTTTCTATTTCTCGTCAACTTGTAACTTAAAAGCTTTATCAGGTTGACTGCCATTTTCTTGAAGATCTCATTCTAGGAACATACTATGTACCTATAGCAAGAAAAGAATGGAAACATCCTTTGATACACATATATGTATGTATATATATATATATTAATCGAACTATAGTTGACACTCAATGTTAGTTTCAGACATACAATATAGTGATTTGACAACTCCAGACATTTGACAACTCATAGACATGCTATGTTCACAAGTGCAGCTACCATCTGTCACTATTCAACATTATTATAATACCACTGACTATGTCCCTTTTATGTGGTTGGTATCTTTCATCTCTGTAGCTTATTCATTCTATAACTGAAAGTCTTGTATCTCCCACTCCCCTTCACCCATCTCTGCCCACCCGTCTCCCTGTCCCTGGCAGCCAGAGCTTGTTCTCTGTATTTGTGGATCTGTTTTTACTTTTTTTGTTTGTTTTTCAGATTCCACACACATGTGAAATCATATAATATTTGTCTTTCTCTGACTTATATACTTAGCATAGTACACTCTAGGTCCATCCATGCTATAGCAAACAGCAATATCTCATTCTTTTTTATGGCTGAGTAATATTCCATTATATATAATCACATATATATGAGTGATTTCCATATCTTGATTATTGCAAATAATGCTACAAAGAACACAGGGGAGTGTACATCTTTTTTAATTAGCATTTTGGTTTTCTTTGGGTAAATACCCAGTTGTGGAATTACTGGAAAATATGGTATTTCTATTTTTAATTTTTTGAGGACTGTCTATACTGTTTTCCAAGTGGGTACACCAACTTACATTCCCACCAACAGTGCACAAGGGTTCTTTTTCTCCACATCCTCACCAACCCTTGTTTGTTGGTGAGGGAGGGCAGAAGCAGAGGGAGAAGGACAGAGAGAATCTTAAGCAGGCTCCATGTCTAATGCAGAGTCCAATACACGGCTCTGTCTCACGACTCTGGGATTGTGACCTGAGCTGAAATCAAGAGTTGGACACTTGGGGATCCCTGGGAGGCGCAGCGGTTTGGCGCCTGCCTTTGGCCCAGGGTGCGATCCTGGAGACCCGGGATCGAATCCCATGTCGGGCTCCCGGTGCATGGAGCCTGCTTCTCCCTCTGCCTATGTCTCTGCCTCTCTCTCATCTTTCTCTGTGTGACTATCATAAATAAATAAATTAAAAAGAAATTAAAAAAAAAAAAAGAAATATACCAGTATATACCAAAAATATACCTTTAAAAAAAAAAAAAGAGTTGGACACTTAACAGACTGAGCCACCAGGCGCTCCTGTTGTCTTTTTGATATTAGCTTTTCTGACAGGGTTAAGGCGGTATCTCATTGTGGTTTTGATCTGCATTTCCCTGTTATTTATATTTAGGGAAAGGAGGTAATGGTACAATAATTCCATTGGATATGATAATAGTTCTCTGCCTTGATAGAATGTAAATTTTGTGGAAAGGGCATTTCGGTACACAGGAAATGATAAGGAATACAGATAAAAATATCAAGTTCAATTAAACAATTCCAATTGTCCTTGTTTCCTCCTTTATCTACAGGATTGTCACTTAGTTTTCTTTACGTTGCAGTCACAAATAGTGCCTAATCCGCATGATGAAAATATCCTTTAAATGTTCTGATTTAAATGTTCTGATTGTCCTCTTTCTTCTCTTAGAAAGGAAGTTAGGAGGGGTGCCTAGGTGGCTCAGTTGGTTAAGCATCCAACTCTTGGTTTGGCTCTGGTCATGATCTCAGGGTCATGAGATCAAGCTTGCAGAAGGTACAAGATAGGATAAATGGGAAGTTAAGGCGGGGGGGGCGGGGGAGGATTCCATCAACAGCAGATAAGAAAATGGACATTTATATAGCTCTTCTTCTGCCAATATTGTGACTTATCCTGAATATTTAATATATTTTCAAAGGGCTTTACAAATATAAATCACCCAAGTAGGAAACGGAATTTCATTATTTAGATGAATATAGAGGACTTTATGCACACATGTTAGGATATATATTCAACACATCTGTTTTTAGTAACTCCACAGAAGAATTCTTAGAACACAGTCATCATCTTACCCTTTGTATTAGGACTCTTGGAACAAAAAGGAGGAGTGTTTTCACAACTGGAGATGTCCCTAGTTTCAATTCCAATTTATTTCTATCAAATTTGATTATCAAATTTCTCTCAAAAATATGGTAAAGATGTTTAGTTGTATATATCATCAGCCTCTGTAAAGATCTAAAAGTTAAGATATTATCTTGTATCAAACCATTTCAAACAGCTCACTACTATACTTTTTATTAGTACTTGATGTGTTTCAATTATCTCAGCACATTCAAAGGCACTGGAAATACTTGCTTTTTTTGAACAGGAAGTTATTGAAAACTTCCATGGGCATAGCATTCTTATTAATGAACAGCTCTTAAGTTCATTCTTCAGCTAAAATCAGTTGTTTGAAAAAATTTATCAATTTTCTTGACAAAAAATAAACTGCTTAAAAAAATTAACTAGTATATATAAAGATTAATGTCTATGGTAAAAGAGCTATAGAAAAAGGTTAAAAAGGGATCCCTGGGTGGCGCAGCGGTTTGGCGCCTGCCTTTGGCCCAGGGCGCGATCCTGGAGACTCGGGATCGAATCCCACGTCAGGCTCCCGGTGCATGGAGCCTGCTTCTCCCTCTGCCTATGTCTCTGCCTCTCTCTCTCTCTCACTGTGTGCCTACCATAAATAAATAAAATAAAAAAAAATTTAAAAAAAAAAAAAAGAAAAAGGTTAAAAAGAAAAAGAAAAACAATTCCTTTCTCAACCCCTTAAACTGTGATGCCACTTCTGAAAGTATTTACTATTGACAGCTTTTGTGCTCTTCCAAAATTTATTTCATATATACATATGGAATATGTGTAGAATATATATGGAATACACACGCACACACATGTACATATATGTACATGCATAACTTCTTTGAAACAAAAAAGACTTGTCTCACTAATGAGAACTAAGACACATTCTACCTCATTCTATTAAGAGTTGCTTAGTATTTCAAAGTATGGTTATTCCATGATTGATTTAGTTAGTTCTTTATAAATGGATATTTTCATTGTTCCTGGTTTTCTGCTGTTGCAAATAGTACTAAAACAGACTTTATACATGTACATATTTGCACATTTTCTTCTCTTACACATATGCTGGATAAATTTGTATAAGTAAAATTAGGGGTTAAGGAATAAGCACATTTTAAATTTTAATAAATGCTGACAGAGTACTCTCTTCAGAGATTGTACCAATTTATACTTGTACCAGTTGTGTACATAGTTGCCAGTACAGTGTATTAGTAAACTTTTAAATCTCTGTTAACCTAAATAAGTGAAAAATGATGTCATTTTTAATTTGCATTTAATTTTTAGTGAGATTTAGCAACTTGTCTCGTACTTACTAGCTACGTGTATTTCAGTTTTGTGGGTTACTCTTGCAATTATTAGGAAACATGGATTTCTTAACTTGCATTAGGGACCAAGGAAAGAGGTTGTTACCAATGGTAAATTTCAGTCTGATGTTATTCCATTTCTAAACCATTTAATAACTATTATCTTTAGCTTAACTTTTATACTTTTGTGACAGGCTTAATTTAACATTAATAATTAAGTTTGGAACTTTCAAATGGTTAATTTTAATGGCTCCAATGCCAATTGGAGCATCACCTGATTAATCATCTTGCACACTGTGTGTGCAAGCAGGGGAATAAGTCAAATGTCACAGTCATTTTATTCCTGAGCTGTAATGATTAAAAATGGGTATTTAAGCTAAACCAAACTGTCAAAGATAAAACTTGATATCTTAATATGGCTTTTAAAAAACTGTTTTTGGGATACCTGGGTGGCTCAGTGGTTGAGCATCTGCCTTTGGTTCAGGGCATGATCCTGGGATCCCGGGGTTGAGTCCCACATCATGCTCCTTGCAGGGAGCCTGCTTCTCCCTCTGCCTGTGTCTCTGCCTCTCTCTGTTTCTCATGAATAAGTAAATAAAATCTTTAAAACAAACAAACAAACAAACAAACAAGCAGTTTTCACACGAGCCATGTGGGTTTGGGCCATGGATTCAGACCACCGTGCTCTCTGAAAATCTTCACATTATCATGTGTAATAATCCAAAAGAACTTACTTCGAATTTGTTTTTTTATTTCCTTAGCAGGGTCCAGCCAATTCTGAAAAGGAAATGACAGTTTGAATTTGAACCAGAGAAGAATAAGAATAACCTGATGATGATTGTGCACTGAGTATATCTGAAAGGGAATGGTTGCTGGCAGTCCCTCCAAGCTGGGTCCTTCTCCTACATCTGCTTGCCCATCCTCAGGCCCTGCACTAGTCTAATGAGAAAATGTGTATGTGTGCACAATTCATGCGTGACAAAACTCTTTCCTTTTACAACACAACCTTCAAAGATTCAAGCCAGCACAGAAACGGGAGGAAAAAAAATAGTGGATTCTAGGTTCATAGAAGTTATGAACAAATTAAAGATACATGATGTCCACCAATGTCCTTGCCATTCAGTCCCACAAAGTGATTTCTGTGATTATAAATTCTTAGGCACTTTGCTAACAAATGAACACCTGCTTGAGATTTATTATTTTCCTCACCAGAAAACTCAGATGTTTAATAATGAAGTTAGACATTGTTCAGTGAATTGGGTAGGTATTAAGTATGATTCATTGCACAACATCAAAACAAATAACATCTTTGAGCAAAATTTCTGTGACTTAGTTCCTAGCATGGACACAGTGGAAACAGTTTCTTCTTTATTTTTCAGGTAGTTGTGGGAATTAGTGAGGCAAAGCCCCAAACAGACTGTATTACTCAGGTGTAAGAGTCTATAGAGGTTATTACATTAAACATTAAATACCTGCTGAATACATTGGACAAGGGTTTGGTAAGCAAATACCCATGTCATATTCTGATTATCCAAGAATATGAAAGCAAACTAAGATGAATTAAGAATAGACAGCAGTCAGGGAACATATTTTCTATGTAACTATCAATGCATTTGATTTTCAAAATCATTTATTTGATTTTCAAATCCACTGAAATGTATCATCCAGGGAAAGAACCATATAAAATGCTTTCCTAGAACCATTAATAACTTACAGGTGAAAAGCTGACTTACTCTTTCCAGAATATTCAAGATTAAAGGAAGTTGTCAATAATAGCTTTCATAAAGAAATTAGGTGATTAACAGCATTTAGGGACTCAAAGGAGTAAATACAGGAGTGGAAGCAGAGAAAATTATTTACCTATTCAGTTTTCATTCCCTTTCTCACAGTAATGAGTAGTTCAAGACATACGCTTTGTATTGCTTTTAATCACTCACCTTCTGGTTTTCAGCATCTCGATACGTAAGCCCAAAATAGTCCTTTTCTAGTAAGTTCAGATGTTCACATACTTTATCAAACAGCACCTGGCCTCTGGAGCGTTTCTATGGAAAACAAAATAGAAAAACAAGTCAAAACATATGAAGTTCTCTCAATTGCCACGGATAAAAATGGGTAAAACTTAACACACTGCTTGCTGCAAGCGTTCAGTATGTGATGCTCAATGTGATCACTTTGCCATCTCCTCTGTAACTAGTGAAAAGGTTCAATAAAGTGGGCCCACACCTACAAAAGCCTGTCCCTACAACCAACAAACAAAACCAAAACTCACCTGTGCCACTGAGTAAGTACAGGCAACCTGCAGATGGTTTCTAAAGAGAAGTATCTGGGGAAATGATGTGGGGCTTGGAAGTCTGAAATATCTTGTGAAATATACAAAGTGAAAGAACACAAAGGACCAACAAAAACTGTGTTTCAGAATGCCCTAACTTGGTCCCCACACAACCAGATTTGCAGTCTGGGAAGAATCAACCCTACTCCTTATCTTAGGCAAACTCCCCCTTAAGACTTTGTATTCCAAACCTTATTTAGAAATTCTAGCTATGGATTGCTTTCTAAAGACTGTTAACTTCGTTAGTTTATTTTTGTGGTTTTTTTTTTGTTATAAATTTCAGTTTTGATCACAGTGTTCAACTTTCTCTTAATTTCAAGAAATCCTTTCTATTAAACATAAAATATTCATTAAGTTTAAAGATTTTAGTTATTTATAAATATAAGATACAGACATATATGCTATATATATATTTTTTTTACCATAATGCAGTCATCGGCAGAAAGTAAAAAGGCAGTCATCTGAGAAGAAAAAATCTATTGGTTTAATTTACCATGAGACCCAGTATCACATTTCCATGGAATCCTTCAAAGGTCTTTCAACCTGGCCTTGGGGACTGAGAGGATGACCTGGCAACAATTAAACTAAACCACGTTTTTTTGCATAGTACCAACATTTCATTCCTAATACATTAAGCATATTTGCCTTTAAGATTTGATGTAGTAACAATGAGAGATGTAAAAACTGATAGACAGTACGCATGCCAAAATAATAAGTTTTCAGAAACCTGTAAATGCTATGTATTATTACACAACTGTAATTATATTGGAAGTTAATTGCTCAGCTCCCTGAAGCATGACTGTTTAGAAAAAAAGATAAATCTATGATAGAAAAGTAAAGCCTAAATTGTAGCCAGCTAAATAATCAATGATGTGTTTGAAAAAAGTTTAATAATGCATGAAAATAAATTACATATTGGCAAAACTACATAATAACATTGTTCAATGGATACGAATAAGTGGTAGGACAATAAAATGCTGCTCATTGGCCTAAATCTTTTATTTTTAAGTAACAGCTTATCATGTCTGAATGTTTAACAGATTATAAAGTTTTCATTAAAAAATTGGTACTTACAATGCTTCTACTGGTATTCAGTTTACAGATAAGAACCCAGAGGTTCAGTCCAATGAGAGAGGCAATATTATGTAATGGAGGAGTAGTGGCTTTAGCAAATCAATCTGGGTTTGAATCTTCATTATGTTCTTTGCAGCTATGTGAACCTGTTTTTTCCTCTATAAAATGGGTATATGATACCACCTTCTTCTTTGGGATGGTTGACAATAAAATAAAGTATTCAAACTTGGTCCAGTAATGGCACATATCAAGCTTTCCATAAACAGTAGTGATCATAGCCCAAGTGACCAACAAGTAGAAGGATCTGTAATATAGCACTTGGTATGTATGTGTTTTTGCTGTCGGAGCACATTTATATTGTCTTGTGGAGCCAATAAGCAGTTCAGGATTAATGTATCCTGCTCTTTCTGTAGAAATTAATTACCTGCTTACTACTTAAGTGCTTTTAGCTAGACCACAATATTTACACACACCTACACCCCCCACCCCCATACACACACCCAAACACATACCAGTATCTGGCCCAAGTACTTTCTCAATGAGTAAAAGTAAACAAAACAAAACAAATACAAATACAAATACAAATACAAATAAATAAACTCTTCTCTACAGAGCCTTATATATTCTCTGACCCAGCAGCCCCTCAATTGTGGAATTATTTCTGAATACGCAGCAGGCTGCCTTGGGCATTGTTTTAATTAGCTGTCTTCTGGCTGCTGTGTTCTTCCTTTGGTCTAACAGGTGGTATGGATTAGCTCAGGCACAGACCCTATACTAACTAGATCTTACTTTTCTGGCTTCTCACAATTTGATTTCTATTAATGATTCATAGCTCTCTCTTAAATAGATGAGGTATTTTTTTTACTGAATATTTTAAACATATTTTGAACACTACAAACAGATCTTAAGATAATTACATAGTGGTCCGTTCTTCACACTGGAGTTTGTTTTTTTCCCCCCTAAGAACCAAGATCAGTAGTCTAGGCTCTACTATAGATGGTCATATGTAAACAGTAGAATTCCTATCTACTAAATATCACCACAGCTAGCTGGATGACACTGGAAAAGCCTTTTAGATGCATTTTCTCACCCTGGAGTGATGATATATGATTCTATGGAGCAAGGCTGTCATGGGCTTCAGGTTGGGTCCCCTGTGTCATGGCAAACATTACTAATGATTACAAGGCTCTTTCGCATGGAGGCTGGATTAGACTTCAGCACCCTTCTGCAACATGTGATAAGACAGCCAGCGGATAGAGTTGGATCTATCTTTCAGCCTTAGCGAGGATCACTCCCAACTCTCCCAAATTCTGGATTCTTCTAACTCAGATTATTATTATTATCATTTTTTGCATACTGTCCAACTTTACAAGGTAGTGTATGTCTTTAGGTAATAACATCTAACATATTTGACTAAAATCAGACTGAAACTTTTAAAGAATTTAAATATTTGGTGGCTGAAGACATGATATTCATTAAATTATCAAATCTAGTTTCTTTACTTCATTGGGTGTATTTATATATAGCCATAATGAGTCAAGAATTGAGTAAACAATGTTGACAGAGGTTTTTATAAATTAACAGATAATTTACCTAACCAGAGAAGATAATAGTTTTTAGTCTTGTCTGTTGTTTTGTGTGAGTCAAGTTATGTCTCTGACTCAGGGACATTAACAGTTCATGATTATCATTCACTATTAACCCTTGAACATCCAGAAAAGTTGATTTTGCTGTCCTAGAGTAATATACTAATGATGGACTGCCTTCTTTCTGCTCTCTTTTCTTCACTAAAACATTAGGTTTCTGTTTCTGATAAATGGGAATATAACAGCCCAACAGTCAAAGACTCTGTATATCTAAAGAAGGGTAAATCCCCAACAATATGAACAACTTTCCTTCTTAACTATTTTAATTTAAAAATTTTCCAAATTGACTCATGAAAGTGTTGAATGTTAGCAGAAGTGTGTCAAAAGAGAAAAACTTTAAGAGAATGGAGAGATAGGCCACAGAATGGGATAAAATATTTGCAGAGACATATTTGGTAAAGGACTGGTATCCAAACTACACAAAAAACTCTTAAATTCAATAAGAAAACAATCAAATTAACAACTGTGCAAAAGATCTGAGCAGATACTTCACCAAAGACATACAGATGTCGAAAAAGCATATGGAGAGATGTTCATCATATACTATTAGAGAACTGCAAATTAAAAGAAGATAACCACTACACATCGATTAGAATGGCTGAAATTCTAAACACAAACAACACTAAATGATGGCAAAGATGTGAAACAACAGGAACTCCTATTCCCTGGTAGTAGAAATGGCTCTGCCATTTTGGAAGACAGTCTAGCAGTTTTTTACAAAACTAAACACACTTTTAATATATGACCCAGCCATCATATTCCAAGATACTTAGACAAATTTGATATATACCAAAACCTGTGTGTAAATACTTATAGCAGCTCTATTCAACATTGCCAAAACTTAGAAACAATCAAAATGCCCCTCAGTGGGTGAATGGATAAATAAACTGTGTAACAATCCAAACAATGGAATGTTATTTGGAACTAAAAATAAATGAACTATCAAGCCATGAAACGACAAGGAGAAACCTCAAATACCTATTACTAAGTGAAAGAAGCCACTCTGAAAAAGCTGTATGTATGATTCCAGCTATACGACATTTTGAAAAAGGCAAAACTATAAAGACAGTAAAAAGATCAGCGGTTGCCAGAGGTTAGGGAGGAGGGAAGAGTGAACAGATGGAGCATAAAGAATTGTCAGGGTAGTGAAACCACCCTGAATGGTTCTATAATGGCGGATACATGTCCTTATACATTTGTCCAAACCCATGGAAAGTACCACAGAGAGTGGACCCTGATGTACACTATGGACTTCAGTTAATAATAATGTAACAACATTGTTTCAGTAATGATAATAAATGTAGCACATGGATATAAAATGCTATAAAAGTACAAAACACGGAAAGAGGGGTGGGAGATGGGAGTTTGAAGAGGTTATATGAAAAGTCACTGTACTTTCTGTTTAATTTTTCTGTAATCCTAAAACTGCTCACAAAAGGTCTATTAATTAAAAAGAGAGGAACACCGACAAAAATATTTCATGTCTTATTTTAAATTGTTAATAATTTATTAAATGCTTTAAAAAGTTAATAAAGTTCCAAACGATTTTACTTTTATCATGAGTAAATGAAAACTTAAAATTTTTATTGAGCTTAAACATTTTAGAGAAATCAAAAACTTTATAGTTACAACACATACTAAAGGTAAAAGTAAAATCATTCTAGGAAAAGCTGCCATGCTTCTCATCCTATGTATACACACACATAGGAATCCCAAGTCTGAAATGCCTGCATGCAAACCCAACATATCTAGTAACAAACAGAGGCTGGGTGTCAGATGGAAGTGACTGCTCAAGATCTACATCACACAATTAGGGAATCCAAACTATGAACAAGATAATGATGGATTAGCTAAGGATTCAAAGGCTTTGCTTTCTTTGGGCACTAAATTCAAGAGGATACATCCACCATCACCACTCAAATACAGCAAATGGATAAGCCTTTCTGTAGCATCAGTGAAACTTCCCACAAGTCAAAGGTCATTCAATATCTTTAACAATACTGTTTGTAAAACGTTGGTTTTCAATGTACCAACCAGCATCATCTGGCTAGTCTGTAGTAAAATTTGTTATTTTTATTTGCCCATTAGAAGAATAATTTTAAAAAATTAATTTCAAGTGCTTTAGTATGGGGAATTTCAAATATATACATAAGTAGAGGGGACACTATAATGAGGCCTTGCAAACCTGTCACCCAGTGTCAAAAAATGTTTTTGGAGGACCACCACCTTGGGTCATCTAGAGTTCTACTCAATTCATTCTTCCCCTGATTATTCTGAAGTATTTCAGCAAATAATTACCTCTTTATGTCTTAATTTGTAACTCTACTCTTTTTAAAATGTAATCTCAGGGCACCTGGGTGGCTCAGCTAAGCATCCAACTCTTGGTTTCAGCTTAGTTCATGATCTCAGGGTGCTGGGATCAAGCCTGATGTTGGGCTCCATGCTCAGCGTGGAGTCTGCTTGTCCCCCACCCTCCTCCTCTGCTCCTCCATACTCTTTTTCTCTCTCAAATAAATAAAAAACTTTAAAAAAACCCATAATCTCAATACCTTTATCCCATCTCAACAAAGTGGGTCTTTAATATCATCAAATATCTACTCATCAGCAATCAGTATTTGATATCATCAAATATCTAGTCATTACAAACTTTCCTCAGTTTACAGTGGGGTTGCACTCCATAAACTGATTGTAAGTTGAAAATATCCTAAGTTTAAAAAAGAAAAAGAGAAATCCTGAGTTAAAAAAAAAGAAAATACCCTAGTTAAAAATGCATTTTTTAATGTACCTAACCTATCAAACATTACAGCTCAGCCTAATGCTCAAAACATTTACCATCAGCCTAGAGTTGGGCAAAACCACCTAACACAAAGTCTATTCTATAATTAAGTATTGCACATCTCAGGTAGTTCAGTGAATAGGCGCCGAAAGTAACAATCAGAATGCTGCATGGACTTGGAATGGCTTTGAGTATCAACTATTTACCCTGGTGGTGGCATGGCTGTCTGGGAGCTGTAGCTGCTCCCTGTGCCTAGCCTCAGGGGAGAGTATCTACCACATAGAGAATATGCAAACTCAAAATCTGAAGTACAGTTTCTACTGAACATGTGTCACTTCTACACCATCAAGAAGTCAAAAAATTCTAAGTTAAACACTGTAAGTCAGAGACTGTCAGTACTTTAATTTTCCCAGTCGTTTCAAAGATTTTTGTTTCTTTTTAAGTTTGAGAAGTTCATACACTATAATTGGCTGATGCAATTCTTTAGCCTCAGTCTGCAAGTTCACCATTTATCTTGGTTTTAACCTTGAAATTAATTTAAGAGAACAGGTCATTTGTCTGTAGTACCCTCTCAGTCTAGACCTTACTGTTTGCATCTCCATGGTATAATTTAATGTGTTCCTCTGTCTCCTGTACTTCCTGAAACCTGGCATTTAAATCTAGAACCTTGATCTGATTCTGGTTTGACTGTTTTCCATTGAGTGATGCTGTGCAATTTCAATCAGGAGGCATCAAATGACTCTTGTCTTTTTTTGTTGTATTAGCAGTCACTGATGATCAATGCCCCAGATCCATTAATTTGAGGTCGCAAGATAAGCATATCTGAATCCTAATCATGCCTCCTGCATTTATTAGCTGGAGTAGGTCTATGAGGAGATACTTCTCTTTGTCAGTATTATTTGTTGCATAAACACAGTTTGATGACAAAAGTCAGGATCAATGCTCACTCTTTTTCTTCATCCAATTTCAAGATAATGAGGTCCTCTCTAGCATCATCCACAGCCACCAATTAGAACTTTTGTTTTAGATGATCACTATGAACTCATGATTCAAACAGGTTTGATGTGTTTCAATCCATTTCAGCCCCTACCCATATTGATGCTCTAAATGTCCCCATATGCTCTACACCTTGCCTTCTGCCTGTCAAGTCTCTCTCATCTTCATGAGGCTTTCCCAGTGCCACTTCTTTCAAGCATTTCCTATCTTCCCCGCCACAGGTGATTCTTTCTTTTTTTTTCTCTCTCCCCCCTTTGGACACTATGGCATTATATAGCAATGAAGAGGGCACTTTCCCTATTCTGTCTTATATCACAGCTATCTCTCTGTGCATGTACCTTACACCCTTACTGACTATATATAAAGACATTCCCTGTGGCGTCATGCCTCCTGTATTTATTTTATGGAGTTTCATTTTGGTCAAATACCATTAAGAGATTAAAAAGGCAACTTCTTTTTCATGAAAAAATTTTCTTACCAGCATATCTTAACCAATGTTGTAGAAGCAATATTTTAAACTTATGGTTTTCAACTGCGGATTCTGGCAGGATTTAAAAAATGCCAATGCCCAGAAACCCATCTCATCAAACCAGAATTTCTGAAGTGGGCCCATGGTATTTTCACATTTTCCAGAGTCCCAGGGGATTCATGCAGGCATAGTCGAAATGTTCACTTTAAGTTAAATTATGTTTATGACCTGAAATTCTTAAATATGAGGACTCTAAAGCAATTTTTTTTTTTTGCTTTAGTCTCACAAAGCTATGAAGCTCTCCTCCAGCAAAGGCTAAATGCTGAAATAAGAGAAATTTGTGAAGTCAAATATAATCTCCTGGCTCAGGAAGATAGTTATAGTTATTATCTATCTGAAGCTGCACAATCACAAATAAAATGAGGCAGAGCAAGTCGCTCTGAGAACAGGAGCTCATCATCAGTCCCTATTTCTCAGGAGGGGATGGGGACCAAACTGGCACCAGGACTTGCCTGTATTTTAAGTCTGCTCAGAATTTACATATGCCTTTCTTTAAACTACCATAATGAAAAATGGGAGGGGGAGACTCCCAAAACCCTCTTGTCATATACTGCCTTAGGCTTAAAACCACTTGTGTTAATATAAAGGAAAATTTATGATACTGACAACGTTTAAGAAAACAGATACTTTTGTACCTTATTTTAGCTGATTTGACATCTGACGACGTGTCAACGCTAGAAGTACTTTATTCTTTCTACCATTTGTCTTCCTCAAATAGACCATTCATTTTCTTTTGGGAATTAAAATTTTCCATGTATTGTTCTATGCTGTGAAACTATATTTCTACTCCCCAAAGACCGCAAACTGCCCATCTTTTTAATGCTCCTGATACAGTGTTCCCAGATATAGCAGGCATTCAACACATGTGCCTAACAAGTGCCAATGGCAGGAATTTGAAGAATTTTCCCTCACATTATATTGGATTAATCTTAAAGCAAAATGCCATCATTTTTTTTTCATGCTTCCTTCCCTAATTGCATTTTTCCACTGAGTACTTTTCTATTTTCCTTCCTTCCAAAGGTCAATTAGAATTCTCTTTATTTCTAACTGATTGCATCACAACTTATCCATAGTTCAGGAACATCTGAAATGCTTGGCAAACAAGGGCCAGATCCTGAGCCCCAATCAGACACCTGGACTCTATGGAAGTTAGGTTTTCCTTTTTTCTCTTTTGGACTCTTGGTAGAAAAAACTCTAGCCTGGAAAATACCAAGAGGTTGTGGTCAACCCAGGACTAAAAGATTACGGTGTCTGGTTGGTGAAAATAGCCCATAGAGTCTTTCGAGAGATCTGTGGCTGGGAAGGTCTAAGTAGCAAGATATGGTACCAGTTGCCTCGTGTGCATCTAGTACTTCCTTTTCAGGCCTCCTGGCTTATATGTACATTTAATGCTCAGTTTAGTAAGTTAGTACAGTATTACCCATATTGCCACTGCCAGCATCTATTCCCACAGGGGTAGGATTTAATGGGATGTTAACAGCCTTTGTGCTGATCCCACATGTTATCCAGGCAGTATACTCAAAGAAGGCTGACAAGAGAGGTGGGCACAAAATTTCTTCGGTCAAGATGTTGCATATATGGACAGCTCTTTCTTTAAATACACAGTCATTTTCAGTAAGCCATGACAGTTACACCTCATTCAAACCAACATTTCTCAATGACTGTATCACATCACCTCATCTCTGCCACATTCTCGCTAAGTTAGCAATGATGATCTGGAGTGTTCTGTTAAAATAGGGGTATGAAACTCTTTCCTGGTCTTGATAACTTTTTAAAAAAAACCAGTGATTTCCTTCCCTGGCTTGGTTATCCAGAGATTAGAATTCATCTAGTATTATTGAAACACCTTTTTTTTTTTTTTTAAGATTTTGTTTATTCGTGAGAGACACAGAGAGGGTGAGAGGCAGAGACAGAGGGAGAAGCAGACTCCCCACAAGGAGCCTGATGTGGGACTCAATCTCAGATCCTGGGATCAGGACCTGAGCTGAAGGCAGACGCTGAACCGCTGAGCCATCCAGGCTTCCCTTGAAACATCTTTAAAATGGGCATCCCTACCTATTCAAGTTTCTTTTCTTGCTGTTCTGTTCTAAGTGAGAAATATGTCAGCTCTGAAGCTATACCCTGGTTCTATAGAGGCTGGCTCTGTGGGGTTAGACAGGAAAGCATATTGCCTAGCTCATGGAAAGCAAGAGCCAATGCTGGTTAGCTTGAATAGGCTCTTTTGATAGGGAGCCCAATACATTGGGATTTCTAATGCTGAAATCTGGTATAGAGACTGAGATACTGTTGAAAGCCTATTCCTTATGCAGGGAAATCATCCCATTTCTCTCATAAAAAACAAATCTCATTGTATAAAACTGAGAAATTGTTAAAAAAATACTATTATTATCCATAAACTGAGTGTACATTCAATCATCATTTACAAACACACACTAAATGGTTAATATATATTGAGTATACTGGCATATTTTGGCACATCATAGGCCAAACCATAAGATAGTTATATATAATCACACATATGGCCTATAGTCCTGGCAAAACCAGAATGAATTGTTCAAATGCAATAGAGCTGCCCTATGTTTTGACTGAGATTCAGTACATAGATACTTTTAGCACATTGGTGACAAGAGTCCCTTCCTGAACGGGAAGCCTCTCTACTTTTTAAAAAAGAGGCCTTTTTTACTCAGCCACAATCTGTTTCTGCCTTCATTTGTTGAAGCAATTTCAGCCTCTATTTGAAATCAGACTTTTGTGCTCAGACATGCACTGTGGTAGATAATAGCTTTCCAGTGAAGCATGCTTCTTCTTGGCCAGCAAAAACATCGGGCTCAGTTTTTTACAAAGAGTTTCACATCACACATATGAGATGTTGGCAGTGAACTATCAGACAACATTTCCTGCTGTTAATCTGCTAAGGATTCAGGTCACTAAAGCCAAAGTGCGCAAAATGAAAGCAGAAAAGGAGGCCTAAGAGACAGGAATGTCTGAAACAGAAACAAATTTGAATCATGTAAAATAACCATAGGGTCTAATTCTGAATGATGTGGAACTTTGAGAATTCCTTCCTGTGAGAGGAAGTCCTTAATCTCTTTCCTAAGATAATTCTCAAACGAATGAATAAATGAATAAAAAACCCAAATCATGATTTATAACTCATTAATAAACAGCCATAGGAAATGCAAATGTTGACAATGAAAAAAAGAGTTTTAATAATATCAATTTCATGAGTAAAAAGTGGCACCACTGTCACTAACTTTTCAAATCTAGGAGGCATCAATGATCAAAACAATGTAAGAATAATACTGTCGTGGCTTTAAACAAATAGGTAATAAGTGAACCTGTGTCCTTTCCATCAACAGCTTTAGCCTATTACTAGGGCAAGGCTGTAAAAGCAGGAGAGGAAGGATATGAGGGTTATTATATAAACTACTCACATAATTTTAAAATGTAATCATATCATTTTACCAGTTAAATAGTTTATAAATTACAATGATCTTACAATGTATGAAAGACCTATAATGAAATATGAATAAGCCTCTGGAAGAAATAGATGATCTCATTCTAAGTGATACTGAAAGCAGTCCAGTCCTTTTTTTTTTTTTTTTTTTTTACGTTTTATTTATTTATTCATGAGAGACAGAGAGAGCACGAGGCAGAGATATAGGCAGAGGAAGAAGCAGGCTCCATGCAGGGAGCCCAATATGGGACTCGATCCCGGGACTCCAGGATCACGCCCTGAGCCAAAGGCAGATGCTCAACTGCTGGGCCACCCAGGCGTCCCCAGTCCAGTCTTTATGTGAACATGTAATTTGGATTAATATTTAAAATCCAGCAGATAGAGGGGGGAAAAGACCCTTTCGATCTTTAAATATCTTGATTTTTTAATACATTTTCTTCAACTTTTTCTGACACGTGTAATACCTCGTATGAACCACTAAGGGATACGGCTGGATCTATGTGCCAAAGGCTGCTACTGTATTCTGACACCACTCTATTGGGGCATCATGGCTTAATACTGCCTGAGTTCCCAATCCTGAAAAGCCAGCACTAATCCTCCTTGCCTGTCAGTCCTCACTCCTGTGAAAGGGGGTGGGGAGGAGACTGCTCAACTCAGCTAAGAAGAGAGGCCTGGTTCTGATTCTAAACGGGACCAGACAGGCCCCATCTCTGCAGACAGGTCTGCAGAAACACGCGTGCAGAGTTCGAGAAACTTAGGAGGGCAGGAGCTGCTCTCCTCGCAGCAGTTCTAGGTACTCACTTAACCTCAAAAGAGTGTTAGTGCTGTTAACTGAATCTAAGATCATTATTTAAGTTTTGTGGTTTAAAAAAGAAAGCATTAGAAAGTGGTACTAAGTACAATCACATAAAAACTGAAACAACCCAGCAAAATGAATCAAGAAAAATTACTTTTCAGGCAGCCCTGGTGGCTCAGCAGTTTAGCGCTGCCTGTAGCCCAGGGTGTGATCCTGGAGACCCAGGATCGAGTCCCACATCAGGCTCCCTGCATGGAGCCTGCTTCTACCTCTGCCTATGTCTCTGCTTCTCTCTCTCCTCTCTGTGTATTCTCATGAATGAATAAAATCTTAAAAAAAAAAGAAAAAAAGAAAAATTACTTTTCGAGTCGGTACAGGCTTTTGCTCTAAGAAACAACTGTAATATATTTGGCAGGAAAATGGAAAACATTCTATTCAAGCAAAGAGGAAAATCCTATGCACTCATTCTGATTTTTCTGCTTTTTCTTGCAGTCACAAGAAAGTAACTATCTTTCCTGGAGCTCCCCTGCACTTAGGGTTGAACTGGGAAGTCTGGGCCTGAGAGGCTTAGAGATGTTCTCAGGGGCTCATGTGATGCTGTTCCCCCTTCCTTTACTGTTGGTACTAGAAAGCTGCCCCACCCACTCTCAGCTGGTTTAACAAGGATAAGATGGGCAGCAAAATGCCTGGGGTCCATGATGTGAAGTCAAATCCCAAGGGGTCACCCCTGAGACGTTATCACATTTATTTTAACTTCTGTATTTACATTTAAAAAATGTCATGGAGAATGAGTTCATGTGGCAAGAGCAGTGTCTGACTATCAGATCCAGTAGTGAGAGATGCTCTGGGACACAGCCAGCTCAAGTGTGAAGGTGGTAAGACCCCAGTGCAACCTAGAAGGCCCTACACCTCTTCAGCTTCCCCCCCTACAAAGCACCCCTTTACCTCCACACTCCTTCATATGGCCTTCCCTCAGCCCCTTCTCCCAAACGAAGGCTGCACAAGCCATCTTTGGGCCCTGGCATGTTCTACCCACTTGTCTTTTAGTTCTCTTCTCCAGGACTCCATCCCTGACCTCCAGGACTAGCTCAAATCCCAGAAGATATGCTTATACAGCACCTGCACTGCACTGGTCAGGGTCAGGGTGGCAGTTTTACACTGGTTTCTACACGATTTGAATAGTGTTAATGTTAGTCTCTCAGGCAAGCAGCTTTAACTCAGGACTGGACTCTCCGCATGTATCACAATGCCTGGCATAGAATTATTTTTTCTTAATCGCAAAGAAAAGCAAGCTAAATAAAAGCATCCGAGGTTGATTCCTTGTTTCAAATTCTTCCAAAACTGCCCTGATCTTTGAAATTTGTTCATGACCAAATTATTTATATTTTTCTACCCCGTGGGTATAATCTGCTTTGGCCAGATCTAGAGTGTTAGATTTTTTTTCCTCCTATTTTTGCATGAAGGCAGTACTTTATTCCCACAAATGAAAAACCTATTAGTTTTAAAAATCTCCTTCAAATGCTTCAGGTTAACCTGCTAATAAATTTCTCAGGTTTTCCCTCAAGGAGCTGTGGTTCCGCTCCATTACGTTCATTTGATACAAACTTTACCCATCACTCTGAAACAGAAAAACATAAGGTGGATCATGGTTTCTAGGGACCTCCCTTGACTCCACTGTACTTAATCAGCCTGACCTTCCAGGCATCAACAGTCCTGAACATCACACCAAACGCACAGTAGGTACAGTCTTGGCAATGAATGTGGACAGCAATACATGCACTGGGACCCACGTCCTGGGATGTGTTCTGGATCCCCTTTTTAAAATTTTATTTTAAATTCCTGGAAAAGTCAGAAGGATAATTTCTTCTCCCTCATCTAACTAGAGGAGAGTAGAAAGATAAGCGTAAATAGCAGACTGGAGAGTTAACTCAAGTGTGCAATTGGTCCTGCTACCTAAAAACTTTTCTAAAAGTGAAATCAGTATTTTTGTAGGAATCACAATATTTAATGGGCTTATAGTTAATGACCCAATAAAGGAGATGATTAATATTTACATATCTGGGCACACAGTTTGCTTTGGGGTTATCTTGAAGAATGCACAAGAAATTCCCGAAGCTTTAAAGTTTTTCTGAGCTGGAATCACTGAAGTCATGCTCTATAAAGTATAGTGTTGGGGCCTGGAGCATCTTTTTGTCTCTACAATGGCCTGGATCCATTATTAACTTCAAATATTTCCTTAACTTCCAGTACTTCCATGGCCTATGTCCTTGCCAAAGGAGACTGATGTTCTCTTTGTGAACATATTTAGAAACTCTCACCTCTCCTGGCAGATGTCAATATCATCCCTAGTTCTGCTATTAAAAATACAGCTCTGCAATAAACTGAAAACATAAAAAGCACTGAATCTCAGATAATTAACGAGGAGCATAATCTCAAACTGACAAATCATTAATTATTGAAGGTCAGATTGAGAGAAGCAACAATCATTGAGGCTTTCCTGATGGGTATTCATGATCTTCTCCTTGAAAAAGCTAGCAGAGAACTGCAGGAGAGCTTTTCTCTCAAACAAGCGGACTCAGAAAAAAACGTTTCTTTGGAGACCTTTGAAACTGGAGTGTTTTTATTGTGCAGACACCAAGAGTCCAGGTTTCCTCCCCAGGGCCTGTAAGAAAGCTCAGAACATGTGTTTCTGGACTGACCTCCTTCCTGGCTTCTTCCATTTTCTCTTGGTGCTTCTTTCTTTGAATTTATTTTCTTCTTGTTACATTCTGTGCACTTACACAAAACACCTTGAATACTTGTTAGAAAATGGCAGGGGACAAATAATAAAAGCCCCAAGTAGAATGTATTTTTGAAAAAAAAAATACATTTCCAATTTTGGCGGGTTTTTTTCCCCTTATAATGAACTCTTTGCCATTGTACTATTAAAGAAGGTCTGCAGATCATGACATTCTGGACAGTTTTTTCCCCTAAAGGAATAACTAGGCACATTAACTGAAGCATTTTGCTTGGGGTAATCATTTAAGACCATTCATAAGCTCAACACGCTCAGTCTAATGGCATTTCCCTGAAGAATGTGGTGGCTCTTTAGTGACTTTATTTGCTGTCACCATGGCATTCCATAAGAAATAACAAGTCTCTTTATTCTTCCCAGTTTTCCAAACACCATAATAAGAACCAATTTCTTGTGCTGGCTGTACATCTGCACACCATCACTCATTTCTATAAGCGGCAGCAGGGAAAATGAGGTGCATTCCTAAGTGGCAACAGGACTTAGAGATAGGATTTTCTTTCACTCTTATTAGAAAATGACTATAAATGTACATACCAGTTAAACACAGCTGTCTGTTACATTGAAAAAATATATTCCCACACAGCAAGGATATCTTATTTGTTGAAAAGAAGAAATCTCCACTGATCAAAGCATTTCGTGAATTAATATCTAATCTGGCCATTTTAATTTGCCACTCGTAGAGATATCCTGTACCAAGATTTCAGGAAACAGTCACCAGGCAACACTAACAAAACAGAGCAGCCTTGGCAGGAGAAGTGAGAGAGAGACCTAAATTTCATTTATCTAGAAATAAAATAATCCATAAAAGTCATCACATAAGGGAAATCATACCAACAAGCTATAGGAATTTAACTTTATTGATGGAAATGTTATGTGTTCCAACAAAAAGCTTGGAATTCATGACCCTGTCCAGAAGAACAACCTCTGGGTTGGAGAGGAAAAGAATCCTTTGCTTCTCTGCTGTAGAGAGAGGGAAGCAAACCCTGAGTTCGGCACTAGATGCCTTTCTATCCTGGACCAGGAGGGAGGAAAGATGGGGGTTGGTGCGGGGTAGGGAGTAATATCTGAGTGAGGAGCAGGGCATCACTGTAGTCCCCAACTGGACAACTCCTGAGGCTATGAATAAGGGGTTTATTTTTTCTAATTTGAGATAAAAATTTTAAGAGCGCTTTCTGAACAGCACCACTGCTTCATAGTTCATAGTATAGTCATGATACCTTAGAAAATCATAACTATACAGTATACCAATGTAAAACTACTCCTAGTAGTTGTTAAGTTGTTAAAAGAAATCTGGGATCAGTCATTCCTTATAAGAAATGCATATGATTCTTACCACTTTGTGTAATGGAGGAGAGTCCAAAGTATAAAAGACAGCAAAGGCCAAATTAAAGAAATAAAAGGAAAATCAACAACAAACTGGAAAGAGACACAAGAATCCATCACAAAGGAATGACAATGCTTACTTTGTTCCTCAATGGATGGTACCTTAGACAATCTCCAGCTTCCTGTTTTCTACATTCAATAGTGCAACCAATGCCTGAATGGCATTTGGAAAGGATATGCTTTCCTACACAGACTTTCTCTTTGGACTATTTGAGGGCTACTCAGCCAACTATAATCAACACTTAATGCCCCCACAGGCTCAGGCACACCCAGTGCATCAGTGAAGGGTATGGCACACATGGGTCAGGACTGGCTGTAAGGAGATTTGACAAAGCTCTCCCACTTCCAGCTTTAAACGTTCCCCTGTATTCCCCAGGGCTTGGCTATGGATGCTCTTCTTATTTATTCATGGACTATCCACACGATCTCATTTATTCCCATATCTGAATTAGTATGAAAGATAATGGTTATCTCAAAGCCTACCAGTCTGCCTGCTCTTCCAAATGCTGAACGATATATCCAATTGTAATAGTAGATTGCTACTTTCATATTCCAGGCACTTTAAATTCAATATTTCTGAATTAAATTCATTATCTTCCCCTAAAACTTTTCTCCTTATGTTCTACATCTGTCTATGCAGTCACTCAATGCAGAAATTCAGAAGTCATTATAACTTGCCGTCTCTTATCACTACCTATATCCCCAACCTACATCCAGTTAATCAACTGCTCATTTTCAGGATAGTTCTTTATAATGCATTCTCTGCGCTCTATCGCACTGCCACGGCCTTGATTCTGGTCCTTAGCATCTCTTGCATGGTATGTTAGAAGAGCTAACTAATGTCCCCATTTCAAGTCTGTTCCTTTTCGATTACTATTTCATAGAAATATGTTTTAAAAAACACAAATGGCCAAATGGGTCCCCACTGTAAAGCCCCGGAAACCCCATCACCTCTTGTCAGAGGCAGAATTCTAAGATGGCCCCAAGATTCCCTGTCTCTCTGGTGTATACACCTGGCACAAACCCTGGAACTGTGAACAGAGTGGATCTGACTCCCATGATTAGGTTATGCTATACAACACAGCTGACCTTAAGAAGGGACATGATTCGGGTGGGCTTGATCTCATTGTATAAGCCCTTCAAGGCGGAGTTTTCTCAGGCTGGTAACAAAGAGAGGCAGACAGATCTGAAGGTCCAGAGATTCAAAATGAAGGAGGTTCTCTGTTGCTGAGACAGAGGAGACCTCATAGCAAGGACCCAAGACAGACTCTGTAGCCAAGAGGGGTCCCCAACTGACAGCCAGTAAGACAGTGGAGACCTCAGGCCCACAATCAGGAGAAAATGAATCCTGCCAAGAGCTTAAAGAGCACAAAGGTGGGGCTTCCTCCATTCAGCCTCCAGAGGAAGATGTAATCAGTGAATAACCTGATTTCTGCTTTATGAGACCAAGGGCAGAGGACCAGCCGAAAAATGTGAGATGATAGATAGGTGGTGTTTTAAGTTGCTAAGTTTATGGTAATCTGTTACTCAGCAAAAGAAAATCAAAATATCTAAACAACACCCAACTTTGGTAGCACATAAAACACATCCTCCCTGATGGGTCGCTGGCCTTCCTTTCCAGCATCATCTGTCCCATGTGCCCCTGATGTTTCAAATATATTCGATGCTGGCTCTTCACATTTCCTTACCTGCTCAAGCTCTAAACAGAATTACATAAGTACCCTGAGCATAATTAGAATTATTCTGGAAATTCTAAAATAAATAAAATAAAATACATGAATGCCACTGGTCTTTAGGTTGCCTTACATACCACCACAGGGACAGTCTGCCAACATTCTCTAATAATTAGTATCTACCTGCCAAATAGTAATGGCTGTGCTTATCATTTTTAACAATATGAACCAGGGTTGAGAAAACTTTACTCCTAAGGAGGTATTTACAACCAGCTGAAGATCTGCAGTTTTGCTTTTTATCACTAGCCCTGCCTCAAAACCCAGTTCCTTTTTCTTTAATAATAAATTTATTTTTTATTGGTGTTCAATTTACCAACATACAGAATAACACCCAGTGCTCATCCCGTCAAGTGCCCCCCTCAGTGCAAAACCCAGTTCCTAAGAGAGAAAGAAGAGTCCAGGAAATAGGCCTCAAACAGCCACTCCCAATTTCTTCAAGCAAGAGAGAAGTTCCCTACAGCAGTAAAGGATCTGTCCCAATATGAAAAGGAAGTTGAGTTGGGTAGGCTCCCATCTCTTTCCTCTTTTCTGGCTACTTCTACGTGTCCCCAGCTATTTAATTAAAACCCAGCATACCAGAGAATTCCTAATATGGTAAGAGGCAAACAAATAAAGAAAAAAAAAAAACCCATTCTCACATCCTATACATGCTACAGAAGGGCATAGAAAGGATGACCTGAATTTTGAAAAGACACTTAAAATAAAACTGAACAATAAAGAATGCTCTTGAAATACATCACTCAGAGTCACTAGGTAAGAAATCAGAAAATACAGTGAGTCAAGGCTTAGTAGAAGTAGAAAGAACATTCTGCACCAACTTCCAAAGAGACCAGAGATGAAGGAGGGACAGGGTGATGATGATGTTGCCAGACCTTCCTGTATAATTTGAGGGAGTTCACTACTGAAGCCAAGGAATACTACCTCCTTGCTCGCCATAAAATGTGAGTCAGTTCCAGGATAAGAGACTAGCACTGAAAGCCAGAAATGGAGTGTGTATAATTATTTTCAGAACATCTTCAGGCTTGTTAAACACCTACTGATTTCTGACACCACAGTAAATAGCACCTTAGCTGTGTCTTCTATTCTCAGCAGGTTCAAGCCGGGCAGTGGGAAAAAAAGCAAATTTTGTTTTCCAGGTCGTTTTTCAATCCTAATGAGTTTCTAGGTAACTGGTTTAGTTGTTCTTGTTGCTATTTAAAATTGAACTTTTTTCTTAGAGCAGTTTTAGGCTCACAGCAAAACTGAAGGGAAAGTACAATGATTCCCTGCATACTCCCTGCCCCACACAGGCGCAGCCTCCTCCACTATCAATATTGGCTGGCTGGTTACAATCAACGAGCCTCCACTGAGTTATTATCATCACCCAGTCCATAGCTTCCACTGGAGTTCACTCTCCATGTTGTACCTCCTTTGGGTTTAGACAAATGTAGACTGACGTGTATCATCATTTTAATATCATGAGGAGGACTTCCAATGCCTTAAACCCCCTCTGCCTATTCATCCCTCTATGTGCCCCTTCCCCTCCCCCTTATTCTCTGACAAGTCATCTTTCAACTCTCTCATAATTTTGCGTTTTCTAGAATCTCATATAATCAGAATCATAGTGTATGCAGCTCTTCCGACTGGCGCCTTTCACTTAGCAAAATGCATTTAAGGTTCCTCCATGTCTTTTCATGGCTTGATAGTTTATTTCCATTGTCTGGACTACAACACAGTTTGTTTATCCATTCACCTACCGAAGGCCAAAAGCAAGTCCCTAAATAGTATGGAGGATAGGATACTATTTTTATATTAAGAAATCACTGCTCTACAGAGTATTTTTATGTATGCTACAGACAAGGCCTAGAAGGATATACTTATAGTTTAGGGAATGGAAATTCCATAAAGTTAGGGAAGCTTGCGAATCTGCCAGCCACTGTAGGCCTAACAGGGTCCCTGAAACTTGCAAGCAGTTAATATTGTCTCGATACCACTCCCAACCACCCTGTGAGTTCTGGTTTGCAGACGAGAAAACTAAGGACTTCAGGGGATGAGTAACTTACAAACAAATGGCAAAGCCAAGATGTCAGAGCCTACTGCTACTATGATATGGTGCTTCCCACCGTTTAACACCCTTAGGCTCCAAATTCAATTCTTTATATAGTCAATTGCGAAAGCTAATTCTACTGTACCATAATCCTGCAGTCTGATTTGAGGCATGATACTTCCATAGATATTCATATGTTCAATATGTAGGGCATCTCCACATTATGCATTTCATAAACACACTTTTAAAAGCTGCATGAAAGCGATCCTTTAAATTGATCTGCTGCTTCCACTACTCAGTGAATGGATTCAAAGTTAAATTACAGTTCAACATTTCCACTATTCTATCTTTAATGAACCCTAAAGTTTTAAGTAGCACAGCATAAAAACCGACAGGGCAAGTTTCTCAGCAAAAGTGCCCGGCTATTGAAGCAAGTTAAAATCTGTCAAAGCCAAATCTAATTTTTCAATTCACGTAAGAATTTTTAACTGGCCCTCTATTTATTGGTGTAACTTGTACTGGATACCCTGCATATATTTGTCTAATACGGAAAACTTAAGAGAATGTGTAAATGTGAGAAAAATATAAAACCTTGGTGAAAATGACGAACAATTTGTTTTTCATGTCACTGATAGCTCCAAATGGGGCTTACATTCAAAGCTAAATGCGCTATTAGCCTTGAAATAAGTGTCAAAACTGGCTGCTGTAATTTATTAATTGTGGCTGCAATAAATATCAGCCACAGCATATGTTACTAACAAAAAAATAATAAGGCATGTAATGCAGTATCACTATGAAACATCTTAGGAGAGCTTTCTCTCCTATTTTTCCCATCTCCTGCTAAATTATTTAATTGCCATACCCAAACAGCAAACGTGAGTGAGCTGAAATACTATGAGATTTTCCCTTCGCCCTCTGCTATAAAAAGTAACAAGATCATAGCAACGGTAAAACCACAAAAAGGTACTTATTCATAAATACAACGAATTATCTCCTCTTGAGTTAAAAATATTCTTCAGAGTAACATGGTACCACAATGACCTCCCTTTACATGCTGATCAGAAATTGGACCATAACACATAGGTACCAGCCAAACCCTGAACCAAGTACTGCCGGACCATGTGCTTCATTTATCGACTGGATCAGTCAATGTGTATACGCCAGTAGTCATGTTAAACCTAGTTCTTTGTAAATATTTTACCCTGTCCCTTCATTATCATACTGCACTCCAGACATCCCTGAACCTACTTCTAAATTTCGTTAGAAACGTGCATGGAGGGATCCCTGGGTGGCGCAGCGGTTTGGCGCCTGCCTTTGGCCCAGGGCGCGATCCTGGAGACCCGGGATCGAATCCCACCGGGCTCCCGGTGCATGGAGCCTGCTTCTCCCTCTGCCTGTGTCTCTGCCTCTCTCTCTCTCTGTGTCTCTCATGAAAAAATAAATAAAAATCTTTAAAAAAAAAAAAAAAAGAAACGTGCATGGGTACACACACATGGACACACATTTTGTGGGGATGGAACCAGAGTTCATGTTCTCCTCCTACTCTAAGAACCTGGGATTCTACTGGACTTCAATTCTGGATTCAAAAGGAGGTCACAGGTGCTGCTCTTAGGCCTCTGACCTTGAAGACAAGGTCAAAAGACACCTGCCTCTGAAATTGAAGGTTATCCAAAAAAGTGAGATCAAATTCAAGAGACTACCGCGCGGTGGAGAAAAGGTCCCAGGTTATTCCTCATCTATGAAAAGATTTTCTAACCTTGTGGCTGATAACAGTCTCCCTCCTCAACTTCCTTTAGGGCCAAGACTATTTCCATGAAAAGAAAGGCATCAATTTAAATGCTAACTAAGGGGAGATGAGCTATAATCTTGAAAATTATAACCTGTCTTTCATGGGGGAAATGCTATAATTATAAAACGAACTGGCAATTGATCAGGAAAATTGAAAGAAAAATCATAGTAAAATGAAATGTGCTTCTCTCCAGAAGGGATGGTCAGGGTCTTCAGTTTCCTCTGGCCTTTTCACTTTGAGCTGGACCATAGAAACCATAGGATTGCCTAAAATTATTCTATATTAAGGTAAAGAGCGAGCCCAACATGAACTTTGTTCCATATACCCATTTGAAGAGCCTTTGTATTAGATCCCCAGCTCTTTTTCTCTTCTTTAAAATGAAACAATGTTGCTTCTAAGGCCTACTCTTCACATAGTATCTTTATCTTATCTCATGATAGTATGACCAGAAGCAAAGGCTCCGCAATCACTTTTAGAAATTAGGTTTAAGAAGTTTTGAGAGAATGACATTCTTTCCATTGACTTGACCTGTCTCTCTCGGACAGGATCTGCTCACAGTCGTAGCACCCAGGGAGGCCTAATCAATCCATTCCAGGCTTAGAGTTGAGCTGCCTGTTTATTAAAAGGAGACACCTATGAGAGTGTCTATTGAGGATGTGCTGGAAGGAGGTGTCAAAGCCTTCCAGCCACAGCAGAGAGAGGGAAGGAAAAAGAAGGAAAGGAGACAAGAAAGTCAACAGAGGAGACACTTTGGTAGTCTTGCTTCCTTACTTGCCTAAAAACTACATAAACTGCAAGATTTAGAAAAACCAATCGACTTTGATGTCAAAAGCTTGGAGAATTACAAATAAAAGAGATATTCAATAATCTATTATTCAAGAATTTGAAAAGCAGATCTTTCTCCTTTTTCTCTTTTCATCCCACCATTTCACAAGCCCAAGCTAGAGGTAAATACTATGTTTTGGTTTGTTCCTTCTGCAGCTATAGATATAGACTTGCAATGTTTCTGAAGCTGTAGTAAAGAGACCACTGGCCCAGAGGACAAGAGGTCTGGGACCTAGCCCTTCTCTACCTGTGCCAGGCTGTGTGTCCACAGATACACCATTAACTGCTCTGGGCCTGTTTCCCCATCAGTGAAATGAGGGAGAAGACAAAGTCATTCCCAGTATCCCTTTCAGATTTAAGATTGTGTGACTCTATGAGTAAGACAATTGCCTCTGAGGAAGCCTGAAGTCTGGCTCACTTGATTTCCAGTGCCTGGGACATAACAGGCCCTCGGGAAATACTTTATATGAAAGCCTCTGCAAAATTAATAAAACTCCATGAGGGATTTTGCACATGGGTGACGTTAGTTCTATGGATTGAAATTGTTACAAACAGAAAAAAAAATTGCATTAAGGCAAATAATAATTAAAACGCAAATGATACACTTTCTTGTTAAAAAAAATGCCTTAGTGCCTGCTCTGTACAAACTGATCAATGTATTCTGGAAAATACATGGATTTTAATGAGGTGACTAAGTGATATTTTGAAGCTGTAATATAGGTCCACTGCTAGGAAGGAGCTTGGAGCAGCTGGCTGGTAGCAGGTGGTCCTGAATTAGCGCCGTGGGGCCAGTTCAATCTGTGTGGATGGGAGGCTGTAATCACCACACAAGGGACCGATCGTCTACCATGTTGGGAGACTCCTCCTGAGGAGGGCAATGAGGAATGTCTTGTCTAATGCAGGGAGGCAATTCCCTGGCTTTTGGTGCTAGATTGAGTTATAGGGGGTGTAAGCTGACACTCAGCATGTGGAAACAGGATGGGTGCTAGGTGGCATGCCTGTCAGTCTCTCACACCCAAGAATGGTGCTTAGAGTAACAAGTGTTCTTTCTTTTACATGGTCTTCTCCTAAACCTCAAGTTAACCCTAAACCAGTATGCTAAGTGGGATTATTTCTGGAGAAGTAGCCAGGAGAACAAACCTTACACTGAGCTCAGTGGCCGATCTGCCATCTCTCAAGGGTCTGTGGCAATAAGGCCACACACAGAGCTTTTAAAAGGCTTTTAAAAGGCTCTGTTCAGGGCACATGTGACAACTCTCAGAGATAAAACTGGGGAATATTCTGAAGGAGGTGACATTTAAACAAGTAAACTGGATACAAAAACATGAAATACATCCTGAAATCTTAATCCCAGGACAGTGAGAGGTAGAAAACCAGGATTATTTTTCAACCTGAAAGATCGTTCCCTTCATTAAACAAACATGTAATGAACATCCTCATGAAAGTCAACCTCTGTGTGGTCAGCAGCAGATGATATACAAGACCATTCTCCAGAGCAGGTTTGCTCTTGACTCCCACCTGCCTGCATGCAGAGCAGGCAAGTTCATTTCACCAAATCAGCACCACAAGGTGGTCGGAAAACACAGGGGAAATGTAAAGAGTGAAGGAATAGTGACCTTGAAAAGCAAACCCAGCATTTCAGCATCACAACAGCAGACTACTGACACGTGCAAAATAAATCTCCCCTTGGGCCTTGACTCCACGTGACAATTGGCAGTAAAAGCAAAAAGAATTCCTCAGTGATTTTTATCCTTGATACAGCGTTTTTAGTGTGTTCAACAGACCATGTCTACACTCATGATGCACTATGAGAGTTCATGACTTTTTAAAAATGAAAACCAGGAGGAAAGATTTAACAACTTTAGTAAAAAGTGTTCCTTTTCCTTTTTCCTTAGCCAAGCCTTTAATGAGGGCAAGTCTGAACACTGTGGAAATACTTGGTACTGGCTTTGTAGGGAAGTAAGAAGGTGTGTGTTAACAGTCCTTGTATGTAAGTGTTCCTATAGCTGCACCAAAGAGTCATCACACAAGGAAACAGAGTTAATTACAGTCCTTCCATCCTCAGGAGTCCCCAGGGGCATCGATCTTCAAGCAGGAAAGCTGCTGCTGCTGGCCCGGGCCCTCAGCTACAGCACATGACAGATGGTATGTATGGTAAGGCATTCAGTTGAGCAGAAACCCACTGAGAGGTTAAAGTGGAATTGACATGGTTACATACACTCAAAAACTCTGTGACTTATATAGCATTGAGTGAATGATGTTTGTACCAGTTTGGAAAAAAACCTTAATTTTCTACTTCTTATAATTATGATTTCTTACAATCTGTGAAAACCAAGAGGTGCTTTAATCAACTTTTTTTGGACTATGGCAATTCTACTTGCTGTCTGGTCTAGGACTTCCAAAGCACCTGTCAGGTATTTTAAAATAACCTATACAAATTGGAAAATTCAGACCATGAATTTGTTTTCCCAACCAAATCCCATATAAGTAGAAATACAAAATAAAAAAAAATGAATTGGACAATTAATCAAATCATGGGCAAGACACAAAAACTGGAAATTTTTTAAACAGTCCCTTCCTGACCAATAGTTAGAGGGTAGCAAAAAGCACATTTAGGACATGGTGCCATCAATTTTCTCACCTTCTCTGCCTCCTTAAAAGCATCTCTAGAAGCATATCAAGAAAGCTTGTTGGAGCTAACTTGCCCCATTTCTGTGCTTGTTTGGGAATCTGAACCACCCTGGAATGACCTGAATGATACTCAGTCATGGAGCCCATTCAACCAGTGGACCTCTGGATATGGCCAAACCAGGGGGACAGGCTTTAATGGTCTTGCTGTTGCACCTAAGTGGCTCCATTTGATTTGCCCCAATCTGGAAAGAAATCTCTTGCCAGGGGGATCCCTGGGTGGCGCAGCGGTTTAGCACCTGCCTTTGGCCCAGGGCACGATCCTGGAGACCCGGAATCGAATCCCACATCGGGCTTCCGGTGCATGGAGCCTGCTTCTCCCTTTGCCTTGTGTCTCTGCCTCTCTCTCTCTCTGTGTGTGTGACTATCATAAATAAATAAAAATTAAAAAAAAAAAAAAAGAAATCTCTTGCCAGGGTGGCCAATTCACTGCCATCTTCTCTGGAGGTACGAGTCCTGTGTGGGTTTAACTGGGTCCAGGAGCACTAAGTCTCTCTCATCACTGGGTCAGCAGTATTTAGGGGCTAAGTGGAGGATGGTGACATTTCAAATGCATAGAGAAACACAGCAGGGTCCTTGTAAGTCACACCTGCAAGGTAAACCCTCTATGGCTGTTTCAGTGATGCACCAGACTCCTCCTCCACCTGGGTTTCTTGGGGAGAACCAACCAAACTACATCATAAAATGGCTTAAACATTTTACATACGCAGCAGCAAACTTGTATTATGAAATACAGGCTCAAATTTCAGATCATGTCTTATTTTCCTAAAACCAAACCAGACTATATTAGAATGGTGCCCCAACAAGAGAAAACATTTCTAATTGGATGGTCATTAGGAAACACATTGTGTGCTAATCAGTCAGACTCAGATGAGTCCACAGAACACAGAAGCAATGGGAACAAAATATGGTGAGGATTATTTCCTTCATTGCATGGGACTGGGACAGTTTTCTTTATTTTCATTTTCAAAATTTATGTCCGAGAAATACACAGCAACAATGATAGTAAACTGGCTATAGGAAGTTGCAGGTGTTCTAATGGTCCAATAAAATAAGAAGGGAATGGCAGTATTAGTAATTCTGCTGGTATACATGAAAATAGGGTAGTGTGTAAACATTTGCCAAATGTATATATCAAGATGCTAAAAGATGGCGTTCTATTGTAAGATCTTTTCTTATATTTTACTAATAATAATTTTGTTATATTTTAGATAATCAAGATTGAAGAGTTTTAAAAAATTACTGAGGAAGTAATTTTTCAGGTGGAGAGCCAGTAAATGCTACAATGATCTAAGCCTCCTGCTTGAGAGAAGTATGAAAAAACCAACACAACTGGAAAAGGCTTCCATCTGAACATGAGGAGGCAGGAATTGAAGACTTAAGTGTTCAGTCATTGTGCTCAGAGAACAACCAAGCCTCATATCTTGCTTTTTCACGTCACTGGCTCTGTCTCACCCCAGCACTGTGGGGCAGAGGAAATGCTACCATGTGGTTTCAAAAGAAAAAGACCTGGGGGGCAGCCTGGGTGGCTCAGCGGTTTAGTGCCACCTTCAGCCCAGGGCATGATCCTGGGGAACTGGGATGGGGAACTGGGATGGAGTCCCGTGTCAGGCTCCCTGTATGGAGCCTGCTTCTCCCTCTGCCTCTCTCTGCCTTTCTCTCTCTCTCTCATCTCTCATGAATAAATAAATAAAATCTTAAAAAAAAAAGAAAAGAAAAGAGACCTGAGCTGTGCTAGTGCAAGGTGGGAATGTGTATGTGGGTGCATACATGTGTGCCTGCGTGCATGTGTCTGTGTTGATAGGGAGGGTCCTTTATGTGTGACTAGAAATTCTCAGGACGAAGTCATGGCAGAGGTAAGCCATGTTGAATTTGATGGTGAAGTAATGAAGGCATTAAATAAGCCATGGGCAGAAGGGAGCGGTGCTTGGGTGGCTCAGTAGGTTAAGCATCTGCCTTCGGCTCATGCCAGGATCCCAGGGTCCTGGGACAGAGTCCTGCATCAGGTTCCATGCTCTGCAGGGAGTCTACTTCTCCCTCTCCCCTTCCTTCCCCCCCCCCCCCCACCCCCAGCTTGTGCTCTCTCTCAAGTAAATAAATAGGGGCACTTGGGTGGCTCAGTGGTTGAGCATCTGCCTTTGGCTCAGGTCATGATCCTGAGGTCCTGGGATAGAGTCACACATTGGGCTCCCTGCAGGGAGCCCGCTTCTCCCTCTGCCTATGTCTTTGCCTCTCTCTGTGTGTTTTGTGAGTAAATAAATAAAATCATAAATAAATAAACAGACAAATAAATAATAAATAAATTTAAGTAAATAAATAAGCCAGCCAGCCAGCCATGGGGGGAAAAACACTTGGGTGTAGAAATTTCATTAAAGTTCTTTTTGATGCTTTTAAAAAAAATTAAATGCAAAAAAAAAAATTACGCTTGTTACTGTCACCTGCATTTTGTTTTTAATTTACCTACAACTGTAATGTGTTGGGGATAGGAATTAGGTAGGCAATTCTGCTTTTTAAATTCAGATTTCTTTGTGTCTCTTCTCTCCATCGTTTTAGAGTAGGAAGGGGCACTGGAAGTCGTCTGGTCTGAGACTGCATCTGAGGGGCTGATGGTTTCCATAAATGCACCTAGTTTCTGCTGGAATCCTACTGCAGAATGCATATCACAAGGTTGACAGCAATACTTTAAAGCATTTGTTTTCTATTTACTTAAAAATTGGACTTTCTATAAAGAAAGTCTACTTTAGTTTTACTTTCGATACCTTAAAAAAAATACATATGTTAATGACAGACATTCAATGCCAACTTTTCCAAGTAACTGAAAGTAGCTATCTTTTCTCCTCAAAATCTAGATGGGACACATAGAAATGTTTTCTTCATTCAACACATTCTATTTCTGTAATCATTCTTCATAAGAGGTTTCCAGACCACTCACCATCCTATAACTCTCTGGTGAAAACACTAAAGTCAGAATTCACTGTTATTCTCATTTTTAAATAGCCATCATTTATCAAGAATATGCTATGTTGCAGAAAGTATTCAAATTAAACATCTCCTTTAGTATTCTCAATAATGGCTTTTTGGGGCAAGTATTTTCACCCTCATTTTTCTGGTAAGGAAACTGAGGTTCAGAAAGCTAAAGTTGCTTGAAATCACACAGGTTGTAAGTGGATAAATCTGTTTTCATACCCGGGTTTTGTGGCTCCGAAGAGCATTATCCTGCATGAACTAATGAAGAAGATGTCGCAGATGGGATCTCTCTGGCTCAGGGCTGCTGGCCATGTTCAGTAAACCACACGCTGCACTTCTGCAGAAGCAACTGTGACCGCGTGCTGTTTCTGACACTGCTGGTTAACGCGGAGTTTGTAATCAACTTAAACCCAAAGGTTAGTTTCACCCAAACTGTTTTTAAGCCTGACCACCCTTCCCCCAATACATTTCTAATTTGCATCTGATCCTTAAAAACAGAGTGAAGGTTGGACTTCGTTCCTGCTAAACATTATCTTGCTACGTTAGTTCAGTGTCACACACTGTCCACTTCATGAGAAACCTAGATTCTGACACATGGAGTGTAGCACTTAAAAAAAAAAATTGTTTAGGTGTTTGTTGTGTGTGTGCCTTCATCCAAGACGCTGATAAAAACTCAGTGTAGAGGAGAACAACACTGAAGGACACCTTCCCTAGGGCAGTGTTTTTCAACCACTGTTTACTAAACTCCATGCACCTCACCAGCCAAGCTTGTTCCACAGCTTGTATCTCAAGGTAAGAGTCACTCTGAATATGTGTTTTCAGCTCAGTCTTGTGGCTGCCTTGAGAACCTTGCCAGTGATTCACAATCCATTTCTTTTATTCAATCAGTCAGCTACAAATAAATCCATTTCACTTTACCATGCCCTCATTTCTCTGTTTTCTCAACAGTGTATCAGTCAGTGGTGAGCACATTTTCTCCCACTACTAATGGCTGCTGTAAAACTGAGAAGATCCTAGCCAAGGATTTTGTGTCCCAGAAAAAAAAAATTATTTGAAATTCTTAAGAATCTGTCAACTTTAGGGATGCCTGGGAGGCTCAGCGGTTAAGCGTCTGCCTTTGGCTCAGGTCATGATCCCAGGGTGCTGGGATGGAGCCCCACACCAGGTTTCCTGTGGGGAACCTGCTTCTCCCTCTGCCTAAGTCTCTGCCTCTCTATGTCTCTCACGAATAAATAAAATCTTAAAAAAAATCTGTCAACTTTATAAAAAAATTATTGTAAGAAAATAACTAATTTTGCCTTGTCACTCAAAATGTTCACAATGACGTTAAAAGTAACGCTGAATCATAACCAAAGTTAATTACAACATAAAAATTCTGAATTCAAAAACATAGATTATGTCTATGACACATTTGAAGGACGGGATATAAATTAAGCAAACTTAGAGCCTTGAGGCATTTATCCCCCCCCCCAAAAAAAAACACTATAAACTTTCTTCTAGATTTTTCTTTGGAAAGCTCTGGTAGCCATAACTAGACAATTGCCAGGTAACCCTAATTATTCCATTAATGAGACAATCAATAGAAAGAGATTCCTCAAAATTAAGAAAAAAGCTTCACTTAGATCAATTTTTTCCAGAAAGTTGGATTCACACTAGCAAAATACAATCTCTTTCATGGTTACAAGTCTTTTAAGCTTCAGCGTAAAACTCAGGTAGGAATATACTATTGGATCTCCCAGTTTCCAGAATAAATCTCTAAACCAGTAATTAGACACGTTAAGCTAAGAAATTAGTCAAAAATCAAAGCCAGAAAAATGTAAAAGATGAATCTGTGCCTTAGGTAGGACCCTTGGAACATGCACCGCACTCCCTGTAGCAGCCCATCAGGATTTGTCAGGTTACAGGGTGATCAAAATTCTATCAATTAGTGTGTGATAAAGTAACTTTTGATCTAAGAATTTATTTTCAAAAAACTCTTTTTTCCCTCTATGTTCCTGCAAATCTAAAATGAGTAAACCAACCACATCCCCACCATAAATGACATTATCAACATGAAACGGACTTGAAAATCTTATGATCCAAGAAAAGGATTGAGTGCAGGACTGCATTATGCAGAATATAATAGGAATGAGGTGGGGTTACAGACAGAGAAAGCAGAGATGAATGAATGAGGAATGTGGGTATCAGGTGGGCTCGGTGCCGGCAGTGTCTTCGGAGGACTAGAAACGCATAGACATACACTGCTGGTAGTGCCCAGGAGAGACATGCAGCACACAGAGCAGAAGAGCTGCACTGTGTAAACATGTAGTGAGAGGGGATGGTGGACAGGGATGTGTGCCATCCCTGTATGACCAAAGGCAGGGGGGCTGAGACGGGAGGAACAATCTCTTGGAGTAAAAATGTTCAATGTGAAACCGAATCACCTTGCTGAAAGAGAAAGCTGCTCCCTCCTAGCTGCAGGGAAAAGGTGCTGTGGCCAAAGCACACGCAGACCTGCTCCTATGGTTTCAGTTCACGCCTTGTGCATGTGCTCTGTGAACACACGAAAATCCACTCATCTCCACTGCTATGGACAGGCTGTGTTGTTCTCATCTGAGAACTTAGCCTTGCCTTAGCCTCTCTGACAAAAGTCATTCAACTGCTCCTTCTCTGAGAGGGATTTTAGTTTTCTTTACAGAAAGAACAAAGAATAGTATACCCCTTTATACTCAAGCTGCAATGCCCACCAAGATGTACATTTAAAAAATTACTCTGAGAGGAGCACATTCACAGTTCAAATTATCCTAGTCAATACCATGTACTGAAATTAACAACTTTATCAAGTTTATACCAATTAAAAGTTGCAATTACTCAAATACAAAAAATATCATCAAATAACTGAAAATAGAAAAAGTAAAATTATTCAAATAGAAAAACTAATCAAATAGAAAAAGCAAATTCATCTAAATGATAGCTCATAAGATATTAAAGAAAACTTGATTTTTAAGGCTGCAATTTTTTTTCCTACCATGGAAAAGTGTTTTGGATATTTTGTTTCTAATGAAGGTCACATTTTTCTTTTGATTATAACATTTTGGAGACATTTTAAGTATTTTCAGTAATTTGATCCTGCTAGAGACTTTGGAAAAGAATTTTGTATTTAGAAGCTGGGTCTGAATAACTTTCCAGAGTTCTGAAAACAAGAAAGTGTCTTGTATGTTTTAAACCAACATTCTCCAATTCTCTGTATCTGGGACAAAAAAAAAAAGGTTTTAAAATATGCACTCACCTCCACATCACAGGTATATTCTGATCCATCCAGAAGTATCACTTTGCACTGCATGCTTTTAGGCTTTTTGACAATCTTTAATGGAGATCGAGATAGTTTGCTGCTAGATGATTTCTGAGAAAGTTTATCGTCTTCCAATTGCTGATATTCGAGCTGTTTTGCAGCCCCAGCAGCGAACTCCCGTTCCTTGTCAGTGACCTGTGAAGAGCAGACAATGAACAGTTTTCACTGCAAGACAGGAAATAAATATTGCATTGCTCAGGCAAGAGCAGAGCCCTTTAGACATAGGTTTTCCTATTTCCCAGAGCAGGAGAGATGTCTGGATCAAGAGATGGTGAATGGGCATGTATACATATATGGATATTTACAATGCTAATGGTTTCACTTAAATAACTTTTGCCACTTAAATGTACTAACAGGGCTTCATTTCAGTTTGACTCAGGATTTAATTTAGAAGCACAGAGTCAGCAAATGCCATCAAGACTTTGCTAAGCAAAGGAGGATACAAATGGACTCCTGATTTCTTAAAAAGGCATTGATGGTACAGGTCTTTAAGCCATTTAGATTTTATCTACTGTACTCTATTTTCTTCATTCATCGGCTCCTTCTATACTCCATGACCTCCAATGCGCCATATAAAGTATCTTATAAACTTTAAGGCCAAGAGAGCTTCAAGTATTAATCTTCACAGTAATTTTACAACTGTTAAAATATTTAATTCAGCTCTAAATCAATTCAATAAAGCCAGCAGCACTGAAATTCATCACAAAGTAATCCCCTTTGGTCTGTTCTCCCCCCACACTGTAATGAGCCAGTGTAAGAGCAGATCAAATCTGTCCAAAAGCTTTAATCTGCTTTCAAAGCACAACAGTGTAGTCCAGGCTAGGCTCAAAACTGCAGAGGATGTCCTATGGAACAGTTAGATTCTCCCTTGAATCAATAAATATCCTTGAAAATCTCTCTGTGCAATTATTCTCTTTACATCCTCCATCTTTATATATGTGTGTTTATAGACATTTATTTTATTGAAATACAGTTGATTCAATGTTACAACAGTTTCACATGGACAAAGTGTGATAAACAACTCTATGCTTTATTGCTGTACTCGCCACACAAGTGTAGCTAGCATCTGTCCTGTACAATGCCCTTTTCTATTAAATGATCACCAAAAGTGTTAGTGTGAATTCAACTCATGGGCGAGACTATCATTTCCACTACTCCACAAATGCACACTGACAGACTGAAGAAATACATGTTACAGAAATTCAGTCTAGGCTCCTTGAGTGAGCATGAAATTGCTTCTCTCATGAACATACTATCATCCCAAAAGCACATGAACTTGACAATAAAAGTTGATTGCAGTTTATCATTTCAACTTTTCTTTCTTATTAGTGGCTACAATTTTATGATACTCTAATCACAAGTTATCTTCTGGTATGATTTATTTTGGATTTTAGGTATGGATTTCTGTTTTTGTAATGTCATTTTCTATCTGGTTTTCCACCCAGATTATACAGTCCTTTCTTCCACTACCTTGCACAGGAATTCAGGGCAAAGTTGTGGGAAGTTCTTCAGAATAAAAAGTCCAAATTGCTGAGTGAAGAGACCAAGAAATAAATGGAAAAATCAACTTCAAAGGCCAGAATAGTTGAGAAGGCTAGAGGTAGCTAAAAGAAGTAAATAAAAGAAACCTGTTCTGGCAACTTGAATCAACTTTTTTTTTTTTTTTTGACTGTTAGTCTTTCATATCAAAGTATTAAAATAGTACTGCAAAAAAGTCAAACATATAAAGATGGACTGCCAAAAAAAAGTCAAGCATTAATTTTGGTCTTAAGTTAGCCAAAGAAGTTTGGTAACCTTAGAGGTTTTTTTTTTTTTTTTTTTTTTTAAGATTTCTTTATTTTACTGAGAGAGAGAGCGAGCAAGCAAGCATGGGGAAAGGGGCAGAGGTAGAGAGACAGAATCTCAAGTAGGCTCCCTGGTGAACACAGAACCAGATGTGGGCCTCCATCTCGTGATCCTGAGATCATGGTCTGGGCTGAAATCTGTTGTGGGATGCTTAACTGACTTGAGCCACCCAGGTGCCCTGGTAACCTTGGAATTTTATATCATATATTTGCTAAGTGCTTTATAACTTAAATAACATTTTAGCACTTTTTAAAAATTTTATTTAGAGAGAGAGAGTGTGTGTGTGAGAGCGAGCATGAGAAGGGGGAAGAAGGAGATAGAGAATCTCAAGCCCTGAGCCTATGGGGCTCAATCTTAGGACCTTATGATTATGACCTGAGCCAAAACCAAGAGTTGGATGCTTAACTGAGTGTGCCACCCAGGTACCCCAAGACTTTTGCACTTTTAATTTACAATTTCATCTCATCACAGGAAAAGTCAACAGAAGCTATGTTTTTATTTAAATCTCACTACCTGGAATCAACATTTTCTCTGTATTAGGGAAGATAAAATTTCATTTTTCCTCTAATAAAAATTATCTGTATACCCCCAGCTCCCTAAATAAGCTTTCTGGGCTACTTACAGGTCAACTCCAGACACCCCTGAAACCACCAGTGTTCAAAGGGAGGTGGTGTTTCCAAAATACTTAAAGCACAAACCCATCATTGAGCCTCTCATGTCCATTTTTTCAACAAGTTCAAAAGAGCAGACCAAGAACCTCAAATGAAATGTCCATTGTACTCACATATTATTCATTACAATTTAAAAATATCAGTATTATCCCTTTAGGCAAACCCTCTATTTCACTTAATCCTCATGATATATCTAGGAGGTAGGCATCTAGGTCTCCTTAGCCTCATTTAACACACAGGAGAGAGAAAGGGGCACAGGGCACAATCTCCACAAATTTCCTCCAGGTGAGAAAACTAGTAACCTGGAATTCCAATCCGGCCAAGGCCGTATTTTAATCATCACTGGTGACCAAAATGTACTTGATTTCATCTCCAACATAACTGGGCCCCTAGTATGAATCAACAAAGCCAAGAGCAGAAGGACCTGATAAAACAACCTTTTCTGATCTTTTTATCTTGTAAATGAGGAAGCTGAGGCTCAGAGGCTGAACAAGTTCTCAGAGATCCCTAAAATAACTAGGGAAGAGGTGGGATTAACTAGTTCTCCTGACTCCGCAGCCAGTTACCTTTCTCTCAAAGGGCTTTAGTATCCTTGCTCTCATTTTGTTTCAGATATCTGACTTCCAGATGATAAAGTACATGTATCATGTATCAGCACAGAAACTCTTTCTTCTGTACAATTATCTCCCACTTGCACATTTATTTCATTTCAGTTAAGAGGAAATAACTGGAAAAAAAATCCAGTCTACTAATTTTAAATTTCTGCAGGTTTAAAAACAATCAAAACACCACCATCCTCAGATCTCTAAAAAAAGAAACCATCAAGGAAAACCATGATGACAAGAATGGCTCCTTAGATTTTATTTAACAAGTTGGAAGGATAACCCCCAGCTCCCCATCACGAAACATTTTAGATCAGACACAGCATCTATTTACAGAGCATAAAAATAAATGTTATTTTTAATACTGCTTAAAAGCAGAATATAAATACCATGGGAAAAGAAATAATCAGGTTGTAAATATAGTTTAATGCTTTAATAATGTGTTGTGCCTTCCAAAGAATTTCCCTAACATGTTGATTTCCTGTCTCGTCTCTCAACCTCTTCTAAAATTCTAGCTTGACACATATACCTTTAACCAAGTAAAGGTCAATGGTTTGCAAGGACTCCTAGATTTGCTTACCATGTGAGCTAGTACCCCAATACATGGTGATTTCAGGTTTGAAGTTTTAAAACTAATTTAAAACTAATTTAAAGATGGATTCATTTAAAGCCCAAGTATAAACCATGCTTTATAGTTTGTATGAAGAGTTTTAAAAGAAATATTTAAACTGTCACATTACATTACTTGTGACAACTTAAATATGTCTAGAGTTGAACATACACACAAATAAGAGAGGGAAAGAGATCACCTGAACATTCAGTAAAAGTAGCTGGCAACAGGAGGATCAGAGTGACTCTGGGGAAGAATCAAAATAGCTCTAACCCGGAGGCCTGAATAACAATCAGGAGCCTAATTAAAGTCAGTGATGTGGTGTCTAGCCCTCCTGTAAACCCAGATAAAACCAATAACCCACAGTCCAGATTTCAGTGTGGGTTTAAGTGCTTTAATCAAATGAAGGAGTTACCAAGCAAGGTTGTGGAATGTCATTCATTGAAAGTCTTAAAATTGCATAAATTTCCATCTGCCTGGGACCAGAAAGGGGAAACTCATGAACCCTCATAGTTCCCTCTAGTGCTGAGAGACCAAGGCTGACTCAGACCCTGGAAAAGATCAGTAAACATTCCTTCATTGGTTTTCTGGGTGATGCTAGCAGGTGCAGGGATAGGGAATGGTGGTGGTGGCCAGGGTCCCAGGGCTCACCTCCTTCCTCACTGGGGTGCTGTGTGCTGCGGCCTCGAACTGTTCCAGGACCTGGTGCTGCTCCTCCCCACTAGGCTCGGGCCCTGGCCCCTGTGGCGCCCCCACAGGCCCCTGCGCCCCGGCTGCCTCCTGGGGCTCGGCCTCCTGCTCCGGCTTGGATTCCGAGTCTGAGCCAGATTCGGTCGTCATGGTTGATTGTTCTGCAAACAGAAAATGGCAAGGTCCCATCACTTGGTGTGATTACCTTCCCTGGGCACAAAAACTAGGATGCTACCATGAAAGGCTGCACAAGACCACAGTTTAAAAAAAGGGAAACAGGCATGCAATCAAAACACAATCCTAGAGCACCCATCCAATAGACAACTTACATTGACCACAAAGATGGTTCAAAATTAACATTTAACTAGAAGTCAAAATTTATTTGTAAGGATCACAGGTTTTATTCCTATTAGATTTCGCCACAGATGGCCATAAAATGACATTAAAGTAACGTCATAATAATTACATAACTTAGACATTTAATTTCAGAAAAAATGAATCTGCTTCATCAGCTGGATCTATATTTTAATCTCTGGGAAGGATGATCTAATAATGGAAGTGGATATTCTTTCTCCTTCCCTATCTCTACAAAGGGCTCCTGCTCTGCCTCAAGAACACCTGGATCTATCCTTTCTTCCATGGGCAGGTGGTACCCTTCTTCTGGTTTCTCAGAACCCTGTGAGATACTTTTGAATGAATAGTGACAACTAAGGTGGAGGCTTTGACCATGAGGTGGAACCTGTCCCCAAATGGACAAGCCATGGGGTGGGGGTGGGGGGCTGGAGGGAGGGCTGGGAGCCTTAGCTTTCCTTCCTTTATCAGTGAAAATTCACAGCTGCTTCCTGGCTTCCTCCTGTTTCCCCCTGGCAGTTCAAGGGACTCAGCTCATAAGGGACTCAAACAACAGATCTTAATAATCTTCTCTTACACCCAAAAAACACCTTCTAAAACATAAGCACCATCTTGTAATGGTTTGCTTAAGTCAAGACACTTAGGTATTTTGTGCCTTAGTTTCTACATTTGTCAAACAAGGGAAGTGAACTTGACCATATCCAAAGAACTTATTTTCTGGGGACTACTTCCTCCCCTTACTAATGCTTAAAGCTGTTTTTTTTGCTCGAAAACAAGACAGGAGCTATGCCAGGAGCTACCGTGTCATTTCAAGTAATTTCTTATCTCAAGTTAGGGTAAATATCTCAAAAACAAATATCCCAGACTGTCATATGATTTCCCCTCCTAATTCTAATTTTATGGTAAAAATATCAGGAACAAAGAGCTAGTGTAATACTTTAAGCAAATGATACACCCATTAGTATAATACAAAGTTATGCAAAATACTACTCCACAGTAAAATCACCATTTAGTTCCTATCTTGACAATACATACCAGAATATGGTTGATAACTTGAAAGAAGGGGGAACATACAAATACCAATCCATGTTATAAACTAAATGCTACATCCACATTTTCTATTGAGGGTTACTATTTACAATCACCAGCTATTCTTTCTATTGAATAAAAGACATATCAACTTGGTATATGCTCAGTTGCCCAAAGCATATGTAAACATCAAGACCAAACACTGAACAAGATAGTGATCCAAACAAAACTAGCAAATTTTTTTCCTCTTACATTTTAGATTTTTAAGCAAATCTTGAAAGTAAATACTATATTCCTGTCTGTATGCTTTTACTAGAAAGTGTTAGGTCCACAGAAAAGGCAGAGGAGAGGAGGAAAGGTGGCAGTATTGTGTAATTCAGAGCCTATAATCAAATTTGACATTTTAGAAGGAAGAGGGTTAATTTTAATAGTCAATTCAACTTGCTGAACTCTAAGTACCAAATACAAGTCAAGCACTGCCCATGGTTTAGAAACAGAAGTAAATATATTGTAACGCCCTTTCTCACCCCAAGGAGTGGAAGAAATGGGCTTTTCTCAGAATCCATTTTCTCCATCTTCCTTTTAGTAATTAAATTTTGTTTTAACTGGTACTCCTCCACCCAGCTTGAGACCACAATGAGTTAAGGCCATGTGATGAGGTCTGGACCAATGAGAAAAGAGAGAATATGTATCCAGTGTTTAGGTCATCTTCATAAAGGCAAGGGCCTTCGCTCTAAGCCTCCTTTTCTCATTGGCTAGGAAAAAAATGATTGACATGGTCACCACAGACTCAGTAATGGAGGCCCCAAATTCAGGAGGATGCCAGTGTCACCCCTTTCAACCTGGGCCCCTGGATGAACTCATGGAGCACAGCTCAGCTACTCTGGATTGTTCCATGAGGCAGAAATCCGTTTCTGTCTTCTTTGAACATCACTACTATCTCGGGGCCAATCTAATACATATTCTTCAGACTAAAATTCTACCAAAATATAGTCATGCTCTAGCAGTTTTCATCCCAGTAAAACAAAGTAGCCCTCCCTGGATCTCACATCCTGCATCAGCTATGACCATATTTCTTCTCTTTCTACTCCTAACTTCCCCCCCAAAATTTGTTGACTTTTACTGTCTTCTACTTCCTCCCTCTCCTCTCCCTGCAAGGACTCTCATATTGAGGGGGGGACAATGCCATGGACTACCCACTCTTGTCTGTCCTCATCTCATGTCACCTCTTAGCAGCCCCAGCCCAGGTGATAAGGCTTTCCTTGACAGCCCGTTGCCCTCCCTGGGGATTCCACCCTCCTACTTCTCTGTTCTCTCTCAGGCTACACCTCATTCTCTTTCACAGGCTGCTTCTTATCCAACCTCTGTATGTGAGAATCTCCTGGAAAACTCGGTTCAGGATCTCTCCTCTTCTCACTTGACATTTTCTCTCTATCTAATGCTATACTTTCTCAGGGCTTTAAATACTTTCCAGAAGCCAACTGCTTAAATCTCTGGTCTGAACCTCTGTTCTGAGGTTTAAAACTGAACTGCCCACTTGACATTCCTCACTGGTAGCTCACAAGTATCTCTAGATATTTCTCTCCCAAGTCTGTTCCTCTCCACCCTCCTCTTCCTCATCCCAATAAATGACAATGCCAGAATTCCAGAAATGAGCCCTGACATTTCCTTTTCCTTACTTTCTCTATTACAGGACTAAAAGTAATGCAAAATATATTTTGTAAAATATATAATTTTACACATACTTATATAAAAACATATATTTCCAAAACAGATCTCTAATTAGTCCCCTGCCATTATGCAAGCTATCATTTCTTTCCTGAACTCCCTAATAAACCGCCTCTTCTCTGTCTATTCCTGCCCACCTCTATTCTGATCTTCATAAATCTAGCCATAGTACTCATGTTAATAGCTTTCTGAAGTGCTTAAAGAAAAATCCAAGCTCTTGATTGCCATGGCCATCAAGCACATGCCTAGGCCTCAACAACCTACCCTTGCCCAGGTGCACTGCTTACCCTTCTCTCCCACTAAAATCAGGCCAGGTGATCTCCTTTTGGTTTGCAAAGCCCAGCAAGGTTTTCTGCCTCCAGGGTTTTTATACGCTGTTCTCTGTGAGAACATTCTTTCCTCTGCTCTTCAAGTGGCCAACTCCCCATTCCTCAAGTGTCAGCTTTAGAGGCAGTCCCTTTTTACATTCTGTGTGTGGTACTAATACCAAAATAGTACCTAGACCATAGTAGGTATTTGAATAATTATTTGAAGAATAATAAAATCAACCCCATTATTATCATATCTATGTGAATGTGGAATAACTCTTCCTTATAGTCTTTAAAATCTCTCAAGTGAGCAAAAAGTAGGCATTTCTATGTTTAACGGAAAACAGAACTCAGTTACAACTTTCAGAGATGAAATCTCCCTACGAGGTAATCAATGTTATTGGTCTGATCACATGCTAATGCTTTTACCAGTAGGACAAAGCGTTTTCCAAAAACTCAGAAAATGTTTAAGTGGCTTAGAGAATCTATAAGAGTAACTAAAGAGTCACTAGATCATAAAATCAAAAAAGAAAACGCAAACGACTACTAGAAAAAGTACATTTTAAAAAGATGCTTACTTTTCTTCTCAGGGCAGTTCTTACATATAAATCATATTTTTAAAATGCTGGATATCTTTAGTATCTATTTTCTATGAATATCATATTTAAGATTGTCTATTATGTGTGTTTCAAATAATAGCTCTAATGTAATAATTACTGTCAAAATGGTTAGAGAAGCAGAACCAGAATTGTATCTCAAAATTTAAACATTTTAGTTCATTTCACTTTAAAATCTATGTATAATCTTTATAGACCCAATACATGAAAATAATTAGTAGCAAATAAGTTGTCATGTGTGAGCCTGGATAATGGACTTGATTTGTCTCCTGCTTCCTCTTCCATGAAACAAGGGGTTCAGCCTAGGAATTAGTGATGACTGAGTGATGTGCATGTGGGGAAGGGAGTGAAAGATACTAAACTGCACAACTTTTGACAGTTTAAGCCAGAAATCTGTCATCTCTTTCATCATTTTTTGTAAACATAAGGAGTTTTTACACAAATGTAGTTGTAATATTGTGTGGACACATCAATGCACTCTAAACTTTAAAAAGTTGTCCAATATGTGTTAAAATAGGAATCTTTCTAAACACATGACCTTAGCCTCTTTCTAAACATGAACTAAATAAAAGAGAAAAATTAGTACAAGGACATCCTAATTTTGAGTTTCAGTGTTATTATTCTGGTCATGAAACCATTTTGCTACCTGCTTTTCTCTTTGATTTCATGACTTGTCCCCAAGGCAGAGTCAGCTCTACAAAAGCTGAATAAAATTGCAAAATAGAACCCAGCAACCACCTATCCACTATTTAAATAATAAAATAACCTACATTATTTCTACCTACAGATATACCATATAATCTCTTACCTGTCATAGATCAATCACAGAACCTCAAACCCTGAATAAACTCCTATGCACTTGTCAAATATTTAAGTATATTATATTCCCCAGCACATGCATAATATAATGAATGAAAATCATTCCTGTTTCTTGACTAATTGTAATAAAACTTTCATTGCTGCTGAGGGATAGTATAGTAATAAACCTTAAAAACGTAATGCTTTTAAATTCTAGAATCTCACTAGAATCAATAATTCCACATACCTAAAAGGGCATAAGTTCAGAGTGCGCCTATGAGAAAACAGCATCGACAGCCTACATTAGTAAATTCAGTTTCAAGACTCTTGAAGTCTTCCTCCCCCTACCCACATGCCAGTACAAGCAAGTGATAAATTGATTTTTAAATGGCAAACAATGAAAAGCATAAATATAGTACTTCTAACTTTAACTCATTATTTTCCTAATTTTACAGTGTGCGTTTCCAGTCTTGTACCCAAATGCCAGAACATTTTCTTAAAATGGATCTGTAGAATATTTGCATTCTTTGGTTTTTCTTTTTTCTTATGCTCACTCCTTCCTTTGCTGGATCACCCTTGCCACTTAAAGTTGCATATGTCCCCTTCCAGCTCACTAAAGACTATTTTCCAATGCCCCCTCTTCTGATATATTCACTTGGGACTAAACATAGCTATCAATGATTTCTGTTACTGGAAGTGAACTTTGTCACTTGCAATTCCAAATAGAAAGCAACACAAAATGCTTTGACTTAAACTGTGCCCTTTCTTTTCAAACTAAATTTACAGTATCAGCCATGGTCTACTTAAGCTATAAATGAATGAATGAATGAATGAATGAATGAATGAATGAATGAATGAAGGCATGCCTTGGACTGCCAGAAACTCTGAATCCTAAAAGTTGGGGTAAGGACTTTGAGTATTCCTGTGGGATGGCAGGAGGAATCCTCCATCTTTTCAAGAAACAGGAACTGTATTCATTATGCCTCTCCCAGGGATAGATTTAGTAAATGACTAGCAAAAGGAATGGCGATGAGCTCTCACAGAGGCCCTGTGCAGGTATAAATGAAGTCATAGTCCCAATCGCCAGACCGCTTTCACTTACAAAAATTGGTCATGCCTTTGTTCCTTTTCAAGCTCTAATTTTCTATTCCATAGATGAAAAAAGTCACTTCATCCTCATCTTTTCCACATTTAAAAGTAGCATTTTAAAATCTCTGTCTCCTAACTAAATGACTGCTTAATTAGCTTCTCTATTCAAATTTACTTCCCTCTCTTGCTGATATTAAAATTCAGTCATATTAAAAGACACCAACCTAGCAAGGACTTAGTGCAGGAAAATGCTCAATGTAAATCTCTATCATTTATGCATAAAACAGGATTCCTACTGAATAACCAAGCATTTTGTTTTAAACAAACAAACAAAAACAACCCTTTATGCCATTTACCTGCCTTCAGGGATGTTAGGCCAAAATGGACAGATTTAAAAAAAGCAAATTTTTTCCACTTATATTTCAAGTATAAACTCATAGGAGAAAAGAGGCTAGTAAACCTATATATACATCAATACTTGTGACTGTGGAATAATATCCACCACCAATTGTGAGCAGACTACAAGTTGGTAATATCCTGTTGCCCTTCTATCAGATTCTGACTATTTGTATTAGAAGAAGAAGAAAAGCCTTACTATCATCCATCTTAAAAAACCAAAACCAAAATCACATCACAGGAAACAAGCAGCCTATTCTTGGGCTCACTCACACTCTAGTCTTATGCCTTTCATCCCATCCTCCAGTAGAGGTATGGTCCCGCCTCTTCACTAGGGAAGGAATGGTCTTTTCGTGTTGTCCCCACTCACTCTTGAGAGTGCCCCCCCGTTATTCTAGAACACCTTACGAGGGTTACCAATGACTCTCTATGAGCCAATCAATCCCAGGTGACATCCTTTCTCATCTTTGAATTCTCTGCTTTGGTCACTCTTGATTTTCCTTCTATCTATTCCAGCTACTCTTTCTAATCTCCCTTTGCCTCTTCATGGCCTGTTTCTCATTCTTCTCTTTCAAAATTTGATAGCTCTCTAAGAGTCCATCACACTCTTCAAACCCTCTTTTCTTGAAGAGCTCCTCCACTTCATTTCAAATATAATGACAACTCCAAAATAGAAGTTCCTGGATTTGGAACCTCTCTGAGCTGCAGATCCATATATACAATTCAACTCCCCACCTCGCTTAACTGGATTACTCAGAGGCACCTGGACTGAACACTTCTCCATCCATACCCTCGATGCCCCCATGCTCTGTCCCCCCTGCCCGCCAGTCTTTCCCACTTCTGTGGGAGGCTTGCATCTGTTCAGATCCTCATGCCAGGGACTGGAACAGCACCCCTCTCCTTACTCCCAAGTCAGTCTGTGTCATGCCAGTCTACTGAACCTCTTGAGTTGTGCACGAAGAAGGAAGACAGCGGAGAGCTCTCCACTGAGGTTACCAATCAGACAAAGGCAGAGCAGTGTGAAAAATCAGGTACACTTACTTGTGAGGGAGCATGCAGTCTGCTGTGGCTGGAATATAAGGGGCGTGTGGGGAGGGACAAGGGGTGAGGAGACGAGCCAAGCAGAAGTCAGGTCCTACGAGGCTGTGTGATCAGGCTAAGGGGCCTCTGTGGCATTACAGAGACCACCACCCTAGTGGCCACAAGGATGACTAACATCAGGAGGGGTCAGCTGGACTTCTTCATGGTTTCAGCTTAAAATTAGACTAATATGAAAAAGCAAGGAGGCCTTGATGGGGCAGCAGTGGACCAGTTACTCCTCAAAGCACAAAACAGTGGAATTCAGGCCCGGTCATTACCAAGTATCTTTGAAAAGCTGACAATAGAGAGTTGAGATGCTAAGTGTTTCTAAATAGCAGCAGGGACGATGGATAGTTTTGTTTTTAAATAAGCTTTTTGGCCATACTGACTTCAACTCTTATAAGCCAGTAAGAGTCATCCTGTTGGCTGCCTTTAGGCTTACAGAAGCAGAAAGCTGGAATTTCTGTGAAGATGACATGACCATTCAAAAATTACTTTCACAATGACAACTGTAAACCTTCTGAGGATTACCAAGATCCATCATTATTGAGACAAAGATCTCATGACAGCACTGGACATCTACAATTCAGAGACGGGAATTTCAAAAACAAGACCAAAAACAAAACAAACAAAATGCTACAGTTCCCTGCTTCAAGGGGTGTACATTCTGACAGATGACTCAGAGAAGCAAAGCAACCACAGCGCCCCAGACGTGAGAAGCAAGGCCAGAGAAGAGGGCTTTCCACACGTCTGCAGGGGCGGAGAGAGCTTCTACGGGAAATAACCCTTCTCAGATGGAGAAATAATCACTAACCTTCTGTCTCAAGTGAAATGACTACTTTTAAGCTTTGAGTGCATGGGAAAAAAAATCACAGGCTACTTCAGGAAGATAAAAGGAAATGAGGGATAAGTCAAAGTACAGGAGAGGCACCCTGCTGGGGCAGAAGGGCACAGACCAGCCTCAAGCAGGCCACACGCTCCGTGACCTCAATGGAATCTGTCTTCTCTTCTGTTCTAAAATTCTGAAGTTCTAGGATTCCTGAGGGCCAGAGATACTGTTGTATTAACAGCATGAAATCTACGGAAATTCTGTCCTTTAAGATAAAAGAAGACGGATACTGATCTGAAGGACTGGGCCCCAAGGGCATAATGCAATCAGGGCAGGCAGTCCTGAGTATGTTAGTGAGAAAGCTGGCCTCCCCACCACCCCACGTCTGTGGAAGGCTTCCTTAATCGAGCCAATTACACTTTAGCAGTACTTCACCCAGGTCATCCGAAAAAGCTGAAGGAAACACGCTTAGTTTACACAATACATTGGAAAAACCTGGTTTTATTTTTGGTAAGCCTTTGGCTTTTCGAGCTCAAAACTGTTTACAGCTACGTGTAAGCAGAAAAATTAACATGCAGTTTAGAATATAGACAGAGATGATGATGATGATGATGTCCACCTTATCAATATGTATTCATATTTCCTGATCCAACTGGAGCCAAAGGCCAGGGCATAAAATTCACGTACCTTTGATATGCCAAGAATATCTGATTGTTCCCACAAGCCCCTTAAATACTTTTCAATAGACCAAGGAATCAGCTGACTGCTCTATATATGGGGGCTTGTATTAGTAAAGAACAGAGATCAGTGGCAGCACTAATTGTAGGAGACGTAGGTTCCTGAGGGGACAAGCCACCTGCAAATTAAATCAATAAGAGAGGGTGGCCGAAGACCCAGTTCAGGCTCTGTTCTAGGACGTCTGCATTATGATCACTCTGATTAAAGAGGTTAAGTTTCCAAACTGGGCTTTCCAAACTCCAGAGGCTAGGGCAGAGAGCCTATGGGTCTGAGAGTCTGTTTTACTCTATTGTACACACTGAATGCACACTATCTTAAAGCAAAGTGTACATTCACGGCAATGGCACAGGCTGCATGCACTCACCAACTTTTTTTTTTTTTTTACTTATGCTTGGAAATTTACAGTTAAGGTTAGAAATACTGGCTACATCATTTCTTCATACATTCTTCAACAAACATTTCCTGAATAGCTGTTTGAGGCCTGGGGATACATCAGATAAAGACAAATGGGTCTCTGCTCCAGTGGAGCCTATGTTCTAACCAAAGGGGAAAAAAGAAATTGCCAGCTACAGATAGATGTTATTAGATAATCCAACCCAAAGTAAATAGGTGGCTGCCTCCATTGGGTGGTGGGGAGGGCTTCTCTAAGGTGGGGATATTTAAGCCAACATTCTGACATTGAGAAGCATCTGCTGTGAAGATACAGGGGTTGGGATAACACCTTCCAGAAAGACTAGTGTCCAGGCCCAAAGAACAGAATAGCGTGGTGTGGTCAAGAAATGAAAAGTAGGTAGAGGTAGCTGGGACCCAGCAGGTACAAGGGAGAACAGCACATGATGTAGTAGAAAATATGAGTGTGGCCAGACGGTGAGGGTCTTGGTAAAGTCAGTAAACGCAGCTGGATTTTATTTTATTTTTATTTTTATTTTTATTTTTATTATTATTATTATTATTATTTATTTTATTTATTTTATTTATTTTATTTATTTTATTTATTTTATTTATTTTATATTTTATTTTATTTATTTTATATTTTATTTTATTTATTTTATTTATTTTATATTTTATTTTATTTATTTTATTTTATTTATTTTATTTATTTATTTTATTTATTTATTTTATTTATTTATTTTATTTATTTATTTTATTTTATTTTATTTTATTTTATTTTATTTTAATTTTATTTTATATGCAATGGAGCATTTCAAGGTGAGGAATGGTCAGGTCTTATTGATGATCTTAAAAGACCATTCTGGCCTCTGACCAAAGGAGTAAGAGCAGTTAGTGGCTATGGCAACAGTCGGGCATGAGAAGTTGGAGCAGGAGAGGAGATGGAGAGGAGGAGCACACTTCTAGTGCCAGCTGAAGCTCTGACTGGAGCTTTGAGAAGAGAGGGGAAGTGGATTGTGCAGGCAGTTAGGCATTAGGTCTCTTAGAAACAGGAGAATCCCTTAAGTAAGTTAAAAGATTGCAAAGAATGCATTCCCCAAGAGGGAGGGAGCCCGCCAACAACACATCAGTTTTCCATCATGATTCCTCCAGGCAGTGTTCCATCACCTTCAACAAGGGAAATCATCTGTGAATCCTATACCATCAGCAATCATTTTTTAAAAACATCGCATTCAGGTGAGAAGCAATGCCTGGCTTTACTTACAATTGTGTGTTCTGGTGGTCTAAGTGACAGCTCCAGTTTAAAAAAAAAAAAAAAAAAGCAAACATTAACAGGAAGAGCTTTGGCCTTTTGGGTCCAGAATGTTTCTAGACTTGATCTGAGAACCTAGCTAATGGCCAAATGGCATTTGTACCTATATGCTCATTTCACACATAACCTGGCAGAGAATTTTAGTCTCCATGAAACTTTAACATGATCACCACTGAGATGCTGTTATCAGGAATATGAAGAGGTGCCATTAGAGGTTTTACAGGCTTTACACAAGAATCCCGCTGATGCTATTAAAGCATTTTATTTAAATTTCTAATTGTCCGTACATGAGTTCTATCTTGCTCTGGGATGGATGTAGAAGCAAGCCACCTTACAAAACACAGGGCACTGTTTCCCCACTATGTATTTACATGTTTGTCACCTTGACAAACATTTTATTTTTTTTTAAGATTTTATTTGAGAGAGAAAGAGAGCACAAGCAGTGGTCAGTGGGGAGGCAGAGGGTGAGAGAGAAGTAGACTCCTTGCTGAGCAGGGAGCCAGACATGGAGCTCAATCCCAGGACCTGAGGCGAAGGCAGATGCTTAACACACTGAGCCACCCAGGCACCTCTTGACAAGCATTTTAATGTATTACTTGATATCCACTGAAAAGACTCTACAGAGCTGTTCCTGGGATAGGAAATTGCCAAATATCTATTAATTTTCAGGAGTTAACATGAATACTTGAATTGTTTCCTAATAGCTATGCTTATAGCCATTCATTAGTGTTCCCTATCACCAAACTAAGTTCAGAATGGATTATGACTTCATTTCCCCTAGCCAAAGGCATTCCCATAGTATTCTTGAGGTTTTAAGCAAAAAATTAAATCAAAACGGAAATTTCAGACCATCAATGAAATACAAAGGAAAGAGCAGAGTGTTTAGCCCTTATGGCAAACCGAATCCTAGAAACTGTGAGGGAATAAACTAACCATAGCAACTATTAGCTCCACTTTCTGTTAAACATAAATAACTTTCTTAGGAAGAACCTGTCATTATGTCCTAAACACGTATATCATAATTCAAACATAGTATTTCACTTAACTGAACACTTCACAAATATTATAAAATATTGCCTTCTGTGGCTTCCTAAAAGGACAGGTAATTTTCCGAAATGCATAGGATCTTCATGAGTTTGACACTGAAATAATTTCTCATAAACCTTTTGTACTTTCACTCACTTTTTTAAAAATTAACAGAGTATGGTGCTTGAGAAAGTAAGGCAAGTTGTTTGCAGGTCACCACAGGTGCATGGTACTAAGCTCCTTCCCTATGTTCTCTCACAGAAGCTCTCCTCTGGCCACCCTGAAGCAGATGTTAGGCCCACAGGACAGGTGGGTACAGCGAGATTCATGCCTACCTTGCCCAAAGTCACATAATAATAAACACAGAGACAAGTGTTCAATCTGAGTTTCTGCCTCTAAGAGCAAAAGCTCTTTCTTCCACACAAGTTTATTGTATACACCAATAAAATCTGCTCTTAACTTCTTATTCCAGAACTGGACAACTTTTGCAGGTTATTATTTTATATGATCTATAATTCCATATTGCTAATATGCTTTTACTTCTACTGAACATAAGTCAAGTAATAAATTATAAAATTATATTTTGTCTTAAAGACTAGTTTTCCTACTACTTTATTTTACATATATATATATATATATATATATATATATATATATATAAATGACAGTACTTGTTTCTTCCTTAATAGAGGTTTGTAATCTAGTATGAGCCTTTAGGATTCTGTCCCAGGTTGCTATTTTATTTCTGGAAAACCAAAAATTAATGATTGTCACTTCTAGAGAAAATGTGAGTAGTACTGACTCTGCTTCTAAGATGTCTAACTATAACTTTCTACTGATAGTGGCTAAATTTAAGTCTCAAATGGGTAAGCCTTGGGTTTTAAGCAGTTTCAACTTTGCAAGTGTTGGTGGAAGGCCTCAAGTTGACAAGAATCCAGTAACATACGTTTCAAGTGTATAAACGTCCAACGCCACTGTTTAAAATTTTTCAAGAATTTCACAGCTAAAATCAAAAGACAGAAAAGGAGATAGTGTATTTCTTCTGCACTGTTGGCCAATTCTATCTCTGGAAAGAACGTATTAGCAAAAAGATATCTTTGGCACCTTAATGCGGGAGCATATTTTTCTATTACCCAACATCTGACTCTGCATCTGTGAGAAATGAGGTGTGAACCATAGAGACAGTGAATAAATTAAAACAGAGTCAGATTCCATACAGTCATCTACCAGCAAACAACTCTCCAACTTTCTGAAATGGTCTCTCTCCCACAGAACCATTTATTTTAAAAATAAGGGAAAGGTCATGGCAAAGACTTCCAACCTCAGTACCTTAGTGAGGGGCAAGACAGCCTCTGACATCTGGGACTATCAGCCAAGAATCCACACTCCAGGTTTCTCTTTACGGGTGTCAATGGCAGAGGGTTGAGGACAGCCAAAGCAGGAAGAATGGCTGTCTCAAAATGACCAAAGAACATATAACCTGTCCTTCAGGGTCTGTCCAGAGAAATGGTGCATACAAATGGACAGCAGACAGATCATGAATGATCAGTTTGCGTTTCTGAGTTTCATAAATACAAGACAGACAGGCGTGTCTCACTTCTATCTGGGAGCCCTGTAAATTCAGATGAACGGCAGGACATGGATCTGGCCTGTCCGTTTTCTGTAACTGCATGCAGGCCTCACGGCTTTTATCCCTGTGGCTCACTCCTTGGCTCACTCCTTGGCTCACTCCTTACATCAGGCTTCATGCAGGCACCCAAAACCAGGCCCCAGGAGGACAGGGGGTAAGTGTGAGAGGAAGAAAACAAGGGAGGAAAGGGACCTTCCAAAACCCAGAAAGGTAGGCTGCCTGGAAATATTTCTATCTTTACAAATACAAATCTTCAGATGAGTCCTGAAGACTCACACAACAGGAATCACAGTTGATTAAATCAAGATAGAAATATGGGGTGGAAAAAGGCATTTCTATTTCTAAGAAAAATGATTCAAATCAAATATATGGGAAAATTCTAGGCCTTCTATTATTGCTGCCATTTAGCACTTATGAAATCATACAAAGTAACCATTATTGGCATCCTAGTGGTCATTAAAAGTATAAATGAATGAAGGGTTGCAAACATTAGCCTCATTTCACCCAAGTGTGCCGAGTCACAGATCTACAAATGTGGTCTTGGAAAATCAAACCCAATTCAGCCTGTTTCCTAAAGCCTTTGGCAGTTTTGCAGTACCGTAACTATTGCACTGAACAGAAATGAATATACGTTAATAGCGCTCAGCTTCTCCACACAGAAGATGCTAAATTTGATCAGTTTCCCATTTTAATCTTGACCTGTTCTAGGACATTTCTGTACTCCAAAACCAAATTAACAGAATTTGGTGTTTCCTGAAGTTAGACAGCACGGCACCTCTGCCACCCCACAATTAATTAAGCATTCACAGACTCTTATCACAAGTCCTATAAAGAGAAGAAATGGGAGCTCCTCTGGCAGTCTGGATCCTCCTATACTTTGGGGTTTTGACAGACTGATTTTTTTTCATCCGTCAATACAAATGCAAGGCCAAGCTTTTAATTATTCTGCCTTTACTGTAATGCATCAGCTTTTATCTCAAGGCTGGTAATGGATGAAGACTACAAAGAATGTTCTTAAAAGATCTCACTGGCACACAAATGAGCTGCTTGAGAACTGTGCCTCATCACATTTTCTGAAGGTGCTGATAACGAGGATTCCTTATTCCAGGGCTGTTCACTGGGTGCCTGAAGTGCTGAAAGCATCCCCTGTTTGCCACTCAAAGTCTTCATAATGAAAGTTTTTGGGCCCAGCCCGGCCACCATCCTGTCTCCTGCCTCCTGCCTCCGACGTGACTCAGTAGATGAAAACACAGCCCTGGTTGGAGGTGCCTTCGGATATTCTGATTACGGGGGTTGAATTTCCCACACACTGTACTAAAAATGACTGAATGGCTAAGGTATGATATTCCATTTATATTCTTTTTCTCTAATGGGCAACTAAGCCAATAAACAGCTCTTTCAATTTTTAAATACACACATTTCCAGTTCAGTGGAGATTAACTTAAAACCCTACAGACAAAAATAAATTTGAAGAACAACTGAAAGGCTGAAATGCAGTTCATCTCAAGAAAATCTTTACAGGTTCTTTTTTTTTTAAGGTTTAACTAGCAATTCCTGCTTTACTTCCTATGTTAATTTTTTTTTTAATTACTAAGCTTTTCACAATGAAATTCATATGAAGTCCTTTAACCTGTCCATTTACAGTGGGGGTAAACTAACTGTCCACGTGAAAGCTTTATCTGTAAAGAAGCCACGCTAATTCCTTCCTTTCAAACTCTTCTGCTCAGAGGGGTCCTCAAACAGACAGGGAAAGGAGCATCTGCTCCCCCAAAGTGGACTTGGGCAGAGTCAGGTAGAGAAGATGAGAACAAGTTACAAAGCAAACCTGGGACCCATAAGAGGATGATGTTGGTTCTTTTTTTTTTTTTTAAATTTTATTTATTTATGATAGTCATACAGAGAGAAAGAGAGAGAGGCAGAGACACAGGCAGAGGGAGAAGCAGGCTCCATGCACCGGGAGCCTGATGTGGGATTCGATCCCGGGTCTCCAGGATCGCGCCCTGGGCCAAAGGCAGGCGCCAAACCGCTGCGCCACCCAGGGATCCCGATGATGTTGGTTCTGACACATTTACCAGTGAAACTCCATCCTTCCTGGAAAGAGTCACAAAGATTCAGGGCAGATGGTTTCCTGGACACTCATTGGTATTTCTGATCTAGAGGAGGACAGATGAGGACAGACTAGACTATTCCCTGAGAGCGGGGAGGCCATTCTTCCTGATGGAAGCGATGAGAGACTGTCAGCAGGGGCCATACAATTGGAGAGGGGAGCAGCTAACTACAAACTCTGGAAAGGCTGTGGATTCACCGTCTAGACTCATGATGACAAGACAAAATTTAAGTGATAAACCAAAATATTAAGAGTGATCATTTTTGGATGGTTGACTCTCTTTTTCAGATTTTCTGCAAAAGTATGTCTTATAAGGAGAAGAAAACAAATCAACAAAATATTTCTTTGGAAAGACATATTTATCCCTTTTTAAAAATACTCTTTCAGGGATGCCTGAGTGGCTCAGTTGGTTGGCTCAGGTCATGATTTCAGAGTCCTGGGATGGAGCTCTGCATTGGGCTCCCTGCTCATTGGCGAGTCTGCTTCTCTCTCTCTGCTCCGCCCCCCCCCCCCATGCTCTCTAATAAATAAAAGCTTTAAAAAAAAATACTCTTTTAGCTGGGTGACCATGTTTTGACTTAAACTGTTTACAGAAAAAAAGAATTCTAACATTACATTTCTGAAATACCTATTTATATTCCACTAATATAACTTGGTGCCACCATTCAGTGGATGGAACAAACCAATGAAGGTTTAAGGTTGTAGAAAATGAGACTCAGGCCACTTGGATCTGAATCACCTGGGGCTCTGGTAAAACTGCATATTCCCCAGACCTAGCTGCAGGTGCTGAGAACCTCTGGCCTATAGATGCCTGGACTCCTCCCCCACCAATTCATCCAGAATCCCTTGGTGGCTGGTTACAGGCATAGGTTGTTAAAAGCTACTCTGGGATTCTAAAATGCAGGCTGGATTGAGAATGGTGGAACAGCATTTCTGCACTTTTAATGAGCACCCAGGAGTTCTTACACTAAAGTTTGCTAACTACTGCTCTTCGAGGAAATTAAAAGTCCCAAAGCTATGAACTGACTGCATTTGGAGACAAAAATGACAACAAATCACTGACACTGGTCATGGCTCTATCAATTCCTGCCTATTTTGGTTACTGCCACCAAATCAAGTCCACGGTTCTGCTGGTTTTTGCATTTCATGTATATACATACATTTTGGGGTTTTGCTGGTTTATGCAAAAGATGTATGCAGACCCTATGTTTTGCACTTTAATAATATGTAATACTCGTTATAAGCTATAGTTCAAAATAGATATACTATTCTGTCTCCATCATGCTCAATCTTTCCCCCAACAGGATATTAAGTAACAACTGGTAGAAACAGTATTATCTACCTCTATCACTGATGATTATACTGAAGTAAAGTTGAGAACACCGTATTTCCTCAAAGTTGAAAAAAAAAACCCAAAAACCCGTATTTCCTCTTCTTTCCAAGGAAGTACCTCTTTTATTTTAATTCAGATTTTTAATTTTCTATCATGCCAAAGTGGGAGTACCTCTTTTAAAATGAAATGGGTTTCTACTGAGGAGAGGACGATTGGGAGGGAGAAGAATAGTGCAACAGAGGAAGAAAGGAGGGAAAATAAAACCCTGCCAACTATAATTCACAGGCCACCTTCGGTTTCTGCCTTTGTGGCAACTCCAACCTGGACACCCAACTAGCTCTCACCCAACACTTTCGGTTCAATTACACAAAAACTGCTGAGAACTTGCCCGTGAGTCAGAATCCTGGTCACCAACAAAAAAGGTACCAGATACACCAAAGATACACCAAAATCTTATTTTTTTAAAAAAGCCCCTCATGGCCAAATGTCTTATTTACCCAATTCTGGAGGTCAAGCAGACTGTCATATCCTTTTCTGATAACATCTTGACCATATTCTTTTCATCCTGGCAGCCCTTCTGAACTTTCCCCTGAGAAGGACAAGAGTGGAGCCAACAACAGATTTCAAGCCAAGAGATTTCAAGTGCCTTTTCACCAAATTCAGTCCGTGATCTACTATTCCAGCTGAGAATCAGGAACATAGCATTTTTATAGCTTGAGAAACATCGCTTATGAAAAGAGTATAAAATAGTAACAAAATAAGGCCACAGATTATAACCTACTTGCTATTGTTTTCTACTGGTATTTCTACTGGTAGAATCCTAGCTGGATTCTTGACAAGTTTGGAATGAGAGGCTATTTCTTTCTATGCTTTAAAGTATTTTCCATAGCTCCCCATCCCTTTCTTCTCCCTGACTCAACAAGAAGGGCAGCCACATCCTGAGCCTTCCTGACTCTCAAGCCTCACATTTATCCTCACAACAGGAGCTTCAGCAATCATGACCTACTGAATGGCTTGTCGTTCTTCAAGAGCTCCAGGATGTGTGGATGTGCTTCAAGGGCTCCAGGGTGTGCTGCCCCTATAAGCTTCCACTCCACCCACTTTCCCTGAGCACTGCTGAACCTTATGCTTCAACACTTGGATCTGACCCCACCTCCACTTGGATGCTGTTTCCACCTTCCCAGAAACAGTCTCAGCTGAGTGACCACTATGCCTGTGCATAGTGGTCCTACCATTGTATGTATCTCACTGTATCTGTAGAAACACTTGCTTCTGAGTGTCCCTGCTACCAGACACATGATTCTTAAAGGCAAGGGATGCTCTTTGCTCTCAGTCTGTGCTAGAAGTCTATCTCAAATCTAAGGTGACTAGAAGTGAACTCCTGAGTTTTCTCCCCTAAACCACATTGTCCCTGAGTCTTACCCACTGGCCAAGCCATCTTTCAGGAAGTCTCTTGCCAAAGAAAATATAATCATGAAAACTAACAGAAATGTCCACATTAAGACTTTCCAGTAAATCCTGTGGCTCTACCTTCATGGCCACTCCAACCACCCACCACTATTGCCACACCTTCACCTACAGCAAGCACTAGCACTCCAGTCCATCATCTTTGCTTGCTAGTTACTCGACTGTCCTAACTGGTCTCCCTACCTCTGTACTTGCCTATTAATAGCCAGGTTGATCCTTTTAGAATATAAAGCAAATCATGTCACCTCTCCACTCAAACTCCACCAATGACTCCTCACTTCACGAAGAGTAAACTGCAGTCATATTCCACCTAAAAAATAAGAAAATATCCACAAATGCTCCCTCGTCTTCTACTTCTCTCCCACTTACCTGCTCTGGCTAACCTGGCTGACTTCTCCATCATTCCTCTGAAGTAGTGGGACACTCCCCTCCAGGGCCTGCTATTCGGCCTAGAATGTTCTTCCCTGGCTCAATCCCCCATCTCATTAAAGTCTTTGCTCAAATTCACCACTTCCGTGAGGCCTTCCCTATTAATCCCCTCTACTACCTCTCCTTCTTTCTTGCTCTGTTCTTCTCCATAACAATGACCATTACATTAATATAAGAAATATTTCACTGATTTATGTGGCTCTTTATCTCTTCCTCCCACTGGAAGCTCCAAGCCCCAGCAACTCCATTGTCTAGAAGTGTCTGGCACACAGCAGGTGCTCGATGAATATTTGTTGAATGTATGGACTCCACTTTGGGTGTCCAGGCCCTTGAGCAGTGAGTGTCAGGCACTTAACAGGCACTTGTTAGATTATGCTTGCTGAATTAGGACACCCACCTGCTAAATTCCTGAAATGCTATTTGAAATTGTGCTGTTACAGTCATTCTAGACAAAATGGCACTACAATCAACATGTTTATTGAAATCCTAGAATCATTTCTCACAAAAAGAAGTGTGATCTGGTGAACAGAGCTTAGGCGTCGATGTCAGACAGGAGTGGGCTAGAATTCTAGCTCTATGACCTATTAACTGAACAGTGTGACCTTACCAATCTCAGGTTTTTCATCTTTAAATGAGCTAACATCTACCCCAGAAGGCTCCTTTGAAGGCTGGAGATGACACATATAAAACATCTGGCATATAACAGATCCCCAATAAACTATAGCTTTCCTATTACTGTGATGATGATTATTATTGGTGCTTTCCTTATTAATTTCTCAGAATATTTTTGAGAAATCATCCAATTGGGCTATTCTTTGAGAGAACAGGAGATAGGACAAAGGTCTAAAGGGTTTGGTCCACTATAGGAGAAAGGAACATCCAGGTCCTTTATCAGAAAAAGCAGTCACTGTTATCTCTAGTGCTGATAACCTTAGAAATCAGGGAATTAGTGCCTGAGCCTCCAGACACACTTAGTCACAGATGTGCCCTCCACTGGGATGGATTCCTTTAGGGCCTCTCCAGAACTGAGCTGAGAGCATAAGGGTCTCTATATTCTGGGCCCTAAGAACTACTGCAAACCACACTTAAGTTCACAGAACCCGCAGGGCAGTTTGGATACTGGGGCTGAATAAAGCCAGGCCACAAGCACACCCTGGGAGTGGGGCCAGAATTAAAAGTCCTTATACATTAATACCTTATCCCCTATGCCATGAAGAAAGCACCTTCTCCACATTTACCTAAAAGAGGAGCACTTCGTTAGGTGTCAAATCAAAAAGGCAAAAGTGTCTATTACCCAGAAAAGCACTTCAAAGAATGACCCATCCATCCCCTCTCCTGACCCTGCGGTGTCTCCCTGATGATGAGGCTCTGCTACAGCATGTCCAGGCTTGTCAAATAACACAGTGACCAAAGGACATGGAAAACATCAGCGTAAGATCCAAGAGGCCTAAGATAACCTCATTAGCTTATATTTAGCATATAGCAGTCTCACATTTTGGCATGAGACTCGTCTCTTTCAAAAGGGGATTGACAATAAAAGCCAAAAGATCATTATTTGTAAAGATATCGTGGGAGACATTAATAAGAGCCATTAATCACTTTTGCCAGTTGGTATCAGTCACTGATCTCTGACAAAGTCTTAAACTTTAGCTGTCACTTGCCAGCGCTGTGAATTGAAGTTACTCAAACTCCCTGAAAATAAATGTCTGCCAGTTGTAAAACGTGGTTAAAATATCTCTTATGATAGTTGAGAATTAAATAAAATAATGCACATAGGGTAGCATTTAATGAAGCACAACACACATAGGAGTCTTTCGAGAAATGGACAATGACTATTTTTAAACCAGTGGAGCAATCCCTTTCTTTACTATCTCCTGGCTAGAATTTATTCCAATATTAGTGAGGGGGGAAAATGAACATTATGTTAAAATCTGACGATGATGGGCAAAGTTCCTAAAGCTTATGAAATACTATCTCCTCTTTTAGAACTTTATAGGCCTTAAGGATTGCCAGTGTGGATATAATCATAGTTAATAAACCAAATCAAGGGGCAGGTTGAACTCACTCCTTGCCACTCTGTCAGAAAACTCACAGCAGCAGCTACCATGTCCACGGACTTGCCATTTCAAGCAATGTGCTTATGTGAACTCTGCTGAAAGAGCGAGTGAGATAATTATCTTATTCCAGGGCTTTCTCAGGAGGGAGATAAGGAAAAAGAGTTCTGACAAAGGTTACATGGAACAATGATGCCCTTGGTTAACCAGGAAGATGACGAAAATAAATTTTCTGGGTATCAAGAAACCACAAGAATAAAATCATAATAACTATACCCTAATCCTTATCTGATCCTATAAATATTGTCTTCTTCACTTAGCTTCCAAAAGGCATGATAAAACAAACATACTCCATTTTCCAAACTATGTTCTTTCCCCTGGTGATGGGGAAAAAGACAACTATTCACTACAGTAAGATTTCTATATTTTAAGATTATCCAATACAGAAGATCTATCTGCCACTGGAATTCCATTTATTCTAAAACTTTTGGAAAGTATTCATTCCTGTTTCCATTTTTCTATTTTCTCCACATATCCTCTTAATTCCCCATCACCATGTATCTTCTTCTTATACATAACAGCATTTAATCAGAATCACATCTATTTGATCTGCTTCTTACTTAAGTCTGATGCCAACACCTAGAGCAGTTAAGCAAAGATTACACATAAACATAGAAAAGCACAGTGGTTTTTTTTTTTGTTGTTGTTGTTTTTCAAGATCTATTTCAGAGAGAGAGAGAGAGAGAGAGAGAGAGAGTTTGTGTGTGTGTGCAGGGGGAGGGGCAAAAGGAGGAGAGGAAGCCAAGTCTCTGCTGAGCAGGGAGTCCCACAAAGGGCTCCATCACCAAGATCACAACCTGAGCCGAAACCAAGAGTCAGACATTCAACCAACTGAGCCACCCAGGCGCCCCAAGTATACTGTGTTTAATTGTGAGAATAAAGATGACATTCAGAGATTTCTACTCAAAGCCATCAGTCTTGGAGCGCTGAGCAGTCTCTCCTGTTAGGGTCACAAAGACCAACCTAGGAGAGGTCGGACTTCAGGGTCAGTCAGGCACACATACTTGAAAGTAACAGAAGCAACAGTGTCCATAATTGGGCACCATATAATGCTGGGAAATTCTTCACCAACATGTAAACTGGTTTTGCATTTGCCTGAGAGGATGCTTTAATTCTGGGATGAGAAAATAAACCCTAGGGGATTAAAGAGTAGCCTTTAAGGAGGCAGTGGGCTCAGTTTCTCCTCTGGCCCAAACCAGCCCCCTCATGCCCTCCCCTGGTGAGCATTTATCTCCTTGAGCTGAGGAGATGAATGGGCCCAATCCATTCCTGGTGATTCGAGTCAGTGGCAGCTGCTCAGGACATCAGGGATCCGAGGGAAGATAGTTAAATGTGGTAGGAAGAAAGAAACGGTTGGAAATTGAAACCAGAGTGAAGACATTAATTTTCCTATTTCATGGTTTGCTACCTTAGAATCACACTAATCTAAAAGGTTAAATTGAAGGAGATCAAAAAGTTAAGTCCACAGGCCTCTAACCAGATGTGCTTAAACCAAAGGTACCAGCTCACACAAAGAAACTGGAATCTTCCTCAAATTGTTCTGCTTTGCCTTTTTTCCCCAAAGCACTGTAAATTTCTCTTATAGGATTTTTGTTGTTTGCCATTATTCTGCTTTGTTTTGGTATGTAAGATAATTATTTTGGTGGTTCTCTTTATAATCACCCTTGATTCATAATCATCCATTTAATCCATCATTCAATAACGTCTGTATGTTATATGCTGAGTCCTAAGGATGTGAGACTCTCATATCTCACTTTTGATTTGGCCTACTTTTATTTTTACCACCGAACAACATGTTATACACTATAATTATTAACATAGCTAAATACATACAAATGAGTGCCTACAGCTCACATCAATCTAGATCCAGGTCAGGAGGTACTTGTACTTCTAGAACACATGTGTCCCCCCCCCCATCTTGTAGATGAAATATTTCAATATGGAAACCAGGGAAACAAGTATTGCAATATCAGTTTTAAAATAATACCTGATGGCTTCTACTTCTGAAAACTCTTTTGCACATCTGGAAAGCCATTAATGTGATATGACCACACATATACTGAATAATTTTGTTATGGAACTAGGATTGTGGACCTAGAGAACTTCTACCATCTGTAGGGTATCTATGAATGGGCCCCCATATCATGTAGTCCAAGGGGGTATGGTCTGATACACTGTGCCTCATCTTGATGATAAGAGGGCCCAGAGGTTTCAATTCTCTTCCTTTAAGGACCCACACGGAGCCTCACCTCTTACATAAAACCAGACCAATTCTCAGGGGCATTGCTTGCATGCTTAGACACGAGCAACACTGCCTAGCTGTTACTCACCCAAACTGACCATGGGTTCTCCTTCAGGGTTCAGCAGGGACCAATCAGTTTTTAGCTTTTTATTCCAGTGCCTAGCACATAGATCACATATTTGTTCAGCAAAGGTATACTGAATAAATCAATCTAGTAGTTGTATTTTAAAGTATGCCCCATTACCTTCAAATTTTGTCTGATTACATTTATAACAGTATTTTTTTTTTTTTACTTAAGTGCTAGTCCCATTTGCGTATTCATTTAGGAGAGGAATAAAAAACTTATTGGAGACATCAATCTCCCCAAAAGAGAGATACTTGTATGTTGTCCAACCATACTTGAGTGTTGTACCTTTTTGAAAGTAAAACCAGTCAGCATTTCAGAAATTTTGGGATACTGGTTATGCGATGAAAGTACAAAGAATGGAATCATTTGTGTTGATCAAACACCTTCATTCCCAATAAATCCAAAGGCAATCAGTGGATTATCATCCATGTGCCTCCCACTTCTTGACTGCTATGAACTTTTAGCTGATTTTAATATACTTTAGCACTTCCATTACAAGGGAAGGAAAAACAGATAGCATGTGACATTCAAGTGAATTAATTTGACCTCCTGCCAAAGCTCCATAGAAAAACAGAGCTGAATACTAAGATATGGTTAAAGGATTTTAATCCCACTCTTTTTTTTTAAATAATAAATTTATTTTTTATTGGTGTTCAATTTGCCAACATACAGAATAACACCCAGTGCTCATCCTGTCAAGTGCCCCCCTCAGTGCCCATCACCCATTCACCCCCACCCCCCACCCTCCTCCCCTTCCACCACCCCTAGTTCTTTTCCCAGAGTTAGGAGTCTTCATGTTCTGTCTCCCTTTCTGATATTTCCCACACACTTCTTCTCCCTTCCCTTCTATTCCCTTTCACTATTATTTATATTCCCCAAATGAGTGAGAACATATAATGTTTGTCCTTCTCCAATTGACTTACTTCACTCAGCATAATACCCTCCAGTTCCATCCACGTCGAAGCAAATGGTGGGTATTTGTCGTTTCTAATGGCTGAGTAATATTCCATTGTGTACATAAACCACCTCTTCTTTATCCATTCATCTTTCGATGGACACCGAGGCTACTTCCACAGTTTGGCTATTGTGGACATTGCTGCTAGAAACATCGGGGTGCAGGTGTCCCGGTGTTTCATTGCATCTGCATCTTTGGGGTAAATCCCCAGCAGTGCAATTGCTGGGTCGTAGGGCAGGTCTATTTTTAACTCTTTGAGGAACCTCCACACAGTTTTCCAGAGTGGCTGCACCAGTTCACATTCCCACCAACAGTGTAAGAGGGTTCCCTTTCCTCCGCATCCTCTCCAACATTTGTGGTTTCCTGCCTTGTTAATTTTCCCCATTCTCACTGGTGTGAGGTGGGATCTCATTGTGGTTTTGATTTGTATTTCCCTGATGGCAAGTGATGCAGAGCGTTTTCACATGTGCGTGTTGGCCATGTCTAGGTCTTCCTCTGTGAGATTTCTCTTCATGTCTTTTGTCCATTTCATGACTGGATTGTTTGTTTCTTTGCTGTTGAGTTTAATAAGTTCTTTACAGATCTTGGAAACTAGCCCTTTATCTGATACGTCATTTGCAAATATCTTCTCCCATTCTGTAGGTTGTCTTTTAGTTTTGTTGACTGTATCCTTTGCTGTGCAAAAGCTTCTTATCTTGATGAAGTCCCAATAGTTCATTTTTGCTTTTAATAGCTGTGGCTTTTGTCTGTATACCCAATGTTCCCTTACTTTCAAAGGTAATCAAAGGCTCCAATTTTGGGTTCTCCCATCTCTGAAGAGAGGAGACTTGGCTTTGGCCCAGATTAATGTTTTTTTTTTTTTTTTCAGTAGCGATACAAACAAGATAATTTTTGGTCAAATATGTAATCTCTACTTTTTGATACTAAACTGAAGCTTTTGGGGGGTTACTTTTCTACATTTACCAGAACACAGAACACCTCTTGGATAGAAATGTATACCAAGGGGGCACCTGAATGGCTCAGTCAGTTAAACTTTTCCCTTCGGCTCAGGTATGATCCCAGGGTCCTGGGATTGAGCCCTGAATCAGGCTCCCTGCTCTTTCTTGGTATCTCTGTCATTCTCTCTCTCTCTCTCTCTCTCTCTCAAATGAATGAATAAAATCTTTTTTAAAAAAAGGGGGGGAGGAGGGAGAGGGAGGAGGGAGAGGGAGAAGAAGAAAAGGAGAAGATGATGATGATGATGATGAAGAAGAAGAAAAGAAGAAGAAAGAAGAAAGAAGAAGGAAGAAGGAAGAAGAAGAAAGAAGAAAGAAGAAAGAAGAAAGAAGAAAGAAGAAAGAAGAAGAAGAAGAAGAAGAAATGTGCACCAGGGATAGGGCTGAAAAATAGAGGGCCACCTTGCTAGAGATTAATGTATAAACAATACTCTGTATCTTAAATCACGGTTTTCTGAACAAAGCAATATTTCAGAATAGATTTCACTAAGACAAAGAGATGAGGCAGAGTTAGAATGAACTTTCTGGTCAAATTCAGCAACACAAGAAAATAGGAACAGAAGTAGAAGAGGAATTGTAGGGCCATTAGCATGGATTCTATTGCCTTGCTGGTTGCTCCTTCAACTGACACAGCACAGTACATTAATGCTAGGGACATAATGACATACAAAAAGTCATGGATATAAATCCCCACCCTCAGAGATCTCATGGTCTAGAGAGGCCACAGATAAGCAAACAGTTATAAAATAGAGCTGAGAAATGCCAAAAGGTGGGGAAGTCCTGGATGCTAGGAGATGTAGAGAAGGGGCACTCAGCCTTGACTGGGCAGACCAGGAGTTCCCTTCAAGAGAAAGAAAAATCTGAGGCTCAAAGAAGATATAGCAAGGTGGAGAAAAGAATGTCTGAGTCTGGGTATGGGGGTTGGGGATGGTAAGACAGAGGAGGCTAATGGGGCAGGCAAGGGTCTAACCACAAAGGGATCTCAATACATATCAGGAGTACTAGAGAACAATTTAGAGGTTTTAAGACTTGGAGTAGTAAGTAGCTTAGACATACTACAGTGGCTAGAGAGGAGAGAATGAGTTAAGGAGTAGACCTAGGGATGAAAGGGAGAATGGGGAGCTGCAGCTCTCCTCCACTATCTCCTTCAGTTACAACTTCCACCATAAACTACCTCTCCCTAGGCCAAAAAATAATTGAGTTAAAAATGGCTGGCTATGCAAGTGCAGGTGCCAGACAGGTCTCCTAATTCTCCACATTCCTAAAGAGCCTACCTGACTAAGCCCCACCTAAATAAAAATGCTGGAGCCACCAGCAAAAGGGACAAGACTGCGCTCCACAGAGAGGGGACCCACCGAAGGCAGTGGGTCAAGTGAAAGGGTGCTGAGCCACTCAGGTGCTGTAGGAAGTTCTCCTGGTCGGGGAACATGTCTAGTGATTGAGGTAGTTAACAGTGGTCTCTCCCAAGTATTTCTGGTTCTCCTTGTCCTAGGCACTCAGTAGGTTCACATGTCCTTGTTAGTCTGTTATTCTTGGTATCTCTGTCATTCTTTATGACAGTTATTACTATAAGTAAAGACCACCTGTCAAACCACAGAGCACACAGTAGGTTCACATGTCCTTGTTAGTCTGGGTCCCTCAGTTATTACTATGAGTAAAGACCACCTGTCAAACCACAGAGCACACAGAGATCAAGCAAGAAGTGAATCTTTGCTGTGAAGCCACAGAGATTTGGGGTTTATGGCAGCATAACCTATTGACCCTAATTGACTGAACTGGAGGTAGCCACGTCTAGTGTAACGAGAGAAGAGAAAGCCTGGTGTGTTTGGGCTACGTTTGAAGGAGCTAGAAAAAAGATAAGGGGAGGATGGCCAGATTAAACTGGCACTAGAAAATGCCAGACTTTTCTCTCATTTAAATACTTATGGAGTATCTCTTCTGAGACTATGTCAGGAAACTGTTCACACCATTCATCAGTCTCCTCCTATTAGAGACACAGTCCAACAGAGAGCATCAGCGAATAAACTGACAAAGGAATCAGTTTGGGTTCAAGGGGTCATAATTAATCAGCTGTGTAACTTTGGGTAAGTCACTTAACCTCTCTGAGTCTTCTCACCAGGGAGGAAGATTAAATAAAATAATCCATATAATTTATAGTCTGGCACATATGAATACATATTAAGTATTCAAACATTAGCCATTTTTCACATATATTCAGATTCCTAGACCCAATGTGTATAGGATATAACAACTTATAGTAATAACAGCTTATCCAAAGTAGGAAATCATGATGATCTTCACATATTTTCCTAACAAAAATCTGATAAGAATAATACAGCAAGTTTCAAGTTGCATTTCAAACTTGAAATTCACTTCAATTAAAAAGGATAATGACTTTCGTTTGTTTAATACAGAGGCAAAAAGCATAATTATAAGGTTACAAAAGTAGAAGAAAATGAACATTTTCCTCAGTATGTTTTATGTATTAAATTACAACTCTCAACAGCAACATAGCTGACATCAACCCTTATGCAATGATTATTTCAGTATGGAGCACTTCTTCCTTCCGGCCCCAACCTAACTGAAACAGAATACCAGAACAGCTGTTAATAGAGTATAATCCTCACCACTGATTATGGTGTGAGGTCCATTTTCCCTTTACAGGATAAAGCAACAAAAAAAGTTGTTATACAGTTTATATCTGATGGCAATCACAATGGCATAATGTTTTTGCATTCTTTAGAAGAGTAATTTGAAAATAAAACCAAAATAAGACATCACATTATGAGTGGTGATAATCTAGGTTATACGATTACTCCGGAAATACATTTTCTTCCTCCATTTATACAAAAGCATTATAGTCCATCTGTAAATAATTATTTTTTATTTTGAAAGTCATTTCCTCCTCTTTCAAAGACAAGCACACAAACCTAGCTTTATTTGCACTGAATACTCTTCATGTGTATAGCAGTAAAATGTTACTAATGTATTTTATTTTTATCAAGAAGTGTCAAAATATTAATGAAAGTTACAAAGAAACAATATATTTTCAAATGAACTTATGAAAGAATGCAATCTGAGAAGTATATTCAGAGGAATCATTAGCACTTTCTTGGTATTACTTTGGTAATTGAGGGTTGTTTTTTAAAAACAGACGGAATATTTCTCATGCCATATGTTTCTGACAAGGAGGTGGGATTTCCTTGGTCCTACAATCCATTAGGACAGAGAGAGCACAGCTGCACCCAGAATATTCTGATATTCCAAATTACAGGTACATAACATTTAATTTCTGTGTCATCTTTAAGTCAACATGCACCGAATAGTCCAATTTTTCAAACACACAATTCTGATCTACAGAAGGAATGTATGTGTTCTCTTCCTCACAGGGCTTTTTTAAGCCAACACTATTAGGGTGATTGGCCATCAATTTATTACTGCTAACACTGGGGAGGGTGATTTTCACAAGTATCTAAAACCAACATATGCTGGACAGGACACTTTATTTTTATTCTATATGCACTTTGGCTCCCTGGTGCCCAAGGCAAACAGCTGTCATGTACATTCAGTCCTTCTGCTAACACTTTATGTAATTCCTAAGGGGCTTCCCAGTCTATAATTAGATTTTCCAGCTGCCACAGCGAACACTGCTGGGTGGAACTGAGAGTTTTTGGCTTTATGGCACTCCCTGAAAAGTTCTCTTCAAGATGGTACTGCTAGAATAACATTGATCGGAGCTCAGCTTGGAGAGCAAATAGGAGTTCTTCAACCATTTGCTATGAATATGTTCATTTTATAAGCGAGGCTGGTTTTAAAATGAACTCTTGAGCCAACTACTTGAGTGGGAAATTGAGACTAAGAATAAAAAAATGGGGAAGTTCAAAATGATACTAGAAACTTCCTAATTCAAGGCTACAGAGAACGTCAGTATTAAACAACCACTCTGCTATCCTTTTATGTAATTCTCCTTTCCAGGCACCATCAGCAAGATTAACCAAAATGAAGCCTCATCAAGGAACTAGGAGCAAGAAAAATCTCACCCTTTCAAAATCCTTACTCACAGCTGATAGTACCCGGAAACATCATGCAAGTCCAAGACAGTAGCAAGCAAAACAGTAAAAGAGGAAGCAAGCTTTAAATTGGACTATTTTTTTCTTAAACATTTTATTTATATTTATTTGAGAGGGAGAAAGAATGAGCAGCAGGGAGAAGGAGAGAGAATCTGAAGCAGACTCCCAGCTGAGCACAGAACCCAACACAGGGCTTGACCTCATGACCCTGAGATCATGACCTGAGCCAAAACCAAGAGTCCCATGCTTAACCGACTGAGCTACCCAGGCACCCCTGAAATCGAGATAAGTCTTTAAAACAAAAAGAAGTCCGATTTTTAAGAAAATGAAAACATTTTCAAAACACAGAGCACCATCCACCACCCCTCTGATTCTGGTCCCAATATTCACAAGGCACAAATGTACAGAAGCAGATTTTCTCCATAGGGAAGGACCTGCTGCAGTTGCAGTGGGAGGTCATGCTCAACCTTGGGAATCATTTCTCTGATTCAGAAAATGACCATTGTAATAAACTAGATCTCAAGTGCCCATAAAAAGTCAGATACCCCAAGAACTAATAAATGGTACAGGCTTCTCAGGATGGTAAGGTGGTTTTCACTAATAAATATTCCAGGAGCAATAGATGCCTTTGGTCTGTGGATCACACTCAGAGCCTCAGTCTGGGGTGGGTGTTCACACAATCTATGGATATGCTCCTCCCAGGCAACTGACACCTGGCCACATCTGGGAACAAGCTCTTCTACTTGAAAGAACATAGTAACAACTGAGACCAATGGCTCGTCTATTTCGTGGATTCTGAAATGCCAAAATGAAGATAAAATTAAGAGGATAATTTAAGGAAATATTTAAGGAATGGATGTGAAGACCAGCTTTCCCAACCAAGGACTCCTCGCCACTTCTGTTATATGAAGCAAACATCTGGGAATGCTTGTTCCTCTTACTCATTCTATTGATGAGGGAGAAAATTTCTCAAGCAGATATTACATGGTCAATAGGAAACCAGCATGTCCATGCTAGTTCCTGACACCATCAGTTGTTTCCCATGTGAATTTTTCAATAAACTGGTTTATTTCTTCCAGTACCAAAAAGGGGTTTTAAAACCATCTCTGATGGAGGGGTGCCTGGGTGGCTCAGTCAGTTAAGTGTCCACCTCTTGATTCCTCAAGTCATGATCTAGGGTCGTGTGATTAAGCCTCGCATAAAGCTCAGTACGAAGTCTGCTTGAGATTCTTTCTCCCCTCCCCTCCACTCATTCTCTCTTTAAAAAAAAAAAAAAAGAAAGAAAAAAGAAAAACCCACTTCTGATGGAAATATCACTGTGTCTTTCACTCCCAGGACTCCTTAAACCAGAAGTGCTCAACACTTGTGAACTTCCAATGTTTCCATTTCACTACAAGTGGCTAGGTTATCATCCTGGGTGTCAGTTAGTATCATTCGAGGAATGTAAACTCATTTTAAGATTGGCCTAAGCAAAACTATTAGGGAGAAAAATTTGAGGTTCTTTTTTTTTTTTAATTCAGCAGTCAAAAAAATGTATGTATTTGCTACCTATTAGCAGAGATCATCAAGAGTTGATTATTATACAAAATCTTATCGGAATAGTTAAAACTAGAGTATGAGAAGTTCCCAACTGCCAATTATTTCCAAAACAGTGTCATAAATTATTGTTAGGCTTCAAGGAGTACCTAAGCCAGACGCATGTGAACAATATTTTAGTAGAATCCTTTAAGATGTATGTGACTCCTTAAACCCAGCCAGGATTAGCTGTGGGGGAGGAGGGCTGGGTATCACTCAAAGACAAGCAATATCATGTTGTCTATTTGGTTCATGGCTCTGTCACCAAAAATGTCAAGCAATCCTTGGCACAATTAAGCACTCACTACCTGTGAGTGAGTGGATAGAAGCGATGTACCAATTGATGAGTCTGACATGATCCCACACGAAGAACTACTCAAAGCTCCAAGGGAAGAAAAAAGAAGGGGGCAGGTAGTGGTTCCTCTCAACTTAAATGTTCTTATACCAGAAATAGCTTATATGCACTTAACAATTAACTGTGATTTTTAAGTTACAAAAGTCTCCCTCTCACCTTACTGAAGCCCCGCTGTGCCTCTACAGAGGATGCAAGGTCAAGGTGCTTGAACATTCCCCCAGAGATGTTCTGGGCATAGTCAAGTACACATGTGGATATAAACTCCCCTATTTTAAACAAAAGGGGAACATGTAATACACATGGTTTCACATCCTGCTTTTTCTATCAGCAACGCAGGGCACAGGCACCCCCTCCCCCGCTTCAAACACTTTATCCTTTAGGAGTCTTGACACTAGGCTCCTGGCTTTCCCCCAACCTCACTGTTCTTGGGTCTGTAGACACCAGAGTACAACAGGGCACAAGCCTGAGAGCTCTGCTCTTCTCTACCTACACTCGGTCTTGACAGGCTAAACCAGCTTCATGGCTCTAGACACTGTCATTATCACTCCTCCCCTGGATCACTGTACTGAGCCCCTGACAGTCCTCTCTGGCCTTCCCTCTCCTCCCCACACTCTATTCTTTAAACATCTAGAGTTCATCTCGTAAAATATAATATAAAATCAGGTCAGGGGACTGCTCTGCTCAGAAATTCCCAATCACTTCCCATGACACTCGGGGAAGCCAAAGCTGTGCCATGTGTGTTCCCATTGCTTCTCTGACCTCACCTCTCACTACTCTCCCTCTCTCCATTCTGGCCACATTTGCGTCCTTGCATCCCTGCAGCAACTAAGGCTGCCAAGCCCAACACCACATCCACTGTAGGCCTCCTGCAGACTCCCATGGCCTCGCTTGCACCCCCTTTCAGGGCTCTGCTCATATGCAGCTCCCTCCCTAAAGTTGACCTTACCTATGCTCTCCAAAATTTCAAATTGTCCTTCCCATTCCTCTTCCCTGCTTTACTCGCTCCATAGCACTTATCGGGCCTCCCATATTCTATATGAATTTACTGTTTATTCTGTTTCTCACTTCCAGAATATAACCTCCAGGACAGCAAGGATTTGTACTGGCTTGTTCACTGCTCAATCTTTAGTTCCTAGGATAATACCTGGCAGTCAAACAGCAGGCACTCAGTATTTGTTGAATGAACTAATGAATGAGCAGCATTTTTTGAATACTATTTCTAACAGTTTCCTTATTAGATGGACAAAATGATCTCCTTACATTTAACACTGACCAACTGCCATGGTAGGGCTATAAACACACAACCAGTTTCCTTCTGATGGACATTTAGGGTTTCCCTGTATTTTCACTAAAGGAGGAGGATTGCAACAAATATCCTTCAATGTGGACACATAAGTGAAGATGAAAAGGAGTATTCAAATGGAAAGATCTGAGCTTTTTCTTTTGGTATGAGGATCTCAGAAGTTAAAAAGAATAAGCAGAAGCTCATGAAAAAGTGCCTGAACCTGTTTATTTGGCAAATTAGCAGGCAATCTGTTTGCTCAGCAAAGACGTTGGTTCAGATGTGTGTCAAGTGACATCCCACAGTGAATTATTACAATAAAATTACAGGGTTGATAAGAGAGAAAAATTGCAGGGAAAACGGCTCACGCTAAGCTTTGAGGAGAGGAAAACAAGACTGAAACAACAACAAATCCCCAACAGTTGTTTTTCGGGGAAAGTACACATCACGTTCCCAGCAAAGACCGGCCATGGGATGCAGGGCGGCACGTGGCCCTGCTTAGCAGCGCAGTCCAGATGCAGAAATGCACGAGGATGTCCTTGAAGGCTACAAAACAGCTCAGTGATGCTGCCAGTAAGGTAAGGGGAGATCAATTATGATGAAACTCTTGCATTTTTAAAATAGATTTTATTTTATTAGCTTTTAATAGATCTATTTAAAATAGATCTATTTTAATAGATTTTATTTATTCCTGAGAGACACAGAGAGAGAGGCAGAGACACAGGCAGAGGGAGAAGCAGGCTCCATGCAGGGAGCCTGATGTGGGACTCGATCCCAGGACTCTAGGATCAGGCCCTGGGCCTAAGGCAGGTGCCAAACCGCTGAGCCACCCAGGGATCCCTCTTGCATTTTTCTATCCAGCCTATGTCCCAGTTACTTCTGATGTGTCCATCTCGTTTCTCATTTTTCTCCTTTTCCAAAATTCTCAGGGAAATAGTCACCTTGCTGTCTGTTGTACCCAAGAATTGCTGTATCTCAACAAATCAAGTGCCTACTAGGTTTTATGAGCAAAGGTTGGTTCTTATGGAATTGGTGAATGCCTTTCTAAAAAAAAAAAAAAAAAAAAAAATGGTGAAGCCACCGGCTCTGTGGCCCTAACTATTGCACTCCTGGAATTGAGAAGGGGGCTCTGCAGAGCAATGCTGAGGACATCTTTGCAGTGTATCCTCACTGAATCACTGTAGAAAGGGTCACCTGGGCAGCTCAGCGGTTGAGTGCCTGCCTTCAGCTCAGGGTGTGATCCCAGGATCTGAGATTGAGTCCCACATCAGGCTCCCTGCAAGGAGCCTGCTTCTCCCTCTGCCTATGTCTCTGCCTCTCTTTGTGTCTTTCATGGATAAATAAATAAATCTTAAAAAAAAAAATTACTGTAGAACTTCTCACCAGAGGTGACAGAAGGATCATCTTACTTCTAACTGTAAGGTCTATCTATCCACCACACAGACAGGATTTGTTTTTTCCATAGAAAGCCTTCACCATCCCTCTCCCTGTCTTTGAGGTACATTTAGCTGAGTAATTATTATATCTTACCCTCAGTTGATTATTCCACAACTTCACTTTGGTCCATTTTCATGGAAACCACCTGAATGATGACTATCATTATCTATAGCACTATACAAATGCTGGTCAGGACAACCAAAATCCAAAAACACCTGTGTGGATCAAAGCAGCAAATGCTGCTCAGCAGTGAGATTATTCTGTCCTCAGAGGAAGTCAAAGATCTTGTCCATGATATATGGCTGCATCTCCGCCTTCATTGTTGGGCCCCATGATACAATAACTAACAGCAATACACGGTAATTAGCAACATGTCAAAAGTATCAAAACAGATGTGCCCCCAAAAGAAATATACTTCAAGTCATGGAGAAAATAATCAAGGCCAAATAAACTAGGACAGATTTATTCCTGAGTTGTGTAAGTTGGACGTGTTTCTGAGTCACAGAGTATTAATCTAAGAGAGACAATTAAACTGCCTGCCTCATATTAGAAAGAAAGGGAGCCAGGTCAGGGTGGTTAAGCACCTCCCCATGTGTTAAAATGTTCTGGTGGGAAAAGGCCAGAGTACAACAGTCTATCTTCGGCATGAATATTATTTTGTTGCTAAGGCCGCTGCCAATCAAGTAAGAAATAAAGATAAATTATAAACTTGTCCACCACTTACAATATTTTCCAAGAATTTAAATGCAATGTTTCCATGGTTAAAATTCTACTTAAATATCTAAAACCTAGCATGTGAAACCTAATTAATAGTAAAACAGGTAGTAACACTTTAGTTTCTCTCCACTTACGTCATGCAGCATAACACTCTTAGGGAACAAAATTAGAAAATGCAACACGAATTAACTTTTGTTTTATTTCTCTTCCAGGTAACATCACCATGTACTGTCCCACCCCCGTCCCACCCCCATCCTTCCAAGTTCAAAGAGTATCAAGCTCAAACTTGCACTAAGAACTTTCAGACTGGACATAATACCCACCCAACAAAGATACAGCAGAAGATGAAACAGCAGAAGATGAGACTAGAATGTAAGCTCCATGCGGGCAGAATTTTTTGGTTTCTGCTTATGCTATGTAGTAAAGTGTCTGGCATATAATAGGTTCTGAAGAAAAATTTGGTGAATAAGTGAGTGAATATAAATAACTAATTTAGTTGGCATTCAAAACATTCTTGGATTAACTTAGTCCTAAAATGTTGAAATACAGACAACTAGACTCACATTAGCCCCTAAAAGCCTTAATCATAATATGTAATATTAACAATTAAAAGTTTAATACGTAGCAAGAACATAATTAAACATTATCAGACAATGCATATCAGGAGTTTATCACAAGTAAAAGGGTTATCTTTGTAGAACAGAAACATTTACTCCTTTTTTTTTTTTTTGAATATTTACTCCTTTCAATGCCAAATAGAAGTTTACAGTTACAGTATAATAATATAACCCATGTATTTCTGTAGACATAAATGGTGATCTTTATAAGAGAAGTATAAGAGAAGGTATTTGTCATGCAAGGCATGCTCTATAGACTATGTGTTAGAGACTATGTTTCATCATTTTATGTTCTACTTAAAAAAACACACAAGTGCATTCATTCATTAGCCTGCTTATCATAAAATGTCATTAGAGTTCAAAGCCTTTAGAATACATCTCTTCCCTGGGTTTTTGACCTAGGTCTACATTCAATGAGCTAAAACAATAAACAACTAACATTGCTCCTAAAAGTCAACTTAATAGGAGCCAAATCGTAAACAATGAAACATAAAAAACCAAAGCAACAATGGAAAATAACAGACGTTTTCCATTCCACTACCATGCACCAAATACAGTCGCTATCTGACTGTATTTCAAGACTGGAAGAGAAGAAATATCAAGGACCCAGTATCAAAAACATCATGGTATACACAAAAGGAGTAATTCCCATTAAAATTTCCATGAGAACAGACATATATACTGTGTACATTATACAAGCGCCACAATTACAGTGAAAACAGTGGTTTCCACACTTCTACTGGTAAGCTGATATTACTGAACATGAAATGGTGTTAGATGTGGCTACTGAACCAAACATGATCCACAATGGTTTCTGAATAGAAGGTATTCAGAGTGTATCTCTCCAAGTTCTTCTGTTGCCCCCATGTCTTCCTCTCATTCTAGACCACCACAACCTCCTCCTGATGAATTCTCTTTTTCCTTCCTCAAACTATGTTAATCAGGTTTTCTGTCAACTGAAACAATAAGCACTCCAAATCAGAAACAGGTTGATACTATCAAACTGATAGAAATAAATTTATATCTAAAAAGATTAGGTACAAACTTTTTACAAAATGAAATTTACGTCTTCTTCATTTAAATTTTCAAAATATATGAAACTTAGAACAATTTTTAATACCTGTTAAGTTATAAACTTGACTTCTTTGAGAAAGACTGTCCAATTTCATGTCCTTATTAGGTGTTTTGGCTTTAAAAATCTTTTTTTAAAAAAAAGATTTAAAAAATATGTATACAGCTTTATAATGCTCTATAGATATTTAAAATATGATTTATGTGGATATATGTGCACATAAAAATATTAATGTTTGTAAAACATTAACCTACTTAATTCTCACAACAAACCTATAAAGTGGGTACTATTACTATTTCCTGTTGAAGAAATTGAAGCACGCAGAGGTTATTTAACTTTCCTCTGATCAGTAATTGGCAGGGCTCTTAACTACATTACACTGCTAACACCTACTTTCCCACTATCCCTAATTAACAAATATAAACAAAATATTTCCTTTGGTCATTTTCAGGAAACAGGGCAAATCAGAGATTCTCTGCTGCTCAAATATAATCTTATCTCTCCTTTTGACATCAAGCTCTATGGGCTAAGCAAGGAGGCCACATTCTTCTATCTCAACTGTTCAGAAAGTGAAGGCCTCTTCACCTTCTCTTTGGATGAGTCCCAGGGAAGATCTGCCAAGCTGGCCTGGACCACACATGGCTGGGATGCAGTAGCGTGCATGACAAGGCCCGGGTACCCAGCCTTCCACTGCAGCCAGGGAACAAGCAGCCAGTACTGGCAGCTCCAAATAACCACAAGAAAGGAGTTAGGACCAGTTCTCCGAAGCAATGGGGAGTAGGTGCTGGTCAGAATGAAAGATGCACACAACAAACATTAACACTGTGGGATCACTTGTCTAACTGATTTCAATTGTTCGCTTTTAATCATGCGTTGCAGAAAACCCAGTTTTAGCACAGATATGCCACACTTCATTTCATTCTGTTCAAAATGATATGCAAAAGTGAGAGCAGCCAGGTCACTGAAGTTCCCTTTCTTAACTGTGCCCTTTCAACATTTGCTCCTGGCTGGGTCCAAGAGGAGCAGGACCGGACAGCCCAGGGGCCTGAATGATCAGCATAAAAGCCCAGACAATCAAAGCAATAGAAGGTTTGTCCAAGAGCAACCACATGTTGTATAAAAGCTTTCACTTTCACGTGGATCAGCACTGTTCCATGGACTGGCATTCTGAATGCAACTCTACGAAGTATTAGTAATATTGGTAACCTCTATAGCAATACAATGAGGTTAGCTTTACTACAATTCCCATTTTGGATATGCACTCAGCATGTGCATAAATGTCAAATAAACCCAAGGCCAGTATTACCATCCCCACTTTGCAGATAAACTGTGGTGAAGAAGCTCTAAAGAACTTGCCCACGACTGCACTGTTAGGAAAAAGTGCCTGAGCTGGGATTAAACATATAGACTTCATAACATATAAGGACAACTAACTGCCTGTCACAAACCTGATCCAAAACTCCCACAATGATTATGACACATATAAACATTATTTATATAGTATAATCACAATACTTATACATGATTATTATATAGCTTTACACATACAACACAAAACATGAATATTTCATCTATCTTCACAGAACTTAAAGGCATGACAAGAATGATCTTAGAGCACACAGGCCTTTTAAATCTTCCATTATTAGAGAAAACCTCAATTTGACCTCTTCTTTACCACCCAACTTCTCTTTATCAGGCAGATGCATTCAGATCATTGCAGTGTCCTTAATACCTCTTCCAAAAAGATACTTTCTATAGGAGAAACAGCCAATGTGTACTTCATGCTTATGAGGAGGATAATGAAGCTGGTATTTCCACTAACATGTTTTCAACTTCACCCTCTTTTCAGTATCAGATAAAACTTCACTCAGAAAAAAGACTGTTCCATCAGGCAATTCCATTTCACTAGAAGGCCATAAAAATAATTGTCTATGTCATCAAAATCTCTTTAGAGAGCTGCAAAACATCGGATTTGCTAATCTGGGCCTGAGACAGAATCCCAACTACTCATGCTAAAGAATAACAGCTTCAAAAGGAGTCGTGGTTGCTATCAGATATCCTAGAATCTGTGAAGACAACTACAGACGGGTCCTAGGTCCTAGGAGGTGGAGCATCTGTATGTCTTGAGCAAACGTGTTCCTGTGGGCCATGAACTTCATGAAGAATGATTATGGAAGATGTGGGTCTCCCAGTTCTTCAGTTATTAGAGAATCTAATCTGGTATCTTCTTTATCAGTCAACTCCTCTTTATTAACCAGACTTCCTCAGCTTACACTGATCTTACAGCCTTGTAGCATAAGTCACTGTTGGCATCAATAGAAAAGGAATATACAGTTTAAACTTGAACAACGAAGGGATTGTGGGCACCAACCACTCTCTATAGTCAAATACCTGTATATTAACTTTTGACTCTCCTAAAACTTAAATAACAGTCTACTGTTGACTGGAAGCTTTGCCAGTAACATAAGGAGTCATTTAACACTTATTTTGTAATACGTACCATATACTGCATTCTTATAATAAAACTAGAGAAAAGAAAATGTTAAGAAAATCAGAAGCAAGTGGGCAGCGTGGGTGGCTCAGCGGTTTAGCGCCGCCTTCAGCCTAGGGCCTGATCCTGGAGACCCAGGATCAAGTCCCACGTCAGGCTCCCTGCATGGAGCCTGCTTCTCCCTCTGCCTGCCACATTCCCTGCTGTTCTCTCTCTCTCTCTCTATCAAATAAATAAAATCTTAAAAAAAAAAAAAAAAAAGAAAACCAGAAGCAAGAGAAAATACATTTGTAATACTGTACTTTATTAGAAAAAAATCCTCATTAAGTGGACAGTTCAGACCTGTGTTGTTCAAAGGTCACTTGTAATTGGAAACAAATTTAAGAATAAAGAAGGGACCATTCAACTTCACCAATGCTGAGTACCTGGAGCTAGATAGGGAGAAATTCTGGATTTCTACTCTCCTGAAGTCTAGACATGATCCTTAGATTTAGAGAGAAATTTAATTTCCTATAAAGAAATAGAAATAAGGCAATATTGAAAACTTTCTTTTGGATAAGAAATTCTTTAAAACTAAGTTATAGATGATTTTGCCATATATAAGAACAAAAATATCTATCTATATACCTCACAATTTCCTACTGTATTCCAAATGAAAAATTATCATTCAGTTTTAATTAGAATGCATGCCTAATCAAAACCTCAGTTATCTACTTGATATTTCACTGAAGAGCTCAGAATTAAAAACCAAGCACTCCTTGATTTTCCCAGCACAAAGAGTGAAAATGAAAAATGTACAAGTTATTTTCTAAATTACAAGACAATGGAATATTCACTGGTAAGAAAAGAAACCCTGTTTACCTTAGACTGTGCTGAAATTGGAAGGGAAAAAAAAGGGGGCAGGCCAGATGGTATGTCTGGGAAGATACTGACAACGTGGAAGTGTTAATTCTTGGAGAGGGGGTAAATTACTATATTCTAACAAGCATCAAGAATCCCAAGTCCAAGTTAATTGAAAATGACTGGAACCCAACTGTCAGTCTGGAAGCATGACATGGCTCAGTGACGTATGTCTTGACTTGGCACACATACCAATTCTTTCACAACCCAAGAAAAGCCTGCTAGCTCTACAAGCAAGCTTTCCCATCGGGGAGTCTCACTTTTTAAGGTTATATTTACAACTTAAAGTTAAATCACTTTTAACAAAACCAGATCCACTAAATGTTAAAAATTGACTTAGATTTTTCCTTCATAAATTCAAGGGATTGTCTCACATTATAAACAACTCCTTCATTTAAATAGTTCTTGGGCACATATCATGTGCTTAGCACTGTTCTAAGAGCTGGGGTTCTATGGCAGTGAACAAAATAAATGTAAGTCCAGTCCTCACAAAGCTGATATTCTCTGGGTGGGGCAGATGGCAACAAACATACATAAGTAAAATATGTTTAATATGAAGACATGTAAGCAGGGAAGGGGAATGGGTAGTGTCGAAGGGGTGAGAAGTGGTGGGGGTTTAGGTGCTCGAAACAAGCTGTGTAATTATGCTGGCGGAGAATGTTCTAGGCTGAGGAGACAGCAAGGACTGTATCTCTGGGTTGGAAGCATGACCCTGTTCAAGGATGAGTGAGGAAGCCACCACCCTTTTCCTAATAAGAAAGACACCATGGAATACTACAGATGTCAATAGACATGAGCACAAACATAATGCTGAATGAAAAACCCTAGCTGCAGAAGGGTATATATACACAGCACACCATTTAATTGTTTTTTTAAACACTGAAGACAACACCACAAATAATTTAGTGATACAATTAATAGTAACATGGAAAAGAATGAAGAACTGTGGTCGTCATGATAAACACAAATCCAGAAGAGCAGCTGCTCAGAGGAGAGAGGGAGGCACCATGGGGACATACAGCACTTTCAACTAATGTTTTATTTTCTTATGCTGGATGTTGGGTCTACAGGTGGTCACTAAACTATTACTCAACCTTTTTGAGTATTAGAAATATATGTGCTATTTTTAGAAAAGAATCCTCACACCTATCTCAGCATCCTCCTCTTTCTTAGTCATCTGTGGGTCATCCTGACATTCGCTTTTGAGTGATAGAAAAGACGGCACCAGTATTTCTGTTCAGCCATGATCAAGAATATTTCATCCCTGGCCAAATCATTCATTATCACAAGGGAGCAAATTTAGGGAATAGATAAAGCTGTCGTCATGTTCCGGTCACAATGTAAGTAGACATTAGAGCCTTCCACAGTCTACGGGAAAGGGCTGCATGAAAGGAAACACAGCAAATCTATGCTTAGTGCTTTAAACTAAGCTGCCTGTCTCCATTTTAAATACAGCCCCTTCTCTACATAGGAGGTGAGTATTTTTAGCAATGTCACCTTTGCTTCTCAATATGCTTCTTAAAAAAATAAAATAAAACACTGTGGATAGAAACTCAGATTGCATTTCGTACCTCACCTCCCATGCCTCCAGTCTTTCAAAGAGCGTCCAGGGATCCCAACCATGCACATGTGTGCACTACTTCCTTTCTTCTCCTTAACCCACTGCAACCTACTCCACCCTCAGGATGCCCTGGGCCTGGGAGAGAAAGGAGAGCCGGGAAGTGGGAAGGTGAGCGGGGAAATGAGCACCTCTCTGAGCTCCTTACAGAGAGCTGGTCAACCCGGAGGCAGCTAAATGGAAAGTTGTTTCAGGAGGAGTATCTCCTGGGTACTCAGGAGCCCTGGATACTGTATTGTAATAAAGTCCTCTCTCTAGGATCTCATCTTCCCCAGCTTTAATGACCTTCGTATTCTGATGACTCGGTGTCGACCCTGAAGCCAGACCTCTCTAGCTGGCAGACACCTGTGTAAAGCTTCTTGGATGTCTCGCAGGACCCTCAGGACCAACTCCTGACGTCGATGTCCCCATCACCACGCTCACCATCAACCCAAGGCCTCACCTGGTGGTTGTAAGCCCAAGGGTAGTAAGGGGGGCTGCTCCCCTCTCTCTGACCCCCAAAACCCGACACATCACCAAGCCTCGCCATTCCACCTCAACATTTTCCGAATGATTCATTCCCCTCCATCTCTACCACCACTTCCTTATTTCAAACTGCCCTGAATTCTTCCATGGTCAGTAATATTGCTACTGGTGAGGACTTACTATGCCCAAAGGACTTAGACACAGAGTTGCTGGGAGGACTGATTTATTGTGAAGGGTTATTATTTTTAGTTTATAGAAAAAGGAAGTGAAAATTTTAAGGCTAAGTATTTCCCAAAGTTATAAATCTAGACTGCTCTGGCGTCAAGACTTATTAATAAGTTTACAGATTCATTCACTCAAATGACTCAAAAACAGTACTTTTTAACTATAATTGAGAAAGTATCTCTTACAAAGGAAATTCCCTAGATTACTCCACGAGCCAAAGTAATTTTTCTGAAAATCACATTTGATCCCAGGCCCAGCAGGGCAAAACTCCTCGCTGCCTCCGCATCACCCTTCAGGAGACATGGTTTATGGGGCCCTGAGCTCTGACCCCAGTGGCTTCAAGGCTCATCTCACCTTCTCCCCACCGTCCCAGCTTGCTCCCCAGCCAGATGCAGTTTCCTTCCACTCCTCGAAGTGACTCAGGTCCCTCTTTCCTCCTGGCCTTTGTACATGCCATCCAGACCTCTGGAGCCAACCCCAGACCCTGTCGGGCCGTCCCCTATTCCTATGCCGATGCTGGGCCACTGCTTAGGCATGTGGTCTGACATCCTACCCTCTCCTCCCAGGACTGCATACCCAAGCCTGACAAAGGGGAGACAAAGGGGAGTTTCCTTTGTCTGATTCAGGGCCCCCAAGCCCCCTATTATGGCACTGGCCACAGTGGACTCTAACTACTAAGCAGGCAATCACTTATCTCTGTGGCCCAGGTGACAACGAGCCCTGGGAGAGTGGGCACCGCTGTTCATTTGGTTTGCCACTCTATTGACAGTCCCCACATAGTGCTGGCACTTCGTAAGTACTCAGGATACGTTTCACTGTGAGGAGAGCAAGGGAAGGCACAGAAGTGTGGCAGCAGCGCATGAAAGAAGTCAAACATGATCCTTCCCCTAACGTCTGCCATCTACCTACTGCGCTACCAAGATGCAGATTATCATCATGTGCATCTTTACAGCTCGAAAAGTGCCTGCCCACCAATTACATGCTGGGTCATCACAATAATTCTATAAGAAGAAGAAAGGAGCTGCTCTGCAAATTGAGACTCTTGCTCAGTGAGGCTCGGTGACTTTTTTTAATTGCATCACAAAGAAACACAAGGTGTTGGACATGTTGCGTACGCCTGCAAGATACTTCAGAAGAACATGAATGAGTTGGGACACGGTCAAGGTTCTGGATTCTGGTTAACAAGAGCTGCAGTTGGAACTCAGACAAGGGGCAGCTGAAAGTGGGTTAGCCTCAGAAGCAGAGAGGTAGGTTTGGGAAGCGCTAAAGCTTTTTACAGTTTGGGGAACATTCCCCCTAAGAAAAGGATTATAAAATCACAAATTCAGACTTAGGTAACACATGTCATTAGTTTCCCAGTCCACATCTGAGTGGGACAGAAGAAATCAAACTTACATGAGAAAGAAGAGGGTGTGTATTCGAAGTCAAAATAATATCACAAGAAAGGTAAGGCACAGGAGAGGGGCGACAGGAGTAAAAGCTATTTATTCAGCAGTGACAGGAGGCCACGTAAGGCACTGTACCAGGCCCAAAGACACACAGTGATTACAGATGTAGTCACTGCCCCAGATGACTCACAATCCAGAATTAGTATCATACCTGAAGAGAAGGGGCGCAAACAAGGACTTAATAACATGTTAAAAGTTCCCTAACGGCAGTACCTAAAGTAGCCCTCTACACCCATGGTCATGGTCAGCTGGTCCTGCTGCAGGACATTCATCCCTCTCTGAAATCAGATTCATTTGTGTATTGCCTTGATTAAACTACAGGGTGAGCAGGAACACAGAGGTCTGGTCTGTCCTGCTCACCGCTATCATCCTAGCTCCACGCGAGGTGCCAAGTTCATGAGGAGCCTTCCAGAGAGGTATTTGTAGAATAAACAAAGAAACAAGTAAAGGAATGAACAAAGGAACAAAACTTACATGGTCTCAAGGTGCCAAGCTTTGGCACGAGTCATCGGTCTTTGGAGTCTAAATATGTATTTTGGTATATGTTAGTGAGTCTTTTAAAATTAACTATCACTGTTGCCAAATGAGCATCCTGCCTGGACAAATCATAATTTCAAAGAAGTCTGGCTTGTGGCCAAGCAGTCAAGAAACACCAGCAAAAAACGTGAAGAGGAAGTGGAATCAAAAGACAGGGCTGGTTTATTTCACTTCTTTCTTTAGCTGACAGACACTTGAGCCAGAGTCGTTTGGAGAAGGCATAGGTGGGACAGCAGCTGGCTGGGGTGCAGAAGACCTGGATTCACTGTTGGGGGGTGGGGACAATAAAATGTTCACTGTGACAGTGTGGGTGGAAACCAACCAGGGGCAGGGGTGTAGAGGCTTGTTCCAGTGGCTATCCTCGCTTTGGCAACACAACGGGCTCTGCAGTACACTAGGAAGACCACTTAAGGGAGCTTTATAATTCTAGCCAGAAGTTGCAGGCAAGGAGATCACCTGGTTGAAATCCAACTCTTAGATAAGAGCATGTAGCAAAAATAGACTAAAAATGGATGAAATGCCTAAATGTGACACAGGAATCCGTTAAAATCCTAGGAAACAGAGGCAACCACCTCTCCGACTGCAGCCACAGCAACTTCTTGCTAGACACATCTCCAAAGGCAAGGAAAACAAAGGCAAAAATGAACTATTGGGACTTCATCAAGATAAAAAGCTTTTGCCCAGCAAAGGAAACAGTCGATAAAACTAAAAGACAAAAAAAAAAAAAAAAAAACAAAAAACTAAAAGACAACCTACGGAATGGGAGAAGATATTTGCAAATGTCTTAAAAGATAAAGGGCTAGTATCCAAGATCTATAAAGAACTTATCAAACTCAACACCTGAAGAATAAACCAATCAAGAAATGGGCAGAAGACATGAACAGACATCTCTCCAAAGAAGACATATAAATGGCCAATAGACACATGAAAAATGCTCCACATCGCTCCGCATCAGGGAAATACAAATCAAAACCACAATGAGATACCACCTCATACTAGTGAGACTGGCTAAAACAAGACAGGAAACAACAGATGTTGGTGAGGATGCAAAGAAAGGGGAACCTTCTTACACTCTTGGTGGGAATATAGCCGCTCTGGGAAAGAGTATGGAGGTTCCTCAAAAAGCTAAAAACAGAGCTACCCTATGACTCAGCAACTGCACTACTGGGTATTTATCCAAAGAATACAAACATAGTGACCCAAAGTGGCACCTATACCCCCAATGTTTGTAGCAGCAATGTCCACAATAGCCAAACTATGGAAAGAGCCCACATGTCCACTGACTGAAGAATGGATAAAGAAGATATGGGATATGTATACAATGGGCTATTACTCAGCCATCAAAAAGAAAAAAAAAGAAAAAGAAAAAGAAATCTTACCATTTACAACGATGTAGATGGAACTAGAGGGTAGTATGCTGACTGAAATAAGTCAATCAGATTATAAGTCAACAGCTATCATATGATTTCACTCATATATGGAATTTAAGGAAAAAAACAGAGGATCATAGGGGAAGGGAGGGAAATAGGAAGTAAGATGAAATCAGAGAGGGAGACAAACCATAAGAGACTCTTAACTGTAGGAAATTGAGGGTCATTGGAGGGGAGGGGGCTGGGGATGGAATAACTGGTGATGGACATTAAGGAGGACGCATCATAGAATGAGCATTGGGTGTTGTATACAACTGATTAACCACTCTACCTCTGACACTAATGATACATTATATGTTAATTAATTGAATTTAAATTTTAAAATAGGAGTATGTAGAAATAACAGGTATGATGATAAACCAGTAAAACTAGTAAATGCTTCAGAGGAACATTTCGCTGGAAATCATGTAGAAAAAAGGATTATGAAATTTAATTTACTAATACTTGTATATTCCATCCTTTACCCTTTACATATATTATTTTAATGTTAAGGTACTCTTACAAGTGGTTCCAATATGCAAGTCTGAGACACCTGGAGACACTGCAGTGAGAGGGAGTAAAGTCAGTGTCTGAAGATGGCTAAGTAACTCATTTCACTCACGGTCTCTCTGTTAAGAGCCATGCTGTCAGGAAAGCTGCTTCAAACCCACAAAGCTGCACTACAGCTGTAGCTCTGAGGTCTGGAAGCTGCCTCTGGAATTCATCTTTAGAGCCTAAGAAATTAATGTAATTCAAGTTCGAAATACAAGTGACTTTTGTTTTTTTTGCCTCTCTACATAGAAAAGTGAGAAGTGTGTCCCTTTTGGATAGAAGTGTCGAAAAATTGAGCTAATTAGCATACATCATAATGTCGTCTGGCCATTTCCCGTGTATATAATATCACTAAGAATACTAACATCTGCAAAGAAAACAAAGGTTTTAATCAATTTAATTTTCACATATGTAAGAACTTCCCAACAACTTAAGAAGATATCTGTAAAACACAAATAGCTCAGTATGATTTTGATCAGCAGAATCAACTGTACTCAGAGGCATTTCTTCTTTACTAACTCCATTTTTGTATTATTATAGAGAAAACTAACCCCCCAAAATGAATACTGAGCCACATATTTTTCACTTACTAATTTTTTTTAAAGATTCATTTATTCATTCATTTAGAGCGTGCACAAGGGGAGGGGCAGAGGGAGAGGGAGATTCTCCAAGCCCAATCCCACTACCCCGAGACCATGACCCGAACCAAAACCAATCAATAGTCTGATGCTCAATGGACTGAGCCACCCAGCCACCCCTCACATTTATTAATTTAATACTCCTGACCATTAGGCTCATAATTATTATCATCCCTATTTAACAGATAAGAAAATTAACCTTTAATCCTACTTCCTTAATCTTTTAAATTTTACTTAATTTCCTAGAAGGGCCACAAAAGGGATTACGTGATGGACCAGTCATAGTGAAACCAGGCAGGGCTCTCCATGCTGAGCATTCTCTTAAACCATAGTACTATTTATTGACAGAGTAGTATCTTTCCATGTTATTTTTTTAAAGATTTATTTCTTCATGAGAGACACAGACAGAGAGAGGCAGAGACACAGGCAGAGAGAGAAGCAGGCTCCATGCAGGGACCCTGAATGTGGGACTCGATCCTGGTACTCCGGGATCTTGTCCTGGGCCGACGGCAGGCACCCAACCTCTGAGCCACCCAAGCGTCCCTATCTTTCCATATTACATATTTACCAGACAATAGCCAACATACTGCAAAGTTGTTGAGATAAGATTCTTTAAGAGGGCTATCTCAAAAAGTGGCCTGGGGCCACAGAATCAGAATCCACTGAAGCACCTGTTGGATATACAGATGCCTGGACCCAGCTCCAGACCTATTAAGTGAAAACTCGGGATGAGTCTCTAGAAACTGCTTTTTAACAAATCCCCAGGTAATAATGTTACATAAGAAAATGTGAACATCACTGTGGCTGATTCCTTGCAAACCTCTACTACTACTGTCATTTGGAGTTTCAAGTTGACACAATTCTATATTCTCATTGTAGGTCACCTTTTGGATTATGGAGTTTGTGGTGGAACATCCCAAAATTCCATACTCCCTTATGGCTTTATCTTTGTAATCTAAAAATTCCTAAGAGGTCTCTGGGAACAAGCAAAGCAGGCAAACGACAAAGTAGCTTAATTGGGAAAACATTTACTGTGTGCCTACTCTCATCACACATGGCTCTGGAGGTCTTTGGAGATACAGGTCTCACTTCAAACTTCCGGTTGGCACCATCACTGCCATTTCACAGCTGGAGGACCTGGCCCAGAGAAATAGAGCAACCTATCCCAAGCTACCCAGCTGAAGGTAAGCAGATGTTTCTACCCATATCTACTCTGTATTCTCTTTATTCTACAACATAGCTCCTCCTCATGAATTACTACCATCTAGATTTCAGGATTTAAGGGGAAGACCTTTCCAAATGTCTTGAGCAAACTAGTCAACTCCCATACTTTTTCCAACCCTATACCTCGTCCACTAACAGTATTAAGCTCAAGTTAATAAAAGCCACCACCTATAGCACAAAATAACGGCATAAAGCACACAAAAATCAAGAATTCTGTCAAATGAAATTACCAAACACTGTATCTCCACAATGTGAGTAACTCTAGATACAAATGACATAAAAGCAAGCAACTCCCAGGCCCATTATTAGGTTCAGGTTCCATCATGGCGGCCTAGCAGAAGTCTAGGTCCACCAGGCCAGTCAGTGCATCTTGGGATCATACAGCTATTTTCCTCAGCCACATAAATGTAGGAAAACAACATGGATTTCAAGTAAACCTAAACAGTCAAAATGATGGGCACGTCTCTAACATAACAGAGTGGCCCACATCCCTGGAGAAGCTGCACTGAAATCTGGGAACGGAGTCTGACATTTGCTAACCCTCTGCTGCTGAAGACAAGGGCAAGGTTCAGAAATCAGAACAAGCAGGGCACCTTATTATTATTATTTTTTCCTATCCCTGGAAGCCTCATGCCTTCACACCTCCTAAACTATCCAAGACTCTGAAGTGTCTCAACTCTGAACTCAGAGTCTGGGTCAGTTATAGGTGTCTGCTGCCTCTTGGGGGATGCCGGGATGCATGTGGGGGAGACGATGGATCCCTGGGATCTCAAGGTTAGGCTGTATGGGGGGAGGCCATCTGTCTCTTTTCTTTTTTTTTTTTTTTTTTTTTAATTTTTTTTTTTTATTTATGATAGTCACAGAGAGAGAGAGAGAGAGAGAGAGGCAGAGACACAGGCAGAGGGAGAAACAGGCTCCATGCACCGGGAGCCCGATGTGGGATTCGATCCCGGGTCTCCAGGATCGTGCCCTGGGCCAAAGGCAGGCGCCAAACCGCTATGCCACCCAGGGATCCCCATCTGTCTCTTTTCTATTCAACAGTGAACAGACTCTGGTCATGGTATGAATTAAGAAATCAAAAACTATATGGCTAAAGGCTGTTTCTTTCAGTTTATTAGGGCTAAATATGCACACATGACCCTGAGATGTACACAACTGCCATTCGTTATTTTAATTTTGCTTGATGTCCTGTTTCATCCAGCCCAATATGTATGCTACAAGACAGTGATGAAAAGTACAGGCAGCAAGTAGCAGGAGAAGGAGGAGGGGCTGGATGACAAGACTTCAAATAATCACCATCGTTGAGGTAATGGTCCTTCACCAGTATTGTATAGGACCCGAAGAAAATATTTATTTCCCATTAAAAACAATGATGTATAGATTTGTATACATGAGAATGCTTCCCAGGGCATACCGTTACATCAAAAAGAAAATAGTTATAGTAATGCGGTAATGTGTAAGCTAGAAATCTGTTCTTGTAAAATATTATCTACCTGAGTCTGTACATACACAAAATAAAGCTACTGCTATTTACTAGGTTCTAATGATATACCGAGTACTACGTTCACATTCAGTGCTTTGCAGGTATTGTATCACTGAATCCTCATAGCCTTGAGATGTAAGCATTATGGCCATTTTAAAAATTAGCAAACAGAGTCAAGGAATTGAAAACTGACCCAGGTCACAAAACGATTAAATAGCAAGACTGGCAGCCCAATCCAAGTCTGTCTGATTCCGGGACCCACTACAGTATACTAGACATTCCAAGAGACAGCTTTGGAAAGATGTTTGCCAAAAATATTAACAGCAGCTGTCTCTAGAGCAGGAAATTTCTTCTTTTTGTTTTTCACTATTTTAGAAGATGTTTTATTATTTTTTTAGAGTGGTGGGAGGGGCAGAAGGAGAGGGGAAAGAGAGAATCTTAAGCAGGTCTATGCCCAGTGGAGGGCTCAATCTCATAACCCTGAGATAACGATGTGAGCTGAAATCAGCAATTAGATGCTTAACTGACTGAGCCACCCAGGCACCCCTAGAACATATTTTAAAGTAAGCATGCCATATTTTTATTTTATTTAAAATAACAAAGATCTTTTCATTGGAAGGATAAGTAAACAGCATGAAAATCTTCCCATCTTCCATGTATCTAATTTTCCACCCTAACCAGTCCAAAAGTAACAATTAACTCCAACTAAATGTGACCGCAAAAAAAAAAAAAAAAAAAAAAAGAAAAAAAAAGGAGTTGCCAAAATATCAATCACTGAGAGCAGAAATCATTACAACCAATTTCTGAAGAATTCTGGATTAGGCCATTAACAAAAGATCGTCTATCTCCAGACATATATTCTTACAATATATCCTACATTTATCACTGGACAGACACTCTTCTTTTCTATTCAATTACCTTCACTGGCTCCCTACTATCTAGTAAAATCCAAAATATCCTTTAGTCTCATATCCAAAAATCTTCCACAAGCAGGCGCCACACTTCCTCCTACTGCTCCCCACTGTAAAGGCTACATTCCAGCTAAATTTAGGCCTACTGACCTCTGGAGTATCCTATCAGGACTAACCTCAAAGTCCAGCCATCTTCCAAGGACCAAAACAGAATATGAAGACTATTCAGTAGATGTCTCGTATAAAGTAAAGCACACAAGAAACATAATTACTGGGGCGCCTGGGTGGCGCAAGTCGGTTTAATGTCTGAATCTTGGTTTCACCTCAGGTCGTGATCTTGGGGTCATGAGATCAAGCCCCGCACTCAGCGGGGAGTCTGCTTGACATCCTGCCTCTGTTCTCCCCAGGCATGTGCACTCTTTAAATAAATTTTTAAAATCTTAAAAAAAAGATAATTACCAAGACACATAATGGGCCATATAAATAAGCACCAGACATCATTATAAAGCATTTTTCTAAAAAACAGTTTGCATAGCCAAGTGACAAATTCTCTTTCATAAAATTCATGACACCATTCATTGTAAGCGGTACACAGTACTCTGCCAATCAAGCTATGACTTATCCATCAGAATTTTTCTTCTCTAGTTATTCACAGAACTCTTAGATTTATTTAGGTAGTCTATGCATAAATAATACAGAAACAAAATAATTTGGCCAAGGAATTCCTAAAACTTCTTTACTCGGTCAGGCTCAGACTCTGAATTGCAGAAGGACTCAGTTATTGGCGTCCACACCTTCCCACAGTGCCATCCCCTACACATCTTTATTGGTGAGGCGCACTTCTTACCAGCGCCCGTTACTACTCCTAGGTTCTCTCCCTATCAGCTGACATCCAATCCTCAATTCGGGATGTGTGTTCCAATTGGTGACATCAGTTGCCTGCTTTCTCTCTGCCACGTGGCTGAGAGCAATTATAAGTCATTATCCCAACTTCAGACATGTTAAAATGTGCAAACAGAAGTTTGTCATAGAAGTGATGAAATTTGGGGCCTGCACAAATATACAGATGTTCACTGTTGGGAGAATGTAAACCTTCCGTACAAAAATGACTAGGGAGGAGAGATCCACAACAGAAAGTAATTTTTCTCTTTTGAGTCCAATGTCAGGATCAATATCATCGCCCAGCCCTAATCTACATTTTCAGCTCTGGTCACACACCAGTCCCATCCCTCTCTGCAGTCTTCAGAGAATTCCCTCTCTCCTGATGGCCTCCAGGACACCAATTAGAGCTGCAGGAAAGGAAGCAGGCCGCCTGCTGATCTTCCCTTAAAGGAGCCATTCTTGTTTCTCTAGGTACCTGCAGTATTCTCTTCTCTGATTCGGCAAAACCTCCAGAACCTACCTACCTCCTTCATGCTATGGGCAGAACAGCAAGCTTGTTATGAAGAGGATCACACCATGAAAAATAATGACTGCAGACATGGGTCCAGTAATTCTCATTTTTAAATGAAGCAGCAGCAGTGCCTCTGAAGCCTTTTCAAATTTTTGGTAGTAAAGCATAAGTCACAAATGGCCTCATTTTTCATTCAAGCCCATAAATATTTACTCAATGCTATAAGTGTTTTAGACCTGTACTTCGTTTGGGGTTGAAACTCCAAGAAAAATAAGTTCCTACTCACTTCATGCACTCACTCACTCGGTAAAATTGGAGAGGAAAATAAACATTTGAAGCAGGTTAAATACTGCATTTTGTTTCCTAGGTCCAGTAACAGATCTTTCTGCCTTTTTTTTTCCTTCTAAGTTTGTAAGGAAGGGCTATAAGAACAATGTATCAAAACGTCACCCATCTAAAAATTAAGTTGTCAGCTTTTTCTCTATACTGCAAATTACAAAAGAATTAGAGGTTTGGTGCTAATGGAAGCTTATAATTCTAAAGCGTGCAATTTAACCAATCACCGCAAGGTCTAAAAATGTAATCCTGAAGACATTTCCACCAAGTGATCTGCAATGCTGGTATCTAATTTCAACTTCTCTACTTGTGTCATTCTTCCCATTTTTTCCCCCTTGCTTTGGAAATTGTTCTGGAACAACTACACAGTTAAGAACTGCCCAGTGGAAAAGAAAAAGAAAAAAAAAAAAAAAAAAAGAACTGCCCAGTGCCTCTACATGCATAATATACTCACATGAAAAAACTGACAGTCATCTTAACCAAGGAGGTATACAAAAGACAATGAAGATCTGCAGCTATTCTATGGGTCTTTACTTTTTCATGCTCATATCACATTATATGCAGAAATCAAAACATGAAATGTACTTTACCATTTCAGAAGTTCAGACTTCCTTTTGTAATTTGTTCAGTACTAATTTGGGTGAAACATGTCTATTATCATCTCTGCAGTAGAAATCTAAGTTAGGATTAAAATGTTAAATCATAAAATAATTTGTTAAACAAAAATTTAAATGGTAATCAATTACTCCAAATCACTGAAGATATCTTGTAAACTTGTGAGATCTCCAGCTTTTTTCATCGTTGCCAACTGCCAAATTGCAATCACATCACTCAAAAATAAATCAGAAAGAACACTGCCTATCCAGAAAATGCACTATTTTTACAGACAACACATACTTTTAAAAGACAATACTAATTATCTAGTAGCAAGAATGCTATTTTAAAACAAAGAATAGTTAAAAAACATACTGGCTCTGTGCATAAGCAAAAATATAGACTCATTCTTGTGCTCTGGATGATTTTTAAAACGGCCCTTTTTAAAGATACAGTATTTTCCCCAATAAAAGGAAAATTCAATGATTTCTACCATTTCACAAAAAAAACCTATGATCTATGAAACACATTTTCCTACGCAGCCTTGAATTCACCTCCACCTTCCCCTTCTCCAAACAATACCTTATGGTGCCGTTCAACTTGAGAAAGGAGAGTCTCATTCATTTATCAGGCAAAGTTAAAGGCAGCAAGATGCTTCAGACCGGCTGGTTTTGCCTGCCCCACCCTTGTTTCCTCTGAACCATAGTGATGTCACAACACCAGGCAGGGCAATGACTTCACTGGTCCAGTCCACTGGTCCTTGCTTCTGAGCACATAATTCTTAGCTGTCAAGGCAAATCAAATGACAACAGAACCCTCCAAGAGTGTCTGATGGATTCCCAACAAATTAGCTGTGAGCAAGCCTTTGGGAAGAAATAGATGCAGCAATAGCATCGCTAAAGATCTCTCTTAATGAAGAAGTGGTGCTAAAGATTAATTTGATTCATGGTTTTCAATAGTAAGTCTATATCCCATAATAAAGCTGACACTCAGGTGGGGGTGGCGGTGGGGGGGATGGGGGGAGGGAGAACTGCGGCTGGATATTTGGAAGACAATATGGGAACCAAATATGGCCAGGGCAGTCAAGTAAATAAGAAACCTCTCTCTTCATTACAGCCAAATTCTCACAGCAGAGAAATGGATATTTTTCAGCTTTCTCCTTAAGTTCTACTTCACCGGAGAGGGAGTGAATTCTAATTTGTGAATTTTAAGACTTTTTTTTTTTTTAACGCACTGACTTAAAAGATGAATATGTATATTATAGTATGTAAGACCCTACCCTGGACTAAAAGTTCCTGCCATGTTTAATCTAACATAGAGTGAATCCAAAAAAGATTTCCCAAAGGATGACGCTATCACATTTCCCAATGCATGAAGGGTTGCCTGTCTTCCATCTGGGCAGCCCCTTAATGCATGTGACCAGTTTCTTAAAAAACTAATGTACATGTAAAATAGCTTCTGATCCAAAAAAAAAAAAAAAAAAAAAAAAAAAAATCCCTGGTCTCCTATTTCAACACAATTCAAAGTTGGCCAAAGTCCACGCCCAGTACAAAAGCTGACAAAACTGCCTTTAACCAAAAATCACTTTCATACAAAAGAAATGACTTGAAAATTCAATGTAAATATTTTGCAGACGCTGACCTTTGACCTGTATCTTCTCAATCCTTCACCTAAAAGGGGTTTATGAATTAAATAATGTAGCTACCCTCTTCATTACTGATAAATCACTCACAAAACATGTTCTTTTTGCAAAAAAAAAAAAAAAAAATTTATTTGCCTGAAGTGGATTCACTAGATGCACTTTTATTCAGTACCTTACGCATCTGATATATTTTGCTCCTCTAAATCACCAGGAAATTATAATGCAAATCAGGCAGTATTCAGAGAGTTTTCTTTTTTCATCGGCGCCTCGAGAAATTAACAAGTTAAAGTCACTGTTTCTCAACCTAGAATTCCTTTCCTCTCACAACTTGGGTTACCCGAACTTAAAGCTTGAAAAGTTTGAAACCAAAATTAAGATGCGTTTTTAAAAAACCCTGTCAGGGCCGAGATCTAAACCACCTCCCATTCCCCAGAGTTTACTCAGGCTTGATGTGCTGTTCCCCTTTCTTAATGGGGCTTCTCTGCTTAATTTGCAGTCTTTGGTGCTGGGTTCAGGGCTCCCAGACAGAAGTCGAATTTTATAATTTTGGATTCCTTGAGGCTCTATTTGGGATCAGAGTAAAATCCCAAGAAGAATGTGTGTAGCACTCAGAGCGAGGACTCTTCTACCAGGGCAGGGGCGTTCGTGCCGCCAAGGAGACTTCGGTTCGCCCGGCCGCCTCAGGGAGCCAGGAAGGGCCCCCAGAAGGGTCAGGCAGGAGCCCTGCGGGAGCAGCGCCGCAGGACCGCGAGGCCAACGTGGAAACACGGAACCACCACCCTGACCGCGCAGTGGAGCCCTGCACGGCGGGCTCCGGCCTCGCGGGATGGCCCGGCCCAGCCTCCACGGTAATTAATACCACATGTTTTCTTTATCATTCTGTGTGTTCTCCGGCAATCTCCTTCCAACTTTAACCCTGGCTGCAACTGCAGGAGAAAACCCTGGAAAACTTCGGGCCCGGGGATCGGAAACCCCAAAGGCACGGCTGCTCGCCCAGCGCGGGACCCGTTACAATTTACGAGGTGACCACACCCACCGCATTGCAGAAGCCGTGAACTTGGCGGGGGCGGGCGGGGGCGGGGAGGGGAAGAAGCGGCGCGAGACGCGGCCCCAGGACGAGCCCCAGCCGCGGCCCCGGCCCCCTCCCGAGGCGGCGCCAGGTGAGCAGCGCCGCTGCCGCGGGGGCGCAGGCCGGGCCCAGGGGCGCCGCAGGTGCCGGGCCGCGAGCGCCGGCTGCGGGACGCGCCCTCCGCCCCCTCCGCCCCCTCCTCGTCCCCCCTGCGCCGCCGGGCTGCAGCCCCCGCCGCCGGCCCGGGCAGCAGACAAGTTACATAAAGCGGCCGGCCCGCGCCCGGGCTGGGATGCTTTGTGCCGGGCCCCCGGGGGCGCCCCGCGGCGCGCCGGCCCCCGCCCCCCGCCCCGGGCGGCGCCGCGGTGTCGCCCCGGCCCCCCGCCCGCCCCCGCGCAGCCCGCCTCGCCCTCGCCCCCGGCCCGGCCCCGGGGCAACTCAAAACATGGCGCCCCGAACGGGGGATGATCGGGGCGAACTGGCAGGGAAGGCAGGCGGGGACGGCGCCGGGGCAGGCCCCCAGGCCGGAGGCCGGCGCTCAGCCTCCGCGCGGCGGGCGGACACGTCCCCGGGCGCACACGTCCCCGGCGCGGCGCGGCGCGGCGCGGTGCGGTGCGGGCCCGCGGGGGTCCCGGCGGGCGGGCGGCGGGCTCCGGCTCGGGCTCCGGCTCGGGCTCCGGCTCCGGCTCCGGCTCGCGCGGCCGTGCGGCGCCGGGGCCACGCGTCAGCCGCGCACCGCGCGCGCCTCGCCCCCGGCCTCCCGCGGGCCGCCCGCGCCTCGCCCCCCGGAGACCCCCGCGGGGCCCCCTCGGATCCCCCCGCCCCGGCTGCCAGGAAAGTTACCTCGGCCGGGCGGGCAGCCCGCGCGCCGCGGCGTGGGGACGGGGCTCGGCCGGCGTCCTCGGGCGCTGCGCAGGAGGCTCGGGCGTGCGGAGGGAGCCGGCGCCGCGGGCTGCTCGCCGCCGCTCCCCGCTCCCGCTCCCCGCCCCCCGCCCCCCCGCAGGCGGCTCGGAGGCTCGGCGGCTCGGCGGAGCTGCGGCGGGGCCCACGCCCCGAGCCGGCGCAGAGGCAGAGGCAGAGGCAGCCGAGCCCGTCCTGCGGCCGCGGGGGGGGGGGGGGGGGGGCCGCGGCACTTCAGGACACTGGGGTTGTGACAGGCGTCTCCGTCCTGGCGCGGGGTCAGGCTTGGGGACACCGCCTGGAGACGGCGGCCCAGAGCGTCAGCCTGTGGTCTCCGCTCCGGGGGAGGACAGCCCGGGCTTCCCGACCCCCTCCCCAGGCCTCCCGACACCCCCTGCAACGGGGGGGGGGGGGTCCCTGGCCCTCAGGTGCATACCGTACTGGCTCAGGGACTGCAGTGTTTCCTCGCTTTTTTTTCTTTCTTTTTTTTAAAAATCTTTTTGAAAGAAGCCATTTCACATTGGCGTCTTGCACCGGGTGGGTGCCCAAGAAATGTTAATGGGGCACACCTGAATTAAAGGTCGAAGGGCGCGCTTTCCTGTCTTTCGGCAGCCCCCCCCCTTCCCACCATAAAGATCCAAAGTTACAGGTGGTCTCCCAAGCCTCCCTGTCTATCAGGAAGTAAGTCCTTCTTTATTGATCAGGCTTTCAGCCGAAATGGGGGGGGGGGGCTCACGCTCTGATGGACAGGTGAAAGAAATTATTCCAGGTCATCTCACAACCTAACTCTATAATCAAGTAACCAAGTCATATTTATTAAAATGTTTAAGGCCCGCTTTAAATATTCAGGGTCACCTTTTCAGGAGCTCACCCACTCACTTAAGGTGTGCTGGTAGATTCACAAAAATACTGCATTTTTGGGATCCCTGCTTGGCCTAGCAGTTTAGCACCTGCCTTTGGCCCCCGGGGGAGGGGGTGATCCTGGAAACCGGGGATAGATTCCTCCATCAGGCTCCCTGCGTGGAGCCTGCTTCTCCCTCTGCCTGTGTCTCTGCCTCTCTCCCTCTCTCTCTCTCTCTCTCATGAATAAATAAATAAAATATTTTTTTAAAAATGCTGCATTTTCTATTGGGTGCCAAAGTTGTGGTGCAGAATAAAAGCCTGTGGCACAGATGAGTAGGTTGGGACTGCCAGTAAAGGCCCTGGCTGGGGAGACCTGGTCTGCTTTTAAGACAGGGCATAGGCAGTAGAAAACGGGAGGGGCATTTTTCTGGTTGCATGGGAGAGAAGATAGGAAAATCATGGTTACTGTGGTGCTATGGAATTTATGAACCTGTATTCTGTAGAAGATGTGCATCTTTGGGAAATTTTAAGCAAGAAAATGTGGTTTAAGTTTTGTTGCGGGGGGGGGGAATCTGGTGATGTGGGGGAATGGATGGGCAAATAGAGGAGCAGATAGCAAGAGATCTTAGCATTGTTCCAAGTACTACAGGTAACAAGGACCTAAGCTGTCATGTGACAGATAATGGTGATAGTTCAAATACTAGAAGAAAAATCTGGGCATTGCCTGTATTTTCTATGAGGACCACAGGAGTATTACAGACATATCTACGCACATGACTTTTGTATTTATATGGCTATGTGGGAGGTGTACAAGATCTGTGAATGAAGAAAGCGGTTTTTTTCCTTGTTTGTGTGCACACTTAAACACTCTCCTTTAAAAGTGAACTTGAAAAAATTGTCTTGTTTACAACAAACATGAAGTTGGCATTCTCATTTCAGACACAGATGGCTTCATATTTTCATTCATTTTGTTGCCATATTTTTGCTATTTTTTTAATTGAAAGCAAACTCTTTTCTCCCTGATTCACGAATCTTAATCTTTCTGGTGATGGAAAAAAATTAAAAATGTTCAGATGTCTATTTTCTTGTGAGAAAATGTTAGAATACTAAATATTATTTTTTAGAAGTACGCCACTAATTATCTGAATATTCCATGAATTCAAAATCTGGAGTAAAACCAAACTGCTTCATAGTTTGTGTGTGTGTGTGTGTGTGTGTGTGTGTGTGTGTGTGTGTGATTTTTTTTTGCTTCATAGTTTAAATAGTAAATCTGGGGAGCAATCACTATGAAAATCTTTGGGCTTAACCAAAGCTCTCAGCTCTTCTTTTTTGATTTTCCTAGCACAGATATGGAGAAAAAGAAATGCCAAACAAAAACTCAGAAGCAGCACAGAGCTCTACCAGTAACCTGCCCGCATCTCTGTAATAAATCCTTTTCATTCTATTTGATTAATACCATGCAGGAGCACCTCAGAGTCCTCTCTGTCTCCCCACAGTGCCTCACTGAGTACACTGCAAGCCAAGCACTGAACATTTTTTGCTAAATAAATGAATGGATGTCAACTAATTAAGTTTGTCACTATATTTGAGAGTTGAGTTTCCTCCTGTATAAAATAAGAAATTATTTCCAAAATTCCTTATGCTTCAAATATGCTAGGGGTCTATAAAATAAACACATTATCACATCTCAATACCTACTGAGTAAAAGCAATAATGAAAAATCCTTTTAACTCTTATCAGGAAATTAAATTATGAGCTTTTCTACATGGAAAAGAGAAGGAAAGTAACAAAATTAAGTACAAGGCAAGATGATGATCCCATCATAGTTAGATTTGCTTTCTTTCATAAAGGCTGACTTCTCCCTGCATTCCCCTCACTACCAAAAATGAAGCCACCTAAGGCCCCAGAGAATTCTTTATTCTTAGCAGTATGAAATCCCTTCTGGTGCTTTTTTCAGTAAGTTACAGAAAAGTAATCCTTGGTTCGGGGGAATGCTTTTCACACAGTACTAGAGTTAGTGAGATTTGTTTGTTGTTGTTGTTGTATTTTAAGATCTTATTTATTTATTCATGAGAGACACAGGCAGAGGGAGAAGCAGGCTTCATGCAGGGATGCAGGGAACCCAATGTGGGACTCGATCCCGGGTCTCCAGGATCACGCCCTGGGCTGAAGGCTCAGTGCTAAACCGCTGAGCCACCAGGGCTGCCCAGTTAGTGAGATTTGTGCTGAGAACTCAGTTCATCAGATTTCTAGTTTACTATATCTACATGGCAAATACTGAAATAATCCATGAAGTATGGGGAAGGATTCCATGACTCCAGCCTAAGTCTCAGGATGTCCATTCTGGTTTCAACCATGGTACTAAGGCTTACCCTACAATACTAATCTTATTTATGGGCTTCCTGAAATATTCTGTTGTATATAAAATATATTACTGAAGGCCAACAAGCCATCTAGAACTCTAGCCATAGTACAGAGAAAAGAGGCATAGCTAACTTCTGGTAAGATAATGCATGTGTGGAACTTCATCCCAAACCATAGAGACAGGATTGTCCCCCAAACCTCCACCTAACCCCAAGTGTCCACAGCACACTGACTCACTGATACTGGTACTCTGTTATCTTAGAGCGGTATAACTCCAACCTGATAGCCAAGGCAAAAGCAGAATTTGCAGATTGTATCACAGCCATATTGTCAGCTTCATCGCCAAGCTCCAGAAAGAAATGGTAGAGTATCCGTCCAATGAATACATCGGAACCTTGCCCTCCAGCATGAAGACTGGAAGAATATGGAAGTCTATCCAAACCCTAAAAGGCCTGCAGCACTCATCTGCCCTCTTTGGCAATCTCAGACTACTGTCACATAAAGCATTGTGATATTTTAAACATTTCCATATTCTCCAGTACTTTAAATTGACTGTTTTTCAGCCTAAGATGCCTTAGTGAGATGTTAACATCACTTGCAGTTAACTAGTAGAGGCATATTGTATGCTCAGGATAATGTCAGGCACCTCAATTGCATATCAAGTCCTTGAAATCAGGAAATCGTTACCAGGGACCATAAATAAGAGAAATATGGTGATGAATGCCTAATTCAAAAGCAACAAGCTTATTCTTATGAGATAAAAATGTTTAAGAGTTTCTAGGGTTTGAGAATACTGTCAACTTTATAGCTCATTAAGGCTTCCAGATGCTGTCTTCATTCAGGGTTTGTATACATCATTTCAGGGGTCTGTACACATGCAGAGCACAGATGCAAAACGAAGTAAAAAACCACCAATAATTATAAATGCAGCATAAAATGTACAAAAATATGTACACATGAGAGGCAGCAAGTTTAGACATTCCTACATTCATTTAATAAAATCATTCCTATCCATCAGAACTTCATACTTGCTTCCTTTCTCTCTCTGTTAAGCTCTTGTAAAAATACTGGTCATAAATGTGGGGCCAATACATATTGTATAAATTTCACTGTATTCAAATATACACTTAATGGGTTTTTTAACTTTTTCCATTTCAAGTAAATTTTTAGAAATCTCAGCACTTTTATTTTTTAAAAGATTTTATTTATTTGAGAGATATTGACAGAGAGACAGAGAGGGATCACGAGTGGGGGGGAAGGGTAGAGGGAGAAGTAGATGCCCCTGGCCCACCCTCCTCACCCCCCAAAGCAGGAAGCCCGATGCGGCACTGGATCCCAGGACTCTGGGATCGTGACCCGAGCTAAAGGCAGACGCTTAACCTACTGAGCCACCCAGGCACCCAGAAATCTCAGCACTTTTAAACAGAATAGTTTTGACAACAACAAAAAAAGTCATTCCAATCAGTTCTTTATAAAATTTAAATGTTCTCTTCTTCCCCTGAGTAAAAATTAAAATCCATTAAGACTTTTATATTTGGTCAGTTTATTTACAATGGCAAAATACAAATAATGGAAGTCGGTAATCTATAAAATTACCAAATTCAACTCCCAAACTATTCACCATCTGAGACCACAGTGATATCTCAAACATGATCAGTATTGGGTTATACTGGGACACTTAACATTTCAATCACTTTCCCCCAAAAGATATAAAATAAATGCCAGCAAGCCTCTCAAGTCTCCTATAAAATTGTAAATAATCCTAACCAGCTATTATATTTTGTTCTAACAGCAATCAACAAGAATTAGCTGAAGAGAAAAAAAAGAATTAGCTGAAGAAGTAAAATCCAGGTAATCAGACACATTCAGATGCCTGGTTTATTAACTTGTTAACTCTGTCTCCAGGTTTTTGTTCCCCTCTTCAAGCAAACATGCCATAGTTAACTTTATGAACTAAGAAATGTACAGCTGTAACTACACTCCCCCCAAAAAAGTCAGCTTTGCTTCTTAATCTGATTTCTGCTTTCCAGCACTTTCTTTTCCCTCTTTCCAATTACATCACTATACTTGCATACTTCAACAGTACAACCGGCAAATGTGATTCCACTCTAGCTTGCAGCTTCCAGAATGTTCTGGGAATCAATGAAAATATCATCTAGAATATCTGTCTCTTTAAATGAATCTGGCAATTAATAAGTCAAAGCCATTTTTTAAAAAGCTTCCTTTATTGACTCTTTCCTGTCCAAGATGTTTATCAGGAACTTAGAACATGCAAGGTGGGCTTATCTACAGATGATACAAATCTGAGAAGGATGCCACAGTTTCTCAATCCAGGTTGTTTGCAAAAAAGCTTAAATTTTATACTTCCATGTCAATAATAATCTTGGAAAGTGATAAAAGTATTCACAGCAATTATATCAGAATCACTCAGAGTGCTTGTTAATACAACCCATTCTTGGTCCAGCCCTAGACTAAGCAAATCAGAACCCCTGGGGTCCAGGGAGCAGGCACTTTTAACAAGGTCCCCAGGACCTAGGAGACCAGTATACAATAATCCTACAGGTGACAGAGTTAATGTTGTACTCAGACAGATGTTTCCTAGAAGTTGGAACAGAGACAAGTGGTGGGAGGTTAGCCTCATTCGGCCATATAGGTGAGCAGAACTATAGGGAGTCGACACTACAAGTCAGCCCACATTATGCAAGAAGAGTTATTGCTTGGATCCTGTCGTATGCATCAATTTGCAACAGCAGTTCATTAGCAGTAAGTATAGTAATAAATAACAATGAAAGATTGTTCTGTACCCAATTCCAGCAATAATTGGATTAGATGCCCATTTACTGAAGATTGTAGTAAAACTACGACTCTGACCTTAATTTCCAAGTGCACAAAACATCTTTACAAAGTTGCCAAGGGATGTCTCATTAAAATAGGAAATGGAGAACTAATTGCTGGCAGTTTTGGTTAAGTGTGAGATTTGACGATCTCAAACCCTGCACATAGAGACTTTAATTATTAATATCTTTTGGTAAAACATACATATGCAAAGAGACACCCCTTGCACTGATTAGTGAAAACTAATGAACAAAATTAAATAAAGAAATTGACCAGAGGCTGTATCTTTCTACACTTAGACACAATATGAGGAATTTTGTTTCAGAAAAAGGGTACCATTAATCCCAGTCAATTAATGATAATTTTATTATAAGGTCTTATATTTTTCATATGGATTTGTATGGTTCTTTTAATTTTATAATTGATGAGATCTATTAGCACGAAAAATGTTATTCTAGCATTAGGTCTACATATATTTATAAGTAGCAAGACAACTTGGGGGCATCAGAAATATTTTCTTTTGTTAAAAGAATGTTAAAGAATGTGATTTCAGCTCAATAAAAGGACTGATATTGTAATATGGACCAGGTTGTTTTATGGGCAGTAGGCTCTCTACCTAGAATGCTTAAAGAGATACCATAATGCCAGTATGGTCCCAGAGGAGAGTCCTCTATCAGGTGGGCACTTATGCAACATCATATTTAAAGTTGCATCCAACTCTGAGATCAAATTGCTTTCCAAGGGTTTGCTACTCAGGAACCAGGAATTGTCCACAATTCTTCACTGTTGAGGTAGAAACTCAAGCATTGACTTCATTAAGATACAGTGATAGATGTATATTTACATATTATGTTAGAGCCTACAAAATTTCTTCATTACAGGTTGAGATTGATTTGTCACTGGCTTAGTGCTGTTTCTCCATAAAATATGATGACAATATCTACCACCTGTTCCCCTCCCACGTGTTTTCCCTGGACTATCAATCAAATCTACTCGTCCAACCCTTACTCATCAGACCTTTCTTATCTCTGAGCCAGGTTTTACTGAGTTGGCCTTAGGAGGCTGAGGTGTTGAGTCAAGGTATAACCACTCTATTTTTAAGCCTTTTCCTAATTTTTTTTCCAGGTGTTCCAATGCCCATTCCCAAATTATTCCACTATTCAACAAAAACAAGCAGGCATATACCTACCGTATTACATATATGCTCATGAATGCCATTAGGGCTCAACGAACAGAGTACTAGATGATACCTTAAAATCTTTATGTGGCCTTGGGCAAACTTCAGCCTTTCTTGTTATCAATATCTATTGAGATATTCCTTCCATTTTCTGTTTTATTAGAATAATGTGATTGTTCTCAACCATGGCATTACTTAAGGGAACACTTGAAAGACAGAACTTAAGGTGAGTATCATGCCTGGGTGATAGATATATATGGGCTTATTATTATAATTTTCTTTACTCTGTGTACATTTGACATTTTACATCAAACATCAAAATATAATTTTAAAATATTGATCCTTGAGATCTACCCCAACCCAATTAGATCACAGCCTTTAGAAAGTGAGGCCCAGGTATCAGTATTTTATAACCTTTTCCAAGTGGTTTTTATGTGTAGGTAGAGTGGAAGAACAGGAGTACAAATCACAAAACTGAACATTAATAATTCCTTAAAAGCAAGATGCCAAAAAGTAAATGTTAATAGCATGAATATAAATTCTTAATAAAAATTAACCAATTAATAGATTTTGACTACCTAGTTATATCCTTAAAAAAAATTACCTCAAGTATTTGATATCAGCCATTGGATTCAACATGCACATACCCTCTATCCTTTATAAAGCTAGCTGGTTTCTGAACACACGTTTGGTTTCCTGGGCAGTGCCCACCATCATCAGATTTGTTGGTACTCACACACTTTAGGGGGAACCTCTTAGTGTAGCTGGATGCCCACTTCCTGGTAATGTGTCAATAAAGTGATGGCATATTTAACAACAGGCATAAAGAACTTGTAACACACTAAATATCATGACTAGGTTTTCAACAACTCTTCAAACACTCCAAAGAAAAAAATATCATCATGGTTTTATTCCAAGTTCTTGTGTGAAATAGAGAAAATACACATAAGCATGCATGTTTCTCTCCGGTGATAAGTAGAAGGTTCCAGCATGTACTTTTTGATGAAACAGATAAACATACTTGAAAACATTGGAGAGGTCTATAGGGAATCATGTCTAAAAAATATAATCTTAATGTTTTATGAATAGGAGCCAGCGATTTTCCATAGGGGTATTCATTTTTAAGTGCTTCCATAGGGGTATTCCATTGGGATACTCTATCATGGGGCCCAGCCCAGGGGTCATTATTTATACTCAGAGTCAAAATGTATCGATCATTTGCTTTGTGTGAGGAGCTGTTTTATGAGTTTTTGTTCTATGAGGCTACCTCATTTCACCATCACAAGAACTTTGTGAGATAGATTCTATCTATGATCATCACTATTTTACAGAATGGGGAAATGAGGCAGAAGCAGGTTCACCAATGTGTCCAAGTGACATGATGGCTGGTAGAGCCAGGATGGTCTGGGGTGATGTGACTCCTCAGCTGGACATGGAAGGTCTCTCACTAGAGAGCCAAATACACACACATATGTATTTGGTTAAATTTCATGAAATCGCCAGTATTCAGTTGTTTTTTTGGCTTTCAAGAATGGTAATTTTACAGTACAATAGTGCACACCAATGAGGAAACACTGCATCAGCTATGAATGCAGAGGCACTGAGTTAGGAAATGACTTTCTACTACAATGGGCATTTTAGAGAGCTAAAACGTCTCTAAGAATACTAAGATAGGGGGACACCTGGGTGGCTCAGTTAAGCCTCTGCCTTCAGCTCAAGTCACAATCCCAAGGTCCTGGGCTAGAGCTCCTGCTCAGTGGAGAGCCTACTTCTCCTTCTCCCTCTGGTACTCCCTCTGTGCGCATGTGCTCTCTCTCTCTCTCTCTCTCTCTCAAATAAATAAAAATCTTTTTTTAATTTATTATTTATGATAGTCACAGAGAGAGAGAGAGAGAGAGAGAGAGAGAGAGAGAGAGGCAGAGACACAGGCAGAGGGAGAAGCAGGCTCCATGCACCGGGAGCCCGACGTGGGACTCGATCCAGGGTCTTCAGGATTGCGCCCTGGGCTAAAGGCAGGCGCCAAACCGCTGCGCCACCCAGGGATCCCAATAAAAATCTTTAAAAAAAGAATACTAAAGAAAAATACTAAGGTCATTAATAGTTTAAGAAGCTCCTAAAAGAACTTAAGGCAAATGCTAATCAAATGATCATTATTATTAATTTTTATTTAATACACTATGTGCCACACATTTTTAAGTGCTTCATGTATGTATTTTCTCTTTTTCCTCACATCTTATGAGGCAGGAACTCATGATCTGTATCTTAGGATAAAACTGAGGCCATTGAGCAGCCAGTAACTAGTCCCTGGTCACACACCTGGGACCAGTCAATTTTACTCTGCAACCTGTGCTTTTAACCATGGTGCTAGGTTGTTCCTACAGAATTCCAGATGTTCAGTTGGAATTTCCTCTACAGGAAAGGAAATATTACGTTTAAAAAGTGGCAGCATGAGTGGAATCCTTATATAAATATGTATCTATTTTACTACGAAAAGCATTCCACTACTATTTACAGTTTGAGAAGAAGACCAAAGGGGAATGCTCCAATCTGTTGGTAAATCCTACGTGCCCTACTTTCAAAATATATCCACAATCTGACCAGTTCTCTTCACAACCGCCTCTAGCACTCTGGTGTAAGCCATCACCATCCCCCACCTGGTTCCCACAACAGCTTCATCACATTTCTCTCTTCTGCCCCCATGGGTCCTTTCTAGTCATTCTCCAAACAGGTATTGTGATCCTAGTAGAACTGGCCAGATCACATCAGTCAAATATGTTCAAAGCCCCCAAAGGCCTCCAGACCTGCATCATCAGGCCTCATGCCATATGACCTCACCATTCGGGCACATTTCCCAGCCATACTCCCTGAGTCACTCACTCTGGGCTTGCAGGTCCTCAGATAAGCCAGGCTTCTCTCATGCTAACATCCTCATCCCCTTCATATCTGCTTACGTGTACCTTCTCAAAGGGGTCTACCCTGATAACCTGATTAAACCTGTGACCGGGCTACCCCAGCACTCCTACCCCGTCACTTGTTTCCCCTTTTCACCTACTATACCTGTCAATTCTTTATTTATCATGTTTATGGTCTGTCTTCTGCCTTTCAGCTTAGGTCCCACAAAGACAGGGGTTCTGGGCTCCTATTCACTGGTGACCCAGCTACCTAGAATAGTGCCTGGCAGAGGGAAGGCACTCGTTGTACATTTGCTGGACGAAAGAATGAAGAAAACAGCAGGGTTTATAAAATGTGAGACTCTGAGGGAGGAGAGAGATTAGAGGAATCAAAAATACAGAATTGAGGAGTTAGGTGCCCAGGATTGGGATGAGACACCAGAAGGAAGAGATTTGGAAGGAAGACATTATAAGAACGGTGGGCCGATGATACACAACGATGCTGTACACTGTTCTATGCAGTATACCTCCTCCACACCCACTGGTGGAACTGATTTGGGCAAAATCCCCCAACCACCTGAAAGGACACCCCATCCTCACCCCTGAACCAACACAGATGACATCAGCTGGGTGCATCTCCCACCACATCCTCAAAGATGAAAAAATGGTAAAGCCACCCCTCCCAAAATGCCACTGGGTCATTTCTTAACATCAGGGTGGATTTAACCAGCACTCATCTTCTCAGGACCAAAGAAAATATGACAGGATCCAAGCAGGACCCTCTTTATTCATCTGCACAAACAATGAAATTGACCACTGTGGCAGAAAATGTCAGATCAACCGAAGCAGAAGTGTCCAAGCTAATATTTTTCATATCAATGGTTGCCGTGGTGATACTTACAAAGATTTAGCAACAATCAGGCAGTGAATACTTTTAAGAGGCGCCTGGAGGAAAAGAAGTTGCAACGTACCCTCTGTCTTCACAAATCACGCTCATCCCACTTGTGCTCAATAAATGGCTCACTTCTTTTCATTACACTTGGCATACCCATGAAAGATGAGTTTTTGATTCTGTAATTTCAAGCTTGAAGCCAGTACTGTATTTTTCCATTTGGTCTGCCTTAAGGTTTTATTCTGTGATTCATGGTGCCTTTCCAGGGTCACTAGGCCATTCCCTCATCTGCCAAAAATGTCTCCTCATCCTCTTCCTCTGCCAGAGCACCCAAGTACTAAACCCTTTCCATCCCCTGGAAGGAATATCTCTGTATTACTGTTGCCAACTTTACGCAGTGGCCATAATTTAAACAAATTTTAGGAGATGGAATATCTTAACCATCCCCTCCACCCCCCACTGCTAGATTGCAAGCTCTATGAGGGCAGCGAGTATCTCTTACTCGTATTTTAATGTTCCAGAATGAGTAGCATGGCACATTAATCCTTAGAAAAGAAAAGAAAAGAAAAGAAAAGAAAAGAAAAGAAAAGAAAAGAAAAGAAAAGAAAAGAAAAGTAAAACTTCCTAGTACTAGATACTGGAGAACTTAGTGAATGACACCACCAATCCTCAGTCATAGAAGTTAGAAACCCTGGTCTCTTCCTGGGGTACCTCCCTCTCCTTCAACCCCTTTATTAGATCTATTACCAACTCCTTCATCTTACATTAATTTCCTGGATCTGTCCACACGGCTCCCTCCTTTCCCTCCATTCTATAACAAACTCCTATCAGATCTCTTACTTACTTACTTATTAATTATGAGAGAGAGAGAGAAAGAGAGAGAGAGAGAGAGGCAGAGACACAGGCAGAGGGAGAAGCAGGCTCCGTGCAGGGAGCCCGATGTGGGACTCCAGGATCAGGCCCTGGGCTGAAGGTGGTGCTAAACCGCTGAGCCACCCAGGCATCGCTCCTATCAGAACTCTTATCCAGCTTCCCCTGCCCCACCTCTCTCCTCCTGCCCTGGACTCAGGACCTGTGTAAACTCTCAGCGATGTAAAATGCTGTGGCCCCCTGCTTAGCACATTCCCTTCTCACCGTTCCCAGGGCAAGGACACCACCTTCTAATGCAGCTTCAAGGTCCCCAAGTTCTCTCCAGGATCCTAAACCATACCCCTTCCCCCTGCATTGGGCAGACTGGTCTCCTTTCCATTCCCTAACTACGTCCCCTGTCCTCAATAGGCCCTCCGTTTCCCAGCAGCACCACCACTGCCACTCCATACTGTGCCTATGTGCTTACTGGATGAACCCGACTCCCTTCATGAGATTGAGGACAAGGGTTGCTTCTGCTCACCAGTGTGTCCCCAGATAGCACACTGACTGGCACGTAGGGGACACTCAGTGAACATCTGTGAAAAATAAACATCTGTGGACTGTCATTATAGGAAATAGTATGATCTATAACTCTTAGGTGTCTGCTTGTACACGTGGTAGTGAGGGGCTCTCTACTTCTGCTGGACACAAAGGAAAAAGTAATGCATTGACCCCAAATCAACAAGGCTTTTCTGATCTTGGACACTTAAGTAAGGTTCACAAAGGCATCCAAATATTGATCTGGATCATTTGTGAACGGGGACTCAGGAAAAACAAAAACCTTGTCATTTTTCTAGCGGTGTGGCTAGAGCAGGAACATCTGACAGCAGAAGTGCTGTCAGCAGAGGAGGGGGAATGACCCAGCTGTCCCTCGGACCAGAGCATCAGCATCTGTACTTCACTACTGAGTCCCATTTGCTCTCTGGATGACAGTGATGAATCTTGTTAGAGAAATCGAAAGGCAGAAATATGAGACATTTAGACATCAGACATCAGGGTTGGGCCGAGGGAAAGCGAAGCCCAACTGGGAGTCTCTTTGTTGGCCCATAGCCCCACATGGGGGACAGAAGATAGGTCTGGAGTCAGCCTGCTGGCTCTTGGGTACGCCAGCACCCTCACCTTGGCTTGGGCCACGTGGCTTCATTTCCATTTATCTGCTTTCTCATCCCTAAACTGAATGACTAAATCTGCTTCAAGGACTATTGAGAGGATTAAACGAAATAATTGATTTAAAAAGCACTTAGTGAGCGTAAGTGTCATAGGAGGCTGTTGCAGTTATGAGAGCAGCTCACCAATAATACTGGCGGCTGCAGCAGGGCCCTGAGGCCTCCTCCTTCCATCTCACCTCAGGGGACTCCAGGATGCCTAAGCTGAGCAGGGGTGCCCTTGGAGAGCCAGCCGGTTCACCAAAGTGAAGGAGGTAGGAGGGTGGGTGCGGGGTGAACTTCCAAACATGGTTCACAGATGAGCTTGGAAAGAAACAGCCAGGAGCCCGTAAGAGCTAATCTGCTGGAGCTGCTGACTTGGTTACCCTGCTTGCTGGAGAGGGGGCAAGTACAAGAAATTGCATCTGCTCCAAGGTAACAGACCTCATATATTGTTTTTTTAAAGATTTTATTGATTTATTCATGAGAAATACACAGAGGCAGAGACACAGGCAGAGAGAGGAAGGAGCAGGCTCCCTGCAGGGAGCCAGATGCGGGACTTGATCCCAGGACCCCAGGATCATGACCTGAGCCAAAGGCAGATGCTCAACCATTGAACCATCCAGGAATCCCGACCTCATATTTTTAAATAAAAAAACTTCTATATGACCATGTGGCCTAGTCCTCATATGTTGTTTTTTCTTTCCAATCTTGTAGCCATTGCTAGAAGCAATTTTAAGGCACTTATATGAGAAGTTCTTTGAAGAGCATATGCCTCATTATTTGGGAATCACTTCAAAAACTGCAAGTACTCATGTTGTTGAGGATGTATTGGATATTTTTGAAGGAAACAAAATGATTCGGCACAGGCCAATGAAGAAGGGGGGGTCTACTGGAGTCAGAGTCATCGGATGTCAAAAACAAACCAAAACAAACCAAAACGATTCCCTGAGTTTTAACTATAAACACACTCAACAGAATTCTTAGAATAGTTTCATGTGCTAATTTGGAAGGAAAATCAAAAAAGACTTCCAAATAGATCTTGAGCAACAGAACCATATCCACCCACAAAAATAACTATCATTTATTGAGTGCTTACTATCTGCCATGCTTTCTTCAGTACTTGACACACATTCTATCATTCTAGATTCAAAACACGCTTAAGTCTATTATACCCATGTCACAGATGAGAGGTTAGGTAACTGCCCTTGGTCATAACCAGGTGAACAACAGAACTGTATTCATCTACAGAGAGGATTTTACTTGAATATCTCTCCTCTCCAAAAAGTCAGCATTCCTTTGAATACACTCTGATATATTTGGATTTTTAAAAAATTTATCAAATAATACTCAAGCTTCTTTTAATCGACACGAAAACAGAACACTGCAACAGATACAGCAACCTGGGGCCTACACCACTAGGAACAGGGTTTTGCAAATGTACAAAAATTCCCAATGCCCAAGGAATCATTATGAGACCCTTTCAAATAGGAAGCAGAAATGAGCCTAATAAGAACCTGGAAATGAGCAACAGATAATGGCATTCATATCCGGATACCATTATGCTTACGTAGAGAACTTAAGCTGGTAATACATAAAACAATTATGCATTATATTTAATTCTATAAAAACTGCCCAGCATAGGTGTTTAAGAGCTCAGTTAAAACCTGGTTCTGGAATCACAGGCTGTGTAGTACGTTATCATTCAGGGCCTCAGTTTCTTGGTTGCAGAGTGGGGATAATCACATCACCCTCTTCGTGGGATCACACAAGAATCAAATAAATATGTTAAGCTATTCTAGTTGTGCCCAGCATATAGTAGGCACATTATAAATGTTAGCTCTTACTATTAATATGTATGTAAAAATACATTAATTTTCTAAGGATCATTATGTGGGAGAGTGCACAACAGGACAAACATTTGTATTCTACAAGTGTTACTTAGTCTTTGACAGTGGTGCTTTAATTCAATTAGACTACATCAGGTAGGAGTTTTTGGAGCTTTAGGAGGATTTTCCTTGCCAACATTAATTAAATGATAGTTGCTAAAGTGGAAAGTTTCCAGGATCATTTCTGTATAATCCCTCAAAAAAGAATAATTTGGCATATACTCCTTATGAAGATGAATAAACACTTTTTTTTCCTGTAGAGAACTTTGTGATCTTCAAAATATTTGCCTACAGTTTTATTTTTATGATGCTGAGGCAGCCACAGTCTAAATTCACAGTTCAACAGAAGAGATGACAATGTTTTCTACCATGGAATATTCTCATATCATTAAATCTGGACTTATTAACAGCCCTATTTATAAACTATGGAGAGGGAAATTTTCCCTGGTTTCCTAATTTAGGATGCTGATTTTACGCAAAATGAGAGAGACAAACTTATGGGTACCCTGGAGTATGTACCAACAATAGGAAGCCTTTGCTTTGGCCCCCAGAGTCCTGCCTTTGCCCCTATCTTAAAATGAGAATTAAGTCAGAGAATGTTACACTGGGGCTTTTTGTAAATCCTGAGCTAACTCAACAGCCACCAGAGGTAGGACCCCGAAGGCAGAACTTCATAGCACCAATGCAAAAAAAAAAAAGGCAATTTGGTATAATTAACATACTACAGTTTATCCAGACATTAAATGTATTGTGGATGAAATAGGCTTTTGTCCAATTACCTGGGAAGCCAACCACTAAAGTTGTCTTTCCGTGGGAAGATGTCTGCTGAGTTCCAAATAATCAATCTGGAAAGGAACTTATGGATGTAACTGTTTATAAATTCATGGTTATTTGGTTTAATTTGAAACCTTGCAGTTCATGCCAATCATGCAGCATTTACTTGGTTACCTCTCCGGAAAACCTATGAAGACTAAATAGAATTATTGACGGTTTTATTCCTATCTCAGATTCTTTAGATGTGACTAAATAAAATATTTTTCATCTACCACATAAGTGACAGCTTTTCTAGTTAGACCAAAGAAAATTCATTACACCACACCTACATTATGACAATGGTTATTATATATATAATTTTGCTTTTGTGCACTTTAAAGCATAACTATGTTATTTAGCCTAACTTTACATCATTCTTTCTTTTCCTCTTATTTTAATCTTTAGCTCAAACACTATGATACCATCCCAATGTGAAAATGTTTGTACTTCCATTGACCTTCCCCAAAATGCTTCTCTCTACAAATCCTCCCAGAATCTGTGCACTGGTTTAGGTTTCTCTGGAACTCTGAGTTACAGAGATGCTGAAAGTAATCTAAGGTGTTTGTATAAATGGGTGATATAAAAATGGAAATAGCACAAGAGCTGATTAAAGCTAAGTTTAAAATTAGATGGGTTCCCTTGATTAATGGCATAGCAACAGTGATGAGTGATAGGTAGAGAACATCCCAATTCACACTAATCTAGATTCCAGAGCTCTGAGAGTGAAGAATTCTCATCCCTACCTTAAAATTTAATTTTTCAGAAAAAGCTCCCCCAGGAAACATTGAGAAAAACCAAACAATTCTGGCAGCATGATCTACCTGATAAGAGTAACTCTGTAATTTTAACTTTTTCAAACTTAATTCACTCTGGAGGAAGAGACAGCCAGTTACTAAACTAACTCAAAGCCTCAGGTAAAATACAAGTTCATCTAAATGGAGGAATTAAGCACACAGATCCTAAAAGTTCTAGAGAACACTGCAGGATGCCCTGCTGCACCATTCCAAAAATCTACATTTGTTCGGGTACACTGATCAGGAAAAGGAACATTTGCACATTTACTGAAAGGAAATTAAATGGCAGGCGTTGTTATGTGACTTGAATGTTACATTCCATACTTTACATAGTAATTCCCAAGACTATATTGGGGGAAAAGAAAACAAAGTTCTTACTATCTTCTGTGGTTTTCTTATGGCCATAGCAGGCAAATCCTTCATAAGAAGGGCCAGGCTTCTGAAAGGTTAGTGGTAGACTGAATGAGATGTGCAATGAGAAGTTTTGTCTTTCAAATATGATACTTAGTTGTAAATAACTTTTAAAAAACTTGTTTCATTTGGCTAGGCTGGAGCATCCTGTAGTGCCATAAATCAAGAAAGCACGAAAGAGAAGGGAAGGGCATGTAGAAAGATCACAGGAGCCAATCTGAAAGAGCTTCCAATGGCCACGGCTGAAACAATTTGGGCGAAAAATTAAATAAGGATTGTATTGGATTATAACCAAAAGAATAAAGTAAATATCCATGGGACTGTACTGCTGTAAATAAATGACTGGATAAATAAATAAAAGGAGGAAAAGTAACAACTGTGCTTTACAGAAGAATTCCAACTAATGATGATGAATGAAGGAAAGAGAAAACTCACCATTACAAAACCACAGGAATAGCTTCTACAGCCAAGAGTCCTGGAGAATGTTCAAGTTAGTGGGTGAAAGTTGAAGTCGCATAGTTTCAAAATATCTCCCCCCAAATGTTTCTTAATTACAAAAAAAAAAGAAAGAAAGAAAGAAAAAGTTAAGCCAGCAGAGAAACCCAGCAGAAACCACCTTAACCAAGTGAAGAAAGTTAACATCATCAATAACAAGTCACATAGCTGTGAGCACGCTTGGAGAGGGCACATAACCTACACGGATCCTCCCCAAAAACGAATAACCTCAATCCAATAATAGGGAAACAGGGGACAAGCCCAAATCAGAGGACATTCTACACAACACCTGACACATTACTTTTTAAAATTGTCAGCGCCATGAACACAAAATTAGAAGACACTAAGGAGATCCCAGCAAATCAACTAACATGCAAGAGGGATCTCAGAATGGATCTTAGAACAAAAAAAGGACATTGGTGGAAAAATTGCTGAATATAAACTAAGTCTGTAGTTTATAGGATTGTGCCACTGTCAATTTCTTCAGTTTTGATCATTGTCTTACGTCTATGTAAGTTGTTAATGTGAGGAGTAGCTGGGTGGGGGCTATACTCTCCATTATTACAACTCCTCTGTTCAGTCGTAAAGCATCTCAAAATAAAAAAAAACTAAATAAGTGACTGAAAAATTGTTTAGCTGCTTGATCTGTATCCAAACTGAGTTGTATCTAGAAGGACGAACAGAAGTTAAATGATGAAAATGAGGCCGGCTTCATCTTCCTAACCAGTATGGTGATCTGTAATAGGTGTTCTTAAGTTCATTGACTTGCTAATCCTCCTTGTGTGTCTAGAAATCTTACATTCCTTTCTAGGAGGAGAATAGAAAGGCCTGCACCTCACAGAGCAGGAATCAGACTGCTTGCACAACCCTCAAGCACTGAAAGATGAAAAGAGGCATCACTAAATCAATAGAGAATCAGGAAATTTTAGAGGCCACTGTGCCCCTTTACTGATCAATGACTCCCTGACCCTTTAAAGCCCTCTTGGCGAGGCAGAACCAGAGAGTTGCCTTTCGGATAAGAGTCAGCCTTGCCCCCAGGTGGCCAGGCTCCTGAATAGAGCTCATATTCCTTTCCAGTCAATAGGCATCTCTTGAATATTGGACTTTCCAGTGACAGGCAGCTGAATTTAGGATTCAGTAACAAAAATGAGGAACACAACCAATTTAGACAGAAGAAGGATGAATCGTATAACCTGGTTCCATTTCTCACTCAACCAATCATGAGCTGTGTGACCTTGGGCAAGTTACTCAGTTTCTCTAAAGCTCAGTTTCTTTATCAATAAGTAAGGGACAAGGCAGGATACCTACGTCATGGAGTTAGAGGGAATGACTAAGTGAAATAAAACATAGGAGGAGAGTAACACGCCTGGCCTATTATATGAACCCAGTCAGTGTTAACCGTACTGACAGTGATGATGGAAACAACACTAGAAATGATGATGATGAACACACTGGCCACTTACACAAATCTTCTTCCTCCATAAACCCACAGAAATCATCAAAGCTCTGGCCTACGTACCACCAATTTGGATTGGAGACCTCCAGATACCTTCCTGGCCCTGTTCCTACCCAGTTCTGTTCAAAGGTTTATTGAGCACTCATTATATGACTCAGTACTTTCATTAGGGTAGCAAAAACAGATAAAAGAGATCTGGTCTCTGGCTTTGGAAGGAAAAATAGACTGTTGCTTGTCTAATGGGAGAACAGACATGAATAAATCAATTCATTTAATACAGGGAATGTTCTGCTGGAGATAGGCCAAGGTAATACTACAAGACCACCTAACACAGCCTGAGCTGAGTGTTTCTGGATGAAAGGGAGTTTACACAGCAAAGAAGGATGAGATGAGGATGGGGAAGGGAGGGTTGGGGAAGAATGAGATAAGGATTACAGGCAGAAGGAACAATTGAATTAGAAAAGGCAAAGGATCCTTGAAATAGCCAGGAGTATGGGGAACTGTGCTAAAAGAGAAGATGGGAAAAAATTGAATAGAGGCAAGTAAGGCATAAGTCATTAATGACTATGTATATCAAGGTAAGTCCTTGAATTTTAACCTGTGGGTGATGGTTTGTAGTGAGGGGAGCAAGATGGTTAGATTTGTATTTTAGAGCGATTGTTCTGATGATATTTGGGAGAAAGGATTAAAGAGATAGAGGGTAGATTATATCAGGGCTGCCAAATGGAAGAGTTTTGCTATCCTTTAAACAAGAAACAATAACTACTGATACAAATAAGTCAATTATTATTCTGAAATTATTAGCAGGGCACTAATAGTGGGGTTGAAAAAATATGAGAGGGATTTAGAAATATACAGAAAAAACCCTGGCAGAACTTAATGTCCCATTTCCTGACACATTTCCCACTCAATGCACAAAGTTTGACTGAGTTGACTCGCTATGAAAGGAAGGGTCTGTAATGGATCTAGATTTCTAGCTTAGGTAACTGAGTAGTGGTGCCTATCAAGGAGACAGGTGGCAAGGAAATATGTTGTGAGGGAAAACAAGAAAGAGTGATAGAGAAATGATAGATTCTGTTGTGTACATGTTGACTCTGGTGTAGGGGGCAATTTAGTTCATATTTCTAAGAATTAGTTTTTTTTTTATATTTGCTTGAATAATTGCTTGAAGCTCAGGGGAGACTGGAATTATAGAGAAGTTAAGACCACAGTCTGTAGAAAATCCCCATCCAGAGGCAACATGGATAAAAATAAGGACTTGGACCAAAGATGGAGCTATTGGTTAGGGTTGGGTACAGAGAGGGTTGCCAAGAGGAAAACCGGAAAGGAATTGTCAGGGAGAAAGCCTGGGTAGAGCTAGCCAAATCATCCAGAAAACAAGACTGAGAAGAGTCTGCTAGACTGAGAATATAACCATCACAATTAGCCTTGCCAGAGCAATTTCAGTTGAGTTTGGGGGATAAATAAGTCAATTAATTGAGAGGTAAAAAAAATGCAGACATTGAGATATCAATAAACATAGCCAATGATAATAATAACTAACTTATTGCCATCTTGCAGGGGGAAATAGGGCTCTGTATCTTGCATGTATTTTTTGAAAGAGATTTTGTTTATGTATTCATGAGAGCCAGAGAGAGAGAGAAAGAGAGGCAGAGACACAGGCAGAGGGAGAAGCAGGCTCCGCACAAGAAGCCTGATGTGGGACTCTGTCTGGGACCCCAGGATCATGCCCTGAGCTGAAGGCAGATGCTCAACCACTGAGCCACCCAGGCGTCCCTGTATCTTGCATGTATTAATTCATCTACTTCTCTCAGGAACTCTGTAATGTAGCTACTATTATTACTGCCATTTTAGAGATGAGGGAATAGATGGGGGAAGGAGAGAGACAAAATGCTAGCAAGAAATGGATAAGGGAAAAGCTTTTGCTAACAAAGGAAGAAATAGGCTTGATTATGATCATACTTAAAGGGGAAAAAGTCATAGGAAAGGGGAGGTTGGAATGTGGAACAGATGGTGGGTCTCTGGGCAAAGTTCTGGAAGGGTGGGATTGTGAACACCAGTGAACTATGAAGGACCTCATGTTCAGAAATGAGAAGGAAGGACAGGAAGATGAGTTTAGTTACAAATCAGTTTGGGGCACCTGGGTTTCTCAGTCAACTCTTCATTTCAGCTCAGGTCATGATCTCAGGTTTGTGAGATCCAGCCCCGAGTGGGCTCCATGCTGGACATGCAACCTGCTTAAGATTCTCTCTCTTCCTCTGATATATATATGTATATATACATAACAATAAGTTTGGAAGTAATGGGTCAGAAAGTGGAGATAGCCCACTTTTATCACCTCAGTTTTGCATCTAAGTTCCCAAGGAAATAAAAATTCTCCTCCTTTCTCTAGCTGCTTTACCCCTACTGAATTTCCTGCCACTGGTGGCACCCCAACCCCCTGCAGCCACCCACAGCCTCTATCAAGGCTTGTGTAATAAGGGAAGAGGGGAGAGATCAGACAGTGTGGGGTGGGACACAAACATCAGAACTCTACCTAATGGGGCTTTTTCCCCCCAAATAATGGTGACATCTATAGGGCAACTATGATAATCTGAACTTTTCCCTTAAACAAACAATCACATAGCAAAATATTCATTTTCTGCAATAATGGTCTTTAAACTAGAATATGGATACCTCTGGGAGCACACAATTTTTCTTAAGGTATATATGCTGGCATTAGTTTTAAGGGACTCAATTTGCAACTTCTAGATCCTAAAACTGATCTGCCCGAGAAAGCAACAGCCATCTGAGGTTCTCCTTTCTTACTTCTCATTTAGCAACTCCTTCCTCCCATTAGACAGTGCAAAGGCAAACCAGCCCCCAGGCCCCATCTCCACAGTGCATTTTCCCAGGAGAGCAATCCTTTGCAGAGGAAAAAAAGGGGGGGCGGGGAATACTAAAAGATGCACAAAGGAAATTTCTTCAGTGATTGGAATTGCTTTGGTAACTGATTAACAACTATTCTGCAACTCAGGTAAATTCTAGTTTTTTCCTTTCAATCAAATTATTGAAGACAGAATGAAATAGCTATTACATTAGTTCCAAGAATTGGGGGATATTTGCCATAGTACGGAACTTCTTCCATTTGCATCCACTTCTGTACCTAAATAATTTTTCCTGTGATTATCTAAGAAATTAGATAGGAAGAAAGAAAAGAAAGAAAGAAAGAAAGAAAAGTTGGAGGGGGGAAGGAAGATGGGGAGGAAGGAAGGAGGATGTTACTGAGTCATGTCTCATTTTAGCAATACATAATATTTACCCACAAATTCAAGAACTAATGGGAAAAAATGCTCCCTTTGTCTTACTAAGAGGTTAATTTCCAGTAACAGATTACTTTTTATGTTTAGTATTTATCATAGTTTGTAAAATGTGTTGTTTACACTTGTGTTTACTGGTAATAATTATACTGATCACTTAGTCCAAAAAATAGATGTGAGACTTAGAACATTATGGCCACATAAAATGAAAAATGAAGCTCAAATTTCAATTTACGCACCCATTTTATTTCAGAGAATTTTGATAGGTAATCAATAAAATATTTCGAAGCATGAAAATAATACATTAGGGTAGGATTCTGTGCAGGAAGTAGAATGGAAATAAAAGTTTAAGGAGGAAAAGAAATGATGCAAAATATCTGTAAAAGAAAAGTTTGTTCCTGTACTTGTGAAATAGATGATGATGAACACCCAATTGCTGTGGTATTTAAAAGGAACATATAAAAAAGTGATGTTTTTATTTGATTATAAAAAAGCACAATATATGCATGATATCTGAAATTATATCTGAAACCATTTAAATTCAAGATAAATATTTTAGATGTGAGCTTGAAAATGTGTAAGGGATACATAGTTTACATAGTTCTCAAACTTTTTAAGAAATGGTACAGAAGCCTCGTAAAAAATCTAAAAAAAAAAAAAAAGAAAGAAAAAGAAATGGTACAGAAGCAAAAAGCTCAAGGACCATTCGTCCTTAATGGAGTACCATCCCATCCAAACCCAAGAGCTTCCCTTTTCTCTCCACTCTGGCTTCTACCAAGTCCTCTGAATAGTTTTAAAAAAAATCAGGTACGAGGAAAGAAAAGCTTTGTTGACATATCAAAGAAGGTTTCGAAACATTAAACGTGAAATATGGATCCAGATTTCCCAGGAGTAAGGCCACATTTGCTAGCTGCCCCCATACTCAAGCCTTGATTAAATGCACAACATCTGTGGGTGATACAGATTGTCAACAGGAGAGACTAACGAAGTTGCAAACTTTCCCCAAGGCATCTTCCAGCAGTATATATTCAAATCGTTCCCACGCTCCACAATGGGAGAAGCATGTTAAATATTTTATTCTTGGGGCACCTGGGTGGCTGAGTCGGTTATGTGTCTGCCTTTGGCTCAGGTCATAATTCCAGGGTCCGGGGATCCGGGATCGAGCCCTGAGTTGGGCTCTCTGCTCATTAGGGAGTCTGCTTCTCCCTCTCCCTCTGTGCTCATGCTGTCTCTCACAAATAAATAATCATTAAACATTTCGCTCTTAAAGTCCATATTTTCACCCCTGAATCCCAAATTAAGAAGTTGTTACTGAATATGTTGCGTGCTAAACACATCTTATCAGATTCTTCCAAGAGCCCTGGCATTAGCCCCAACAGGCTTTGGACTTAAGGAATTCTCTAAGAAACTCAAACTGAAAAATTAGGAAAGGATATCAAAATTTCCAGTTATTAAAACTTGAAGAACTGTGTAGAAGATTAAGTTCAGTGCTGGCTTATGGAATCTCCTAAGGCACATTTCCATAAATACAGTTTTACAAAATGTATCTTGATTATAATCTGTAGATTTGATTGGGCAACATTTCCTTTCAAAAAGACTGCATAGCATTTTGGAACAATTTTCAGTAATCTGGGATGGGAATACTCAAAACGCGTCCTGCAGATATAGAAGCACGCCAGAGGAAGAAATAATGCCACGGAACAGTGACAGCAGGCTCAGTTAGGGTAAGCAGAACATGTTAGTTAGATGGTTGCATCTTAAAGAGGTGGTGGCTGCCTCCAGATATTTTTAGCAAGTATTGGCAATTACCGAGTAAAGTTAACCCAACACTTAATACCAATCACTCACCTTTTAATTTGGAATTACTGTCACTGCTGTGTGCATGACCAAAACAGCAATTAAGAACCAGCAGGGCTCGTGAACAATTAGATTAAAATGTTGCTGAAGTGTAATATATAAATGAGTCCTCAGATCGGGGATAGTCCCATTGTGAATGAGCAGCCCACCTTAAGGGTGAGAAGGGAAGCATGCTTTTGGCCTCTTTAGGGGCAAATGGGTTTTCTAGACAATTCACACCTTGGTGATTAACTTAGAGAAGTCTATTTCTCTTACATAAAGGTGGAAACATTTCTTCTCTTTTCTGTATGTTTCCCAAGAGCAGATGGCTAAATTTCAATGCCTCTGAATGGGGGATGTTTATCTGGTGTCCCTAGTTGAAATTCCTAATACATTTCCCCATGGCAACATCTCATAAATCATATGTCTAATTAAATTGCTGCATTTCTCTTTAAAAAAAAAAAAGATTTTATTTGTTTATTTGAGAAAGAAAGAGCAAGCACCAGAGGAAGAGGGCGAAGCAGGCACCCTGCAAGGAGCCGGATGCAGGGTTTGATCCCAGGACCCCTGGATCAAGACCTAAGCCAAAGGCAGGCACTTAACCGACTGAGCTACTCAAGTGCCCCAAATTGCTACATTTCTATAAAAAACTGAACTACACAGAAATCTCAGGTTTTTGTTAACTTTACACGAGCTTCGTTTAGAGCTGAAGATGTACCCCTTCAAAACTTAGAGTCAGTGCTGTTTTCTTAATGTTATTTACAATTCAAACTTTCTAAAATGCACAGATTAGTTGTTATGGGATGGTTATCATAATTCTTATAGGAAGGTAGAAAACAGTGCAAGACATCTAATGGTAGAAGGAGCTTAGTACGTTGTTGTGTTTTGAGCTGTCTCAAGTTTTCTATGTCTACCTCTGCATTCAGGTTGTCAGCAATCGCTTCTGAATTTTGTCCCTGTTCCTCCTTATATCATCCTTTCTCACTCTTCAAACCAAATAGCAAGATCTTTTAAAATTATATTTTTTAAAAAAGAGTGCATGGTATTCTTGTATGTGGCTGTAGATTCATTTTACTGTTCCTCTAAGAATACGCTCTCATACAAGGACTCTGCAACATCTATTTTGACCATTCAGTGGCCTTTTCTCATATTCTGGAATCTGGCATTTTGGAGAAGAGAACCATGAAATGATCTGGATAGCAAAGGTGCCGCCTTTCAATACTTCAAGAGCATTACGAGTAGGTTTACAGTGGCCAGTGTGGGTATGGAACTACCATTTATAATATTTTTAACATGAACAAATGTATTTAAAATCTAAATAAGTGGCTCACCAGTTTCTAGAATACAGCTCATTCTTATGTTGGGAACTTTTTTCACTCACACAGGTTTTATTGCTCCACTGTTGCCTGGCAACAGAGATGCGGCGAGAGATGTCAGAGGTTAAGGAGCAGACTAGAGTTATTATGGAAAGCGAGCCTTATCAGCATTTTCCATCTAACTTTGTAATCCTTGAAATAAAATAGGTTTCATTGTATTGAATAGTCTGTATTTTGTTTCTCATCAAATGCAAGTTTTTTAGAGACTCTTCTTTCTGAATATAAGTCCAGTACCAGGGAGAATTTTAATATGTACACTGCTTTATAATGGGCTTCTCTATCACGCTAGCACACTCTAAAGGTTAAAGTGAAGATTTTCTGGCATTCTGAAGTCATGTACTGGGCAGAAAGTGCTCATGGACATGTTTAGAAGCATTCCAAGATGTATCAGAAATACACATTGGCTCTACACTTCCTGACTTTGAACCACTAGTTAATGTTGAATAAAATTCCGTTTTCAACTAGCCTGCTTATTAAAAAAAATTACTCTTTAGAGAAAAGAATGCAAAATGTTCTATAGGTTTGTTTGTCTCTATTCTGAAATGAGAAGGAACGTGATCAAAATTTAAGCATCTCTGGGATTTATTTCTTTCAGTCAGTTGTGTACCAAATGCTAGGCCCCCTAAGGATTCGTAGCTCATGGATAGTTAATTACATTTCAGCCTGATGCATTTTAAGATTTCTTTTCCAGTCGGCATAACACATATGCCTTTAATGATATTTCATTTCTAGGCAATGTAGTTGTTCCATGACTCCTAACCCCAATTTTTAATTTCCCCAAATTACTGTTATGCAGGTAAGGTAACCTGAATTAGAATCACAATCTATGTAGGTTTGAAGTGGATCCAGAATTATTTCTGGAGGAAGATCTTTATCCCTGCCAGTGGGTTGTCCCTCATCTCTGAGCAAAGCCACCGTGGCCATCCATTCAGGGACGCATCCTGAATTTCATTAGAGAAAATGAACTCCTTCCTTGATGGAGTCCCAAATACTTTGTCCACACTGCACTCTCTGTTTTAGTCAGAGATTACAAACCAAAGGTCTATGTTGAATAATTCTTATGAAAAGCCCCGTGGGGAGAAATACATCCATGCATATAATTGCCTGAAGGATATGGGGATTGCCTAGTCTTCTAAATTTCCTTTGGACAGAGCTGTGTATTTGGAATCACTGTATTTTAGAACTGCAGCTCCTCAATTAGGCTTGTGCGGTATGTAAATAAGTACATATTGATGAGGTCATTAACATAGCCATGGGAGTCTCACTACTTTTGTTGTAGGGAGCTGGTGAGATCATTGTCCTTTACATTACCCTGTAAGAGCATCCATGGAAGGCACTCCTCTTAGGTTTTAATATTAGAAAACCTTGGGTTTTTATCTTACAGGTGTTTCAAATCTGTCACCAACCATGCTTCCCTCTTCACTTTCATTGCTAGGAACCAAAGAGCCAAATCTGCAGCCTACCTCTCTTCACTGCACAAAGCCCTGACGTCTTCATTTGTCCCACTCAGCTTATCCTGGCTTTATTTTTCTCTCATGTATTGGCCTGACTTTCTCCACTATTTATTCTATTTTAATAACTGGGATGCCTACTTCAAGTGTGCTTTACAGCAATGCAGGATATGATTTTTATTTATTTTTATTTTTTTTAAAGATTTTACTTATTTATTCATGAGAGACATTGAGAGAGAGGCAGAGACACAGGCAGAGGGAGAATAAGGCTCCCTGCAGGGAGCCCCATGTGGGACTCGATCCCAGGACCCTGGGATCATGACCTGAGCCAAAGGCGGACACTCAACTGAGTGACACCACTGAGCCACCCAGGAGCCCTAGGATCTGAGTTTTAAAAATCAACAACAAACAAGAGAGGCAATGAAAGATAAAGAAGATAATCCTCTTACCATGTCCTTGATTTTCCATTTTGTGACTCTACATGGAATGAAGGGTTCCCCCGTGCCATCCCCCCACTTGTTGCAGCTGTGAGTCCTGGCATCTAGAGGGGATATCACGAGCTCAAGGGAACAGGAGCAGGTGGGAGCTGGAGGGCACAGATGAGGGCAGGAGAGAAACCTCACTCTCTGATAGCAAGGGACTGCAAGCAAGTTTCTGTGGCTCCAGGCCTTCTAAGGAAGATCAGGGAAATGTCAGTCAGGAACTTGCATTAAATCCAAAGGTGACATTTAAAATCCTGATGCATCCAATTATTTGTGTAACAAGAATGTTATCTCCACAATACATATTTATGAAGTAGTTGTGTTCGTATTTCTGTACAACCATTGCATCTCCATTTGTCCCACACACATAATGCAATTTTAAAAATTGACCCAGGAGTGCCTGGGTGCTCAGTCAGTTAGGCGTCCGACTCCTGATCTCAGCTCAGGTCTTGATCTCAGACACATGAGTTCAAGCCCTGTGTTGGGCTCCACCTTGTGTGGAGCCCACTTAAAAAAAAATTACCCCAAACCTGTTACTCGATTGTCTACCCTCACAAAGAGAGAAGCTTCTTTTTAAAAAACACACACACATGAGAAACATAGAGAAGTTGCTTTGGCTAAATAAAATGGTGCCAGTTCTGATCAAAAGCAAAAATCAGCATTTGAATAATTAATTTAATAACTACAGGAAGGAAATATAACTGTGGATTCTCAGAAGCCACTGTGGGGCTAGTGATATGTCACAGATATTCCTACATGGCTGAAATTTGCCCAGATTATATGGGTAATCAGTGAGAGGGACGCCTGGGTAGCTCAGTGGTTTAACACCTGCCTTCGGCCCAGGGCATGATCCTGGGGTCCCGGGATCAAATCCCACGTCGGGCTCCCTGCATGAAGCCTGCTTCTCCCTCTGCCTGTGTCTCTGCCTCTCTCGATCTCTCTCTCTCTCTCTCATGAATAAATAAATAAAACCTTAAAAAAAAGATAATCAGTGAGAAAGAGGTTTTATGTTAGAATGTTTAGAAGCTCACATACACACATTGTTTCACTGGTTTGGTGCAAATACTAACAGCCTCTACAGCATTTCACATTACCCTCAAAGACATCATTTCCAATGTTCTTGTGCTTAATCTATACCCATCAGGACCTTTCTCCTTTTTTTTTTTTTAATTTTTTTATTTATTTATGATAGTCACAGAGAGAGAGAGAGAGGCAGAGACACAGGCAGAGGGAGAAGCAGGCTCCATGCACCGGGAGCCCGACGTGGGATTCGATCCCGGGTCTCCAGGATTGCGCCCTGGGCCAAAGGCAGGCGCCAAACCGCTGCGCCACCCAGGGATCCCTTTTTTTTTTTTTTTTTTTTAATTTTTTTATTTATTTATGATAGTCACAGAGAGAGAGAGAGAGGCAGAGACACAGGCAGAGGGAGAAGCAGAGGACCTTTCTCCTATAGGGGGAGGGAACTCTAGGGAATTCTTACTATAATTCTTATTATTCACGTAATTCTTACCAAACAAATAAGGAAAAATTAGCTACTTATTTTGTGTGTGTGTGTGTTTTTTAATCAAGACTAGATTAGACAACTTGGGTGAAGAATTACTCAATTTTGGTCACCTGGGTGGCTCAGTGGTTGAGCGTCTGCCTTTGGCTCAGGGTGTCATCCTGGGGTCCTGGGATCGAGTCCCACATCGGCCTCCCTGGAGGGAGCCTGCTTCTCCCTCTATGTCTCTGTCTCTCTCTGTGTGTCTCTCATGAATAGATAAATAGAATCTTAAAAAAAAAAAAAAACAAATCACTTAATTTCTATGAGTAGTAAGTAGAAGCTAGTTCAGGTCCTTTGAAAAAATTGCTAATGTATATACTTTTTAATAACATTAATAGTATTTTCATGTTAAAATTATGTCTTTTAACAGCGTGTCCTTCACAGCTAATACAAAGTCAAAATTCCCTCTTAACACTAATTCCTTAATTATGTGATTTGCTCTAATTCCATAAGCATGACCAAGGAATGTACCACAGATGTGAATGTCATACTAGAATCAGGTTTTTAAATGCAATCTACCAGTATCTTGAATGTATTTCATTTGTGGTAAAAAGAAAATTCTAACTTGATTCCTTTGTCATCTCATATTTAATATACCCAGAATGTAGAATGTTTCCCCTTCCTATCCAGCCACTCTTCCTAAATAATCCTAAATAAACCTTAGGGCGGGGCACTAGTTTTACAATCCACTTTTGACATTTTTTTTTAGTAGGGTTTTTTCTTTGGACCATGTTTGTCTTCCAGTGTGTTTCTGCAGTAGGTAGCAGTGATTCCCCATAACTTTCTCCAATTACTTCTTATACCTTTCTTCCCAAAGGGGTTTGCTCCTCTAAATAAGCTTTCTCAGAGGGCTATCTGCCAATTGTTTTTTAATGCTTTTCCTCCCAAAATCTATTTAGTTTGCTTTGGACTTTTTGGATTCTATCTGCATTCACAGTCCTAAATCAAACTTTCGGGGGGGAGGGGGGGGTTGGAGAAACACACACACACACACACACACACACACACACCCTTCCCATGTATTTCATCTCCCAGACTTGAAATTATCTTCCTATTCCCTCATTCCTTACCTCCCACCTGTTTATTCTTGCTGTCAGTTCTCTCTGTTGGAATCTGATACAATCTTTGAAACAACTGTTTTCAGTGTTGCTGTAGCTGTTCCATAACGACCCTAGCTCCTGTGCAACAGAGTTACTGTAGCAGGCCTGAGATGCTGTCCTCAGAAAGTCCTCCTTGCAAGGTTGACCCTTGGCTGGTGTCTGGAAACTTGGATTGGGGCAGAGTCCCATGCTTCTCAACTGAGGAGGGTGGCTCACTGTACCCAAACTCTTAATACAAAATAATATGGTCCATGCCACACATGTGCTTTTCTACTGGAAGCCTGGAGTTTTTCTAGGTGCGAGGTAGAGGCTATCTCTAACCAGCCCCCAGTAAACATCCTGGGCAGAGTCTGTAACAGGCTGCCAAGGTAGACAGCATTTTACATGTGTTGTCACAGTCTGTTGCTGTTGGAATGAAGCATATCCTATGTGACTACCCTGGGAAAAGACTCTTGGAAGCTCCTGCTGGGTTTCCAGGACGTTGCCCCATGCACCTTCTCCCGTTGCTGAGTTTGCCTTGTGTCATTTCACTGCAATACATCTTAGCTGGGAGCACAACTATATGCGGAATCCCATGAGTCCTCTTAGCAAAGCACCAAATCTAGCACCGGTGACACAACTCTTATGGCCTGTTACATCATTTCTATCCTCCTCCGTCCACCTTGTAAAAGCACTTCAGAACCTGCCTTTACCATTACTTCTCTAGGCACTTCCACTGGATTCCAAAGGGAACCCACTGCTTCCGACAGATCACTGCCGGCACAGGAGCGATGGCAGTTTGTAGGGGAAGCTCTTGGCCTGGTGTGAAGACACCTGGTTTCTGTTCTTAGACCTGCCATTCCCTATTTAATTTAGAGCAATCCACAACCTCTCTAGGTTTTAACATCCTTACACATAAAATGTGAACAAAACTACAGATAACGCAATATCCCGGCGCAAGATTTTGGCTTTCTGTACAAATAATTTCTTACCAATTTGCAACTAAAAGGTACATTGTATCAAGGTTCATTGTAATGCAAAACTGCTCTTTTAAGGCATCCTTATTTTCTCTGTACCTTCCACTATGAAAAGTTCTTTTTGTATAGTGAAAAATTTTTGCACTATATTTTTTTTGGCAAAAATTTCTGGATTCACTGGGGAAAATATGTGAGAAATGTTTCAGAATTAGAGATTTAAAGGAAAATATACTACAAAAATAGGAATAATGCTCAAACTATCACCAAAATCGCCTGGGTAATGGTATTATTTTTGAAAGTTGCTGTCAGAAAAGAAAAGAATGAAGAGAAATTAATAACCCAGGAGTTGGCTGGAAAGGGGCTGAATTTCTGTTCAGCCAGGGCCCCATGTCCCTCATAATGAGACAGCTGACATAGATAGGTAATAGCCCCTTCTCAAACATCAAGGGACTCCCTTTGTAAAACAACATCAAGATAAGAAAGTTTCAAGAGCCCACTGAAAAATCTCTCTGAATTTACTGCTGTGTCTGTATACACACTTTGCTCATTACTCACTTCCAATACCAATGATTGAAATTCATTTCCCAATGATCAACAAAAGGCCTACCAAAGCCACTGGGGGAGCCATGCATAAGAATCTTGAGCCTGAAATAGGTTCCCAGGTTGACTGATGGGCAGCTCCAGTCTTCTGAGGTCTCATCCATGTTCATGTTTTCATGAAGCTGTTTTTACAATTGCTTACAAAATATATTCCAGTTATGTTTCACTATTCTTCTGTGTAATTCTTGGCACAAAAGAAAACACATGATCATTTGTGAATTGCAAAGGCTAAGCATAAGTGCAGGGCATTCTTGTCTTTGGAGAGCATTCAGACTTTTCTCTTAACCACTTCCTTAAATTGAAGCTGCCATCACAGCTAAAAGGTGTTTCCAAACTCTTAAGCATGTGTCCTTAGAGCAAAGAATTTCAGACGAATCGGTCTGTCAGACTGATGTGTACTAAGGACAGAGGGAAAGCTGAGATGACATTGTAGCTAACCTGCATCTGTTCTTAATTCCACATTATCCTCCTAAAAACTGCAAAGGAGAGCATTCAAACCAGAAAAAAACAAAAACAAACAAAAACCCAAAGAACCATTAGCATAGCATTGAATGAACAAACATTTTAAGAAGCATCCTGCACAAAGAATTATTTCCACATTTCTCTGGTTGAATTTACACAAACTATTGCTTCAATATTTATCAAATTCAGAGTTATCATCACTAAAAATGGTCACTTGTCATAGGTATACTTAATGGTAGGAATACAAAAACGTTACCTCCAAATCCTAAGAGGGACTTTGAACACAGATAGAGACAGATGAAAGATGGCATGCTGCAGTGCAGCAATTTCAGAAGTACTGGAGCACTGACATTCCAGCTTCCATTCCTCCAGGAATATTCTCAGTGAGACACTCAAAGATCCAGGGTGGTAGAGGCGATTGTTTTTACTATCATATCCAGGTTCTCTCCTTGAATTCAACACTCAAAAAGACAAGGCAGGAACAGGAAGCAGTAACTGCATGGCCTCTAGTGGTGCCCTTCAGATTCTTCCTCTAATATTTTCCCTGGTCCCCAGTGTAGCTTTTCCGCGTGACTGCACAGCAGTCTCAAAAGTGCTGTGGAAGTAGCTTCCAGCAGCAGGCAGGCAGAAAGCCTAAAGTGGCATAGGGCTTCTTGACCACTGGCTCCCAAGCATCATCAGAGAATCTTCGGCTTGCTAGAATTTTCAGTTTCATGATGGATATGGATATTTCATTAATCCTTAGTTTTCCTGATTGCCATACTAATACACAGTTCAAACATCTACAGACAGCTGTTGAGACCAACATAATAATTATACTGATATTTTTCCCTTCATTTTGCCAAGCACCCTCACTGAAGCTCTTCCTTTTCACGTTCTTTTTCTATGTTTCCTCCCGAACAGTATGAGTTCATCTAAATAGCTTTATTCCCTAAGGTACAACATTAGCAGGACCACGCTGGTCATACCAATAAGCAAAGATTCTCCACTAAGCAAATGGGGCAAAATCTGACAAACTACTCCACCAAATGATAGCTTCAGAGCAAGCGAGGCTGAGTAGGGAGTAAAAACTAACATTTTTTTTTACTATCTATTATGTTATGTGCCAATATTCACAGTACCATACATAAACATTAATTCAATCCTAAAATCAACACTATGAATGCTGTATTATCATCCCCACTTTACAGATGCAAGAATGGTCCCAAAATGATCATGTAATTTGCTTGACATCTTCTGCAAACAAATAAGCAAATCACAAGCAACCTAACATAAAAGCGATCAAAAGATATGAATACACATTTCATGGCTGAACAAACGCATGTGCCAATAAGCATGAGAACTGGCATTCAGCATCATTAGTAGTCAGAGCGAGGTAAATTAAAACCCCAATGAAATAACCATGTTACACACATTCAACTAGGAAACATGAAAAATCTAACAGTTCCAAGAGTTGAAAGATGGTGGATCCACATTCCAATGAGAGTTAAAATTGGGGCACCCAACTTTGGAGAACAATTTGCAACAATCTCCTAATATTGAACATTGATACACCCTATGATCCACTAATTCAACTCCTACTCAAGAGAAATTCTTGCACATGTGCGTGAAGTTATGTTCAATAATGCTGAACAGCTCTTTTCACAACAGTAAAATCCTGAAAACACCCCAATGCCCATCAGCAAGATAGGATGGAAATATAGTATATTTTACACAATAGAATATTAAATAGAACAGAAGAGATGTAGTACAGAATATCTCAACATAGATGAATCTTCTCAATAAACAGTCTCAAAGGATTACACATAGTATTAGGTTCTTTTAGAAAGTTAAAAACCACTATAATCAAAAGTTTCCTTTTCATAATACTAAAGAATTGAATAAGGTTACATATAAAGGAAAGTAAAGGAATAACAAACATGAGACTCAGATGAGGTCATTGTAGGTGGAGATGGGACAAAATGGTGGTGGTGGTGGGGGCCCAAATGGTAAATGGTTACATGAAGGTGACTGTCAAAATACTAGCTTTTGTTTGGGAGGTGGTCTCATAGGTGCTTACTGCATTACTTAAAATGTCAGACTAATGACAAAAGAAAGCAAGCAAGCAAGCAAGCAAGAAAGACCAATGAGAGTATCTCCTTATCTAAGGATTAGTAGTCCAGCTTTATACACCTGACTTCCTGAAAGCACCCACAGAACTAAGAAAAACAACAACAAATAAACCCAAACCAGGCCCAGATCATTAGTGGTGCATTAAAGGTTCCAATTCAGGTCTGCCAGACTCCAAAGTCTGTGCTGCCACCAGGGAAGGGGCTACTCTTTCTTTCCCAACTGGAGACACAAAAACAAGAGTGAGTTTCTCCTGTTCGCCCACAGTGATGGAATGAGGTTGTCGAAGGGTTATAACAAGAACTGATCAAATTATTTCTTCCAGATAGTGTGGAAAGACAAGAAAGATATTACCCGCCTCACAGATTCTTCTGGGCAATACACCAACTGACCTAGTCTGGACCCCTGGACCTACTCTATAATGCCACTGTGTCTGGAGGAAAGTGTTCCATCCTCCTGGCCTCAGAGTCCTCAGCGTATGAAGACTGGGGATGACAGCAAAGGTGACAATCATAGGAACTGATACTTTTAGTTACTTATAAGCTGTAGTTTTACCAACATCATTTAACATGAACTTTACTATAGACTATAAGGCATGAATTGTTATTATTCCCAGCTTAAAGATGAAGTGATTGAAAGAAAAAGAAGTTAAGAAACTTCTTTATATATGTATATATCATATTATATCTCAATTATATTGAGATATATTATATCTCAATTAACAACAACAACAAAAACTTCTCCAGGGTTGTCAAACTGGGATAGGTGAGTACTGAATGCAGCTCTTCCTGCTTAGTCACCCAAGCTCTTATCAGCTAAGATACACACACATACACAAACATATAGACACCACATATCTATGAACACAAAATGCACACATGAATAAATATGCTTAGGTTTATAGACATTTGTATAGACATACATGTATATAGTACATTTATGCATGTAGGCATACACACATTCATTACATGTAAGTATAGACACACAGACATCTCCATACAGATATACATACTCCAACACACAGATACAGATACACATATGGATGGACACATAATATATAGATACACACACACACACATGTCCAAACACACCCACAGCAAATATTGCCTGGCTTTTCCAGCACTGCTTGAGAGATTCATGAACTATTGTTAAAAACTTCCTGTTCCTTCTCCCTCCAGCACCCATCCCAAACAGTGGCGTGTGAGAAGCAACTCGACCTAAAACAGATGTATTGCCCCTGGAGACCTTGCCCCGTGACGTTCATCCAGGATCTCTTAGGTATAGCCATCGTTCGCTTTTTCAGCATATGCTTCCCAGCGTGGCCTGTCCCTCCACGTTAGCAGGCACAGGAGCCTCTAGGTGGACCTCCCTTCCTGCCGCTCTGGAGAAAAACGCCCACATCAGAGACTGGCCTCACAGAGTAAACTAGGTAGGGGCTAACTTGTCAATATTTATAGTCAGATCTCTCTAAATTTAGAAAAATCCATCAAGCCTTCTTGGTGTGACACAACCCGATGAACCAAAATCTAGTTTTATTTAGATTGATATATAGTGGATGGAGTCTGGGGCGTAACCAGTGTTTGATGAATGGTAGTAATTTCTATTATAAAAAGTAAGACTCACTATCATTACTTACAAAGATTCAAGTTTTCCTAAATTTGGCTTTTGTTATCTTAATTCTGGGGCTTTTTGGTGTCTAAATATGAAGTTCTCCAGTGAGTTTAGGTTCTGTTACAAGAACACTCTCTCAAATTGGATTTTAAGAGGCTAGGGACTCTGGAGAATGATGAAACAGTAAATAGGTTGTAATTTTCAGCATGTTCTGTTGATATAAATAAGTGGGATGGGTATAAGAGTTGGAAGTGGGATGCAGAACCTACTGAACCCCGAAAATACATGGGACCTAGGTATATTTATTACTAGGGGAAACATGAACAGGACCCACTCCCCCATGCCCCCACTCAGACACATACTCCATGGTTTATTTCTGCCACATTTCATCAAACACCACTCAGGTCCTCCAAGCACAAAAAAGCTCAATTTTTAAGAGACTAAGACATTGTGGTTTTACCTATACCTTTCGGATAAAAATGAGTAAAGGAAAAGAAAAACAGAATAAAAATTTAGAATACTGAAGTTTTAAGTCAAAATAGAAAAATCTGCTTTTTGGTGTCTCGGTGGAAAAAAAACCCTGCCTCCCACTGTGATTTCAAATCCAAGGGCCATCAGAGTTGGCTCTCATTTTGAATCCCAAGGCAGTGGGGCTCCAGAGTCACTCAATTTTGCTCATACATCAGAGAGGAAATGGCAGTGGGAGGCTGTAATGTGATACCAGGCTAGAAAAAGTGCTAAACACAAAAGAGATAGAGAAGCCAATGGAGCTAGAACAACTTCACAAATCTTCATCCCACAAAGAGTAGAAAGCAGGTAGAGAGAAACAGGTGGGGAGGACAGGAGTCTCCGCAGCTGCCTCAAGGCAGCTATGAGATCTATGATTCAGATTTATATTTCCACAGAGAACTGAATCGCATCTGGAGCCCACCATTTAATTTCTCCCAATGCTGAACAGATGCTTACTTTTTAGATGCTGAACAGAGTGTATTTAAATATATTCTAAAACTAACATTTTATAAATACAACAAATGCAACTTGTTTTTGTTTTTTGTTTTTTACAATGGCCAAAATGGTTCTAACAGAGAATATCAGTGCCTGAAAGGACCAAAGAGATAATCTCCTGTAGCCCTCCTTTTTAGGAAGGAAGAAACTGAGTCCCAGACAGTTAAGTGACTTATTGATTCAACATAAATAGTCTGCAACTGAGCTGGAAGCAGGACCTAAATGGTAATTTTCACTTTGGCTATGTTAACCTCATAAAAACTTCAATCTTCCATGGAATTCCAGAAGCCTTTAAGAAAGTCTAAGTGTGAACTAAAAGCATTTCCAGGGGATCCCTGAGGTACATGAGCTTGGGTAGCACTGATGCTGGAATTTTAGCAGGGCAAGTAAAGGGCTGCCTGGGGAAGTCGCTGGCCTCTCCCAGAAATGGGGACCACTGTGGACATCCTGGCAGGGAATTAGAGCAGCGGAAACGAAGGTGCAAACACCATAAGGTAACGAGGAACACTATGCCAATGCGATGCCCCTGGCATACTCCACAGAGACAAAGAGTGAATGGAGGAGAACCTGAAAGAATTCTGGAATTCTTGGGATTCAGCCAGAGAGAAGAGTCAGGGAAGTAGTATTTTCTATTTTTAGCACATGGTTTAACTCCCAGGCAGAATGGCTGGGACCAACAGGTCATAAAACCATTGTGGCAAACACATGGCAATAGTCCTGACTACATGCCCCAACACTGAGCCAGGCAGCCGGCATATGCTAGCTCTTCGCAACTTTCTCCAGCTTCACCCGATAGGCCTTCATCTACCCACTGCATCAGAGAAACCTGGAGAAATTCTGATATCTGTGTCAGAGTTATAGTTTTATTCCGGGTCTACTAACTTGGGAGCCACCCCAGGAGAGTCACTGCCGCCATCGTGACCCATTTTCTCAAATCACCATCTAAATGGGTCATCCAGAATAGATTAATTCAAAATCAACAGGCATTTTCCTTCCTCCTTGTTTTCAGAATATCATCTGGATACAGCTGACATAGGAGAAAAAGGTTATTTCAAGAAAATTATGTCCCAAGTAACTCTTGTTTCCTCATTTCTCACTCATGCTTTTCTCTGAACATTTCAACATTTCTGGAATCAGGATGTGGAACGGATTCCTATATTCAATGTGATCACGTTTTCTCCCCCTGCAAAGCTATTATTAAGTTGGTGGAGTAGCTGTACAGCATCTGAGAATCGAAGAGCTATCTTACTTATTTTTAGGGGATAAATGCCTTTGAAAATCTCAGATGAACCATTGTAAGAGGTGTGATCCTAGAAAGTAATTCTTAAATGCTTACCTAACACATTTCTGGCCGGAACCATGCCTTTTCTATACAGACTTTCAATCTACAATACAACTGGAAACAAAAGTATACATACAGCAAAAGGTGGTGAAAATCTGGGATCTTTATTTCCTCGATTCGGTCACTAAGGATCATCTTGGGCCTATCTGTGGCAGATTCAAATTTCCTTGAATGGCTCGGCCGCAACAGAATGTCATTGCATTTGATACAGGTGCAATCCAAAGGCATCCAATATGGGGTGCAAGGCATACATTGTCATCATGGCACTGAGTTTAAGACTAGCAGATAATCTAATTTTCACTAGGGAGACATCAATGTTTAACTTAAATATTTCACAGTTAATTTCACAGTTTTACAAAATTAAGCTCTCTGGATCTTCGTTTCCTCATCTATAAGGAGGAGTTAATAGCACCAACAACATATAGCTACTATAAAGACTGTTGCCTCTTAATAAAAATTATTCCAAACTTCTTTGTGAAATAAAATGAAAAGTAAAAATATTGTGGCATGTAATATATGTTCAATAAATTCAATAAATGTTAGTTACCTTCCCTGAGTAATATTTTATGCTTCTTCCTATCATAAAAAGGAGAATCTCACCATTCTAATCAATAAATATATGAAAATAATTTGCAACCACTAATGGTGAGACACTTCAAAATACCAAAGTATTTAATCTGCTTCAAAAGCTGAAGTGAAAATCTGTAGCAAGTTGAAACAAAAGGTGCATAGCTTTAAAGAGAAGGCTGACCTGAATGGAAAAAAATGAATATAATGCTGGGTCCAGCATGAGACGATGACTCAGAAAACTGGACTCCACTACAGAGTGACTCTTACTGTACCAGTCAATGGTTGCCTTGTGTAGGGAAGGGTGAGATTTCCCCAAATTAATAGAATGACCCTTTCATGCCTTCAGGAATTGTGTATAGCTTCTCAAGAAACAAGACTCAACAACGGAAATTAAAAGCAGAAAATAAATACATATGCTAGATGCGGCGGTTACATTTTAGGTTTTTAGGCTCTTTCTTTTTAGGCTCTTAATAATTTCGCCTGATTGGTGCCTGCGGTTGTCAGTTACAGAAAATAGAATCTGTCTGTTGGTTGTGGTGAACAAGTATTGCCAACGTGTGATCATCTCTCTCCTTGTTCCTGCCACTGAAATTATACAGAAAGATTGAATACAGAAAGATTGAGTATGTGTCTTTGAAACAAGTAATGCACATACAGATCTATTTAAAATATAAATGGGTTGTGCACTCTCTTCTGTTTATCCTCAAAGGGAACCTCAAGATTCTATTATGCTTTCTATTATTGCTAATTCTTGTCCAATGGAACACAGATCCATTTTCCACTTTGCTTTGCTCTGCTCGGTACTATGGAGTTGGCCGGGAGGGTCTACCCCTATGGACTGCATCATTCAGGCTGCCTGACCATCTTACTTGGGTTGGCTTTGGCCATCAGGAAGGTAGCAGTAGAGGAAAGAGGGAGGCAGAGATATTCCCCAGGCTTCCTCCCTACTTTACTGTCTGCCAGTGGCCGCATCTATCTCCAGGACAATTCTTGTTGGATGGTCTCCCTCCTACTATTTTAGTTCACAGTGGGCTCTGTTAACAGTTTCCTCCCCTTAACATCTCAGCCTGGGGGTGGTAATGTCTTCCTGCTATTCTGGTCCAAGTGACTCAACATTCCTTGTTGGCTTCTGTAAAATTTCTTGCCTTACATTTTCCAAAACTCACAGCTGAACATGCCTCCTGCTTCCTGGGATGATCCTGATTGATAGGTCCACAAACAAGCTAATAAATACCAAAATTTGTTCCTCATTTCCAATAATTCAGTGATAGCAAAATTCTGTATTTTAGCATATGCTGTTCTTTTTTTTTTTAATCCATTTATTTGACCAAGCCACACTAGAGAGAGAAGTGGAAAGATTGAAGGGGATCATATAGTGTGGGTAAGTCATCTACATTTTTAAAAAATATCAGTGAATTTTATTGCATTGTTTTTCTACATATGGTACTGTTTCAGATAAACAGGAAGTTGTATATGGTAATTTAAGTTATTTCCAAAGATAATGATTTGGCACGTTGGTTATTCAGCGTGCTCCACGGAGCCTGACAACATGACACGTTTACAGGCAGGTGTTAGAAAAACAGAGCTGATATTCGAATTGTTGGTGTCACAGGTAGTTATAGCCATCATTTTGTAATCTATCCAGAACCCTTATAATTATTTCGTTCTTTACCTGCATAAGAAACAGCAGTAAGACCTTGATTCATTAAAATACCTCGAGTGGATATGAGTATATTGCATATTTTGGTTTAGGACACTTAAAAAATTCATTAAAAGAGGTTTCGATATATACCTTGGAATGAAATTAACCCATTGAAGTCATGATCCCTGTCAGAAATTAATTAGTAAGGAGAATAATTTCACGCAACTTTGAGGAAATAGCAGTGACCAGGAAGAAGCAGGGAAGGGTAGAAATTAATTGCACAAACCTGGGCCTTATAATTGGAAAAAGGCCATCCTGGACAAAAAACACTGGTAACATGGAACTGGAACAGCCACAGTATTCTATTCCTTTCCCTTCCTGCTTCTGCTTCCTTATGACATCCACAGAAATTTCCATATGATGTAAAGGCAACCAAAAAAAGCTTCAAAGGATGAGCGAGAGAGGGGAAATGAGAGAGGAATTTTAATTCTGGAGAGACCTAGAGTTTTTTCGGCGCTTATAATCTATTAATCCCCTTAATGTAATGAAATAAATCTCTGAAATAAACTTCCATATAACACAAAAATGAGAACAAGGCTGAAAATAAAAACAGCTACAATTATCACAATAATTTCCCTCATATTCTAAATGCAAAAAAGCCTACTAGAAATACCTGCCTATAAGAAATACCATAAGAAAACACCCCCTTCTTCCTGCCAAGAGTAAAATGCAGTTGCCACAAATGAGCACTGAAATGACACACTTTGAAACAATACTCAGCTCTACAATGAACGGAACACACATTTAAATAAATATAAAGTACCATCTTGCACTCACTGACCTAGGAAACACAAATGAAAATAATAAATCTAACGTTGGCAGGAGTTACCAGGCTTCATACAAATTCCTGTAAATGAATGCAATGAATGTGAAGAACAACCACACAACAGTCAGCAAGACACAAAACACTGATCATAGCCTGGAACGTAAGAATTCCAACTTTAGAATAGATACCCTTAGATGCAACTCAAAAGGAAAAGGAAGTTGGATGTGCAAATTGTACGTATGTTGATTAACATGCCTTCTATAATGTGGAAATGTCCTTTTTCCAGTTATAAATGAGTAAGTTAAAAATGATATGGTATTATGATCAAATAAAATACTTTGACATTTGAAACACACAAAGTATGCACATGCTAGAAAAGTTATCTATAAAGCAGTCTTGAGTGAAAAAAGTAGAAATAAAATAGTAGATCTATTCACTTATTCAATAAGTAGCTGTTAAATTGCTAAGTACTTTCTCAGATCCCTGAGATGTAAGTACTCATCCCATGTTCCTTCGTCATGAACATTTCCAAGTTAAGGACATTGGCCAAGGTCACAAAGGTTTTACTGGTGAGCAAATGTCAGGCGTCTGTTACTGATACTAAGCCTCTAACATCAAAATATTGTCTCTGCTAGAATTAAAGCAATAGGTTCCTATTTCCAGGGGCTTTGTGATGAGTTGGAAAAAAATCAATTTGGCCAAATAAAATCTTGAGACTTGCAAAGTAGAATTCATTAACAAATGTGACTTTACTTTTTGAACAAAAATGAAGAGTAGGAAAGTCATCACAAGATGCACTTCTAGACACCCAAGTATTTATGGCTGCTTCATTCAATAAAATATGTATTACTACAGAGTAAGAAAGTGTATTTAATTTAAGTGATGGGTATTTAAATACCTGTGCTGTATCGCACTTAGAGGGACATAGGCACACTATGTTCCCATAAATAATTAAATGAGTAGACAGCTGATTCTATGCATTTACTGTAGATAAAGACATAAAAAGAATGTATCATAATTTCCTTTATCCATTGAGGAGAATTCAAAGCTGTCTTTATAGTGTCAACTCATTACAGTGTACTCTTATAAATGCTAATGATTCTAGGAAACCATTAAAACATTCAGCAATTCATATCAGACTTCCTTCCCTGTCAAACCCTCTCAGTCTACCCCACCCATAAAAATACTCACTATAAACATACTTGAGTCTCTTGTAAAAGACTAATAAGGATGATGTTTGGTTTATAATAATGTTGTTATTTATCTCTTATTCAAGGTAATCATGACTTGACAATATAAAATATAGCTATACAGCAAGCAATGTAATACATCTTTTTTGATAATGTGGTTCTAAAACATATAAAGATATGGAGCTCCATTAGACACATTTTATTATGCTTAGATAACTCTTTGGCTCTGTGTAGTCTCATCTGAAGTTGTTATAAAAAGAAAATGTATTTGAACAACAGCAACAAAGACCTTTCTATAGTTAGTATATTCCCCAGTTTTCTCCATGTTTTAATGATCAGTTTCCCAAATCCTAAATTTTGCCAATGTTTTTTGTCAATGTTTTGGCCTTTTTTTTAAAAAAAAAAAAAAAAGGAAGAAAGAATATTTATTTATTTATTTATTTATTTGAGAGTAAGAACGAGAGAGCACAAGCAGCAGGGGAGGGGGAGAGGGAGAAGCAGGCTCCCCGCTGAGCAGGGAGCCAGAAGCCAGGCTGGGCTGGATCCCAGGACCCCAGGATCATGACCTGAGCTGAAGGCAGATGCTCAACCACCAAGGCACCCTCTTCCAATGTTTTGGAAAAAAAAGTTTTCCAATATAAGTATAGCTCTCAAGTCTATGTACACTTTGCTTGGTTTGGGGGCTTGGGGTGGGGTGGGGTGTGGGGGTGGGGGAGGTGGGGGGTGGGCTGCTGCTATTCTAAATGAGGATTCCTGCCAGGTGAGTGACTCTCTGATGTTTCAAGGACATTAATCAGATTCACAGCTGATGGCACAGTGATCTGGATAAAAACACAGAAATCCTTTGATTATTTCAACTTATTTTTGCTAGAATTTTTTTCTTCCATCACTGTTCACTGAAGTAAAATGTGTTCCTCAGGGTGGGCATCAATTTGAATTAAAAGGAGCAACTTGCAAGACCCATTTATTTTCCACTGTGGAGAAACGAGGTGGGGGAGTAGCAGAAAGAAGGCAGTATAGAGGAGGAGGCCTAATACAAACTGCTCCATCCCTTTGAAGCTGCTTCTCACAATATCCCTCCTGTTCTCTTCCTAATTCTTCTTGGGATTGCAAAGCTTGGCCAGGGAGAGGTGAGGGTAGGCATCCTTGATGGAGGGAGAGCAGTCTCTGAGGACATTATTTGAGGCCCCAATTCATCTCTGACTCTGCAGAGTGATGCAGAGCCCAGGTAGTACCAAGGGCCCACTCCTTTCCTCCCATAAGACCCTCAGCTGGGCCACCTCACGTCTATTGCAATGGCTAAATCAAAAGTACCTGACCATACCAAAGATGTGGAGCAACTGGAACTCTCATACATTGCTGGTGGGGAAGCAACATGATAGACCCTCTCTGGAAGTTTGACAGTTTCTTATGGGGTTCTTACCATATGACCCAGCAATCTTATTTAAAAAAATTTTTTTAAGATTTTATTTATTTATTAGACAGAGAGAGAGAGAGAGAGAGAGAGAGGCAGAGGGAGAAGCAGGGTCCACGCAGGGAACCCGGTGCGGGACTCGATCCCGGGTCTCCAGGATCACCCCCTGGGCTGAAGGCGGCACTAAACCGCTAAGGCACCAGGGCTGCCCTGACCCGGCAATCTTATACTCCTGTGCATTTACCCTCAGAAGTGAAAACTTATGTTCACACACACACAAAATTATACAGGAACATTTATAGCAGCTCTATTCATAATTACCAAAAGCTAGAAACAATTTAAATATCCTTCCAGGGAAAAATGGATAAACACAAAATGAAATTGTATTGTATGAATTGTATCCATACACTGAAACAATACTCAGCAACAAAAAACAACATCCAACAACATCCCACAACTTGGATGAATTTCAAAGACATTATGCTAAGTGAAAGGAGCCACTCACATATGGTTATGTATGGTGTCATATAAATGTCACCATTTATATGACATTCTAGAAAACATGAAAATATAGTGATGGAGAAAAGATCAGAGGTTGCCAGGGCTATGGGTGGGGGAAGAATGTGACTACAAAGGGACAGCACAAGGGAGTTTTTTATGGTGATGGAACCATTACATATCCTGGTTGTGGCGGTTGGTTACATGAATCTATACATACTCAAAGAGTACATGTAAAATTCAAATGTATTGTATGATAATTTAAAAAATAAAATAAAAAAATAAAAGGAGCTTTAAAGACAAAGAGAGAGAGATAGAGGAAGAGAGAGAGAGAGAGAGAGAGAGAGAGAGAATGAGAACCCAAGCCTGGAATCAATAAAAAAAATGAAAACAATATCCACCCATCATTTTCCCTCTCCTTTCCATTCCATAAACATTCATGGAATCTCTACACTCTAATATCTTACTTTTCAGGCTTGGGAGGGGAAAATATCATTTGCTGGGGGGCGGGCAGTGGGGGAAGAGAAAAGAAATATTAGGAAAATAAAATTTCCAACAGCTTTGCAATGATGGCTAAAATTTTAGGTGTGTCATTTTTCTTTTGTAAAACTTGTGTGGGAACTCACCTTTATTCTGACCCCTAAGTATAGGGTGAGAAAGAAATGTCAGGAGTGAATGATAAGTGAAATAAAAAACTTTCAAAGATTTCAATATACGGTATTCAGGAAAGTGAGACTATCATGGAATAGATGTGTGATGTAACCCTTTACAGCCACACCCTTCCCAGAAAGAGAAAACAGTTGTCAAGTAACTGCCAGACCCACTGCTGTTTGAAGGCCACTCGAGATTTCCTTCCTATGAAATAACACTAAGCTAAGCATACTCTGGACCTAGACAAAAATGCTTTAGACAATGGTGAATTTTCTTAGCATCTTTCATCTTTGAAAAACAGGAAAAAACAATTAGCTGATCAATGATTATGATAAATAACTTACCTAAAAACTTATGCCACAAAAAAACTAATTAGAAAAATTATCCCAATCCTTAAAATAGAAGTTAGAGAAACTGCTAATTGGCCTTTGTAGGAATAGTCCTTAGAAGGTTGGAGATCCTGCCTGGACTGGCTGAGGGATGCCTCCAGGAGTTCCTCCCTCAATCCTTCAATACATACTCTGGAATGTTGTTGGGGTGGTGGTGGTGGTGGGGTGTCACACAGGCTACCTGCACCCTCTGAGTGGCAAACAAGTAAGTAATGAGGCTCCCTGGAACACAGGCAGAGGGAGGAGGCAGGAGCACAGACAGAGTTAGAGGCCAGTGATGTCCCCTGCCCCCAGGAGATCCTCCCTCCACACAGGCTTAATCAACCACGGCTGTAAATCACCATGGGGGACTTTCAGGGCCTTGAAAGTCATGTCTCTGGAAAGATATACATCTATATCTTCAAGCTGTATCTGTTGGCATCTTTTCATTAATCACGTCATTGCCAAATGTCACCACCATGCAGGTGTCGTGGAGGCCAGGGCACCTCAATTCTAATCACACTTGAGAATCACCTGGGAGCCTTCAAAAACCAGCGCTAGCTAGGGCCCATTCTCCGGAGATATGGACTTCATTGAGGGGGTCCAGCCCCAATATTTCTAATTCTCCTGGTGACTGTCAATGATAGGAAACACTGACAACACCGCAGACCTACTGTTTTGCTGACATTTCAGGATTGTATAGATGCGGTTTCAATGCGTAATTTACCCCCATTGCATTTTAAACATCTGTTACCTACTTCTCCTAGCTGGTGCTAATTCTTCACCAGGGAAGGCCTTTTGATGACTTTCAATGCACACAAAGTAAGATTAGACTTCCTGCGTGGTTCTTCTGAACCAGTACTATCAAGCCGAGAGGAAAACACTTTCCCTTAAGGCTTTATACTGTCATAAAATGTACAAAAATGTATAATTTGTGTTTTTCATAAAAGTTCACTTACTAGGTGATTTTTTAAAAAAAGATTTTATTTATTTATTCATGAGAGACGGAGAGAGAGAGAGAAAGAGTGAGACAGGCAGAGGGAGAAGCAGGCTCCATGCAGGGAGCCCAACGCAGGACTCCATCCCGGGTCTCCAGATCAGGCCCTGGGCTGAAGGCGGCGCTAAACTGCTGAGCCACCTGGGCTGCCCTTACTAGGTGATTTTAACGTGGGCTATTTAACTCTTAATTACGTCATCCTGAATTCTGATCATGGATTGTGTATCTTCTACCTTCAGACTCAGCAATAGCCTCATTTGCCTTCACCCAACTTTTTTAGAAGTTAGCCTCAAAAAGCAGCTTGTGAATTGCTGGTTTCCCCCTCACAGTGAATGGAAGCAGCCTCTGTCGGTAGTGACGTCCAGATACAGTCTAGTGATGAATACAAGGAAAAGATTCTATTGGATCAGAAAACACTGTTACACAGGTTTCTTTCTTCTGAAATTAAATAACCAAGGAAAAATGTCAGGCTACATGAAGTAAAGACAGAACTATTGTAATTATAATTGGAAAGGTTCTAGAAAATAAGTAGAAAATTATCTCTTCTATAAGAATTAATTAAAATCTTGTTAAAACACTAAAAGACAATGTCTTGTGATCACCTATTAAGACTACAGAATTAATCAATTCACACTAGGCACATTGAGAGCAAGAAACCTCATTACTAGCTCTCTAAAATGACTGATCTTTGGATTCTGTAGAGTTGAACACTAGGAAACGTCTTGTGGGCAAAAAGTTATGACTTGCTCTGTAAGAACAGCCTAATTGTTTAAGATTAAATACCCTTAGTTGGAAGAAATTTTTCCTTTCCAAGAGAATCCTCAGAGATAAAGCAGGCATCTGAGAACTTTGCATGTTAGCATAAGTGTGGGAAGAAAGGAATCCACCTCACATCCTTCTAAAGGCTTCTGTGTGGCTCTTGAAGAAAGCCTGGAGGAAGATACAGGTTCCTGATGGCCAACTCCTCCATCACTTGGGCCTCCTGAGCAGCTTTTCACTTCCAGCCTTGCTTACAAGGCTTCCATCCTCTTAGCTTACAAATGTTCCCCTAGCTGATCCCCAAAAGACCAACTTGAGAATTTTCCCCAGAATATTTTCTGGCAAAAGAAATCTTCGAATCATTTGGTACTTATTCTTCCACTTTCACAAATAATTGTGTGAAAGCTGACAGAAAGTAGGATATAGCCCACCCTGGGACCTAAAAGAGCACCTTCCCCAACAGAGAGTGGTGAACAAATGAAAACCGGGAAAAATGTATAGAATGCTTTAGAACCCCTGGAAATGTGCTTACATTCTTCAACAATTTACTAACAAATTTCTTAGTTCTTCTTAACCAAGTCCATGAGGACCATTACAGAATCTATGAACCTCTTAAAATAGTATATACATTTAAACTATGTCCCTGCCCACCCCCCCACCCCCGCCAACTATAGACCCTGGAGAATCTTTATAGCTCTTTTCAAGTCTTTACGGTGAGTGTACTCTAAAACTCAATTTGAAAAAGTCATTGCTTTGAATATATTTTTGTACAAACAATAAGGCATAAGAACTTCTTGAAATGGTTAAACAATGAAATGAGCCACCTAAGGCAGTCTCTATCCTCTAGATATTTACAAAAGAACAGCAATTCTCGTTCTGACTGCTCTAGACTTGCCTGAGAGCCAGAATGAGCCACATGACTCTTAGAATATGAAAGCATTTAAACCAGAAGGTGATCAGAGATCATCTAGTCCAGTGGCTCTCAGAATCACGTGGAGGGCATAGCAGGACACCCACTGCGGGGTTCCACTCCTACCGTTCATGCTTCAGTATGTCTGGGATGAGGCCCAGGAACATATTCCTAAGCAATTCCACATTGATGATGTTGCTGGTCCATGGACTACACTTTGAGAACCACTGCTCTAATATTATTTCCTCATGTAATAAATGAGTAGACTGAGACTTCAGAAGCCTGGGTGAGGCCTACCCAAAGTAACACAGCTGAGTTAGAGCCTGGGTTCTAACTACACTCTGATCAACAGGATCCTCTCCAATGGGTCACATTTGTGTCTCTGAAACATGTAGAGGACCACCACAGACCCCAAAATGTGTCTCAGCTGGTGACATTCAAACTACTTGGCAATACTGGTTTTACCTGATACTTGATAATGAGAGAAAGGAATCACTCATTCTGCTCATCCCAAGCAGAGAGTTGAGAAAGACGTTTTTGTTTTTGTTTTTTTCCTTTCTCCTTCGTCTAAATGATAAATCTCTTGTGGCAATTTTATTGTTGTGGCTAAAATGTTCTTTTGAAACAAAAACATTATGTCATCCTTCTGACAATGCAATGAGATTCTTTTCATTGGGTCATGTCCATAGTGTTCTAATAATGACAGAGTTTTTTTCATAAACATTTTGAATAAGTTTTTAAATCTTATTTTGAAAGAGTGTATTTTCTAGCATTTTTGGAATCTCTCTCCCAGCTAGCTCTACAAGTAAGCAAGACCCTAGAGAAAAGCATGGTCTGCAAGATTTGGCCTCCACCAAAGCCTTTCATACTCTTGCCTGGCCCCATCCCAGATGGCTAGGGGTCTAGCTTCGGTCTCCTGTCTGTGGTCTGTTCCCGATCTCTCCTCCAACGGCATCAAACTCTCCCCAGATCTCTGACCCATATTCTAGACCTGTCTCATAACCTCCTTTCTGACTCAGAATATGAAAATTCATCACCCTGTAATTATGACTTGGCTCTGTATTTCATCCTGACGACAACCCTTTCGTGTCACATGTCAGACTGACATAACACTTACCAAAGTGTTACAGAAAAGGTGAACACGGGGAGCACTTGGGTGGCTCAGATGGTTTAGAGTCTGCCTTTGGCTCAGGTCATGATCCCCAGGTCCTGGGATTAATAGAGACCTGCATGGGGCTCCCTGCTCAGAGGGGAGTCTGCTTCTCCATTTCCCTCTGCCCCTGTTCCCCCTGCTTGTGCTCCCCCCTCTCTCAAATGAATAAATAAAAAATCTTAAAAAAAAGGAAAGGTGAGCACAACACATGTTATAAATAACATGTCCTTTACTCAACATCACAGTGCATTAAACTACTTAAAAGCATTTATAAAGACTTCCCAGAATTTGTGTTTTTTTACTTTTTTCAATATGGAAATAATTTTCTACTTTTTCTTAATGAAAGATTGCCACTATTAATTATACTTCAAACAACAAATTTCATATTAAATATAAATATAAACTATAAAACCCCGTAGCTATCACATGTCTTCCAATAATAACTACCATAGTTGGTTCTCTAGTGCCATATAATCACAATTGAAGAAGGTTGTACAAATCCTGCAAATCAGCTTCATTCTGGATGAGAAGGATGGAACACCTGATGGAAGCCATATAACCTAGGAAGGAGATGACTCCTGCCTTAATAGTTTGACTCCTAGACACCCTCAAGTTGGATGTGACTTCATTTTCTGACTCTGGCCTTCACACCATCCAAGACCAATAGAAAAGCAGCATTTTATCCCTGACATTACATTGGCCTCATAAGTGTTTATTTGAGGACCTTTTATATCTCAGATCTTGCACGTGTATTCTTTCTAGTTTTTGCAACAGTTCTGCCAAAGGTTTAGTAACTTCTCAGGGCTTCACACCTGGGAAATGAAAAAGCTGAGATTTGAAACTGGGTCTCAGATTATTTAGTCCAGCAGTTCTCAAAGTGAGGTCCAGGAACCCCTTGAGGTTCCTCAAACCCCTTTCATGGGTCAAATAGTTATCTGAAAAGGCTATTTAAATGTTCCTCTTTTTTCCAATAATATTTTGGTGTAAAGCTGAATTTTCTTGCTGTGTTTCAACTGAAATGTATGGCCACAAACTGAACGCAGACACAGATGAGACTCCAGTTGTCTTCTAGTCGACATCAGACATTAAAGAGATTTGAAAAAAATGTAAAGCAATGTTACTCCTTTCACTACGTTGTTTTGTTTTGGAAAACATTTTTTTTCATATAAAGTATGTGATTTATGTTAACATATAATGGGTTTATAATATTTTTAATTGGATTAATACATATTTTTAAATATTATTGGTTTTGATTTCTAAAATGTTTAATACCAATAGGTACAGCTTACTTAAGCAAAAGCTCTTTGTGGATCCTCAATAATTTTTAAGGTCTAGAAGGAGTATCAACCTCAGCTACTGTTCTCAGATAATACAGCTTTGACTTACTCTATCACCCCCTTCCCAGAAGGAAAGTTCTCATTGCTGGAGATGGGCAGGTGGAAAGGAGCACTCTTGCTTTAAGAAATCAGAACTCTTGGGCAAACCTGGTGGCGCAGCGGTTTAGCGCAGCCTAGGGCGTGATCCTGGTAGACCCTGGATCGAGTCCCACGTCAGGCTCCCTGCATGGAGCCTGCTTCTCCCTCTGCCTGTCTCTGCCTCTCTCTCTCTCTGTGTCTATGAATAAATAAATAATCTTTTAAAAAAAAGAAATCAGAACTCTTATTGCATCTATTATTTATACCATACACCTTAGCTAAATATACAAGCGAATTTATGATCTTAGAAAACACACTTGTGCTCAGTCTCCTGAGCACAAAAAACTAGAAGTTTTTTGAGGACATCAATAGCATAACTCCCTTGGAATCTAGTACAGATTGAGTCTTGAATAAAAATAGTGATTAATTGGAAATGTAAAGAAGAGTTGGTATCATGAAGGATAAGCCTTATATGTAGGTTAGTAATATGATGCAGAGGGGTAAAAAGCACGTACGGTGGAGAAACAGATTCAGTTCAAATCCAGACACAATTCTGATAAGCTACTGGATTTCTATGAGCCTGTTTTCTTATCTCAGAGTCCCTAGCTCTCAGGGTGTTAAGAGGAGTAAATATATCATATATGTACAGCCGTTGTTACTCAGTAACAAGACACACAAGAAATATTACCCCAGCTGGATGATGGGTCAGTTCCAGGGCAAAGGTTGCACATCCCCAAATCCAAATGCTTAAGGGGACACTTTTCTCAAGTGAATTTCTCAACTCTCTGTATCTTCTGGCTACTAATGTTCATCATTCAGTTTGCTCATTTTCCTGTATGTGTCACTTCAGTCTAGCGTTTAGTCCTTTAGAGATACACATACATTCTGTTCTTAAAACTCACTGGCAAGAGATATAAGCACTGGAAATACCCTTCTATGAGAAAAAAAATAAAGAAACTGAACATCAATCACACCACAGTGATATTTTCAAAGTTGTAAACAATTACATTATCAACAGTAGCACAACTCCACTTAGTGGTTGCTGAGTAGAAAATCTGAACCTTAAAGTTGGATGCAATGCAAACATGTTAAAAAATGTGATTAGTATTAGATAAAAATGTCAATCTAAAACTGAAGCCCCTGTTTAGCAAAGCAAAAAGGCAAAAGAAACAAAAAGAATGTATAGTTTCAAGCAGCAGCTCTAGGTTTACTAACTGTGAAGATATCCCCAACTATTTCATTTAAGATTCTTATTTTGTTACACCACCAGAAAATTGGATCTAAATCCATTTACCATAGGCCAAGAAAATGTTTACAATCTAAAACTGTATTTACACACATCTGTAATGTAATTTTGCCTTTTAAAAATAGGTATAAAAGCAAGAACTTGTGGACGATGAGGGAATGAGAAAGAATGTCTCTATTTACCTAAGTTACATGAAGCATCTGAACCACAAAAGTGTTTTATGAAATATCACTCTTTTGTCTTGCATTCTTATCATAAAGGAGTACATTCTTTTTAAAAGGAGGAGCTTTTGCCCTTTCTTTAGCTCTCTCCTATTTTTTTAACCTAAAACTTACACTAGGTGGAGCCCCTTGTCCAAGGTTTGGAGTGATTTTTGAAAAAGGAAAGGAAAAAATTACCAATTGAAAGCAAAACCAAAAAGGCATTTTCATCCTTTCATTTTTTAAAAAGATTTTATTTATTTGAGAGATAGAGCAAGTGCGTGAGCAGGGTGAGAGGCAGAGACAGAGAATTGCAAGCAGACTCTGTGCTGAGCCCAGAACCTGATGCTAGGCTCAATCTGATGATCCTGAGATCATGACCTGAGCCGAATCAAGAGTCCAATGCTTAACTAAGTCACCCAGGCATCCCTTCTTTCATTTTTATTTATTTTTTAAAGATTTTATTTATTTATTCATGACAGACACACACACAGAGAGAGAGAGAGGCAGAGACACAGGCAGAGGGAGAAGCAGGCCCCATGCAGGGAGCCTGATGTGGGACTCGATCCCGGGTCCCCAGGATCACGCCCTGGGCTGAATGCAGGCGCTAAACCGCAGAGCCACCCAGGGATCCCCCCCTTCTTTCATTTTTAAAATGTATCCTCAAAATCTACAGTACCACTAGAAAAGAATTTTTCTTTCTAATAATTAAAACCTTGACAATGGATAGGACCATTAACATTTGCTACAGAGAAGCACTAGTTGCAATGCTGCTGCTGCTACAGAGTCAACAGCCATAAGTTTCTGAATTCAATGCAAATAGTAATTTCATTTGGAAAGAAGGTATAGTGAGTATGAAGAATCAAATCTTTGTTTCTTTTTTAAAAAAATACATTATTTATTCATGAGAGAGAGAGAGAGAGAGAGAGAAGCAGAGACATAGAGAGAGAAGCAGGCTCTCTGCGCAAAGTCCAATGTGGGACTCGATCCCAGGACACCGGGATCATGCCCTGAGCAGAAGGCAGACACTCAGCCACTGAGCTACCCAGGTGCCCCAAAGAATCAAATCTTTTCTGGATACTTGTAAAGATATTTTAACAAGGTTAATGTTCTCCGTGTCTGAAATACTTCATGACATTCCAATTAGAGATACACTTATTAAAAAGCAAACAAAAGACTTAAAAGCACCAGAACTCTAGCAAAAGACAAAACATCCAAAATACATTCAAACCTTAAAGTTTTCCATGATGCAGAAATACAGGAAGCCCTAATCAGATATTTCAGGGTATCTGCAGAGGGAGGGCTTCTGAACTGAACAAACCACATGTTTAATTATGGGTTCATAGGACTTACAGTTAAAAATAGTATCTAACTGTACTCTTGAGCCTCACAGTGGACTCGAGCTACAGGAGATAAGCCTTGTGAAATAACCCGCCAAACTCAGTGATCACTCTTTGCTGCAGATAAACACACCACTATCTCCCTACAACTATCTCCCTCCACTGTTGCTAGTTTGGCTCTCTCTGTGCTATCTCAGGGTTGTCCTTCCAATCCAAAAATGCTTCAAATGCAAAGTTCAGATCAGCAGCAAGGAGAACCCTTGCTTAATTCCCAAATACTTGTGCTGACATAGCTGACAGGGATCTGTCGGTTTCCTGGGCAATAGATTTGTGGACTCTTTTTGTTTTTTTCCCCTTCAGATTTATACAAAATCTTGGACCAGGCAAGACATAGTTCTGCTGACAGCTGAATTATGTGGCAGAGTAACCTTTGAACAAGTACAAATCATTGACCTCACATAAATTCTTCCCCAGAAAGTCCAAGAAACTGGCTGAATCAGGGTCATATAGGCATGAAGGCAGTTAACGCTATCACAAGAATCCAGTGCTAACATAGTGGGATTTACACCTGTTTAACCAAAACAATTATGAAAAACAAATATTCTCTGATGTTTGCCTCATATATTCCATAAGCAAGCTGATTTGTTTTTCCCTTTTTGAGCTTTGCATTAGATTCAAATTACTGGTCTGCTGCCATAAATGGTTTCTAGGAACAAAATTGGGGGGGTGGTAAAGAAGAATAATACTTCAGAGTGGATAATCTTTTTTGATGACAGGGGTAAATTTTTATAAAGAAAAGAAACTGAGCTTTGGGTTCTCAAGCCATTTGGCTGAAATAAGGACTAAGCAAATTGGACAAATTATATTGGACAGGATAGCCTTGGTCAATACCTTTAAAACTGATAGAAGTTTTCATGTAAAATTAGTCATTAAACTTGACATATTTTCATACCAGCTTCTCATATTGATGGTAAAGCAGTTGCCCTTCTGCTGCAATATAGGAGTTTTCCAATTAGTTTTTCAAATGGGGTGGGGTAGTGTGGTTGGGGCTGGCCCCTGTCCTGCAGCATAGAATATATGCACTTATACACTTTCCCCTCAGTACTGTACTTTCTCCATCTCTCCTGCCACCCTTGTAGCCAGCATCGATAATGTGGTAATAGAGTCTTCCAGAGTAAAGCTTATATTCAAATTGTTGTCTAAAAGGTAAAGAGGAGGGATCCCTGGGTGGCGCAGCAGTTTGGCGCCTGCCTTTGGCCCAGGGCGCGATCCTGGAGACCCGGGATCGAATCCCACGTCGGGCTCCCAGTGCATGGAGCCTGCTTCTCCCTCTGCCTATGTATCTGCCTGTGTCTCTGGCTCTCTCTCTCTCCTTCTATCTCTCAAGAATAAATAAATAAAATCTTTAAAAAAAAAAAAAAAGGTAAAGAGGAGCCAGGTACCACATATCTACTGCTGCTGGAGTGATGCAAGAGAGGGGATGTCAAATCTAGAGGGAAGGTTTGGTACAGATCCATGAGATTCACAGTCCTTCTGCCCTCCCCTCTTTATCTCCAGAGTTAATAACTTCAGAAGAGTCAGAAGAGGAGAATGGGTAAGTAATGTTTTAAAATTTTTAAAAATCATACCTTAAGACTGATAGGAACAAAATGGTTGATAAAGAAAGCTACAGACTAAAATAGATTTTTAGAATAACTTTGTCTAGCTAATAATCTCATTCTCTGTATGGCAGGGAGAAAAGAACTTGATGAATCAATTGTTTTTCATTTTGCTGACACTCAGTATTGGTCCTGAGAACAATTTCTCTCTAAGCAAAGTAATGTTTAACCACTTCCTTATCATCAACATTGCCTCATAAGCATAATTTAGAACTTTGCTATTGTAATTCAGTATGCTTCATCCCCCCCCCCCCCCTGCTTTTTACTAAACCCTGAGAGAGAGAGAGACATAATGTCTTATTCATCAGTGCTGACATCATCCTGGCAATTAAAGATAAGGTAGAGAAAACAAAGGAACTCCATATATACAGAAGCCACTAAAAGGAAGGAGGAGCTCTCCTTGCGAGAGAGAGAGAGAGAGAGAGAGAGAGAGAGAGAGAGAGAGAAGCGAACAAAGGTGCTTTCTTACAGATTCAGTGGAAATGAGCAGAGGCACACCTCCGACCTGCACAGGGCTCAGAGTCACATGGAAGACAGAGGCCTGTAGTGAGCCTGGGGAAGTGATTACATGATGTCAGAAGGCAAGATCTATGAGAGGCTCTGAGCCCAACCCTGGAACTGAAATACCATCCCATGTTTGGGGACATTGTTCCCCTACAGAAACCAAACCTAAAAGACCTGGGGATCATTTTATTTGGATTTTAGGAGTGAAACTGAAAGAAACAGCCCTAATTCTGATTTCGGTGGCTATGGTAGGTTTGGATAAAAGTGCTCCTCCTTCCACTGCATAAAGGTCAGTGGTTGCAGAGCTATAAAAATTGAATGAGATATTATTTCGGGCAGAAAAGTAAAAGCTAACATTTCCTGGATGAGTTGGACCCAAGTCTCCAGAGGTTTCAAAGCTCAGCTCATATGACATCTCATTCCAAAGTTTTCTTCTACTTTGTATTATGATCAATTGTCTTAATGTCCTCATCTACCAATGGTTTGAAATCTTGATATCTGACTTTTAAAAATTGTTTCTGGTCCCACACCAACTACCACAGTGCTATGTGCCCTTTGGGGAGGCAATAAGTGTTTACAGAAAGAGTAGCAGAAGTTGAAATACTTGGAATAGTCACAAACAAGCATTTGCTGCTTTAAGGTTGGAAGGCTTAAAGTTTAAGGGGTCTTTAAAAATCATATCTCCTTATTCAGAAAGAAGTCCATTTTTAAAAATCAGCAGTCTTTTAATTATTTTTTTTTACAAACCCATATTTTGAATATATTTACCCATAAGATGAGATAATAGACTTACTAAGGTCTAAATCTTGACCTATATCTACAGTAACAAGGTTTTTAGAAAATGAACCCAGGTCATAGCCATATCAATAAAATGGCAACAACTAAAAAACACACTCAATTGATATAATATATAATAAATAAATATGTGTGCATTAATTTTATATGAAATATTTAAAATAGGTGTTATTGGAAATTATGTATTATCCTGGATTATTTACATCTCTGTGTCATAAATCCTATCTTCACAAAAGAAATAAATGGAACTAGGTGGCAGGGAACTCAATAGTAATTTTTAGTAGAAAATTTAAAAATAATATGTATTAAAAATACAAAGTGTGGTTTCATATATTTTTATTTTGAAATAGTTTCAGATTTTTAGAAAATTTGCAAAGATGATATAGGATTTCACAAGTAGACCAGATCATTTTCCAATCTTAATACCATCTCATATTATTATGTACATCATTATAATTAATGAACCAATGATGATACATTGTTATTAGCTACAGTCCAGAGAGAAATCCATTTTATTAAAGCCATTTCTATTAATAGAGCAGATAGAAGTTGTCCACTGTTTAATTTCCTTCTCTCATCCCCAGTTCCCCTAATTCACAGGCATTCTGCTCTTTGGTTAATTTCACAAAAATAGTCATGGCGTCCTATTCTTAGGATCTAATATTAGGATAAATTTTTATCATATGGTGGACTTTTTATCATATGGCTATCTATGGTAAGCTGCCTAGATCCCCTTCCAGGGAGAAGAATCAATAATCCTCTAGCCGCTCAAAGTACTGCCAGAGGACAGCCCTCAGCTTTTAGTTCTCTTTGGGGACTGTCTCTACTGAAGACAATTGCCTTGCTCATGTCACCCCTTCTACCAGGAGCAGCCAAAGTCCCACATGTCCAGTCTATGTGGGGATAAAAATGCTCGTGTCTTCTTGCTCTAACTAAAAACAACCTGAAGTTTGCCCCCATTCCAGAGCTCCCCATAGGGTAGGCTGATGCCTCTGTGGGGATCACAGGCAAGCCCAACTTCTCCCTCTGCCCAGTCCTGCTTTTTTGCTTGGTGTTGGTCTCAGGAGTACTTGTGAATAAGCACGTTGGGCAACCATTTCACAGTCTACTTCTCAAGAAACACAACCTGTGACGGCCTACAAAATTTAGGTGTTAGGCGTAAAGAAATTGTTGAGAATGAAGTCCCAGCTCTTTCTGATTTTAGAAAACATTAGGAGAGATATGCAGGTAAATCCATATCCATCACATCACTCCTTCACAATAAGCAAAGATGTGAGGGAGGCACATGAAGGACGCGGTACAAGTCTGAAGGGTTCTTACATCCAGCAGGGTAAGGGGAGAGGAAAGTTATCAGGATAGATTTCTTGTAGAGCTGTATGTAAAAGAGAAGCAGGAGGTGCTAGATAAAAAATGAGGTAAAGAGTTGGAGTCAGAAAGAAGATAGAAAAATCACAGATGCATGAGAGTTTCTGGGATGCTGAAGGCAGGCCACACCAGTGAACACAGCAGGAGTGACAAGGATGGCGTCACAAGTGACATAGCAAATGCAGTAGTAATCAGATCCGAGAAGAATTTGCCAGTAATCATAACTTCAGTTTTGACATTTCCTCTTGAGACTGAGAGACAAGACAGATGACTTTTCCATGCAAGCTACACTTCTAGATTTTTCCAACTCCTCACCTCTACCAAAATTGTTGAGGATCTAAAGCAAAGAGCAGCACAGACATTTTGGGAGAACAAGCACAATACTGATAACACTTTATGTCAAGCCAAAAGTAATGATATTATCTATTATACAATACATCAGTCATTGCATAAGAAAAATCTTTAACACATAAAATGTTTCAAAATATTTTGCCTTATTTTGAAAAAGGCTTTTTTCCAGACCTTCATTATATGGGCAATATTAAAAAGGTAAATAAATATGGACTATTGAAGAATAAATGTTATTTATTGTTATTGAAACAAATGAACTATACATATTTTAACCTTTTATTTATATGACTTATCCTATTGCAAGTTTTACATTTATCATCATTTTGCTGTTTATTTTGTAATCATAAACTATTGTCATTATGGGAAAGGATATTCACAATATCATTACATATAATACAAGTGTTGGAGCTTTCTTCATCTATCCTTGCCTTCTGTCTTACCTAGAACTTATCCATAAATAAAATTACATAGACAAAGTTAATAATTATAAAATCACAACTCACAAGTGCTACAGAAACTCTTGATAAACAGAATTATTAGCTGTACACCAGGAACTGTTAGGTGATGGGCTCGATAAGCAAGGCTGATGATTTTACACAACCACCAGTACCTAATCAGCCATGGCATCCTTCCTCCTCACCCCGCTCCTACCCACAAAAAATAATACAGAATAAGAGCAAGTGAAAACAATGTTGCCTTAGAGGTAAACCTGAAACCATTCTATTTTACTTTTAAATATATATACCTTTTGTGCATTTCTATAATGAAGCAGCAGAAGGAGAAATCAAGGAATCTATCTCATTTATGATGCACAAACCATAAAATACCTAGGAATAAACCTAACCAAATGATCTCTACTCTGAAAGCTATAGAATACTTATGAAAGAAATTGGAGATGACACAAAGAAATGGAAAAACATCCCATGCTCATGGATTGGGAGAACAAATATTGTTAAAATGTCTATATTATCCAAAGTAATCTATACACTCAATGTAATCCCTATCAAAATAGCACCAGCATTTTTCACAGAGCTAAAACACACAATTCTAAGTAATGTTGAAATAGAAAACCAAAGCTGGAGGCATCACAATTCCAAACTTTAAGCTGTATTACAAAGCTGTAATCATCAAGACAGTATGGTATTGGCACAAAAACAGAATAGAAAACCCCCAAATGGACCTTCAACTCTATGGGCAACTAATCTTCGTCAAAGCAGGAAAGTATATTCTCTGGAAAAAAGACATTCTCTTCAGGAAATGGTGTTGGGGAAATTGGACAGCCAATGTAGGAGAATGAAACTGGTCTATTTTCTTACACCATACACAAACTCAAAATAGAAAAAAGACCTAAATGTGAGACAGGAATCCATCAAAACCCTGGAGGAGAACACAGGTAGCAACCTCTTTGATCCTTGCTGCATGAGCTTCTCACTAGACACATCTCTGGAGGCAAGGGAAACAAAAGCAGAAATGAACCATTGGAACTTCATCAAGATAAAAAGCTTCTGCTCAGCAGAGGAAAGAGTCAAAAACCAAAAGACAACTGGCAGAATGAGAGAAGATATTTGCAAATGTCTTCTCAGATAAAGGACTGGAATCTAAAATCTATAAAGAACTAATCAGACTCAACACCCCAAACACAAAATATCCATTTAAGATATACGCAGAAGACATGAACAGACATTTATCCAAAGAAGGCATACAAATGACCAACAGACACGTGAAAAAATGCTCAACATCACTCATCATCAGGGAAATACAAGTCAAAATCATGATGAGATACCACCTCACACCAGGCAGAATGGCTAAAATTAACAAGTCAGGAAGCAATAGATGTTGGAGAGCATGTGGAGACACAGGAACCCTCTTACTCTGCTGGTAGGAATGCACACTGGTGCAGCCACTCTGGAAAACAGTATGGAGGTTCCTCAAAAAGTTGAAAATAGAACTACCCTATGATCTAGAAATTGCACTACTAGATATTTATCAAAAGAATGCAAACAGTAATTTGGGGGGTACCTGCACCCCAATATTTATAGCAGCAATATCAACAATAGTCAAAATATGGAAAGAGCCCAGATGTCCATCAACTGATGAATGGATAAAAAAGATGTACACACACACACACACACACACACACACACACACACACTGGAATATTACTCAGCCATCAAAAAGAATGAAATTTTGCCGCTTGGAATGATGTGGATGGAGCTAGAGGGTATTATGCTAAGGGAAATATGTCAATCAGAGAAAGATTATTATCATATGATCTCACTCATATGTGGAATTTAAGAAAAAAAACAGATGAAAAAAGGGAAAGGAAAATAAAATAAAAACAGAGAGGGAGGCAAATCATAAGAGACTCTTAACTCTAAGGAACAAACAGGGAGTAGCTGGAGGGGATATGGGTGGGAGATGGACTAAAAGGGGAATGGGCATTAAGGAGGGTACTTGTAATGAGCACTGGGTGTTACATGCAAGCATTGAGTCACTGAATTCTACCCCTGAAACTAATAATACACTATACATTAACTAACTGGAATTTAAATTAAATCTTGAAAACATACCTTTTAAACTTTAGTACTTGATTTATGAGTAACACCCTAACTGTGTCACCCACACAAGTGATCAATATTCAGCAGGGTGCAGCAATCCTATGGAAAAACACCATGAGAAGCAATATGGAACCACAGGGTGCTTCAAACAAGGGATTTGTAGTTTGGATATGTCTCTCAGAAGCCAGATGGAGGATAGAATAAAGATGAAAAGAGCTTAGCAAGCACTTGCACAACTCCAATATGATAGGATGGGGATCTGCACACCTTCAGCAACTGGAAACATCAGCATTCTGGCCAAACCCTTCCATACTTGGCTCCATTAACTCCCATATTGTCAACGGAGTACCTTGAAAGATTCAAGCAAGGTGAATTAGCTGACCAAGATAATGTTTTGCATTTCATGTCTCTCTGATTTTGAGAAGGCCTTATTACCCCAACTAATAAAGCAGAAAATTAGCTATTAGAGACGTACTCATGATTAGATCAAGGTGTTCAATAACACTCGAAAACAAGAGTTGGAAATCCAAATGGAGTTTACAGGTACAAGGTTTATGTGAATTTGGAAAAAAGGTAGCCTCTTATTTTCCTCCAAAACTACTTTTAGTTCTATTAAAATACGATTATACTGTCAGAGATATCAACTTCTCTAGAAACAGAAATCACTTCCACAGGGCAAATCACCCCACTAAGATGTTTTTTACTATAATCACTCTTGCCCCCAGGATCCTGCCACCACAGAATTGTCATTTTTGACTCATGAAAGAGCTTTATATAACTGCCAGATAAAAGACATATTTAGTTGTACATGACAAATTATTGTCTGAGATGCACCAAAATTCCATCTTTAGGGGCACAGAAGAGTCTAAAAGTATATTAAACTGAGTAAGAGACAAGGTGTCCAGAGAAAACATTTTATGAATCGATGACCCTGGTGGCTTTTGGCAGGTTAAGTTTTACCTCAGTCTGTTCAACCCATAAAATTAGATGATAGATTGTTCCTGTATCATAAGGCTGTTTGGAGAGTTAAATGGGACCCATGTAAAGTACATAAACCAGTGCTTGGGGACAAGGAAGTCAGAATGTGCTGCTTAATGTGAAGAAGATGATGATTGTGTGATTGTGCATATCACGGAGAGTGAACTGTCAGTGTGCAAGGCTGCCAGCTATTTTGTATGTGTTTTTGTTTTGTTTTGTTTTAGAAAATGGTCCTTAATTAATCAAACCAGTAACTCTTTATGCTGCAGAGCCAGCTTATCTCCCTCCCTCCCTCCAAGTTGAACAACAACAACAACAACAAAAACCAGAATGACCCCCAAGTCAAGAGTCCCTCAGTAGAAGGAGGCCTTAGAACAAGGAGAGGGAGAGGCTGGTGTGAAGAACACACATGTACTGCTAGAGTCAGGTGAAAAATTATAGTAAAATAGCCTTGTTTGCACTTCGCTACTTTTAGGATCAAAGATTTCTGAAGATTTTCAGAGCCTCTCACAAATAAAGCCTTATCTTCAGAAGGCTTTCAAGGTCCCAGACAAAAGATTTCACAAGATTTATCCCATGATAAATTTAAAATAAGTAGGTTCTGGCTACTGATCATTCACTACTGGAAGGGAAAATGAGATTTTAAGGATGATGGTCTATCTGGTTATTGTTTCTGAGAAGGAGGGAGATAAAAAACCTAGAGAGATACAAAGAGGAAAACATACAATGTGAATTCTGGAAGGAGTTTTTTTTTTTTTAATGTATTTGAGAGAAAGAGAGAGAGAGAGAGAAGGGGCAGAGGGAAAGAATCTCAAGCAGACTCCCTGCTGAGCACAGAGCCTCATGTGGGGCTTGATCTTATGACCTATGAGATCATGACCTGAACCAAAACCAAGAGTTGGATGCTTAACCAACTGAGCCACCCAGGAGCCATCCCTGGAAGGAGGTTTTAATATGGAGCAACGAATCATAACATAACCCAATAGGCAAAACAGATGATTAGGTGGTAATTGTGTCAAATCAACTACTCACAGCTCACAGATTAAACTCAAATGACACATATTCCTAAGGATATTTATGGGCAAGTAAATCATCTAAGATAAAGATTCAGAAATTACTTACACCAGAATAGAAAATCTTACAAACCTGGATGCCAAATTTCATGCTAACACTCAATATAATTTTAGAAATTTCAGAAATAACAGATTGCAACAACAAATGTGTTTGCTCCCAGCAAGTGAAATCCTGCTACTTCAACTGACTACGACAATGACATGGCAGTTTGAAATCTGCTTAGTGGGAGACTCAGTGTGAAAGTGGAATTGATAACCAAGACAATGATTTTCCAATGAAGGTGAACCTCAACTAATTTATTTTTTCCGGGAATCGGCCATGCTAAGTACTTTAAGAAATATATAGAAGCTACTGGGCCAGCCACTTCTATAATATCATGCTAATTAAAGACTCTTCTCGGAATCCAGCTTCCCACGTGCTTGAGAACTAGAAAAAAAAAGTATTTAAAAATCCAATTTTTGTATTTAAAATCTGCCTGCTTTTTACTCTCCATTCCATAGCAAGAAATCCACCAACAGACTTAAACCCTCTCTCTCAACCCTGGTCCTGCATGCAGCATAGCTGAGTGCCTGTTATATCCTTACCGTCCAGTTTTAGAACAACAAGTTCGATATTTAACAGTTTTTCTACCTTGTTTTTGTCCGTCTACTAAGGACCAACTGAAGTGGGAAGTTTTCACGTCAAGATTCATCAATCATTTAATGTAAATACATCAACAATGAACAATTTCCACTGGGTTGTTTTCCAATGCGTTTATATTAGAAATGTCAGCACCACAAAAATAAATATGTTTGTATCTGACACAATTGGTACCAGTGAATATTTGAGGTGTGTGATTTATAGAGACAACTGGGCAGGAGCCTTAGAAAACTCCATTTCAAACCATGTGAGATATTTTTGAATTGCTTTGTTATAAAGAGCTATTATTCAAGATTATTTTAACCCCCTCCAAAAAGAATAGCAACAGCAAAAATGTAAATATCAACTTTTGTCACTGCATATGATTCATCCTTGTTTCATTTGAATTTGGGTGCTCCTCATAATACACATCATGTTTTCTCCCTCTTTAATGCAGGAAGACTAACTTTATAACCTTTAGTTATAAAGGCACACACAGGGTACATGCATATGGGCAATGGGATGCTGAAGGTATTTCCCCATCAAATAATTTCATTTGGCAGTTTTCTTCTTCCACAAAGAGAGAAACCAACAACTTAAACATTATTTCAGGACTCACCCACATCATCAGTGTCCCATGGTGCCGAGATAACATTTTTCCAGATGGATGGGCAGATCCACGTTCCGCGTTCCGAGAGGCAGTGAGACAGGAAGGGTGGGCAGGAAAAAGAAGAAAAATTGTTTAGGAATAATTCAAAAACCGCTGGTAACTTATCCCCATACCAAGCATGATAATTAGAGTTCCCTCCTTCCCTAAAACTGCCCCGCTGCCAAGATGCTGAGGATTAAGGAGAAAGTTGCTGTAGAAAAACAAGGTAGATAATTCATGAGAGAGCCAAAGGGATCTCTCATTAACATTTTCATTTAGCAGTTGCAAATAAGAGAAAACACATGCAAGCCACTTTTGAATATGTAATAGATGTTTTCAGAAAGAGACTAAGAAAGAGTTGTATGAACATATAGGGACACAAAAATAATTAAAGCAAGTCTGAATTAGCATGGGGGATGGGGAGGATTGCTGAGAGGTAAAGACTTAGCTGACTCAAAATCATAATCAGAAAACCCAGTAAAATTATTTACACATCCCAAAAAGCATTTGACTGAAATCATTCTAATTACACATTCTCAAAGAATATCAATTATAACCCATTTTAGATGTGCTACAGGTTGGAGCCATGGAACAGAATTTAAATTCTTCAAAGAAAGGAACAAGGAAATAAATTATTTCTTTTTATAAAGGCACAGGAAAAATTTTTACATGGCATAAAAATTCTAGCATACATGTTTTTCAATCCTATTTGCCATGACGGTTGCTTTATTTGGGAAGAAATTTCACAGTATAAAACCACACAGAACATATTTTCAAGTAGATGGAACTCCCCAAACTGAGCCTTCATTTAAAACAGCTCATCTGTCACAGACTTTCCACATGAGCAGTCACCTTGGAAAACCAGGCTGTGCCAAGGTCATGCTAGAGGAATTCTGTGATCCTTGGGTATTTTGGGGCCTCCTGGGCCTCTGCCTTACACTACTAATCCATTCCATCAAAAGCTACTGTTGAGTCAAAAGAATTGAAAGCAAGGTCTCAAAGAGTTATTTGTAGACCCCATGTTCATAGCAGTACTATACACAATAGCCAAGAAGTGGAAGCAACCCAAATGTACACAGACGCATGAATGGATAAACAAAATGTGATCTATCCATACAGTGGAATACTATTCAGCCTTTAAAAATAATAAAATTCGGACACGTGCCACAACATAGATGAACCTTGAGGGCATCATGCTAAAAAACCAGACCAGGCACAAGATAACAAATATTGTATGATTCCACTTATATGAGGTACTTAAAGTAGTGAAATTCATAGAGACAGAAAGTATAAAGGTAGTTGCCAGGCATTGGGGGTGATGGAGAAATTAAGGGTTGTTGTTTAGGGAGAAGATGAAAAGAGTTCTGGAGGTTGGTTGCACCACAATGTGAATGTGTGCAACACTACTGGACTGCCTACTTAAATATTGTTAAGATGGTACATTTTAGGTGATGTGCACTTTACTACAATTCAAAACAAAAAAGCTAGTGTCAGAATGGTTCTTTGAAACTACGTGGCCACACTGTGCAGGCCCAATTTTCTTTTTTTTTTTTTTCTTCTTTTTTTTTCTTTTTTATTTAATAAATTTATTTTTTATTGGTGTTCGATTTGCCAACATACAGAATAACACCCAGTGCTCATCCCGTCAAGTGCCCACCTCAGTGCCCGCCACCCAGTCACCCCCACCCCCCCACCTCCCCTTCCACCACCCCTAGTTCGTTTCCCAGAGTTAGGAGTCTCTCATGTTCTGTCTCCCTTTCTGATATTTCCCACTCATTTTTTCTCCTTTCCCCTTTATTCCCTTTCACTATTTTTTATATTCCCCAAATGAATGAGACCATATAATGTTTGTCCTTCTCCGATTGACTTATTTCACTCAGCATAATACCCTCCAGTTCCATCCACGTCGAAGCAAATGGTGGGTATTTGTAGTTTCTAATGACAGGCCCAATTTTCAAAGGAAAGAATGAATACAAGGATATAAGTCAACACTCAGTGTAGAATGTTAATAAGATTGCAATCTGTAATAGAACAAAATCAGCCTAGCCTGCTGAAGCAATTTTACCTGAAGAAATGTGGTCTTTCTCTCAGCAGATGGTAGGATGAGAGTAGTTACTTAAAGGATGCTGGTTTTCTCACAGTTATGGTAGAAATCATGAGATAGTCCAGTAAAAACCAGAGATAAGCCAGCCTGTCAGCACTCAATCCACAGTGCCCTTTCGTAGCACCAGAACACTTTGAAAAGAATCCATGCAAGGTCTTCCTAATGTTCTTTGGGTATTTTAAAAGTTTAGTGACTTGGCTTGTGGATAACATTTGTTTCATCTGCTGCCACTGGTCCTGGTAATGAATCGTGAATTTTCTTCTCATTGTAGACATGCACACTTTTTAATAGTACCAACCCAAGGATCTAGTTGATCCTTCTGCATACATTAACTATTTTTCTTTGCTAAAGAATCAGAAAAGAGAATACGCTGGTACATCTGTGAGTCACTATAATAGAAGGAAGCTTAAATATTTGCTTTCAATCACTTTCTATCCATGATTTCTATCACTGGTCCCCTGTGTACATGGGTTGACCTCACAATGAAGGAAGACAACTTACATAGGGAAGGCCTTAGGGAATCAAAGAATGAGTTCAGTGGTCGTTGAAGGAACTGAGTGACCTTGAGAAAGCCTCTAAACATCTCTTTACTTGAGTGGAAAAGGAGATTAGCAGTTGCGTTTGTTTCCTTACAGAGTTACGGTAGAGATCAAACAAAATGGTGCTTGAAAAAGACCTTTGAGAAATACAAAGCTGTGTAAATTGGTGTGTGTGTGTGTGTGTGTGTGTGTGTGTGTGTAATTTTGGGATGTCCCTAATTGTTGTCTGCTTCTGGGGCAGGAATGCTTAGTTCCTTCCTAGGAGATAGGGAATGGCCAAATAGGGTAGGATATGCTTTCACCTCAACTTAATTTTTCACCCTTATTTTTTTTTTTAAGATTTTGTTTATTTATTCATGAGAGAAACAGAGAGAAAGAGAGAGAGAGGCAGAGACACAGGCAAAGGGAGAAGTAGACTCCATGCAGGGAGCCCAACATGGGACTCGATCCCGAGCCTCCAGGATCACGCCCTGGGCTGAAGGCAGGCGCTATACCACTGAGCCCCTCGGGGCTGCCAGTTATTTTCTGTTATCTGGCAGTCACCCTACTGACTTATTTCCAACCAAATGAAGGTCCATGAGTCTGGAATTGTAGTTCTTAAGGTGTAGCCCAGGATCTCTGGGAGGCCTCTAAGACTCTTAAAGGAGGCTAATGAGGTCAAAACCTTTTTCCTAATCATACCAAGACGTTATTGGCCTTTTCACTCTTATTCTCTCAGGAGTGAATGGTGGAAGTTTCCAGAAGCTACATGACGTATATCACATAGCCTCAGTTTTTCATACGGAAGCAGACATAAGAATCTACTTTCCTGTCTTAAGCCAGACATTAAACAGGTTTGCAGTGGTACTCTTTACCCTAAATTATTTTTTCATTTTTTTAAAAAAAGATTTATTTATTTTAGAGAGAGAGCACATGCACGTGTGCACACACACTTGGGAGGAGAGGAAGGGGAAGAGGAAGAGAGAATCTCGGACTCCCAGCTGAGCCCCACATGGGGCTTGATCTAACAACCCATGAGATCATGACTGGAGCCAAAACTAATAGTCAGATGCTTAGCTGACTGAGCCACCCAGGTCCCCTTACTTTAAATTATTTTTGTTTTGGGAAATACAGTTAACTTTCATAAACATGCTTATGTTAACATGTAATGGATTAATTTTATTGTTCTTTTTAGGTGAATTAAAATAAGTATTTAAAAGTGCCGCAGCTGTCATTTCTAATGTAATACATGTCAGTAGGTATAACATGCACCAACAGAAGTTCTTTGCATTCTTCAGTCATTTTAAAGAGTGTACAGAGGTGCTAAGATGTAACTATTTGAGCATCTCTGTGTCTGGAGCACATAGCAGGAGGGCAAATGATATGAAGCGGGCTGCAGAAGGCTGCAGGAACAGACCAAGGAGCAGGAACAGAGCCCAGTGGTGATGTGCAGGATTCTGGTCTTTATCTGAGGGCAATGTCAGGCTCTTCCATACATATTGGAGGCTGTGGTTAACATCCCTTTCTCTCTCTGGGATAGTTGTACAGAATTACTCATTGTTCAAGTTATTTTTCCACCCTATCATGATTCTCTCTAAAAAAATGAATTCATAAAGCTCCATCAGAAAACTTCATCACCCTATAACAAATCTCTAGTTTGCTTTCTGAAAGAATAACTATTTTTCCTACATGGTCAGATGCAGTGTCTACACTGCACTTAACCACTTAAAACCAAGGCTATGATTCATCTAGAAGTGGGGAATGTTAATAGATGAGGTACTTTTATCTCTCAATACTGGTAGGTGGCCCACATTCCAGTGGAGCCAGACTCAGAGGCAGAGCTCATATTCTGGGGATGCTCTGTGGGGTGGGGGTAGACGGCCTTTTTAACATGGTGAGGCCCCCCTGTGCTGCTTGCAACCCTCTCTTCTCTGCCTCAAGGGATCTTTTGCATCTCCCCCCTTAGAGGTTTTTGTGAACTTTATCCATCGTCAAGTCCCTTCTGCATTCCATTCACCCTTAGGAAACAACCTCTCTTCTCTCTTCTCTGAGACGCTACAGGCAGGAAGCCATGGAGTTAAATATCCATGCACCATGACTATAAAATTTATGAGTTGTAACTTTAGTGTCGGCAAGATAAAAATAATTATCTTAATATGCAGTTTCCAGGAATAAATAGCAACGGAAGGCGTGATTATGATTTTCAATAACAAGAAAATAATTGTATATGAGTAAAATCAGTGAGAAGAGGCAGATCTGAGCCATGTCAAGGTAAGGGGATGTGTGTGAAGAGGGACTGTGGAATGTAGCCAGGGGACAAGGCTAGTTACAGCAAAAAATTTTATCAAAGTACATTCTCCAGGGACTTCTAGTAGAACAGCATGACTGAGGGGACAGCCTGTACCTTGAAGGTAGCAGCTGATAAGGTGTTGGACTTCCATCAAGACTCGGGGGACAGGAAAGCATCAAGACATGGGGGCAGGTCTTTAAAAATGCTAGCCACCTGAGCAAAGAATGCATGGGATTATACTTTACAGTGTATGTAATTGCAAACAAATTTTTAAAGGTGCTTCTTTTTTTTTGTTTTCTTTGTTTCTCTCTCTCCCTTTTTTTTTCCTTCCCTTTTCTTTTTTGGTGGCGGGGGGTGGGGGTGGTTTGTAAAGAAGGAGGGAAACTATGATTTCACAGAGACAGTCTGTTTCCTTTGAATCGACTTTGGTTTGGGTGGGTCACTGGCCCTGCGTAAACCTGGATTTTGCTGTCTTAACACTGCACACGAGTGGTGCAAGCCTGATATAGACACTGCCAGCCCTTAGAGCAGAACACCTGGCACACAGTAGGTGCTCAGTAAATGGCAGCTCTTTTTCCTCATCTCTTCCCTTTTCTTCTTCCTATCTCAGCTGGCATCCAAGATAACAATGATGTCTGTGTATTCACAAAGATATTTTCTAACAAACAGAAACACAGAAAGAGAGCAAATGTATATAGTGGAGAAGATGGATGCCTGTAGTTAATGAATATATTAAAAATAGAATCCCGTCTCCATTGACGTCTGATACTGGATGTGGTAACTGGATAGGTGTATATTCTACAGACATCTTCATGTTTGTCTAGAATCTTTCTGAGATTTCATTTACCCTCCTCTTCTGATGGCTTTTCCTTACTTCCTTTTTGCTAGAAGACAACCTCTTTTCTGTGCTATGGAATCCTACCCTCTGTCGGTCAGAATCAACCCTTCTGCCCAGGATGTCCTGGTTCTGTGCCCTCTGGTTCTCCTCCAGTATCTCAAACCTTCCTTCGAGGGGTCTTCCTGGTTTTCTTTACTTGGGTTTCCTGCCCTCCCCCAGCAACCTCCCCAACCCTCTGTTCTAGCTGTGGCTTCTTTTTTCATTCCAGGCATGGGTAATCTTGTAGGTTTTTGAGGAGGGTGATAGGCATCATGGTCACCTGCTTGCCTTGCATAGAAATACTGTGACATCTCCCTTTCTTCACCCCATCCTCTCCTAAAGTTAGCCTTTATACCTGCAGTTCCCACCCAGTCCACCCACGTGGCTCTGGCTGGAGCCCACTGTGTATGTGCGTACCTCTCCCTCTTTCTCTCTTCCTCATCACTTTCCACCACTCAACATTTTTCTGATCCCTGAAGCCTTACTATTCCTTCAAATCCAGGGTAAACACAAACTCCCCTGTGAAGCCTCCCTAGTCTCCTTGTCAGAATTAACGGCTCCTCCCTGTCAGAATTAACTGCTTCCCCGAAACTGGGGTGGTCATTTTAAAAATGTACATAAAATGTTTCATCATGTAATAATGTCATACACAGGGTCAGCTATGAAGCATAATAATAAAACGCATATCTGTGAACCCGTCACCTATATTAATAACAAGAATATTACCAATATCATTGCATCTACTATTTGGTCTTCTTGGCTCCCCCGCCTAGGTTTTCCTAAAGAATGCTGTTAAATTTTGCATGATTTTGAGACTTTAAAAAATGGCATAATATCATTCAATCTCCTGTAACATTTTTAAAATCAACTGTGTTAAAGATCCATCCACATGGTTGCTTGGCACCTGTAGTTTATTCATTTCTGTCACTGCATAATATCTTATTTTGTGAATATGCCATGATTTATTTATACAGTCTCCTGTCCATAGACATTTATGCTATTTCCAATCTCTTGCTATTATGGATATTTTTGAAACATTTCACAATGCATATATGTGACAATTTTTCCATGGTTTATTGAGATATTTCATATCATATCAATTTAATATTAAATTAATATCATACTTATGTAGCAGTACAATATATACCTTTATAAGATAATGCATAATTGTTTTTCAATATTGTTGTATCAGCTTACCCAACTTCCTCCAATGTATAAGATTTAGCATTTTCATAAAGTTCTCTTTTGAAACTCATCATTATCACACTTTATACCATCTTTATTGGTATTTAAATACTCATCTCTTGATAAGATTATAACCATCATATTTTATTCACCTGTTTATTCCCATGGCCTACATCAGTTATTTAAAAATGCTTATAAAAATGATAAATGAATACCAAACTGAAATGAACACAACAACCTGTATTTGATTTGAGTTACTAGACTTTCTGCCTTTTAATGAAAATAGCATGGAAGGATTATGGTGGTATCAATCCTTTGCACAAAAATGATTAATTCAATCAGATTGCTTTCCTATTAAATTAGAAGAACTAAGAAAATTATAGTTTCATTTGAGAAGGTAATAAATTTGAAAGGAGAGGAGAAAGCTTGACTATAAGCAAAGAAATGTGACTTAGGATGTGGACACTAGAGCCCAGAGAAATGGGCACTAGAAGATAAATAAGAGATTTGGGAAGGGAATCACAAAGCACTTTATACTCATCCAAAGATCTTCACCTTAGGCTCTCTATGTGGCTTTCTGCACCAAAGTCTCACAACTGATGCTAATAGTTTCAATTTTTTTTTTTTTTATGATATAGATTAAGTATAGTTGTCTGGGCTAGTGTGGAAATCTAACCATAATTTTTAACATTTTCTCTCAGGATAAAGAACTCAAAATTCTGAACAACTACTGACAAATACACTCTTGGAAAAATGACTCAGCTGTAAAATGGGGAATACCTGTGTTCAGAAAGTAGGTCTCTGCCTTTTATCACTCCCATCTTTTCACCCCTAGGGCTGAAAAAGCCAGAGGCTAAAGAAAAGAAGCATTTCCATGCTGTTAAAAACAAAATGCACAACATCCATTAAACTACTCTTTGATCATTGTCTTCTGCTTTGAAAAATAACTCCGAAAAGGAGTGCCCAAACCTCCCAAAGGATGAGATAGGCATACATTCCTTGTGGGGCAAATGTAAGAAGCTTAAAAGAAGACAACTGGCTCAAAAAAGAGGAAGACTATGTCAGCAGTGTTGCTCAACCTGTGTCTAAAGGGCACAAGATACTCCTGAAACCCCCATGTGAATACAGTGGAAAATAAAAGGCTTCAAAGTATTCAGAGGTCATTGACCTGGTCCTGTCCGCATCTTTGATGCTGGCTTTCAGACCACGTGCAGACTGATACTTTAGTAGGTCAATACCTAAAAACAACATCCTGAATTCAGTGTGTCTCTTTGTGAATGGAGAAGAGTCAACAAAAAGTGGGTAAGAAGTACACCATAAATCTCAAGCAAGCAACCCCACATGGGCAAATCCAGCTTGTCTCTACAACAACAAAACCACCCAACCGTCATAAAGAGAGTGCATTTGGAACAGAATTCTGTGTTTTCAGCCCTGCTAGAACACACATGCTCACAGCACTCTGTTTGGAGGTTACAGGGAAAGGTTTAATAGAAACAGAAGTCTTTAAAATATTACTCTAATTAACGCTGACACTTAAACTGTGTTTGAAAACCCACGAACAGATGTGTTTTAATTTCCATCCTAGTTCATAATGCTAAGCCACTGTAACTATTTTTATTTGCTGAACACCTACTATGTCACAAAATCCAGCTCTTGGCTATTCAGAGGGTTTGGGGTTTGGGGGGTTGGTGCTAGAATGATGTTCAGAAGCAATGGGTAGAAAAAGAGGAACAGCACATTTATTTGACTCTGATTAATTTTTTGGGAACACAATGCAGCTTGCTCTCTCTTAGGCCCATGATACACGGCATTCACTTTCATCTACACTCAGCGCCGAGAAATGTCATGGGAGGAACTGATGCTTTTCCCTTTCGCATTTGTTTTTAGATTCTCAACTCTTTTCCTCAATCGTGCTGAAATTATACTTTTGGTCAGAGCAGTAATTTTATGGGTCAGACACTTTTTCTCAAATCAACTCATTTCCAAAGTAGTAAGTTAGCTGCATTCCCATGGAAAGCCACTGGTGGTTCAGCCCAGCTGTTCTCTGCAGCATCATATAAGCAGCTCACAGTGAAAGCCACTTGCTACATTCCAGGCCTGCGTGGAGGATTTTATCTTCCACTAGACTAACAGCTAGTCAGATATAGCCAACACTCCCTTTCCCTATGCCAAATGGAGGCCAGGAGAAAGAAAGCATTTGGAAAAATGTGCTGTTAGCCTATATTTATCTTATCAATAGACTTTAATGGAAACTACACAGATAAAGCATCTTGCTAGGCTTTATAAAGTTTATTCAGAGTAACTTTATTTCTTTAAATATTCATTTATTTATTCATTTAAAAACCACCTGTCCTTCCCCACCTGTGCGTGGAGTTGAGCCCCAGGCCCTGGAGTGCTTCCCCTTAAGTGGCTCTACCTCTTTCTTCTGCACATGCTCTGTCTGCTAACAGCCAGCAATCTGAAAGATGTTGTCAGGCAAATGGCAGAGGCTAACGTTCAGAGGGGAAAAAAACAAAAGGAGGGTTTGATTTCTTGGCTGATTCCTTGGCTGCTGCTACTCCCCACAGCCCTCTCTTGAGTACCCAAATTATAGCCCCCTGGGCCCTCCAGGCCACCTTACAACTCCGAGGCCTCATGTTCCCAGCCCTGGGATTTTTCTGACAGAGTGGGACAAAGACCTACCAAGAATATCTTTAAAATCACCCAAATTTGTGAGGAGAAGTAAAAGAAGAGGAAAAGAGGAAAATAAAATGAAATTCTAGGTAACACAGTCAAACAGGCAAAGTGCTGAGCCAGTTCAGAAAAACAGGTTAACTGTCATCAGGTTACTTTATCAATTATCTAGAGAATGAAAATTACATTACTTGATGCTAATAATAATGAATCCTTCTTGTTAAAGGATTCTTTAGGATTTTTATATAGCAAAGTGCTATTTTCATTCCCTTGGGTCAAATTGTGTTTCAATAACACTGACCTGTAGGAACTATCCTGGTGCTTATGCTGTGTTATCTATCAGGTTTAAAAAACAAAGGGTTTTTAATCTATCATAATGGTTTAGGGTTGGAGATTTGAAAGCTGAAGCAGCTGTAACTCCATCATAAAGATGGGTAAACTGTCATCCAGGGAAATTAAGTGACGATCAACCCACAATCTGGGAAAGTACACCAGTGCTTATTTTCCTGAAACACATCTGGTTATCTCCTAACTGTATCTTAGGGACAGCAAAGCTACATGTAAGACAAAATAGGACATCAGGGCACCTGGGTGGCTCAGTCAACTCTTGATTTGGGCTCAGGTTATGATCTCAGGATCATGAGATCAAGCCCTGCATTGAGCCCTGTGCATTAGGGCTCTGTGCTGAGCATTGAGTCTGCTTAAGATTCTCTCTCTCCCCCTCCCTATGCCTCCAATGTGTGCATGCTCTCTCTTACTTAAAAAAAGTATATATTTGATTAAATAAAATGAAGACAAAATTAGGCCATGAAGTAACCTGAAACATATGAGTATATTCATATGCGGGGCTCCTGGGTGGTTCAGTTGGTTAAAGGTCTGCCTTTGGCTCAGGTCATGATCCTGGGGTCCTGGGATTGAGCCCAGTGTTGGGCTTCTTGCTCAGTGGGGTTTCTGAGTCTCCCTCTCCTTCTGCACCTCACCCCCCCCCCCCATCCTGCTCATGCTCTCTCTCTCTCTCAAATAAATAAAATCTTTTTTTAAAAAAAGAGTATATTCAGGGACACCCGGGTGGCTCAGTGGTTGAGCGTCTGTCTTTGGCTCAGGGCGTGATCCTGGGATCCGGATCGAGTCCCACATCATGCTCCCTGTGAGGAGCCTGCTTCTCCCTCTGCCTGTGTCTCTGCCTTTCTCTGTGTCTCTCATGAATAAATAAATAAATCTTTAAAAAAAATAAAAATAAATGAAATAAGAAAGAGTATATTCTTATGTTAAATATACTGGACATAAAACAAAAGACAAAACAAAATATGTTACTTTTTTACTTAGTGAAAAGGTCTGACAACTGGGTCACACATACAGCATTACTCATTGTTGCATTACCTAATTCATTTTCATCTTAATATGTTTTTCAAATAGCTCAGAATAGCACAAATTACTCATCCTTTATAAATACAATGCAGATGATGTTGTAACATGATAATATTCCCGGGGATTCATAAATTTTGTGACAGAAAAGTATCTAAGTCATCCAACCTTTTAAAAATAGGATCTTCTGTTTTTCCAATATCTAACCATAAGAGAAAAAGTAGAGTCTCCTGAGAAATGATTGAGTTCAAGGGAGGAAAGAATCAAGGTACAAACCACGGTGCAAGGTCAGTGTGGCTGTACTGGTTAAGTACAAAAGCCTTCTAGGTGCTCATCTAACTTCCTGTCCTCTTGTGCCATTAAACTTTGGCCACTTGCAGCCCTGGTAATCTTTGTATATCTAAATCCCCAAGGATCTCTGCATAAAATCCTTCCTTGCTTCCCCAATGCCTACCTTATAACTTCCAAAATTTCACATGCAGACAAGTTGGGTATACTTATTCAAGCATTTACCATGCAGCAAGCATTTTATATGAAAGCACAGAAGCTGTAGCAGACTTGGAATGTGATATGGAATACTCCATCCTCCATCCTAGCACCTAGATGCTTGTGTCTGAGTCCTGGGTGAAAGAGCTGCTTCTCTTCAATCACAAAATCCACTGAGTGGCATCATTGCGTGGTGGTGTCGCTAAGGCGAGAGGTGAATGCTGGACCTCATGAGGCCAAAGGGGTAACTGTGCACTGAGCAGTGACCCACACAACTCGCACCTAGTCCAGACTTCAGGAAGGCCAAGGAACATATCACTTACTCACTGGTAATTCTGGTAACATCATATTAGGTTCGGGCCACAGCAAATTCAGCAGCATCCATTGGTGCCTTTGGAATCTTTAATGTCAGTATGGTGGCCAGAATGAGAGCAAGTAAAAATAGTAGGGTTCAGGCAGCACAGAGGAGGCTTGGTTTTGCAAGCAGGGGATTCCCCAGGGTTTCTAAAGGCTGGTAAGGATAAATCTGACCATGGTCAGAATTAGTATTGTTGCAGGTGGTAACAAAGTCAAAGAAATACAGTTGTACTACAGTTATTAAGCTATCTGGCCTTGGAAACATGGGTTACTCTTGTATACACTATTAATTAAAGTGCTCTTTAAATTAAAAGAAAAAAACAGATCAGCTCTGTCCATTTGAAAAAAATGAAGTGTAGCAGTTTTACCTAATTATCTTGGTAATTAAATGATCAGTGTAGATCACTTCAAGATCAAGGAGCCTAAATGAATTCGCCACAGATTATTTTAGTGTAGACAGAAATGAATGTTCATGATACTCATTATTTTTCCAACATGAATGATACAGCTATAGAGAGGATAGTCTAACAAAATGATAATTTCTATTTGATTTTGAAATGTAGAAACATTTTGCAGTAGGATTATCAGGTTTATCTTCCTAATTTTGCTTTGGTTACTATTAAAAAAAAAAACTTGAAAAGTGGCTAAGAGAAAATTACATTGAAATACCCTCAGGATTAAGGTTTATTTTTTAATTACTAAAAATTATTATTATTATATATTATTATATAAGTTAAGCTTAAAAATAAATAAACAAATACAGTCAGGACCAAAAGCTTGAAACATAAATATTAACGGTAAAAGTCAATTGGTTAAATATAAATTTTCACGCTGAATTGTTAAAAAATACACATCACAAAACACAAAGGAATGAGTGTGTTTGTTTGAGCACTTACCATGTGCCAGACATTTTATAAATGTTATTTCCACTTCTTATAACAATCCTGGCTGGGTTGTATTACTAAGCTAGTTTTACAGAAGAAGAAATTAAGACTTAGAAAACTTAGGTGATTTGTCCCCAGACACTCAGCTAGATCTCACTGGTACTGGAGTGCAGCTGGGTGACTGTGGCAGCTTGAATGCCTCCCACTTGCACCCAAATCCTATCTCAGGATCTGTTTCCAAGAGAATCCAGACTAAAACAACACAGACACTGACGTGTGTGTATGGCTGGGGGACAGAAGCTTAGCTCAGAGGAGAGTAAAGGTAGATGAAGGCAGGGACAGCACTGCCAAAATGACAGTATTTCAACAATTTTTAAGGACCCAGGTTAAAAGTCATTGTTAAGACCAAGATGAAAGGGAATTTGTGAAATTGGCATGAAAGCAAAACACGGAGAGATGGAGGAACAAAATAGGCAAAATATGGAACCTTTTTATTTGTTCCCTCCCCTGCATCTACCCACATATGAACGTTTTCCTCTTTCTTCCAAAAGATACTTCCCTTGGACTCCTTACACATTGGGATGGGTACTGAACATATTACAGGTTACTGTGCTCATTGTATCCTATCACCGTTTGTTCTGCTCTTCAGGGTTTGCAGGCTACATCTTTTTAAACATTCTCATGATGTACAGATATTTTCTTATTTACAATGCAAATGAAAAAGGGCACCAGCATCCAAAGAAACAACTATTTTAGGTGGAATGCAAATGTGTCTTAATCTGTTTTAAATCAGACCTCTAGCTTATTCAAGTGGTCTTTGCCCACACGGACTCCTGGCTTGATGACTTAGCTCTGCAGAATTTTTGTGGCCATGGGGAGGGAGGGGAATAAGTTCCCTTGGTAAAGGTGGATATGAGTCTCTGGTTAAATATTTGAATGTATTTGAATTTGTTCTCATGAATCTTTCACGATGTACTTTTATATTGAAAAGTTTAAAGAGATGGAGAGATTTGCCGATTAAAAAATAAAACCTATCAGACAAGTAATGAAAATATTGTGTCTCGCTTTACGATATTATTTAGTTTTTTTTTATCCTCTGTGTAATGTAGAGATAGTTATCCTCTATTATATACACTTTCCAGGGAGGAAGCTATGGCTGAGAAAGGCTGAACAAGCTGTCAGAGGAGCTGGGTTTGGAACACCACCCTGATAAGGAATCACATTTGGCCATTTGTGGCCAAATGTTTTCACAAAGTGGATGACCAATGTCTTTTCCGGTTTGAAACATGTTTATGTAAACTTTTTAAACATGATGTGTCAAAATCTACATAACATAGACCCAAAAGCCCTTGTTCACTTAGAACCATCCGATTTCTCATATTCCAGAAGAGATCTGAGTATATAATCCTAACACATCACAATAACATGTGTAATTCCCAACTATTCAAAACCCCAAAGCACCTCATCATGCCCTGGTTCATTCCTCATGGGCCATGGGCACTTTATAACTATTTGATGAGGTTGGATTTATACCCTCAAGTTTGAAGGTTGTATATTTAAAGACTGTTTGGAAGCATTTCTGTTCCTGGAATATGGAAGCTGGCAAGCTTCTTATAATAATTTGTTTCTCCACCTGTCCTCAAACATGTCGTATACACAAGAGGAATGGCTGTCTTTTCATTCTTCTGGATCAGAAGAATTGGAACAACTACCCAGGCTAATTAACAAGGCATGATTATATTTTGTGAATCAAGGAGCCACGATAGGAATCAGATGAAAAGCTTCCTACAAGAGATTCTAGATCCGACAAATTCATAAGCCCAGAACTAAGAATTCTCCCACATATTTCTGGATGCCTCAGCACTTGATGGGCATCTTTCCCAGCAAGCCTCATTTTCCTTTCAGCCCAATTACTATGAGCTTGGCTCTCCACATGCAAGTCTGCTGTTTCTCATCATTCTCTCATCTCTACCATGAAGAATATTAAGAATTACATGGACCCTTCCACCTGCCAAGGCTTAAATTATTTGTGTAATAAAACAAAAATGAGGTAGAGGGTGGTTCATGAAGTTTCCAGACAACTGCCTCTTCTCCTCTTTGCCTCTCAGCCAACCTGGTCAAGGGTTGGCTACTTCCTCCTTGACTTGGGTTTAGAACATCTTTTCCTTTCTCAGGCATCCCTATATGATGGTTCACTCAATGAAAAGTCATTGAGCCCCCACTTGGGCACTCCTTAGCAGCAAATACAAAGCTGAATAAGCTCCCAACCAATAGGAATACACTGAAGAATAAATACATGGGATTTGCCATTGAGAGGAAAAAGCAAAGAGCTGCAGAAACAAGGATGAGGGAGAAAGACCTGAGCGTGACCAAGAAAAACTTCCTGAGCAAGTTGGTCTTTGAGCTGGGCCTTGAAAAACCGGTAGGATTTCAAGGTCTAGGGTGAGGAGGGGCATTTTAGTTGGAGGAACTGGGTGAGTAAAGAACACAAAAAATAAAGCCTAAAGAGATGCATCAGACATGATGACAGGTGTGATGGGTTTCCTATTGGGGCCAGTGGGCTATAACACTGAACGTATAGAGGGAGGAGAGAGAATGTAGGGTTTTGAATACAGACCTAAGGATTTTAGGAAATAGGAAAGACGAGGTTTGGAGCTGGGGAGTGATATAATCAAAGCTGTACTATGAAGGGACTGAAGTGCAAGCAGAAGTTAGGGGAGGTGGGAGGAGAGAGGGTTCGGCTGATTAGCACAACAGTCCAAGCAGGAGGTAACAAGGGCCTGGGGCAGAATGGGTAGCAATCAGAAGTGTGGGAAGTGACAGTGGGAGTCACCACAACATGGCCACTAACATTTCTGTGGCGTGTGTCTGTGGAGGAGCAACATGAGAAAAGGAAAATCCAAGGAATGATGACCTAGCCCCCGCCGCCGCCCCCCACGCCCACTGACTCAGGATATGTTGCCCTGAGATGAGGGAGGAAAGTATGAAACTGATGAGTGAATTTTAGACACATCCAGATTGAATGGAACAGCTAGGTAAAGATAGCCACTTGGCAGGTGGTAATGCAAGACAAGATTTCTAACGGATGCTGAAAAGTTAAGATCTGGTCCTACTCCATCCAGCCAGCCTCCACTCCTACTTCTAGAAAACAGAGGCATGTTGCTAACCTAAAAGCCAGGCTAGGTGCTAAGAGTTTTACCTGTTCCTGACCCCTCCCCAGGAAGCATTCCCATTCCCATTTTACTGGTAGGGATGCTGTAGCTCATACATTATATAATGTGCTAGATTCAGCAGTGGGGTGGCCAAGCTCTGATTCACATCCTTGTGAATCCATGTTTGCATGTTTCATGTCCACACTAAGAAGTGATAGCTCTTTCCCTCCTTTTTATTTCGCCCTGAAATAAAAGTACTCCCCATATAAGTACTACCATGCATTCCTTTGTCCATTAAGATCTATTCTCCTCTTCTGATCATTCATTCTGTTTGACTGTCTGTCATCTCTCCCGTTTAGTCCCAATTACATTCAGTGCTATTCTACATCCCATCACTGGATGAGGATTATAACCTGGTTAGCTACTAACTTAACCTAGTTAGCTACTTATTCGCTCATTATAGAGATTCTAAGATAGTGTACTCTTCAGCTCCTGTGTCTTGAGTCTTGTCCACAGTTCCACCAGGGTATGATCCTTTGGGTAAATTTTGGGCTATGTGATCCCTAGCACTTCAGAACACATGCTGGACATCTAGAAAAACTGCTTTTTTAAATGGAACATGCCATGATGGCACCAAATGCTCCCCCAAAAAGCCTCACATGATAGTCAACTAAAAGTAATTTTCTTCTCTTCAGCAATTTGGTGATTTCTATATTGCAATTTCCCTGACTCCCTGGTAAAATGACAAATCATAAGCTTTCTAACAGCTGTCTATCTTTCTCCATCTTTACTATGGAGATCATGCTAAAGCGGCTCTTACATTTCTAGCCTCTAGCTCTCCACTGAAAGTTATACTTTCTAACTAGTTGTGTGTCTTGCAATTCTTGGTTAACTAGTTCTGAATCAGAAAATTCTATATGCTCCGTGTGCTAGGTCTCACACTTTCCTTCCCAGTACCTCTGAGAACTCTGAAGTCATAAATGAATTCTCACAGTGTGGCAGGTGAAAATTATTATTCTCCTTCCAGAGGAGGAAGTGGCTGCCCAGCTTGGACTGTGACTCATTCGGCTCCCTGGATCTTTTTAATGAACCATTCTCAGCCAACCACCCTGGCCTCGAGAATAACAGGGAGACATGGAGACTTCTTAAATAAGAATGGTGGGCATGTGGGAGATGAGTGTTATATAACTCAAGAGATGGAGCTGGAAGGGATGAGTAGCTAGGCAGGCTGTCCTTCAGGGAACTTCCTATTAGTCTGTTTATATATAGTCCTGAGGGAGAACTTCTCCTTCAAATCCAAACCATAGGACCCCTCTTTAGTGAAGTTTCTTTTGCTGTTGCTGCTCAAAGCTGGGGTTCACTCTGCTGACACCTTTTACCTTTCTCACCTCCCTATACAATAGCAACAAAATCGTGTTTTCTTTTTGGCCCACCCACTAGAATATGTAGGCAGAGGCCATATCATGTTCACTTTTATGGTCCCAATATTTGAATAATGAATGTATCTAAAATAGATAGAATACTTGTCAAAGTAGTGAGACCTCTGTTTCTAGACATATGTAACCAGACTATTATAGAGAGACTGCAGCCACGCAGCTGTCATTCTGTTATTTCTAAATGTCCTAATATTTTAAGGACATTCTTGTTTAAAGTGATTAAACCAATCCCAAACAGTTTAAAAATGCATGTAACTGAATAATGCATACCAGTCTTCAAATGGCTATTACAATTAGCTTAATATTCTAATTGTTAATAATGATTGACCCCAGAAATTATTAAATGTCTTCAGGCCATTGTTCTCAATTATAAGTATCAGTCTATAAATGTTAACTGAACACCTACTTTATGCCAGACCCTAGGGATTAAAAGGATGAGAAATACAGAGCCTTGCCCTCAATAGTTTCCATTCTAGCGAAGGGAATGTCTCCGTTATTGGGACTGAGGGGTCACAGTCTAGTTATATAATTTCATTTTTTTATGTGTGCTACTCAGAACAGAGAATGTTTTCCTGGGGTTAAGACTGGTTCTAAGAAGCCTATGTAAAAGTCCTCTCTGGAAACTAATGTTAGGAGAGAGGATCTTTAACCCTCTGATGTCACTCCTCACTACTGTAATCGATCCAGCTAGGAAATGCCAATGGCAGATAAAGGAAGGGGAAGAAGGAGGCCTGCAAGGTCACTTCAAAACCAACCCGAACCTGAGCCCTTCCTTGCTATAACTAAGCGTAGACTTCTATACACCCCCACCCCCACCCCCACCCCCACCCCCACCCCCACCTCCACAAGCAGCACCATTCCAGCATTCCAGCGCAGGAAGGGCACATCTTGCTCGGCCCCTTAGTAACTGTCATTTCGAGAAATGCAATATAGGGGCTTCCACTCAGACCCTTTTCTACCAGATTAGAGTCTGTTTCTAATCAAATGGAATTTAGGTTTAAACCGGAATTAGATTTGGGATTTACAGTCATTTCTACTTTCATTCATCTCGCGGATTTCAGCCCTCTCTCGGCCTAGTTTTAATCCAGTGCGCTTGGGAAGGAATTACACAGGAGTTGTCCATGAGCCCGGGGCGGGGGCTCGGAGGGGCTCTAGCGGCCCTAGTACGCGGGCCCCTCCGCAAACCTCCAGACTAGGTCAGTCCTGACTCTCCTCGGCATCGTGGGCGCTCGCCGCCACCTACACTTCTGCCCTGGCCGCGGGATCGCGGCGTGGCCCCTCCTCGCGTGTAGTGGACACCGCCCCTCGCTCCCGAGACGATTTCGCCACCAGCCCCCAGGCTCTCCCCGCGCAGAGGCGGAAGGAAAAGCGAAAGCCGAGCAGGCGGGCCGAGGGGGCGGCCGCACGCGCCGCGTGGCTGCGGCTCCCCAGCCCGCAGTGGCCGCGAGGGCTGTCCCCGCACAGCGAGGACCCGTCCTCAACTTTCCGCGCCAGCAGGCTGCCCCCCCCCCCCCCGGCCCCGGCCCCGCCGCGCCCTCCCGCCGCGGGTCCCCGGCCACCCACCTCCGCGCGGCGCGCCTCCCCAGCCCCCCGGCCGAGCTCCCCTCCTCGCAGCAAGGGGAGCCCAAGGGAGCTCGGCTGCTGCAGCCTCAACTTCGGCTTCCCAAGTGACACGACGCCCTCCCTCGAGCGCGCGCAGCCTCCGCCAGCCTCCACCCCGAGTCCCTGCAGCCCAGCCGCGGGAAAATGAAACGCCCTGCGAGGGGCGCTCCCCTGGATTTTGAAAAAACGCTTCTTTCGCCTCGGGAGCCCCTCGATCCTCCACCCGCAGCCTCTGGCCAGATGATTGTCCCCCTGGGACGCGCCCGGGTGGAGGGGCCTGGGCTCTGGGGCGGGAGGAGCGGAGGCAGCAGCGCGGAGTCGCCGGGACGCAGCTGCGCGCCGCTCGTGCGCGGGGCTGAAGGGCCCTGCGGCTCGGCTGAGCAGCGGGAGCGGGCTCCGGCGCCTCTGCCTCGCGGAGGATCGCACACGCTGGCCCGCACGCACACACGCTCGCTCTCTCGCTCTGCCTCCAGCACCCTCACCCCGCGAGCCGGGACGCGGAGGTCGGAGCCACTGGCCACTTTAAGGCAGGGGCTGAAACGCCCAGATGGAGGCAGAGGCTCTCGCGTCTCCTCCAAGCTTGCACCATCCTAGGGGCTCCCCGTCCACTGCCACCACCACCCCCCCCCCCCCAATTTCCCGGAGCAAAAGAGGTCTGGCTTTCTGCGATTCCGCTCCCAGAGCTAGCGGTTCAAGCTGCGGGGGGCGGGGGGGATGGACAGCGGGAGCACTGGAGAGCGAGCCCGCGCTCACCTCGCCCTCCGCGCGGAGAGCTGGCGGCCTCGCTCGCCCCCGGAGCACTAGTAGGCGGCCACGGCCGGGCAGCCGGACCCCGGGGCGCCCCAACTCCGGTGAGAGCAGGGAGGGTAGTGACAAGAGCAGCCGCTTGGCGCGTTGGCAGAGGCGCGGAATCTCCGAAGAGGCTGAGCCGCCGGCGCGGAGGGGTGGAGTTGCCGGGCCGAGAGGGATGACGTCCTCCAGCGCCTTGGGCTCCGGGGACCGAAGATTCCTGCTCTCGACCGGCCCAAGGCGCGCTCTCCCGGGCTTCGCAGATCCCGCACGGCGCGCACCCGGGCGACCCCCGCCGGCTCGAGCCGGGGTGCACAGCCCTCGGCCATCTCAGAGCACCTCTTCGCCTGCCCCTCGCCCCGGGGGGCCCGCCCGAGAGTCCCTGCCGATTCGAGGCGGCACGCGGAAGGCAGCCCCCGGCCGGGCCAGCCTCGCCCCTTCCTCGCTTTCTCCCCCATCGACCTCGAGCCAAGGGCAGGCGCCCGCGCCCCGGCCCCTGCCCACCCCGCGAGCCGCTGTCCCGGCCTGCGCCCGGCTGCGGAAGGCTCGGGGCACGGGAAAGGAGAGGCGCTCACCTGGGTCACCCGCAGCCTTCCTCTCCAGCCCCTTCCGGAGCCCGGCCGCAGCCCCCAGGCACAACCTTCCTCCAAGAAAAAAAGTAGCGCAAGGGCAGAAGACGGGTAGCGCGGCGCAGGTCCTCGCGCGGCGGCTTCTCCCTCCGGGTTCTCCCGGGCCCGGGCCCGGGTTCGGCGGCGGGAAAGGGCTGGCAGAGGCTGGAGGGGGCCGCCAGACCCGGGCTCCTCCCGCAGCGAAGGCGGCGGCGGCACCTCCAAGTTGCCACCTGCAGCGCGCGTCGGGCGCCAGTGACAGCCCGCGCCGCTCTGCCCGCGCCGCCCGCCCCCCCGCCCGCTGGTTGGCTGCGCCCCGCGCCTGGGCGGTCCCCCCGCTCGGCCCCGCCCGCTCCCCGCAGCCGCGCGGCCGCTCGCCCAGTGGGTCTCCTCGCAGGCCTGCCCCGGCTCCAGAGCCCCCGGCTTTGGGGAGCTGCTCAGGCTTTGCAAACAGAGCGAGAATGCGTCGCACGCTGGAAAACACACACACACACACACACACACACACACACACACACATTTTGTGTAGGTTGGGGATTGCAGGAAAGAGAGAGGAGAGGAGAAATGCCCTTCGTGTGCCTGAAGGGGACCTGGTTCCTTGCTGGCTTGTTTCTGATGTGGGTCTTTGGTTTTGTTTTCTCGCTGGTATGAAATTGGTGCAATCTCTGAGAAGAGTTAACCTCACGGCGGCAATCAGTGCGCGGGGATGTGAGTTACAAAGTGATTTGGGGATTGTTTCGCTTAAGCGGCGCACAAAGCCCGCTCAAAGCCTTACAGTGTGAAGGTAAGTCCTGGAATCCCGTCGGGTTCCAGCAGCTGAAAAGCCACCTGCTCCCGCTGTGGCCTGTAGTCCCCGAGGGGCCAGCGTGCCCCGCACGCGCTTGCTTGATCCTGGGGCTGCGAGGACCCGCGATGAAAACTCACGCCGAAGCATGTATGAAGCCACTGTTTCTTGGGCCTTTTTTTTTTTTTTTTTTTTTTTTTTTTTTAGATTTTATTTATTTACTCATGAGAGACAGAGTCTCCTTCCGGAAAGATGATTTGGCAAAGCCTTCCAGAGGAGAAAAACTATAAAAATATGAAAAGTACCAGTCTGGAAAGCCATCCAATCAACCAGTGACGTCTCACTCCTGGTGAATCTATGTGAAAGGGGTACATTGCCAAGTGCCTATTAGCTTGACAACATTTCAAAATTAGCTTCCCAAATAGCACATTTTATAGCCCACTAGGGAAACATCTCTGTTTTGTGAGTGCAAGGGTGGCACCGTTAAATGTGACAAAGCACGCAGATGTAATCTCATGTCTAACAGTGCTCTGCAGAATCCTCAGCAGGGTGAGGCAGGAGGAAAGGGGCTTTACTACAGGAAGTCGGAAGGTGGCTCCTTCACAAGGCATATCCCGCACAGTTGTGACCAGTAAAGAAGCCATTCCCTGTCAACTGTTGCTAAGGAAGTTGGGATGCGGCTTTATAGCACCTGTCCAGATCCAAACATCTGGCGTCCACTTTGGGGACTAATAGCAAACCACCCCCCACCCCCCATCCCCCACCACCGTGGCCAAGTAGCACAGTTCAGAGGCAAAGCATTCACAGAGATATTTCAATACTCCAGGTTAAGTGCTTTCTTAATGAGTTGCCCTTTGACCTGGACTGGGTGAAACAAGGAGTAGAATGGAGGCGTGGCTTGCTCAGATATGAGTGCAGGTTGACTCAATAACTGGAGGCTATGTGATCAAGATTGGGGTGGGGTGGTGATTTGAGGGGGGTGGAAGGTAGTGGTCCTTAACCCAGATATCTATCTGATGGGTTGACACCAGGTAAAGCACAAACAACTGGACTAGATGCATTTTCCTAATAGTAGGGAAGGAGCTATGACTCAAGTGAATGAGAAAGCATTATGGAAAGAGGAGAGGAATGAGAAAGAATTGAAAGAGAAAATTGGAGAGTCTATGGACAGTGAGAGAAATCAATGGGCACTGGTCCATTGGACATAACAATGGCTCAAGATTCTGAAGGAGGAGACAACAGAGAATTGCTGAGACTGCCAGGCAGTAAGTGTGGAAGCTGAGGATCCTGCAGTAGCTTCCGGTTTCAGGAGGCAGAGGGCTGAACCCTGCTCACAGGACTTGCATGTGGGACACATGCTTTGAGCTTCATTTTCTTCTTGTGTGACCATGAACAGGGGTAAGGGTGCCTACCTGATAGAGATCTGGAGAGGATGGATGAACTGAGATCATGCATCTGTAATGCTTGGCACAATGTTCTGCAACTCCCTAAGCTTTCAATAAATAGTAGATATTGTTGTAAGCGGTGTTTAAAAAGACCTCAAGGATCCCCTAACACGTTTGATATTTGGTTCTGATAAATATTTCTTTTTTTAAAGATTTTATTTATTCATGAGAGATATATACACACACAGAGAGAGAGAGGCAGAGACATAGGCAGAGGGAGAAGCAGGGTCCCTGTGAGAAGCCCCATGTGGGACTCAATCCCAGGACCCCAGGATTACACCCTAAACCAAAGGCAGATGCTCACTTGCTGAGGCACCCAGGTGTCCCTTGACAGAATATTTCTATCAAGCACTCCTCCTGCTTGTGCATTCCCTGTGATAAAAACCTCACTCACACCAAGTTCATTTCATTTTCCTTGTTTGAAAATGAGATGAGTGACTTTACATTTCTTTTCACTGATTGGTTCTGTTTTTATCCATGGTTGTCATACAAATGTCTAAAATCTATTTCACAAGAGCCCTCCAGATTGCTTAAGACAAAGAATAGATCCCCTGTGTGACTTCTTTTGTCTGAGCTAAACATGTCCCTCCCCTTCTGCCTCTCCACTCAGTACTGGGGTTTCACAATTTTTCACCCTCTTATTCTCCAAATTGCCTCTGACCTCTTTAAAATAAGAACAGCTCTCCAGCCCAGTCTTTCCAGGGGGAAAACAACAACAACCACAAAATCAGCACCCTTTTTTCAATGCACTGCTGGTAGTATAGCCTGCACTTCTGTACATGTTTCGAATGGGCGATTAACTTTTGAAACCTACTGAGTTGCCTATTAACTAAAACTCATAAATCTTTTTTCAGATTAACTCATAATTTTCAGATTAACTCATAAATTTTTTTCAGTTACTATTTGCTCAGAACTTTGGGGGTCATAATGTTGTCATTGACTTTTTCCATTAGGATGAGATTCAACTCAACGACCAATGAAGTGACTTCTTAATGATTTATCTTGAAATAATTCCAAACCTACAAAAATATGGGAAAATGGTACAAAGGACTCCCATGTCTTTCTCTCCTATTTTCCCTGACTGTTATCATTTCGCATTTGATCTCTCTCAACTTCATTTGAAAGACAGAGAGATACTCATGATCTATATCCTTTTATTAAGCCATTTAGGAGCAAGTGTAGACATGACTCCCATCATCCTTGAATACTTCAGTGTATATATTCCTTCCAAACCAAGATTCTCTCCCAACATAAGCACAATGTGTGCAACCAATCCATAGGATCCATTCAAAGTTCACCAACTTTTCCTAAGATGTTTCTTTTTCATTTCTGGTTCAGAATCCAATCCAAGATGGCACAATACATTTAGTTGGCATGTGTCCTTACTCTCCTTTAACCCGCTACAGTTCTGCAGTCTTTCCCTGTCTTTCTTGCCCCTGACAGCTTTGAAAACCATATGACCTTCATTCTATAGATTTCATGGATCTCAAGCTGGATCCACCTAATGTTCCTTCAAGTCCAAATCAGGCCATGCATTCTTGTCAGGAATATCAATGAAACGATGATGCCGTGCTCATATTACATTTCCGATAAAAGGCAAATGGTGTTAAACCATCCCACCATTGAGATGTTAACCTTGATCACCTGGATTGGCGGGCTCTGGAATGCTCCTTTTTTGAGTCACCATTTTCACCTTGGTAATCAATCCCCTTGGCATTTTGTAGGAATATATTCTGAGGCTACACCTGTATTCTGTTCCTTGTTGAATCTTCACTGAACTGTCTGAGGAGACATTGATGACTCCCACTTGAATCAACTTCCACTATGATGATTGTCAATGATAATCTTCCATTTGCATCATTCCAATTGTGAATTGGCATTCTTCTGTAGAAATCTTTCCCTTCCCTGCATTTATTTAGTTGTGTCAGTGTAGACTCATCGATTCCTATCTTATTCAGTGAGTTGTATTCTGCTACTTTCATTATTTATTTTGATGCTCAAAGGGCCTCAGATTTAGCCAGAGGGTAAATTCAGCCTGGCTCTTAGGTCCCTCTGTCTCCATTATTCTTGGGTACCTTCTTACTTTCTGGCACATCAAAATGTTCCAGGCTCAGTTTGTACTTTTCCTGCCCCAGCCCTGGAATCATCCAGCTCCCCAAGGAGCCCTAGCTCCTTTTAGTGGAGTCGTGATGACATTTAGAAACAAGACCTGGGCACCCAACATGCTCACTGTTACCAGCCTGTCATAGCCTCTAGGTTCTCTCAGTGGATAGAACAAGGAAATAAATAATACATGTTCACACACAAACACACACACACACTTATGTCTATTTCTATGTGTACGTCTATACACCTTTTTCTCCATGGATCCATCTATGAATATATATCCATGTAAATATATAGAGACATACCTCTATCTCTATATCTGTATTTATATCTGTGTGTATATATATATGTGTATATATATATATATACACATATATATATGTATATATATATATATATCATGAGTTCACACCAATACCTCCAATTCTAACCCAACACATCAGGATTCTTTATAGGCTTTGTCCTTTCTATATTTATAAATCTCTTCTCTGATAGAGAGAAACTTGACTCCCATTACCCTCAGCATATTGACTTATTTGCTCCGGCTTGCCTTATGTAACATTCTTCTGACCACATCAGCCGCCTCCACCCTTCTGCCCTAGCTGCTGCCCACTGCACTTGCTGCCTCCTGGGACCTCGGATCCACTGCAGCCTCTTCTCTCTCAGCCTCCTGGGTGTCTAGTGCTGCTGTCAGCTCCTGACCATAACTCACCAGTACAATGACATTTCTCTCCTTGCACTTGTTCAGGTCAATCCCTGAAGTCAGCCTTAATAATACCCTTTCTCTCACATCCTATATCTAATCTGTAGTAAATTCTATTTGTTCTACCTTCATGAGGTCCAAAATCTAACTCTTTGTCACTACCTCTGCACTACTACTCTGCTCAGGTCAACATTGTCTCTGTCTTAATTATTGTAATAATCCCTAACTGGTTCCCCCGTGTTGGTCCTGGCTTTCCTAAAGACTACTGTCAGCCTAGCAACCAAAATAATAACTTTCAAAAATATAAGTAGTATTTTGCTTCCTTGCTCAGTGGCTTCTACCTTGTTGAAATAAAAAGCCCAAATCCTAACAGATCTGCCCCCTTGACCTCAATATCTCCCTTTTCACATCTCCTGCCGTTCACCACCTTCAGCCTCCACCCCAGGCACACTGGCTTCCATGCTTGTCCTGGAGCATGCCAGGCATCCTCTTTCCTCTACCTGAAACACTCTTCCTCAGGTATCCCTGTAAGTCTCACCACCTCTAGGTCTTTGCACAAATGTGTCTTCCTCCATGAAGACTTCCTAGGATACCATATTTAAAATCACACTTCCTTCTTCCCACCCACCTTCTGTCTCTCCCTACTTGTTTTTTCTCTATGGCATGTACTACAATCCAACATAAATGTGTTGTCTTTATTTATATGTAGTCTCCCCTTTGACTATAAGCTCCATGGAGAGGCGCATTTGTGCCTCTTTTGTTTACTGCTACATCTCCAGTACCTCTATCAGAGCCTGGTATACAATAGACCCTCAACAAATATTCTTTAAATGAATGGGTGAAATGATGAAGACATATAAATACATTTACGACAGATATCTTCACATGCTAAGTGGTTGCCAATACAACTGAAAAGATTGAAACCAAATAGCTTAACTTAAAAGGTTTCACAGGCATAAAGGCAGAGTGTAGCAAGGGGTTATCAAAACTAAGACAGAGAAAAGGCTCTGTGTTTGATGATTATGAAGTAGAGTAGGCAAATTGGAAAAAAAGTGTTGTTAGGTTTCAGTTGACCATTTGTTGAGCAAATGACTAGATTACATATCACTAGGCCTTAAAATGAAAAGTTCTGCAAATATTTCCAAACATATTCTTTAAAATCATGTAGTCTATTAAAAGGATTTTGGGGGCAGCCAGGGTGGCTCAGCGGTTTAGTGCCGCCTTCAGCCCAGGGTGTGATCCTGGAGACCTGGGATCCAGTCCCATTTCGGGTTTCCTGTATGGAGCCTGCTTCTCCCTCTGGCTGTGTATTTGCCTCTCTCTGTGTGTCACTCATGAATGCATAAATAAAATCTTTAAAAAATAATTAAAAAATTAAAAATAAAAAAAGGATTTTGGACACTTTTTGTGAAAGAGAAGCCTCTCAGAACAAAAAGAACTAATTAAAGGAGCCCACGGTAGTTCAAATTTAGCACTTTTTTTTTTTTTTTTTTACAGTGGCAATTTGGCTCACAGGGGAAATAAATCCCCTTCTTGTATTATTGAAACCCTGTGTCCAGCTTGGTCCTTTATAAGCTTTAGAAAATGTTTATGTAAAATGAAATGGAAAGCCATACACATGAGACACACTTTCAGCATCTATTGGTCATCATATTTTTAATGCATCTTATTCTGCATGCTTTAGAAACAGTTCTGCACATTTGTGAACTCTTTAGAAAGCAAGTTTCACTGAGGCCCATCCTACAATTATTTAATGACTGAGCTTGGAGACAGCACATAAGATATAATGATTTATAGTTAGAGTTGCAGAAATAATTGTTTCCACTTTCCATAAATTTCCCCCAAATTTCTAGGTAGTTAAAAAAAAACCAAATTTCTAGGTAGATATTTCCATAAAACTCAGTGAGTTGAATGAAATATATAACTCTAATAGAAATGTTAGGTTTCCTAACTTTTAAAAGTTTTCAGCTCATCCAGAATGGAAGAAAAATGAGATAGTTGGAAAGAGAGTTATTTCTCTTAAATTTATCTCATTAGTGTGTAGCCTTCAAAATGAATTTTTGGACTCTGCAAAAATAGCTATCCGGTTTATGCATTAAGTTTCTTTTGAAAGGAAGACCTTTCCATGTTTTCTCAAAGGAGTCATCATTGCTAACACAATGGCTGGCAAAACCCATTGCTGGCATCCCATGCCTACTGATGCACGACCTGGAGACTTCTCTTCTCAATCATAAATCTTTTCTTCCTCCTGCTGCTGTTCTGCTGCTGAAATTTCAAAATGTTAAGCAAAAAGTCAAAGTTATGATTTCTTGAAATGCCTTCCAAGTTCCTCTTCAGTGCTGTTCCTTTACTGGCTATGTGATCTCAGCATTAACCTCTCTGAATCTCCATTTCCTTATATAAATTGGGAATGGCATTGAATAGGTAGGATTAAATGAAATAATTTGACAGAAGGGCTTTAAGAACCACAAAAATCCATCAGAATGACAATGCCACCATCCTTCTCTTCATCAAGCTATTTACATAGCATGATGGCAGAAATTTAAAAATGGTGTTGACGTGAAGCCTGTCCTTTTCTTTTCTTTCCTTCTTTTCTTTTATTTTTCTTTCTTCTTCTTTTTTTTTACATTCAGATACTGCTCTAATTTTAACCAGCTTTCTCTTAAGAGAAGCCCTGTTCTAATTCTTAAAATTATTGAGTCTTCAGTGATTCCTCTGTACTCCAGAACTCATTAGGGTTTGCCATGGCATGAACCAACCCCAGAATGATTTTTCTTTCTTTTTCTTTTTTAAAAACATCTCTAAATTATAATAAAAGTTTAACGAAGTTGCTGAGAGCAGAGAGTTCCAGAGTAAGCTCTGCCCTTTGCAGCAAAATATCAAACAAGAATGACTGATCAATAAACCTTCTACATAACTGCAGATCATAAACTCATCGTAAAGATTTAGGGCTTGACGTTTCCTTGTTCTTTGCTTGATGCGTGCCAGCCCATGAAAAAGAACATTCTAGATGAAGAAACTGTTTAGGTTATTTTCTGATCTGGGGTAAAGCATGCAAATTCAGCAATAAGCAGAAGTTAATTATCTGAAAAGTGAATTCTTTGCCAAATCTTACAAAGCACGAAGCTTTCACAAAACAGTATAAAACTGATGTAAAGTTGGCTGTTAACATCTTTATCACCTTAAGCCAATGCTTGTAACAAATATTAATCTGATTTCTATTCTTCCCCTTAAAATCAGAGCCATCTTCTTGGCCATGAAGATGCACATATTGTAGATGAGTAGGGATATTTATTTTCATTAACTGAGATTTAGTGAATTTTTATTTTTACTATAAGAGATCACTAAATGTCTTTCAGTTAGCTGAACCCTAAGAACAGAATCCCAGTTTCAAAAGAAAGCGACCACTTTGTTCAATTAACTTGGAGTCTATGGGCTCCATTTTTGTTAAGGTGATGGCTAATGATCTTATCATCTATTGTGTTTGAGGTTCGAGTGCAAGACCACTGCTAACCCAAAGACTGCCTTTCCTAAAGTCTAGGAAAAGACATCCCTTCCAGGAGAACACACCCCTGCAAGCACACAGCTATCTTGCACCAGAGCAAGAAGCTGGCGGAATCCCAGCCGTTGCTGGCCACCTTGTGCTGCTCAGAGCTTGAAAGGTTAGAATCTGTATGTTCTCGTCCTACTGAAATCTAAAAGAAGTGAGTTGCGAGTTATGATGAACATGTATCTGCTTTGATTGTCTTCAGGAACTCCATCCTGGCTAATGGACCTCCAAGTTTATCTTAAAGCAGCAGCTGGAGCTTCCTCTGCTTCCAGTTATGTCTGGGGAAGAGAAGAGGAAATGCTTGGCAAAACAGAATGGCCAAGGCAAGGGCTTTGTGGTTGGATAGATTTTGTGTAAATCAAAAGCAGATATTCTATGAGTGGAATTAGTACCCATTCAGTGCATCTCTAGGATACTCTCATGAAAACCATTGGGGTCAGTTCAGGTCAAGGCAAATGGCTGACCAGTGTTGATAGTACAAATTTCTATAAGCTTGCTCATGTGGCTCCAGAACCTTGCTAGTCTCTGTCTCTGGCCTAGCCCTCGCTTTGGTGATCTAGTACTCAAGTTGTTTAGGTCGTGAGGTCATGCCTTAGGGTATGAGCTCACAAAGAACTTTGCTAGACCCATGATGTCTCAAGAAGGGATTTGGTAGAGGTGTGGCTCAGACATCTCTGACCTGTGAAGGGTTTCTTTGGACATAGGCTATGAGTAGTTCCTAAGGAGATACTGTACAAGTGACACTTCAAAGGGAAGGATTTGCTCCAGAGAATTGCTCCATCATCAGTTTTTAAGCAAACCTGGTAGTGTTCTCTTGTTTCACATGTCACCATAAAAAAACAATACATATTTTAAGGCATAACCCAGGATTTAAAATGTGTACAAAAATGGCATTGTTTCCAGTGTTTTAACTTGTAAACTCATGTTTATGCACACATGGCAAAGAGTCCTCTGGGGTCTTGAGTCACCTGGACACCTGCCAAGTGTGACCAGCTCTACCTCCAGATGCACCTTGAATGCATCCACCTCTTCCATCACTTCTCATTTTCAAACCTACATCTGCCCTTGCCTGGGCTATCAGAGCCCTCCTAAATGCTGTTCTGCTTTGTTTCCAGCCCTCCTGCCTTCTAGCACATTCCTCTCATACCAACCAGAAGAATCTCTCCTTTGCTTAAAATTTTTCAATGACCTTCCATTCACCTCAGATAAAAGTTTAAAAAGCCTCAGGGAACCTTATCTGGGATTGCCACTGCCCACCCAGCAACTGCACCGCCTCCCACTTTGCTTTGCCCCCATGGTGGGCTCCCTTTGGGATTCAGGATTGCCTAAGCTCTCCCACCTCTGGGCCTCCCTCACAAGCTGTTTTACTTCAGAGACCCCTCTGTTCCCAGTCCGTCATCTTGTTAAGGCTTATTCATCCTGCAAGCTCCATTGTAAGATGTACTTTCTCTGAGAAGACTTGCCTTCCTTTGTGTCTTTCCTTTTAAATTAGATTCCACACAACCTTCTGGACACTGCCTCTCCCCTCCACCTGGGCACTTATCATTCAGGTTTGATTGATCTGATGTGCTTTCCTGCTAAGATTGTAAGTTCCCTGAAGAAAAGGACAGGGAGGGTTTTCTTGTCTCTATGTACAACCTAGAAAGAAGCTATTCTGTGTGGTTCTATTACCCAGATCTGGAATCACATTGCCTGGGGTAAATTCTAGCTCTGTTCTTCTGACTTGGGATAAGTGACCCAACAGCCTTTTTTGTCAACTTCCTCGTCAGCAAAAAGGAGCCACTGAAATACTTACTCCATTGATTTTGTTCCCTGTAAATGGAAATTCTGATAGGTTTTTTTCCATTGTGGGAATTTTTTTTTTAAAGATTTATTTATTCATGAGAGACACACAGTGAGAGGCAGAGACATAGGCAGAGGAAGAAGCAGGCTCCCTGCAGGGAACCGGTTGGGGGACTTGATCCCAGGACCCCAGGATCATGGCCTGAGCCAAGGGCAGACGCTCCACCACTGAGCCACCCAGATGCCCCACCATTGTGGGAAATTGTGAGGCTTTGCTTAGTTTATATGTGTAAAGTGCTAGAAAAATTCTATGATAAACAGTGTTAGTTATTTTAGCAAGCACTCAATATTTTTGATAGAATTAATTCATTCATAAAGCTTTGGTCACAGATTTCCTCCTCACTTTGAATAATTCCTCCTTGATTTAAATGATATAAAACAATACAGAGAAAATAAAATTATCTCGCTTGACGTAATTAAGAATGACAACTGTCCCTTCATCAAGAAGGCTATCACAAACAATACTGAAAGTGCCAAATCTGTAACATAAGCATATTCATAAGTTGAAATGAATATTTTTTTGATACTTTCTTTGCCTTTCCTTCACAGTCCAGGCCCATAATGATGACTCATACAGGATCCCAAATTTGGCACTTTTTTTTTCTCTCCCAAGCTTTATCAAAATATAATTGACATATAAAATTGTGTAAATTTAGAGTGTATAATATGATGGTGTGATACCATACATGCTGTGAAATATTTACCACAATAAGATTAGTTAACATATCCTCCACCTCATAAAATTACCATTTGTTGTTGTCATGGTGAGAACATTAAAGCTCTACTCTCATAGCAACTTTCAAGTATACAACACAGTATTGCTAACTATAGTTACCATGCTGTGCCTTAGGTCCCCAAAACTTATTCATCTTATAACTGAAAGTTTGTACCCTTTGATCAACATCACCCCATTTCCCCACCCCTCAGCTCCTGGCAACCCTCATTCTAGTCTCTGTTTCTATTAGTTCAATCTTTTAGATTCCACATATAAGTGAGATCATATCGTATTTATCTTTCTGTCTCATTTACCTTACTTGGCATAATACCTTCATAGTCTGTCCATGTTGTCACAAATAAGAATACAATGAAATATATATATTTATATTATGAGATATATATATATATAATATTCTATATATTTATCCATTCATCTGCCAATGGTCACTTAGGTTGTTTCTATGTTTTAGCTATTGTGAATAATGCTGCCATGAACACAGGAGGGCAGATATCTCTTCAAGATAATAATTTCATTTTCTTTGAATATGTACCTCAAAGTAAGATTGCTGGATAGTATGGTAGTTTTATTTGAAAGTTTTTAGGAAGCCTCCATACTGTTTTCCACAGTGGCTGCACCAATTTACATCCTCCCCAGCAGTGCACAAGGGCTCCTTTTTCTCCATATTCTTGGCCAACATTTGTCATCTTTCATCTTTTTGATCATTCTAACAGGTGTGAGGTAATGTTGTGGTTTTGATTTGTATTTCCCTGATGATGAGTTATGTTTAGCACCTCTTCATATACTCATTGGCCATTTTTATGTCTTCTTTGGAGAAATGTCAATTCAAGCCCTCTGCCCATATTTTAATCTGAGTTGTTTAATTTTGCTTTTGAGTTGTATGAGCTCTTTATATATTTTGAATATCAACCCCTTATCAGATGTATGCTTTACAAATACTTTCTCTCATTCCATAGTTTGCTTTCTAATTTTTGATTTTTTTCCTTTGCAGCAGCTTTTTAGTTTGATGTGGTCTCATTTATTAATTGTTGCTTGTTGTCTTTGCTTTTAATGTAATAATCTAAAAAAAATAATTGCCAAGACTGATGTCAAGATTTTTTCCTTTATTTTTATTCTAGAGGTTTTCTGGTGTCAGGTCTTACATTCATGTCCTTAATCTATTTTGAATTAATTTTTGTAAGTGATCTAAGATAGGGGTATAGTATCACTCTTGCATGTGGACATCCAGTTTTCCCACCATTCATTGATGAGACTACTTTTTCCGTTGAGTATTCTTGTATTTCTTGTCAAATATTAGTTGGCCATGTATGCATGGGTTTATTTCTGAGTTCTCAATTTTGTCCCATTGGTCTGTCTGTTTTTATGATAGTAACCATGTTGTTTTGATTATTATAGATTTATAATGAAGTTTGAAATCAGTAAACCAAATTTGGCACTTCTTTTTATGGAACAATAGAAGAAAGGTCCAGAACATCTGTGTTAATAAAAATGAGATGTTTGGGACCCCTGGGTGGCTCAGCGGTTGAACATGTCTTTGGCTCAGGGCATGCTCCCAGGCCCTGGGATTGAGTTCCACATGGGGTTCATTGCAGGGAGCCTGTTTCTTCCTCTGCCCATGTCTCTGCCTCTCTCTGTGCATGTCTCTCATGAACAAATAAATAAAAATGAGATATTTTGTTCTATTTTCCGTAATTTTTACTAAAATCATGATGTATTTATTAGGGATATTACCATAGAGAAAATGTAAGAGTTGCCAACCTCTTGACCAATATCAGGAAAATTGGCCTCAAGTAATATTAGCTACCTATATGTTTGGTCTTCCTTTCTTCTTTAAATGAATATACTCATTACATGAATTGAAAGAACAGTGACAGGGCAGTCCGGGTGGCTCAGCGGTTTAGTGCCACCTTCAGCCCAGGGTGTGATCCTGGAGACCCAGGATCAAGTCCCAGGTCGAGCTTCCTGCGTGGAGCCTGTTTCTCCCTCTGCCTGTGTCTCTGTCTCTGTCTCTCTCTCTCTCTCTCTGTCTCTCTCTCTCTCTCTGTGTCTCTTATGAGTGAATAAATAAAAGCTTTAAAAAAAAACAGTGGCAAAATAATGTTTGTTTCTGCTCAAACCTTAGCTCTCTGTGGTTGTAATGCCTCTTTCTAAGCTCACTGCATCTTTATGATTATTTTCCATACTAGCCCATCATTCAACACAACAGATTTATCATCTTGCGCTCCATAAAATTTAGAAAAAAATAAGTGTGACCCTGATGCTAATGTAGCCTATTTTGTTAGAATGGCTTTTCTAATAATATACTGAGCCATAATTTGGATATGTAATTATTACCTTGGAATTGGGCAAAATAACAGAGAATTTTGTAAGTGCCAGTATCGCATACCATATCTTCGATAGATTTTTCTTATTGTTTTATAAAAAGCATATATAAGTATGTGTAGACTTTGCACTGAATATTGAAGAAAAATATCCTCTTGTTTAGAATGCAAATAGTTTACAGATTCTCTCAGGGCATGAGTTAGTTGCCTGTTTTACTGAGTTTTAAAAAGGCTTTTGTACATAAAATTACACCTTAATTTAGTGAATCAAACCCACACCTATTTTGGTTAGAAGATTGGAACATAATTAATGTCTTGAGTTGTTGGCTGGTTTATCCTTGGCAGACTAAATTTAGATGCATAGAATCATTTTATATTAAAGGCCATTTTCTTTGCTATTCAATAAGTTCCATTTCTTATTTCAAATAAGCCAGCATATCTTGGGTGCACCTGGGTGGCTCAGTTGGTTAAATGTCTGCCCTCATCTCAGGTCATGATCTCAGGGTCCTGGGATCAAGCCCCACATTGGGCTCCCCCCTACTCATCGGGGAGTCTGCTTCTCCCTCTCCCTCTGTCCCTCCCCCCACCTGTGTTCTCACTCTCTCTCTCAAATAAATAAAATCTTAAAAATAAAATAAAATAAAATAAGCCTGTATATCTTTCTACAGCTTCCCACTCCCCATTCCCAGATTATTTTACTATTTAATTCACTGTTTAAAAATTTTTAAAAGAGATTTTATTTATTTCTTTGACAGAGAGAGAGAGAGAGATTGAGAGCACAAGCAGGGAAAGGCAGGTGGAGAAGCAGGCTCCCTGCTGTGCAGAGAGATATGGGGCTAGATCCTAGAACCCTGGTATCATGACCTAAGCCGAAGGGAAAGCTTAATGGATTGAGCCACCCAGGCACCCCCACTGTTTTAAATTTCTAACAAGCTTGTGCTTGTGTATATATATATATATATATATATATATATATATATATATATAAAATATAAAAATAGAATCCTATTGCAGATATTGCTTGTTAGCCTGATTCTTTTCACTTAATAAGTATTGTGAAAATCTTGCCACTCAGTAAGTACAATTTATACTTATTTTTTAGAACCATAGCCCTGTTTCTGAGGTCATATTTCTCAAAGACTCAAGTGCTAAAATACTGACTCTGCAAATCAATATCTAGGTATGAGTCCAAACAGTTCAAACAACTGCACAAATGTTTCAGTCAAACATGGAGACTAAGTATTAGTTCTGCAAAGCGTTAGGTTTTGCAAATAGCTCCCCAGTAGCCAAGGACAGTCCAGGGTGCAAAAGTCTGTTGTTCATAATTTGATCAGTTTTATAACACCTACATATGCAGTGATTAAAATAATCTTCATGTCCAAAGTGCAGATGTATATCCATTTTACTGCCCAAGTATAGATTCCCACTTGCTGAGATCAGGCTATATCAAATGTAGTTTGGCACATTCTATCTGCCTAACTCTGGAAATTGTCTCGATTTAGACAGCTCAGAGCAAGGTTGGAGTGGTTTTCCTTACTGCAGCTCGAACACCCTCTCAAACCCACTTTTTTATTGTGATATTATATACAGGCATTCTCGTTTTATTGTGCTTCACAGATTGTGTGGTGTGTGTGTGTGTTTGTGTGTGTGTTAACAAATTGAAGGTTTGTGGCAACTCTGCATTGAGCAAGTTTATAGGTGCCATATTTCCAACAACATTTGCTCACTTCATGTCTCTGGGTCACACCAGGCAGTTCTTAGAACATTTGAAAAGTTTCCATTATTACATCTGTTAAAGTCATCTGTGATCAGTGATCTTGGATGTTACTATTGTAATTATTTTGTGACACTGCAAACTGTGCTCATATGAGACAGCAAACTCAATGGGTACACCTTTGTGTTCTATCTACCAAGCAGTCACCCGTTCTCATGTCTCTCTTCTCCACAGGCCTCCTTACCTCTTGAGACACTATTGAAATCAGGCCAGTTAATAACCTTACAAAGGCCTCTTAGTGTTCAAGTGAAAGGAGAAGTCACATGTCTCTCACTTTAAATCAAAAGCTAGAAATGATTAAGCTTAGCAAGGAAGGCATGTCAAAAGCCAAGAGAGGCTGAAAGCTAGGCCTCTTGCACCAAACAGCCAGGTTGTGAATGCAAAGGGAAAGTTCTTAAAAGAAATGAAAAGGGCTACTCCAGTGAATACATGAATGATAAAAGAGCAAAACAGCCCCATTGCTGTATGGAGAAAGTTTAGTGGTTTGAATATGAGATCAAACCAGCCACAACATGCCCTTGAGCCAAAGCCTAATACAGAGCAAGACCCTAACTCTCTTCAGCTCTGTGAAGGCTCATGAGGTTTAAGGAAAGAAGGCCTCTCCATGACATTAAAGTGCAAGGTCAAACAGCAAATGAATGCAACAAGTTAAACAGATATAACTAGGATAATTCAGGATGATTCTATTCTCTCTCCCTCTCTCTCTCTCTCTCTCTCTCTCTCTCTCTCTCTCTGTCATTTATTTTATTTGAGAGAGAGAGTGAGAGAGAGCAGGAGCAGGAGGGGCAGAGAGAGAGAGAGAGAGGAGAAAATCTCCAGTAGATGCTGCACTGAGCCCTGAGCCCAATGCGGGGCTCCATCTCAGGATCCTGAGATCATGACCTGAGCGGAAACCAGGAGTCAGAGGCTTAAACAACCTTGCCACCCAGGCACCCCCGAATAAATACATCTTTAAAGAAAAGAAAGAAAAGAAAAGAAAAGAAAAGAAAAGAAAAGAAAAGAAAAGAAAAGAAAAGAAAAGAAAAGAAAAGAAAATCTTCCAGAAAGAATTTGCCATTCTAAGTGCCATGAGGAACATTCATGATTCATGGGAAGAGGTCAAAATATCAACATTAACAGGACTTTGGAAGAAGTTAATTCCCACCCTCACAGTTGACTTTGAGGGGTTCAGGACTTCAGCGGAAGAAGTCTCTACAGATGTGGTGGAAATAGCAAAAAAAACTAGAATTCCAAGTGGAGGCTGAAGTTGTGACTCATTACAGCAATTTCATGATAAAACTTTCACAGACAAGGAGTCACTTTTTATGGATGAGCAAAGAAAGTGATTTCTTGAGATGGAAACCACTCCTGCTGAAAATGCTATGGAGATTGTTGAAATGACAGCAAAGTATTTAGAATATTAGCTAAACGTGTTTGAGAAAGCAGCGGCAGGGTTTGAGAGGATTGACTCCAATACTGAAAGAAGTTCTACTGTGGACAAAATACTCTCAGATGGCATTCATGCTACCGGGAAATCAATCTTGAAAGGAAGAGTCAATGGATGCAGCAAACTTCATTGTTGTCATCTTTTAGGAAATTGCCACAGCCACCCCAACCTTCAGCAGCCATCATGAAGCAAGACCCTCCCCCAGCAGAAAGATTACAACTCATCCAAAGTTCAGATGATGGTTAGCACTTTTTAGCAATAACATAATTTTATTAGATTAAGATGTACATTTTTTAGGCATAATACTATTGCATACTTAGTAGAATACAGTATAGTGTAAACATAACTTTTATATGCAGTGGGAAACCAAAAAATTCATTTGACTCACTTTATTGGGATATTTACTTTTTTACTGTAGCCTGGAACAGAACCCACAATATCTCCAAAGTATGCCTGTACATAACATAAAAGTGACCATCTTAACTGTATTTAAACATATAGTTCAGTGGCATTAAGGACATTCACATTGTTGTACATCCTTTGCTTGAGATCTTTTGAGTTAAGCAGCAAAATGGACTATACTTTTCTTTGGATGCATTTCTCTGTTCAGCAGTGACTGATGAGAACATATAGTAATCAGAAGTACCTGGGATGTGGATACTTGAAATTTTATTCTACGTAAAGTACTTCCTGATATTGTCTTGAATGACTGTTTAGAATAATTCTGAGTTTTAAAGCTATTGCTTACAAGCATAGAGCTTTGTAGAAATCTGCCAGTATTAAGTACATCAATCAAAACCAGGACATAACTTTCTCAGAACTTGGCCTTTGAAAAGTGGACACTTCATTCCTCTCAACTTCCCAAAGTTCTGAAGGCTATCAGTGCTACTTCTTCTTATGTGATCAGATAATTGCAAACTTGGGTGCAGAGAAAACCCACAAAACATAGCATTTGTGGGGTTTGATTACACAAAGAATAACTAATCAGACTGCTTTTGCAAGGCCCACAATGAGGCAGCTTTGAGACTGCACCCAATCACTTGTTTGGGACTGCCATCCTTGACAAGACTGAACAGGTGGGCTCTCTGTAAAGCCAGCATTCCTCCAAATGGCATCTGTCATTTGGATCCAAGGAGAGTCCATGCTAAGCAGACTGGCACTTACCTCAGCTTTCCTCTCTGTACTCCTCAAAGGGTGCAGGCAGACACTGTAGATTAGACCAGCACGGCTGAAATTGCTGTCCATGTATTTGTGCTTGGTCAGATGAACCCGGGCAGTTGACCCAAGATGGGAACACCAATCTTGACTTGAATTTTTCTGTTGAATTCCTCATCTAGATCCACTCATTTTTGCTGTGTTAAATCTTTTTTTTTATTATTTATTTATTTATGAGAGAGAGAGAGAGAGAGAGAGAGAGAGAGAGAGAGAGAGAGAGGCAGAGATACGGGCAGAGGGAGAAGCAGGCTCCATGCAGGGAACCCGACGTGGGACTCGATCCTGGGACTCCAGGATCACGCCCTGGGCTGAAGGCGGCGCTAAACCGCTGAGCTACCCAGGGATCCCCTGCTGTGTTAATTCTGAACGAGTGCTCAGATCATGGCTAGCTAGGTCATTGCTCTTACACCTTCGTTTTGCTGCTGTATATGCAGAGCTTGCAGGTGTGGGTCCCAGCCTGACGTCCTCAGAGCAGTCTTTGGGAATACTGGAACTCATTTCTTTTCCTCCTGTTACCTCCTCCATTTCCATCACTATCCTGGTAATGTGGTGCCTTCTTTCTGCATATTTCATGTGATACTAATTTCAGATGACCAAGTATTTCTTGGAATAGCCTTCAGACTTTTTGGTTTCATGATCCTTTTTTATGGTCTTTAAAGTTATTGGGGATCTCATAGAGCTTTTGCTCAAATAGATTATATTAATCTTTATTGTATTAGAAAGTAAAAATGGGAGACTTTTAAAATATCAGAATAAAAGTTGTCAAAGCAATGGTATCATTACCATTGCCACATAGCCTCTGGAAAACCCCACTGTATTCTCATGACAGAGTAAGAGTAAAAAAGGCATAATGTCTTAATTTTGTTGTGAAAAGAGTTTTAACTTTGCAGCACCCCTGCAATGATCTCACATACTACTCAGGGCTCCCAGGATCACACTTTGAGGACACTTCTCCTAGAATAAATCTTTTTAAAAGAAGATCTTCATACTTTTTAAAACATTACTATTACACAGAATCTAAAGGGCGTATTTTAGGAAACGATATTTGGTAGCATTCTTCTTGACTTGGAATGTAGGTGGGAAAGGTGCTTGGAAAAAAAGATTTTTTTTTTTGACTCGAAGATACTTTCTTCATAGTTAGATTAAGTCTATTTTTTCCCACCTCCTACATCTCGCAAAGTTAGTCCTCTGTCAAGACTAGAATCTTCAGTTATAGTTAAAGAATTCTAGTATAGAAATACATACAAATGCATAAAACTAAGCTTCTTTCTACCTCTGTGTTGAAGTCCAGTTGACAGACTTTGTAGCAATTTGAGCCCTGTGTTTGAGATCCAGTAAAAATAAGGAAAAAAAAATATTTCCCTTGGACACTCATTCTGCAAGGAATGGGGATTGAGGGTGGGGGTGGGGAACATTGATGGTGTTTCGGGAAAATGCTATCAAAGCTACTTGCTGCTGAAGGGGAAGCCACAGGGAGCCAGAAAAGACTGAAATGTCACAGCAATAAAAACAAAACTGAAAGGAAAGGTCGTGATTTAAGAATGAGAAGGGTCGGGCTAGCATGTAGGGAGATGTGTGCATAGACCTATGTTTATACACAATGAGCATATAATTAGTAGTCACCCTGCAATGCAGGCAAGTCGTAGCCCAGTGAAATGGAAATGGCTGGGTTTCGAAGCCAGGCTGTCTTGATGTCTACTTACTACTAATTGTGGGAATCTGGGCAAATGACTTCATCTCTCTGAATGTATTTCCCCATCTGGGGAATAGTTTTCTAGTACCTGCTTCACCAGGTGATCATGAGGAGGTGCCTTAGTTTCTGCACATGTCATTGATTAATAAGTGATTGCAGAGAAGATTGTTAGGAAATGAAAAGCCACATCGCTGTAACTACAATGAGGATGATTGTACACTCTATGCTGCACAGACCCCCAAAGGTCTAAGGAAAGGGAAGCATCACCAACTTCACTGCCATCCAGGTCTCCAATTTGGCCTTGATCGCCTGAGATCCTGCCGTTGTCCTGCAGGTGCAGCTGAGCTCCGTGCTTAGAATGACATCAGCCTGGAGTATTATCAGGGAGGGCTCACACTGTGGAATCGCTCCAAGACCACCTCTGCAGGGGCCAGTCAAGTGGTTCTTTCCTGGCCAGACTCTGCCTTCCAACATCATATGCAAGATCGCAGTGTTCGTTGGGAAATTTCTTTCATCAAAGGTCAATAAAAGCATCCAATGCCTTCCACTGAAAGTGAAACATGGCAATTCTACTGGCATTCTATCCTAAGGAATATGGGAAATAGGTCTGGCTGGTGAGTTTTGTCTTCCCTGCCAGTATTATTGCACGTGTAAGTTAGAGTGTTAATGCTCCAGATGAATCACTCATGGCAATGGCTAGACATTTTCTCATTACTTATTAAGAATGGTGTGACTCTTTATGTCCTACCCAGCTGCCCTCCCTCTCTTTGAACCCTTTGCAACTATCTAATCTGTCAGCACTGGCAAATTTCACTTATGTGCTATTTTCTCCATCTCTAATATAATTAACAAAGGTGTAAAAGACGAGGGGAAAACAGAAAGAAATGAGACATGTTTCAGAAGTTTTTAATAACATAAGACTACATTTAAAGTTGTGAAAAAGATAGTTTAAGATTAAAAAAAAAACATTTTAGTAATGGGATGCTCCACCCTTCCCAACCAAGGTTATTATTCTGAATAGTGATAGACCGAAAGTTTTATTAGAGAGAAAGAATGATTTTAAAACATTGCGTTGTTCTTTAAATGTTGGTCAGGGTGCATGATGTCACCTTTCACTTCGCTAGGTACTTCAGGAAATGCTGCCTGGGACCCCGGGGTCATATATGCAGGATTCAAAAGGAGACAGGGAAGAAATAATAAGAGTTGGTGAGGGGGATGCCTGGATGGCTCAGCGGTTTAGTGCCACCTTCGGCCCACAGCATGGTCTTGGAGTTCTGGGATTGAGTCCCACGTCAGGCTTCCTGAATGGAGCCTGCTTTTCCCTCTGCCTGTGTCTCTGCCTCTCTCTCTCTCTCTCTCTCTCTCTCTCTGTGTGTCTCTCATGAATAAATAAGTCTCTTGTGAATGAATAAATTAAATCTTTAAAAAGATAAGTGTTGGTGAGGAAGTGGAAGAAAAAGTGCACTTATGCACTACTGGTGGGAATGTAAGTTAGTGTGGCCACCATGGAAGACTGGATGGAGGTTCCTCAAAAACCTGAAAATAAACTCCATATGATCATTCAACAACCTTACTCCTGAGTATATATCCAAAGGACTTGAAATCAGAGTTTTCTAGAGATAATTGCATTCCCATGCTCATTGCAGCATTAGTCACAATAGTCAATACGTGGAAACAACATAAGTATCCATGGATGGATGCATGGATAAAGATGTGATATATACATAATGGAATATTATTCAGCCATGAGAGGGTAAAATCCTGCCCTTTGCAACAACTTGGATGGATCTTGAGGGCATTATACTAAGTGAACTAAGACAGACAGAAGAAGATAAATATTATACAATATTACATATATATGGAATCTAAAAAAGCTGAGCTCAGAGAAACAGAGTAGAGTGGTAGTTACCAGGAGCTGCAGAATGGAGGCAATGGGGAGATGTTGGTCAAAAGGTACAAAATATTAGTTATAAGATTAACAAGACGTGAGGATCTGATGTACAGCATGGTGATTATAGCTTTTAATACTGTATCACATACATTACATCTTAAAAAAAGTCACACCATTCTCTACCTGCCAAGACTTGGTGAAATATTTTATTCTTTATTCTTTATTCTCTCTTGGGCTGCAAGTTGGACTATTCTTTTGGAAATCTCCTGTTTCACAGGAACTGGCCAAGTGACACCAGACCCCATTAACTGCTTGGCTTTCCTTTGAAGTCAGAGAAACCTAAGCCACTAGCATCTTGTTTTACACAATGACCAGGGGCTATGATCCAACAATAACCAGCAGTCTTGAAAGCTTAGCATGTCAGCGGAGTGCAGTGAACATCAATGAACTTGTATCAATAATGAATTGGGCACCCACCATGTGGTATTCCATTTTAGTCAGTGAGAGCAGAGTTTGTTCCCCTTAAGAATATACAATATGAGCACCTGGATGCCTCAGTGGTTGAGTGTCTGCCTTTGGCTCAGGTCATTACCCTGTGGTCCTGGGATCGAGTCCCGCATTGGGCTTCTCATAGGGAGCCTGCTTCTCCCTCTCCCTACATCTCTCCCTCTCCCTCTGTGTCTCTCATGAATAAATAAATAAAATCCTTTTTAAAAAACGAACATACAATATATTTTTTTTAAGAAGACCTATTAGAGGGACACAACAAACTGACATGGAAAGCTGGCAGCATTAGATGAAGTAGCCACATGAGTGAGGGCACAGAGACTTCATAGTGGAGGAGGGTTTGTGTCTTATGGCCTCAGGGTGATCTTTGAAGTGAGAGGAGGAAATACCAGAATGTTTTAATTTCTATTTTTGTGAAGCTTTCTCCTTTTTTTTTTAAGATTGATTGATTGATTGATTTGACAGAGAGATAGAGAGAGTCAGAGAGTATGAGTCAGGGGAGTGGCAGAGGGAGAGTGAGAAGAAGACTCCCCACTGAGCAGGGAGCTGGATGTGGAGCTCCATCCCAGGACTATGGGACCATGACCTGAGCCATAGGCAGTGGCTTAACTGACTGGACCACCCAGGCACCCCTTTGTGAAGATTTAAACTGCACATTTACAATATCTATAAAGAAGTACATTTACATAGTGTATAAATCTATGTGCATAGATATTTGACTGAGAAGGACCTTGTTCTATAAGGTTGAGAGACCACTCCAGCAGGCAGTGAAAGCTGAAGGAGGACAGGGAGGAGCGAGAGGGTCAATGTAGGCTCAGGCCAAGAGGTGATGAGGGGTGGAATTTGATTCGGTATAAGAGAGAAGAGAGAATATTCCAGTCCAGAAGACAACAGGAGCTGAAGAATGGAGCTGGGGCGACCACAGACCCTTCCTGAGGCTGGAAGGACCCTGATCAGTCTAGGGAGAAGGGAATGTATGTAAGAATAGAGTGAATAACAGACCAAAGTTTGTCGCCAGAGTGAGCATGGGTAGGCATCCAAATCCATTATTGCAGGGGGAGACGGGAGGGGCAGAGGACATAAAGACAAGAGATTTGATGCTTAGGAGTTTCTGACCTGCCCTCTGACAGGTTGAAAGTCCTGTTTGAAGAAAGCTCACTTGCCAGCCTGAGTGAAGCCTGGGCTGAACAGAGAGGGAGGCACGGGGTAGGGATTTTCAGTCAAAATACCACAGAAAGTGAAAGCAGATTGTATTTAAATGAGACAAGGTGAGTCACAGGGGGAGGGACTGAGCTTGTCCTCAAATTCATTAGTCAGGATCTTCTACCCAACAGAGAAGAATAAATGCTGAGTAAGTTCTGACTCTGGGTTAGATAGACTAAATTTAAATTAAAGCTTTGCTATTTACTCTAGTTGTGGCCAAAGGCAAGATACCTTCATTTCTTTACTCTGTGTTCTCATCTGTAAAATGGGGTTTTGTAATCCCCATAGTGGTGGGTTATTGTGAGGCCTGAATAGGATAATGTACTTAGTGTTTTTTGCAAAGGACTAAAGATAGTTAGAACGCAAGTTTTTAAAAAAAATTAATAAAAATTCAATTTAATTGAAACAGTAACAAAATATAAATATTAATTGGATTAGATGCTCTTTGAAAATGAATTTTGAAGAAAAATATATAGATAACAATTTTCTATTGCTCTGGTTTTTTGTTTCCTGGATTTATTTGTACTTAGCATTTCATGCCACTAAAAGTAAACATTTAATTTTAACTTTGCTTTCTTGTTTGAAAATTCCACCCCTCTCCCCACTTCCTCCATTAACTCATATTCCATGAGTCGTAATGGCATTCATACTTACCAGGGTCTCGAACTTGAGCAGAGCTTATTAAAACATAGATTGCAGAGTCCCACTCAGATTTTCTGATCAGATCCTAGGTGATGCCAATGTTGTTGGTCTGGATCACCTCCTTGAAAACCACAGCTTTTTAAAGAAAATAGAATCTCAAAGTTTACTTCCCAGGTCCACACTAGGTTTGGATCCCTGGCCCTGCAGTAACTTCCTCATTCTATCAGCTGAAGACCAGTTGGTGATGGTGGTGTGGCATGGGGATGGGACTGTGCTGTATTGTGTTTATTTCCTTGTCTTAGTTTGGCTGCTGTTTCTTACACGTAAGAAAGGAAGAAAAAAAGACAGAAATGCATATAGATTTTGCATCTTCAGAGAGATACAATAAAGCTTTGTTCTTCCATTAGAAATTCATCTTAGAGTTTTTCTCTGTGCCATATAGAGAGTCAAAATGCCCGCAGCCCCTCTCTTCCTAAATCCTTTAGTGTGGGTGATTGGATGTTTCTGTAATGAGATTTATTTTTTAATAATAAATTTATTTTTTATTGGTGTTCAATTTGCCAACATACAGAATAACACCCAGTGCTCATCCCGTCAAGTGCCCCCCTCAGTGCCCGTCACCCATTCACCCCCACCCCCTGCCCTCCTCCCCTTCCACCACCCCTAGTTCGTTTCCCAGAGTTAGTAGTCTTTCATGTTCTGTCTCCCTTTCTGATATTTCCCACTCATTTTTCTCCTTTCCCCTTTATTCCCTTTCACTATTTTTATATTCCCCAAATGAATGAGACCATATAATGTTTGTCCTTCTCCAATTGACTTATTTCACTCAGCATAATACCCTCCAGTTCCATCCACGTTGAAGTAAATGGTGGGTATTTGTCATTTCTAATGGCTGAGTAATATTCCATTACATACATAAACCACATCTTCTTTATCCATTCATCTTTCGATGGACTTATTTTTAAATTTTTTTTATTTATTCATTTGAGAGAGAGATGAGCACAAGCAGAGGGAGAAGAAGAAGCAGACTCCCCACTGAGCTGGGAGCTCAATGGGAGGCTCAATTCCAGGATCCTGAGATCATGACCTAAGCCAAAGGCAGACGCTTAACCATCTGAGCCACCCAGGCACCCCTCTGTAATGAGATTTAATGACAGGGTTCCCTTGGCACTGGCTGTAACTCATGTACTTGGGTCAAACAAAAAATGTGTTCTGATGGAAATTTTGTTTGCAAGTCCAAGCTTATGCTAAAACGTGCAATCTTTAATCTTTATTTAATTTTTTTTAAAATTGTGGTATAATGCACAGAATATGAAATTTACCATCATAACCATTTTAAGTGTACAGCTCAGTAATGTTAAATATATTCATTTTGTGCAACCAATTTCCAGAACTTATGCATTTTCCCCAACTGAAACTCTATACCAATTAAACTATAATTCCTTATTCCTTCCTTCCTCAGTCCCTGGCAGCTACTACCCTCCTTTCTGCCTCTAGGAGTTTCACTATTCCAAATATCTCCTATAGGTGGAAGTTACAGTACTTGTGTGTGTGTGTGTGTGTGTGTGTGTGTGTGTGTGTGACTTGTTTATTTCACTAAGCATAATGTCTCCAAAGGTCATGTTGTGGCATGTAGTATTAGGATGCCCTTCCTTTTTAAGGATGAATAATATTCCATTACATGTATAAACCATATTTTGTTTATCCAATCATCTAGATGGCAGTGGACATTTGGCTTGCTTCCACCATGGGTGTATACATATCTCTTTGAGATCCCACTTTCAGTTCTTTTGGGTATATACTCAGACACCTCAGACACAGAATTGCTGAATTATATGGTAATTCTATTTTTCAATTTTTTGGAAATTGCTATACTGTTTTCTTTAGCATCTGAGCCATTTATATTCCCATCAACGATGCGCAAAGATCCTAATTTCTCCACATCCTTACCAACACTTCCTATTTTCTTTTTTTCTTTCTTTTTTTTTTTTTTTTTATGGTAACCATCCTAACGGCTGTGAGGTGGTATCTCTTTGTGATTTTGATTGGCATTTCTCTAATCATTTGTGATGTTGAGCATTTTTTCACATGCTTCTTGGCCATTTGTATGTTTTATTTGGATAATTTTTCTATTCAAGTTTTTTGACCATTTTAAAAAAAGCATGATTTGGGAGGTTTTGTGGTTGAATTGTAAGAGTTCTTTATATATTCTGGATATTAACACATTGTGAGATATGTGATTTGCAAATATTTTCTCCCATTTCCAGGATGAAAAGGGCTGACTTTAAACTCTATTAACTGTATCTTTTGATGCACAGAAGTTTTAAGTTTTTATGTAGTCCCATTTATCTATTTTTCCTTTTGGCGCCTGTACTTTCGGTGTCATATCCAAGAAGTCATTACCAAATGATTTCATAAAGCTTTCCTCTTGTGTTTTGTTGTAGTAGTTTTATAGATATAGATATAGATATCTTACATTTAGGTCTTTGTTCCATTTTAAGTTAATTAGAGTATATGTTTTAAGATAAAGTTTTAACTTCAGCCTTTTGCATGGATATCTACTTTTCTCAACACCATTTTTTGAAAAGATTGTCCTTTCCCATTTTGAATGGTCTTGGCATCCTTGTTGAAAATAATTTGACAATATATGTGAGGATATATTTAGTACTCAGTAACTTTTAACTATTGTTAATACCAGTATTATCATCCAAAGGTTGAAATCTCTTATTGGCACCGGAGCTGACTTGAAATGTGGTGATGCCATACTGCTTCCTTGAGCATTTTACTACTCCTTTTTAAAAAGATTACAGCAGCAATTTATAGTTTCCTAAGTTGTTCCATCATCCACCATGGGAGAAATATTCCTCAAACATTATTTTGATCTGTTCACAGACTTCTAGTGTCTATAACTTGCCTGTAGCATGAAATCCAATTTTTCCACTTAAAGATGGAGAGGCTTCTCCATGGTTGGTTGATTCTTAGGATCCTCAACCACTGTATGTACCCATATATATGCCCTGGGTTCGTGTAGGGGAGGAATCCAGGCCATGGTTGTGTGTCTGTTTGTATGAGATATTCATTCAGCCTGTATTTCTCTCAAGCTCATAGATGTAGGCAGCCCCAAAGATAATGCAGAAAATATCTTCTCGGGGATCCCTGGGTGGCTCAGCAGTTTAGCACCTGCCTTTGGCCCAGGACGTGATCCTGGGGACCCAGGATCGAGTCCCACATTGGGCTCCCTGCACGGAGCCTGCTTCTCCCTCTGCCTCTGTCTCTGCCTCTGGTCTCTCATAAATAAATAAATAAAATCTTAAAAAAAAAGAAAATATATTCTCCTCCAGTCTTATGAAGATAATGATACTTGCAAACATGACCTATCGGTGTGATTTCTTATGAGCTCTGCTTCTTCTGCCTCTTGGAACTATAGAAGGCCAAGAAAATACCTGCCACTACCAGACACCCTGTGTTAGTGGAAAGAACAGATTTTAGCTTCCTTTCTCCTGTGTTAATGCTGATAATCTCATGTACCTCATATCACTGGTGTCCTAAGGACAGGGCCAGAATGAGCTTTTAGAGGTGAGTGTATTGACAGCAATAAGAATTGCCCATTGACCAAGAGAGGGACAGACATGTTACAAAGAAACACATAATTTCACAATCTCTAAGAAATTTTCTGTTTATCCTGAGTACTTTTATAGTATGCTGTGTTATTATCATACTTGATAATAATATCTACATTTTTAAATGTCTAATATGTTACAGGCTCCAACCTTTGCCCTAAGAATTCTACAAGGAGCTATCTGTTCCCATTTCCAAAGATGAAGAAACTTGGATTCAGAAAGGATACATAACTTACACAAGACCACACAGTTAAGAAGAGACAAATCATATTTTAAAATAGCACAACTCTTTTAAATGTGAAGATCATGTAAAGTCTAGTAAAACTGTGCTTTCATTTGTTCATCTTCCTCATTCCACTGTGAGCTTTTCTAAGGCAAGGAAACTCTTATCCATTATTTTATCTTTAACAACTAGCAGAGTGAATGATTTTTGTTCAGTGAATGAATTAGTAGATTAGAGGGATGAATAAATGAATGAAATATGTGAACTTAAAAAGCACAGGAGCCTGATGGCATTACTTGAAAGGATCAAAACCATACATACCTGTTGGCATGATGTCCTTAAAGATGAACGTAAGTAATGGAAAGATGAAGATGTATTCATTATGTTCTTATCTGGATGGTGAGAAAAATATTTTAGAAACATTGCTGTTGTGCAATTAAAGTTTCAGTTACTTAAAACTTATTTGTGTGGAACATCCAATTCTCTATTAAGACTGGAAACATAAGGAATTGTTCTGACAATTTTAACAATTCCCAAGTAGAACCCACAATATTTATTTTCATCTCTTTATACTAAAAATTGAATTAGCTCTCAGAGACTCTACTATATATATGGACAACAAATGAATGGCAAATTTCAAAGTACAAAATGCTCACCTAGAGGTAGAAACTTCATGGCATCCATTTAATATGCTGTAAAACTTTCTGAAAAGAGCCTTTGGATCTAGCCAACTGAGAAAATAACAAATCATGTCACAAATCTTGCTGCACATATTTATATGTATTTTAAAGAAACAAAAAATAGGAGTGTCTTTAAGTTTGTTTAGCTACAGATATATAGAGATATGGTATTTTACTATGACCCACATATAGATTATTTACAATGATCGTTTATTCCTTCCTTAAATCTCCATCCCCATCTGGTATCATTTTTCTCTAGCCTGAAGAAATTTCTTCACTATGTTTTGCAATGGTGTCTGCTGTAATGAATTCTCAGTTTTTATATAAAGATATCTACCGCATAGTCATTTTTGATGGATAGTTTTGCTGTATATAGAATTATGAGTTTCCTTTTTTTTTTTTAATTAATTTTTATTGGTGTTCAATTTACCAACATACAGAAAAACACCCAGTGCTCATCCCGTCAAGTGTCCACCTCAGTGCCCGTCACCCATTCCCCTCCAACACCCGCCCTCCGAAAGATGAATGGATAAAGAAGATGTGGTTTATGTATACAATGGAATATTACTCAGCGATTAGAAACGACAAATACTTTTTTTTTTTTTGCTTTCAATACCTCAAAGATCTCCTTCCATCATTTCTGACCTCCATCGTTGCTGACAGTAAATCACTATGATCTCTATCATTGTCATTTTTCTCCTCCCACTCTCAAGGTTTTTTTCCTCATGTTTGAATGTTAGCAGTTTGATCATGTGCTGAATATAGTTTTCTTTGTACTTATCCTGTTTAGGGTTTGTGGAAATTCTTAGATTTGTCATTTAACACAGTTATAAAATTTAGAATATTTTTTGGCCATTATATTCTCACATTTTTTTTTCACTATCACTCTCTGTCTTCTCCTTCTCTAGTGCTTGATTATCTCACTGGTCTCTGCAATTCTGTTCATTATTCTTTAACCTTTTTCTTTCTGTTGCTTATGATGAATATTTCTTTTTCAAAATCATTAGCTCCTTTATTGTCATTATGTCCATCCAATGAATTTTCTATCTAAGTTATTAATTGCATCTCTAGAATTTCCATTTCATTCCTTTATATTCTTTCTATTTCTTTACTAAGATTCCACATTTGTTTATTCATTATTCACATATCTTCCTTTTCTTTTCTTTTCTCTACTTTTCTTTCTTTCTTTTTTTTTTTTTAGAGAGAGTGAGAATGTGCACAAGTGGGGGGTGCAGAAGGAAAGGGAGAAAGAGAATCTTACGCAGGCTCCATCCCTAGCACAGAGCCTGACATGGGGCTCAATCTCACAACCCTGAGATCATTACCTGAGCTGATATCAAGAGTCATTTAATCAACTGAGCTACCCAGGTGCCCCTCATATATCTTCCTTTAAGACTGAACATATTTGGTTTTTTTGTTTTGTTTTTTTATTGGAGTTCAATTTGCCAACATATAGCATAACACCCAGTGCTCATCCCGCCAAGTGCCCCCCTCAGTGCCCATCACCCCATCACTCCAACCCCCCGCCCACCCCCCTTTCCACTACCCCTTGTTCGTTTCCCAGAGTTAGGTGTCTCTCATGTTTTGTCACCCTCACTGATATTTTCACTCATTTTCTCTCCTTTCTCTTTATTCCATTTCATTAATTTTTATATTCCCCAAATGAATGAGACCATATAATATTTGTCCTTCTCCGATTGATTTATTTCACTCAGCATAATACCCTCCAGTTCCATCCATGTCGAAGCAAATGGTGGGTATTTGTCGTTTCTAATGGCTGAGTAATATTCCATTGTATACATAGACCACATCTTCTTTATCCATTCATCTTTTGATGGACACCGAGGCTCCTTCCACAGTTTGGCTATTGTGGACATTTCCCCATTCTCACTGGTGTGAGGTGGTATCTCATTGTGGATTTGATTTGTATTTCCCTGATGGCCAGTGATGCGGAGCATTTTCTCATGTGCTTGTTGGCCATGTCTGTGTCTTCCTCTGTGAAATTTCTGCTCATGTCTTTGCCCATTTCATGATTGGATTGTTTGTTTCTTTGCTGTTGAGTTTAATAAGTTCTTTATAGATCTTAGATACTAGCCCTTTATCTGATGGATCATTTGCAAATATCTTCTCCCATTCTGTAGGTTGTCTTTTAGTTTTGTTGACTGTTCTTTCGCTGTGCAGAAGCTTTTTATTTTGATGAAGTCCCAATAATTCATTTTTGCTTTTGTTTCTCTTGCCTTCATGGATGTATCTTGCAAGAAGTTGCTATGGCCAAGTTCAAAAAGGGTGTTGCCTGTGTTCTCCTCTAGGACTTTGATGGATTCTTGTCTCACATTAAGATCTTTCATCCATTTTGAGTTTATCTTTGTGTATGATGTAAGAGAATGGTCTAGTTTCATTCTTCTGCATGTGGATGTCCAATTTTCCCAGCACCATTTATTGAAAATACTGTCTTTTTTCCAGTGGATAGTCTTTCCTGCTTTGTTGAATATTAGTAAACCATAGAGTTGAGGGCCCGTTTCTGGGTTCTCTATTCTGTTCCATTGATCTATGTGTCTGTTTTTGTGCCAGTACCACACCGTCTTGATGATCACAGCTTTGTAGTACAACCTGAAATCTGATATTGTGATGTTCCCAGCTATGGTTTTCTTTTTTAATACTCCCCTGGCTATTCAGGGTCTTTTCTGATTCCACACAAATCTTAAGATGATTTGTTCCAACTCTCTGAAGAAAGTCCATGGTATTTTGATCAGGATTGCATTAAACGTGTAAATTGCCCTGGGTAACATTGACATTTTCACAACATTAATTCTGCCAATCCATGAGCATGCAATATTTTTCCATCTCTGTGTCTTCCTCAATTTCTTTCAGAAGTGTTCTGTGGTTTTTAGGGTATACATCCTTTGCCTCTTTGGTTAGGTTTATTCCTAGGTATCTCATACTTTTGGGTGCAACTATAAATGGGATTGACTCCTTAATTTCTCTTTCTTCAGTCTCAGTGTTAGTGTAGAGAAATGCCACTGATTTCTGGGCGTTGATGTTGTATCCTGCCACACTGCTGAATTGCTATATGAGTTCTAGCAATCTTGGGGTGGAGTCTTTGGGTTTTCTATGTACAGCATCATGTCATCTGCGAAGAGGGAGAGTTTGACTTCTTCTTTGCCAATTTGAATGCCTTTGATTTCTTTTTGTTGCCTGATTGCTGAGGCTAGGACTTCTAATACTATGTTGAATAGCAGTGGTGAGAGTGGATATTGCTGTCTTGTTCCTGATCTTAGGGGAAAGGCTCCCCGTGTTTCCCCATTGAGAATGATATTTTCTGTGGGCTTTTTGTAGGTGGCTTTTAGGATGCTGAGGAATGTTCCCTCTATCCCTACACTCTGAAGAGTTTTGATCAGGAATGGATGCTGTATTTTGTCAAATGCTTTCTCTGCATCTATTGAGAGGATCATATGGTTCTGGTTTTTTCTCTTGCTGATATGATCAATCACATTGATTGCTTTACAAGTGTTGAACCATCCTTGCATCCCAGGGATAAATCTCACTTGAAGACTGAACATATTTGTACTTGCTACTCTAACATCCTTCTCTATTAATTGAAATCTCTAGGTCACTTTAGTGTCTGTTTCTATTGATTACTTTTTAAAAATGTGTGTCACATTTTCCTGTATATCTAAGGACTGACGAGTTTTGATTAGATAATGGACATTGTGAATGACATTGTAGAAACTCTGGATTCTGTAGCATTCTTCTAAAGAATAGCTTCTGTGGCATTCTGTCCATTCTTCTGTGGACATTATGAATGACATTGTAGAAACTCTGGAACCTGTAGCATTCTTCTAAGAGTGTCAATGTTTTAGTTGGCCATTGACGTGGCTGGATCTGAATTCCCAAATGACCTCCCTATGGTGGGTAGAAGATGAAACCACTGCTCAGCCCTTTCAATCTCTACTTCTTTTTGCTTGGGCCTTCCTGTGATGTCCTCCGTATATGTTTCATTTATAATTTTGCCAAGAATTTCACCAGATTTTTGAACACAAATTTTTGTGCTTACCTTCTGAGATTCCCTTTCTTCCAGGAATTGGAAATTTGCTGGCTTCTCCGTGAGCCTCTAAGTCTGCTCGCTAGCACCGTAAGTTAGTAATGTTGCAGATTTCTGCTGCCTAAGTACACAGAAATTGAGAAGTGTATTCAAGCAAAAGAATCACAAACTTATAAATACCACCACTGTAGTTGCTCTCTCAAGGATAGATTCCCTTCTGGTTTCTGCCTGCTTTTGGTCATTTCAAATAGTTCAAATAGTTATTTTCTTTTCTATTTGTGCTGATTTATAATTGTTATCTTGGAGAGGCTAAGTCTGATCAAGCTACTTCACCATTAAAGGAAGCTAGAACTCAGAGTCTGTAAAATACTAGATTTAATAAAGAATTTCCTTATCTTACATAAAGATTGTTCATTTCAATTCATTTTAATGCTGTAAGGACTGGGAATTCTGGCAAATATTTTCTTAGTTTACTAATCCTTTAGTATGACATAGACAATAAATACTTTATAATTTCCAATTATTATGTACACATATTAAGGTCACTTTATACTTTTTACCTTCATTGTGGTACTCTAACCTAAATATTCTATTTTATGCATGTGTGGTGGGGTGCACAGGTGACTGGGGTGATCTGCAATGCCTAAATATCTCTAAAAATTGAATTATCTACTCTACTTTTAAGAAAGTCTACACTGTTGGGGGTCTTAAGGCTCCTATGATTCCTATTTCCCCAGATCTCTGAGCATCTTTGACAGTTTCCAAGCATTGTTTATTTGAAATGAGAGAAGGAAAAAGTATTTCTTTTAAGATAGCTGCTTCAAAAACCAGTGATGTAATATGGAATTAAAAAGAAAATCTATATCGTATAGAACTTGTGATTCACATTTTGTAGCATTTCTCCAGGGTCTGGTTCAGAGTCTGGAAACATTTTTTAAGGAGATTTTAAGAATATATTGTGTATGTTCAAACTGCAAACAGAATCAGAAATTGGAAAATAGACATTGGAGATACAAGTGAAAAAGAGTTCATTTAGTCATACTGAAAAGCAGTTTTGGGCTTTTAAAAGTGGCATCACATCTCAAACTAGAACCTTAAGGAAGCAGATATATGATTGCAATAGAATTCCCACATTGTTGTTTATTTTCACATGCCAGCAGAAGAAGCATGGTTTATGTGAAAGAGGTGAAATAAAATCTTATAATTTTTCCATCATCTCCATCATTTAATACCCATATTAAGGTTTAAAAAAATCTCATTATTAAATGCACTCTAATTAGCAGGTATTTATAGATGCCAATGATTTCAACCAAGATGTTCATCAGAATTATGTTGGGTCTTTTTTCAAATATACAGGCCTGAACTCCACTTAAAGGGATGCTGATTCCGTAGAACTCAAGGAGGGATTTGGGCATCTGTTGCATTCTAATGCATTTTCAAATATTTTTAAATTGACTTTACTTTTTTAGAGTGGTTTTAGGTTCACAGAAAAATTGAGGGGATGGTGCAGAGATTTCCCATTTACTCCCTACCCCCACATGCACAGCCTGTTCCCTTGTTAACATATTCCACCAGAATGATACATTTGTTATAATTAATGAACCTACACTGACATATTGTAATCACCCAAAGTCCATAGTTATATTTGGGTTCACTCTTGGTGTTGTACATTCTATGGATTTGAACAAGTGTATAATGGCATGTATCCATCATTTTGGTGTCATAAAGAGTATTTTCACTGCCCTAAAAATCATCTATGTTGCATCTATTCATTCCTATCATCAACACCCCACCCTCCATCTGGCAACCACTGATTTTTTGACTGTCTCCATAGTTTTGCTTGTCCAGAATGTCTATAGTTGGAATCACACATTATGGAGCCCTTTAGCTTGGTTTCTTTCACCTAATAATATGCATTTAAGGCTCTTCTTTGTCTTCTTCATGGCTTAATATCTTATTTATTCTGAACACTGAAAATTATTCCAGTGTCTAGATATATTGGTTTATTTATCCACTCACCTTCTGAAGCACATGTTGGTTGATCCCAAGTGTTGGCAATTATGAATAAAGCAGCTAGAAACATCCACGTGTGGACATGGTTTTCAATTTTTTTGGACAAATACCAAGGAGAGAGGTTGCTAGATCACATGCTAAGAATATGTCTGTTTTTTTTAAGAAGCTGCCAAACTGTCACCCAAAGTGGATTATACCATTTTACATTCCAACCAGCAACAGATGAGAGTTTCTCTTGTTCCACATCTTTGCCAGCATTAATGTGTTGATGTTCTGGATCTTGGCCATTCTAATAGGTGTGTAGTGGGGTCTCATTATTGTTTTAATTTGCAATTCCCTCATGACATATGATGTGGCACATCTTTTCATATGCTTGTTTGCCTTCTCTGTATATTCTTTGGTGAGGTGTCTATTAAGGTCTTTGGCCCATCTTTTAAAAAACTGGGTTGTTTGGCCCACTGTTGAGATTTTAAAGTTCTATGTATATTTTGGGGAACGGTTCTTTATCAGATGTGTATTTTACAAATATTTCCTCCCAGTTGGTGATTTGTTTTCTCATTCTCTTAACTTTGTCTTTGAGGGAGCAGAATTTTTAAATTTCTGTTAAGTTCAGTTTGTCAATTCTCTCTTTCATGGGCTGTGCTTTTAATATTCTATGTCAAAAGTCATTGCCACAGCAAAGGTCATCTAGGCATTCTCCTATGTTGTCCTGCAAGAATTTTATAGTTTTGCATTTTACATTCAGAGCTGTGATCCATTTTGAGCTAATTTTTGTGAAGGGTGGAGGGTCCTGTCTAGACTGGTCTTGTCTGTTTTTCTTTTTTCTTTCTTTCTTTCTTTCTTTCTTTCTTTCTTTCTTTCTTTCTTTTTTTTTTTTTTGCATGTAGATGTCCAATTGCTTCAGCATCATTTATTGAAAAGATTGCCTTTGCTCCATTGTTTTGCCTTTGCTCCTTTGTCAAAAATCATTTAACTAGATAGATAGATAGATAGATAGATAGATAGATAGATAGATAATAGTGACCATATCACTATATATTTATATGTGAACACCAACTGTATTTTTAAAGAGGTCTCTCAGGGATTCTATGAACATCCTTTAGGAACTGCAAAGAAAAGTCTGCCAATATGAACCCAATAATAAATAGTTACTCACAGGTAAGAAAACCAAAGAAAGAAGAATGTTCACTGTTTCACTGAAGTCAAATTTGGAATGTTTCAGGGCATAAAAGATAGATGCAGTGAGGCTATATGCTGGATTTAATGAAATAGAGCAAATCTAAGAGTATAAGTTTTATGGGTTATTCTTGGTGTCATCTTTAAAGAATTACATAAGATGCATTAAAATATTCTTCTAATGACAGATAAAGGACTTAAAAATCCAAACATGCATTTTATTCCCTTTCAGATCCAGTAAATGGGAAGCAGATTTCAACCACATACAGAATTTAATATGCACAGAGCTGCCTTCACTCCCTGGAGGCAAATCTAGTTTCTGGTTGAAATCATGTCACCATTGTAGCTGTTCTTGTTCTGCTTATTGAAAGAGCTCTTGCCATGATGGTAGATTCTAAAATAGACTTCTTAAGAACTGAATCACAGTCAGACAAAAGTCATAGAGGTAGAAAGAAATCCTTGTGAAAAATGAAGATGAACACCAACTCTTGACCTATTTCCCATATATCTTCTTCGTCTGGAGCCTGCATCTCATTTTTAGTTTAAACATTTGTAGGATAGCACTCTGTGAAGTTTTTTGAATATAAGAGCCAGCTACATGAGTTGGTGCATTTAGTTGCTGGCTCCTTTGTAGATAGTCAAGTGCAAAGCAAGGAACAAAGAAGGGTAATGTCCTTAGGGGCAGTAATGATGCCCTCATATTCCAAAATTTTAATTTCTGTCGCTCTTATTATAATAGAGTGCCATAGCAAAGTCATCAATGCAAATGATCGTGCCTGACAAAGCTCTTGCCCAATGACATCAAAGACTAATATCTCTTATATTCATTCAGTGCTTGAGAAATGGATGAATTAACTTTTCAGTGTAGTGTATTTGGAAAATTCTCTAAAGCTAAGATTACTGAAAAGATCAGAAACAAATAATTCCCATAAACTTCATAAGTGTAGAATGATACAGCTTTCAAATATTTTATAATATGGAAAAAATCTTACCTTATGTTTTTTTTCTCAGCCTGTATCTTTTCCCCAGCAACCTTACATTTTCCAGTGTTAAGAGTGTCTGGTAAATTTGTTACCAGGGGAAGTAGAGTACTAATACTGGAAGATATTATATAAACTTCTATCAAAATCTGCATACAACCTTGTGAAGCTGAATTAATGTCTTTAAGGCCATGAGTTTTATTCTAATGGCACAATAGTTAATAGTCCTCTGTAGACAACATCTATGACAAAATACAAGATATTATCGTCCTTCATAATCAAAATGACATTAACAATGTTAATCTGATATTTGTGAGGCATTTCTAATTTTAAATCAGTACTCATGACACATAGGGAGGCAGAACAAAATATTTTTAACTGCTATCTGTTGTCCACTAAAAGAAGTTATTCCTCCTAAATGTTAAACACGGCTAACATTCTCTGTATTGAGCTTATTCTGTTTAAACTGAATTTCAATCACAGTGTTAGAGGGGTTCAGGTCACAAGTTCTCAGGGATTTGATCTCATAGCCCTTAGAATGTTGTTAGATAAGGGAAATGAGGAACATCTTGTCATTTCTACATTGACCATGCATTATCTGCTTATCATTAACGCTTTCCCTTGACTTACATTCTATGGCAATAAACTGAGTCAGGCATCATCATATGGGATTAGCCAAAAATCCAGATCCAGAGACTTATTTCATTAAGGCTCAGTAGGATGTGACGTAGTGTTAAAAATGATTTCATAGCAAGATTTAGCATATTCTGTCATCTGATTCATGCTCTGAGTTCAACTGGATGGGTATGTGCTTAAAGTTGGAGAATTTATGAGTGGAGTAAAGTGTATAACACTGCCAGCTTCAAGGCATCTGCTTTCTGGAATAAGAACCCATTCTAGACCAGAAAGAATACAATGCTAGATGGAAAAGGGAATCAGAATAAAGTAAGATTGATAGTTCATGTTGTTGCTACAGCTAGTTAATGCTGTTATCTACTGAGAACAGGTGCACAGCTTTCTTTCTGTGTGTGCTAAGCAGTGATGGTGAGTTTCCATCTCTCCAGCCCCACTTGGTGTGCTCAGTATGTCCAGATGCTGAGCCAGTCCTGGCACAATCAGACGGACTCTTTCTAAGCCACTGGGGGACTGGGTGGGTAAAGAGGGAGGATGGCAATGGCAAGTCTTGAATTTGTTCTGGAGCTATCAGCCCAATGCTGGGGCATCCCTGGGGTGTCTCTGTGGGCATTGAGCTGTGGCTATTTTCTGAGTCTCCTTGGAGTTTGCCCAAGAGTCAGGATAGCCCAGTGATTACGATCCAGCTCCTGGAATCAGAATTCTAGCTTTAAAGCTCAACTCTTCTTGTTACTGTGTGACCTGAGCAATGTACTCAATGTACTCAACCTCTTCAGCACTCAGTTTCTCTAACTGTGATGCAGATAAGCATAGTTCCTATTCCCTATCTACAGAATTATGGCCATCCTATGCTTTAGGTTCCTTATTTGTAAAATAGTATTAATAGGATTTATCTCTCAGATCATATGAGTATTAAATGAGCCAGTCTGTGGAAAACCATTAACTATGTATGGCACATGCTAAGTACAACATCAAGGAACATAAAGCAGACAGTGAACATTTGAAATGTTAACTGCGTGAACTTCTGTTGTGGGTCCTGATTTCCATGCAGCTCCTGTTGGGGGACTATAGCTCTCAACGCCAGCAAGCTAGGAGTGGTTCTGATAATCATACTCCCGTATCCTAGTCCTTTCCTAGGGGCTCAACCCTGCCCCAGCCACTACCTGGAGACCCCAGAGCCACAGTACTTACACAGTCTTTGAGGCTGTCTGTTATCTCAAAATTCTGCTACTGTGTCCCACTCTCTCCTCCCAATCCCCTTATATGTTGACAGCTGTGTCAATGTTAAGTGTACTATACCAGTTTGAACTTTGCAATTTGGATGGTACTGACCTCCATGGCCAAGGACACACAGATATATCCTCCCCTGATCCAACCTAAACCAGCCCTGCATCTTCCTCTACCATCCTTCTACTTCCATCCCAGTACATCCTGCAGTCATGTTCCCTTGGAACAGTACAATTATATCCATCAAAATAAGGCAATATACCATCTTGACCATTTTTCAACATACAGTTCAGTGGCATTATATGCATTCACATTGTTGCATAAGCAACATCACCGCCCAACTCCAGACTCTTTTCATTTTGCAAAACTGAAACTCCTTGTTCCTCCCCTTCCCCCAGCCCCTGGTATTGACTGTTCTACTTTCTGTCTATGAATTTGATTACCCTAGATCTCCATATAAATGGAGTCATACAGCATTTTTTCCTTATGTGACTGGCTCATTTCTCTTAGCATAATGTCTCCAAGGCTCATCCCTGCTATAGCATGTGTTAGGATTTCTCCTAACTCTCCTTTTTTAAGGCTGAATAATATTCCATTGTATGTATGTGCTGCATTTTGTTTATCCATTCTTCTGTTGATGGACACTTGGGTTGCCTTTACCTCTTGACTGTTGTGAATACTGCTTTTATGGGCATGGGTGTACATATATTTCTTCAAGACCCTGCTTTTAATTCTTTTGGGTATATATCCAGAAGTAGGCTTGCTGAATCATATGGTAATTCTGCTTTTAATTTTTTGGAAAACTGCCATACTGTATTTGAGGGAAAACTTTTTTCATAAAAGTTATTTTTGTTTTATTTTATTCCATTTTTCACTTTGATAATGAGTTATATAATTGCGTATTGCGTTTCTACCATCCAGATTCCAGCTTAGATGCCAATACTTGAGCTCCACCTTAATTTTAATTTTAATTTTTGTGTCACTTCATGATGGAAGACGTTTGGTTGTAAAAACCTAAATATGCTGAAAGAAATATTAAAATGCTGCATCAAGAAGAGAGGAGCCACTAGGACATCTGGAAATCATTAGCATCAATCAAGAAATTGTTGCCTTACAAATATTGCTATGAGTATTCCTTGTTAGTTATAAAAACTAGCTATCTGGGAGAAGGAATGAAAAGGTAGTTTTGCTGAGTAAAGAGTAATTAGCTTAGACCCCAAGGAGAGCAGATGTTAGCTTTCATTTCTTAAAAAGCAGACTGGAAAGTTTTGTATTGTGCTATCAAATTTTGATATTCCAGGCAAGGCACTGCCAACTTTGTTCTCAAGAGTAATTCCAAGTGGAAGCTCTACCTGGGGTCTCATGGTGGCACATAGCCTAAATGGGAAGTATGTAGTAATGAGAAGGAGCAGAAACAGAAAGTCCATAGAGAGGAAGTTTTTTTGAATTCTTGGGGAAAATACCAAATGTCCATCAGGGATGAAGCCAATTGATAATGAAAACCCACCATTTTATTTTTTCCAAGCAGAAATTGATCTGAAATTTCATCATAGTGTTGAAGTAAGATATGGCCTATGAAAGAAAGATTGGTTGGTTCCATCCTCAGCGGTTTCCTATACCTACAGGGGAATTTTAGGTTTGTATTAATATTTGTTAACTCCTTGGATATTTTATTCTGCAGAAAAGAAGAAAGTAGAGGATGAAACATTTTTCAGTTTCTGGTGAATATTTATTTTAAAAATCTCAACTTCTAACTTCCAAAACAACCTAATGACTTTTCGAATGACTTTGTAACACTTTGCCCTTAGACGAAGACCTTTAGAATTGATTTCTCATAGGAGAAAAATGACCAAATGGAAAATGTTTCTGTTAAAATCACTCGTGATACAATAAACCATTAGCTTGTTTTGTTTTTGGATAGGGGAAGACATTGGTGAATAAATTTTGGTTGCAATGTGGGCCTACATTCAGTTTTTAGTGGCTCACCAGATCTATAATACCATTACTTACAACATTGTTGCAGAATCTCAAAACTCAGCCCTGAGATCTTACACAGTCCCACCGTCTCTCCTCCTGGCAGTGTCTTTTCTGCAGAGAAGATCTACAGGACATTAGTGGTCACAGAGAGAGATTTCACAAAGGATTTTTATTTGACATTTTAATGCTCAGAGATGCAAACAGAATATCTAATAGGCCAAGTACTAAGGGTATTGGCAAAGAGTGTTTTGTAATATGCATATTTGTACATATACCAGTTAGATTCAGCTAAATTACCAGAAGAAAGGTATACTGTTTCTGTTTTGTGTAATTAATGCTAATTCTCACTAAGCTTCAAAGAGAAAGCATTTACAGTGTTTTACTTGCCATTATCAAATAGTTAGAATTGAACAACGAATGATCAAAAGATATTTTTGTTGTTTTTTTTTTGCCGTTTTCCATCTTAAAAATTGGAAATTTAATCCTTCGGTTTATTTTACATCTTTGGTGCTTCCTTCACACTATACTTCATACTGGGAGTCTGGGTGGAACTGTCCTTTTTATAACTGCTGAGCAGATGGGAGGGAGGGCTTCAGTGATGGCTTATGCAACCTCACCTAGCCACTGCTTAGGTAAACCTCACAGGCCACTTGATCTTCTAGGCTGGTTATTGATTGACCAGACACTTAAAATTACCTATTGTGAGCCTGCTCTGTACTAAACGCTCTGCTAGATGAACATAAGAGAAACAGAGAAATCACACCTGCCTTCAGGGAGCTGGGGTAAACAGATATTAAGCAAATAACTAGAGCACTTAAATCATATCCTTAGCTAAGTGCTTTGGGGGGAGAGTTTGGGGTGCTAAGAAAGTCAAAAGCAGGGCGGTGTCCAGTGTAGAGAATGCACTGGAGAGTGAACACCAGTTGGGAAGCCCAGAAAAGAAGGCCAATGTGTTGTGTTAAGGGTTTTGGAATATAACTCTTCTGGAGCTATTTGCATATTTAAGGTGAATCTCTTGAGTGGAATGACAGAGTGCTGGGAGGTACTCTAGGAAGGGCAGTCTTCTCTGTGAGCTTGCCCACAGCTCTCTACCCTACCCGCCTCCAGCCACCTGAGAAGCATTGCCTCCTCCCTTCTAAAGGTCACCAAAGTCTGCTCTGGACCTAGGTGTTTTTTTGTTTTGTTTTTTTACCACTTGTGTATCCTTTACATAGTTGAATACTTAAGGTCTATTTTCAGTTGTTACTGGCAAAGCAGTTGTAGCCAGCACTGTAGAATCTCACAGAATCGGATTTCCTTTTTTGACGAGGCTTCTTTTTTATTGTGGTAAAATAATACATAACATAGAATTGACCATATTAACCATTTTAAGTGCACAGCTCAGTAGTGTACGGACATGCACATTGGTTTTTTGTTTCTTTGTTTAGTACATGCACATTGTTGACAACCAGTCTCCAGAATGCTTTCCATCTGGTGGAAAACTGAAACTCTGTACCCATAAAACAAGAACTTCCGGTTCCCCCTCCTCCCACCCCTGGCAACCTTCATTCTACTTTCTGTCTCTATGGATTTCACTCCTGGAGGTTCCTTGTGGAAGTGGAATCATAAAGTATTTGTCCTTTCCTGACTGACCATTTCACTTAGTTCGAGTACTTAGCTACATGTTGCAGCATGTATTGGAAATTCACTCCTTTTAATTTTTTAAAAAAGATTTTATTTATTTATTCATGAGAGACACACAGAGAGAGAGGCAGAGAGGGAAGTAGGCTCCGTGCATGGAGCTCGATGTGGGACTCAATCTCAGGACCCTGGGATCACGTCCTGAGCCAAAGGTAGATGCTCAACCGCTGAGCACCTAGGCATTCCAGAAATTCACTCCTTTGAAGGCTGAATAGTATTCCATTGTTGGTGTACAGACCCTATTTTGTTTATCTGTTCATCTGTCTATGGGCTTGTGGGTTGCTTCCACCTCTTAGCTATTGTGAATAAAGCTGCTCTGAAGGTAGGTAGACTGGCCTTTGTTTTTAAACAATAATATACTGGGATGATTTTTCACCTGTACATATCAATTGATAAGATAGAAATAACTGCAGATTGAAAAGATTCAAGGAACATGAGTGTGAGATACAATAGTATCTTGTATTTGTGTAGCTTTGGGCAAGATGTGTCCATCTTTGGGTCTTTGTTTCCTCACCTATGAAGGCACAGGGTTGTCCTCCATCTCCAAGGCCTGCAAGTTATCCTCACCACCACTGGGAAGGTATTGTAGGCTTGAAGCAAATTAAGGGTTGGATTTACATGGTTGCCATATAATATCTTTATTAATTGGGCTGTCCTCGATATTTATTTATTTATTTATTTATTTATTTATTTATTTATTTATTTATTTTTGTCCTCAATCTTTAAATGGCCTTGTGCACATGTGGGGTTTTTCCTTAGTCTTCTCATCCTGGAAGAGAAGGGGAAATTAAGGTTGGGAGCTTTCCAAAGGAATTTAGAAGTGAAAAAATAGGAGGCTTTTTTCTATGTGGAAACCCATGAAAAGAATGCTAAGTGCTCTCCTTAGCTTCCCCTTGTGAAGTGACACATGCTTAAGAGGGTCTGTCTAATAGTAAAGCAATTTTCATTGGAATATAAGTGGAATCCTTTGTCTCTGTCAAATGCAATTTAGGGAAATGGCTACAAAAAGACCGCATTTCGAGCATATAACAGTCCTAGATGCAGACCCAGCTAGCATCTTCCTCACTTCAGAATTGTGTGAAATAATGCCTGAACATTTGAATGATTGTAAAAACCTAAATCTAACCTCCCTCCTGACCCAGAATATTGGCTCTCCATCCCGTTTCACATGTTGTGAGTGAAGTGCAGAGAACCATCTTTCCACATGTACCCAGAAATTCCTATTTTCCCTTACCATTTTTTGCCTTTTTAAAAAAGACTTTATCCCTTAAAGACAGACTATATGCTCATTTACTAAGAATTTAGCATGACAGTTTCCTGTCAAAAGCACTCTGTAAATACACATAGAGAGGGGCTATTGTTCAAAATAAAATATTCCAATGGTTATAGTCTTCTGCAGAGACACGAAATATCAAGGAAGCCAGGGTTATTCAGTTTGTATATTAACTCTCAGCTTATAAAAGGTTTTGGCTTCCCAGATTAGATGAGGGACACCCAGTGAGAATATCAGATAAATAATGAGTTATTTTTTAGTGTAAGAGTGTCCCAAAGAGTCCATAGAACATAGTTACACTAAAAAATGTTATTTACCTGAAATTCAAATCTAATTGGACATCCTGTTTTTATTTACTTATTTATTTATTTTTAATTTATTTTAAAGATTTGATTTATTTATTCATCACACACACACACACACACACACACACACACACAGGCACAGACACAGGCAGAGGGAGAAGCAGGCTCCATTCCATGCAGGGACTCGATCCTGGGGCTCCAGGACCACACCTTGGGCTGAAGGCAGTGCTAAACCACTGAACCCCACCCTGGGCTGCCCAAGACATCCTGTTTTTACTTGCTAAATCTGGCAATCCTAACTAGGCTGTATAAAAGTACATGGTAGGATTGTTCCATTTTGAAAACATCAGAACTCTTAAGAGAAGAGGATTTATTATCTAAGAGACTTTTGCAAACATGTACGGCCATCTAAACTATGCTTTACTGATTGAAACACAAAACTGTAGCAGGCCATGACTTCTGGATCAATTTAAATATAAAAGCTCTTTTTTCCTCCCAAATAACTGAGAATTACAGTGCAATGGATAAAAATAAATATGCCCCCAGCACTAAAAAACATCCAGACTAAGTGCAACAAAAATCAGGTAACAGACTTGAAAAAATTGGTCTAGATTCTATTTCCTCTTATTTTTATGGAAAATCTACACATGTGGAGTAACTCTGAGCACAACTACTGAAGACAGATGTTTCTATTCTATTAGCCCAGAGTTGCATAATGAACTAGAAAGACGATAGAGTGATTTTTAAATGGGAAAGATGGTTTTATTAGATGTAGAAGTTTGTGGTAAATGGAACAGTTGAGGGACTAATAGAATTTTTACAAACCAATGATTTAAAGACTTTCAAAACCACCCAAAAAGATATTTGTGCTGTTACAGAAATAGCTCATAATGCTTGATTTGGTCCATACCCCAAGTCCCAACATCCCCCTCTACCTATTTGCAAGTCAACTCTAAAAAATTTGACCAGTCATACCAGCCAGTGATGGGCTCCCAGCCACAGGACTATCCATTAGTAATTGGTGATGAGCCAGGACTATACCAGGCAATGTGGGATTTCTTGGCCAAAGAATACAATTAAACAAAAAAAGGGACACATTCCACTGCACAGGGCTACATTACTGGAAAATGTGGTCTCCCTGCCTCCCAGAGAAGGAAGGGCCCTGTCCCTTCTGAGTGCCAACTTTATCGGTGGTGTAACATTGATGGGAACAAAGTCTTGATCTTTAAATGTTTATTGATCAGCTCTTTCCAAGAGAAGAGCTCGCACCTATTTCAAGCAGAAAAAGATTCTGGTTCATTTCCCTCATCTCATAAATGAAATGATAGGCTGAAGGAGGCTGAGCCCGTAACATATATTTTGCTAGGTAGCCATCCTCATCTGATATAACTAAAGCTAATTCCTCAGCCTAAATTGGCCTCTCACTTAGAAATAAGATCATGAATGAATAAGATAATGAATCTCTCGAGAGTTCTGGAAAGAGTTTATGTCTCCCTCTCTGGAAGGGTGAGCAAGAGGAGCGACCTGCCGTGATGGCTTTCAAAAGGGGACCGGGCTCCCTCAGGTTCCCTTTCCTTGGGCCTAGGAGTCACATGCCTTCTCATCACTCCTGACTTCCCCTCCACCATAAGCCCCCCACTCACCAAGTCCTACAGGCTTTCAGTTCTCCCTCCCAAGATACTTTTAGACACAACCTTGCCTCTTCACCTTGCCATTGCCTTAGACTTGTGCCCTTGTCATCCCTCACATGACCTTCCCCAGCTGCCTCTTCCATGGTCTTCTTCCCACTGGCTGCTCCTACTCATATGTTTACTCTATAGTTATTAAGGATTATATTTCTAAACTGTACACTGGGTCATTAGACCTACTTCATTCATGAGGAGTTCAAATTCCTCAGCAGGATTATAGAAGCTTTCTTACCATTGTAGTTATATTTTCTGCCACTACCCTCCTCCCTGAATGCTGTGCTCTGGGTATCCTAAACGCATTCCCCAGATTTCTGGTGTTCTTTCATGCACAGACCTCCCCACTCTCTGGCTTCCCTGATGAATCCATTCTTCAAAACCAAGGCCAAAGGCCTAAGTCCCTGCAGGGCGCAGTCACAACTCTAAGTGCTGGCCTGCACCTCTCTCGTGGTTCTTGGATAGTTAAAAAAATATATGTATACCACACTATACATCACAAGCCTTCAGAAAATGCTTGCCACGATCAAGAAATAATCCCTGATTATTTCTTACATTTTATCTCTTAAATGTTGGCTTTGCAGAGAGAAACTTAAAGAAGAGTCTTTTTATGTATATGCCTATTTAATTCTCTGCCTTCTCCCCTTCTTCCCAAGCCCATCTCTCCCCCGGGCCCTCTCTCACTTCTGGAATAAACAAGTTCATTCACCATTTTTATTCCAAAAATGTGTGTGTGTCAGTGCGGGTGTGTGCACGTCCTGCAGATTCTTCCAGGAGTGTCCTTGCATTTTGGCTCCAGTCTGCCTCCAGCCGTGCTCCAACCCAGTTTCCTTATCACCAGCTTGTGCCATCTAGGGTCTGGAATCAGAGTTGGGCAGAGGGATGTGTCTGTTGGTGAACTAGGGAAATAGGTAGTCTATAGCCGAGAGTGAGGGAAGCCAAAGAGATGGGTGGTTGCTACTGTGTTTTGGAAGTGTGGAGATTCAGGTAGCAGTCATGTGGGAGCTATTAGTGATGTCAGTTGGGATGGATACCCTTGGGGTGACCCACTCTGCTGCCTCCGTCTCAGTCATCCTCATAAATTTTATCTTTGCTTTATGATGGTTGCACCTTCAGCTAGGTCAGGTCCAGAGCCCTCTACTCTTGTGAAATGAAAATAAGACCTTAAGTCACCTTTCTGCAAATTCTGCAAATTGTCTTCAAGCACAGCCAACTGGACAAGGATACAACTTGCCTTTTGGCATCGGGCTACCTGTTGCCTGCAGTTGAGCCAGAATGTAAGAGATGGTCCCTGCAGAGCTCTCTCTGCGGGGAGGAAGGAAAGGAGCCAAACACAACATTATAAGCTTTCCCAGGGAACCGAGCTTCACTGTGTGTTGCATGCGGCATTTTTGATGCTACACAATCTGTCTCAGGCTAGAGATGGAGCTTTGGAACACCAACAAGGAGACTCAGTTTGCCTGTGCAGCAGGTGGCCAGCAGCGCTTCCGGGTCTGGTACGGAGTTGAGCTGCCGCAACGGCCACCTTGCCCAGCTCAGGGCCACCAAGGGCAGGTCTGAGAGGATGGGGTTGGGGGAGAAAGGGCACGCTGCTGGAACCCACCAGGGATCCTCCCCCCCCCCCCCCCGGTCAAACTGGTAACTCCTGAAAACCAACACAAGGGTGAGTCCTTGCCGGTGATCACAGGGCTGTGTGCTTTTGTGCAGGGCCAACCGTCCTGTGGAGTCTGGAAGTGGGGCCTATAGCTCCAGCTATTCCCCAAGCCTGGGGGTTTTGCTTTTCAAGTTTAAGGGGGGAGTGGATTTCATGAATGGAGGGTAGGCTCTCTGGCTCGCAGCAAGTTCATTCACAATTTTTATTCCAAAATTCCAGTGGGTATGACCCTGCATGGTGCTTCCGAAATGTACTGAAACAGTGGCTTCCAGAGTAGACGTCAAGGAACCCACAGGCCTTCAGAAGCTGCAAGGCCCACAATGCAGTGTGAATGTGTGTGTGTGTGTGTATGTTCATGCATGTGTGTGCAGGTGTGTGTTCACGTTTGTATGTGTGAATATGTGTGTGTGTCTATGTGCATGTACAGCTATGTGTCCAGGTGGGTCTGTGCACGTATGTGCATATGTGAGTGTCAGCGTGGGGGTGTGCACATGTACAGGTATGTGCAATGAGTGCATGCCCACATGTGCGTACTGGTGTGTGTCAGTGCGGGTGTGTGCACAAGTGTGCATGCCCACATGTGTGTACCGGTGTGGTGAGCGCCCTGCAGTGGGGGGCACCAGAAGGGAAGGAACGTGAGCAGGTGCCACTCACCGTGTTTATCAGAGCTGTTACGTTGGATTATTTTCCGTATCTACTTGAAAACTGCAATTTTATTTGAATCAACAGCTCTGCTGCTTAAAGGAAGAACAAAATGAGAAGGAAGAGAAATGAAGGAAGGAAAGGAGGAAGGGAGGGTGAGAAGGCATGAGGGGAGGCAGGGAGGAGAAATGGAAAAGAGAAGAGAAAAAAAGGAAAAGAGAAGGGAGACCAGTTTTAAAAGGAAAAGAAAGTTTTCTCTCACTCTCTCCTTTCAGATCAATTGCCCTCATTTCCACCTCGGGGTCAGGCGCAGATGATACCTCTTTGGGTTGGGGGTGATGAAGAGTCCTCATCCTAGAGGCCTTGAGTGGGTTCAGGCCCAGACTAGATCTGGGGATTATTGGAGGCTTTGTCGCCAGCTGCACAGTACCGAGTTCTTCACTGGGGGAGGAATCTCTTCCCAGTGGAGCTTCTGGGCTTTCCCCCCGGACCTGTGGAGGCTCTGGGCTGTCTCAGAGGAGCAGTGATGGGGTCATGGAGCACCGTGCAGTCTGTCGCGGGGCCCTCCCCGCACCTGCCTCGGGGCCTTGAGCCTCTGCAGGGCCCAGGGCCACCTCACCTTTGAAGAGGCTAGAAAGGGGGTATCATTGGACAATCTGGGAGCTCACAAACATAGCCCATTTGCAAAAAAAGCAGATCAACATATTTGGCAACATGGAGTTTGTGAAGACTTGATCATACAAAACACAAATTTTGAGGCTCTGGGAGATGTGAGATCAGGGGAGAGAGTGACAGTGATTGCCAAGATTTGCGTAAGTGGAAGTGTGATCAAAACGAAATGTAGGGTTTTCCGCCAGCAAGCCTGGGCTGATGGGTGCTTCTGGAGTCAGCTCTGTTCCAAGGGAGATTTACAGGACAGTCACGGCCACCCAAACGTGGGCATTCTCGCTCTCCAGTGCAGCTTCCTTGGTATGAGCTGCCAGGGTACTCAAGGAATTGAGGATGCAGTTATATGATGCCCTGACCACTTTCTATTTAACAAGACTCCTTTCCCACTGGGACTCACCCAAGCAGACAAGCTCCTCTAAGACCCAGATTGGCTTAGCGAAGAGCAGATTTAGTCCGCAAACTGCCTGATATACTTTGCAGCCAAAAATGTCAGTTCCAGTCTTGTAAAGTAATGTGCATTGATTGTGCTAATTATGATATGGACTCATTCAAAGCAGAAAGAAGCTGGCTGTTCTCCCGATTTTCACCCGAAGCTCGGTTGTTTCTGACTTTTCCTTGTTACTCCTCCGTGGATGTGAGGATTCGTTGTTTTATTTTTACTCTCTGAGGATTTATAGCATGACCACCATCTTGGCCTGTACTCCCCCAAACCTAGACCTCAAAATGAACTCAAGGTAAGATATCTCTCGATCCATTCTTATTGCTTTTCCAGTCCCATTCAAATGCATAAGGGGATCTCAAACCTTCATTGTAAATCTTTATACTAGGCCTATATGACTTCTGGCTGAAAAAGGAAATAATCCACCAAATAATTAATGCCTAGGCTGGAGCAGACTCACAATACCTCCTGACTCCAGAGCTCTGAGCTTGCTGGCCTAAAAGGTATGTGGTGGTTGGGATGACTAGATGACTAGGACTTGATGTTCTGGGTGTTCGTCTTCCAGACAGCAAATGCTCTCTTGCCCCTTCTAAATAAGCCACAACTGTTTCTCCTTCTATTTTTATGTATCCCACAGGCGATCAGAGAGGGGCAAGTGTGCCATGCTTCTTAATAGTTTTAGGCAGCAGGGGCCAGCAGCTCTGAACACAGCCCTCTGGGTGTACATCAGGCCCGAAGAGAAAGCAGAGCACAGCCTTAGGTCTGATGGGGCTGTCTCTGTGGAACTCACTTGTTTTCTGTTACAGATCTAAAGTGCTTTCCCCTTTCTTCGCTTCACTGTTGCCATCCGTGTGTTAAAGGCTGGGGGCGAATGGGACTCAGGGAGGTTGACATACACGAGTGAATCACAGGCATATACGCAGGACAAGATCAAGCCTGGGTCTCCTGACTCCAGACCCAGCACCGTTTACTACTACATGAGCTCATCTGCCATCAAGTGGGAAAGTATGTGAGACCTCCTTGCTTCAACTCAGTAAGCACTTGCCAAATGAACCAGTGCTGATTCTGTGCTGGGGCGTGGGGCGTGGGGAGCTGTACATCAGAGAGACCGCAAGCCTTGCCCCTAGGGGTCCCCAGGTGCAAGGGGACAGGCCACCAAAAGGGCTGTTAGGTCAGGTGACAGGTGCTACTCCTGAGTGTTGTAAGTGAGGGGTGGTGTGGCCTAAGACTATGAAGATTGGCGATTGGTGGGGAAGCAAGCCTCCTAGTAGACAGGAGGGCTCAGGACACAGTGCAGAGACCTTGGGGTTTGGGAGACCTCCACAAAGCTTCTCATGGCTCAAAGTAGAGAATCCAGGGTGGGAATGGTGTTTTAAGAGGTGACTTGTGTCCGTCACCTAGATTCTTCTAGGCCAGGCTGATAACAGAGTTCAGATTTTTTTCCTACCGCCAGAAGGGAGCCATGAAGACTTAAGCAGGAGATGATTTGATGAGGATGGAGCTTTGAAGAGATCCCTTTGACTCCAAGGAAGAAATCTGTGCCTCCTGTTGGCTCACAGACCCCTGGAGCCTCGAGGGGTTATTGCAGGTATAGGCATTTAAGAAGCACTAGCTGTACATGTAATCTGGAATCAACCAAAAGAAATAAAGGACCTGTGACTGGCATGAGAAAAGTTTCCTGAAAAAAAAATTTTTATAGTTAAGATCTCAGTTGTTAAAAAAAAAAAAAAGTTAAATATTTTATGCGTGTCCCTCCTTGGATTGTGTACTCCTGGAGGTTGCTCCCCGAAGACCCAGAACAACAACATCAAAATGCAATAAATATTTCATAATGTTTTATATCAAGATGCCAGTGCCTGAAAACTGCTCTCCACCCTTACCTATCTCAGGCTGGGAGCTCATCGGAGAGTGTCAAGGGCACGTCTTCTCACCCTCCCACCAGAGCACTGAACACTGAGAGGCCAAGGTATTCTGGGTCACGTGAAGCACAGGCAAGCTTAAACATGGGAGCCAAGTTTTCACTTCTCCCCATGTATGGCTTCACACCTATGTACCGTCTTGGAATTGATGAGATCATGAGATCCTGACTTCTTACTGAAGATAGTGAAGCCCAGAATCAGGAGAGTAAAGGGTATTAACAATAAATATAGAGAGGCTTTCTTTACTCTTTACTCTTTACTTTATTACTGGATTGCTTTCTGAAAGAGGACAGAAGGATTGTGGATGGAATACATGGAAATCACTCAAAGGAGCCATCATTCAAATGTAATCACGAAATATTCATTGAGCCAATTGTTTTGCAACTATTTGTCTTTCCCCCTCCATGCAGCCCTTCTCAACTTGCTGAGATAGAAAATATATATTATATATACACATATGTATGTCACACACAAATACATATGCACATCTACCTTCCTTTCTTCCTTCCTCTCTTTCTCCCTCTCCCTTTTGTCTTTTTCAAAAAACAATTTTTTTAAAGATTTTATTTATTTATTTGACAGAGAGAGAGAGCATGCAAGCAGGGAGGGTGGCAGGCAGAGGGAGAGGGAGAAGCAGGCTCCCCACTGAGCAAGGAGTCCCATGCAAGGGGCTCTATCCCAAGACCCCAGGATCATGACCTGAGCCAAAGGCAGATGCTTAACCAACTGACCCACCCCAGGCACCCCGTTTTCTTTCTTTCTTTCTTTTCTTTCTTTCTTTCTTTCTTTCTTTCTTTCTTTCTTTCTTTCTTTCCTTCTTTCTTCTTTCTCTCTCTCCTTTCCTTTTGCCAGTCTGCCATCTCACTCCCCCCTTTTCTATCTATTCTATCATCTATCTATCTATCATCTATTTATCATCTATCATCTGTCTATATAACATTGGATAGGAAAAAGCTTTGATAATCAAAATCCCCAATTTCCTAAAGCATTCTGGAATTGCACTATGATGTCTTGAGGAGCATCTGATAGCATGCAAATTCCTATGGGTTTTATCTGCTTATAAAAACGGAATCTGTCCAAAAGCGGGGTACTTATGCTTTTATTTATGTTCATCAAAAAGATCGCCTTGGTTCTTACTTTGTCCTGATAATGTACTAATTGTACTTTCTCTTTTTATGTATTTGGCAAACAAATTAAACAATGATACTTTATTTCTTAGACTAAATTGTACTTACATATACAAAAGTTAAAGGTACTACAAAATCCTGGGATTGATTTTTCTTAGTAGGGGCCTAAATAGCTAAGGAATTTTTTTAAATTTAAAAAACAAATTATATTTCTCTAAGATAATATGAAAATTTATTTAAAAATCTAAGAGCTTATTTTATAGTCATTATAGATCTAGGTGCCTTTATCCCAAAGTGTTCATTACATGTCAATAACATAAAAATAAAATAATAATTGTAAATAGCAAGAATATCAGTATCCATTGACAGCTAGGACTCCAAATTATTGATGATATTGCAAAGCAGTCACAAAGCCAAGGTTCTCTAAGTGTTGGCTAACCCAACATGAACTCAATTCTCTGTGATTTCCCCTATGCACAAATTTGAGAAGCATCTCTGGATCCCAAGGTGGGATTTCTGTAACTCCAAGGTGGGAGGCCTGGAACCACCACAAATGTGTATCTTTCAAGGCAATCAAAGGAGAGAGGAGGAGAAGCCCAAGGATTCAACATAAATATCAGTATGTTTATGCTATTTCTGTAGCGGTCTGACCCTTCAGAGTGCACACAACTCAATCCCTGCCTATTTGCATGGCTGTCACAGAACACCGGAGGCGCATTCTCAGGGCACAAGCTGTTGCTGATCTGCCTCCAACGTGTCTAATCACTTTCATTTTTCACCAAGAACTTAATGTTGAATTTCTGTTTTTCAGTAAGGCCTTCTCAATTTTTATTTTCAGTGTTCTGCTGACTTTATTTTTTTGTTTTCTTTTTTTAAATAATAAATTTATTTTTTATTGGTGTTCAATTTGCCAACATACAGAAAGAATAACACCCAGTGCTCATCCCGTCAAGTGCCCCCCTCAGTGCCTGTCACCCAGTCACCCCCACCCCCCGCCCTCCTCCCCTTCCACCACCCCTAGTTCGTTTCCCAGAGTTAGGAGTCTTTATGTTCTGTCCCCCTTTCTGATATTTCCTACCCATTTCTTCTCCCTTCCCTTCTATTTCCTTTCACTATTATTTATATATTTATATATTATTTATATTTATTTATATTCCCCAAATGAATGAGATCATATAATGTTTGTCCTTCTCCAATTGACTCATTTCACTCAGCATAATACCCTCCAGTTCCATCCACGTTGAAGCAAATGGCGGGTATTTGTCATTTCTAACGGCTGAGTAATATTCCATTGTATACCACCACCTCACACCAGTGAGAATGGGGAAAATTAACAAGGCAGGAAACCACAAATGTTGGAGAGGATGCGGAGAAAAGGGAACCCTCTTGCACTGCTGATGGGAATGTGAAATGATGCAGCCACTCTGGAAAACTGTGTGGAGGTTACTCTGCTGAGTTTATAAGACATATATATTTTTTTAATTTTTTATTTATTTATGATAGTCACAGAGAGAGAGAGAGGCAGAGTCACAGGCAGAGGGAGAAGCAGGCTCCATGCACCGGGAGCCTGACGTGGGATTCGATCCCGGGTCTCCAGCATCGCACCCTGGGCCAAAGGCAGGCGCCAAACCGCTGTGCCACCCAGGGATCCCTATAAGACATATTTTTAACCTTATGTGATACTGGTAAGTGGCAACAATATTATCCCATCCATGTTGTCCAGGCAATTGTCACTACCCGAAAATAAATAAGAGGGACGTTTGCACAGCAGTAACAACGTATCAACAAAAGTAATTGCAATTTATCCTGGCCACAAATCAATCCGTTATTAGCATAGGAGGAAGAATTGGGCATCATCACCCTTGATATCGAGAGGCAAATAAAGAGCTGGCGTCTTAAAAAGTATAATATTTACAACAGAAATTCTCTTAATAGTCCTGAACATGAACAATTTCAGAGTACATTTGGGAAAACATCTCAAGGATATCAGTGTTTCTTTTATAATTGTTTTGCAACTAAATAGAGTTTTGTTAATTAAAGAAGGATTAACCTGAGCAAATGTCTATAGCTGTGAAAAACTCTAACTTTTCAAAATCCTTTTAATCGTTAAAGACGTTAGAAATGGCGGGCACATTTTTCCGTTAATGGCAAATTTTTAAAGGTTCAGGTCCCAGCGATGCAAGAATTCAGGGTGCAGATGTGGCCATATCGAATGTTCCTTATATTGCCAGGGTCTTATCTGGCTGCGTGAGTCCTCAGACATAGGGGCTGGAAGCAGAAGGACTTGTTCAGGAGCAATGCCATCTTGCTATAGGGGACAATAACACCTCGCTTTTGTGGGGCAGAGGAAATGTGAGAACACTTCATATCAGCACTTAACCATAAAAAATGCTCTAAGCTGCTTTACACTGTTCTAGAGTCTCCTTGGAGACTCTGTGCCCACTCCTTCCCCCTTTCCCTTTAGACACCTTGAGGTTCAGATGTTTATAAGCCTTGGTATGACCTCTAATACACACACAAATTGTAAAACAGAATTAACCTTCCTGCTAGTTCTTAAGGGCCTAGGAGTTTCAGAGTCTATTTGGGTAAATGACTTTTTTTTTTTCACCAAGGTCAACTTCATGCATATCTTCTGAGTACATAGTGCTTTCCTGCCTCCTTGATACTCAAATGTAGTCTGTAGACCAGCAGCATTAGCATCACGCTCATTAGAAATGCAGAACCTTGGGCCTTCTCTCAGTCACAATGGACCAGAATCTTCTTTTAAATGAGATCCCTATCACATGCATCTGAAAGTTTGAGAAGCACTAGTCTTCTTGCCCTCCTAGATGGTGTACAATTGTCTGTCTTGGTATTCTTTGGTAACCTCACAGAAATGCAAATTAATTTCCAATCATAGACCAAGCCTTCCCTGGTTTCATTCCACTACTAGGAAAGTGTATAGAACTCTTTCCCTAGCTACATATACCTAAATCCTAATTATTTCTAATCCTACTGAAGGCATATCATGAGATCAAGGGAACACAGTTTTAGCGACTAGTAATTTCAACATAAATTAAATTTGTAATTGTATTTCTCAAATGTCATGACACATACGCTTTTTTAAAATCCCCTTTATCTCTTACATCTACTTTCTTTATATACCATAGACCTCTCCCTCCCACTTCCTGGAAACTGCTTCTTCTCCCACCGTCCGAGACTGTCTATTTCTTCCTTTTCTAGCCCCACACCCCCTCCCTTTCCTCAGTTTTGCATCTAGAAAGACAAAGAACCCAGTTGTCCATGATGGAAATCTCCAAAGGGAGGAGAAAGAAGTGAAGGAACCAAGGCTGTGTGCAGAGAAAGTCTGGGAACACCTGTCTGTTCATAACCTTCTCTGTGTCCCACATGCCCCTTTGTGTCTGTATTTCTCTTTATTAGACAGTTAGGAGCAGAGACAGCTAGTACTCATCAGTTTTCAGTTCTTCCTTTCTTCTTTGACACTCAAATAGTTCCCAGCCTCCTTGACTCTAGAGGGGGACACGTGATTAGTTGTCACCAGTGAAATGTGAACCCAAGTGGGGGATGCACCTTCTCTGTTTTCTTTTATTAGCTGGCTGAATGTAGAGGATGAAGTGGAAGGCCGCCAAGTTCTAGAGCAATGGGTCTTAACTAAGGGTGAGGTGGGAGGAGGGCAGAAGGGGAGGAGGGGAGGAGGCAGTTTTGGCTTTCAGATGAACTTTGACAATATCTGGAGACATTTCGGGTTGTCATAACTAAGAGAAGCTACTGGCATCTAGTGGGTCAAAGCCAAGGATTCTGCTAAATATGCTGTAATGACTGGGATAGCCCCCTGTGACAAATAGAGATCCAGTCCAAAATGTCACTAGTGCTAAGTTTGAGAAACTCTATCATAACGGATGGTGGAGCCACTAGACGGAAGGAGCCTGGATCTTCCCACAGAGCACTCCCAAACCCAACTGCTGATATATATGGAACTGTGAAAAGAGCAACAAATACTTTGTGTGTGTGTGTGTGTGTGTGTGTGTAGAAGACACTGAGACTTGAGAGCTGTTTGTTTCAACGGGTAGCTTATCCTGCCTGGCAATACAGAGTTCTACTCAGAACTGAGGTCTCTCAGTGATTTGGTGGTCTGCTGTGTAGACCCACCTATGCAAGCTTTATTGGAATGATCCATTTTATTCAGAGACTTTGAAATAAGCTTAGCATTGTTATGAGAATAGTGTCTTCAATTAGAGGCAGTAAACATTTGTCATAGCCTCATGCATTTCTGTTGCTATGCATCAGAGCCGACTCTGGGGCAGAAAGCAGGTACCTACGGCTATTAAGGAATCACAGTTACTACAGTGGGTCTCCCTGTAGTCTGCACTCCCATCCTTAGAAAAGCATGAGGCAAATTGATCTCAATTGCCTGTGAGGAAAGGCTTTATTCGGGATTAACGTCATGGTGCCACCTCTATTTCAATACTTAAGTGAGAAAAGGCAAATTCTTCCATGGATTCAAACTCAAAATGTTCATTTTGATTTTATAAACATTATAGACAACAGAAAGAGAAGCCTCGTTATTAGCCTGGAAAGGAACGTCTTGCTGCAATACGACCATAATTGATGGTTGCGAACCACCAAATTGATGGGAAGAAGTCAGCACCGAATGACTTGCCTGAGCTGGAGAACAGAGGTAAAAACCCACATGGCTCAACAGCCCACGTTGCCTTCTGCATCCTGATTGCCTTTAGAGCCAACATTCCCAGTATCAGTTTGTGAACCACCTTTTCATTTACAAAGCGTTATGCTGCTCCGGCAGGCAATTAGAGAATGAGGCTTGGCAGTGTCATATTGATCTTTCCTGTTCAGATGTATAATTAGCTGTTAACATTTCATTATAATCAGGGTTTTCCCGGGTTCTCCATGACCCTTGACTCATGAAGTTTCTAGACCTCTGAATGTTGTGAGTTAATTAATTTTGCTGTCTGATGTGAACATACAAAACATGGAGCCTGGAGTCTTGATTGGAAGATAGTGTTTGGCAATCACCTTATTTTTCACACTAAGTAAGCTTTATTAAGAATACCAACAGTGACGCAACTTAACAAAGCAGTTCTCTCTAGTTCCAGTAGAGAGGCACTGGGCTAGCAGATAAATGCTGAAAGTTGTACTGTATTTAGTTATATATGGATATAACTCTTGAGGGTCATTCTTATTCAAGGAGAAAGACACTGGTGACTCAAAGGAGAGAAATACCTGCTGTGTTACTTTGACTGTGGAGTAGAGTCAGGTGCCAGGTATCTGTACTAGCAGGTACTAGTATCAGGTACTAGCAGAAGCTTCGCTTAGTGTCCCTGCAAGCCACGCCCTAGGGTCAGCTCATGAAAAGGGTAGAGCATGTGCCAATGAGTGACTTGCCTAGGATAGATTCCAATGATGGACTATTGAGAGCAAACTTAATGTGTCATTTGAATTCAAAGATGAAACTAGGAAGCAAGAGGGAGAGGCACTTATCTTGTCCATACCCTGTGTAGGTATAGACTTCCAGCATGTTCTTTGGCCACTGCTGTGTTTTCAGCATCCTTCGGCATTTGTTGCTCTGCTTCCCCCTCAGAAGGCCTAAAGTCTCTGATGCAAAGGAGTCTTGCTTTTTTTTTTTTTTTTTTTTTTTTCAGGAAAACTATTCCGTTTGATAACTTGGTTCAACTAGCTTTGCAACTAGTCCACCCATTTCGAGTGGTCTTTTTTTCGCATTTAAGCTTTTTATTGCAAATTCACGTAAATTCAAAATATTTCTCTTAATGAGTGAAGGAACATACTCATCCAGAATGATCCTAGGTGCAACCCACTGGAACTGTGTAGATGCACAGAGAGATTTAAGGCAAGTCATTGGGATGTGTCTCTGGGTGTCACTGTTGGTGATTATTGTCTTCTAGGAAAATTTAGCATCTTTTCCTGAAGATTCTGTTAGGACTAGGCAAAAAACTATCATGTTTGGACGTGACTGAGTCTTATAGCCTTGTAGAAAATTGTAGAAAATGGGCCAGCTGCAGATAGGGTGAGAGACGGTCTCTGAGTGAAGGATACACTCATTTGATTAGCAAGCCAGTGCATTTTATAGGGTGGCAAAGGGTTGGCTAAGAAAAGACACATCTTGGAGCTTAGGTAGCTGTCATTGACTAAAGCTTTTATGTTATTTTCCACACCTCTATCCCATCTTCCATTCCTGCTTCTCTGCTGGAATGCCTTCTATGCAAATCTCCCTGACCTCATCTGCCACTTACGCATCAACTGCATAAGCTTACCACCCTGTGGACTTCTGATCTGATGCGTAGAACTTACAGGAGTCTAGAACTTCACCTTGGGAATCAGACCCTTTATTTTATATTCCAGTTTCACCACTTCGTTTCCTGGACAAGCTCTTTAACTTTCTTGAGTTGTTCTCTCATTTGCAGAGTGGGGGTAATAATAATTTCTACTTTATAGACTTTATAGACTTTTTGTGTGAATTAAAATAAAGAATGTGTGCAAAATGCTTAGCAAAAATGCTTAGCAATAGGCCTGGCACATAGCAAGTATTCTACAGACAATAACTGTTGGGTTTTGCTTATGATTAATGTGATTGTCATTATTACTACCACGAGGCTGGGCAGCTCTGCTTTCAAAATGTATGTGAATCTAGCCATGCCTCCTTGCCTCTCTGCTGCCAGTCTAGTCCAAGCCATTGATCAACCCCCTCTTGAGCACATCAACATCCTTCTGAACTGGTTTTCTGCTTCCACCCTTTCTTTCTTTTTTTTTTAAAGATTTTTATTTATTTATTCATAGAGACAGAGAGAGAGAGAGAGAGAGAGAGAGAGAGAGAGGCAGAGACACAGGCAGAGGGAGAAGCAGGCTCCATGCAGGCAGCCCGACGTGGGACTTGATTCAGGGTCCCCAGAATCACGCCCCGGGCTGCAGGCGGCGCTAAATCGCTGAGCCACCGGGGCTGCCCTGCTTCCACCCTTTCTTACCCTTTTCCCATACAACAGCCAGAGCAATCTTTTAAAGTTTCCTTTGATTACATCATATGACTCCCCTGCTGCAAACCCCCATCCCAACTAGAAGAAAGTCCATACTCCTTACCAGAGACCTTGGCCTTCTAACCTCCGTGGCCTCCTGTCTGCCTCTTCAGCCACGCCTCCCACCCAGCTCCGTTTGGCTCTCCTTGACTCTGCCACTTGGTCAGCCTCTCCCTCAGTTCTGTATTTCCTGCTTCGGTGCCTTCCCACCTGCTCTTCTCTTGCCAGGAGAGCTCTATTCCAGGTATTTGCATGCTCATATCTTCCTCTTGTTGGATAATCAGCTCACGTGCCATCCCCTTGAAGGCGATTGCCTGACCATCTTGTTAAACTATAGATTCAACTTCAGTATGAAGTTGTTGATATTTGGCTCTTCTTGACTTACAAAAATGGCAGCTTCATGTTATTAACCTAATAACTCTCCCCACCACTCTCTCATCCCATCACCACACTGTTGATATGATTTTTCCTTTTAAATACTAGATGTAATGTAATTTCATTTGCAATTAGATATGTAGGTAGAGAGTAACAAGGAATTCTATTAGGAGGTAAGCTTTAAGAGGGGCAGGTAGTGAGCATTTCTTCATTTCTGTGTCTCCAGCACTTGGTGGGTCCTCTGCTGAAATATATCAAGTCTATGAACAGCAACAAAAAAAATGAGTAACACAAGCTTGGTATGCTGTCTTCCACAGGGTGGAGTTTTCTTATTTCAGGTTTTACTGTGCCGATATATTATCTGCACGTCATGCAGGCATGAGTCTAGGTCAGGAATACAAATAGATTCCCTCTCATATAACAAACAGCTTGTATAAATAACAGGTACTGCCTGTTAACACACTGGGTTAAGAAGGACTCTGAGGTTGCATTCAGGCTAAGCAGAAAGAGTCCCATGATTCATTAGCAGCAGGATCTTCCGTGGGTGAGGCACTTGCCATTCCTCCTCTGATGAATTTTGTTGTATGTTGTTGGTTTTGTCAGATAGGTTGGGAAAGGGTCTCAGCCTCCTTTGCCCAGTTATGAGCTCATGGTGCTGCTTGTTTCTGTGAAGCAGCCATATCATCTTGTGTATACTTTGGAGGCCACTTACGGGTACTTACTGGTCTCCAGTGGCTTCTATGGAAAACTTTCACTAGAACTTCTGCACATGTCGATTTTTTCTGTTTATCTAAAGACCATCAATTATTCCAAGTCTGCAGATAATTTTTATGTGACCCCCCCCAAGATTCATTTAAAAATTAAACATTTTATACAACACTGATTTACAATATTAAGATGGGGCAGGGGCCAGATAGGACACCAGAGAGATTTTTAAAATTAGTGAACTCCTTGAGGGAGTCATGGCTACTTAATAGCTTCCAGAAACTACCATTAGGCTCCCTAGAAAAAGATTTAAGGTACAGACATGGAGAAAGCATATTGTCTCATACTGCCTGTTAGCTGATTATTGTGTTCAACTTGCATCAACTATGGAAAAACGACGCAAATCATATGATTAGATGAAAACATGAACTCAACGTTTGGATCTATTTAAACCTTGAGTCCAATACACATCCAGTGAAATAAACTGGCCTCATACAACATGCTCCAGACACAGATCCCTTTAAGATTTATTTTCCCCTTAATTTTGTTGGCCGATTGAGTTGGGTCCAGGAAAGGTGCTCCTCAACGAACATCCTGGAAACACTGCCTGGCAGGTATGCTCTGAGGCCATATTTTAAATGAGTTCTTTCAGTGCACTTTTCTGGGCTCCTGTCCAAATTCTGTCTGAATTCACATTCACTGGGACAGAGGAGGCAGATGGAAAGCCTGCCTTTCTCCTGCATTTCCCTGCAGGAACTTCTGTCCTGGTCAGAATGCCATGGTCCTTTCCCCAGCCACACAGCTTGCTTTCCGGAGCCTGCACCTTCCCTGCTCACCTCCACCTTGATGGAAACCTTCCTTTGTACTCCACTTTGGATCTAACCTTGCCTAGGCATTCGACGTGACCCATTTCAAAGAAACACAATTTGTCTCTTTCTAGTTGTTCCATAATGCTCATTTGCCTAACTGAGAGAAAAAAGCCTTCCCAGCAATGTCATCTCCTTTTCCTCTGGGCTGGCTACAGACCATCTATTTCATTTGCATCTGTTTTATGCTGTTATCTTGTAACATCTTTTCTATTTTGTAATTTAAGGCATCAAGTTTTTATATTGGGTTTTGACTTTGTGAGTGCATATGCTTTTGGCTGATTCCATGTTCCTGGAAGCAAGGGGGAGGATCTTTCTTTATATCTCAAAACTGGTAGCAAATTGCTCTTCACACAGAGGTTTCTTAGTTAAATAATTGCGGAAGTTAAGAGATAAAAGAAGATGGAAATGGGGTAAGGAAGGGAGAGGAGGAGGGAAGGAAAAAATAAAGAAAGGGAGGCCATGTTCCTGAAATCCAGAGCCTAGTAGAGTGCTTGTCTTCAAATAGATGCAAAATACATGCTTGATTAATATACAGAAATACTCAATCTTGCAAAACTGTTCTAAAGTTGCAAATGCAACTTCTGCTGCTTCTGGTTCTCTTCATCTTATCACACATAGAAAGTACCTGTTCAGGCCTCACTTCCAAAATGCAGATTTCTAAGGATGCCAATGCAAACTAAAAAAACAAAGCCTCTAATAAAAAATTTCTCATCAGTGCATGGGCTGATGATCTTCATTCCTACAGCCTCCAGAGCTAAGGAGCCTCTGCTTTAGCACAGCGCATATTTCATGCCCGTGTTAATCACATCATCACCAATTTAGAAGTTGCTTGTCAGAGCTCACAACTGATAACAAGGACTTTTGAAACACGATCTTAGAGTTGAAAATCAAAGGTTGACAATATTTTCATCAGAAATATGTGAATATATTTATTAAGGAGGGAGACCGTGTAAAACTAGTCCAAGTAGAGGAACGTTCTCAACCCAGTGAGAACCATGCTCTCTTTGCCCCCAGCTAGGAGCAAACTGGCGGAATGAGATGCCAGTGACAATAGAAACGGAAGCCCCCTTCAACCTTGAGATCAACTGGACAGATTTACAGGCTCACAGACTTTCCCAAACTCAGAGAGAGAGAGAGAGAGAGAGAGAGAGAGAGAGAGAGAGTGTGTGTGTGTGTGTGTACATGCTCCTACCTGTGTATTTGCTTGACTTTAAAAGTAAAAGCATTCACTTTCAGATAGGTTTATCTTTTGTAACCCCAGTGGATGTGATTTCAGGGTCAATGAGATGAAACATTTCAGTACTTGAGTGTTTAGCATGATTTTGAATGTGGAGCATGCAAAAAAAAAGTTGAGACTCGGTGTTTCTCTTTGTGTGAGCACCCTCGGGCAACACCTTTTTTTCCCTAGAGCAATGTGCTCACACACCTACTCAAAGCAATGCTCCCAATCTCCTGACCTCTGTGGGGAAAATGAGTTTTACCCCCTAATCACAAAGGTCTGCTCAATGTAGTCATGTTGTCAAATCTATAAAGGCGCAGAGGTAAGACTAACGACTTAAGATCTTGCCACTAAAATGAACCTGTTATTTCTGTTGTTTATACTGGGACGTTTGCTCTTTGGTGGTTTTTAAATATAATGTTACAATTTTCATACAATATTTTTATTCTGTGTTTTTTTGCAGAAGGCATGGCACATTTTAGCTGATGATGAACTGGGATGCTGTCCGAGTGATGATTGAAATGATGGGCATCTGGCCCTCAGGCGTCTGTTTTCAGGAACTGATGTGAGTGGGGAAGAGTCAGTCACTGCACTGGGGCCAACCACGAAATTGGGAGAAATTGAGAGTCTTGGATGTGCCTGTTTGAAGCTCTGAAGTTGGGTAAGAAGTCCTCTGTCCTTAGGTTACAAAATATTTATTGGATAGTCATTTGGTAGCACAATAGTTTTTATGTTTTGCAAGTGATCCATCTGGTGTTCATTTTTTTATATGTATTTTTTTATTGAAGTTCAATTTGCCAACATATAACGTAACACCCAGTGCTCATCCCGTCAAGTGCCCCCCTCAGTGTCCGTCACCCAGTCACCCCACCCCCCCGCCCACCTCCTCTTCCAGTACCCTTTGTTCGTTTCCCAGAGTTAGGAGTCTCTTATGGTTTGTCACCCTCACTGACTTTTCCCACTCATTTTTCCCTCCTTTCTTATATAATCCTTTTCACTATTTCTTATATTCCCCATATGAGTGAAACACTACTGTGGATTTACTCCAAAGATACAGATGCAGTGAAACACCAGACACCTGGACCCCAATGTTTATAGCAGCAATGTTCACAACAGCCAAACTGTGGAAGGAGCCTCGGTGTTCACCAGCAGATGAATGGATAAAGAGGATGTGGTCTATGTACTCCATGGAATACTACTCAGCCATCAGAAAGGATGAATACCCACCATTTGCTTCAACGTGGATGGAAGTGGAGGGTATGATGCTGAGTGAAGAAAGTCAATCGGAGAAGGACAATAATTTTATGGTTTCACTCATCTGGTGTTCATTTAATATGTGGTTACAGAAGGGATTCCATCTTCTATTTCCCATTTAGGGAGCCAGTCTCCAAGCACTACCCACTGAATAGCTCATCCTTGCCCAGCTGGCCTGTGAGGCTATTCCTGCCATCTATGATGCTCCTGTGCACACATGTGGCTCTTGCTCTGAGCTCCCTCTTTGGCCAACTTGTCTGCTGTTGCACCACTACTGCATGTTACTATTATTATGGCTTGATAATATCTTGAGAAATCTGCTAGACAAGTTCTTATTCTTTTCTTTTTCAAAGTTGAGTTCACTGTTCTTGGATATGTATTCCTTCATATAAAGTTTAATCTAAGTTGGTTAGGTAAAAAAATACAACTGGGAATTTCTAAAGATTACATTTAATTTGTACATGGATTTGGGGAGAATTTCCATCTTTGCAATATTGTAGCATCCCATGACAAAGCATGGGACATCTCTCTGTTTAGTAATAAAATCCTCTATGGCTTTTAGTAAAGTTTGAAAATCTGCTTCCTAAGGGTGTCATGTATTTTTGTCCAGTTTTTATCAAGCATTCAGAAAAGTTTTCAAGCATACAGAAAAGTTTTTGCAATTTTATAGTGAACACCTGTATAAACACCACTTAGATCTTACCACTAACATCTTATTTTGCCCTTTTCTCATGTATCCCCTCATCTATCTATCCATCTATCCTTCTTATCCATACTTTAATTGATCTCACTTTGGGTGCATTTTAAGGTAAATCATAGAAATCAGTACACTTCTCTATAAATATTTCAGTGTGAATATCCTCCAAAAGAAATCAGCTTATTTACAGTTTTTCTTTTAAGGACACCATTTATACAAGAACTTCCAAATGGGCAAGACTTGTCATGGTGAAAAAAAAAATAGAATAATAGAATCAACAGTTATACCATATTGTGTAAAGCTTCTTTCACACAGCATAATGTCTTCTGAGACTCAACCATGTGTTGCAAGTACTACTAAAAATTAATTACTTTTTATTATAGAGTTTTATTCCATTGTATGAATTTATGAGGTTTTTGTGTGTTTGTGTTTCCATTCTCTTGTTAATGGACACTTTGGGCTGTTTTCAGTTTGGGACTTTTATGAATAAAGCTGCTATGAACATTCTTGTCTAAGTCGAAGCTGCTATGAACACATGTTTTCATTTCTCTAGATATGGAAAGGCTGAGATGTGATTATATGTTTAGTTTTATGTTTTTTAAAAACTGCCAGAACTTTTCCCAAAGCAGTTGTATCATTTTATTTTCCCACCAAAAATTAATGAGTTTCAACTGTTTTACAACCTCAACACATTTGACATTTAAAAAAATATAATTAGCCATTCTGTCAGTGTGTAGTTGTATCTAACTATGGTTTTAATTCTCATTTTCTTGATCACCAATGACATAGAACATTTTCTTTTTTTAATTGAACATAACGTGTTGCATTAGTTTCAGGTATGCAAGATAATGATACAACAATTCCATACATTTGTCAGTGCTCATCTCATTAAGTGTACTCTTAATCCCTTTAGTCTTTTTCCCCCGTCCCCTCACCCACCTGTCCTCTGGCAACCACCAGATTGTCTTCTGTATTTAAGATTCTATTTTTCTGTTTATATCTTTTTTTCTTTGTTTGCTCATTTGTTTTGTTTCTTAAATTCCACATATGAATGAAATCATATAGTATTTATCTTTCCCTGTCTGACTTGTTTCACTTAGCATTATACCCTTTAGGTTCATCCACCTGTTGTTGCAAATGGCAAGATTTCATTCCTTTTTATGGCAGAGTAATACTCCATTGTATTTAGATACATCACATCTTCTTTATCCATTCATCTATCGATGGACACTTGGGTTGCTTTCACGTCTTAGCTATTGCAAATAATGCTACGATAAACATATGATTGAATATATCTTTTCAAATTAGTGTTTTGGTTTTCTTAGGGTAAATACCCAAGAGTGGAATTACTGGATCAAGACTTAATTCTATTTTTAACTTTTTGAGGAACCTCCATACTGTTTTCCATAGTGGCTGTACCAGTTAGCACGAGGGTTCCTTTTGCATCACATCCTCCCCAACAGTTGCTATTTCTTGTGTTTTTGATTTTAGCCATTTTGACAGGTGTGAAGTGATATATCATTGTGGTTTTGATTTGCATTTCCCTAATAAGTGATGTTGAACACTTTTTATTGTGTGTGTTGGCCATTTATATGTCCTTGGAAAAATGTCAGTTTGGGTCCAACAAATGAAGTCAGTATAGTTTAAGGATACAGAATTCAATTTATAGAAATCTGTTCCATTTCTATATACGAGTAATGAAGTAACAGAAAGAGATAAATAATCCCATTTACAATTGAACATTTTTTTTTCATGTGCTTATCGACCATTTATGTCTCTTCTTTGGTAAAAGGTCTATTTCGATCTTTTGCCTATTTTTCTTTTACTCTGGATAGGACATGTTCACCAAGTGGGGTATTCTAGATGAAGGCTATGACCTTTCAGCACTTCATGAAAACATTGCATTTTCATCTGGCTTCCTGCATTCCCAACTGAATATGGAGTTGATCATACTGCTGTTGTTTTGTCATTTTTCTCTAGATGGTTTAGAGATTGTTCTCTTGCTCTTTGCTTTTCAGGGTTCAGCTGAATTAGGTCTTTGTGTTTATTTTGAGGGTTCTTAGAAATTCTTGAATTTGTGGCTTGATGTTTTTACAGTTTAGAAAATTTTGGCCAATGCCTTTTGAAAAAACCTTTCTGTCCCCCCTGAAAATGAAAATTGTGGATTTCTCTGTTTCTTGCTGATGTTCTGTCAATATTACTTGATACGGTGGGAGGGTACAGTTAGGCATGTGTGTGTATATGACTGTCATCTTCCTATCCCATTGTTCCACTTATCAGACATCCATTTGTCCCTTTTGGTGTTTTTGATTTATATTCTTTATTGTCAAGAGAGCAAGATTTCTTCTACTTCAGATTTACCTGTTTCAACTTTTCCCATCATTTTTCTGTGTCTTTTTAAAGCATTCTCTTGCAGATAATTTATGGTAAACTTTTGAGTCTGTTGAATCCAACCTAAAACTTCTGCCCTTTACTATGTGTGCTTGCCCCATGTATATTTGTTGATGACTATATTAGAAATTGTTCCTGCCGTTGTACTTCATGTACTCAAATTTTTGTTTTCTCTATTTGTTCTTGTTTTCTCCTTTCCTGTTTTCCCTTGGATTGGGTTTCCTTCTGATGTTTTAAAAGCTAAACATTCTATTTTTGTCCCTAGGTGTCCTTAAACCTAAAATTGTTCGTGGTTATTTGCTCCTATTGGTTTAAAAAACTCAACAATATTCTATTTTCCCACTAACTGGTAAGTATTTGGGCACATTCTCATATCTCTTTGGTTCCCTCATTCCTCCCATCAAGTTACTATTGTCTGAAATTCTAGCTGTGGGTTGTAATGGGTATTGTCTTTCTCCCATTTTCTCTTTTTTTATCAGCTGTTACTCCTGATAGAATCCTGTTGATACCAGTGTCCTGGACTGTTGCTGCTGACTTGGAGAAGGAGCAGGCGAGGATTGTCTCAGGATATCTCAAGGAGAAAGTGAGTAAATTAGGAGAGCAGAACCTAATTCTTCCTTTTCCATGGTGACACCTCCAGTGACCTGCCCCACCCCACCGCCACCCCCATTTACATCAGTTCAAAACTACCTTCAGTTGCCACAGAGCTTTTCTTGGTTTTAAAAATTCTTGGAGTTTATACTTCCCCCTCTAGCTTCTATAACTTTTCTCAGGGCGATCCTGGGAAGAAAGCTAGCATCAGACACTTTATGAGCACAGAAATCTGATGGTCTGTATTTCTTTATAGAACAGAGCACAACTCCTCTGAGAAAGGAAGGCCTGAACGGAGCAGAACCTTCCTTGGAACTGGTTTTATGGCTTTGAAGGTGTCAGAAAGAATGCCACGGGCAGTGCAGAATGCTTGTCTTAGAGGCCACTGTAGCCATGGCAATGGTGAAGTAGCTGCTCAACTAGTTTAGGAGAAGAGGAGGAAAACGAGAAGATAGGAATGGAAAGATATTGATGACAATATTTTTTTTTTCCGGAATATGTAAGAAATCTCCTGGGAATTCCCTTCCAAAAAAACTGATGTGTGGGGGAGGTGACTATAGGTAGGACATCTCCCCTGGAGTTCTGCAGCTATGCAGAACTATTCAATTTGTGAAGTTTGAATATTCTTACATCATTATCCTAGCATATATTAGGTATCTTCTAATTACTCTCTGTATATACTTTTTCTCCTTCCCTTCAACCTTCTGCAACTAGATTGAAGCCTCTGAGAAGCGTAGGATGCTTCGTGACCTTACTGACTTATGTCCCATGCCTGGCACATAATCATATGTCCTTAATAAATATTTGTTGAAGTTGTACTAAAACTGAAGTTCTTTACTAAATGTGTGCTCCTTTCAGTCGTGCATGAGAATGCCTGCTTTCCTAAACCTCTGCCAATACAAGTTATCACTGTTCTTTGTAAAGACGGTAAATTAAATAGATATGAAGAGACATCTCATTTTTATTTTTAATTTGCATTTTCCTGATTCTTGTTGCAATAAAATATTTATCATAGATTTCATTTTCATTTGAGCCACTTGTATTGTGAATTTCTTTTGTCCATCTCCTAGTAGAGTTTTCATTGCTTTCTTACTGATTTGAAGTGCTCTTTCTGTAAGAATAGCAAGCATTTGTTATACTTCCAATTTGAAAAGGTCATTTTTTTCCTAATGATCTTTAAATTTTGTTTTTTGATAAAGTTAAGTTTTTACATCACCAAATCTATCAAATGCTTCCTTTCTAGCTATGTTGCTAATATGTTTTCTTGAGTTAATCTTCTTCCTTATTCTTTCTTAATATTTAACACATTAAAATACCTTATTTAAATAGTTAGTTATTCTGGCACCACTTTTCTTTGGCATAATTTCCCCTCACTACTTTGGAATTCCAATTCCATTGTGTTTTAATACAACAAATTGAAACTTATCATTTCTAATGAAATGATGCTATCACGGGAAGAGCAAGTATGTCCAAGTGATGAGGGTAGCATTTGAACTTGGCCGGGTAGACTCAATGGCCTGCACTCTTTATTGAAATTAGAGAATAGTGTTAGAATGAACAAATGTACAGTGTGTCATGAGAAATTTCTGGAACAGGATAAATGAACTAATACAATGACTCAACAGTACATAATGTTCTGTTCAACAAATGGAACCCCCTGCCTTGCTGGTCTTTTAAGACAGATTGGATTACATGTTCCTCCTTTGTGTGTGCTGCTACTTCCATTTCTCGTGACCCCAACAGCTGTATGTCATTTGTTCTCTAAGTGTCTTGTCTGAAAGACACATTCACAGCTATAGACACTGTGCAAAACAAAGCATTTGAGAAAAGTACGTCAGAATTTAGAACAGTTTCAAAGAAAAAGGTAATAAGAGTTGGTGACAGTTGGAGTGACAAAGGTTGTAATTTGAAATAGAAATGCAGACTTCCATAGTGCTCCTGTGGATCAGCTCTGAAGGGAAGGGATTACAAATGGCTCAAGTGTCTCAGGCAGCCCTTGACACTCCAAAGTAGACAAGCACTCAGGTTAACACAGAGCAGTCCAAAGCTGCTTCCTCCCGAAGATCACAGGGTTTGGATGACATGCTTTCTGGTAAGAAAGGTCAGGGAAAAACACATAGAGGTAACCTCTGAGGATTTTGGTGGCCCTCCCCGGCATCTTTACAAAAACCAAGTGAACAATGTGCTTCCATTTATAACAGCCTGGGACTGCCTTCCTGCAACTGCACCAGCCTCTCCTAGAAGCCACATATATATAGTACCTGGCAGCGCTGGCTTTGTTCAGAAAGAGTAAGGTATGAGGCTATCCACTGCATGTATTTTGTAGGCCTTACGCAATGTATAGCTTTCCGTTAGCATACTGATGGGCCAGCTCATGAATGTGAGACTCTGTGGTCAGAAAGCCAAAGGCAAAATGCTCTCTCCCATCAGCCCATTAGCTCAGGGCAAGGTTCTGCTCATCATTGATCTCCTGGTCCCAGAAGGAGTGAGGTTTGGGTGAGTGGTTCTCTCCCAGGCAGATATGTCGCTAATAATCCCTGATGGCTACAGGACACATGAGACCCAGGATCAGGAGGTCATCCCAGTATGACAGCACTCAGGCCTTGGTCCAAGGCCAGCAGAGACCAAAGAGCAGAGCAGTGTGATAGAGAGGGATGGAGCCACAGCTCAAGACAGATTCTCAAACTTGCCCTGGGCCACACAGGGAGTTCTGCTGCCCTGTGTTACCTTATAAAGAAGGCTATGCGGTAGAGAATCTGGAAGTAAAGAATCATTGATCTGCAAGAATATGGTGAGGACTGCTGGCCCAACTCTGAGGTCCAAGGAGGAAGGTGACTTGCCCAACATCACACGAATGCGGGGGGCTAGTTCCATTAAGCAAGACAGTCAAACTTCGTGGCACCATGGGATGATGAGCACAACTGAGAAAACTCTCTGCATGGATCACATTAAATTTTTCCCCCCTTTTAGGATAGCATTCTGAAAGAGGAGCCCGCTGCTGGTATGAGAGTGAAGCATGTGATTGAATCCTGCTGCTCATGGCTTTGTTACCTACTGGCATGGGCCTCATCTGCTCCATCTCTTCCCCAAATTTCTCGGTTATTTCTGGGCTCTTCATTTAGCTCTCTCCATCCTCTTCAAATCCCGCCCTGACCATCTGCTCTGACCTCCTCTTTCTAGTGTGATGGATGATAGATAGGGAAGGTAGGGGAATGTAAACTGGCCAGAGGGAACCGCAGGACCATCCACCATGCATCTTAGACTCAACATCTAGGCTCCCGTGGCCACAGGGTGCCCCTGCCGCCTATCATGGGGAGCTGTATCTGTGATCACCTCTAACATCAATCAACAGTCACACCTGATGTCTGACAGGATCATCATTTTCTAGATCTGAAGGAAGATCTCAATGCCTAGAAAACTATAAATATACTGTAAAACTTCAAAAGATAATCAACAATGAATGCAGGCTTTGACTGTTGGCTACTTACTCCTGAGTGAAGATGGGAACTTGTTCAATCAAGTGGAGTGTTTGGAGGGGCTGACCACTTCAGTGTGGCCATGGATAACTGTGGTTGCACTACTGGCCTAGCGTCAGGCAAGTCAAGGGAAAGGTCTGACTTGAGGCAGAGTCCTTCTTTATCTTGTCCAGCTTGAAAGGCTCTCCAGGCTACCGCAGTGAGGTTTGGAGGTGTGTTATTCTCACGCTGACTGGTCATGACTGAAATGCTGTCTCTTCCCTCCTTCACTCTCGCATTCATTCAATAAACCAATGTTTATTTTACATGGAGGTCAATGGTTCTCAAACTTCACTGTGCAACAGAGTCATCTGGACGGATAATCCCACTCCTGGGAATATATTCAAAGGAAACAAAACCACAATCCTGAAGAGATATCTGCACCCTCATGCCACTGCAGCATTATTCACAGTAGCTAAGACATAGAGACATTATTAGTTCCCATCGAGAGATAAATGCATAAAGAAGTTGTGGCTTATAAACATAATGGAATATTATTCAGCCATAAGAAAAGAAGGAAAGTCTGTCATTTGTGACAACATGGATGAACCTGGAAGGCATTATGCTAAGTGAAATGTCAGAGAGAGAAAGATAAACACTGTGTGATATTGCTTATGCGGAGAATCTAAAAAAAAGCTGAACTCCTAGAAAAAAAGAACATATTGGTGGTGGCCCAGAGGTGGGGAGGTGGGGAAAGGTGGTCAGAAGGCACAAACTTCCAGTTATAAGATGAATAAGCCATGGGGACGTAATGTGCAGTCTGGTGATAAAATTAATAAGTTCTGTATATGTGAAAGTTGCTGAGAGAGTAGATCTTAAAAGTTCTTATCTCTCTGTCTCTGTCTCTCTGTCTCTCTCACACACACACACACACACACACAATTTTGCTGTGTGAAGCAATGGATGTGTTAACTAACCTTATTGTGGTGATTATTTTGCAATATACACGTATCTTAAATCGTGGTGCTATATACCTTAAGCTTCTACAATGTTCTATGTTAATTATATTTCAAGAAAGCTGGAAACAGACAAAGAAACAAAAGTACCATCTGAAAGATGTGTTAAATCACAAAATTCTAGGCCATCCCTCAAAGGTTTCTGATTCAGCAGGACTAGAGTAGGGCCTGAGAATTTGCATTTGCAACAAATTCCCAGGGGAAGGCGAAGCTGCTAGCCTGGCATCCACACTTGGGGAATCACTGATCTGGATGCTGAGGCCAGAAGATTTAAATCCATCCCAGGAGCTGAAAATAGAGGCGAAGTTTCTGGAGCAGGGAGTTTATGTGGGATATGATCTCAGGAAGCCCTGGGAGAGGAATGAGGGGCAAGAAAATGAAGGAAGGAAGAAGATAGACGTTGTACCACTGACCACCTGGGGCTGCCTGCCCCAGAACTCCACCGGGGGGTCGTGCAGACAGCGCATCACATGCCTCCAAGCTGTCCCGGTTGGGGGCTGGGGAGGGGGCACCTGGGCCTTACTCTAGTCAGCTGGTGGGTGAGGGTTTTTCCTGCCCATATTTGTGGCCGAGGCAGGGCAGGCTTGGGGTCAGAGGACAGCCACAAGTAGGCCAAGAATTGGGACCTTACGTGTTGGTCAGGGATGTTTGGAAAGGGAGGCCAAGGGGGCAGGGCACTAACAGGCATCAGCACACACACCTAATAACTTCTGTTCCATTTGCAGATATAAGTTATACACACAGAAAGTTTTAATAACTGCAGACAGAGAACATTAAACATTTAAATTACATTGCCATGTTAAAAACTTTCCCGCGTGATCTTGAGACATTGGGTCAGGTTTTGTTTTTGTGCTCAAACACTTCAATTTTCTGGGAAAGAAAGCCACCTGCCTTTGGCTCTAGACTTCCATTAGAGACTGGCCACCATGGAAACAGGATACCTGTTTCCAAAATTAGGACAGAAACTGTGGAGCCCTCCCCACATGCCTTTTCACCTCCAGGCGCATCACCAGCTTCACAGTCACTGCCACCATCACAAATGCACGCACACATGGACACACTCAGACACACACGTGCACACACATGGCTACTAGGGGTTGAGCTACTTCCTTTTCTTTTTCCCCTCCAGGGCCAGTCTCTGTGGGTGATCAGATTCGTCCAGCCCTTGCCTTCTCCACACCCAGTGAACTGGCCTTTGCACACTACAGTTTTTTCCTTTTCCTGTTGCCCACCCTGGTGCAAACCTGGTCTGAGGTTGGGAGGGGGGCTGTTGGAGCTCAGACCCTGGTGTTGGACAAAACTAAGTTTTCATCCAGCTTCTACAGTTTATGGGCTGCATGACCTTCAGGTGTGTTGTGTAGCCTCTTAAACTTCAAATTTGCCCTCAATAAAGTGGAGAGAATGATTGTTCTCTCTTCGTGGAATTGTCGTGAGGATTAAATTAATGCCTTGGACTTTTTTTCTTTTTTTGGATTTTATTTATTCATGAGAGATACAGAGAGAGAGAGGCAGAAACACAGGTGGAGGGAGAAGTAGGCTCCCTGTGGGGAGCCCGAGGTGGGACTAGGGATCACACCCTGGCCCAAAGGCAGATGCTCAACCACTGAGCCACCCAGCTGCCCCAGTGCCTTGGACTTTTGATGTGTTCATTAAATAGTAGCTCCTAAAGGAGTGGGCTTAGTTTCACAGAGGTGTTGTGAGGATTCAAGAAGATCAGGCTTATGAAGTGACCAGCGATTCCCAGCTCACAGGAGGGTGCAGATGTAACTCATGCTCATTACTCTCCAGGAGCAGTTGTAAAGTATTCTTCGCCTGAGGTTTGGCAAAATTCAATGCTGGATGATTCCGATCCTTCAGGACGCACGTCCTCTTAGAGCTTACCTGGCTCCCCTCAGCCAGGACCAGCTTCTGCCTGGGGCCCAGAGCATGTGGGCAGTGTTAGGTCACCTCATGATGGGTGGCCAGGGGCCCCAGCACCCTCTTTGCAGCCACCATCCCTCCTGGGGATAGTAATTCCCCATTCATAACAAATATGCTTTTGCTTTGTGAACACAAATAGCATGCCTCAGTGAATTAAACAAACATTTCACTGTCTTTGCAGACCATGAAATTACTCACATTTTAATCTACTTGTTATTAAGAAATGAGGCTTCTAATTTAATAGGTTCCACAAAAGTAAGTAATTCATAAACACATTTTCAAACTCTGAAGGCAGATGAAAGAGTGAAATGATGTGTTAGGAAAAATCTGTCTGAGTCACATTTTGGGGTTTCAGGGTGTGAGGACTTTCTTGCCCTCCCCAGCAGATTGGGGCTGTACTTGGACTGCTTTGTAAAGCAGAGCCTCCTCTGGGGGTGCCAGGCTCCTGTCCCCTGAGTCATACAAGATGAATTCTTCATGCTTTTAGAGAAAATGCCAGCTGGACCAAAATATGCACCTACAAATATGTATGTTCTGATCCTTGTCCCAATACCAAATGAGAGACTTCCGGTAAGCACGTTATAAGATTCAGAAGGAAGACATGCTATTGTATTCTTCCCATTATCTCATTATATGGCAGAAATATGATCAATATCTGCTGAGTGGCTGAAGATATCTCCTATCAGAGAGGCATGAAATGCCCATACATGAGTCCATGGGGAGTAATGGGGGGGCCACGGGGCGTGTTTAGGCTTCTCTGACCCCTGTAGATTGCTGCGTTGATGGCTTGTGGGTTTGTTCAAGGAATTAATTGCCAAGGGGAATTTCAGTCTATTTTTAAGATTTAATTTACAAATATGAAACACACATATCTTAATGGTGCAGCTTGATGATTCTGTGCCTATCTGTGCAGCCATCACTGAATACTTAGGTGATGCCTGTCACCTCAGAAAGTTGTCACGTTCCTTTGCTGTCAATACCACCACTCCACCCTCCCAGGTAGCTACTACTTTGCCGTCTATCACTAGCATTCTTGAACTTTGGGATTATATAGTATATATTCCCTTGTGTTTGATTTTCTTTGTTTGATTCAGTGATTTTCAGATCAACCCATCTTGTCGCATGGATCACTAGTGTCTTCCTTTTTCTGGCTCCGTACTATTCCAGGGTGTGGACACCCCCTAGTCTGTTTATCCAATCACCAGCTGGTGAACTTTTGGTCTCTTTTAAAATTTTTGTCTATTGTGAATAAAGCTGATGTAAACATTCTTGTACAAGAATGTTGTTCTTGTACAGAATGTGTTCTGGGGACATACACATTCATTTCTAGGAGTGGTAGTGCTGGGTTATATGGTAAGTACATGATTCGCTTTATAGAAACTCCCAAAGAGTTTCCCCAAATGGTTACACCATTTGACATGTCATCAGTTCCAGTTGTGCCACACCCTTGACAAGCCAAGTCCTGCCATTTGAAAGATCAATGGAGAGTCTGTTTCCTATGTTTACTCCACGTGCCTGAAGAACACACTTGCCATTCATGGGAAGCCTTCTATATGCCTAGTAAATATTTTTACTTTAAATGTCACAACAACCCTACCAAGGGAGTATTTTAATTTTCCATTTACAGAGGAAGAAAGTTGAAATTGCGTACATCCTCACAGCTAGTAATGCTTCTCACCAGGACTCGGCCAGCATTCTTACCTCTGCGGTGGAGCGGCCAAGGCCCTCAAAGAGCACTTTTCCCTTCCTCTTCAATTTGCTGATCCAGAGCAGGGAGTGAGACATGAGGACTTGTGTAAGGCCACAGATTTAAAACCTATTTATAAAGCAGTTCAGCCTCATTTCTCTCTGTAGTCAGACATCGAATGAGGTAACCTGTCTCTAAAACCTGCAGAAAAAAAGGCATAATTTACATGGCTTATTTCTTTCCAACCTGTGTGAACATAGACTGCAGTTTCCACTATCACATTGAAATTTTGTTTTGCCACTGTGGGAGGTAACCAAACAAAAAGATAAAGAGAGAAAAAGAGAAGGGAAAAATGAGATGACTTTGTGTAAAAATACCTTGAAAATTCCCACATGGGCACTTCTGGAGAGGGTGGCTTCCACATTGGTTAAAAGAACCAGGAGGAGAGTCATGAACAAGTGGGCTGGGGAGGCTCAAATTTTCCCAAATCAGCAGTTGTAATTCAGGTCAGTAGGTAGAATCTGCTTCCTGAAAACGGTGCATTTGTCAGGCTTCTCCAGAGAAACAGAAGAAACAGGAAATATATAAAAAGATTTATCATAAGGAACTGGTTCATGAGATGATGGAAGCTAACAATCTGCTGTCCACAGGGTGGAGCCCAGGAAAGCCAGTGGTGTAGTTCAGTCTGAGTCTGAAGGCCTGGGAAACAGGAGAGCTATTGGTGTAAGTATCCATCCTGAGGGCAACCAATGTCAGAGGTCCAGCAGACAGACAGAGAAGGGATAAATTCTCTCTTCTTCCACCTTTCCTTGTACTCAGGGATTGGACAGTTCCCACCCACACTGGGGAGGGCAATCTGCTCTACTGAGTCCACAGACTCAAATGCTAATCTCATCCAGAAACATCCTCACAGACACACCCAGAAATAATGTTTAACCAGACACCTGGGTATCCCTTGGCCCAGTCAATGTGACACATGAAATTAACCATCATTAATAAATTCTGCAGCTGGTATGACTCGATGAGGCAATGTTACCCTTCTAAGATATATTTGGTTTTCTAGATTATTTGGTTTTGGTCAAGGCAATATATGATACGATTTGTTTTCTTTTGTTTTGTTTTTGTCACCTGTTTGTTAGGGAGAGAGTGTGTGTGACAGAGCGAGCATTCTGGTAGGGGGAGGGGGAGGGGCAGAGGAGAGGGAAAATCCTAAGCAGGTTCCATGTGCAACTCAGACTCCAACATGGGGCTCCATCTCATGATCCTGAGATCATGGCCTGAGCCAAAGTCAAGAGTCAAATGTGTAACCAACTGAGCCATCCAGGGGCCCCAATTTGTTTTTTTAAATCATCGGGGGGAAATCTGACTTTCTTCATCAACCACTAGGAATCAGGCACTTTCACATATCCTCTCATTTAATCTCCAGCCTGACCCTCTCTGTAAGAGAACGATTTTTATCTTTATTTCTCGGAGGAGGAAGTCCAGGCTCAGAGAGGTTAAATAATTTTTTCATAGTCACACGGCAGGGGCTAAAATTTCACTCAGGTCATGTCTGATTTCAAAGCCAGAACTGAGCTCACTATACTACACTGTCTTCCCAAAACAGAAGTTTTTATAACACATTTAGATAAATTAAGGTTATGTACTTTAAAAATACGATTGTTTCAAAAGCCACAATTATCTTTCATGTATGATATGAATCAATGTTGGACAAAAATTATACTTAATTCTCTCTGGATAACATTTATGATTTTTATGAGATACTCTCTTCCACAGAAGAACATGAGCCTATGGACTCAAGAACTTGAAAAACAGTATTAGTTTAATTAGAAAATGAATCAAATTACTGTTCACTACAATTCTGAACAAAACTCCAAAACTTCAATTACCTGTGTTCCAACTAATCAGGGTCCTCCATTAACCAGACCTGTTTTATGCCCTCAATGGCAAATTACAAAAAGGAAAGGAAAAGACTTGTTTATAAATCTCAGCTCCTAGAAGGTATCAGGATTTGTCCATGTCCAGCTTCTATACCTTCTAAATCTACCTGAATAATCTAATAATTGGCATTTAAGAATGATGGCCAGGAATTCCTGCTGAACCCCCTGTCCTCAAAGAAAGATTCCACTGTGTTCATTCCTCTGTTCTTACAAGGACAGGAGAATGGACTAGTTCATTTCAGAAATGTTTTCAGTCACAGGGATCAAAAAGGATTTCTTACCTAACTCTCAGTTACTCAGAACCTAAAATTCATCAAACTACCCCATTGCCCAAACATCATTCTTAATCAAGCTTTTGCTGTGCTCCCAGACTTGCTGGTTGTTGTTGTTTTTGTTGTTTTTAATCAAATGCATCATTCTGGTAACACTGACAAATATGGAGGAGAAGTCAGGGGTGAATTGTGAGCTGAACAGATCTGGGCACATAAACCAGTGGCTCTGCAGGTCCTCGTGGAAGAGAGGTTGGGAAGAAGCCAAATGCAGCACCTATTAGCTTTCCAGAATTATTTACCTGGCATTTGCACTAGTTATTTTCAAGATGGGGAAGCATGCATCCTCACATTTAACTTGTGGTGAGCTGCCTCCAAATCTCCCCTTTGCCACTGAAGGGGACAGAGTCGGGCTGCCCGCCCATGCTGGTGATGGCTCATCCTCAGGGAGCCCAAAGTCAGATATTCTGTTCCTAGGAGACTGGCTTTGTGTTGTTTGCTACTGCTGTTTGTTTTATCATTTGAAACACTAAATTTGTTCATTTCTAATTTGTAAAGCAAAGGAGGTATTTTGGTTCAGATCCCCTGAGGAACGAAGGCAGAAAGGAGGAAATGGGAAACAGGTGAATCTCATACACCAAAAGCAAACATAATCCAGGCTCAGGGCATGTGCATGATGCAGAGAGCTACTGACCAGGCAGTGCCCTTGGAATAATTAAAATCTATGGCTTATTATATTTCTCGGTGAAGAAGATTCACCCAGGGACTCGGGCATCTTGGGAAGTTTTATCCTGGCTTTCAGGCCAACTGAATAATTTAGTGGAGTCCTAAAACAGTAAGTTACTGATGCTTTCACAGCAAATTCAACAAAGCTGCAAATATTCCTTGAGTACCTGCTGTGTGCCAGGCTGGGCTCTGGGACAAGACAGAAGGCACAGGTTCAGTCCCTAGCCCCAGGTGACCAGTATAGGAGTGCAGCGACACTTATTGGGCAGGGCTCACCAGTCCCAGAGAACTGACCTTGCAAATGCCTTATCCCCTTGTGGTGACTTCAGGGCACCTCACAGAGCTAGCTCACAGGCTCCGAGGACGTGCCAGGCAAAGGATGGGGCCAGACCACTTTACAGATGTGGATAAAAAACAACACTGAAACCACATGGGAAATCAGGACCCTTGGCACCACTGGTAGCAGTATAAATTTATACTGGCCTTTTCAAATGTGTGGCATTTTGGTAGTATTTAATGGAATTAAGTGTGCCCAGACTTAGGACCAAGCCATCTGACTCCTGCCCACAGATCGCAGAGCAATTCTTGCTGATTTTATAAGGGATTCTGTGTTGGATTTCATGTTGGCATTGGGTGGGAAAGGTGAGTAGATGATTACCTTGTGTCCACCGTTAGGGCTGTGGACAGGTGACAGGTGATGGGCACCTACTATGGAATACTTTGAAATTTGGAGGAGGAACAAACAAAATGTGCCTAGAGCTATATGCAGAGAATGACACAGAAAAAAAAAATAACCCTAAGACAATTTAAGAGGCAGAATGAGAATTATAGCACAATACCAATTGTGTAAATTCAAAACACGTACTCACAAAAACGTGCACATTTAAAGATAACTATATTTGGGAATCAGGATGAAGGGGAAAAAATAAAATAAGTACCTGTATGAACCAATGTTGATAATACTGAAGATTGTTATAACACCGAAGGTGGAAGATTAACTCAACTTTCTTTACCAAAGGGTGCTGTGGAAAGGAGACAAAATTTGAAGATGTAGCCCCATCTTCAGCATGATTCAATTATTATGCAAACTACTTCTGCAGAGGTGTCCTTCCAGGGCAATTGCTGATATTCTGTTCCTGTCCTGCTGAACTCTGTGGTGATTCTCCTTGTATAAAGAATTCAGAGTAGACTGGATTATACAGACCTCGGTGGCCCAAAACAACCTGTGCCATGGGTTGGTCACAGCTTGGCTAGGGCTGTGCTCCACCTGGGATACTCCAGGACCCAGCCTCCAACAGTCACAGCACTGGTCTCTTTGGCAGAAGAAAGGAGACCTCAGGTAAATTGCACACTGGTTCTCAAGACCTCCAACCAAAAGTGACACTTAGCACTTTCACTTATATTCCATTGGCATTAGCAAGTCCCATGGCCAAGTCCACTCGGAGAATGACTGGAAAGATGACAGCCAAGAATATTTGCTGGGAGCACTAACATTTACTCTCCTCGTCTCCAGATAACACTCCCCTCAGATTTCTCCCAGTTGGCTCTCTTGAGCTGTGTGACCTTGGACAAGTTACTTAGCCTTTTCACGCCTCAGTTTCTTTTCTGTAGATGGGAGTTCTGAGACCTATCCCATGAACTTTCTGTCAGCACACGTAAGGGGGTGCAGTGAATGTGTATAGCAAAGGGTCCGGCAGCCAGAAGCCCTCAGCACAGTGTAGTCATTGTTGTCGTTCTGAACACCCCTACTCTCACTTCCTCTTCCTAGCCCTCCTTCAGATCCATCCTCCACACTAGCCCTGGCTTGATCCTTAAACATGGCTTTGCTCATATCCCCACTGAGGCCAAAAGCATACATTTGCTCCCTGTTGGTGTAGTAGTTGCCTCGACTGCTGCCTATGGTAGCATTCCTGTTTTGGGTGCCACCCTCCATCTGAGCTTGCAAGCTCACTGACCTGCATCCTAATCTGTAAGCAAGGTGGGTTACTCAATCCTCATTCATTGCATGCATTTTCCAAGGAATTTCAAGGAATGAGAACATCTTTCTTCACCCATCCATTCATTCATTTAATGAGTGCTTGGTCTACAGCAGACATCATTCCAGGGGTTGAAGATATAGAAATGAAGATAGAGAACATATAGTCCTCATGGAGCCTACAGGAGATGTGCTAAGATACCTAAGATGGCGCAAATTAGTGATGTGTGCCATCGAGACCACTTCATAGGGTGAGAGGATAGAGTGTCTGAGTGGGTCAGCTAGGCTAGTCAGGGAAGGCTGAATGATCAAGTGAAGAGGAAAAACCTCATAAATATCCGGGAGAAGAGCATTCCAGAGACAGTGACAAATCTCATGTCAAGGAATGGAGAAGGCTGGAGTGAATTCAGCTCAGTGGACAAGGAGAAAGTGGGAGAGTAGAGCAGGGGGGAAGAACTCAGGGACAGGTCATTTACAAGAATGTAGGAAAATGAAAAGCCTTTTGAAGGTTTACTGCTTTTGCCCTTCTATGCAAGGCATGTGTCTTCAATACACATAATCAGATTTAATCACTGTTTGGGTCCAATTCAAAAACACTTCACAAGACCTTGCCTGATCTTTATCTCTCCTCTTCCCCATCTCCCATTAAAAGTAGTTTTTTTCCACCTTTAAACTTACAAGATAATTTACCCACCCCAAGGATTTGCATCCTTTCGCCTGGAGGAACACCTGCCCTGTGGCTCGGGGATTTCAGTTCCACAAAATGAAATGGGTACTATTAACAGATACCCAGCATTAGTAGTATTGATATCTCCTTATAACTTTACTCCAGAGTCATATAGGACCAGCTTCAGAAAATCAGACAAAAATACGCCTAGAAAATGGAACAAGTCATCCAATGTCTTTGGTACAAAGAGATGGAACAAGAAAATTACTTTGATCTGGATAATTCTTTTACAGAATATTTCAGCCAGACCCCTTGTCATATTCTCCGTAAGCCTTTACCCCGTCCTGTATTTCTGAGTATTAAGCTGGCTAATAAAGTCCGGCTAAGACAATAGCAGCTATATGGTTTTCAGTTGCTCTGATGTCTTTCCTTTGTGGCTGTGTGAGTGAGACAGGGTCCTTTTCCAAACATAAGGAAAACAAAACAAAGAGAACCCAGTAAAATGAAATCATCCTGGGCATTGTCAGGCCTGCCTCTAAAAATCACTTCATTTTTTTCTCATGTATTTTGCTACCTTTCTAATCTTAATTAATGACCATAGAAAGCTTTGGAATTTGTTGTTCTGTTTCTCTGGTCACATTGTGCCTGGGGTCCAGCTCCCATACCCAAGCATATAGTTGTTATTGCTTATTAATATTCACCGAACATCTGCCCTGCACTTAGATGCCACTGGGACACCAGAATTAGCTACAGTCACTCTCCAGTGTATTCGGCCTCTGAGCATGACAGGACTCAAAGCGAAGGAGGAGCCTATTTCTGGAAAACAAGGGTGACATCGTGACACAGGCTTGTGGGGCACTGTGTGCCAAGCTGGCTTTGATATTTGTGGATCTTATGATATTTCCAGGTAAGCAATTTGGTTTTGTTTGGTTTCAGAGGGAGGTATGAAGTGGTGGGCAGAAAGGAGGGGAGGGTGGATGGCATGTGAATCACGGAGGGCACATTCTCTTAGGCTGCAGAGGAAATGTTCTCCAACCTTGCTGAGAAATGAGCCTTGATGAATGAATCTATGAATTTAGTTGAATTGTGTCTTGACAGTGGGGATGCTGGGAGTAAATGAATGAATGAATGAATGAGAGAATGCAAAGGAGAAGGGTGGAGGAATAAACACAGGCTCTTTGGCAGCACACAGACCAGGGGTAGGAAAAAGATGCAGGGCCCTCAGAGTGGAGGTTATAGTTTGAAGAGATACAAGATAATAAAAAAAGGCCAAGAAGGGGGAAATTTTTGTTTTTTATAAAGTTTGCTTTTAGGGAATTAGGATTTTCAGAGAAATCGCAGATATTAAGTGCACAAGTTCAATGAGTTTTGACAAAGGTATACATGCATGGAAATCACATTCCTCTCAAGATATAGAATATCCCCCCTGCCCAGGAAATCTCCCCCATGTCCCTGACTGGTCAATCCCTACTCTCCATCTCGTTCCCCACCTCAGAGGACACTGCTGTCCTGGGTTCTATCTCTGTAACTCATTTTTTCCTGTTCCTGAACTTTACATAAATGCAATCACATAGAATATTTGACATCTTTTATGTTTGCCTTCTTTCCCACAGGTCTTTTTTTTTAAAGATTTTATTTAGTTATTCATGAGAGACACAGAGAGAGGCAGAGAGAGAGACAGAGACAGGAGAAGCAGGCTCTATGCAAGAAGTTCAATGTGGGACTCGATCCAGGGTCTCTGGGATCATGCCCTGAGCCAAAGGCAGATGCTCAACCACTGAGCCACCCAGGCATCCCAGCACAGAAGGTCTTTGAGCTCAAATATGTTGCTATTTGGATTGTTTCTTTTTTTGTCTGGATGGCATTTCATTGTACAGCTCTACTGCACTTTTTAAAAAATATATTTTATTTATTTATTCATGAGAGAGAGAAAGAGAGAGAGAGAGAGGCAGAGACACAGGCAGAGGGAGAAGCAGGCTCCATGCAGGGAGCCCAATGTGGGACTCAATCCCGGGACTCCAAGATTGCGCCCTGGGCTGAAGACAGGCGCTAAATCGCTGAGCCACCCAGGGATCCCCTCTACTGCACTTTTAAAATTTATTCTTCTTTTCATGGCCACTTCATGGCCTAGTTTTGGCTACTATTAAGAAAGCCACTCTGAGCGTTCTTATATAAGTCTCCTTAAATTTTTGGTACGTGATTTTATTTATTTCTCTTGGGCAATACCTAGAAGCAACATTGCTGGGTATAAAATATTTATATTCTTATTGTTATAAGAAACTGGTCGTATCATTTTACACCTCAACCAGCAATGTGTGAGGGTTCTGGCTGCTTTGTGTCTACCAACTCTGGTATTGTCAATCTTCTAAATTTTCATTCCTCTGGTGATGATGAAGTTAAATACTTTTTCCTGTGCTTGTTGGCCATTCTCCTCCCAAAAGTTTTTTTTTTTTTTTTTTTGGCATTTTATTGATGTTTTTCCATCTTACTATTAAGTTGTTATGAGTTCTTTATGTATTATGTATACAACTCCTTTGTCAACTATTTCTAAGAGGAATATTTTCCTGATGGTTTAGGGCCTGCTAATTCATTTTCTTCATGATTATTTCTTGTTGAGTAGAAGTTTTGAATTTAAGTCCAATTTATCATTTTTTCTTCTATAATTTATACTTTTTAGGTCCAGTCTAAGAAATCTTTGCTTGCTTCAAGCCCAAAAGACTCCTATGTTTTCTTCTACAGTCCTGTAGATTTGGCTTTTATGTCTAGGTCTTAATTAACTTAGGGTATAAAAGGTATAATCATGTGGTGCCTACCTGGCTCAGTTGGGTAAGCAGCTGACTCTGATTTCAGCTCAGGTCATGATCTTGGGGTCCTGGGATGGAGCCCTATGAGGACTCTGCAATCAGTGGGGAGTCTGCGTGAGGATTCTCACTCTCTCCTTCTTCCCCCTGCAACTCATACACATGTTCTCTCTCAAATCAATCAATCAATCAATCAATCAATCAATCTTTTAAAAAGTTACAATCATGAATTAGGAGTTAAGGTTTCTTTTTTTTCCCAAATTGATTTCCAATTGTTCTGACACCACTGTGGGAAGACTTCTTTCATTGCATCACTTCTTTGGAGCCTAGTAAGGCCAGCATTTGATGAGGAAAAAGTCATTGGTGATCCCAAAGGAAAAAAAATGGGGAGTCTGGAGAGATGCCAAGAAAAGAGGAAGGAAGGGCCTTTACAAGACAGGAGAGGATCTTAAAACAGATAGAAGCCAGATTATAGAGGCTAAGTACAGGGAGCAGATACAATGGTGAGAGTAGGAATGGATCATGTATCTAAGGGGTTCGGCTATGAAGACAAGGGTAAGAAAGGGACAGAAATTCTCAACAATAATTTCTAGGTCAAGAGATCGGAAGAATATTTATTAGCAGGCAATGGGCTAGGGAAATAATAATGTTAAGTTGGAAATGTAGAGGCTTTGGGTGGAGAAAGGCTCAAATGATCTCCATTTGTGGAGACTTTGCCACTCCCAGAGTGGCACTACAGTGAACTCAGAGAAACATACTGGGAAATATACATTTATGTGCCAATATCTATTCACTATATAAGAACTGACTGCTGAAAGGCAGTATGTAGAAGTAAAGCACTGAGTTTAAACGGCTAGTCTGCCAGATGGGCTGAGAGCCGATCACCCAGGAGCCGCCATGTCCATGCCTTTGTGAAGAGGCTCTTCATGCTCCCCTTGGGCCAGATAAATGGTTGAATGACTCTGCCCTCAACCATTTCACTTTATGGGAGGAGGAAGACAGACCAGAAGTTAGCTATCAGCACCTGCTTTTCTACATGAAAGTTTTTCTTAAACATCTAAATGGATGAGGAGGATGAGGTAGCTATTTTACTTTATATGCTGTAGACTCTAGCTGCTCTCCTAATCCCATAAGAAAGAGTTTAAGGGCCTACAATTTGTTTTCCAAAGGAAAGAACAACAATGTTTACTAATTATTAACTGTATGCCAGGCAGGACTGTTAGATACCGTTGTACAGGTTGTGCACTATACAACTGCATTACACCAGGAGACACTATTCCTATCCTAGCTTGGTGTTGTGAAGTACGGTGGCCTTGGTGACAAATGTTACTCTATGGTTTTTACACAAGCAAGCTTACTTAGCCTTTGCAACCACCCTATTGGATTGGCATTATTATGTTCATTCTGTAGATGAGGAAATCGAGGCTCAGAGAGGTAAAGCCCCTGCCCAAAGACATTCAGCTAGTAAGTAGCAGGGATATAATTTGTAGACCTATTGATTCCAAAACATCACTTCTCAGTGAACTTAAAATATTGGTAAAGTTCACCTTTAGAAGGCAAGTAAGTAGACTATTTGAAGTCTACTTGCCTTCTACTGTTTGAAGAAACCAGCAACCTTCTGGGAAGATGTGAAATGAAAACGGCCACTAGAGTGAAAGTCAAAGGCAACAGAGGACTAGGAACTGCCAGGGTGGCTAGAGTGAGATGGAGGGAAATTCTAGATTGGCAGAAGCTGGAAGAGCAGATGGCCCAGCAACCCAAGCACACCCACCCATGTGGCAGAGAAAAGAGCCAACTACAAAACACCAAAACTGGTCCAGCCATGAGTGGCTTGGGAAAACCCCAGATGGGCTGATCCACTGGCTTAGGGGTAAGGAGGGCTAAATAGGGCTGTCCCAGTGCTCAGAAACTGAAGCAGAAATGCTCAGTGCTTGCTGTGAACCTACTGTGTTCTCACAGGAAGGCAGTTCGGCTCAGAGGCAAAAATGAATGCTTACAATTAGGGTCAAATTCTGATTCCCACATTTACCAGGTATGAGACACAGGCAAGTAACTATCTATTTCTAATCTGTAAAATGAGATTACAGTACCAACTGGAAAAATTGTTCTGATGATTAAATTAGGTAATGTAACTTGCGTGCATAGTCAGCATTTAATAAATGTCAGTTACTCTGCGACTCAGGGCATATAAGATGAGACATGATCACAGCGATAACAGTCCACTTATCAAACCTTTGAAGCTCCCAGTTCAGAGGCCACTGTATTGGCTTGTGTCATCCTTCAGCCCCAGCACCGGGGAAGATGTGGGAGCTCAGCTGTTGCCTTACTCCACCGCAGGCTACTTATGCTCCTTTTCATTTTTTTCCTTATCTGTTCCCACTCTCTCTCTCTTTCCCCAGAACACCATGCCCATCAGAACAGTACCCTGCAGTGGCCTCAGTGACAAGCAGAGCTATGTCGTCTGTACTACTGGTCTGAGCGATTCCAACTGCAAGCTCCTGGAAGGGAGGGGTTGGGGCTTGTTCAGTTGCGTCTTCAGAATTGGAACCTAAATCCCATCCCTACATGTTGACTCGATGCATGGCCAGTAAGTGCAAAAAAAATAACTTGTCTGGCCCCCGCACTTCAGACAGGACATGGACGTGGGGCTGGCAAGTTTCCATGGATGTGGATGAAGAGGGTCTGCTGGCCAGAGTGCTGTGGTAGGGTGAGAACCCTGGATTTAGCTGTGGGCTTCAGAACCAGACTTTCATTGCAAGCTGTCCCTGGTGGGTGCTTTGTGCGTGCTTCAAAACCATAAACTGGATGAGCAGATGCCTGGTGGTAGTGGGCTGCTTGTTTTCAGAGGGTAGACGTGCCCAGTGGGCACCTGAAGCATGCATTGCCCATCGCACATGAGTTTTTCTGTCAGGCACAGAAATAAACCTTTCTTTTTCCTGGGCAGTAAAAGAACAGAGCTTTTGAAAAGCCATGGAAAAACAAATTAAACAGTGCCACACTACGGAGTATCCTCTCTCTCCTTTCTTCTCGTAAAACCAAGTGAGACTGTTACTCCATTTGAATGAGTCCTGGTCAGTAGCAATGGGACTATGAAACGCTTGAGGGAAGAGGTCAGACTCACAAGGTTAAACTATAAAACTTAGAGGATATCTTCCAATTAGGAAAGAGGTAGGAAATGAAGAATGCTTCTGGATTTCCAGTAAATGTAATGCTAAAATATTTGGCCATTTGTCTATTGCCATGTATCAATCCAATTAACCTTGCGCCATGCGCCCAACTGCATTCAGTGATCCTGATGTGTTACAAATCAATATAAACTATCCCACTGCTGATGGGGATCCTCAGGAACAGAGAAAGTCCAGCTTTTGAGTTTCAGAGTTTTGAAAATGAGTGAAATTCACCTCTCGAGTTATGAAGGTAGTGATAGTCTATGATTTGGTTGCAAACAAACAGGACTTTCATTTTACTGGCAACATAAATTTGTCAAAATCATCAGCATGTAGGACTCTGGATTCTGATTAGCAGTGATAATGGGAAATGAGTTCTAATATTCTGCAGTTGAAATGACCCATTAGTAATGAAATAAAATTGGTACACTGAAATGTTTTCTTAAGGAAAGGTTATTTTTTGCATAATGTCCGCTGGATTTTATTATTTTTTCAATTGCTTTATAAATAGAGAAACAGATGTTTCTCTTACAGCAACTCCGCTTTCTTCAAATTACCTTTGCTGTAAAGGTAAGAAGTGTAAAGGGCAAGTTGAATCTATCATTAATCTTGCGTTTGCTGTGTTTGAACAATTGCCGAAGTTGATTTTGTAAGTATTTTATTATCAAAATAAGACATATGGGGGCGGGGGGTGGGTGGATTGCCAAAATATCCCAGTGAGTATTAGGTTTTTGTTTTATTTCAACTTGATTTATCTATCAACTCATTTTTTGTCTTACTATGTATGTAACAGGGACATTTCTCATTATTCACTGAATTGGTAACTCTTCCCCATGAAAAATATGACCATGGCTGAAGTTATTATTATATCCACTTTCAAGGTTTTACATATAAAACTCATTAAAATTTTGGCAAGATAGGACAGCATCCAGAAGAAATTCAATTTGGTATTTCTGTTTCAATTAAATATGATTCCAGCAGGTTATCAGCAATCCTCAACCAAAACCAAACTGAAGACTTTGAAAAATATTTCCTAATTTACATCTGTGAAGAGAATAGGAAGTGGTTCCCACTTATGTTTTCCAAAGTCACTGGAAAATAAAAAAAAAATAAACCTATTATATTCATGTTACTTATTACAGGCTTAGGCAGGAAAAGGCAGAGGTCAACTTTTTCTCTATAAAATAGTATCCTGTAACTTTTAAACCTGACTGTTACCACTTATGGAAAATAAGATATTTTCCTGACATGGTTTATAATTTAAGTATATGTTAGAGTCGAAATGATTTGAGGTTCTGAGATAAATCATTGCAGCTCTGGCTTAGTAATAAAAGGCATTTATTGAATTAGGTGGATAACTAGTGCTAGTGAGTCCGCCTTTGAACAACAGAAAAGCCAGAGCACATTTACGGGGGGGGAGAATGTGCCAGAGGAAGGAAGCACTTATCTCCATGAGCAATCAGTGATGAAGATCCAGAGAAGGCCCAGGGCAGGAAGTGAGAAGGGGTCAGACCAAGGTTGTGCACTGCTGTGCTGATGTTCCCTGGCTCAGTGACTCATAACATGCAAGGCTCTCCATGCCAGGGCCTTGTGCGGCACGGCGTCTGCTGGCGGGAGACCCTAGAGACCAAGAACCTTAACTGGGAAAGCACATTACACATTACAGTGCTCTAGAACAAATACGTACTGAGGACTTATGTTGCTTGACATTATAAGAGGTAAAAGAAGAATTTTCTGACCTATAGGAGCTTACAACTGAGTCAGGCAAAGAACACAATATGAGAGGACCAGTAACACAAGATATGATGTGGCAAATGCCTGAGTGATAAAGACCTGAATTACAACCATAATTCAGAAGAACAGAGAGAGGGAGGAAGGGAAGGAGCAAGCAGACCTTAACCAGCGTGACATAAAAGCATTCCTTACCTGCAATACGGTGATGGCATCCAGGTGCGGGAATTAGCTGCTTAAAACAGTAGACGGGCTTTCCTAGGGTCGAGACTAAGTCTTTTTTCCCCCCCTTATGTCTATGTTCAGCCTGTAATTCAATACCTGACACAAAGCCATGCTGTGAACATCTGCAACTGGAGAATGAACGCATGGGTGCACGTGGATAGACGGTTGATGACCAGTGAGTGGTGCGCAAGGGGTTAGACTGGAAGGGGAGAGATGGGGCGGGCACACCTGAAAGAGGATTTATTGTTTTCCTTTTTTTTGTTGTTGTTGTTTTAAGATTTTATTTATTTATTCACGAGAGACACACAGAGAGGCAGAGACACAGGAAGAGGGAGAAGCAGGCTCCCTGTGGGGAGCCTGATGTGGGACTCGATCCTAGGACCCCAGGGTCATAACCTGAGCCCAAAGGCAGACACTTAACCACTGAGCCACATATGTGCCCCTGAAGGAGGATTTCTAAGCAGAGAAAATCCAAGAGGAGAGGTGAGGCCTTAATAGGAGCTACATGCTATAGGGGAGGGCCAAGGTTGGATGGGGTAGAGGCGGTTGGAAGCCTGGCCAAGGACAGATTGTGAAAGGCTGTGACCCCCTGTGTCACCATGATCGATTACATCCCTCCTTAGGACTTGCTGTGATCTGTCATCCCTCATCAGTGCTTCTCTGAGCCCTAAGCTGAGCTTTGCTCCCCACAGCCCTGGGCTGCTTGCTTCCTGCACTCATCCTACACCCCTACCCCCCGGGCCTGCCATGGCTTACCTGCCAGTTCTTCCCACTGCCCCAGAAACTGTGCCTGGGGGGAGAGGGGCTCGACACGGCGCCCCTGCAGTCGTAGCACCAACCAACAGCCGTTGAGTGAACTAATGGAGAAAGTGAGGGCATTCTACTGGCATTTTTGAATGAGGGAAGGGTGTGACTGGAGCATGCTTCTTGGAGGTGTACTGAAGGAGGGGACAGGTGGTGTGTCAAGGAGGAGAACCATGAAGGTGGGTGTCCATGGCACTAGTCGTAGAGAGACGGAGGCCAAGACGGCATGGGCATAGGGATAGGCAGCGGGGCTGGGGATGATGCACAGAGTGCAGGCTCGACACAGTGGGAGAATCAACAGGACTCCAAGCCTGAGCACGATGACATTGGCCCACATACGAGGCCCAGGTAGTCAGCCCGATGGCAGTGGTGAGCAAGAGGGGAGGAGAGCAAATGGGAGCCATTGGAGCCTGGGGAATCTGGGCAGGAGAAGGAGAGGGTCAAAGCTGGAAAGGGCAGAAGGGACTTGAACAGTCTGATAGAATGCACCGTGTATCAGCAGGTGCACAGGGAGGGACAGGCCTTCTAGGTGGAGGGGCAGGATGGGGACCACATGTCCTGGAGGTCATATAGCCAGAGCCCCAACTGGGTGAGAAAGAGAGCTCAGCAGCCCTTCCACACAGAAGCAGCCCAAAGTGTCCCCCAACCCAAAAGGAAAGCTGTCTTCCCAGTCAAGAAAGAATGGAAGGCTTATCCTGGTCTCCACATCTTAAAAGGAAACAATAAATAGCTATAATTTCCAAAAGCTTGTTTCTCTTAAGGGAATATACACAAGCATTTCTAAGTCAATGTATCATTGGTTCGCTGAGTTTCTGCTAGAAAATGGAGCAGAGAAAACCCAGTGGGTTTATTTTTAGTTCTTACAGGGATGAATGACCATCCCCTGTAGTTTAATGATTATTTGAGTATCCCTTTTGGCAGCAACCTGCAAAATCAATCTATGGTTAGCGCAGCTTAGCCTGTTCAAAAGTGATCGTTTTAACTTATATTGCAGGAGGCGGGAAGCAATGGACTGACACTAGGGAAGGGGAGCCGGTCTCAGAGCCCAAGGAGTAAAGGTTTCAGCCATGCTTGGGTGGCATCTCGTTTTGGACTCCGAGAAGGGCAGGCATTCTCTCTGCAACTCCATTTATCCATCTGTGAAATGGAACACCCACTGCCTGGCTCATGTTTCCCTCCCAGAGAAAGCCCAATGATGCATATATCCTAAAGGAGGGTTCTTTGTGTCCAGAGCTTAAAAAGAAGGTCATAGAACTGCATGGACTGAGATAAAAAGATGTCCAGGATACCTGAGAGGAAAAACAAGTTGTAAAACAGTACACACACACACACACACACACACACTATGATTCATTTTTTTAAAATAATGGTAATAATTATGTAGATATTGATGTGTGCATAAAAACCCAGGAAAGTCGGAAAGTCTACATAAAATAGCAACTGGTTATTTCTGGGATATGTGATTACAGGGAACACTTGCTTTTATTTCTCATATTCTTACCATTTGCATTTTTATAAACTTGCATTTCTTTCAAAGTCGGAAAAGGAATGTGACGCAAATGGAAGCATTTAAATGAAGAAGGTTCTCCACCTGTGGAAGCCCATTTTCTCCATCAGTTAATGGATCCTCTTAGCCACATGCTGTACCGTCTCTGGAAAAACTCTGACGCTGCTAGGGCTGCAAGACCTCATGTGGCCTCTGCCCCTGACGATTTACTGTGAATGGTCCTCACACCAACTGGCTATCAGAGACCTGCTGACATCAGCTCATGAAGAGGGTCATGCTCAGCTTTAGCTGGTTCATGTTTTAAAGCCCAACGAAATTTTCTCTGACAGAAAAGTGTCTCCTCACTAGGAATGAGCAAATATTTTGAAAAACACATTTCTGTGCCTACAAATGGCTGAAGAGCAAACTATCAAGAGGCTTTAAAAAAACAAAACAAAACCTCCAAATGTTTAAAAATTAGGATCTGTCAAAATTTGTGTTTCTTCAAAAAGGAGGTAAGGGGCATGGCAGCGGCAGGCATGGGTTAGGACACCTGGGGCCCTGGTTGGGAAGGGCACTTGGAGGGCCTGGGCCTGCCCAAACTCAGCTTGATGCATTGTGTGGCTCTGTTGGGAGTTGGGGTACAGTTATGACGAGCAGTATAAAATTAGGGCAGCTTTGCTTGCCAATTACTGCTGACCAAAGTGAATTCTGATGTGTGGTAACTAGGCTGTAACTTTTAGGATACTTAGGAGGATGATAAAAACACACTCATATACACCCTGGGCTGTGGATGTGCTGGAAGGAGTGGCAGGAAACTCCCTCCCAAAATCCAAGCCCAGTTTGCTATATTAAAATATTTGAATCCAGCTGTTAACCTGGATTCACAGTATTTAAAATTCTGGGTATTTCTCTTACGCTTCATTTAGTTTGACTCACCAAGGAGCACTGAATCTTCCGATGTTCATGTTCTTCCTAGGCTCCAAAAAGTTTGATGCTCACAACATCTTTCTTTGGAAATCTCGCAAACCTCCATAAAGCATTAAAAAGAGCTGGTGATCTTCACAGGAGCCCCTAAGAAGGTTCTGTTTCCTGGTAGATTTAGTGTAAATTGTTTACCAAAAATGAGCTTTGTCGAAGTAGATGGACATCTCTCTCGGCCGCCAGTGTCCTCGTTCCAGAGAGACAACACTGTCAAAGTGTGGGATCTTCTAGCACAGAGCCACTGACCATCTGCTGTCCGAGTCCAGGCTCAGAGGACTACCTGATGCAGAGGTGATTTGCAGCATGTCCAAGGGCGAGGAGAGAGAATGTCATGGTGTCCACAAAGAGATGGAGGCTGGAAACTGGAGGGGCTCACCACATGTCACACAGTTTGTCATTCACAGGCCGGGAATGGAGCCGACCCATGCCCTCTTGGTCAGCATTCTTTCCCCTTCTCCCAACTGCCTGCTTACCAGGGGCACAGCTTGCCACCTCTCTCAAGGTACGCTTGCATCTTGACAAGTCCCTTCTGACACACAAAAATTTAACTCTAAAGACTGATGCGATTAAAAAAAAAAAAACTGATGCAACCGTGGGAATTTCATATCAAGGTGAAATTTTGCAGGGAGATATTTGGGTCTTAGACCTTTTGGCACTCTTCCAAGTCACTGCCCTGCCGTGATTACTCCATTTGCCTTGCTTTTTCTTGGGAAATCCTTTCTTGATTTTTAGCTCTATTAGCCTTGAATGAGACACCTTTTATGTGGGCTTTCCGAGTCCTAGACTATATATTCCTTTTTTTTTAAATTAATTGATAAGAAGGTCCAATACTGTTTATGTTGCCTTTATCTTGTTCCAAGTATGGATTTTTTTTCCCATCACCAAAACCATATGTTCAAGACAGTGATGTGTTGGAGCTAACCCCTGCCCACTTAGCAGAGCCAAGTCCGCATCCTCCCCCAACTCCTGTTCAGTGACTTCACACTGGTATCTCAACATTGGACACGGAGAGAATATTTACATCGTAGAATGAGGCAAACACTAAAATTGAGGATTATTTTTTTCTCCAGAGAGCCTGTTTACCAGCATACAATTGGTTCTAAGTATGTGTTTTTCTACTCTAGCAAGACACTTTATTCATTTGGTAAACTATTACCCACTTGTGCTTGATACATGATAAATACATAATAGATGTTTGTAAAGGAACAAATGAATGAATGGATGGATGATGGATGGGTCTCTTCCAGATAGATTCAGTGCTCCATGCTAGTTTTTGAGACTCAGTTGGTCACTGAAACTTAGTAATTTTGGATTCTCTGTCTCTTTTTGATTTTTACCTCATATTCATCTTAGTCCCTCAAATGCCAGTCCATGATGTGGGAACTTTTCTACAGATTTGTTCTTTTCTACAGAACTGTTCTTCAGACAAGAAAAAAATCAAACATCTCCTCCACTAAAATGAGGAAGTATGATTTAATTATGATAAAAAGTAATTTTAATTTTTATGGTGCAATATTAAGGAAAATTTATTTATATATATTATTAAAAGTTATTTTTATTTTTAAAAGCAGGAGCAAGTCCCAACTATAAACTGTCTGACGTACAGTCTCATTAGTACTTTGCCTCTCTGATTACTAGCTCCAAAAAATCATAACGAGTTGCTTTTAAAATTGATGCTCAAATTCAATATGATTGTTGCTTGCATCTTGTTCCAGTAAAGTATCTTGTTGGTTTGCTTTTTGGGAGCCAAGTAAAGCAGCTCCTGACAAGCTTTGCTTGGAATTTTTGCTTTGGAAAATCGTGTGAATATTTATATAGAGGCTTTAAGCTGCAGGGAATTTAAGCAGCTTAGAAGAATTTTTGCAAAGTTTTTAAAGCAGGGAGTCACTCTAAACTCATAAATACGAATACATTCACATCAAACTTGAAATTTGTGAGTGCTTCCTATTATTATTGTGTTGGGCCTGGGCCCACACAGCCTTTTGAGCATTTCTGAAGTAAGTTGACATAGCAGTTTCCACTTACACAAAGTATTCTATTCCGTATTATCTGCACTAATAAGTTTGGTATGTCTGCTAAACTTCTATTAATAAATGTTCAACATTTTGGTTTTGGCTTTTCATAAACACTTGTCAAACTCAGGCAAAAAATTATAGACCAGATATCATCTCATACGTAACTTAACCCCAAACTTCTGTTGCCCTTGGTTGAATCTTACAAAGAATATATTGAGTAAAGGAAGTTGGAAACGAAAGTTTATGGGGAAGCCTGGGTGGCTCAGTGGTTGAGCGTCTGCTCAGGGCACGATCCTGGGTCCAGGGATCCAGTCCCACATCAGGCTCCCTGCGAGGAGCCTGCTTCTCCCTCTATGTCTCTGCCTCTCTCTGTGTGTTTCTCATGAGTAAATAAAATCTTAAAAAAAAAAGAAACAAAAGTTTATGGACCATATTATTCATTTATATAAAGTTCAAAAACAGGCAAAATAAACCCATGGTGTTAGAAACCCACATAGTGGTGACCCTTCTGGGGGTCAGTAACAGGAGGTGACAGAGGAGGCTTCCCTGGCTGCTGGAAATGTTCTGTTTCTTGAAATGAACAGGTATGTTCACTGTATAAAAAATATATCAAACTGTGCTTATAGTTTGGGCACTTTTCTGTATGTAACTTCTATTTGAGTACCGAGTTTATTTTTTTAAAATGAACTTTTCCCTGATTCTCTTTGGAATTCTAAAGCATTTCAAAGAGTGAATCTAAGTAGACAAGAGTGGCTTCCCAGAGGGTGTTACCTAACCAAGGTCAATGACCGGAAGGAAGCAGATCCCTGTGCAAAGAAAGACTTGGCCTTACATACAAGCTGCATAATTTGCCTTTCTGAAAGAACTTTCCCTTCCCGCGGTTCGTTCCACAATTTCTTTCAAGAGACAATTTCGTGTTCCTCCAAGCAAGAGGTTGTTTGTGAGTAAGAACCAAACATTGTCTTTCAGCTCCTTTAACACGTGATTGGAAACTCAGAAAGACTTTTAGGGGTCATGGAGATAGCTCTGTGACAGCCTCAGAGAATCCCATTCTGGCATCTTTTCTCCCATCCTAAAATCTGCTCAGGAAAGCTGAGCTAATTAGAAGTGGCCAGCTAGCGTTTCGTCAATAAATTGCTTGGCTCAGCAGACAGTTAATGCAATGCCAGATCAATAGGGACTCTGAAAATTATTTCTTCATTTCCCTCTATGGCAAGTAGAAGCCCATGAAGGACTGAATGTCAACCTTCCGTCAAAGAAGCACAGAGCTTTTACACCTGACATGAGATGTTGCGAGGGAGCAAATGTAAATAGTTTCAAGCTTCTTCTTCATGTAATGTCAGATTTTTGTTTTGAAGCGGAGTAGGCACTAAGAAGATTTTGTAAGAAAGAGCCACTCTTTCTCAACCAGAAGCTCTTTGCTTTCCTGGAGAGGCCATTGGAAATGGCAACCACACTGTCACTCAGGGTGACTCGTTGAAATCACAGCTTTTAGGAGACGATGAGTAGTTATCTTTTATGATCTTACATAATAAAGGAAAAATTAAAAGAACATTGAATGATAAGAGGAAACTTTTTTGGAGGAAAGATATTTTTATGTGACCTTCTAATAATTCATATTGCATGCTGTTCATTTTCTAATTTTATGGCTATATAGAGTCAACATGAAGCTCTTTTCTGGATTCTGGGATCTCACAGAGGCCTTATGGCACCAGTGTTCATTGGGACCTGGTGGCAAAGGCTTTGAGCTCTGGGAAGCAGAGTTGCAGATACTAAATGGGGAACAACATACTTCCTAAAATAATAACCCTCCAGCCAGTTAAGGAGCCCAGCAGGAAGTATGATGGCTGTTTTGATTTTTGAGAAGGGAGGGAATCATAGAGTGAAATTATAGAGTCTCAGAGTTCTTTCCTTTCTGTGATTAACTTCAAACTGATAACTGCAATGGATTTTTGTTCCCACGTACAGTTTGCGAACTCCTGTTCTGAATGTCAGATGTAGAAAGACATCTATACCTCAGGAGCAATTCATGCTCTATTTATTTCCTTGGAACCTCCTACCTCCTGGCAGCACAGCAACATTTCCCTAAGGGTAAGCAATCTGGAACCAGAAAGTGTTTTTTTCTTTCTTTTTTCCCTTTTTTCTTTTTTTTTTTGGGGGGGGGGGAGATAAAATGACTACAAAATTCCTCTGTCTCTGAAGATAAAAGTAAATTTAATCACAATGCCATCAGTTCAGCAACAACAAAATGGCAAAACTATCATGTCATCCAAACTTCCCATGCAGGCTCGTTTTTTTCCCATTGGCTTTTATTCTCTAAAAAGAATAAAATGGAATCCTAATGGAATATTGGCTCACTGGGAATGAATTCTCCTCATTCCCCATTTGTTTGTTTTTCCCAAATTACTAAAGACAGTGTAATGCTACATTCCACCAGAGGGAATGGTCTTTTGTGTTGGTTGGTAGGTTTTCAAGGATGTGCATCATGTGAGCAACTGACTCTACACTCTTGTAGAGAGTCAGAGATCTCCATGGCAGAGGGCCCCAAGTTGAGGACAATGAACAGACTTAACTATTGCTTTTCACCCTCCATGGTTTTGATGACATTCTTCTCCTGACATTCCGCACTGCCTCCGCGCCTCTATTCCAGGACAGACTGTGTTCTTGTGCATGCTCTCTTCTCTGCCCCAAACATTCCCTGTCACACTTCCCCCAGCTCGTCGTTTCCAAGTCCAGTTCTCAACTTAAATACCACCTTCCTTTGGAAGCCTGTCTTGACCCACCTCAGGGAAATCCATGGCAACACATCCTGTAATCTGGTCCACCTCTCCCTTGGGTTGTACTTGCCTCTTTATGGAATTGAAGCAGTCTTCTGTTGTAATTGGAATGTAAGGGCCATGAAGTCTTAGGCTATCCCTCTTTGTTCCCTGTCCTATCCCAGGACCTGGCACGGTGCCCACTCCGAGGCAGACACTTGGCAGAGATTTGCCCACACGTACGTTTCCTCCATCCCTGTGTGAGGCTGGCCTTCCCGTACAAGCCAATACCATCAGAACACTGTACCGGCACCAGTTGCAGGCTGGCCAAGAATTACTTGACAGACGTCTGCTGCCCTTTTCTTTCTTTCTTTCTATTTTTTTTTAAAGATTTTATTTATTTATTTATTTGAGATAGAGAACAGGTGAGAGAGATAGAGAGAGAGCACAGGAGCAGGGGAGAGGGGAGAAGAAGGTGAAGCAGACTTTCTGCTGAGCAGGGAGCCCGATGCGGGGCTCGATCTCAGGACCCCAGGATCGTGACCTGAGCCAAAGGCAGACGCCCAACCAACTGAGCCACCCAGGTACCCCCAAAGACTAATTTTTATATTAGTGGAGGAGGAACACCAAATGGTTCTGGGCACCTAGGGGAAGAGGCAAGGGGAGCTCTGAGGAAGGAGAGGTAGAGATGTGGTGCACAAAAGATAAATGATTGTCTAATTGTTGTCTGGCCAGCCAATTAACATGAGGGACACAAGTTATATAAATTCACTAATTTTACTTTATTAGAAATTATTATTTCATGAATTTAAAACCCAAATTTAATCAACAGTAGAACAAATAGAGTCGTTAGGGCAGAACTGGCCTTGTGTGAAAGATAAAATTTGAAGAAGATTTTGGTACCTTTGGTTTAGGTTCATATTCAGTCACCTCAAAAAATTATTAAATTATTTTGAAAAGGGCAGCAGGGTGGGGCACCTGGGTGGCTCAGTGGGTTAAGCATCTGCCTTTAGTCCATATCATGATCCCAGAGCCCTGGGGTGGAGCCCCACATCAGGCTCCCTGCTCAGCGGGGAGTCTGCTTCTCCCTCTGTCCCTCCCCCTGCTTGTGTTTTCTTTCTCTCTCTCTCTCTCTCTCTCTCGCTCTCAAATACATAAATAAAACCTTTTTATAAAAAGTAGTCTTTGAATCCTTTACTCATTCCAAAAAATGCATCACTTGTTTAAAAATCATGATCTCTTCTAAGGATGCTCATCGTATTAGAATTGGAGTGACATAATGGATTATGCAGCCTCCTTTTCTGGATACAAATATGATGATATCACTCCCTCATGCAGCATCTTTCCCTTCTAGAACCCTTCACCTGGAGGAGCAGGATCTTTGACTAGGCTCTCCGCTGTGCTGCTTGCTCTGGACCCTTTATCACCTCGGGCCACACTCATACTAGTCCCTGGGCCTGATGCAGACATCTCCTTCCCTGGGCCACATCCACCTGCCTTGCTGCTTCCTCTGGCTCACTCCTATATTTTAAATACCTTTGTACTTTGTACTGTCTCTTCCTGGGATAATGGGCAGCTTCTCATCTCACTGTATCTCCAGCCCAGCCCAGGCCCAGCCCAGGAGAAGATCAAAATCGACAATGCAAATTAAGGGAGCTAATGTGACAAAGCTCCAAGGGTGGAGTTTCAGGCATCAACCAATGGAAAAACACAATTATTTTGGGGGCTGAGGTGCTGATTCTTCTAAAACTTCCAAAACCCTTCCCAAGCAGCTGTGCACTTTGTCTTTACTTTTGGTACATCCACCTTGATGGGACAGTTCTTTTTGGTGATAAATGTCACATATATTTGGAGGGCATAGGCTAGGTTAGTCCATTAGTCAATCAATAACCATATATTTTTATTACCTGCTGTATATTCCACTAAATAATATTGTAGAGACTCAAGCCAACTCTCCCTCTCTCCTGGCCCCCAGAGACTGCCCCTGAGATCACCACTTCATCTACACTGTGCATTCTTGGCCAAACAAACTGGTCCAGTCTGGCCTGAGATGCCTCTCTGCCTCCCTAGCCTGTCTGAAAGTCTGAGCAAAGCTGGTTAAGAGTATACCTCTGCTGTATTGGATGTCTCCTCCTCCCCAGTTGTTGCACCTACAGGTTGTACATTCGTTGTACCTCTTGGGTTGGTGTTGAGCAAGTAGGATGAACTGCAAGGATAAGGAGATGAGGAGTGTTTGAAATTTGGTTACATTCATAGTCCAGTGATGAGGAAGCAGTAGTAGCACGGTGACCCGGAAAGGCCTCGGAGGACCTGATTCAAATTGCCAATTGCTGCCTTCTTTGGTCTTGGACACAGTAACTACTCTGTCTATGGACCTGACTAAGCTCTCAGAGATCTTATGAACCATAGAGGAGACAGTGCAGGGGCACCTGGGTGGCACAATCAGTTTAGCTTCCGAGTCTGGATCTCAGCGTAGAGGAGACGGTGCAGTGTTGTGAATGTACCCAGCCCCTGTTAGGTGCTCTGTCCTCACTCACTTCCAGCCCCCAAAGGAGACAGGAGCCTGCATGTCAGATGCCACGAATTCTGGGATTGAATAAAAATGTCTAGATTCCAGGGTTCATTTAGCCCCAGATGACCCTTATTTCCTCTAAGGTTTTTTGTTTCTCAATAGACATCCACAGCCATATGCAGCTTAAGCCAGACTCAAAAAACCTCAAAAACATCCTGGAAACCTCTAGCATAAATGTGCCTCCCCTGCTCCAAGTCTTCAGTTTCTCCACGGTCTATTTCTAGAAGCTAGCAGAGGTCTCAGTCCTCACTTTTTGTGTGTCAGGTTTCGAACTGTATGCTCCTCGGGGCAAGAATGTAGTCTTTTTATCTTGTTATTGTTGTCATTCAGCAGAGCTTCATCCATTGTAAGGCAGTGTAGACATTTATGACACTTTATGAATAATGAACAATGACTGTGACCTTGCCAGAGCCAGCAACTTAATGAGTCCAGCTTAGATAGAGCTCCAACTGAGACAGTGTGTGTGTGTGTGACACAAAGATTACTAGCAAGCAAGTGTGCATGTGAGAGTGTGAGTGTGCATGTATGTAAGAGAGAGAACATGTGTGAGTGCGTGAGTGAGTGCAGGTGTGCAGGGAGCCCTTGACAGCAGTGCCAGGGACAGAGCTATCTGTATATAGCCGTGAAAAAGTCATCTTGTCTCCTCTGGGTTTTCATAGAACAAGTCACCAGGTTTTTAAAAATCTCTTTTACCTTGTGGAACTTCCTGTCATCACTGTTGTTCTTTAATCCGGTCTCTCCGCGAGGGTGCTGGTCCTCCCCCCCGCCCCCAGCTCCTCAGAGGATTCAGCAGACTTGGTGGCGGGCCTGCGGGCTTCTCTTCTGGAGAGGCCCCGGGCCTCTGCTCCTCTGGGCCGGCGCTGCCGCCAACCGTGGACCGCCTCACGGCCTCCGGGCCTCACAGCATCAACGTGGCCAAGGCCCATCAGTGTCATGTGCCTGTAAATAAAGAAATCGAAGGCTCAGAGAGCCCCAGAGCTGGCCTGGGGTTAGGCGACCAGACTGTCGTCTGGGCCTTTGCAGCCTCTCCTGGACATTGTCCCTCTGGAAAGAGAGAAGTAGAGGACGTGGAGGCAGCGGGTGAGGAAAGGCGGACAGGATCCACCCTCGCCCCCCCGATGAAGACCCAGAGACACCGACTTTTCTTTCCAAGGGCAGAGATAGGATGACAGCGGAGGCCTGTGGGGTGGGGGTGGGGGCTTGCCTGGGTGCGTTGGCCTGAGAACACTCTGGACCGTCTTGTAGTTCATTTAACACACTTTTGGTTTCTTGTCTCGCGCCTATAGACATTGTTTTCTTTCCAGAGAAAACTCTAGGCTTGTATGGGACTTAACAGAGTATGGAACAGATGTCATCCGTGGAAAAAACAATGGTGATGAGAGCAGTAACACTGAGATGACTGTCTTTTAGCTTATGGAGGATAGAGAATGACAAGGGGGCTCACAGTCTCTGATCAGCTCCTCTGAGAAGCTGATAATGGAGACAACCTCGTTCTTCCCAAATGTTCAACTTCAGGCTCTTGTATCTTTAGGACAGAAGCAGATATGTACGAATCTGCATCCAGTTGGCCAAGACTCCCTCATCACAGTGGTTTCCGGTTGGGCCCTCCCCGCCAACTACAACAAGGCCTCTAAGCTGAGGGAAGCCAGCAGCACTCCAGAAACGTGCCCCCTTTGTCCTGCCAGCACCCCAACAGACATTTTTTTAAAATTTATTTTTTAGAGACTTTATTCATGAGGGACACAAAGAGAGAGGAAGAGACACAGGCAGAGGGAGAAGTGGGCTCCCTGAGGGAAGGCTGATGTGGGATTTGACCCCAGGACTCTGGAACCAGGACCTGAGCCCAAGGCAGCTGCTCAGCCAGTGAGCCACCCAGGCATCCCGCCCCCTACCCTACACTTAGAGCTGATAAACTCACTGGGCACCAGATAGAAGGGGATGTATTTATTCTTTACGTCTTATATTATAAATACATACGTAGCTACACTGTAATATTTTAAGCACCAAAGAAAAATCTATAAATGATGGTGCTTCTTTTTCCAACCAGATGTCCGCCTTCCTTCCCTCCCAGCCTCTCCGAGTACTTCCAGAGAGGATGTGGACAGCTGCTGTCACAGTCAACACGGACTTCACCCTGGGGTTTCTGTGAGCAAGGCTCACACAGAACAGTTGGGGCTGCTTGGAGCAATAACATCAGCAGTCAGAACCACTTGTCTTTTTCTATTTTCTTTTCTTTTTTTTTTGGATTTTTTTATTTGAATATGGTTGACGCATAATGTTACATTAGTTTCAGGTGTGCAACCTAGTGATTCAACTTCTCCGTACTTTATGCTATGCTCCCCACAAGTCTGTTAACATGCATCACTATCATAGTACACTTGACTATACATTCTCTAAGCTGTGCCTTTCATTTCCATGATTTAGTCATTCCATGACTGGAATTCTCTATCTCCCACTTCCCATCATCCATTTTGCCCAGCCTCTCACCCCCTACCCCTCTGGTAACCATCAGTTTTTTCTCTGTATTTATAGGTTTCATTCTGCTCTTTGTTAGTTTGTTTAGTTTGCTTTTTGGAGGCCTCATGTAAATAAAATCATATGGATTTGTCTTTCTCTGTCTTATTTCACTTAGCATTGTACCCTCTAGACCCATCCATACTGTCACAAATGATAAGATCTCATCTTTTTTATGGCTTAGTAATATTCCATTATAGAGAAAATATGCCACATATTCTTTATCAGTTCATCTATTTTTGAACACTTGGGTTGCTTCCATATCTTGATTATTGAAAATAATGCTGCAACGAAACATAGGGGTGTATATATCTTTTCAAAATGGTGCTTTTATTTTCTTTGGATAAATACTCAATAGTGGAATTACTAGACCATGTGGTATTTCTATTTGCAGTTTTTTGAGGAACTTCCATACTGCCTTCCACAGTGGCTGCACCAATCTACATTCCCATCATTAGTAGCCAAGGATTCCTTTTTCTCCACATCCTTGCCAATACTTGCTATTTCTTGTCTTTCAGATTTAGCTATTCTGACAAGTATAAGGTGATATCTTCTTGTGGTTTTGATTTGCATTTCTCTAGTGGTTGTGAAGCGAGCATCTTTTCATGTATCTGTATGTCTTCTTTGGAGAAATATCCATTCAGGTCCTCCACTCATTTAATCGGATTCTTTGTAAAATCACTTTTGAGTCCTTGTTATGTATGGTACAATTACTAGGAACTTTGCACATTACATATTTAATATTTACTTAATACATATAAAGACTTGTTCCTTCTTTTCTGCAAATTCTGTTCAAGTGAAACAATCTTTCTCAAGCATTTTAGCTGTTTCTTCTGGCATTTTTCTCCATCTTGCTAAATATTTTGCTTATATTACAGTTTATTGACTTTTCAGTTTTATCTCTAATTATATTTCTAATATATATGTATATTTTAAACTATGAATGGTATGAGTTTAGCTCTCTCTGCCTCCCTCTGCCATCCCATGCACACTTTCCTTCATCCCTTTTCTCCTGGTGGTTGTGTTACAGTTTCTAGTTAAGTAAATATGCAACGTTTATATCACTTGTAAGCATATGTTACTATACATAGCTGAGCTACATAGCATAATTTTACTTCTTTTACAATTTTTTTCACTTCTAGGGTCAGTAATATCATGATTTTTAAATTTTTCTATGGACCTCATATTAATTCTTCACCAACACAATAGTAAATGTCTTCTCAATATATTACAATGCACTGGACAATATAGGTTTACTTTTTTTTTTTTAATTTGAAGATATTCCTGGTGCAGCCATCTATTCTGCTATAATTGGGATTGGACATCCCTACCAGACAAGATGCACACCTGCCATCCTAGGACTTCTCTTACCACCCTCCTTGACCTTTTCTCCTCTGTTAAAAGTCATGATTTTCATCTTCATTTCCCTTTGCTTCCCCTACCCTCTGCCTCATGTCGCTATTGTGGAAAGACAGCCAGGGGCCAACTAGGAAAAAATTTTGGGAGGTAAATTTGGGGGCTTTAAATGTCTGAAAATATTTTCATCCTACTCCTATATTTGATTGATCTAACATTCTCGATGGGATATAACCCTAGCTTAGAATTTTGAAGGCATTGATTCTTCCTTCTACCAGCTCTGGGCATAGGAATAATAATTTCATTGAATTTGTTCTTTTGATTGCTATATATTATCTATTTCTTCTAAGTTTCTTTTTTTCCCCATTTTTGTTTTTCTCCTTCACAGTAGATGTCTTTGAGTGTCTTGGGATTCTTGAATGCCTGTATTTATTTAGAAGTGAGGCACTGAAATGCTGGTTGGAGGCTCTTTTGTGCCAATGGGAATTATCATCCAGAAGAATTTGCTGTAGGGACTCTTGTCATTTTGTTAGGGGACTCCTGAATCTGTGTCCATGGGTGTTTTTTGCTCCCTGAGTGGAGTCCTGCAATGCCTTTTCTTGTGGGCACAGGCTTGGCCCCCAGGACTCTGGTAGTAGTTAGGGGGAGAAGAAGGTGTAAGGGAATGTCACAGCCCAATATGTAGACTTTCACTTATTTTTCCTAGTTTTGACATGATGCTATATCCCACTTAACTCTGCCTGGTATTCCAATTTCAGAACACCTCTGGTTCAAGCTCTTCAGAGAGGAAACATTCATTTTTCAGTCAAGGACGTGGAAGGGATAGTAACCTGGCTGGACAGACCAAGGAGGAAATCTGGAGATTTGACTCTGTCTCCATGTTTCTATGTCTCTGTTTCTCTGTTTCTCTCTCTCCTTTTAAGCCTTACCCACACTTTTGCCTTCAGAGATACCTATGATTTCTGAGTATTTCTGCAAGTCAGTATAATGAGTCAGCTGCTCATTATTGATTTCCCCTCTGCAGGTCGAGTTTTCAGCCAATTATCTTTGTTCCATAAGATTTCCAACTTCCAAAAACTTTTAACCATTATTCTGTGCTGTCACCTTTCTTCTTTTCAGTTTATCACCTCTTCATTTAAAAAATGTTCACTGTAATTATAACAGAATATAGGAAGAAGTGGACTTAATGCATATTTCAATCTGCCATGTTTAACTGGATTTATCCTCACTTGATTCAAAGAGACTAAAAACTTACATAAGGGCATACAGCTCAGTAAGTGACACAGCTAGAATGTCAACCTTCTAGGAAGGAGGGAAAAGGGAAGGCAAAGGAAATCAGGATTGAGATTGTGCATGATCTCAGGTTAGAGAATGACATGTAATGGGATGATGAGTTGGTCATGGAAGGTGTTGCTGTGAAACACAAATGGGGGGACAGCAGTGTCATCCTTGAAAAATGATTTTGCCTGACATCTCCCTTTTTCCTTTAATCTGTTTCTTTCCAGCTTTTCTTTATCTTCCATGTCCTTCCCTCCATGAACATGTTGGAGAAATCACCACATACTAGTTGGAGAAACTAGCACATGCTAGGATCAAGGCTAAGTCCTGGAGACACAGGGGTTCATGAGAAGAGGTGTTCCTTTCCTCAGGAAACTCACAATTTCATGGACTTAACACTTACTGCGTAGCACTTTCAGAGCACAGAGGAGAGACGTGGATGCCTAGTTTACGTCTGAGTGGCAAAGCAGTCGGCTTTTCCAAACATCACCAGAATTCCTTGTCCTTTGACCCAATGTCATCTTTGTCCCCACAATCATATTATTAACATCTAACTATTCACAGAAAATTCTACTATTTGCCAGGTACCATGATAGATCCTATTTAGCTTATTCAAGTCTCACAACAATCCAGCAAGGTAAGGATTATCAGCTTGAGCAACCTGATGCTTACAGAGATTAAGTAACTCACCCAAAGTCATCAGGAAGCAAGGCATCTCAGTCTGTCTCCTTCCTCTGATGTTAGATGTCCCTTCTCTGCTCCCCTGTAGTACCCAGTGAAGGACATTTGTCTTTGTGCTTAACCTTCATCAATTTAAATGTTTTAAAATTTGTATATATTCTAGATTGTGTGCTCCCAGGAATGATTGCTTACTTATCTCTGTATGCCTAATGCCTAACTCAGTATCTGGCACAGGATTAGAAGTCATTTAATAAATCTTCATATAAGGCAAAGTCAGGATTTGAACACGGATTTTTCTAATTACAAAGGTCGTGTCTTTCCATTGTGTGACTTTTTACTCCAGTTGAGGCTTTCCCTCCTCAGTGTTCCTTCTTATTAGCAAAGATTTATCTTTCACCCACTCACTGCCCTATAAATGTTGAGTCCCTACTGAAAATTCGTCTTTTCTTTGGGAAGACTTGTGGGCAGCCCGGGTGGCTCAGCAGTTTCGCGCTGCCTTCAGCCCAGGGCGTGATCCTGGAGACCCAGGATAGAGTCCCACGTTGGGCTCCCTGCGTGGAGCCACTTCTCCCTCTGCCTGTATCTCTGCCTCTCTCTCTGTGTGTCTCTCATGGATAAATAAATGAAAAAAAAATTTTAAAGGAAGACTTGTGATTAAACCAAAAGTCATAGGCATGTCTTTTTCAATCATAAATAAATGCCTTTTGAAAAAAATCACTCATTGCCTACAAGTGCCATCACAGCCCAAATGTGAGCCACAGAACAAAGTTTTTGTCATAAATATTTACTACATTATGGACAGAGACTTAGGATTCCATCTGTTCTATGGGATTTTCATTTTAGTAGAATCTTTTGAAACCAGATCTGCAAATCATTGTTACTATTGGCCATGCATGGAAATATCTTGCTTAAACAGAACCTTGTGTTCAAATGGCATCTGTTCTGAATCTTTGGTTTGTCCATACAGAACTGCAGAAGGTAACAAAGATAAGCAATGGTGGGAATCTGACTCACCAACAGTCAATCAAGAGGTTGCCTTTCCTGGAAAACTCTCCACCAGGAGCTTGAAACACAGGTGAAAACAGATGGAACTGGTGTGGTAGGAAGCCACTGCTGCTTTTCCCCAATTCCTTGCCAGGGTCGTTCCCTCTGCCAGGCTTATCAACTCTTGCTTATGGAGGCACAAGAGCAGATGAACAGATCTGGAATCTGGGGCCACAGAGGGCTGGGTTACATTCTGGCTGGGTGTTTGGAAACTGTGACCTTGGCAAATTGAAGCATCTGAATCCTAAATCTTTATTTCTTATCTGTAAAATAAGAATAATAGCAGTGTTCTAAAGACTAAATGAAAGAATACATATAAAACAATAACACTCTTCTGGGAAGATAGTGATTGGGCAATGGCTCTTCAGTCCCCTTGAAAGGAAATAAAGAATCACACATAGAGACGACGTGAGCCCCCTGCCCCCTGGACACCCTGATTGAGTGTGAGGCCTGGGCACCTGTATATTTTCAAAGTGTCCCAGGGAAATCTAAGTGGAGAGCCACTGCTGTAAGTGAGATTTGGGCCAGCTCTCTCAGCTGAGGCAAAACTTTTGGTTTCCAATCTGAAATTAAAGTAGAGTATCAAGTTCAGGATGTAGCAAGCAACATCACTCTCCATTTGTAAAACATTTTACAATAATTATGTTTATTCTTTCTATATCCTTGATGACAAGTTTGGCTTTATGAGCCATACTTTCTCTTTGAGGACACAAATACAGGAAGATCAGCTTGGAATCCCAAAGGCAACAGCAGGACTGGAATCCAGAACATTATCATCCACCGTAGTTGAACACTACGGTTCTTACTTAAGCAGAATGACTACAGACAACCTAAATAATTTACTGCGCTAAAAATTTTGTCAAAAAAAAAAAAAAAAAACTTTGTCAAGTCAGTCTCATGATATACAGTTTCATGGAATATTATCACTTGGCTACACTGAAAAGCAAATTAGTGATTTGTATTTAAGAATAAGTTGCAAATTTCAACCATTTGTGGAAACAATATATTAAGAATGGATCCTCAACTGACAGTTTTAATAGGGACAGAGCCAAACTCAGAGTTACACATGAGAGAAAGAAAATTGTACCAAATACAAGTTTCTAGGTATAAAGAGATCTAATAGAGAGATCCTGGGAAATCGGGATCCCTGGGTGGCGCAGCGGTTTAGCGCCTGCCTTTGGCCCAAGGCGCGATCCTGGAGACCTAAGATCGACTCCCACGTCGGGCTCCCGGTGCATGGAGCCTGCTTCTCCCTCTGCCTATGTCTCTGCCTCTCTCTCTCTCTCTCTCTCTCTCTCTCTCTCTCTGTGACTATCATAAATAAGTAAAAATAATTAAAAAAGAGATCCTAGGAAATTCCAGAAATTTATTTTTAAGTAAGACAGTTAAATTGTCTTTAGTAACTGACCAGGAAGCTCTTCACCCAAGCCACCAATTTTATGCTGAACTCAATGAGAGTTTAGAATTTCATGTCTTGTTTTCACAACTGCTTTATGTAAAACACCCAAATTAGAAAAACAACAACAGACCAGTTATCTAGACACTGTCATCTGCTGGAAATTTTGTTTAAATGTAATTTGTTCCCCATTCTTCTATCAAACTGATGAAAAGCATGGAGACAAAGTACAACATTGTACAAAAATCATTTGCAAAAGGTTATAAAGAGGCTAAAAGAATCCGAATAATAAACCTCTTCCTGTAACACAATTATCTTTCAATGTCACTTTGTTGCCATTCCTCCTCAGTGCCATAAGGGGGAAAAGAATATAGGGCTCACCACTCTAGGTATTCCAGCTTTAATTTTTTGCAATGAAATATCATGAACTGTGTCATAATATAGAGGCATTTAATTAGAGTCATTTAACACATTGTAACTCACCAATGATTTTTGCATTCAGCCTGTTTCAAACAGCTGAGCTTTAAAAATGTGGAGATTTGTTCGCCACTAAATATCCATGGGCCTCTGCAGCTGCACAGCCCCTAAATATGGTTTGCACATGTTGCTTAATGACTCTTCAGAAGCAAGATAGAACCAAGGAAATGGAAGCAAAGAAAAATACCCAACTGGAAAGAGAGTTAACCCAACCGTGAAAGTGGGACCCTGCAAGGTACCTTGGGCTGGAAGACCTCAGAAGAAGCCTGAAGGAAAGCAGGCAGCGAGCCAAATGGAAAGTGGGCCCCGGACCTTGGATCAATGTAATGTGCACCCCTAGCTCTTTTATTTTGGGTTTCCGTGGACTTCCTCCTACAGAGGGTATTTTCTACAGAGGCATCCTCTACCAGTCCTGAGCATAGATACGAATGGCATAGTGAGGCCACAAAACTTCTGGCTCCCTTGCCATCTGCTCCCACGGCAATCCCTTCACCTCCTATTTGACATCAAATTCCCAATGTTGAAGTTACTCCCCTGGTATCGGTGGCGTAGAGAAGGCTATTGTCACCAAAAGGAAAATGTTACCTAAGAGGGACATAAACTCTCCCTGAATTTCTGTTTTTTTTTTCCCCCTGAAGTGTATTTCTTCCCTCCCACAAGCACGAAATTTTTAAAAGATATGAAAATCCTATTAATTCTGCAATACAGATATGAGTATTGTTAGTCCCACGAAGCTGGTCTTCTCAAGCCCTTACTCTTTTTTAAAAACTTCCTTCTATGTATACTTTATGCATATCTGTTATCATTTCCTTAGGATACAGCCCCACAGGGGATCTCATGGGCTCAGATGCTATGCACGTTTTAAATCTTTTTGATAAATATTACAAAACTGTCCTCTAGAAAACTAATTATTTTATATTTGCATCAGAAGAACATGAGAGTGACCATTTCCTAATACATTTGCTTACAGGGAATATTATATTTAACTTGAAAGGTAGAAGTCATTTCATAGTTGTTTAAATTCATATTACTTTAACATTCCCCATGAATTTTCACTTCCTATTCCCACCTCCTGAGGGAGGTGGGATTGGTCCTCCGGGAGACTCACTGAATGTCAGCCTTTCCCTCTGGCTGACATTTTCAGAAAGGATGCTACTGCAGAATGAAGGAGAAACAAGAGGAAATAATTATTGAAAATTAAAACAGCGTAAAAATACTCATATGTCTGAAGACTCAGCTGGGAACTTTGGAATACTTATGAGTCTTCCAAAAATCCACACCCCATCTTGCGTGGATTCTTTCCTTCCCAGTTCCCAGGCACCATGTGTTTCCTGCCTTATAGAAACAGACCACCAGAACATTCTTTGCAAAAATAACAAATTGCTCAAAGCTAATTCACATTGCTGTCCCGCATTTCCAAAAACTCCTAGAAGCCTGCCCTCTCAATTATGGTGTTTCTGTATTTTCTGGGTCAAAACTTTAAACACTTGCTTTGATTGAGGATTTTTAAATGTGGGTCTTTATAGTTACAAACATTAGCTAAACTTTGAAATCACACTCAGTTCCATACTTAACCAAGTGCCTCTGTTTGAGGAGAATAAAGTTACATAAAATTTTAAAGAAATTCCAAACACAGCTATTGAAGGAAATCTGTATCTTGAAGGAAAAACTTATGAATCAACATCCGAATGTATTGATTGCTACCTAAGAGAGAGCTGTACTTAGAAGGAACAGTCTGTAGTCAAAGTGAATTTCTGATCTTTTGGGGAAGGTGGAAGTGCCTAGGGATTGGTTGCTTCTATGTGGAAGCAAGGCTACCAGAGTGAGACTCTTGCTGATTGGTTGACTTTCTGTTACTGCGGTTGTCCCTGATAGGCTGACATTCATAAGAATGTTTAATGGAGTTGTCACCGATAAAATGGGTCTGGTGAGCATTCATGCTTTCCAACTACCACCGAAGAACAGTCTTTTCCTTTCTTCAGTTTGGAGGACAGGCACATTTTATTCTCATTTGATTGCCTTGTCTTTGAGAAAGAAGCTTTTTTTTTTTTTTTTCCCCACTAATAATATGCAGTTCACCTAAAAATGAGCAAACTTGAGACCCAAACTGAATGACCAGAGTCATTATGTTCTGGTACTTGACCTTCATCTATCTCTGGAGTATTTTGTGATAACCTTCAGAGTAATGTCTTGGAATAACCTCAGAGAGTCATAAGATAAGATATTTCTTGAACCTTTGAAGCCTATTTTCTTTCAGGTGAAAAAAACTGAAGCCCTGAAAGCTGTCTTCACATTCTAGAGGATATATCTTTCCCTGATTCCCCATTCATCTCTAGACAATATATATTGGGTAGGCTTCAAATTTTTCTGGCATCACGTGATGAGAAGCTGGCAATAAATAGGGGAAAATTATGTCAATAATTTATTCAGGGGGATTCCTGGGTGGCTAATCAGTTTAGCACCTGCCTTCAGCCCAGGGCATGATCCTAGAGTCCCCGGATTGAGTCCCGCATCAGGCTCCCTGCAGAGAGCCTGCTTCTCCTTCTGCCTGTGTCTCTGTCTCTCTTTCTGTGTGTCTCATGCATAAATAAATAAAATCTTTAAAAAATAATTTATTCATATGAAGTAGCTCTGTATATTATTTAATGAAGTATAAACTAAGTTAAATTAAAAATGCACTATTGACAGGGCCCCTGGGTGGCTCAGTGGTTGAGCATCTACCTTTGGCTCAGATCATAATCCCAGGGTCCTGGGATCAAGTCCCACATCAGACTACCTGCAGGGACCCTGCTTCTCCCTCTGCCTATGACTCTTCATCTCTCTTTGTCTCAAATAAATAAATAAATAAATAAATAAATATTTTTTAAAAAATGCACTATTGACATAATAGGTACATATCTCTTGACCTTCTGTACACAAAATGTTTCCTGTTTTGTCCTTATTTTCTAAGAGGAGAAAAGGGAAGTATAGAAGAGAGGAAGAAAGGAATTTGGAAAGGAATTTGATGTGGAGGAAGAAGCTGAGGCCAAGGAAAGAAGTGGAGTGAGAGAAAAAGGAGAACATAGAGATGCAAGCAGTCAAAATGGTCCATAGAAAATAAAATATTGATATAATACATAAAACCATGTGTTTCTTTTTCATAAGGATGCAGATAAATCAAAAGTGAAGGCAGGGATCCCTGGGTGGCGCAGCGGTTTGGCGCCTGCCTTTGGCCCAGGGCGCGATAATGGAGACTCTGGATCGAATCCCACGTCAGGCTCCCGGTGCATGGAGCCTGCTTCTCCCTCTGCCTGTGTCTCTGCCTCTCTCTCTCTCTCACTGTGTGCCTATCATAAATAAATAAAATAAAATTTAAAAAAAAATTCAAAAGTGAAGGCAGTAGGATTTGGCATATGGACAACCTAAAACAAAAGTTGGTTTTATCTCTTCATCTGAGGAGGACCACCTCATGCTCTTGTGGTCAGCAACAAAGAAAATGAGAGGATCTAGTGGTGGTTGGCCATTGAAATACAGTTCATGTATTTCCACTATTCTCCATCTCCATCACTACCTCTCCTGGTCCATGTCAGCAGCCTCCACACTGGTCTCCATTGCTTCACTCTTGTCATCTTCTATACAGCCACCAGTTATCTTTTTAGAAAGCACATCCAATTTACTCACTCTCCTTCAAAGACTTTCTCTTGCCCTTGGCATAAAATCCAAATCTTTATTATGTCCAATATATAAAGTGGATATATAATTTATCATCCAAGTGGAGGCACCATGACACAGAAAGGAGGAGGAGGGTCTTATTGATGATGGCACCAGCATTCTCTAGGACTGTCTGGAGCAAGCTGGAGTGGGTGGCTCCCCAACCACTAGGTCCTTTTGTCATCTTGCCTATCCTTCCACTTTTGCCTTTTCTTCTCCCCCATCACTTGCCATGTTCCAACAATATTATCCTTCTTTCCATTCTTTTTTTTTTCTCTCTCTCTTTCCATCCTTTAAATGTCAAATCCCTTCCAACTGCACAGCATCAGCATATTCCGTTCTTTCTGCCTAGTGCATTAGTGCCTATACTGACTTCCCCTCAACCTTCAGGTCTCAGCTTTTGATCCACAGAACAAACTTCCTTGACTGCTCCATCTAACCCAGTGCCCTCTTACACTCTCTTGCTTTATTTTATTTTTTCCTTCATATTTGTTGCGCAATTAGTGATTTTGTATTTATGCGTGTGGCTGTCTAATTTTGAGATTCATTTATTTGAGAGAGAGAGAGAGAGAGAAAGCGAGCATGAGTGGGGAAGGAGCAGAGGAAGAGGGAAAGGATTTCAAGCAGACTCTCCACTGATCAGGGAGCCCAAAAGAGGGCTTGATCTCAGGATCCTGAGATTATGACCTGAGCCTAAACCAAGAGTCGGACACTTAACCAACGGAGCCACCTAGGCACACTTGTATGGTTGTTTAATGCCCATCTACCCTCTCTCAAGGTTACACACTGTATCCTTGAGTTCAATTTTTTTAGCAGTGTATGAGATATATGGCAAGCACTCCAGATATAAGATACATTTGCTGAATGACTGATTAAATAAATATATGGATGAGTGGCTAAGAGGAGATAATACTTAACTAAGTATGTAGGATGAGGCTATTGCAAATACCTTAAATTAGACTGCTGCTGGACTTAGTAAAAGACTTTACTTTTCCAAATAATACATATCAGTCAGCTCAGGATCAGTTATACTGCAGTAACAAATATCTCCCGACTTTCAGCAGCTGACAGTAATAAAGGTTTATCTCTTGCACATATTACGTTCTTGTTGTAAGTCAGCTGTATATCTTCTTCATCTGGGTCCCAGATATTTGTAACAGTCCCTTTTACAGCATTGCTTGTCTCTTGGCAGAGGGAAATGAGCATGAGGTAGAGCCCTTGAAGCCTCTGCTGAGAAGCACAAATCATTTCTGCTTCAAAGCAAATAACATGATTATCAATGTGGCAGAGATGTTTAATCCACTCACAGGGAGATGTCTATCTCCATAGAAAAGAGCATACGCAGAGAAAAATCACTATTTTAAAATATAATATTTTCTACACATAGACTATAGCTGTCTAAAACTTTGGTAGATGAATAAGAACAAAGAAGGAAGTTTTCTTGCTTACATATTCTGATAAGGTTGGGCAGATTAAGAGAAGTTGTGATGACTCTAACTTTATTCTTGGGGAAGCCAGGACCCTATAGTATGAGGCAGCATGCACACTGGGAGGCTGAGAACCCTGACTAGACTGCCATGATGTTGCCCCTCTGCAAGGCTTTATATCCTTTTCACCTATGTCTGATCCTTTGATTCATGTGCTGATGCTTTGTGATAGTGTCCTGATAGTTTTTTCACTTATAGGAGTTTTCTTAATATTAAAGTTAGGCCTTTCCACGGAAGAGAGAAATAGATGCCAATGAAAAGAAAACCCAGCCTTCTGTTTCCAGTGAAAAGGTATGTATTTAACACCTTCTATAGACAATTAATATCTCATTTCTTAGAAGAAAATTGAAGTATTCAACTGAGTGGGTCAGTGAGTCAGTCTTCTGACTCCTGCATTCATCCAGTTCTGGGGTAACAAGACTCTAATAAGGAAGTAAATGCAGGTCGCTTGGATAAACCCCATGCTTTCCTCATTTTAGAGCATCTATATAGAGGTTTTCCTAAAGTAAGTATTTAAGAATTGATTTTAATAGCTTTGTGTTTGTGTTAGACAGGAGACCTGAAAGATTTAGAAGCGGTTGAGACTGAAGAACTTATATAATTCAATTAACATCTGCCTTGTCAGAAAGGGTACCTAAAGTTTTTAGGCATAATTTGAACTTGTCTCTGGAAATGGGATGATATTTAAGGAACAAAAAGTGTGTGACTAGAAATGGAATGAAATGCAGCTAAGACGAAGCGTGGGGCACGCTGAGGAGCTTCTTTAAAAATGCCTATGGGCAGAAAATGTGCAAAATAAGATTTTTTTTTTTATTCTGGCAAGTAAGGCTCTGATTCTGTAACCTTCATACATATTTAACAGCAGTTGACTTCAATTGACTCTGAGTACCTTCAACCCCATTTAACTTACTTCTGTTTTGCCCAAAACACAAAATCAGAATTAAAACTAGAAGAACATAAGTGATCGCAAAATAGGCTGAAAAGGCAGGAATCGTGTAATAACAATTTGGTGAGCAGTGAAACTCTACCACTACGACCATCAAGGGAAATCTCGGAGTAGTGGAATGCCCATCAATCTCTTGGATGTGCCCATGCCATGCCACATCCTGCTTATGAAACACTGAACTATTTCTGAAGCTCTAGAGAAAGATGGTCAAACATGTCCTGATTTTATTAAATTTTTTGTTTTCAGCTTTATCTCTGTGTGATGTTTACTGTCGGAGAAATAAGTTACATTTTCAAGGAAAACCCACCGGAGGGTGGTAACACCCACCAGTGGACCGTGATGTCAGGCATAACAGAATGTCAACTTTACCTCCCAATTATTATCTTTAGCAAGTCACTAAGATGAACAAGAGATCAAAGCAAATATTTACCCAGCTTTTTTTTTTCAAAGAGTATTTATTTATTTATTTATTTATTCATGAGAGACACAGAGAGAGAGAGAGGCAGAGACACAGGCAGAGGGAGAAGCAGGCTCCATGCAGGGAGCCTGACGTGGACTCGATCCGGGGTCTCCAGGATCAGGCCCTGCGCTGAAGGCGGCGCTAAACCGCTGAGCCACGGGGCTGCCCATTTACCCAGTTTTGAATGTCTTGAATAAGACTATTCCCTTGCTGCATCTCTGGGTAAGAATGAGCTAAATGATGAAAAATAAGACAAGATCCAGTCAGGAGCAAGAGTTAAAGAAATCAAACAAAGCAGGTACAGATGAATGCCCTGATGACGAGTATGCTGGCTTCAAATTGTTAGCTCTATTCTAAAGTCTTTAGACACTTTTTTGGACTCAAGTGATACTTTCACATTTGTAAAGCAAACTGAACTCTCAGACTTCATGTGACCTCTCCCTATTGCTCGATTCTATTGGCTTTACATATAAGTGTTGAAGTTTAGAGGTGAAAGTGGCTTTTTAAAGAAAAGACCTTTAATTTGATTTTATTACTTTATTTGCATAAACGCAGTAACATAGCTACTTATAAACACTGTAGGACATACACCTTTCTTCCAATTTCTCTTTTCTTCCTAAAACCACTGAATCGAGCTATACCATATTTTTAGTCTTTCCCTTTGCTGTTCTTATTTCCACTTTTTAGGAAATTACACCAGTTTTATGGCCTCAGAACCTTGAACCACATCCCCATTCTCCTACCTCCCACCTCCCCTTACCACCATTGGATTCAGGAAAGTCATAGTAATATTATTCCACTTTCCTTGTATCTCTATGTATAGTTCATCTTCCATCTTGTATCCTAGAATTCTGAGTACATGATATGTCTGTCTCTTTACCAAAGAGGTATTATGCTATATTGGTTTATAGCAAGGATTGGCAATTTCTTTTTTCTTTCTTTCTTTTTTTTTTTCTGCAAAGGGCCAGATAGTAAATATTTTAGGCATTGAAGATGATAGGGGCAACTTCTCAACTCTGCCATTATAATGTGAGAAAGAGCAGTCATGGGAAAGTAATCAAATGAGCATATCTCTGTGTTCTAATAAAACTGTATTTACAAAACAAAACCACGTAGCTTTTCAAATTTGGCCTATGGTGACTCCAAGTGCAGATGATGGACTTTGGAGTGATGCTACCTCATTTACTGGTGCTGTGCCCTTGGGCAAGTCGCTAACCCCTTTGTGTCTTAGTTTTCCCTTCTTCATGGGAACAGTAACAGTTTTATGGGTTTTGTGATCTTTATAGTGTTGTTTTAAGGCTTAAATTAGATAATCCATGTAAAGTTATTAGATTTGAGCCTGGCCTAGGATAAAATCAATATAAATATTTGCTATTGCTATAAGCAACTTGAGAAAAAAGACCTTTATTATTCATTTTCATCTATTTTGTACTTCTACAATTTCCTTACTCTCTATAGCACATATACAGAGTACAAGGTATATAGACGCTCAATAAATATGTGTTGAATTTAGTTACTCTGAATTGCTTTGTTCTTACTTGTTTACAAAGACTAACTTATTTTTTAAGATTTTATTTATTGATTGGCTTGAGATAGAGAGAGCACAAGCAGAGGGAGGGGCAGAAGGAGAGGGAGAAGCAGGCTCCCTACTGAGCAGGAAGCCCAACTCAAGGGATGATCCCAGGACCCCAGGATCATGACCTGAGCTGAAGGTAGATGCTTAACCATTGACTGAGCCACCTAGGTGCCCACACAAAGATTAACTTATTAATCTCTCTTCTATTATTTCCCTCTGATTAATAAATCATCTATATTTTTACTGATTTCTTACTCCTGCAGCAAAATTTCATTTTGAGCTGCTGCCACCAGTATGTCTTTCCTCTGCCCCCTCCTTTTATGGTTTAAACCTAAACTTTTAAAGAGGTTTTCCTAAAGAGATCAAGTGTTTTGTTCTTTCTCAATATTTTCTTGGTGGACAGTCTCTAAGACAGCTTCACGATTATCCTGCCCTGCTGCCATTCTTGTTCTTGAGTAATTCCTTCTCCATAAGTATAAGTAGGACCCATGACTTACTTCTCAATGATAAATTACAGTAAAGATGGTGGGGTGTCACTTTCATGATGATGTCACATAAGTTTGTAACTTCCATCTTAAAGTAAGCTCCTTCCATTATCTCCACTTTTGATGGCTGATGAAATAGGCTTCCATGTGAAGAGATCCACAAGGCAAGGAACTGAACATGATCTCCAGTTAATAGTCAAAAAGGAACTGAAGCCCTTGGTCCAATAGCCCATAATAAACTAGATCCTGCCTATAGTCACAGGAGTTCGCAAGTAGATTTTTCCATAGTCCAGCTTCCAATGAGACCCTAACCTTGGCTGACACGTTGGTTATAGCCTTGTGAGAAACCCTGGACAAAGGACCTAGCTAAGCACGTCCAGATTCCTGACCCACTGAAACTAAGAGGTAATACATGTATGTCGTTTTAAGCTGCTAAATTTGTAGTAATATTGTTATACAGGAATAGATAACATAGTATTAAACTGTTGGATTATAACACCAATTTTTGAACAAAATTGTAATAATAGTTTCTTATCAATGATTTTGTTTGTCAATCATCGAAAGTATTTAAGAATTGATTTTAATAGCTTTGTGTTAGTCAACTTGGTTCACTGCCAACACTATTATAATTAATAGTCCACTAAAACACTTGTATCATCCAGCCTTCTTGAAAATTCAGTCCTCAAGAAGAATTCTAAATCTAGAAGACAGTGTAAGAGAATGAACAAATTCCAACTTTTGTGAAATAAAACAACACAACTAAGAAAAACTAAAGACTGAAATATTACTGCTCTGTGATTGGCTGGCCCCATGACACAGAAGCAAGAGGTTAGTCTTGGTTCTGAAAGTGTACCTATGGTAGCTGGACTTGATGGAAATCCATATCATCACTCTTACTCCATCTAAACACAGCCTCCTACATAACTGTGATCAGTGTTTGGTTTGAGCAGGAGACATCTGGCATATAATCCCTGAAATTAGTATCCTCAACCTAATAGCTTTAATATATACTCACTTCCTCAGGAGCTAACTTCCTACTATTCAGTGCTTAAGCAGAGACAGAAATAGATCCTAAGTAAACAAGTAACGAGTCATATTTTCTCTTCCCTATAATCAAGAATGGACATGTGTAATCAGAGTTGAATAGGCCAAATCACTTTCTCCTATGCTAGGGTAGTGTGAGCACACCCTCTAGTCCAGAGACAGATCTATCAAAGTCAGATTTCCCATATCTGCCACAGGTATCCCTCATTTTCATAACCCAAGGGATAACAGGATCATGTTTAAATGGAACAGAGACACTGGTATAGATTCAGGACATAGGGGGTTTCATTATAATATATATGTTTACCTACCTGCACGTGGGGAGTGGGCCATCAGAAGAGCTGGTGATGTAACAGGAGAGTGATGGGGATGCTTGAAAGCCTGACCTCATTACATATCAATGGACATAAAAGCAGCTGGGCCCATCTCTCAGACAATTGGCTAATTTTATGAGGCATCTTGGCATTTTCAAATCCAGGATGATAAAACCCTACTGGACAGGACTGGAGAGTTCAATGAGGGTGAAGAGTGAGCTTTTATCCTCTCCCTCTTGGGGTATTGGAGGATACACTTCCAAGGAAGGGGGAAAAAGTTATGATAAGAGAATTACTTACAAAGCTACTCAAGGCTTTGTGGAAGTTTTAATATTGAAACATCCCCTTGCTGACAGGCAGAAGCCAGAGAGCAGAGCAGCTAAGAAAGTAATTTCACTTATAATGAAACCTCACAGAAAAAGTTTTCAACTAAGCTTTCTATGGAGTCTTTTTTATGGGTTTGGGATTCTGTGTAAGTGATTAATAATTTCAAATCTCCACTTAGCTTCATCTTTGCAGGAAGAAAATACCCAATTGTGTCTCAGCCTTACATTAATTTGGTCCATATCTAATTGAAGACGTTTTGTCCTTCCACAAGAATCAGTTACAGTAATAATCCATGGAGTCCTCACATCTAGACTGCTAAAACTCTCTACCTACTCTTGACACCATGAAGATTGTAGTAGATGAATACTGTGGTGCCATTCTGAGTAAACTTCAAAGCTGTCTGGCTCAAATTCATTGATTGCTGCACTGGTTTCCTGGTTAATTTTAGATTCAGAAGAGTCCCAGCGCTTGTAACACTGAACTGATGTTGAGTGGAGTCCTGTGTCTTCTGGAACTATCTTACCTCTGCTGTCCCTGTGTAACTAGACTATAAAGGCCCACTCATCTAAGAGCTTTGCTGTACCCAGAATTCCACTCTCAGATTCAGCGAGGATCCCAGCCTCATTATTGCAAAAAGAAATCACAACTGGACCAATCACAACAGGTTCAAGGCTCCTCTACTGATGATAATCTAATTATTTTCCTGACAGCCATCTTGATTCAGAAAGGATGTGCTTTCCATGCATTGTGGAGGTTAGCCTAACTACACTTTCCGATTATTAGAGGGGAATCTGTAGGAAATTTATGGTAGACAGTTAATGTGAGACTTTGATTATATGTGTATATGTGAAAGCACAAGTTGTAAATTCTGGTTTTTCATGGCTGCCATTGGCTGTAACATTATTTTACAGAGTAATTACATTAAACAGTTCCTGGAACCATAGGACTATGAAGTGCTTTAATCAAACACATCTGCTTTACTGCTCTCATGACCAACCCCAAAGGTCAGGACTGTGGTGTATTATTGCCTCAGCAAGCTACTCCCAGTTCAAGCCAGTTACTTCTCTGACGCTTGGGTAGAGGACAGTTTTTCAATGCCTGCGTACTTGTGATCAACAGAAAACTACCTCATTTTAACTGAAGGGCTGCCTGTGTCCTCAAGTCACCTTCCTGTCCTCCCAGCAAACACTTTCCTCCTCATCTTTCACCTGGAAGCCTGAATGAAGCATCCATGCCACCAATAGCCCGATAAAACAAGTGCAATTAAAATGAGAACTTTCTTTTTTTTTTACAATTTTATTTATTTATTCATGAGAGACAGAGAGAGGGAGAGAGAGAGAGGCAGAGACACAGGCAGAGAGAGAAGCAGGCTCCCTGCCGGGAACCTGATGCAGGACTCAGTCCCAGGACCCTGGGATCATGACCCAGGCCAAAGGCAGATGCTCAACCACTGAGCCACCCAGCTGCCCCCAAAATAAGAATTTTCTTTTTTTTTTAATTTTTATTTATTTATGATAGTCACAGAGAGAGAAAGAGAGAGAGGCAGAGACATAGGCAGAGGGAGAAGCAGGCTCCATGCATCGGGAGCCCGATGTGGGATTCGATCCCGGGTCTCCAGGATCGCGCCCTGGGCCAAAGGCAGGCGCCAAACCGGTGCGCCACCCAGGGATCCCCAAAATAAGAATTTTCAATTGAATCCCACACCCCAGTTAACAGCTCAAAAGTAAGAATGAGCAAAGTCTGTGAGCAGGTTAGGGAACATACCCAACATTTTGGGCAGCCCAGTGACACTTATCTCATAGCCACGAGGGATTCCAAGAAGCCGTCTGCACAACGTGCTGTAACTGGACGTGCTATAATTAGAAGAGGGATCTACTCACAGTTTGATATTTTCTGTTGCACCCCTGAAGTATGTACAAACAAAACATTTCCTTTCTTTTCCAGAGGGATATGGTGGCCTTCTTTAACTCTTTCCTTTCTGCAGAGTTCTGAGATGAAAGAAAGTTAAGTCCATCTGTCGCTGGTGCTGAGACACCTTTCTAATCCACTGGCTGCTTCCTAATCTGTTCTCAAATGGATTGCATGGGGGTCCAAAGACCTAAGTTCCAGTTCCAGTGTGATTAGTGATTGCTCATTCTGTGTCATGGTAAGTAATGTGTGCTGAATACTCCCTGACCACTACACTTTCATCCTTCACTGTCCAAGGATGAAATAGAGACCCTTTTTCTTTGTTCCCTCCAATCTCTTCCTCCTTCAGAAGAATGTCTTGGATGACGTTGGCGCACTGAGGTCTCCTGTTAGTATTAGCTGTGGAAGGAAGCTGGCACAGGTGAACTGGTAAGTGCGAAGAGCCAGTAAACTTGGCTATCCCCAACTTGACAAAAATGGAAGAATGGGTGGCCTGTCCCACTAGCTACTTTGAGGATAAGTTCCTCATTGCTAGAACCCAGAGCCTATTGCTAACTCAAAGTTTGAGGGGGGTACACTCTTCCTCTCTCATTCTCTGGTAGGCAGGGCTTGGGTAAGTGACCCAGACTTAGCCAGATCCAGTGGGAATATGCACTCAGCAGCTCAAAGTTGGGGTTCTGTGGTGTGGGGGTAGGGCAGCATTCTAGCCACAGGCTCCCACTTCCTGGCTTCTGAGGCCCCTTAATTCTCACCCTTTTCCCAAGTCTGTCCTCTCCCAGGGGCTTTGAGCCCTCTGTATCTTTCCAGTCAACGCCCCCATTTTCATCAGGGTAAATGTGCACCATTTAAAGATTAGATAATTCTAAAATACTTATAAAAATATCAACCCTCAAAAAAAAAAAAAAAAAAGCAGCCCTCCTTGCTGCCCATACATAGACATCTCTTTCCCCATCCTCACAGTGTAATTTATTTAATTTTTGGTTAGATTTTCAGTTTATATTATTACGAGTGAAGAGTTGTTTACAACTGTGCTATACTGTAATTACAATTCCTTGCTTTAACAACTTCCCCAATCCAGACTTAATAATTGCTTTATTTATTCTATGATGGTCCATGTATCTATCACTTTTGCCGAACCTATGTAAAATTGGATATTTCTTCTCAATACATTAGAACACCTTAGGGAACGTATCCTATCTATCATCTATCTATCTATCTATCTATCTATCTATCTATCTATCTATCATTTATTCCTTTTTGTTTTTACTATATCTTTACATTAGTTGCTTTCTAGGCCTGAGGTACAGGGTTTCTCCCACTCTCAAGCTCTCTCTTCCCTCCTCCCCTCTGATATTAGATCCCCTATTTCCTGGATACCATTTCCTCCCCTCTTCCTTGGTTTACTTTCACTTTCAATGGAACAAATTTGCTACTAGCCTCTTGAGAAACCACTTATGAGGTAAATTTTCTGAAATATTTTATTTCACACTTGATAAATGGTTTGGGAATAGGATGTGAGATTAGGAAACCCTTGCACGGAATTTTGAAAACATTGATCATTCATTATCTTCTGTCTTCCAGATTGCTCCAATCTGGAATCTTTGTTTCCAAAGAAACCTGGTACAATTCTAATTCTTGAAATGTTGTATACAATTTATTCTTTAACTTTAGAGTCTTTAGAAATAGTCACTGTCATTTATGTTCTGTTTTCATGATGATATCATTTTGTGTGGGTCTTGTATCATCCATCAAGTTGGGCAATTGCTGGGCTCTTTCAGTTTAGAAACACAAGAGCGTCAGTTTGGGGAAACATCTCTGAATTGTTGTATCATTGTATATTTTTCTCCATTTTCTCTGTTCTCTCTTTCTAGAACTCTTATTATTTGTATGTCAGACTCTGGATTTCTCCCCTAATTATTTTTTTAAGTTGTCTGTCTCTCTCTTTTTTAAATCACTTTTTTTTTTTTTAATCTGTCTTGGGGAAATCAACCAGACTTTTTCCTTTTCATATTTTTATCAAGCTTTTAAAAATATTTAAATTTTATTGTTAACTCCCAATAGCTAATTTTAGTTCTCCAAGTGTTATTTTTAAGAGCTCATTGTTTTGGTTTTATGGATGGAATATCTTTTATTATCTTTCTTAGGATATTAGTCATAATTGGTTTTTTTTTTCTAATCTTTTCTCTTAGTATATAATTGTTTTGGGTCCCCTCCCCCCAAAAAAACTTTCTTTATCCTAATTATCTGTCTCAATCTCTGTATTAGTTCACTAGGGCTGTTGTAACAAAGCACCCCAAACTAACTGGCTTCAAACAACAGAAATCTCTGGTTTCACAGTTCTGGCGGCTGGAAGTCAAACACAGAGTTGGCTCTGAAGGCTGTGAGGGAACATTTTATTCCAGGTCTCTCTCCTTGGCTTGTAAATAGCCATTTTCTCCCTATGTTCATGTTCTCTTCCCTCTGTGCATGTCTCTTACTCTTCACATGGAGTTCTTCCTAATCAGGCATATCGGATTAGGGTCTATCTTAATTAATTATATCTGCAATCACTCTATTTCCAAATAAGCTCACACTCTGAGATACTGGGGTTAGGATAAGATCTCAACATATGAATTTGGGGGGGGGGGCATGTGATTCAACTCATAACTGTCTCTGAGCTTCATGTTGGAGCTTTCTTCAAATGTTTGGTCTATGGTGTAAGAGGTGGTCCTCCTATACATTAAGGTAGGGCACTGAAGAGCTGAGTTGGAAGTTGGAAACCACATGGGGTGGGGCTGAGTGGTGGTGGGTTTCACTGTAAGGTTCCAACTAGGCCATTATGTTACTATCATAGCATCTGCAGGTCTTTTCTTGTCAACTGATCAACAACAATGGCTACTACAACTTTCCATCCTCTGCCTGGAGAGGATGCTCCTGGACACCAGCATTCAGGCATCTAATTATAGGAAGAGGGCTATAGGGACCAGCATTTAATATATAGATCCTTATTCAATTCTTTTTTTTCAGCATACTTTTTCACCCTCATCTGTTGGAGACCTGTTGTGCCACCAGTCCAGAGATTCCTGTTTTGCCCTCTCCAGAGAACAAATAAATACCTAGTCTTCTGAGGGGTGGCAGTGAGGACCAACCATCTAACCCTCTGGAACAGAGCCAGGATTTGGAGATCAACTACTACTGAGCAGATTTCAAGCCAGTCTTTCTGTTTGCAGCCATGCCACTACCCCATTTCCAGAGTTACCTTGTGCCACACGTTTCTGAGCCTTTCGTTCTTCTGGGGTACAAACCAAATTGTATAACAGCGTATATTGTCTTCTGAATCAGTTACCAGTAAACCATTTTCTTTTCGGCTTCCAAAAAATGTTTCATTTTATCTCTTTCCCCATTTTCATTGCCTTTTTGTATTTACTCTATTAAAAAAAGGAAATTCCTTATGGTCTCACTGTGTTTCCAGTGAAATTTCAGTAGGGAGTACAGGTAAATACATGCATTCAATTTACCTTGTTTGACCAGAAACTCCTTAAACCCCCTTTGTGGTTGGGACAGCTACAACTGGTTTCTGGTGTATGTAACTGAGAATCCCAGCTTGTAGAGAAGGACAAGTGGAGACAAATGGAGAGTTTGGAACAAAAGCTAAAGCCACAGCTCCATCCTGTATGTGTACACCCTACACTTTAGGCAAATTTTAGCCTAACTGGTTGCAGATGCCCCTAGAAGTTAAGCTATTTCTTTCCTCTGTATCTTTGCTTATGCCTCTCTCTGTGTCTGGACTAATCCCCCTATATTCCCTTCTCAGCCCCAACTGCCAGGTAACATGCACCTTTTCAGAGTCTCTTCAAGCCTTATAGACTCCATAAAAGCCTATTCTAATCCTTTCAGGACAAAACTGACTCCTTCATTTCCTGCTCCCCACCCCCCACCCCCACTATGTACATAATACATTTTATTGTACCTGTCTGTTTACAGGCATGTCAACTCTCTGTCGCTTTCTGCCAACTTCTCCCTGGCTATGCAGACACACAAGAACTGCTCTAATTCAACTGGAAAACAGTCTCACACTCTTGGAGATTATGTGGAAGTATAAATGGCATCATTTTCAGAACAGAAATAGTGGTCATTTTCTTAAGACTGTTCCTTGGATACTGATTAATTTTATTTATAAATTTTATCTCTCTCTGAGTCCCAGATCTTTTAATAGCAGGGCTGCAGTAGCACTTGCTACCCATCTGGATGGGTGAAATATACATGTGTCTGTCAAGGTGCGGGGGATATGGGTAGATAAGGTGCCTATAAACTCAGATGGCTTCTATATATCAGCAACTTCTGATGATAATGGTAAGTTCATTAGCTAGTTCCAACAGTGAGCCATTCAGAGCATCATCATTCACCCCAAATCATGCATTCACCCAAAAGGTGCTGACCCCTGATAACCACTATGCAAATTGTTAAATATCGAGAAAAAGAAATCATTAGAATTCCCCATAATTAGTATTTACTATGTGCCAAGTATTGTACTCAATGTTTTATGAGAGGATCTCATTTCATACTAACCAACCAGGGGCAGGAAAAGAGAGAAGAAAATGAGACTTAAATATGATAAGTACCTCAACCAGGTTACATGGACAGGGAGGTCTGATTCTAGAGGTTGAGTGCTTACAACCACCCTCTACTGCCACCCCTCAGTGTGGGAGATTGTCCTGTCTATTTGGAAGCTCTTCTAGCTCTTTCTGACTCAGTTATACCCATACTTTCTCCTCCACTCAAGAAGGCTCGATTGAGAGTAGAAGGTGATTCTCTTGGGATCAGAGAATTTAAAAGAGAGAGAGAGAGAGAAAGAGAGAGAGAGAGACCAAGAGAAGCTCAGTCATTAAAGTATTAAATTTCACACTGATCCAATCCCTGGGCTAATAGTGCTGTTCAGGACTCTTGCTGAACTCAACATCACCCCCCTCTGTTTGAAGGCCTCACCACACCCAGTGGATTTGCCCTCCAGTGGTGATCAGTTTCCATTTGAAAAATAATGCATTATAGATTTTAAGAATCTCTGACATTTAGAGGTTTATTGACATGTTAACTTTTAAGACTAGCAACTGGGGTTTCTCAGGATATTTGGTTTTCACTTCCATGCGTGCCTTGAGAATTGATTTGTCACTGTCTGGTTTTAACTTTTTGACTGGAAAATAAGGATAATCATGTCCCTTTCTTGATTTCAGCCAAGTCAGAAAGCAGTAAGTGGCAGGGCCGTCTTGTGGAAAAACCACTGGTCTCCTGGACCTTTGGTCTTAGATGTGCTGATTTGAGTCATTTGCTGAGGTCGCCTTGTCTTTATAACTGCCTCCACTGTTGCTTTTAAAAAGCCAGACTTATAGGAGGTTGAGAATGGGGAAGATGGCTTTGCATTTTAGCTTAGGGCAGGTTAAGAATGAACAATGTAATGGCTTTGGGATAAAGCGTAATACTGGTACTTTGTTTAAAAAATGGGTTTCAGGTTTGTTCTGTCATAAAATGGTGCAGAGGTGCAAAATCTTACTTCTCATAGAAAAGGAAGGACTGTATTACTCTGCAGCTTAATTTACTGGAGGAAAGAAAGAAAGAAAGAAAAAAAGGGAGAGAAAAAAAAAGATGTGCAATAGTACCTAAGTCATTCTCCCCATAGCTCTTAAACAATGAACCACTGCCAGGAGCACCTAAATGAAATAGGAATGACAGATGCTAAAATGGTGTTTCCTACAAATGTCAAATGATATCAGTTTTGCTGGAAGCCATTTAAAACAGAGAAGTCTTCGTCTTGGAAATCTGCAAGCTCCTCTCTCATTGAGCTTGGGTATAAGAAAAGATTATAGATTGCTGCTACATTATCTAACCTAGATCCAGAGATTCATGAAATCCAATGCAGAAAACAGATTTTGCTTATACTCACACCTAGAGGGAAAACCATGGAATTAATATCAGGAGAGAAAATTTGGTGTCATGTGATCCAATATTAGTATTTGGATATGTTTTTTTAAGTTTCTGTTCACTCTCAGAAAATGGATTTAAAATAGTTAACATTTTTACTGTGTTTTATATTTTGAAAAATTTAACCAATGGGTAAAGTGTGGGGTACACTGCTCCAAAGCTATACAGCTAGTTAGTAGCTCAGCCAGGATTAATCTTCTACTTCCCAACCTACTGTTGTTTTTGCTTTCACCCCAAACTAAGCTAACTTTTCTTTTTTTGAGTATTTTTTCTTTGGTGATTGTCTGCCATTTTTCCAATATATTTTGAACAGCATCAGCACCTAACCTTTTCTGGGAATCTTAAAACTGCAGCATGTTTAAGCACTCAAACATTTTCTTACTTGACTTAAACAAAATCACTAGTAAACTCTGTTCCCTTTATGTTTTGCCCAATCCTATGTGCAGAGAAGCAGCTCCCACCTTCTCTCTGACTTTTTCTAGCACAATCTAGACAACATACCCAGAAAGGCTGGAGTGCTCTCTGCAAGTGGGGAGACAAAGCTTCACACTGATTCTGCAGTCACTGGGAGCATCTGGCCAGCTTCTCACCTACCTGCAATTCTTACAGGAATCCCACAGATAGATAATATTTTTAATGGGTGGAGAAAATGAGGTTCAGAGAGATAATTAAGTAACTTGCTCAACCATATAGCCAGGAAGTGTCAGATCTCAAATTTGAATACAGGTCTCCAATTACCATAGCAAGTGTGCTTTGCACTCTGCCCTGCTCTTTTGAGGGACAGGATATTGCACTGAAAGTGTAGGGTTGTATGTTAAAACTAGGCATGGATCTTTCTGGAGATCACAGTCTAAATGGGATAAATGGTAATAGTAAGAAGCATGTCTGTCTGTCATCTATCTATCTATCTATCTATCTATCTATCTATCATCTATCTATCATCACTTCTGTGCGAGAGAATGAGAACAGTATAGTATATTTTTTATTTTGGTACCTTTTCACATAATTCCCCTGATTGGAATACATGGGCTATGTATCCAGATATATATTTCTTTTATTTCCTTATGTGACAGGTGTCTTATTTGGGTATGAATTCTTCATTACAGTCCTTTTCTCTCAGTGATCCATGAATATTAGCTTTCTCTATCTTTTAGGGTTTCCAATGAGTTAAAATGCTAGTCGGATTCTTTTTTATTTATTCATTATAGTTGATATGCCATGTTGTACTTGTTTCAAGTATTCACTAGTGATTCTACAATTCTACACCATGCTTACCAGTTTAAATGTAGTTACCATCTGTCACCATACAAACTTATTACAATATTATTAACTATTTTCCCTCTGCTGTACTTTTCATCCCTGTGACTTATTTATTTTATAACTAGAAGTTTATTTTATAACTTATTTATAACTCTTAATCCCTTTCACCTACTTCACCCCTCCCCTCTAGCAACCACTAGTTTGTTCTCTGTATTTATGAGTCTGTTTTTGTGTTTGTTGTTTGTTCATTTGCTTTGTTTTTTAGATTCCACATACAGGTGAAACCATATGATAGTTGTCTTTGTCTGACTTATTTCATGTAGCGTAATACCTCTGAGTCCATCAGCATAGTGTCTTTAATATCTGGCATACTGTAGGCACTCCATAAACATTCAGTAAATAGAATAAGGAAGGAAGAAATGCAACCCAAAGGTGATTAGGACACAGTGTATACACTGGCAAGTCTCACAGTCTTGCTGGAGAGACAAATGTGCCCCTAACTAATTCTATTCAAGTTAGAGCAGTGCTTCTATCAGGTTTATGGGAGGGGGCGCAGAGGGAGGAGGTAGGCAATGGGTAAAACTTATTAAAAAAAAACCACAGACACACACCAATGCCCAGTATTCATCCCAGGTCAATGAAAGAATCTTTGGATGGGACCTGATGGGTATTTTTAAGACTCTTTGGGTGGTGCTAATGTTTAACCAACACTGGAGACCGCCAATGGGTATATCATTGCATCTGTTATGAGGACCAAGAATGGAGGTATCAGCACAGCAGTGAATGTTAGGGGTCTTTCTACAGGGATGTGGTATTGGAGAGGGTCTGTGATTAATCCCAGTGACAATGCCAAGAGGAGAACATTGACCAGGAAGCCCAGGGGGAGTAGGGAGTCACCTAGAGTCATGAGTCAGAAGCACAATCTCAGGTCCGAAGGCCAGGCTTGAGACCTCCAGGAGGCCATCACTTATCCCAGGATGGCAGGTGTGGCAGGAACAGAGAGCAAATTCCACATGAAACTGGAGTTTGAAATGCTGATGGCTTGTAACTCTCTGTAGGCAGCTGGAACTGGTCCCTGGGAGCCTAGCATGAACTCAGCACCTTTCTATACCCTCTGTTTAAAGGTCTGGCTCTGTCCCTCTGGGACTCAAGAGCCTCCTCTGTGTGGGGTGCCTGGTGGCTAAGTGTGGGACTCTTGATTTTAGCTCCAGTCATGGTCTCATGGGTTATGAAATTGAGACCCACATCTGGCTCCATGCTCAGCAGGGAGTCTACTTGAAATTCTCTCTCCCTCTCCCTCTACTACCCCTATTATCTCTCTCTCTCTCTCTCTCTCTCACACACACACACACACACACACCCTCTCTCTGCCTTCTCTCTCAGAAATAAATAAATAAATAAATAAATAAATAAATAAATAAATAAAATCTTGTTTAAAAAAAAAAAAGGAGTTATCTCAGAATAGCAGTTTTAGGTGCGCCTGCGTGGCTTAGTCAGTTGTTAAGTGTCTGCCTTCAGCTCGGGTCATTGCTAAAGCCCAGTATTGGGCTCCCTGCTCAGTGAGGAGTCTCCTTATCCCTCTATTTTTGCCCCTCCCCAACCTGTGCATGTGCATGTGCGCCTGTGCTCACTCTCTCTCTGCTCTTTGTCTCTCTCTCAAATAAAAATCTAAAATCTTAAAAAAAAATAGCAGCTTTAAACTATGCCTTTGGAGTGCTAGGCAGTGGTTCTCAAGTTTTATGAATAGTAGACTCAGCTGAGGAGTTTTGTATAATGAGGATTCCCAGGCCCCTCCTAAGACTCTGATTAGGTGGGTCAGGGTGGTGGTACTTTGGAAGACAGAAGTCTGAGTCCCCTGCGAGTACTGTGGGATCCTATTCTGAGATACATTGCTAGGACACACTGAGTGCATTAGGGACTACTGCTTGGTTGTGCAAATAGCCAGCTGGCAGGATCTGGGCCACCGGCCCCCTAAAAGAACTGGAAGCCTCCTAATGTCTGGTTCATATATTGGACTCTGCAAGACTTGCTTTGAAGAAGGGGTTTTGTTAAGAATAGCAATAGAAGTAGAGAACCATGCAATGGTTGATCCTTGAGGTCCCACCAAAATCCAGCATGCTATGAGCCTCTGTGGAGGAGACTCCGAAGAGCTAGGGAGGGAGAGGGCAGAGGAGCAAACACCAAATTGGGCACAACGTTTTTGTTTAAGGAATGGACAGAGGGGATGACAGTCAAGGGGGAAAAGATATGACATTTTTCAAGGTTTTAGTTTTCAAATGCCTTTGAAACCCATACACTATAAAGATAAATCAGTAAAACGGCAAACATCTGGCAAGGTAGCATTTTGTCTTATATATAAAGGGATGGCTCTTAACCCCAGCTATAGAATCTGGGCAGGTAGTCCACGATGAGAAATGAGAAATCCTCACCCAGACTGGGGAAATAGCTTCAGGGCGGCCATCATTAGAGAAGATGTACTTCTCCAACTTGCATGCAGCAAAGACTCTAAAATCCCTCCTACCTGGTTACAAAAGCATTTCCAGAATACATTTTGAAGGAGGCATTCATGGCAAACATCAATGGAGTATTTTGCAATTGGTAGAGAATTGCATGGCTAAACATTTTCAGCAGCTCTGGATTCTGTTCTGGCATGGATTTGTGAAATAGCAAAAGGAAGGAAATCAAGAGAACAATAGGAATAGTATTAAAACGTGGACTTTCAGAGAAGTGAACTGATAACTCCCTTCATAGTGTATTACTGGGATACAGAGAAACAGCCAGCTTGGCATCCACCCCCACATCCCCCACATCCTATACACTTTACAAGGGCAGATGCTTGCTCGGCTCTCCCTGATGTAATTGCCTGTGTCCCCAGACAGACTGTACGTTCCTTTCAAGGGCAACTACATTGTAGCCAGTGCTATATCCCAACACTTAGCAGAGCCTGTCAGATGATGGGCATATAATAATTATTGTCTGTGTTAATTGGCATGGATCAGAATGAAATGCAAGGAGGAATTCTCCATAGGTGACTTAATAGAAAAAAGGTTTGAATGGAGCTGGTACCGAGATACTCTCTAGTTATGCATGGCTCAGTTTCTTGTTCCTCCAGGAACCACACTGGTGCATAAAACACTATGCTTGCATATTATTTCTATTTTTACTTACATCTCTGCTTAAGTAATGAATGAATCTGTCAATTCTGTTTTCCTTCTTCCACAGTGAAAGTGAAGTCTTCTTAACCCCGGTCCTTTATTATCTACTCTAAGTCCCAAGTTCAGGGATCCCCTCAGATACTGTTGTATAAAAATTCCTGAATCGGGGGCACCTGGGCGGCTCAGTCAGGTGAGTGTCTGATTCTTGGTTTCAGCTCAGGTCATGATCTCAGGGTTATGAGGTAGGGTCCCGTGTTGGTCTCCAAGCTCAGTGAGGAGTTTGCTTGAGATTCTCTCCCTCTGGCTCTCCCTCTGCCTGTCCCCCACTTGTGTGCACATGTGCACACACTCTCTCTAAAATAAATAAATAAATCTTTGGGGTAAAATGAGAATTCCCAAATTAGGTTGACCCAACGAGAATTTTTCTGCACTCTATCCTGCTATCATCAGCTGTGACTTTGGTATCCATGTACGTGTTCCATCAAACAGCCTAACTTCATAATACCTTAAATCCAGAGACCTCTACCTGCACACCACTCTTTTAAAATGTATATATTTATTTGAGAAAGAGCGCGCAATGGGATCCCTGGGTGGCGCAGCGGTTTGGCGCCTGCCTTTGGCCCAGGGCGCGATCCTGGAGACCCGGGATCGAATCCCACATCAGGCTTCCGGTGCATGGAGCCTGCTTCTCCCTCTGCCTGTGTCTCTGCCTCTCTCTCTCTCTCTCTCTCTCTCTCTCTCTCTCTCTCTCTCTGTGACTATCATAAATAAATAAAAATTAAAAAAAAAAAAGAGAAAGAGCACGCAAGCTTGAGCAGGGGAGAGGGGCAGAGGGTGAGGAATCCATGGAGGTGGTCCATCAAACAGCCTACCTTCATGGTACCTTAAATCCAGAGACTTCCTCATCCACGTCACTCTTGTCACTTACACCCAGAGTCAAACCTAGGAGCTTGTCACTGCTAAGCGCTGCTCCTCTTTAGAACTCTTCGCCTCCTATTTCCCAGCACCGCACCTGCTCTTCTGCTGGAGACAGGCTGCCAGTGCCCATATCCTCCTAATAGTTCCCCTGAAGCCTCTCTTTCTCTCCAACACAGTATAAACCAAGCACGGTCCAGGAGCCTGCTTCATGACTTCATATCCCTCTTCCTCTCTTGCTCTTCCCAAGAATCTCCCAACAATGGATCCATTCCATAAAATGTCTACTAATGCCCCCAAATATTCGCTATTGCCAGTCCTCCTGGAAAAGATTCCTCAACCTGTTGGCTAGCATCACCACAAGTCCTTGGTCCCCTGCCTTGGCTGGGTCTTGAACACCAAGAAACTACTTCTTTGTTTGTCGACTACCATGTTCATCTTCTTCCACTTTCCTCAAGCTCTCCACTCATCACTCCCCTTTTCAACTCTTTGGCCCTCAGCAAACTGTAAGCCTCCTACTTTCTAAGTGAACGAAGACAACAGGGCGTAAACACTTTCTATTCCTATTGAAACCCACACTTCAACCTTCCCTGTCATTTTGAGATAAAAGTCATTCCCTCTTCCCAAATTTTGCTCTCCAGCTCTCCCTCACCCCACAAAGATTGCCTCATTTCCTTTGTATTTTCAACTTCTCCCCCTCCTGTTAGCTCTTGCTTCATGAGTATTTTCATTCTACCTCAGGTGGTAAGAGCCTCAGAAGCAGGGGTCTTGACTGATTCATCAATGTTTGCCCTCAGTACTGAATACATGGTAAGCAATACATATTTGTTGGACTGAATCCTTCACCTCTCCACATGTACCATCAGTAGACCTAAAATTTATATCCTAAATTCAAACTCATCTTTGACTAAAGACCATTAACAGAATGGCCTTTAGCAAATTCATTAATTAGAGTCATTCTACTATCAACTTTATTTGCTCATCTGAACTGAGGTTACTTTAGTTTTATATCATCATTACTACTTGTCTGTGAATGATAAAGAGCTTGAACTTCATAGGTATGTGTAAATTGCATTTAAAATAATAATTGTTATGATTAATATTTACATAGTCATTTATTCCTAGGAGAGGCCTGTGCTTATTATTGTTTTTTTTATACTAATAGTCATTATGGAAGTACAAGTTCTCAGGGAATCCCCAGGTGAGAATAATCTTCTACATGTACTATGAACACTCATCTGACCTTAGGAGCACTAGGGTGGGAAGAGGAACACAAGTGAGAACTTAGATCCACGTGGATGGTACAGGAGTTTGCCAGGGGGGAAAAAACACCTGGAAAAGGTGAGTTTTGAATCTCAGTTTAAAGTGAGGATGACTCGGGGTTCCTGGGTGGCTCTGTTGGTTAAGCATCTGCCTTCAGCTCAGGTCATGATCTCAGGGTTCTGGGATCGAACCCTGCATCAGGCTCCCTGCTCAGTGGGGAGCCTGCTTCTACCTCTCCCTCTGTCCTCCCCTTGCTTGTGCTCTCTCTCTTTCTCAAATGAATAAATAAAAAAATATTTCAAAAATGAAGTGCAGAGGACTCTCAGATACCCATGGACTAGACCATGCTAGGGGGTCCAGAGCCCCACTAGAGAGGGTTGCACCACTGCTCATGTGGATTGCTAGAGTCCAATGAGCTCATTCATTCCCAAACCTGATTGTTGAGCACTTGACATATCTGATTCTCTGCTCAATACACAGTTGCTTGACCAGCCTATTCCTGCATTTTGTAAGAAATACCGAAAAGAAGCAGGAGCTTCCCCCATCCCTGCTTCTTGCCTTATGCTCTCTCTGATATAGGTGACTTCCGGTGACAACCTGCTGCCCAGGTGCGCATCCACAGTGCCAGCTGCTTCCTCTCTGCCTCCACCTGGAACTCAGATCTGGACTCACAGAGGGTGCTGGTGGGCTCAGACATGGGGATTTGCTTCAGTTCCCTCTTGACTGCCTTCAGACTTCTTTCTAATGACAACACCTCACTGTTTTTCCTCAGTTCAGGTCAGCAGGTTCTTTCTTATTTTCTGGGCCTTCTAAGCAGAATCTAAATTTGTTCTGACACTGAGGCTCTGCCTCATTTTTGTCAGCCTTCCCTTGGTCCTCTGTGTCTACTTGACTTTCCCTCTGGCTGGGTCAGGCCCACTGCCGCACAACTCTGGGAGGCAGCTGCCAAATGCACACTGTTGAATGCCCTCACACCTGCCAACATGCCACCTGCAGCCCCTCCGGTCTCCCTGATTCCGGCTGCCCATCTGCCTACCTCAGCTCTTCCCTGCTCCTGGTCCTCCATCCACCTCTGTCGCCCCTCTCACCCATGACAGGGACCTTCTTCAGGGATGCTCTGGCTTCTGGGTCCCCAAGTGCTCTGTGTGAGTCTGTCATGTTTCCAACTAGGCATTTGGTGAGTCTGAGAAATGAGGTGGTCATTGGATACAAAGCATTCAGTGTATGCAGTGCTTTCTAGCAACTCATGTTAGAGTGTTGCCCCAGCTGGGCCCCAGGGCTTCCTGAGAGGGTACACAGAGGAGGAGGACAGAGGAAGTCACTCTGCTGTGACTGAGCACTCTATCTGCTCTGAACCTCCTTTCTCACAACTTTGGCAACTGTGAACGTCCAGGGAAAGAAAATCTGTTTTCCTTGCTATGGGAAGTCTAGCTGTGTGGCTCCCCTTCACCTAACATAGTCATTTGTCTTCCAGCTGATGAGGTCGAAGTGGTAGGTTTCCAAAAAGAAATGGTACTTGCAAACAAGAAATCAGAAAGAGTGTTTTTTAATCAAAAGACTTTTATCCTCTGGTCTGAAAATGGGGAGAACCTATTTTTTAAAATATGTGGTGTCGTGAGCAGTTCATCACACAAAGGCTGGGAAGGTGGGGGTAGTCTGAGTTTGTGTGAGAGAGGAAAGCAGATTTCATTTCATCAGCACTCAAGAGTCAACGACCCTTTTAGAGTAGGAAGAAAACAGACTTCTCTGCTAAGAATGTGGCATTGGCAAGAGCCGTTTCTAGAATTAGGAGTCACAAAGGTGGAATGCAAATCTTCAGTAGACTTTGGTGGAATTCTGAAATCTCATGTCCATGATCTCGAGGTCATGGACTGTCTTCTAGTACTAACAGACGTTTGGTAACCATAGGATGGTACCTCAGTGTGCTTTTCTTATGCTCTTGAAATTTCTGCTCGTGCGTTTCTATACCAATATTCAGATTCTGCCCCTACATTTCCCGCCCTCAGAAAATTGAATTCCTGGTTTCTCAGTTGGTTCTTCTCCATCTACGATTTCAGAAGGGATCTCAGGAGGTTCATTTATAGCAATGCTCTGATTCCTGCTGTGATGCTAATAAGCAGGCCCCATCTTCTTACCTTTTAATAAAGTTATCAGCAGAAACAAGTGGGCCTCACAGGGGAGTGCAGAGAGGCATTTATCCTTGGTGGGACGAAGGTTCTCTTCTGCATAATTGACAGTAAATAAAACTAATGTCTAATTAAGAGGTTGATATAGCTTAAAATACACCTCCTTGCTTGGAAATTGAATGCCTTGTATCCTAGTTTATCAAGGCACTGATTGGACATATTTCCATGTCCTGATCCAACTGGTCAATGGCAGGATGTGCTGGACTGGAAGGGCTAGGACCTCGAAGTTCAGAATGAAAGGACGTTGCGATGGTTGAGTGGAGAGTCCAAAGAGTGTCTGGTGAAGAGCTCTGGGCAGCCATGTAAGCTGACCAGCATCCTGTTGGGGGCCCTGGGCAGACAGGTAGCCAAGACTGGACTTCAGTTCCCACCAGGACAAGTAGGAGCAAGACTTAGAGAAAAAAGAACTTTCCTCCTATTTCAGAGAATATGATGAAGATCATTACTGGATAAGCAAGAGCTTGGCCGTGATGAAGAGGGAAGGAAAAAGCAAAGGCCTGGTTTCAGGAACTATAGACCTATCACAGTCTATCATCTGCTAGCAGTGTCTTCTGCCACCAGATGCTAGGGCGTCACTGCTCAAGGTCTGGTCCATGGATCCCCAGCATTGACACCACCCATTAGAAATGCAGAAGCTCAGACCACAGCCCAAATCTATTGAATTAGAATTTGCCTTTGGTCAGGGGCCCAGGGTGACCACAAATTCATGAAAGTCAGGAGCAGAGCCCTCGACAAGCTCCCCAGAGCAGGTGCTTCTTTCCTGTTCACCGTGGTCTTCACAGTGGCTATGAGATGACATGTATCTCCTGAAGAGATTAATTAACTGAGGGAGCTGGTTCTGAAATCACCATGCAGTGTCTGGGAGCAAAATCAGCCCCTGAATGTATAGCTAACGGAGTCTAAGCTGAGGCCGAAGCCCACATGGGATGTGGAGGCTGAAGACGCTGAGCCCAGCCCACCGGGGCCCCCACCCCTCATGGGCAACAGCGCTGTGGCATAATGGGGCCCAGGGCCTGGGCTCTGCACCTTGTGAGCTGAGTGACACTGAACAAATACCTTACCCTCTCTTTGGGCCTCGTTTATTCCTCTATAAACCAGGCAGATAAAAATATCTGCTTTGTGTTTCTCACTGACGTCTTAGGAGGATTAATTGAAACAATATACACAGAGACACTTTGTAAACAGGAATCAATTATACGCAGACGAGGAATTCTTGTTTGATCTGCCCTTTGATCTTCTACTCCAGCCCTGTGCCCACCCTGTGCCCACCCTACACCACAGTCCCCCTGCAGGGCGTGTGGCTGGGGCCAGGCCCAGGGGCAGGGAAAGGTGCTGGCCTGGAGAGGTCCACCTTCCAGCCCTCCAGGTCACTGCCAAGGCCACCTGCTTCTCAGGATCTCCGTGCCAGGTGCAGGGGCACGGTGGCCTCTCCCGGCATTGAATTTATTCCAACCATTCAACAGGATAATAAGCAGCAAGGAATCCATCAATCCCACATCAGCCTGACCCCATTTAACAAACCTGATGATACTTAGCATACCAGCATGTTTGCTTTCTTTCCAGCAAACAGTCAAACATGATTAAACTCTCTCCTCATTTCCATATTAATAGCACACCCGTGTGAAGAATTTAGGAAAACACATTTCTGGAAATCTCATTTTTGATTTAAAATTTTCCAGTGTTGCAATGAACAGCAACACACTGCCATGCAGAGATGTCCCCTCCTGTCAGGGAGCTCAGAGGAGACGCTGCTCCCTTTCTGGCAGCTTCTTCCCATGGTCAACAACTCAGTCTTGAAATGCTTTATTCCCCAGCAGTTCCCTAAGGCTGGAGCTTAAATGTGTGTCTTGCTATTTTCTCTCCTTATTGGGACCAGAGCAGAGGGCCTCCTAGAGATCTGGGTAAGGTCCCTCCTGGAGCTTAAAACTGACAATGAAACTCCTCTAGCCCCTCCCAGAATCTGGAAACAGAGACCCCTCTTCTTCTGATTGGATAGCACCCTTCCCTCTCACTTTTCTTCAGATTTGGGGCAGAGGAATGGGGAGAAATATGAGCAGTTGACTCCCAGGCCTCCCCTGAACACATCCTGCAGGCTGACACCTCAAAAAGATACGGCTTCTTTAGTTACCCATCCTCCCCCCCTCCCCCCACCCCCACCCTCCATCACCCCACCCATCAGAATGCCTGGGGAGCAGGGGGGAACAGCACAACCCCAGGCTCTGGAAGCAGGCGGGCTGCAGTCCTGGTCTTGGCTCCTTCGTGAACAAGCTGTCTCACTTTGAGCAAGCTGCTTACCTAACACTGTCTCCTGGACTATCAAAATAATAATAATAATAATGTTATTATCATTTGCACTGATCTACCTCATGAGGGTGTTACGAGAAATTTTAAATAAATGATGCACATGGAGCACTTAGCTCAGTGCCTGGCATACAGTAAGTGCCCAATAAAAGTTGGCTGTTGTTATTTTGTTTTTTGGTTGTAAATAATGTATCACCATTCACTGCTTCTCTCAGCATCCCATCAACACTGCGGGGGTGGGGGTTGGTGGCAGGGAAGAAGACTTCCCAGCCAGAGACTCATCCTTCCTGGCTCCTTCAGCCACTAGGGAGCAAGGAAGGGGGAATCTATGTGGAAGGGAGGTGGGCTCCTTCCACCTCTGCTCCTGTTAATGTGCTCCCATTCCTTGTGGCCTTAGAAAGAGCCCTGTTCCGGGGATGAGGACAGGCCCATGTTAGCCCCAACTCTATCTCTTACCCCTTGGTAAGTTTTTTTATTTTTTATTTTATTTTTATTTTTATTTATTCATTTAATTACCCCTTGGTAAGTTTCTTAAAGCCTCCAGAACTCAGAGATTGCTCTGAACACACCTCAGTTTTCTTGAATTTCTGAATTGGGTGCAATGAAGGATGATTCATTTGTTGGGGGAGGGGTGCGGACTCAACAGGGCAGTGTGAGCAGGTTTCACAGGGGAGAGAGTTGAGATCCAGACTGAAGCTAAGCGGCTTGCTTAGGACCAGAACACTGTCCTCCGGGTCCAGAGAAATTGTTTTTGTTTTTCACAGGACCCCACCGTCTCTCAAAAGGCCGGTGAAGTCTGCTGGCTGCGATAAGCCGCGCTCCTACACCGGCAGATCGTGGTTGACTCCTGTTCAGCGTCCCCAGGGAAGCTTTCCTGCCAGGTTGCAGTGTCTGGCCCCTGGTTAGGTGAGTGACCGCTGCATTCCCAATGCCAGGTGTCTGGCCCTGTGCTTGGAGCGAGGCAACTTCGTATTCTGAAGTCTGCCCACCGCACTCCAGGGGTTTGTGCCCCAGATGATATGTGACTCTTTCTCTGTGACTCATTCCAAATGATTGGGGGGTTTTCTTACAAGACACAGAGCAGTGAAATGGCCCTTTGGGGACTGGGAGTGAAGCAGGACGAGGGAGGGAGGAGAGAGAGGACCCCTTTCCTCCTTCTCTCTGCTTTGGCACCGATTCTGTCCACACCGATTTCGGTCCCATGGGTGCCTGCCTGGAGCCCTCCGGGTGAGGCGGTGGGGGCCTCCCAGCAGGTGCCTCCCCGCTGCCCCCATACGGCCTTCCTGTCTCTTCCCTACCACAGGCTCACAGATCCCTGTGCCTTTGAATGTTTGCCTGGGAAACACCATATGTGTGAACTAAGTTTATAAAGCACTATGTTTAAGAATAAATTTCAAGATGCTATTTTTCAGCAGCCTATGAATCACTTAAACTCATTTGCAAAATAAACCGTTTGCCAAGGGAAATTCATTTTTGATGACCGAAGACAGAATGAAAGTCATAATACGTGAGGCTTTTCTGTCCTGATAGTCATGAGCTATTTGTCAGGAGGGATAGGAATGGAATAGGCAGCCTATAACTTTTTAAATGCAAACTCCTGAGTAATAAATATGTGTGTGTGTGTGTGACTGTGTGTATGTATCTCTATATATCTAACATGTAATATAGTAGACACAGACTCCCATTTTCAGAGCTGCATGGCATTTTGGCAAACAACTTGGACTTTATTTTGGTCTTGCAGCAGGAGTATGAAGACGAATATTACAATTTTTAAAAAAGATTTGATAGGGTCACTCTGTGTTTCTGGATTTACCAAAGGGCCATTCATCTCCCCACCTGGTAATAAAATAGGACGTCGGGGGGCTACCTCCCCCAGATGCATGTGAAAGGAAAGACTTGCTGCTGATGGGGCAGAAGGTGGCGGTGACCTGGACGGGCAGGGAGCGGCCACGTGCGATGGCAGGGGTGTTTGCTGCCTGGGAGGCTGGGTCTCAGGTGCATGGTTTTTGGCTCATTGTACCTTGCAGTCTCTTCGCATCCTCGTGATCATTGGCTGAATCGTGCTCTTCGGCTCTCTCTGCTCAGTCTGTTGTGTTTTCTCTCCGTCTCTGAGCAGGGAAGCTAGGCCTGGCTGCTGCTGATGAACGCTACATGTACAAAGCAATCAGCACTACTTCATCAGGGGCAAAGCCACTATTTAGGTCAGTTCCGGGGACCGGAGCCCGCCGCAGTGATTTCCTCACTTCTTCAAGGGGGCGTCCCAGGCCGTGCGGGGAATTGTCTAGAGACATGCAGCACATCACAGAAATGTGCACCCACAAACTGGGGATCACTTCAAGACGGACTGCAGTGGGATTAAGAAACTGCTGGAATGCTCTGGTTTATTTGCCGCTGTCATTGTACAAATGGTGCTGGCTTCCCTTCTCTCAAACCTTTCCTTTTAGCAATTCCAGACAGGGCTGCATTTTTCTACAATCAATCCTGATTGGGCCACCAGGGATCAAACCTATCAAACTGCCCTAACTGAGCCATCAGTATATAAACCCTGCGTGAGACTTGCATGTTGAAAGAACACTAGGAAACTGGGTTTATCTGCAGGCGCAGAAGAGAAGTGGGGTATCGGGTATGGACTCAGAAGCAGGTCTCAGGTTTGCTAAATAGAGTTGGGGTGCTCCTGGCTTTCCAGCTGACCGCAGAGGAAGGAACATCTTGGCTCCTAATCCGGTTCCCTACAGCCTAGAGAGCTGAAGCAACTTGGGTTTCTGGTTTGACTTAATGCCAGCATGCATGCCCAGCTGGTGTGTGGTATGAACCAATTTGTTTGTTTGTCTTTTTGACTGTAAACATTAAGAAAACTGGAGCCAAATCCCATGTTTGGTGCTCAAGGAATAGTCACAGAGTAGGTTACTGATTTTGTATTTTTGTTTACTTCTTGGACCTTCAGCCTTTCTGAATGGCAGAGAGCAGAGGTGCTGGGGAGTTCCCTGGCCAGCAGCTTCCTGGGATCTTGGAGTTTGGAGCATGGTTGAGGCCCTGGTCAGGTGCTCAGCACTGTTGAAGGCACGCTCCTTCTTGACACAGTGGTATATGTCCATGCGTGTACCACTGGCACAGTGTGTTTGTGTCCACCTATGATCCAACACTTGACATGCATGAAATGCAAGAGGCCCCCAGTGCTACTCCTGAAGACAGGGGCTACCCTTTATTCACTTTTTGGTAGCCCGTTGGCTAACACAACACTTATTCACAATGACGTCACCCAGCTAATACCAGTTTAGAAAGAAGAAGCCTAGCCTTACAGCCCTGAATTAACTTTATGACAGAGAATATTAAACTAAATTCTATGCACAAACAGAATCAATTGACAATGGAAAGGCTATTCTAAAATGGAAAGTTTTATAGGCTGAATCCAGACAATGTGAGCTAATAGCATATTTGCATACTAGGAAGTACATAATCTCTCCTATGGAGTATCCTTTCCAAACAGCTGGAATATCATGAGCCTTTAGATCTAACTTGTACCTCAGAGGAAATTCAGAGAAACTATTTCAGTAAGACAAGAAAGAAAGAATTATACAGATCCAGACTGTGGGACATTCTTCTGGACAAATGGCCCCATCTATTAAATACGAGACTTGATCTAAGAGATCAAACGGAGGGTGTGGGGTGGGGGGTGTTCTAGATTTGGGGAAGATTTAAGAGACGTAACAACCAAATGTAGTGTGTGTTCCTTCATGTAGGGATCTGTTTAGAAAGAAAGAAAAGCCATGAATGTAGTCATGGCTGATTAGTCAAAGCGAGGCCTGAACTGTGCATTATATGACATCAAGGAATTTGATGTCATTTCATAGGAAAGAATTTGATAGGAAAGAGCAATCGTTGGATATAGATAGTGGGTGTTCATTGTACCAGTCTTCCTATTTTTTTGTTTTTGTCTGTTTGAGATTTTTATCCTTTTTTTTTTTTTTAAGAAAGTAAAATAGCTATTTGACAAGAAAGAGAGAAAAAAAAAAAAAACAATCTAATGCTCTAAAGCAAGGAGGTGAAATGGGTTCTGGGACCTACAGGGAGTTTGACTTGGTTGGAAAGTCAACTCCACGTGGGTGCTGCAGACTGTATGAATGGAAAAGGGGGACAGGACGGACCACGCCTACTATGGAGCTTAGACTATTTACTGGAGCCAAGGGGGCTCGCTGGGGGGTTTTATTTTTAAATACTAACTTGATTTTTATTTTTGTTTTTATTAGAGAGGGAGAAAGAAGGGGGGGGGGAGGAGAGGCAGAGAGAGTGGGAGAGAGAGAATCTTAAGTAGGCTCCATGCCCAGCAGAGAGCCTGACCTCATGGCTCTGAGGTCATGACCTGAGCTGAAATTGAGGCTCACTTTACCAACTGAGCCACTCAGGTGTCCCTTAAATAACTTTATTGAGATACAATTCATATACCACAAAGTTCAGTCTTTTAAAATGTTTAAAATATTCAGTGATCCAAGGTCTATAGAGTTGTACATCCCAACACTACTAATTCCAGAACATTTTATTGCCTCAATTTGAAATCCCGTACGCATGAGCAATCTCTGCCCTCATGTCCCATTCTCCCAGTCCATGGTAACCACTAATTTGCTTTCTGCCTCTATGAATTTGCCTTTTCTGAACATTTTATATATGTGGAAGCATAGAATATATGGCCTTTTGTGTCTGGTTTCTTTCACTGAACATGTTCTAACGTTCAATAATGTTGGAGCACGTCTCAAAATCATATTCTTTTTATGGCCAAACATTTTATAATATGGATACACACATTTTGTCTATCCATTTTTCATTTGAGGGACATTTGGGTTATTTTCACTTTGAGGTTATTATGGATAATGCTACTCTGAAGGTGGTCAAAGGGTACAAACTTCCATTTATAAGATGAATAAGTCCTGGGATGTAATGTACAACACGTGACTATAACTTTAATTTAAAAGTGATGGAAGATAATGTGGCTGTGAATAATCATGGGCAAGTTTTTGTATGGACATCTGATTTTAAATCTCTTGGGTATATACCTATAGTGTGTAGTATATAATATATAGCATATACTACATCTTTAGCAATTTAAGGAATTGCCAAACTTTCCATGGCAACAGAACCATTTGCTGTCCTACCAGCAATGTGTAAGGATTCTAATCTCACCTCATCTTCAGGTGTTTACGTTTTTTATTAAACATCCTCATGGGAAGCAGTATCCCACTGTGATTTTGATTTACATTTTCCTAATGACTAATGAGACTGAGTATATTTTCATGAGTTAATTCACCATTTATATACCTTCTTTGGAGAAATGATTCTTTGACCCCATTGCCCATTTTTAAACTGGGTTGTCATTTTATTTGTATTGTAAAGAATAATTATGTTATTTTAAATCAGGTGTTTTTGTTTTTGTTTTTTTCATGATCATTCTGGCATGGACATAAAATAAGAGAGGCATGTGTAGGTGAAAGAGATGTGTTATACTCAAAAGCCCCAGAAGAGGGAGGCATGGCGTGCCACGCATTGGTGCAACTAAGCAGCTGGGGAGCCATGGATGGTGAGGACAAAAGAACAAGTGTCTTTATTGGGGGTCAGGGCGGCACATATGCAAAAGGTATGAGGGGATTTCATTGGTGTGTTTGAATCTCAATAGGTCAGAGTCAGGGGAGGGCAAGAAATGGAGCTTGTGACAAGGACCAGCCTTATCACACAGGTGTACCTGCCCACCTGGCAGAGTGCTCAAAGCTTGTTTGTGGGGATGTTGGGGCATCAGGAAAACATGAAGTTTTTTTAAAAGTCTACAGTACACTATGATTAAGTCATACACATTCTTAATGTATTCTAGAGACAAGTTCTTTATCAGGCAGATGATTTGCAACTATTACGTTCTTCCATTCTGTAGATTGTCTTTTGACATTTTTGGTGGTGTCCTGTGAAGCACAGATATCTAAAATTTTTATGAAGTCCAATTTATTTCTTTGTCACTCATGCTTCTGGTGTCATATATGAGAAGACATTGCCTAATCCAAGGTCACAAAGATTTACTCCTATGTTCTTTTTCTAAGAGTTTTATACTTTCAGTTCCTACATTTAGATCTCTGATCCATTTTGAGTTAATTTTTGTATATGGTGTGAGATAGGGGCCCAACTTTCTTCTTTAGCATGTGAATATCCAGTTGCCCCAGCACCATGTTTTTTGATTGTTAATTCAATCTTTTTACTTTATAAATTTATTTCTATTTATTCTTGAGTCAATTTCAGTAGTTTGTGCCTATGAAGTTGTCTATTTCATTTAGGTTATTAATTTGTTGGCATACAACTGTTCATATATTTCCTTAGACTCTAGTAGTGATGTTTCCTCTTTCATTCTGGATTTTACTAAGGAGTCTTTCCTTTTTATCTTTCTTTTTATCTCTTTGACCAGTCTAGCTAAGCTTTGTCGGTATTCTTGATGTTTTCCAAGACTCAACATTTGGTTTCACTGATTTCCTCTACTGTTTTCTATTGTTTATTTCACTTACTTCTGTTTTATTCTATCCTGTCCTTCTTTCTGCTTCTCTTAGGCTTAATTTGCTCTTCTTTTTCTTAAAGTTTCTTAAAGTGTAAAGTTAGGTTACTGATTTGAGATCTATCTTTATTTTATAGGCTCATTCAAATTCTGAGCTTTCACTAAGCAGGAGGAAGGGCTGTCAGCAGGATGTCCAAGAGCTGCACACCTGCCCTACATCCAGTCTGGTAGTTGTTCAGGCATAGAGACTCCTGGTGGTAATTCATGTCTACTGTGTCTTGACCATCACAATCACCTCCTTACAAGGAAACCTCTTGGAGTCAGCCGTGGAGAACAAATGTCTCAAACTAGTGCCACAAGAATCTTCTGCCATATTCTTAAAAGAGACAGGCCCAGAGTTCTACTTGAAGTCTAAAATGGACTTTTTTTCCTGTTAAAGATCTTCGGGATGCCTGGGTGGCTCAGCGGTTGAGCATCTGCCTTTGGCTCTTGGCGTGATCCCAGGATCGGTGATCGAGTCCCGCATTGGGCTCCTTGCAGGGAACCTGCTTCTCCCTCTGCCTGTGTCTCTGCCTCTCTCTGTGTGTTTCTCATGAATAAATAAATAAAATCTTTAAAAAAAAGATCTTCAATCAGAGTCTTATAGAATATGACAATAGATATAGGCCATGACATGAAAGACTTAGAGAGAGGATGATGAGGAAACCCTATATCTAGAGAGATCTGCATTGAAATGGCTACTTATATATCCTCTGACTGGAGTCAGAATGTGCCCTGGAGTCTCAGATCGGGGCTGAGCCCTGCCGTGGATAGGAAGTCAATGCGGCTCTCTAGGTTAAGGGCTCTGGAGAAAGGAGTTATGCAGGTTATGCCATGATGAGAACTGAGGCAACTAATGAAGTTCTTTTTCTCTGAGAGAATGTATGGCAGCAAAATGGGGAGACCAAGCAAGAGGGGAACCTAGAAGCCAGACCTAGGAGAAGTGAGATTGAGGACAGAAACCAGAGTGGGGTGAGGGAAGGGAGTGAGAGGCACTGGGGGCAGGGGCAAAACCAAATGGATCCAAGGTGCTTTGGAAAATGATCTTACTCTCCAAGAACTAAAAGGAGACTTACGAAAATAATTTGGCTTTGGTAGGAGTGCAGTGGACCAGCCAGAAGCTGGTCCAGAATCAGAATTAGGACTGTAAGCATTCATCCCTGGATGCTCAGTATCTGCCTCAGCATGGGGGCTGAGCATTCCTCCTCTAGGTGCACTCCCCAACATGAGGTGTCCTGCTGGTTTAACAGCCTTCTACTCTAGAGAACCACAATCACAGAGTCCCTAACTTCTGTGCCCACTACTCAGAATTAGCAAAGCTTTCCTGGCATGTCAATACACACCCTGGAAAAAAAATAGATCTGAATATTTGCTTCCCTTTTTCTTAGCCCAGAGGAAGGACTATGGGATTCAAGAAGAAGTGGCAAAAGAAGGCCCCCCAAAGGAACTGTAGACTCCAATTCTAGGGATCTGGGTCAAACTGAGCTATGACCTACTGGATGAAGCTTACCTCCAGAAACACCCTCCTCTGTCTATATGCTGCTTTGTTGGTGGTCATGGCTTATATGTCAATGTCTTGGGTCCTGCTCTTGGTGGTGAGGATGCAGAAGTGCTATGTAAGAGGACACATGAATGATTCTGAGCAAGAGGTCTGAAGCCCTGGATCACAGTAGAGGGGTCCTGATGGTAGAGACCCTGAAGTCTTCTCCATCATACATTTGTTTGGGTTCAGCCTCTCCCTCAATGGTTTGCTCCCATTACATTGACAGAAACCAGCTGTCTCTTATGAGAAGAGAGAACACATTTCAGTATTTCAATTGAGGCTGAGTTTGTTCTTGCACCATATAGAGAGAAGACTGCTCTAATAGCATCTGCTCCAATGAACTCATTGATTGACAGTAGGACTGTTTTTAAGGAAATATTCCTGCTTTGATTCTTACTCTACCTATCTTGAAACAGCAGTTACGAACACTTTGGAGTAACTGCCAAGATATTAGCAGAGAATCATTTATCATATTATCTGTAAGTATCTACCATGAATACTTTGGGGCACTAAGGGAATAGTACCTTCAATTTCGATTAAGACAAATGTGGAGGTGGGGATGGGGTGGGCAAGAAGATAACTATTTGTGGCCTGGAAAAAGGCAGAGCATCCCTAACATAACACTGCAGAAAGATTTGAAAAGTTGTCATTTTACTGAGTGTTTCTTATTCCTTCAAAAGAGAATATTTACATCCATGATATTTCTGCCTCAAGATGCACTTAATTTCTGGCTAATTGAGTCAGATTACAAATCACATCTGTTTAATGTAAACAGAAACCCAGTTAGGCTTCAACCTTTCCACCTGAGTCACTCTGTTAATTAAATTCCTGATTTATCAGCTCCCTTTCTGTCTCTCTCAATATCTGCCTCAAGTCAGATTGCCTGTGGTTCTCATGACTTCCCAAGATGGAAACCAGTCAGATGGACAACATCAGGCAACCTTAGATGCTCCAGTTTAGGGGATCAACACTTCAAAGGTCGCACATTTTATTCTTCTAACTTGATCTGCATTATAGTCAATACAACACACAATGAGAAATATTTTCTCAACAATGATAGGCTTTGTATCATTTTTTGGAACATGAATTAATTTTTGTAATAGCCTTTTGAATGTACAAAGCATCTTTGCATATTATCTCATTAAAAGAGGCCTATGAGTTAGTAAAACTGCTGCTACTATTATTGTTAAAGTTCAGAGAGAATTTGAAGAGGCCCATTTGAAGTCACAACACCAATAAGTGATACTATTACAAATTTAAATATGATGGTCTTCACATTTGAGTTGCCACAGTTTTGTGGGGTTTTTTTTCCTTTTTATCTACATCATGAAAAAGCTTGAATACTACTAGCACTAATCATAAATCTTAAGAGAATCTGATTTTGTAGGTAATAATCTGAAGCTAAGTAATTGATGAACAGAGAGTCTGAGAAGCTGGTAAAGTCCTTTTGGGTTTTACACTATTCTGTTGTTTTCATCGCAGGGTGCACAACATACATGAGAGAAGCAAAGTATCTAGGAAAGCAATGTGTTAGCGTTGTCCCTGAACCTCTGATCCATTGGCACACACCCTACTTTGGTGTGTTTTGCAGCAAGGACAGCATGTCAGACTCATGTCTGCATGTGTAGACCATGGAGCAAAAATAAGTAGGCACACATTGCTGTCACCAGTATAATCTCTCCATGCCTCTACATATAATGCTTCCCTGGCTTTCCTGCTGTCTACCAATATAATAAAAAGCCCCTCACCTAGGATCCAAGAACTCTCTTTTGAAACATTTCCCATCACTTCTTTCAACGTAAAATCTTAGGTATGGTTTGTCCAGTTGCCCTCTAACAATGATTTTTTTGCCCTCTTCCTGGCTTTTCTGGTCTTTACTTCCGCATTTTTTCCCTTTAAGGCTCAAACAATACTCTGAGTGGAAGCTTCCCATTTACTTTCATTCAAATTCCCCCCCCCCCCTTCTGAACATCCAAGGATTTCTTCCTACATTGTCCCCTTGCATCCTCACCTTCTATCTGTTAATCATACATGTATCTCACCTTCCTTACTAAACCATATGATTTGGGGGATAGGTTTATTTTATTTTATTTTATTCTATTTTATTTTATTTTATTTTAAAGATTTTATTTATTTATTTATTTAGAGAGAGAAAGAGCACAGTGGGGCACAGAGGCAGAGTGAGAGAGAGAGAAGAAACAGACTCCCTGCTGAACAGGGAGCCAGACTGGGGGCTCCATCTCAGGACCCTGAGATCATGACCTGAGCCAAAGGCAGACACTTAACTGACTGAGCCACCCGGGCACCACTGTTGGCTATAGTTTTGAACCTAAAACCCTAAACTGGTTCTACATTGCTCAAGGCAAGCACCAAGCACCGTGCCTTACACACAGCGCTTGTGGTCACTGAGTAATGGCTCCCAAATAGGTCCATGTCCCAATCCCCAGAACCTGTGAATGCTAGCTAGTATGGAGGAACTTTATGATTAGGAGTCTTGAGATGAGGGATCCCTGGGTGGCACAGCGGTTTGGCGCCTGCCTTTGGCCCAGGGCACGATCCTGGAGACCCGGGATCGAATCCCACGTCAGGCTCCTGGTGCATGGAGCCTGCTTCTCTCTCGGCCTATGTCTCTGTCTCTGTCTCTCTCTCTCTCTGTATGACTATCATAAATAAATAATTTTAAAAAATTAAAAAAAAAAAAGGAGTCTTGAGATGAGATTATCCTGAATTATCTGGGTGAACCTGGGTGTAATCATAGCAGTCCTTATCAGAGGAAGCCAAGAGTCAAAGCCAAAGGAGAAAGTGATGTGATGAAGAGGACAGGGATAGAGGAAGGGGCTGAGAACCAAGGTATGCAGGTAGCCATTGAATGCTGAGAATGGCAAGGAAACAGATTCTCCCTCAGAGCATCCAGAAAGAACCAGCCCTGCCAACACCTTGACCATTGCCCGGTGAAACTAGCTTTGAAATTCTGTCCTCCAAAACTGTAATAATAAATTTGCATTGTTCTAAGCCATTGAGTTTAGGGTTATTTGCCACAGAAACAATAGGAAACTAATACAGTATTTGGAGAAAAGTTTATTGAATGAAAAATAAATGAATGACTATAAGTAGATGAGTGAATAAATGAATTCAAAGAGTTCTGAAACAGACCCCTGCTTTATACTATTTTCTTGCTTCCTACTTTTAATCACATGGAAAATATTACCACAGTCAAGATGTTCTTTAATATTTTTCAATATTTTTCTGGAGATCTGATTAAAATGCAAAGGTTTTAGCTGGGATCCTGGAAAGTAGTTGACTAATCGTCCCACACCAATTGACTGCTGCTTTAGGGAGGGCAAGACGGGAGAGAACATACAGGAGGACAGGACTCAGTGGGGTGGAGGACATGAGGGACCTGGCAAACAGAGTCTCCCCAAGGCTGGTGGGGGCAGGTCTTGGTTAGATAGAGGGCTGCCCAATGCTGTAACCCAAGGAGCAGGACACAGAAGATCATAGTCACCAAAATCATACCTTACCTGTCCAAACTTTTTCCCCTGAACTGCAGAATCTTTGCAGAGTCTCTTTTTCCCCCTAAGGACAAATTCACATCATTTTCAGGGACAAAAGTTGAGGACAGAAGTATTTTTGTTCAATGTGTATCTTACTTCCCAGTGACTGACATGCCCTCTTTTAACTTTAATTAGAAACCAAACTGAATAAAACACTTGACTTTGACATACAGTAGTGATTTAAAAGGACTTTTCAACTCCACTACCAAAAAGAGGAAATAGTAATTCAAAAGGCTATTAGCATGGCCCTCAGACCACCTCTTGACACAGGGAAAGGCTAAGTTAATCAAAATGATAATTGTGCCACAAATCAATTACTATTTAAGGTTATTCCTACTCAACTTGACCGTAAAACTCTTCATAGCCCCTACAACACAATCCTAACTATGGTCTTTTGCAAAAAATAAGCCATCCCTCATAAGGCGTGTGCGTGCCTGTGCGCACACACACACATCCCTCCTCATGGGCTATTAGCCGAGAGGCGATCATCTCCCTCATTTTCTCAAATAACATATATCATTCACACAGAGCCAGAACGTAATTTGAATGAAATCGAATGAGATTTTCCTCGGCTTCAAATGAATTGGAGTGGGAGATAATAATGCTTTCTATTTTTTTCCTATCCAACAAGATCAGCTCCTAGCTCCAAAAAATTTTTTAAAACTCTCCCTAGTGTTTCAAATTTAAATACATTATATTTAATGCAGTTTCTAAATTTTAACTACTTCAGAATTCTGTTAAACTGCTCAGAAAGGCGTAGTGAGATTTTCAGATCTTCCAATCTAGCTGAAATCAAGCCCATGAGCATCAGCATAAAGCAGAACATTGTCTGGGCCTTTCTAAAGAGTCTCTGAGTCTCCTGGTCTCCATGTTAGAACTACATCTCTCTGTCCAACTAAAAAATTTAAAAATAAAAATATCAATCAGATAAAATTACTTTAATAAAACATCATCTGAGAGGGGGAAGAAAAGGGAATTCTTGAGCACAATTTTCATATAAACCATTCTTTACACATAGATGCCATTTTACAGTGGACTGGAATAGCATTTGACTTGTTACTATGATCTATTTTTACTAAGACTGAGAAATCAAAGGCTTGAGGGAAGAATAGAACATTCTAAATTAAGCTGCATAAATAATTTTCACACTTTCTACTTGAACATCTATGTAGGTATTTCATTGTTTTTTATATTACCTATGAAGATGTGGTTTATGTCTTGTGCCTTATTCAGATGCTGCTGAGCTATTAAAAATTGCAGCTCCTGTTTTAACTCGGTAACATTTGATTCTATACTTCTTGGATTTCTCATCTTATAGATTTCCCTCAGTTCCCTGATTCCTGTTTCGTTCTCACCTATAAGTCCAAAACTATTGGCTTATTCTCAGTAGGAAAGTTACCCATACTTTAATAAATGATAGAATGTCTGCTCATAGTCTGACATTTCTTTAGGACTGTCCGTTTGTCTAACAACAAAAGAACAACATCAAGGATACTTCTTTAGCAAGTGGAAACAGGCTTCTCTGAAGATCACAGATTCAATGGAGTAGCCATGAGAGCAAAGGAATGACAATATCCTTAGAACAATCTATTTTACTCAAAATTCTAGAATTCTTTATTTTAGATAAAAATAATATGATATTAGGCAGAAGGTTTTAGCTCTTAGGCCACAGGAAAAAATTCATTATCTCCTCTCTTCCCTTGAATGCTTCTGCAAGGGACCTCTGAACCTAGTGTTGTAGTCAAAGCATATGTTGGCAGCCAACTGCCAACACTAAATATAAACTTGAAGAGGAAGAAAGCCACATTTGGAAGATAACTCATTTATAGACTATTTCAAAGCAGACTGTGTCTCTATATATTCTAAGTTGTAAAACTCAGAAGCCCTGTCAATAACTAGTTTTGAGACCTTTGCCGAGCTTCCGTTCTTGTCATTTTACCTTTCCGGATCTTCTTATTTATCTGTAAAATGGACTTAATTATCTTCTCAGCCTACCAAATGTTGGTATCATGGGGATACAAATGAGATATAGATGCAATCACTCTGAATTCCTTAAAACATAACATTCATTCATTCAATGAATATTTATTGAGCACATACTTCATTCCTGATACTGTATCAGGTACTGGGAATATTGCTGTGGCCATATCAGACTTTGCTCTGCTCTTGTAGATGTAACATGAGGGATTGCTATGAATATTGTTAGAACTATGACTTTAATATCTATTACCACTATTACTACAACATTGGTAGGTATTTAAAAGAAATTACTATTATTTGTGTAATCAAAGGTAAACATCTCTTATGTTGAGATAACATTTGGGATATCTTCATCAGTATGAAATGATTATTAATTATAATTATAAAGAATTTTATATTAATATCTTACTTTTATTAAAATTAATAATGACTAAATTCATTGAAGAAAATCACCCTCAAGACCATTATTTAGAGTTTTTACTTTTAATTGGATTCACAAGGCATATCTTAGCCTGATATCTTATAAAAGTTAAGACCAACAAGAGCCAGGCACAAGAAAAAAATAGAATAATCTTGGAGGAAATCAGATATCAGATCTGTACAAATGTATTCAGCTTCTATTTTTAATTTTCTTTTTTTAAATGATTTTATTTGACAGAGAGAGTAAGAGAGAGAGAGAGCACACAAGCAGGGGGAGCTGCAGAGGGAAAGGGAGAAGCAGGCTCCCCATCAAGCAGGGACCCCAATACGGGGGACCCTGGGATCATGACCTGAGCCAGAGGCAGACAGTTAATTGACTGAGCCACCTAGACTCCCCAGATTTTCTTTTTATAAAAGTTGCTTTATAAGGAATTAGAATTTACTTAAGCATCTACCATATGCTAGACATATTACACATACTGCCTCATTTACATACAAGGCTTCTCCCTGATACTCCTTTGATGATGGAAGAAGGGAGGTTCCAGGAGATAGTGACTTTTCAGATTCACTTCAATTGGACCCTAAAGCCTATGTTCTTCTCACTGTACCCAACACTTCTGTTCTATCAAGTCTGTCTAGCAAAACATAAGATTCATTAACATGACTTGGTTCATATGCAACTGATCAATAGGGACTTGATGCCAGTTTAACACAAATGTCTTGTTGGTAAAAAGGTGATTTTTCCAGTGTGATCCTGTTCTGACATTAGGAGCCACCTTTCTCACAATTAAATCAGAGTCTTAGCAACATTGAAGACTTTAAGGAAAAAACTGTAGTCATGCAAAATGCCTTCTCCAAGAAGTGGTTGCTGTAGTGGCTTCAGGAACAGTCACGTTTTCAAGTATGTTTGTTGTCCTGAGACTTTACCTGCATCAGAATGACCTTGAATATTTGCTAAAACATAGATTTCTGGCCTCCTCCTCTTTCCCAATCTCCTTCCTCAGGGGTTTTTGATTCAGTGGGTCTGGAGGACAGCCTAAGAATTTGTGGTCAACAAATCTCTGCACAACGCTGAAGCCACCAGTCTGAGGACCACACTCTGAGAACCAGTGCACTATGTTACACTATCTGGGGAAGCTGTAAATGTAGATGAAGAATTTACAAAGATAGTTTTTCCTATGTCAACAAAAACTGACTGATGAAGCAGTCTAGCCCCAGATTATGTTTTATGTTAATGAAACTAGTCTATCATAGGCAAATGTTTTCAAGGATCTAAATCTTGATGGAGGAAACATGAACCCCTGTGTATAAGGCTGCTACAACATTTGGTCTGTAAACATAGATACAAATGTCAGTGAAGATTTAACTGTGCTGGTATTTTATTTTATTTACTTTTATTTTTTTGTGCTGGTATTTTAATAAGGGTTGCAATTGTTGTTTGTTTATTTTTTTACTTCTCTGATTACAAAGTTACATAGGTTTTCAGTGGTATGCTTTTTATTTTTTTAGGAAGGCTTCACACTCAGCATGGAGCCCAATGTGGGACTTGAACTCATGATCCTGAGATCAAGACCTGAGTCAAGATCAACAGTCAGACGCTCAACTGACTGAACCACCCAAGTGCCCCTTCAGTGGCCTATTTTAACCCCACTTTTTCCAAGTCCCATTGGTTTTACATGTAGTTTTGCAGAATATAAGGTTTTTCAGGAACACAAATATGGCATGAGAGAAGACTATAGCTTCATTAGACAATTAATAAAAATTAAATTAATAAAGTAATAATCTACAATACTAAAATAGTATCACAATATAGCTTTATTAGAACTATGTGGAGAAACTCTTATCAAATCTATGATCATGACCCAAAGAGTAGAAGATCTAGAATAACTGGATGCTGTCATTTCCAACCTGTATAGCTTGATAGGATGTTTTCTGTGTTCCTTATCCCATGATATTGGTGGGGGGGGGGGGGGCAAGTTTACATACAGGAAGTCAGTCTCTGAGTGGTACTAGCATTTCAGGAGTGTGGGCTTCACTACGGAGAATTTATCTTTGGACCAAGACGTAAGAGAATGCTAATGTTTTAATCCTGTGTAAGCTTCTAGTGGCTGATTTGGCTAAGTCAGACAATGTGGCAATTGAGTGAAAACTTGCTGAAAATGTGTTTTTCAAATGAGCTAAGGTGGAAGAATTAAAGGCAGAAATCTGGTGGGCTGGTATCTGCAAAGTCGTCAGAACAGAACTTACAGGTTAAATAACAAAATCAGCATCTTAGATGAAGAAGGCAGGCTTTTATTTTTCTCTCCACAGTGGTTTTTATTGAAAAGTCCACAGTCATGTACTGGTGGAAAGGTTATCACAGGTTTGGAGAAAAGGAGTAGAAGGAGTTCTGACTTAATTAAATGTTCCTGTTAAGTATTCCAGTTCCTGGGGTGATGACAGCCAACAGTTCATTAGCTGGAAGTAAACTGTGTGACAACTATCTGATTAACAGTTTACCTTGAGAAACCCAAGGTTATGTGATAGTCATGAATGCAGTTAAGTTCTCCACCTGCTGAAGCCTTAATCAAATCTCCTTGAGTACAGGCATTTTTTAAGCAACTAGAATGCAAGACAACTTACTTGCATACTAAACCTGTATGGTTTGTAATTAGAATCTTTGTTTCAGAATGTATTTTGTATCTTGACATACACTGGAGCCTTTATTAGGAATGCTGGTAACCATGGTGTAGAGTAATAGTTGGCAAACATCAGTGTGTTAGGATCACCCAGAAGGGTGCCTGCCTGACTCCTACGAGCTTCTGATGGAGCAGGCCTGGGAGGACACCCTAACCTGTGCATTTCTGACACTTTGCCAGGTGATGCTGAAGCTGCTGGTTCTAAGACCAGCCTTTGAGAAGCACATTTACAGAAAAAAGACTGGTAATGAGGTGGGGAATGCCTCCAACAGACTTTGGGGAACCTGGAAGCCCTTCTAACTAACTATCAGCATGACCCGGGTCGAGCCACTTGGTTTTCATGGGGTTGACTTGATGGCATCTTACAACTCCATATTTTGAATTCTTGTGTGAAATTATCAGTCAGTAGATAATTCTAACAGTACTTCCAATTTTTCTTTAAACTTCAGCCTGACAGTGAATGTTTTCCCGCAGACTGCTTGGAGAAAAAAGAAATCATCAGCCAATTATTTCATAATCAACAAATATTCAACCCCAAGATCAATAGACTGCATTTGATGGTCCAGTCAGGACAGAGCCCTGGGCCGTGCTCCATCGGGTAAACCCTCTCAGATCCTCAGATGCCTACACAGTTTGTCTCTGACCTTTTCAACTGATTTAGCCTGAGCTGCTTTGATTCAAGACTATTTGGCCTAGGGACCTTAAGGGACTGGGAAAGCTCACTGATTATTTTCTTTTAGATTATGCCACATATGTTAAAAGTTAGTAAACAGTAAGTTCTGGGAAATCTCATTTGCCACAGGAAAGGAAAGCAGCCACACCTGGATCCTATGTTTCAGGCAGGAACAGAAAAGCAGCAGGTAACAGGATAGAGTCTAGAAACCATTGTTGACTGTGTTATATTACTTAACTCTTTTCTATCTGAAATACTCCACTTCTGAAATGGAAGTCCTCGTGTCCCTTTAGGACCAGTGTGTGTGTGTGGGGGGGGGGGGGGGGGGGCGGGTCAGTGCCACACTTGAGATATTTGAGCTTTTTGAATGCTGTTGTTCTATATTTTTATATATATGCCTGTGTGAAGTTTAAAGAAATCAAAATTTTATACCAATTTGCCAGCATGTACATTTTAATATAAATAACAAATTATATTGTGAAATAAAATTTACCTTCTTAACCATTTTAAGCATAGAGTTCAGTAGTGTAAAGCATAACCATGGAGGGTGTGCAGCAGTCACCGCCATCCACCTCCAGAAATTTTTTATCATCCCAGACTGAAATTCTAGCCATTAAACAAGAGTTCCGCATTCCTTCCTCCTCACAACCCCAGGCCACCACCATTTTACTTTCTATCTTTATGAACTTGACTACTCTAAGTACCTTATGTTAGTAGAACCATACAATATTCGTCTTTTGTGCCTGGCACATTTCGCTTAGCATGATGTCCTTAAGGTTCATCTATGTTGTAGCATGGGTCAGAAGTTTTAAGGATGAATAATATCCTACAGTATGTATAGACCACATTTTTTTTATCCATTCATCCATCAGTAGACATGGGGCTTGTTTCTGCCACTTGGCTATTGTGAGTATTGCTGCTCTGAACATTGGGATACAAAAAGTGTCTTCTGAATGTTTTATTCAGAGATTTTTAAGCATTGGTTCATGATGCAGGAACATAAAAGCAGTATAATTTTGAAGTAATTCTTGGGCTCTTTATTCATAGGCAGTATATAACATTACCTGTTAACATATCTTCACTGAGTATTCTCTCCTTGTATCATACTGTAATCCTGTCTAATGAATGGTCTCACCTGGGGAACGTAGATACAAGTTTCCCTATGTGAAGCCATCTGAGTATCCTTCTAGAAAACCAGTTTGGGTATCTTTTTATCTTTTTCGCTTTCAGCTAACGGTCAACAAAGAGGAGAATGGTAACTAGCTTCCTTTTATGGATGCTAATAGAGAAATATTTGAAAGTTAGTACCCAGCCATTTCAGTGCTAACTCTTGCTCATTTCTTCTTTGGGCAACATTTTCTGGGACAGAAAAGCCCTTATTTTATTTTGGCTTCAGATCTACTACAAAGCCCAAATCTTTTGATTAAAGAGGAAAAGCCATTAAGTTTGCCTACAATAGAGAAGCTGTTTTTTTTTTTTCTATAGTTGTGACTTCAATTCTACCCTATGTAAAATTTTCCTTGTTTCTGCAAAAAGATTTCATCTCACATTTGGAAAAGAATACTCTAAATATGGCATAATGTAGAACATTTAGAAGATCACATGAGCCAAGTATAACAAACTGAAACACATTTATAAGAACTACCAAACCACAAGCTGAACATACTTTTCCCTTAAATTACCTCTGTCCTAAGAAAAGAAATCATTAAGGCTAATATGAAGAATATAGATTTTCAATAAAGTAGAACCAATTATCTCTTTATTTTATTTTATTTTATCTCTCAATTTTAAATAACATATGCTTTGTATGATGATGATTGCTTAAAACAATAATACAAGGCCATTCTTGTCACATAAAGGACTCAATAGATAATTTTGATGAGATCTTTAAGCATTAAAAAAGTTGATTTCTGAGTGTTATGATAATGCATAAATAGCCTTTGAACGTCATATAACCAGGAATAAGGAAATAATCTTAACTTGCATTTGAATAACACTTTACATAATTTTATAAACAGCTTTGTTGAGATATAATACACAAACCATATAATTCAGTTAAAGTGTCCAATTCAAAACATTTGTAGTATATTCACAGACGTGCAATCTTCACCACAGTCAATTTTAGAATGTTCTGATTACCTCAGTAAGGAACTTTGTACCCATTAACTATTACCCCAACCCTCTTAGTCCTAACCACCCACTAATCTACATTCTGTCTGTATAAATTTCCCTATTCTAGACTTTCATATGAATGGAATTAAATAATACGTGGTCTTTTCTACTTGGCTTCTTTCACTTAATATAATGTTTTCAAGATTCATCTATGAGGTAGTATGTATCAGAATGATTCCCTTTTGTGGTCAAATATTCCATTGTATGGAATTTTGCTTATCCATTTATCAACAACATCTGGGTTGTTACCAGTTTTAAGACATTATAACTAATGCTGTTATAAGCATCCACGTACAGGTTTTTGTGTAGACATATTTTAAAAATTTCTCTTGCTATATACCCAGAATGGAATTGCTGGGTCATATGGTATGTGGTATGTTTAATTATTTGAGAAACAGCTAGACTGTTTTACAAAATGGCTGTACCATTTTACATTCCAATGAGAAGTGTATGAGTTTCTGATTTGTTCACATTCTTACTACATTTGCTACTATCAGACTCTTTGATTCTAGTCATCCAATTGGGTATGAAGTAGTACTCATTGTGGTTTTGATTTGAATTTATTTTCCTTGGTTACTAATGATATCAAGCATCTCTTCATGTGTTTTTGGGCCATTTATATATCGTTCTTAGAGAAATGTATATTATAATCTTTTGCTCATTTTTAAGTTGGGTTATTTGTCTTTTTATTATTGAGTTATAAGATTTCTTTAAATAGTCTAAGTACAAGTACCTTATTAGGTATATGGTAAGTGTTTTCTCCTATTCTGCAAATGTTTTATTTTTTGGTAGTGTCCTTTGAAGCACAAAAGTTTTTAATTTTAATGAAATCCAATATTTTCATTTTTGCTAATGTTTTTCGTGTCATGTCTAAGAATCCTTTACCACGTACACATGTATGTATAAATATACCCACATACATATGTGTGCACACACATACACACAGTGTATAAATTGTATGCATAAATATAAATATATAACTGGATTTAGTTTGCTAGCACTGGTGAATTTTTTGTAACCATATTCACAGGAGATATCAATCTATAATTTTTTTGTGAAGTCTTTGTCTGGCTTTGGTATCAGGGCAATACTAGCCTCATAAAATGAGTTGGGAAGTTTCATCCTCAGTTTTTTGCAGGAGTTCATGAGAAGCTGGTTTTAATTGTTCATTAAATGTTTATTATGAATAATGGTGGAATTCATTTGTAAAACTATCTAGACCTGGGATTTTCTTTATAGATAGTTCTTTTATTGTTATTATTATTATTAGTTCAATCTCTTCACTTATTAAAGGTCTATACAGATTTTCTATGTCTACTTGAATCCATTTCAATAGCTTGTGTCTTTCTAGGAATTTATTTCATTTATTGAATTTGTTGGCATACAATTATTCAGAACATTCTTTTGTCATCCTTTGTATTTTTGTAAGGTTGGGAGAAATGTCCTTTCATTTTTTATTCTAGCAATTTGAGTCTTCTCTCTCTCCCTCTCTCTCTCTTTTTTCTTTGTCAACCTAGCTAAAGCTTTGAAATTTTGTTGATATTTTCAAAGAACCAGCTTATGGTGGAAGTTAAGATTGTTGACTCGATATCTTTTATAGCTATAAATTTCCCTTTAAGCATTACTTTAGCTGTGTCTCAAAGTTTTTGGTATGTTGTGTTTCATTTTCATTCATCTCAATTATTTTCTGATTTTCCTTTATTTTCTTCTGCGAATGTTGTTTAAGAGTGTATTCTTTAATATCCACATTTTGTCAATGTCACTATTTTTTGTCATTATTTCCTAATGTCATTCCATTGTTGCAGAGACTATGCTTTATATCATTTCCGTTCTTTTACATTTATTGATTTTTAAAAAAAATTTTACCACATGATTTATCCTGGAGAACATTCCATGTATACTTTAGAAGAACATATACATTCTGTTGGTCGGGGGGAGAGTATCCTATGGGTGTCTATTAGGTTGAATTGACTTACAGTATTTTTCAAGATTTCTTGTTGCTCTTTTGACTAATTTACTCTATTCATTACTGAAAATAGGGAATTGAAATCTCCAACTACTGTTCAGCTGTTTATTTTTCCCTGAATTTCTGCCAGTTTTTGCTTCATGTATTTTTTGGAGCTCTGTTAGTAGATGCATATGTTTATAATTGTTATATCTTCCAATGGATTGAAACTTTTATCATATTTTATATATTAATATCTCTAGTAACATTTGTTGTCTTAAAGTCTGTTTTGTCTTATATTAGTATAGCCATTCCAGCTCCTTTGGTGGTTCTTCTTTGGATGATATTGTTTGCTATCTTTTTACTCCAGTCTATTCATCTTTGAACCTAAAATGTGTCTACTGTGGACAACATAAAATTAAATATTTAAGTTAAATATTTTTTGAAATCCAGTCTATCTCTGGCTTTTGATTGGCTTATTTAATTCATTCACATTTAAGATAGAATATAGTTGAATTTATTCTACTGTTTGTACTCCAATTGTCTCATGTTTGTTTCTTTATTCCTCCTTTACTAATTTCTTTTTCAGTAAATGATTTATTTTCTATTGTAACATTTCTATTTTTTTAATGACTTTTTTACTATTCTGAGATTTTTTTTTAAGTGGTTGCTGTTGGATTTATCATATACTACTTACCAGAATCAGCTTCAGTTATACTAGCTTAATTCCAATGCTATATAGAAATGTTACTCCTCTGTTCCTTTTTTCTCCTTTTGTAGTATTATTATTAAATGTATTTCATCTGTTATGTTACAAACTCAATAAAACATTATTATGCTTTGTTGTCTATAGTGATTTCCTTAATCCAATACAGCTTTGCTCCCATTTACCTTCTTTGTGTTACTGGTAACTCTGTTACATATATCTTACATTCTATATGTTATAGTCCCAACAATTCATGATATCATATTATCTCATACAGTTGCTTTTTAAATCAGTTAAGACAGGAGAAAAAAATGCACTCATAAGGTATCTTTTATATATTTTTATTATATAACTATACATAATATATACCTTATAATTATATACTATATAATTATATAATTATTAATAATATATGTATTATAAGATATAATTGTTATATTTATTAATTATATGATTATTTATGTGATTATTATCTAATCCTATAATCATTATTATTATAGGGTCACTTAGTTTCAGTCTGAAAAAGTTCCTTTAGTATTTCTTGTTAGGTAGGTCTGCTAGCTACAAATCCTCTCAATTTCTGTTTGGGAAAATATTTATTTTTGCCTTCAGATTTGAAAGATGGCTTTGCTGGATATAGGATTCTTGGTTGACATTTTTGTTTTCTTTAGCACTTTGAATATGTTACACTGCTTTGTGGTGTCCCTTTATTTCTGCTGGGGAGTCAGATTTTAATCTTATTGGACTTTCCTTGTAACTGATAATTTCTTTTCCTTTTATTCCTTTCAAGATTTTCTCCTTGTTTTGACTTTTAACATTTTTACTGTGATATCTGTCTATAGATCTTTTTATGTTTAACCCATTTAGTTTGATGAACTTCCTACATGTGTACTTTACCATTTTTCAATAAATTTGGGAAATTTTCAGTCATTATTTCTTTGAATATATTTTCTGAGCTGAGCCTCTCTCACATTCTTCTCTCCTACTACTACCATTACACATATGTAACGTATGCTTAATGATTTCCCACATTTCTTTGAGGTTCTGTTCTCTTTTTATTGTCTATTCTTTTTTCTCTTTTCTTTGGCTTGCATCATCTCCATCAACCTATTTTCAAGTGCTTAATTTGTCTGCCAGTTCAAGTCTACTGTTGGGTCTCTTTAAGAGTGAATTTCATTTCAGTTATTGTAATTTTCAATTCCAGAATATTTATTTTTTAAATACTTTCTCTCCATTGATATCCATTATTTGATGTGACGTTGTCACTAAATTTCTTTTCCTTTACTTACTTTTCTTTACTTCTCAACCATGATTTCCTTTAGTCTTATAAAATAAACTTTAAAGGCTGGCTTGGCAAACTAACTCAACTCCTTTGAAACAATAGTGTCTGAGGGCGGTATTTGACATTTATCCTAATATGATAAAGGCTTCTCCCAGCTGTTCTTATCCCTCATCTTCTCCTGCACATTTGTGTCCTACAGTCTAGGCCATATCTTTATTAAATCCATGAATCTCTCCCCAGTTGCCTCCTATCCCGACATGCACTATTCTCTAGAGCATCTTTAGACTTGAGCTTCTCCACATTCTGTTGAACATGAAATCAACTTCTTTGGGAAAAGATTAGGAACTATCTATTTCATAGCATGTTTCTCCCCCCAGGCAAAATCTCTGAGCCAGGGCTCTGGTGCTGGATGTGGAGAAAATAGCAAGCTTCTCTCTGAGTGATACCCTTCTCTAGGAGGTAAGCAACAGCCTGAGGCCCTCTCAGTTAATATCTCACTTGTGATCCACCATCTCATGAGACAAGGCAATAACCACAAGGACCACAGTCTTCTCAGCATGCCACACTCAGCATAGAGCCTCCAGTCCACAATCAGGTACTAGGTGGAAAAGGAAGCTCTTACCTCTCACTGATTCATCTGGAATATAGCTTCAACAAGTAACTGTGGACAGATGAGAAGTGCTAAAGTCCTGCTCCTACCAGGAAGAAAGTCCTCTTATTGGGAACCATGAGGAGCCTGCTGGGTGGTGGGGGGCAGGGGGCGGGCCGTATTTCTGAGTTGCAGTCATCTGGAATGGGATCTCCACCTTGCTGAACTGGGGGGTCAAGAGAGGAAAGGGTCTTGGTTCAAATACCACAGTCTTGAGTTTATTATTGAATTTTCATAATTTTCTCTCTCTCTCTTTTTTTTAAGATTTAATTTATTTATTCATGAGAGACACAGAGAGAGAGGAAGAGACATAGGCAGAGGGAGAACCAGACTCCCTGCAAGGAGCCTGATGCAAAACTCGATCCTGGGCCCCAGGGATCATGCCCTGAGTCAAAGGCAGACGCTCAACCTCTGAGCCTCTCAGGCATCCCTCATGATTTTCTCAAATAGGATTTTCTTCATTTGCTGTTTTCCCTTAGGACCATTTCCAGAGAATTTAAGTGTTTGTTTTATAATTTTCACCAGTTTGTATGAGGAGCCAGTCGGCAGAACAACTCCCACCATCATGGCAGAGGTTCTGTCTCTGGTAGGTTATAGTTTATAAATTAGTTTCACATATATTCTGCATGTTATTGTTAACTACTTACATAGACTTGAATAACCATGTCACTTAGGTAGAGTTTATTTCACATTTCAGTGTGTAGTCACAGAGTAGGAACTGTATGTCAAACACTGGAAATAAAAGATAGGTATAACACAGTTCTTCCCTTTGAAGAATTTACATCTGCTAGGAGATATGAAAGATCTAAGTTATCTCAGACGTAAGAGTAGAATTTGAACATAGTCATTTCAATCTTAATCCCATGAGTCCATGATGTCTTCTATTGGTTCTTGGGGAAATATGTAAGTATGAGGGAAAGGGAAAGAGAACTCCCTGTTTGAATGCTCCCCCTCCTTTTTTTTTTTTTTTTTTTTACCTTACCACATACTGAAGATTTGGAAATTACAGGAGACTCATTTGTTGGATGGAGATATTTGGGTGAGAAATGTGCTATGAAAAGCAAACTCCTTATTTTCACTTCCATAGGCTGACGCAAGGGCTGCTGTGTGTGTCAGGAGGGAAGCAGGCTGGGAGGGAGGTTGTGGAGGGCATGTGTCTACCATTAGGCACATGTAGAGAGAAGCAGTAGGCATAGCATTAACTAAAATCTAAGCATTCCTGTCAGATGAGTACCATGTTTAGAGGATGGAGAATAAGGAATAGGAGAAGGAATAGGGACAGCTGGACACTCAATTTCTGGCTTTTTTTTTTTTTCTTTTTCTTTTTTTCTTTCTTTCTTTTTTTTCTTTTCTTTTTTTTTTTTTTTTTGCTAAAAAGAAGCCTATTTATTTGCAATACTGATTATACTGTCTCAAAATAAACAAATGAGAGAATGAATGCTCTCACTCACCTGACGTACTCTAACTTTTATGATATCAATCATAATTTCAGCTTATAATAATGTTGGGAAACTATTTTTGGTGGGGTCTTAGAGGTCCAGGTTTTTGTTAGCAACAATGCTTTATCTTTACCTTGCTACTTAAAATGCCTAGGAGGGAAAACCATCAGTTTGGAGAAAACAGTATCACCATTTATGGCAGGGGTGTCAAAAGCAGGTGAAGTTGATGCATTAAGAGCCTTGTTAAAGTGGGAGAGAATCTATACCAGATGAGGGTATTTTGAAGAGCCAAGACCTCCAATACTGAGAAGACTGGTTTGACGGCATTGGAGTAACAATGTCCTTTCCATAAAGAAGGGCGTCTTCAGGAGATCAAAGCAACAGAACTGTGTTAGGGGCAAAATTAGGATGAGTCCTCAACCTTGGGGCCAAGACCAGGAGGTTCTGTATATTGTGGATCTAAAGCAACAGCAAGATCACCATGAGACAGATGGGACAGAGATAGAAGTTTTCTTCAATATTCAAGAGGAGGAAATAATTTAAAAGACAGTGATGGGATAAAGAAATAACTCAAGGAAAGATGATCCACTGCAGAAATTACTGAGTTGCAAAGACACGATAAGCCCCAGCCCCAGGCTTGCTTGAACAAATGCTATGGCACAAGATGGTAGGGCTACCTATGAAGCATCAATATAAACTAAAGCAAATTCTATGGCCAAACCAGGAGAGCCCCAGTGCTGCTCACCAGGAGTTTAATACAGAAGAGAAAGAATTAGAAGATGAAAAACTCTTTGGCCATGAAGAAGAATATCCAGTGTTAGTAAAACCATACCAAGGAGCTGGCCTAAGAGAAGATAAATAAGAAAGAAATGGAAGACCTAAGTGGAACACAGCAAATCTGTTATAAAAGAGAGCTTAGAGTTCCAAGGCAAGAATAGGTCCAGGGGAATTTAAGCATGGAATTAATGCTCTTGGGAAATGAAATGATGACATGACAGTAAGGAAATTTGGAAGAACCCAGGGTATTGCCAAAAGGCCATCAGTCTCAGTTAGAAAAGGTAAAACAGGGGACACAGCAAGCACAAGTGGAAGAGAATTTTGATAGAGCAGGAACACAACTTGGTGCTTCAGTAAAAGCAGCTACATCCTAACTTACATGAGGAGAAGGCCAGACCACAGATCTTTAAAGGAATTGCCTAGGGATTGCTAACCAAGTACAAAAGATGCTATGAAGCAGCAGCAGCAAAGCTCAACAGTCAAGCCAAGAAAAGGAAGCTTTGTAAAGGCCCCAGCAAGAGGGTCTAGGGAATCCAAGACTATGAATGCTCCAAGAAGAACCTCAAAACAAGTGAGGTGCAGCATGGGATGGAGAAGTCCTCCAAGGGTTAGAGCAGCAACACAAAGGCCAAGAGTTCTGAGAGGGCAGCAGGCATGCTACAAAAGCATCACAAGGGAGTTTTGAGTTCCTAGAGCCTGGAAGGACCACTCCTGAGAGTCCTGTGGAAAGAGGGGCCAGGCCATTTTAAGGGTCTTGAGGCCACAGTGGTAGCTTCAGAAAAGACTCTTCTGGAATAGTAAAGCTTTTATAGAATCAAGAAAAATAAGAATCTGGTTCAAGAGTTGATTAGGCAGAGACAAAATCCCTCAAACACAATTATGAAGATCCCAAGAGATCAAGGGCAGGTGAGTCTCTAGTATTTGGTTCATAGGAATGTGATCTAAGGGAAGTGTAGCAAAACCAAAGGTGGGGTAACAAGATGGAAGCTGACAAGGAAGGAACAGGTGATAAGGAAAGCCCAGTGGAGATAGCTCAGCAGACTAAAGCTCTTGCACATCCAGAGGCATGCAGTACTAGGAAGTACTGTAAGTGCAGACAGTAACATGGCAAAAGAAAACCAAAATGACAAAAAGAAACAGAAAGAAGAGGCCTCAGTTTAACTTGGAGCTATTCCAATAACCAAAGGTCAGATAAGAGCATGCATTTTGAAGTTTTAGTGCCTTTTCTTTGGGAAAAGATGTGAATAGGTGTGAATTTTTCAATTTTGCTGAGTCAAATATGCTCATTTAAAAAAGCTTCTGGGACGCCTGGATGACTCAGCGGTTTAGCGTCTGCCTTTGGCTCAGCTCCTGATCCCAGGATTCAGGATCGAGTCCCACATCGGGACTCGATGAAGCAGCATGGAGCCTGCTTCTCCCTCTGCCTGTGTCTCTGCCTGTCTCTCCGTCTGTGTATCTCATGAATAAATAAATAAAATCTTAAAAATAAAAAAACTTCTTAACCCAGGTTTCCAGTTTTATATTAAATAGCTTTTAAATTTGTTATCATTACCTATTTATTTCTCTCTTCTCCCTCTGCCCTCTTCTCCCTCCTTCTTTTCTCCCCTTTCTCTAGACATGATCTGCAGTTTGTGATTTAAAAAGAATTGCCTTTTAGCCCCAACCAAACAGGGAAGAGGAAGGAAAAGCCACTTCAATTTTAAATTTGATAATCTTATGTTTAATTTACAAGATTTTGTTCCTTCATTTTGTTGACCAGCCTGAATATGTAATAAATCCACACAGCTCATGAGAAACTAGAGTTGAAAGAAAAGTTGCCTCTGCCTGAAATATTGGTGTCCCCACCCTATAGTTTGTGTCCAGAACTGTGAAATATCAGATAATTTACCCTATTTGCAAGCTAAAAGTTAGCTTGCCATGGTTTTATAGATGCTGGTGGAAGACATGAGACCAGGTCATGTCATAAAGGACTGTTACTACTGGCAACAGTAACAGTACCCAAGGATCAGCATCTTTGCATTGGTTCTCAAGCCCCAATTTCTATAGGATGCTGAGAAGTGGGTCACATGGCACCACCACATGCAGTGTATTGTGACACAGTATGAGATTCTTGAGCTTGAGGAAGCCAAATCTTTGATAATGAGTAGTTAGCATGTTTTTTCCCTTGCTCCAAAGGGAACACCATCTTTATCTTCCAAGGTATTAAGCAAAGTTTCCCTATGCTCCAGAAGGAGATGCTATCCCTTTGTTCCAGGTCGGTTCACTATGCAGACATCCTTGAAAAGATAGTCTGGAACAGAGGGCAGTCCATGCCTTGCTTGTAAGACATGCGGAATCCCAAGACACCCATGGAGAATTAGTTCCTAACCATTTGTTTCCAAGAACAAAATGTAAAAATGTTTTAAATTTATATTGCATCTTCTCACAGAAATGATAGTGGCTAGAAAAGCCCTGAGGGGTTAGGATAATAGTCCCAACAATATTGAAGCATAGTCCCATTGAACCCAGCCATTAACTGTAGGAAGGTTTCCATGGGAAAATACCTAAAAGTAAACAAAACAAAACAAAAACAACTGGGATTGGGAGGTGGTGATGGTGGAGTTAGAGAGGGAGTCCCAGCTACTGGTTTTGTATTCATGATGGCCAACACGTAGTAAATACTAAGTAAGTGACTTACTGTATGCATAGGGTGTTTTTACCACAGCAAACAAAATGAGGTATCAGTAAGGAAAACAATTTCCTAAATGCTATAGGTTTAAATTGGTCATCAGGTCTCATTTCTTATCCCAGTAATTGTAAATTGCTACTACCATTGCCACTAATGGGACACTTGCTACCTACCAGCAGTATACTGAGTTATCCATAGTATGAACATATTTAAGTATTCCTGCATACATACTCATGCTACAAAAACGTGTGTATTTGTATAAATTTAATTCTAACCTGAAGCCCACAAAGGAAGTATCATTGTTTCCAATATATAGATGAAATGACTGAGCCTGGGAGAAGTTAGTTGCTGGTTCCAAATAACTCCAACGTATGCCTAGAGTTTGAATTCAAGTTTGTCAGACTCTATAACCTATATTCTTAAGTCCTGCATCATTCTATCTTCCTACCAAGAAGCACGAACTTAGATACCATCACCTTCTCCAGCCTTACTTTATAATCATCATCATAATTTATTTATACTTCCCTGGTATAGTCCCTATAGAGGCAATCCTTTCCACTAACCAAAAGTGCTGAACATTGCTAGATTTCTTCTCCTTCCTTTATTTTCTCCTTTGTTGTACATTTACTCAATCAGGATTTTATAGCAAGACCCATAGGTCCTTTAGAAGGACCAGAGTTCCCCTAAAGAGCCCTTGTCAAGGGGACAAACTATATTATTTCACACTGATCCCATTTCCCAATCTCTTTCTCTCTCTCTTTTTTAAGATTTTATTTATTTGAGAGAGACAGAGAGAAAGGAGCATGAGCAGGGAGAGGGGCAAAGGGAGAGGGAGAAGCAGACTTCCTGCTGAGCAGGGAGCCTGATGGGAGGCTCAATTCCAGGATCCCAATATCGTGGCCTGAGTTGAAGGTAGATGTTTAACCGACTGAGTCACCCAGGCACTCCTTCCCAACTTCTTGATCCATCACACCTATGATATTTCATAACAGGTATCGTGGGCAGACAGGATCGTTGTTATAAGACATCTGAGAGAACTCTGTGCAGATAGAGCTGAAACAGAGTTAAAAGAAACTTTCTCCCCATTACACTGGGAAGCCGAGCATGTCAGAGCCGAGGTCTATCAGGAGCTGGTGCCCCTCACAGAGTGGTTGGATTCTCACAGAGGGCATCATGAGCAGGACGATGCGGAGGCTTTGAGTGGTTCTGCAGACCAGAGTGAGAGCAAAGGTGAGTTCGGTCCTACTAGAAACTTTTGTAATCTCCTCACACTGAGATGGTGCCTCCGTTGATAGTGATCACAGATTCTAAGCCAAAAATCAGAACATAATGTCTGAGGGACTTTGAGTTGAATATTTATTTAAGAGGAAAGATTTATTATAAAAAGTGATGGCTAAGGAATTCCTTTTTACTGGGACAAAAAAGCTTGCATGAGATAGGGATTATTAATTCTAAAAGGATTACCTTTGAATTTCCTGCTTCAAGATTCACCAGGCTGCCCGTTAAAATGCGGATTCTTAGGTTCTGAATCAGAAGATGCCAAAATATCTAGGATTCTGCATTTTCACTGCTACTTGAAGAGATTCTTTTGCATATGAAAGTTTGAGAAGTGCTGATTTAAGATAGTTTATTTTCAGATTTCTCACTGTAATTTAATGTGATATTTCAAGCTCTGTATTTGCATATGCCAGTTTTGTGTAATAAGAAGAGATCCCCCCTCTCTAAGTGACTGTGAGTATCTAAGGGAGGGTGGATTAAAACTTACTCTATATAAGACTAATTATAAGCTAAATTATATTCTTCTTAAACTCTTGTTTTCCTTCACCAGTTCACACATACTCCCTGCCCATTCCAGCTGCAACCTGGCCAGCCCCGTGGAAGTACAATAGATACCCTCAGCTCCAAAATCATTTTAGATATTTTTTATAATCTCCCTATGAAAGCCAACTGTGCTGCCTTCCATGTATTCACATGCCTCCTTGGGAGGGATGGTTCAATGAGGCACTCTTCTGAAGATTAGCCCCAATTTTCTGACCTGATCGTGAGCTTTATTCCAAGGCCTTCAGGAGCCAGAGACAAGACGCTGGCATGGGGTCTTGCAGGATGGAAACTCCGTAACAGCAATGTACCTTTGAGAGACTTCTACAACCAGGCATTTCTCACTACCTGTGATGCAAAAGTTCTCATCAGAGCCACTTGGCTATGTTATACTGAGTTGAGCCTCTGATAACACGAAAGCATTGCTGGATTCTTAATGAGTAGTCAAGACACTTGAACCTGCTGATTCCCCATTGCATCACATTATTTTTCTCTTTCCCTCAGCTTTGAGGTATAATTGACAAACAAAAATTGTATATATTTATGGTAATACAATGGGATGTTTGATATAGGCATAAACTGTAAAATGATTATCACAAACAAGCTAATTAACACATCCATCACTTCACATAGTTATCTTTAAATTTCAGTGCAACACACACAGAACTCTTCTGCCTTATATTTTTATTTATGAGGTGTTTTTTTTTTATTTATGATTTTTTTGATGTAAGTGGCTGATGTGTTCTGTCTCTGATTTCAACTTTAATTTCTACAAGTAATGTTGGACTTGACACTTCTTTGGAGGGCAAGGTGGCTGGTGCAAAATCTAATCTAATGGACAGGCACATTAAATCTCAACAGATCCAGTTCAATATTCTTTCAGGGAAGCTGGCCTGGAGCCTAAGAGAAAGAGCAATCTTTGAGAAGAAAAAGGTTTGTACTGGAAATGTTGTAAGGCCCTGTGATTATTCCAGGATGTCTTATTTATTACCACGCACTCATCTGCCATCATAGTTGTAATGTTTTAAACAAATTTTGCATCTTAGGTAATGGAAGAGAGTCTGGATGTGGGGGAACTTTAATTTTCATGATTGAATAGAAAAGTTAATGGTTTAATCCTCTGTACTGCTTACTAAAATTGAATGGCAAGAGGCCATCCAAATTTAGGGAAAAGATCTCTTGAGTTGGCAAGAACATTGAGTTTGACCTGAAAGAGAAAGTGGAAGGCCTGAGTTTTAAGAGAAGTTGAAAGAGAACCATTGGTTAAAACTCAGCAGGAAAGTGACATGAATAGGAGCAAGGTGTAGAGGGAGGAGTTCATTTGCTGGAGCTGACCTTAAGTATGCCATAAACCTGGTGACTTAAACAGCAGGATTTGTCTCATAGTTCTGGAGGTTGAAAGTCCAAGATCAAGGTATTGGCAGGGCCATGTAGTGCTTTGGCTAGCAGCAGCATAATTCAGATCTTTACATGACATTCTCCTGTGTACCTCTTTCTTTGTATCCAAGTTTTTCCTTTGTATGAGGATGCCAGTCATATGGTCTCAGGGGCCCACCCTCTTTCAGCATGACATCATCTTAAGTAATGACACCTGCCATGACCTTTTCTCCAACTAAAGTCACATTCTGAGGTCCCAGGGGTTGGGACTTCAACATATGGATTTGGGTGGGGGTACACAATTCAACCCATCACAAGATACCTGAGAATCTGTCAGCTAGCCTCAGAAGAAAGGATGTGAATAGTACACTGATTGGAAATTTCATTTCTCCAGTGCTATCCCAAGGCCCATTTCCTTATCTCTTTGGGAAAAGAAGTATTTAATATTAGAATAGAAAGGTCTTGACAGATTGTTTACATTTCCTACCTTACAGTGTAGAGGAGAAAACTGAAGTCTCCAGAGGTAAAGGAATGTGCTCAGAATCAAGCAGGATGGCACCAAATGCTAAATTTGAATCCGAATCTCCTTAGCTCCTAGACTGTCTCTCCAGCTTACCAGGAGCTGGGATAATGTGAACAGCTTTGCCCTTGAAACCAAATATTGGCTATGATTCTCTGTGTGTTGAAAGCAAGGGCCGATCCTCTCTGAAAGTGAAACTGGGTATCTTTCAGGTTGTCACCTTCTGTTGTTCACTGTGTTGATTGTACAACTCTGAGGATGCAGACTGAGGTCTCCTGGACAGTGAGTGTCCTGTGCTTCATGCACTGTCCCACTGCTTCTCCATCTCTCTTTCACACATTCCCTGTCCCACTGTCTCACAGCCCAGCCCAGCATCAAGAGGGTGACTAAAAATGTGTTAACCTAACTTAACTGTTTCTTAGTAGGTGATAGGTAATATTTTAATGGTAATAAACCAGTTCTTCCCTACTCCTTCCCTTTCCTAGGAGTCTTTTGGGTTTTCTGGGTTAACATTTCTGTGGTTCATTTTGGCCAAATTAAAGGGCTCAAAGTCATTAGGTAAAAAACAGATATTTGTCATGATTGCATCAAATTGTGAAGAGTTGGTCACCACATTTTTAAATCTATTCTTAAAACTTTGGCATCTTGGGAGGTCTCTGGTGAACTTAACACATTGAGGAGTAAAGAATTTCTATTGTAATTGGCATGCTGTTCAGCTTCAGAACTTGTCTTGAGCTGTCTGGACAAACTCTATAGTATTTTTAATCACACTGAGGTATTTTTTTCCCTCCCAAATTTTATCTTTTTAAGACTATTCAAAGATGAGCTTGAAACAATGCTTTCATGTTGCTTTCACTTTACTCCCTCTGTGGATAGGATTTCAAAAAGCTAAATATCGATCGGGCAACTACCCTGGATTGTCTCAGAAAATATCCATTTGCCCAAAACAAGCTATTCCATTACTTGCTTTTGAAAATGGATCAGTTTCATGCTATCAAATTTATAATTGGAAAATGGCATGAGATTAATTATGGAAATGCTTTTCAACTTCAATAGTCAATTAAGGCAACTGGATGAAGACCACAATAATTACATTGTTCTTCAAGCATTGCACTAAAAGTCCTATTTTGGTATATTTAGACTTTCAAAAAAAGAATATGATTAGCATTATTTTTTAAGTGAATTTGACATTCAAGGAATGCATGAAATTACTGTGGATGTTGAATTATAAAGTAATGCTTATCAGTTTAATATTGATTTTTTTCTTTATAATCTAGGATCATCATCACAGACGTTTTTCTGCATGAATTCCTGCCATGGTTATCAGGTTCAGGTGTAAGAAAGGAAAATATCAACTGCCATAAACCCTATTAAAAAATTCTTTCCTGTTATCCATAGGAGTTCTGGGCAAATCTTAAAGATCTATCCCATCACTTTATTTTTAAAAAAGTTTTCTTATTTATTTGAGAGAAAGATAGAGAGAGTGAATGAGAAGGGAAGAGAATCTGAAGCAGACTCTGCACTGAGCACAGAGCCTGTCACAGGGTTAGATCCCAGGACCCAGAGATCATGACCTGAACTGAAATCAAGAGTCAAACACTCAACCAACTGAGTCATTCAAGCACCCCTATCCTATTCCTTTAAATGAGAAAATTTTTTTGCCTTTGGTCTGACCAAACAGGAAAGTAAGGGCTAGCACAGGCTCTTGAAGTTGGTACTGGAAGTGTGTAATTTCAGTAAAGCTTATCATTTATTTTCATATTATAATTATATGTTGTCAAAGTCACAGATCCTAAGTGTACAGTTAGATGAGTTTTGATAAAAGTATAACCAACATTCAAATCAACATCTACAGTTGCATTACACTAGAAAATCCTATGACATTTTACAATAGTATCTTGATAAGAGGTCTCTCTCTCTTTCTAGGCAGACCACTTTGTCTCCTTCCTCTTTGGTGTTTGGAAGAACAGAAAAGGCAGAGGTAATTATTGATTTATGTATTCACTGTAGCCTCTGATCCTGCAGACATTTTCTGGGGGTAATGACTTTAGAGTCTAAGAAACCAGGTCCTAACTCTTGACTCTGCCCCTATGAAGAGTTATTTAATGTCTGAGATTTAGCTCCCTCTGTAGGCTGAGGATGCTAAAACCAACCTCAGAAATCAGAAAGTTGTTACAAGGATTAACTAAAATACGTAAAGCACTTGACATTCTGATCATGCTCAGCTGATGTCCCATTCATCCTCTCTGGTTAAAATCTTGGGTGCTGGGTCTTTTCTCTTCCTCTCCTCCACTCCAAGCAACCAATCAAAAAGGCACATTCTGGTCTTTTAGGACACCGCATTTGAAGGAGATACTTTTCTAATCAGAAAAACTAATCCTTACTAATGCATTAGTAAACTTGAATAATTTAAAGCATTTCCCTTTCCAGGTAACATATTTGCATTTTAATTTAAGCCTTTAGAAGATATTGTTTTAGCCCAAATGAAGGGTTAGGAGCTGAAAAAGTCAGGAGGTTGGGGAATGGTATAATATTTGGGGCCAAGCAGCTCCATTTCTCCAAATTTCAGACAGCCATCCATCTGGCTGTGTGTGCAGCTGCCTATGTTAAATGTAGGTGATTTTTCTCAGGAAAAGATTGTGTGCACAGGTTGCAGGCAAATTTGGAACAAGATGCTTTAAATGGACTCATGCAGGCATTAAAATCCTGCCTGGAATCTGTGCTATGTCAAGGAAGCCACCTTCCCATGGTTGAAATGACAGTTGTTGCTTAGCAGAAAAGAGATGGGGAGATCCATACTGTGGGAGATGCAACAAGCAGTGGCCTCTCCCCTTGTCTTCCTCTCAGTGAAAACCCCCTGTGGTTTCTACTAGAAGTAGAGTGTATCAGAGGAGGCAGTTGATCAACAACCCATTTAAAATTTAAATTCAGAGCCACCCATGAGTATCATCAAAACATCCGGGGTAAGCACTCTGGAGGGCTGCCACTCTTTGTCTCTCCACCTTTCCAAGCCTTGAGTGTGGATGGAGTGCTGGCTTATACCTTTGTTCCTCTTCTTTCTTATGAAAAGTAGTTGTAGCTTTAAGAACCTCTCCGAGTATTAGACTATTGGGACTTCTACCTTCCTCTCACGGATTTCAAAACCTTCTTTGCTATTGGCTAGCCATTCATTTGTACCATTTGTTTTTCCCAAACTGACAGCTGAATTTCATTCACTTTTGTTTTCATCTCTTCTGGAAAATAGCCATAATTGTTCTTGATCAACGGAGATACTCTGTGACTGAAGCAAAGCAGATTTTTTTTCTCTTTGTGTGACTTCATAGATTCTAGGTAAAATTAAAACTTCAGGGACTCCTATACAATCAGAATTCCAAAGCAGATGGTACTCGGCACCACTATCAGCCCTTAGCTCAAGACCAATGGTGTTGATGTTCAAAAGTGAGGACCCATGGCTGTCTACAGATTTTGTCACACTGTGTTTTCCGAGTTTCAATTGTTTCAACAAGCTGTTTGAGGAGATACATTCAGACGTAACTCTCTTCTTCTTCTTCTTCTTCTTCTTCTTCTTCTTCTTCTTCTTCTTTCTTCTTCTTCCTCCTCCTCCTCCTCCTCCTCCTCCTCTTCCTCTTCCTCTTCTTCTTTTTTGTATGGCATTTGGGATTCATACTTAGGAATTCTTACACTCAGAGTATCTATCAGTGAGCTGTATGTGTATGGTCATGGACATGAAAGAAGTACAACAGGAAAAGTAAGAAAAATTAGATACTTTGTATTATTAAATCTTTGGGTCCAAATTACATCAGCAAGTTGTCAATGGACTGTATGGGTAGAACCTCCAGCGTGGAGATATGGTTAATCAGATAAATGAAGGAGGGACTTAGGAGACAATGCTCAGCAAAACATTGTGTTCCTTTGGTCATTAGTCTAGTTTACAAACTGTTTCTTATTAAACATATACCCTTTCTTTTCCTTGTTGGCAGATGCTGTCTATTCTCAATCTTTGACACCATTTGAAAAAAAAATGCAATTACCACATATCTGTTCTCAGCTGTCCCCGTGAGGATTTCTTCATATTTTTGATACTATTCCTGTCATTTGGGATCAGTTGTCAATGTCAATTGTCATTAGCTTATTAGGTTGGGAGTACCCGGTTACCATAAAGAAATATATATCAAAGTAGAAGAAACAAACAAACAAAAAACAAAGTAGTTTTTTTTTTCTTGCTTAATGTGAATGAAGCCTCCATTTTAGTGGCATTGAGAAGAGGAAGGATGGTGGCCAGTGACTCTGATGAATAAAAAAAAAATGCCAATGACCAATGAGTAATCAATTTTGCAGTTTTTCTTTAATCATCTTGGAGAGCTTATGGGAATGCAGTCTGTGTGGTGTATACAAGCTTAAAGATCTTAGCAATCCTCACTTTGAGACAAAGTGCCAAGAAAAAATAGTGATCATGAAATTCTTGAAGCTTCTATTTGAAACAGACCATCAATTGTTTCAGGGATAACCGGCTCTGCAGAACTATTCCTTTATAAGTTCAACACTCTTGGAATATTTTATTAAGCCCCCTTCAGGTCTTTGGACTTTCTATATAGGCTGTGGAGTAATTGGTTGTCCAAAGAGTCCAACTCTTCAGCAAAGGCAAGTCTAAGGCCCCTTGTTGACTCAGCACCAGTACCCCAAACCTCTCCAGGCTATTATGAAAGATAAATGGGAAGTGTTTTCCAGATGTCTGTCCTTGCTTTCCACAGAGTGGCCTTTAAATCAAACTTTTAGCTTTATGTCACTTGAGAGACTAGTGAGAAGGGCTTTCAGGTGGAAGAAGAGCTATGATTAAAGCTTGTGAAGGGTTGAAAACAGATACGTGGCAAATGCATTTTTTTTTTCAAATGATTCAAAGATTGAGAACAGACAGCATTAGCTGACAAGGAAAAGAAGGAGTATATATTTGATAAGGAACAGTTTCTCTAGCTTTGTAAGTGAAGCTGGTGGACAGCTCTTTGTCAGTACAAAGCATCAGGGAAGAGGACCAAAGTGAACCCAATACATTTAAACAATAATAGATCAAATGCATTGCTACCTGCAGGGTTTACCCTACCAGGACAAGAAATAAAGAGCATCAAGCTTAGAAAATAAAACAGGGCCTCTTTATTGGAGTCAAAGGCCAAGGCTTCTCCCCGAGAGACCAATAGGCCTCTGTGGACATTATAAGTTAAGGTCTTGGGAACTGAAGTTTCCATTCAGTATGCATTGAGGTTCCCAGAGACTCTTGGGGGTGCTCCAGGGTCAAATGGAATGGGATGATTAAGCTTTTAGTACCAAACTTTTTCATGCCCTGGGGGGCCTAGGATGGAATGCTTTCTGATCTCTCAGTCTCTCCTTTGGTGGCAATGAAGTAGGCAGAAGTTTCTGGACTAAAGATTTCCTCATCAACCTCCTGGTGTTTAGACCAGAGACTGAACTTTGCTAGGACTTCTTATGCTCATGATCCAAGTATTTTCATTAAAACTCACATAGATTAGCATTCTTGATGATCCTCCAAGCCTTTGGTGCAAGCCTGTGCTGATGAGTACGTGTCCATAGGAGTGAGTTCTTCAACTTGGAAGGGTCACCATGTTCTTTTACTCAGATACTTTTACTTCCGTGGATTCACGTGTACACTATCTTATTTCAGTCTTTAAATACACATCTTAAAGGATATAGGTAAAACTCTTCAGAGGTTCATATGAAGTGGAATCAGGGCAGGTTCATGTTAGTGGTTTCTTCACGAGCCAAGGCAGTAGGTGAGCTGAGAAGCAGACTGTGTGTGCCATACGCAGTGTGTGTGGCCAAAAAGTGCCCAGCTGAGGAAGTGTGTGGGCTGACAAGCCATCTAGCTCTCAACTGGTAGTGTCCTATGCCAGGATGGCCTCCCCTGGAGGAAGGGACTTCTGTTTGCTATTTGCCCACCACCAAGAGGCACAATTCGGTAAATGCATGGGACATGCAAGTAGAAGCCTGGCTGAGAAACCCCTCTTGTCAAAGAAAAAGAAGGCACCCTCATTCAAAATAAAACGGAAGGAATTGCAAACCTACCTCAATCCTCTGTAGATTTATGAAATTAACTGGATAATTATGCATTCGTTGATAAAGCATAAAGCCTTCGAGGGCCTACTGAGGGCTAGCTGTTGAACTAGGTGCATCAGAAAGCACATGGTCCTTACTATTGCAGACAGCAGAGGGTAGCAGGAGCAGTCACAGAAACAAAGGAGGTGATGCCATATAATTAGTGTTGCAACAAAGTTTATGGAAAATACTATTTTTTATAATAAATTTATTTTTTATTGGTGTTCAATTTGCCAACATACAGAATAATACCCAGTGCTCATCCCGTCAAGTGACCCCCTCAGTGCCCGTCACCCAGTCACCCCCACCCCCCGCCCTCCTCCCCTTCCACCACCCCTAGTTCGTTTCCCAGAGTTAGGAGTCTTTATGTTCTGTCTCCCTTTCTGATATTTCCCACACATTTCTTCTCCCTTCCCTTATATTCCCTTTCACTATTATTTATATTCCCCAAATGAATGAGAACATATAATGTTTGTCCTTCTCCGATGACTTGTTTCATGCAGCATAATACTCTCCAGTTCCATCCATGTTGGAGCAAATGGTGGGTATTTGTCGTTTCTAATGGCTGAATAATATTCCATTGTATACATAGACCACATCTTCTTTATCCATTCATCTTTCGATGGACACCGAGGCTCCTTCCACAGTTTGGCTATTGTGGACATTGCTGCTATAAACATTGGGGAGCAGGTGTCCCGGCGTTTCATTGCATCTGTATCTTGGGGGTAAATCCCCAGCAGTGCAATTGCTGGGTCATAGGGCAGATCTATTTTTAACTCTTTGAGGAATCTCCACACAGTTTTCCAGAGTGGCTGCCCCAGTTCACATTCCCACCAACAGTGTAAGAGGGTTCCCTGGAAAATACTATTGGAGCCCCGAGGGGTTAGAGACTCAGCAGCATAGTTAGGAATGGGTGGAGAAAGGGTAGATCTCCTTCAAAGCCCTGTTATGAGTCTTCAAATCAAGAATTCTGTAAATGATAGTTCAAGATCCGCCTACTTCTGGTGATCTTATCCCCTCTTACAGGCCTTTATTCCCTTCTCTCTGGATCTTTTCCCCTTACCCAATGCCCCAAGTAATGATCCCCTATAGCCCCATGAAGCCCCATTGAGGGATATCCATTGTGAGTCCCAACCTTTCAATGCCAGGTAAGATAGAAATAAGCTAATTGGACAAATGAGTCCATCCTAAGATATTAATGGGTAATTGTGTTTATCCGTTAGGTCTCTTGGGCAACATGTATTTTAATAAGGCCCTCAAATCCTTAACCTAAGAGGTTCACTAATGGGGCACTGGCAAGCTGGCAGGGAATGTGTTTGGGAGCACCTAGCTCTCTTGGATCATCTTAAATCATGGCACATATACAGATGCTTCCTCAATCAAATGAAGTTATAAAAAGTTTATCCCAAGCCAGGAAAAAAAAAAAGTTCTGTTTTAAAACTACAGAGCTCATACATTCATTAGCATAGTTTTTTGATTCCTCAAAAGAATTACTGAGAAGGCCTTTGATGTATCAAATATTAGGCCTTTGATGTATCAAATGCTATATGCCTGAAGGGATTAGTTCTGATTAGAAAATTCTAGTCTCTGGTCTATCTTAAGGCCTTTTAACGACTTGTGCAACCTGTTATTAATAGGCAAATGGCAGCCGGCATGGCTTTGGGAAGGCACCAATGTTTTGTAGTGGCACAATGTATATCCATCCACTCATCGAGGACAGTTTGGTTCCCACTGTGTCAAAGGGTCTTGGGAGGAGGAAGGAGGACCTGTTGATCTCGGGGACTTTGTCCACAATGCCATGACTGGATATTTTCATGCATTCCTAGGGATGAGCACTCCTTTCTGAATCCCCAGTATGTTTGTGAGCTTTTGTTTTCATTGTCCCCCATGGAGAAAGACAATCTGATAGTCTTCCAGTGTCCAATGATTCTCCTTTGTATGTAAATTTCCCCAGAGCCATTTTGGTGTTGAAACAGAGCAAAACAAAGTAGAAAGACTTTTGCAAGGTACACTTCCTAATATGACATTATGAGGCAGGCTGTTTTCCCAACTGCATAGTATGTGTGAAGGTGTCTACAGAACAGGACCTGCTGGGCAGGATTGCAGGATAAGTGCCTGACACTGAGTCATCTATATACCATCAGTCTTGGTTCATACATGAGGTTAAACAATTCCACTTAAATATTTTTTGGTGTTCATGCCTTTAGGTAATACTCACCCTGAAGAAAAAAAGAAAGGTAACCTCATAGGGTACAGAAGGAAGTTGTGAATTTCCTGAGTGTTCTGGAAGTATTACACGAGGTGCTGCTAATTACGTATCAGTGGCTCCCCTCTCCTCTCGTGGAAACCACTCTAGGTCGGGGCTATCCCTCTGAGCCTCCATCCACCGAAAACGCAAAAGCCAAAAGAATTCTAGCTTTTTGCCACTGCCCCAGAAGGCTGCTGCACCCAAGCCTCTGCACAGCTCAGCTTGAAGTCGAAGGCCTTTTGCTAGTTTGCAATGCCTCTGACCCTCCAGTTGCTGCTTACTATTTTGAGAGCAAGCAATTACATACTGCTCGGGTTTATGGCTCGCCAGATGAACCTGGAATGGTTCATTTGTTCTCCCTAAATAATCTCCTGCCCCAAAGAATAGGAAGTGATTTTCTTTTTCCTATAGGTGAATTTCATGGTAGGTTTGTGCTGAGGTCTCAGGAAATAGCTTCATTGGATGGGATTAAAAGAGTCCTCAGAAATGTTAGACTTCTGCTTGGTGCTTGGAACTCATCTGGACAGTGGAAATCTACCACAGCCTTTAGAAGACCCCAGTCAGTGGCTCTCCGGGTAGTCATGGACTTATCATCAGCTGTCCGTCCACTTAGTATGTTTCCATTAGCTGTACACCCCACCTCTCATGTTTCCAGAAGGCTTATTCCCAATAAAAGTAGATGAGCAGAGAACTTTGCTTCTGGGGGTCCCCGGTTTACACTGACTACAGCGCCTTCCTAGGCTGGGCTCTGGGTTCGAAGATGGATCCTCGCAGAACTTAAGGAAGAGAGAAGGTGATCTGCCACCTTCATAGGATTCTTGAGGCTATTTCTTCTTGCCCCCCCCTCCCCGCCAAAATTGAAGATGGAACTGTCTTGTGTTAACCAGCAGGGCTAAGTCAACTGGGTTTGGGAGAAGAGGACAGAGGAGATCCTGGCTCAAGTTCAGTACAGCCAGCTTCTCCCTGCCCCTCCTGGAAGATGAGCCTGAGCTCCAGAGCTGGGCCTTGATTTCCCCAGGGGCCCTCCCTGCCTTTGTCTTATTTGAAGGACACACTCAAGGCAAGAGATGCCACAAGGTTTTGCCTTCATGTTTTGTCTTCAAAATAATTAAAGATCATTTCTCTTAGCCCCTCTTCATGTCATCTCTCATTAGTTAATGCTCACAGTTGCCTCTTCTATTAGGTCTGTACTAAGTTTCTGCTTAGGCAAAAAAAAAAAAAATCTTCTTTTTCTTCTAATTTTTGGTTTTCTAACTCATGATATTAAAATTGCATCATGGGGTGACTCTTGAAGAAAGCTGTAGTATTTCCAGCTTTCCACAATGGGCCTCAAATGGGCCTCCATTCTGGGAGGTGGTCATGCAGAGGTCCCTGGAAGCTCATGAGGCAAGTCTGCTTTTCCCAGAGGTACTGGTTTCTCCCTGGGGTGGGACAGTTTACCATTTTGGAGGCTTATCCCAAATGCTTTAGGAGAGTCTGTTGAGTCAAACTTCCAATGTCTTTACCATATGTGATCAGGAGTATCCAAGGCTTGGATACTTTTTAACTTGAACTTTCTTTTCAAGTGTTTGTATTGGTGTCTCCAAAGTCTACTCATTTATGAGAAACATCACCATGTCATTCTCCACTTATACCTTCCCCAACCCCATGAAGGAATCCTACACTGTCACAAGTAGAAAGAAGCAATCCTGTGAATGCCCTAAAGTAAGAAGAACTGGGAAGAGTCAGCCAATGAGTCAGTCCTCTGCCCTCAGTGCCTGACTGGTGCCCTTTCCCACTCCAAAATGGAATGGATAATAGTCCCATGTACCGTGGGATTGCTTTTACAGTATGCACTGCACAATTGCTCAAGTTTTTGAATTGCCAAGTCTGGTATTCAGTAGGATATGGCTGTGTTCAGTAGGATATGAGTGTGAATTTGCTCCACCACTCCCTAGCATCCTTGAGCAAATCACTTAAACTCTCTGAGTCCTATTCTCTTCCTCTGCCATGATATATCCCATGATAGTTGTTGTGAAGATTACATCTGGATATTTCTAAAAGGCTCAGCAGCCCCTGGCTCATGATATTGAGGAGGATAATTAACTTGAAGGGCCTTCACACTGTTCAGCTAGTAGAGGAGGGCCACACATCCCTCCTCAGGAAAGTGCTGGTGATGGGAATGTGCCCAGGCTTCAGGGTAGAGGTGGCCGAAGGATGGGTGCTAGGGGGTGCTTGTGGTTCCAGAACCTTAAGCAGAGAGCTCTATTTTCCCCCTTAGCCCTAAGGTGTTCCAATTATGACAAGGCCAAGATGCAAATCCCATTATCAAAAGGTTTCCTCAAAGTAGTAGAATAATGTGAAAAGCTTTTTTGAAATTGCTAGGGAGTAAAAGAAAGGTTCCTTGTTTTTAAAAAATATTCTTATGCAACTAAACAATGACCCAATTATCTTACAAATTCCCTAGACCTTGTCAAAGATGGTAAGACGCCAGACGTAGAAACCAGGCTGGGCAGTAGGCCCTATGGCTGTGTTTCTCAGTGCTCAGGAGGATGCCTGGGCCCTTGGGAACTGAACTTCTGGGCCTCTCCAGGAGCTGTTGTCATGTTGGGCCACTAAGGTGCTCCTGTGCTCATAGCTGCAGCTGTCTCTACATATGCCCATGCTCTGGGGCTCAGAGAAAGAAACTCCCAAAGGTGCTTTTTTTTTTTTTTCCCCAAACAGAATAGAGCTTAGTGTAGACAGCCTCTGGCTTATTCAGATGTAGCCTGCCCTAGTGAGAGCAGGGAAACAAGAGGAGTTCCTTTAACTTACCTTATTGCAAATCCCTGGTTCTCAACCAGACTGCTCAATCCTGCCATGCTAAAAGAATGACAGAACCCTGGCCCTTCTGGGTCAAATGCTCAAATTTAAGAGATTACTACTGTATGGACTATAGGTTAGAAAGAGAATGCACAAGTAATTCCTGTCTTCAAATGTATGGAATCATACATGCGGGCTTTACCATCACTCTGGTTCACTCTAATTTTACCTCCAAGGGAGTAAAAAGTCCAAGAGTTTGTCAGTGATTAAAATGCAAACGCACATGTGTGCCTGCACACATCCTGTTTTTTTACCCCTATAATGGAATGTTTTTTCCTGGGATACCACGATGCTTCCAATCTGATGTCTAAATCTAATAAAGTGAAAATATTTGTCATTTATTGTGTAGGAGTCAGGATAGAGTAGGCTAGTCTACAGGGTAGCAAACCCCTCATTTTTCAGTGGCTTAAACCACAAAGGTATATTTTTCAATCATCTCCTGAGTGAGTGACAGAGAGCTCAGTCATCACAGTTACAAGAGCCAAGGCTGCTGGATGTGCCCCCATCTTAATGCAGAGCACTTGTCATGGCGCCGGAATCTCACACCTTCTAGGTGTCAACCTGAAGCAACACTCACCACTTCTGCTCTCATTCCATTAAAAAGAACTGCACATGGGCCCTGTGACAAGTGGTCTAGAAATCTTGGTTGTCTGGTACTGGGGAGGAGAGGAGAGCCTAATGTGGGTGCGTGCTAATAAGGTTGGCCATGTTAACAAGCATTTGGGGGGCACCAGGTTCATGCTGTGTACAGACTAGTTGCCAAGACCATCCACAGAAGTTCTATGCTGGAGGATGCAGAAACTGGAGGAATCAGAGAGCATGGAAGGGGGGGAAGAGTGAGATGTGTGGGCAGCTGAGTTCCAACATGATAAGTACCAGAGGGAAAGCATTGCTTGAGTAGCACTGACTTCAGATACAGAAACAAACATGACTGAGGAGATTGAGAAAGGTTAACAGAATGGTGACATTCACACTGGGTCTTGAATAAGGAATGTATGCAGTCCTCATGGACACATTACAATATGGCCTTTGATATAATTCCTTTGCCGTTGTGAATGTTCTCCTGAGGCTACTTTTAGTTCTATAAGCTTCTTGACAAAGGTCCAACATTCTCCCCTTTTTCAGTACAAGAAATAGACTTCAACCTCCAAAGAATCAAGTAAGTAATACATGAACACAATTGTCTCATTAGTAGGAACTGGAGCCACGTGACCCAGAGGGAGCTGGCCCAGAGACCAGGCAGGCACACATGAAAAGTGCACAAAGGTGGCCATATTTTTAACATAATATCAGAATGGAAGGACTTACAAGAATTTTTTGTCTCCTTTGCGTGAAAAGGCCATCTGGGACATGTTGTTTAGATGCCCATAATTTTGGAATTTCTGAGATATTCCAGAAGCTTGTAGCAACATCGGGAAACATTATTAACTAGAATGAGACCAGAAAATCTAAGACTTGTTGCTGAAGCAAAAAATACAGCCAGAGACTTGTACCACATCCATTCGTTGAAGACTGTTTCTTACTCAGGACAGATAATACAGTTAGTGCAGCTTCATTCTCTCTCTCCTTCCTGCAAGAAGAAGGAAAATTCTTTCCCCTGATGTCTTAGTGAGATCCTCCACCCAAATTCAGAAAGGGTGATTTCAATGATGACAATTATACCAACAAGAATTTGCTATACGCCAGGTGTAATTTTAGGAATGTACTGACTCATATTCGAACTTCCTTAGGTGGTAGGAATCACCGATATCTTCAACTTAAAAGCTAAATTATAAATAACTGTGAGTCACACTCTGCCAAGTGGTAAAACTAGGATTTGAACCTTGATTGTCTGGCTTCAAAGACTAAACTCCTAATCATTCCACTATAGTTCTTTCATGAGATTATTTTACCTCTAGAAAAGGTGACTGGCAATGCCTCCTTCTCATTAAAAAAATAAATAAAAGGCAGGTAAGGTTTGTTTTAAAATTACGAGGCTGCAAATATTTGCTTTGCCAGTTGCTAAGTCTATATAAGTCCTCTACTCATTAAAAATGATTTGTTGTAATATCTAGCCCATTTTCAAACACTTCTCTTGTTCTTCAAGGGCCAGCACTCAGATAGATTCAGATATACGATGGGGACAATTCATTCGAAGACCCTAGGGCACCATGGCAAAGAAGCCCTGTAAGCCCCTTCTAACTCATATAGGGAAGGAAGGCAAAAGAAGGGGTGCTAATGGCCTTTGATAAGATTGTCAGTGAGATTATGCATATCTTTGTCACCAATCTTCTGGAAGTCAGTTACCTGAGATACTTTAAAATACCGCCTCATGAGACACCTGGTGGCTCAGTGGTTGAGTGTCTGCCTTTGGCTCAGGTCGTGATCCCGGGATCCTGGGATCGAGTCCCGCATCGGGTTCCTTCTAGGGAGCCTGCTTCTCTCTCTGCCTCTCCATCTGTGTCTCTCATGAATGAATAAATAAAATCTTTTTTAAAAAATAAATAAAATAAAATACCTCTTCATATGGACCTGAAGTCACAATGTATCCATCTGTTCTACCTTCCTCTTGAACACTGGAATAACTACATGTAGTAAGTTACTACTCATCACCTTTCCAAGACAATTTGTTTTCTTAAGTTATGGATGGCTCTTTACCTGCTGCACATTGAAACTTCACGATGAGGTATTTTTCATGAGAATAACTTTTTGGGGACTTTGTCCTGTCTGTTTTTTTTAAATGCTGACCTTCTAGGTGGAACTGTCTTTGAACCCAGAGGCCATTCTGCGGCCCCATCACTGTATTCACCTACCGCAGAATTTATTTCTGGGTGCAGTGAAACCACTGCCGGCACAGCCCACCCGCCGCCTCCCCTGGTGGGGCCCCTGCGCAGAACCTGCACACAGCACCCGCCCTTCCCACAGGTCCCGTCTCCCAAGAAAGACACGGAGATGCTCAAAGCTGCCCCCAGAAGCAGCAGCCCAGGGCCAGGATTGGTGCTGAGCTTGGGGAGGGAGTGGTGGGTGAAAGCTGAGAGGGTATAGAAGGCAAGAATGCAGACGTGGGGTACCTAGCCTGCGCCCCAGGCCACGGGAGCAATCCACTGCTTTCTCCACCTGGTGTGTAGTCACTTTCGGGGGCACTCCTTGTGCGGTTTTAAGTTGCCAGTATACAATAACAGAGGGGCCTTTAATACCTCTGGCTATTCTAGTACTGGACCATGTTGCCATTGCCCAGGTGGTTGCCCCTCACCCCATTTTGGGAACTGTAAATCACTTGTTTACCAGAAGTCCTCGAGAAAGCTCTCCGTGAAATGAGCAGAGACGTCAGAGGCAACAAAGCCTTCAAATCCCACCTGACGGTCCTCAAGCTACCCAGAGCAGCTTCATGGAGTGGAGTGATAATTACGCTGATTGAATCCTCATGACTGAACTCCTTTTCGGCTGCTTTGATTTATTCTTCTGAGTATAAATGAGTTTTCGATGAGCATTACAGAATGGGTAATACGAGGAAAGCGTGCCAGGAGGGGCCCTGATCGGAGATGCTGCTCCAAACAGCTATGGCCTTCCCTGAATTATTAGCCTCTGAAAGCCCTGCCACACTCTCTCCAGACCTGTGAGCCTGGATGGTTGAGATTAAGGAAGAAAACAGGATGATAGAAAAGCTCCCTGCTCTGTGGGAAGGAAACCCCAGGCCTTGTCTAAGTAGGACAGCCTCATGTCGGGTCTTGCCTGTGATTGACTTCTCATGTGATGAGGGTGTGATCAATATTTTTTGAATGGACCCTTCATATCCTCAAGCCATAGCCTCTTAAAAATGGGATCACCAACTTGTCTAGGTTTGGAAGTTGAACATCTAGGAAACCCCTCTGCCTAGGGCAAATTGGGATGGTTAGTCCCCTTAAAAGGCACTTAAAATGCACTTCCCTAGGACCCAGGATGATTCTATATTTGTTTTATGGCTTAGATTTCTTGTTACATTAATATTCCCCAGTTAGTCATCTCCATTATCAGCATGGCACCGGGGAACACATTTAGCTGAGGGGAGGGGCGGGTGTGCAGTGGGGGTGGAATGAGGGACAGAGCAGAAGATTAATGTCATACTGGAGTCAGACTGCAGGGCTTCTTTTACACTATAAATATTGTATGAAGTGCTGATGTAACCTTTACTGCAGCATGACATGGGATTTGGCTGTTTTTAAGGCTCCTGATTAAAGTAGAAAACAAGTCTCTGATTAGATTATTCCCTTACCACCCCCCACAGACCTCTGTCCTTCACTTTTCCAAGAATGCTCTTTAATTTATGAAATCCATCTAACTCACACATCAAAACAAGTGCATCACAACCTAGAGAATGTATAGGAAGACACGTTCTATTTCTTCTACACCCCAAATTATTTACAATCTAAGGTATTGGCACTGATAAACACTGCAGGGAAAAAGAGTTGAAACTTGCAAATTCTACCTCCTTTTACAGAGTACTATCTGTGATAAAATTCACTGAGGTTCTGTTGAGGTTGCATAAGAAAATGGATGGGTTTTTAATGACTTCAGTTTGTTGCAATTGCAGATAGCTAAATACAGTCAGCTGAAAAGCAAATTGAGCTCTAAGGAACAGAATTCAATCTATTAGTTTTCTCCTTCTGATCTATCCTAGTCAGTAATTTAATTATTTGTGAGACTTTTAAACTCACTTGACTCCCATGGAATTTATCCAAGTTGGAGGATGTTTGGTATTATATCTTTTTGGTCCTGGTCCAGCAATTAGCAAGTCGGCTTTATCCAATCATAAAGAACTAACTGTATTTCAAATGCCTGTGTTCAGTGTTTAATGTCTTTAAATTATATCCATTTTAAAAATTCAGAACATTTAGTCTGCTTATTATGTGGAAGTGCAGTAGAACTATCAGGTTCAAATTGAGGGAAAATTTTTTGGTCTTTTTTAGTCCTTAATATGAATTTATTGGATGGGAATTTTTAAAAATCAATTATGATGAGTAGGGCTCAAAATTAAAATGATCTATTATAAATAACGTCAGAGGGTGAGCCCTCATAAATCAGCAAGTCTGATGTTAAAAATAGGTCTAAAGTATTGCTCTAGCCATTAGATGCCATCTACTGGTTGTAACTATTGTTTGATACAACTGGCCATCCTTTTAATGCAGAGGGAGAATCACCAAGGCACGTATCATTAAAATTCAAACAGCATTATATGGCTTTCATAGAGTTATTTTGTGCAAATCAATCACTGAATAAGCATAGCTACATTTTGAAATTCAGATTACAGTTAGAAAAAAGCTACTGTGAACCTAAAGGCTTGTGTAGATTTTCCTTGTATTTGTAAATTTTGGTCTCCCAGGGATATCTGTGTGGTGGGACCATCTGACTGCTCTTGATTCTACAGCCTTGCCTTTTTCCAGATGCATTATCGTGTCCAGGCATCTGGATATAGTTCTTTTGTCATTGTGCCTCAATGCATTTCTCAAAAACAGCCAGATCCCAGCTGTTCTCCATGCAGAATATGGCAGTGTGCCAACTAAAATGGCTCATGGGCTATTGATTAACACACACAGGCTCTATCTGCATTGCTATATTTAAGAATGATTAGTACTAGTATTTGTCATCAACAAAGTTAAATATATAAACGAATCTCATGCATGTCACATCTGGAAATTCCAGCATTTGAGAATGGAAACTGCTCCAGCTATAGGTAGGAATAATTAATTACATTGTGAATAAAGGGGTTAATGTTTCCTGGGTACCCAAGAGGGAAAAGCACATGTAGGAAATTCTGCTAATGCTCTAGAACAGGCGTTGCTAAACTGCAGCCTGCAAACCAGGTCCAATCTGCCCCCTGTTTTTGGAAATAAAGTTTTATTGGAACATGGCCTTGCCCATTGGTTTACACACTTTTGGAGACTCCTTGGGCAGGCAGAACTGAGTCACTGAAGAAAAGACGATATGACCTGAAAATATTTCAGATCCTAAAGCCTAAAATATTTATTATCAGGACACTTATGAAAAACAGTTGTCAAAACCCCCCAAAATTTAAAAAATTAAAAAGTTACCAACCTCTGTCCAGAAATTTAGACTCTCCATTTCATTAAGGCTATCTTCTATTTGAAATTTAAAATCAGTGTCTTTGCTTCAATTGCCATAAACTTTGCAACACCCTCGTCCTGCCCACGAGAGGACTCCACCAAGAGAGGGCTACAAGAGCCACTCCTCTTTGACGTTTGCGCAGGGCAGCCTTCCAGCTGGATCACTGACCTGGCTGGCCTTGGGGGGCTCTCTGCGAAAGACCATGGGTTCTCTCCAGGGCACAGTGCCAGGGAGGGTTTATTCCTGAACAGAGCAAAGGGGACTCTTCCGTCACCTTTTGGTTTCCAGCTGCTGAAATATACCTACAGGTGTTGGTCATAAAATTGAACTTAAAACCGAACTTAACATTTATTGAACTAAGACTACCTGGGACGCTATGGAGGCATCTTCTGTAACAGGTTGGTGACTTATCAGCAGCTTTGAGTTGTCCACAGTGTAACCATTTAAAACTTCACATGGTCTGGGGCACCTGGGTAGCTCTGATGGTTAAGGTCAGGATCACAGAGTCCTGAATGGAGCCCCAAGTCTGGCTCCCTGCTCAGCAGAGAGTCTGCTTCTCGCTCTGCCTCTGCCCCTCACCCCAACTTTTGTGCTCCAGCTCTCCCTCTCTCTAAAATAAGTAAATAAAATCTCAGAAAAACAAATTCACATTTTCCAAGGATAGGAGGAGCCAAAAAAAGAAGTGAGAAATATTTGAAAAGCAAAAGCCTACTTATCCTAAAAAAAAAAAGGCAAATAAACCAATTGGCAATAATTTGGGAAAGTGATATTTTCAAATACATCATAATGTAGAAAAGAAATTTGGGAAACCCCTGAAGGTGACTTTTCAAATGCCACATGTATTGATCTACTTGAGACTCTTGCTTTGGTTAAAACTACCTACAATGGTAATAACAATGGAAAAAGTAGAATTTATATTATTTATTTCCAGGTACTTTTGGAGACCTCATCATTTATCCACAAATATGATCTATGATAAAGAAAGAGGGAGCTATTATTTATCTCCAGTTTCAAGAGGGGAAAAAAGATTAGAACAGGAGGTGTCAGAACTGAACTGTTGGGGATGCCTGTGTGTCTCGGTGGTTGAGCACCTGCCTTCAGCTCAGAGTGTGATTCCAGGGTCCTGGGACCGAGTCCCATGTTGGGTTCCCTGCGTGGATCCTGCTTATCCTTCTGCCTGTGTCTCTCATGAATAAATAAATAAAATCTTAAAAGAAAAAAGAACTGAACTGTGAGTTTAGGTGATCACTATTTACCAGCTGTGTGGGGCCAGAGTAAATTATTTATTGGAGTTAAAGATCTCTATGCCTCGAATTAGCTATAAAATGAACATAATACCCAGCTCGTGGAGCTCTCATAAGGACTATATGAGCTAATGTACGTAAAAACAGCACAGTAATTGTCCCCTCATTTGCACTCACTAAAATGTGAGTGATGGTGTGAGTTATGGTATGTACAGAAGAGTCACCATAACAGGTTTAAGACTGTTGTCCATAGACAAACTTACTCATAAAGTTGGCCATGGCCGGCACCTGGGATCTTGCTTGGTAAACAGATCCTACAGTGATTACAAAAAACAAAAACAAAAAAAAACCTTTTTCTAACTAATACGGTGGCTTTCTGGGCCTCTGCTGTTGGTACAAACAATGTGGTTTTGTGCAGAACACCTCCATTCCTTCTGAGAGTCTGGAAATTTGGAGGATATTTGGCCTGGGGGTGCCTGTGTGATAAGCTCCCACTAAAAGCCTTGGTTCTAATGAGAACCATGCATTCTCCAATTTCCCTTGGCAAGAAACATCACACACTTGTTGCTGGAGAAAGAAGCATGCTCAAGTGTGCCCCTCATGGGAGGGAGGGAAAACATGGAAGCCCACATGCGGATTACTCCCAACCACTGTCTTTTCTCCTACGATCTGGCTGTTAAGTCATCTTAGCCATGGTAAAACTTTATACAGATTCTCTTGAGCCCATCTAGTAAGTCTCAAACACGGGAGTGGTCTTACAGACCTCCCAACACATAGTCAAGTCACAGTCCTTGACTTATAATGGCTCCACTTACGATATCATTGACTCTATGATGGTGCAAAATTGATATACATTCAATAGAAACTGTACTTAGAATTTAGAATTTTCATCTTTTCCCAGACTCAAGATGTGCAGTAAGATCCTCTCTCTGGATGCTGGGCAGTTGGAGTGAACCACAGCGCCCAGTCAGCCACGCCATCACAAAGGTGGACAACCGATACACTGATGACCATTTTGTACCATACAAGCCATTCTGTCTTCCACTTTGAGGGCAGTAGTCAACCAATTACATGAGATGCACAACACTTTATTATAAAGCAGGCTTTGTGCTACAAGATTTTGCTGAACTGTAGGTTAATATAAGTATTTTGAGCACATTTAAGCTAAGCTATGATGTTCTATAGGTTAGGTATATTAAATGCATTTTCTACTTACAATATTAGGACATAAGTAAGTCAAGGAAAATCTGTATATAGCTTCTTTATATTTTAATGTTAATTCGATTAGACTAGGCCAGTAGTTCCCAACCATAGCTATAATTAGAATTGCCTAGGAAATTACACACACTTCCCACTGTCCGCTCCCTGCCACAGAGCAATTAAATGAGGATTTCTGCTGTGTAGACCCAGGTATCAGTATCTTTAGTTCTGACATTTCCATTTGTCATTGTTTAATACTGTCTATGTTTTTGTGGAATTCTCCTTCTCTTTAGGCACATTGTCAACCTCTTCCACTAGGTCCTTTGGCATCTTTTTTCTTTACTTTGAAATCACTTTAGATTTACAGAGAGGTTGCACAACCAGTACAGGGAGAGCCTGCACACCCTCCACCTTGCTTTCCCTGATGCTCACATCTTCCATAACCAACGGTAACTATCAAAACTAAAACATTAACATTGACATATTGCAGTTACCTAAACTACAGATTTTGTTTAGATATCACCAGATTTTTCCAAGAATGTTGTTTTTCTGTTGTAGGATCCAGTCCAGGATCCTACCTCATATTAACTGTCATCCTGCTGTCGATTTCTCGATCTGCAACAATTCCTATCTTTCCTTAACTTTCATGAGGTTGGCACTTTTGAAGAGTAGTGTGTTTTGCAGATTGTCCCTCAATTTGGATTCGTCAGATACTTCCTCATGATCAGATTGAGGTTATGCATTTTTAGCAAACATTACAGAAGTAAAATACCTTTCTCAGTGTATTCACAGGGGTACATAATGTTGATGTGTCTTCTATTACTGGTGACATCAACTTTGATAGCCTCGTAATGGCAGTAGTATCTTCTGGATTTCTCCACGGTGAAATCCTTTTTTTTTTCCTCTTTGTAATTAGTAAATTTCCTGGAGAAGACAGTTAGACTATATAAATATCCTCATTTTCCTCAAACTTTTGTCTACTAATTTTAGCAAAGATTGGTGGATCTTGCCTGCAACAATTCTAACTATAATGTTCAAAGATAATTTTCTATTTATTTTATTTCTTCTACATTTATTAATTCAAATTCTATAATAAAGCATTTTCTCCCCCATTTTTAAAGATTTTATTTATTTATTCATGAGAAACACAGAGAGAGAGGCAGAGACACAGGCAGAGGGAGATGCCGGCTCCCCACTGGGAGCCTGATGCAGGACTCAATCTCAGGACTCCAGGATCACGCCCTGAGTCAAAGACAGCTGCTCAACCACTGAGCCACCTAGGCATCCCTCTTTTCCCCCATTTATTCATTTACTTTTTATTATCCCAATGTAGACTCATGAGAAATTATTTTATTCTGTGGATTATAATCTAATTCTATTGTTATCTTATTGCATAAATTGTTCTGGTTTTGTCCATCAGAAGCTTTGTCATGCTGGTGCCTATGCCTTTTTGCTGTATCTCCGTCTTCTTTTGAATACTTCTTTCCATAAGATGCTCCAATTTGTTCTTGTATTTTCCCCACCCCACCCCTAGAATCAATGTTTTTCAAGGAACCCTGATTCCTTTTATTGGAGAATGGAATTTAAAAACCAAGATTTGGGCTCTGAGTGTGCTCATTGCTTCTGTATTGCCATTGCTTCCAGTCCCTGTCAGTAGAGAAAGTTTGGAAATATGTGCATGTGTACCAATCCATGCATGCACACTTCCCTATTAATTTCCATATCTGTCAAATACACATTCAAACTCTGTCTCTCAGGGCATCTTGGGTGACTCAGTGGATTAAAGGTCTGCCTTTGGCTCAGATCATGATCCCAGGGTCCTGGGATTAAGTCCCATGTCAGACTCCCTGCTCAGTGGGGAGTCTGCTTCTCCCTCTGGCTCTGCCATTTCCTGGCTTGTGCTCTCTGGATATAACTCTCTGCCAAATAAATAAATAAAATCTAGAAAAAAAAAACCCAAACACAAAAAACCTCTGTCTCTCTGTCTCTCTTCCCCTCCTTCTCCTTCTCACACATACACTCACACACACTCACACATACATTCATATTCATGTCTCCAATTCCAGTCCAATACTTCAGGGTTTATTTTCACCTCCCTCCTTTCCTAACTTGGAATTTTTTTCTGTGACAATGAGAAATCTCTTATTATCTATAAGATATTTTCTTAGGTTCAGCCCTAGTATACATATGAAGTAGTTTCAGAATTGTCAACCCTGTGAGAGATTAATTTACTAAATGGAATTCAGTGCTTGTGTGCAGTTCTTTGTGTCTTTATCCCCTGGCATCTCCATCAGAGTTATTTTTAAGGTCCTATCTTGTCATTCCAATGTATGGACCATCTGGGTCTGCTTCTATTGGCCCTTGGCTATTTTTGACCATAGGTCATATTTTCTTTTCCCTCTGTGCATCTTACAATGTTGGCTTTTATTTGAATACTTTTTAAATAAATAACAGTAGAGATAGAAGTGATAACATTTACTTAATAAAAAGGCATGTTCCTACTTGGGTCAGGCTACTAGGGAGAGGGGACAGGGCTGATCTGATCTGATCTGTACTTAGGCTGGGTCTGAACTTTGCAGTGGCTTTATTTGGACTCAGTTTACCACCAGTTTGAAATGCTTTAAAGCAGGATCAGGACTTGTTCTTCTGGAGGGCCTGGGATATAAGCACTGAAAAGATCCTGGATAGTTCTTTTGCTTGACTGCTGAGCCACCAGCTTTCTAAACTGTGGGAAACTTTCCTCTGTTTTTCACCCCAACTGCTAGTTGCTCTGAATCCATTGGAAGGTTTTGTTGCCCAGCCCTTCCTACTCACACGCTTTCTGAAGAGCTGGAGAATACTCCTGCCCTGCTGCTCAGCACTGCATTATAGTCTGTGGGGGCCTCATATGCCTCGGAGGAATTTCTCTCTGTATCACTGCCCTCCCATCTCCTTTGCTGGGCAGCTTTTACTTGCATCCAGGAGAGGCACTTTATGCCTTTGTGGAGATGGCTCTCAGATCTCTGGTGCTGCCCCAGCCTTTAACACACTACTGATGATGGTAGGCAGAGTAATGATGCTCCAAGAAGTCCACATCCTAATGCTCAGAAGCTACAACTATGTTAGAGTACATGGAAAGGGGGAGGAAAAGTTAAAGATGGAATTAAATTTGCCAGGCAGATGACCTTAAGAAAGTAAGATTATTCTGAATTATCTCAGTAAATGCCTTATAATCACAAGGGTTGTTAAAAATGGAAAAAGAAGGAGGAAGAGCAGCATCTGAGCAAATGCGATGACAGAAACAGGGTCAGAGAGATACAATGCTGCTGGCTTTGAAGATGGAGGAAGAAGCAACCAGCCAAAGAATGCAGGCAGCCTCTCAAAGCTGGAAAAGGCAAGGGAATGGACTCTCTAGAACCTCTAAGGGAACAAGCCCCTGCCAACACCTTGGTTTTAGCTCAGTGAGACTCTGTCAGACGTACAGAAGTGTAGGATAATGAATTTGTGTTGTTCTAAGCCAATAACTCTGTGATAATGTGCTGCTGCAGCAGCAGGATAATGCTGTACTACCACCCAAGCATTCAGTGAAGACCTATGGGAACGCATTACCCAAGGCTACAGTCTTGCTCTGTGGCCAGGGCCTGAATTGGATCGTGTCAACTGGCCCACTTGTGGCCATTATAAGTTCATTAGGAGTTGGGCTGGTGTCATGAGCTGAATTGTGTCCTCAGGAAATTCACATGTTGAAGTCCTAATCCCCAGGGCCTCAAAAACTTTGGAGATAAGTCTTTAGAGAGATAATTAAAGTAAAATTCGTTCTTTAAGGTGGACCATAATCCAATGACTGGTGTCCTGATAAAAGGACAAAATTTGGATGTGTGTCTATGCACAGAGGAGAGACCATGTGAAGAAAAAGGGAGGAGACAGCCATCTGTTAGTCAAGGAGAGAAGCCTCAGCAACAAATTAACCCTGCCAACATTTGTTCTCAGACTCCTTGCCTCCAGGCATGAGGAACTGTCTGTGGGTCAAGCCCCCCATGCTATGGAGCCTTGCTATGGTAGCACCAGTAGACTGATGCGCCTGGTCTGTCCTTATTCCTGCTCACAGGGGGCTTCTCTCCTGCCACTCCACAGGTAGAAGAGCAGTGATGAATTGCACCCCCAACTAGGGCTCATCACTTCTGAAATTTGGTGTTATTCCTTCAACTCTCTGTTGTTTGTTTGTTTTAATGCTGAACTTGAATTTTGTAATTTATCTAACTTCTTTGGTTGCTGGAATGGCTTTCTGCATTAGATGTGGTAGTCTACAAACACTGGTGTTTTTGAAAAGTGCAAATGCGCAGCCAGGATTGAAATCCTTGGCTAGACCTTATTCTTCAGGTTCTGCACTTTTCCAAAACTGAAGGCACTAAGCAACCTTAGGAAAGACATAAGGTCTCAGCCAGAAGTGACTTTAACCTTAGCAGAAGTCGAGACAAATGTTCTTTGACCCACAAAGTAGGTCATTTTGGTTACATTTTAGGCCACCAGAGAACACACAAGGTTTGTTTCCGTTTTTGTTTTTTCCCAATTAAGACCCAACAGACTTTTACTAGAATGCCAGACTGCAATAAGCCATAAGCTCTGGAAAGTAATTGCAGTTATGGGACAAGAAAGGATGCCAACCCAAATCTCAAATCTCTATGGAAGTTTCTAATAATATATTCTGGTGGACTACTTGAATCTTCCTTCTGTATTAGCAGGTAGGAATTGTTACATTTCCATTTTGTATTACATTTCTAATTATCAAGATATTCAAAATATTTTTGATGTTCTCTACTACCTTTTTGTGGTAAGCCTTTTTAAATTAATCAAGATTTAACATTTGCATTTCATTTCATAGGTATCCACTGCAGTAACTTCTGCTTTAAAGACATCTTTCAGATACCCTTTTAGATAATTCTGGGGCCTTTCACCGTCTGAAGATTTAAAAAAAAAAGGAATTTTCTCACAATTCTCTTGGAATGCATTGAATTTGTATGTAGATGTATACATTTTTAATAATTAGTTACTGGATGTCTTACTGTTTAAGAGCTAGGGCCAGCCATGACCAGAAACCTAATATCCTCCCAGAGTTAGTGAATGGTTATAGTTATCACTAAGTTAGACCAACACAGGCGCTTCCCAAACTAAGTGGCAAAGACCAAAGTACTTAAGCACTGAAGAGGTATCAAGGTCATTGACATGAGATTGTTTAAATTCAGTTGTCCTATACGAAGCTGTGTCCTTTGAGGCTGAACCAGTCTTCAAAGGCACATTCCCTAGCTTTGCATGCCCTGTGGCTTCTCACTGGTAAGGTGTTTCTCAAACTGTCACATGCTTACCAAACCCTGGGAGTATGCAAAGGAGGAATTTTTCAGGGACCATATCTATATCCATTGTGCCAGTGTGCATTGCCCCACTGGGAAGTTGGCATGGGAAGTCAGATTATTCTCAGAAGGTAGTTTGGCAAGCAGGAGTCAGAGCAGCAGTAGATCTTCCCAACTCCGTAATTGAGCTGTGATTGTCCTATGCAACTACTCCTAGTCTACTCGCCAGAGGGATGTGAAATGGCCCTTCTGCTTGTTAAAGCACTTTGACCCCTCGTCACTGTCAAAGGGAACTGAAATCCTTGCTATAAAAAATATATATATATTTATATATATATAAAATCAGATTTATAATCAGATTCCCTGCTGAGCTTGAAGCCCAAGACACAGGGCTTGATCTCATGCCCCTGAAATCATGAACCGAGCTGAAATCAAAAGTCAGACATTTAACTGACTAAGCCAGCCAGGCATCCCTTTTGATTCTTTTTCTTTGAAATCATATTTCTTTACAAAATTTCAGTGACTTTTATTCTAAATAGAGTTCCCCAATCTTTTTATCAAGCATTTAAAGTTTCTTAGGTTACTGCTAACAAGACTAGCTTGTATGCTTAGTATAGATTTCCCTAGTTTTCCTTTTAGGGAAACCCTAAATTTTGGAAAATATTTGGTGTGCAAGAGGGTATCACTCTCACTTGGTTGCCCCTGTAACAACAATATGTATTATATAATTATAAAGTATTGGCAGTTAAGAGTTAGTGAATTCTTGCCATGTGCCAGACACAGAACCATATGTTTCATGCCTAGTATCTCATTTAACCCTCAAAAGATGCCTAGGAGGCATAAGAACTATTATTCCCCAATATATAGATGTAGTAACTGAGATTTAGCAAAGTCTTTGTCACCCAGATTTTTAACTGTTCTAAGATATTTTCTCTACTCACTATGACGAGCATGAATGATTCCATTAGCCCAAAATTTCAGAGCCAGACATTATTTTAGGTGGCAGATATGATACAGTCTAAATAGTTGTATAAAATGTAATTCCTTTGTAACAGAAGGGTTTGGATTGGGTTTACAGTTTAGTTTCAGAACTAACTATATGATACTTTTTCTTTTCTTTTCTTTTGGTATGGGTTTTCATATTGCAGGGGCATGATTTGGGCTGTGGCATCTCCAATTTCTTGAAGTAAGGAAACTTTGTTATAATACTGTACCTTTGTGTATATTACATGCCCATTGGAGAAGCTTCCTTGGAACTAAAAAGGATTTATAACCCTCTCTGCTGAATCAGAATGAGGCTGAAGACTAACAGAGCTACTATGTGCTGTAGATCGATGGAGTCTTTGAATAAAGGGTCTCTGCTCCCAGGAAATGTCTAATGTTCAAGGATAGATAGGCCCTTAATGAGGATATTTTCAGAAGGCTCACAGCCAAGAATGATGACACAATAGCCCATTGGGGACTCTTTTCCTCCTCTTACCACTCAGAATCTACCTATCATACTGGTGGTTCTGAAAGTAGTTAGTTACCCGCAGACTTATGCCAGACATCCACAGGTTCCTGGTTGCCTAGAAAATAAGAAATATGAACCTGGCAACATCTCTGTTAGAACATTTGACATATGAGTCCTGTGTTGAGGCCTCAGATTTTGCTGTGAGAATGTCTAGGGTCGATGATCATGAGCTATATTGTAGTTCTCCATTTCTGGAAGAAATATTTTCATATTTCTCTCTAGTTTTAGGTTCTATGTTTTTGTGTCATGTTTGAATTCCTCTGACATTTCTCATATGTGAGGTCATTAGCAAGCTAACTAAAACCACCGGAACTGCTGGATAGTGCCTCATATTTTAGTGTTTTTCTTTTATTAAGATTCATATACAAAAGTTGAGGGGGTAGTCTTGCCCCCTAAGGGATGTATGGCAATCTCTGGAGATACTCACAACTTTGTCACAACAAAGAGGATAGGAGTACTATTAGCATCCAGTGGATAGAAGGCAGGGATGCTGCTAAACATCCCAAAATGCACAGGATGCCCCCTCACAAAAAGAATTATTTGGCCCCAAATGTCAATTGTACCAAGACTGAGAAATCTTGGCTTAGGGAAAGCACATCTAGAACCATTAAGTTAGTTAATTATGCCTAATTTTAGTCTGCTTATATAGAGATTTTCATCACACTTTAATATTCTTATTAATTAAATTATGCTTGTCTACTTTATAATTACATTAAGCAACTTTTCCTATATTCCATGGTTACAGAAAGATTTGTTCAGATCTATAAAGAGAATATAAAGACAGTCTCTTTGGGGTAGAAATTTTTAGTAAAATTGATCTGTGTTTCAGGCACAAGAGGGAGGAAAACAGGAATCTGGATCCAATCGCTGTGAACATTCCATATATCCAGTTCCTGAAAGCATAAAACTAGACCAGAGAATACCAACAAAGACAGATTATTTGGGAGGCAGAGATGCCAAAGTGCCTCTCAATTTGGCTCCAGAAGCCAGAGATGTCAGTAGGTGTTGTTGCTCTGTTTTTTGTATAGCAGAGGATGATGAAAAGCTAAATGAAAATATTGCCACAGTTGAGGTTGAAAAGAAGGCAATTCATGAGTGAGATGTTAGTTTCAAATGAGATCTTTACTATTGATGGAGAGACTTTGCTCCAAGCCAACACCCGAGCTTGTGCCAGTTCAACCAAATGCAACGAAGGAGGGAGATGAGGGATTAGAGAAAGCAAAGCTGACAGATGGCAATTTGCGAAGAGTTGAATCAACATAAATTATATCTCATCAGTGAGCGGAGGAAAGGGAGGATATGTTCCAATATTCAGCTAACCACTGAGATGGTGAGCATGCCAAAGCACAGCAAGCAAACCACTGGGCATCTTTTGGAGCTGGATGCAAATACAAAGGTGGAGAAATGCCCTTTTGTTGGAAAACCATCTGGATTACAAACTGTGGGTAGAAATCTCTTTGAAATATTACAATCAATGAAATTAATGAACATTTGGGATATTGGAATGCCTTAATCACAGACTATAGAAAGCCAGAAGAAAAATATTGCTGATAACTGGATTTGATTAATATAGATGTAAGTTTCTATATAATCTGTATAATTAGATACTCAGAAGAAAATACCTTAGACTCACCAGTTCAAAACCCACCTGCTTAATAGTGTTTGATATAAGCGTAAACATTCTTTTCTGAGGTTGGGAAGAATTCATTTAAACCATATATAAAATATTCAACTAATCAGTTTTTTATCCTGGAGCCTTAAAATTTGCTTCTTAGAGATTATATAATTAAACATTAATATTAGCTTTCCAAAATTTCATAACTACCAAGGGAAACAGAAAAGCCAACCTATCAGCCTTAATATATTATAATAATATACAATATAAAATAATATAACATACATCTAAATATTCATATGAATGATTTGAAGTCATGGTAATTGTAACTTTGGGGTGAGGTAAAAAGGATCTCTGAATGCAAATATGACTTATCAAGTACTGTTGAAAGAAATCTTTTCACAAAATTTAAGCAAAGACTTCATTACTTTAAAAATCTATCTTAAATTTTCTTTTGTGCATCCAAACTTAACAAACCAGAACCTGGCCAGAATATCCAGACCAGCAGATGGCACTAATGGGAAAATCAACTGCTCCTGAAAACCAGGAAATTTTTCAAGGGCTTTAAATTATAGATAGAGAAAACTCCAAAGTAAATGTAAAATAGGCTTTTAAAAAAATCTACATTTCCATTAGACAGGTAAAAAAAAAAAAAGGTATAGATTTTGGAAAAAAAGCTACAGAAGGATTATAACAGCTATTTTTTCTCTCATTCTGAATTATTGTTGACTATTATACAAATAGGGGCTGCAAATCTTGAAGACTGTTTCTAACCCACAAACATATTATCTGACATTTCCATTAAAACAATTATTTAGAAATGCTATCGTGACAATTGTTCAAATCGGAAACACCAGCAGGTGGCTAACTGCTGGTAGGAAACCAACAGCGTATCAACCGGCTGCTTTTTTGCAAGGAGCAGTTTGCGGTTCATGAGGATTTGGGGTGCCCTCCTGCACACTTTCACCACGTGAGGATTTGGTATAGGACAAACACTCGCGGAGGCAGAAAACAGGATTCAACATTTAATGAAGTCATCCTCTCCTGATATTTCATGGCAGATCTGCTCCACTTAGTAGAATGTAGGAGAGAAAATGTAGAGAGGCAAACGCATTAAAAATAATCAGACGTTCTCATAGCCTCTCCCTGTAGGTGTCTCTGAAGAGTAATTACCTTGAGCACTAGATGGAAATGAAATGGGGAAAAAACGTTTTGGTATAAAAGTACAATAAATGATTTTGCTGTTGGCAGAAATCACAAGCTCCAGATGCATTTTTTTTGTTGTTGTTACTTTCGGTTTCCGTCTTTCCTTTTTGCAAAGATGAGTTCTACATTATATACAAGACTTACAGAGGAACAATAAGAGTCTTTAACAATTCATATCAAAGAGGAGTGAAAATAGAAGGGCACATATAATGAGGACATCAAATGGATTACTTATGCTAGCACCTCGAAAACACCACAACCATCCTCATTCTCAGTAAAAAGGTACATTCTTTTCTGTCTTGGAAATTTCTGATATTGGATATTGGAGGATCTAAGGTTCCTGGACAAGAGCCCGTCCAATTCCTGATGGCTCTTCCTCCTTTGGAGTTTGAGCTCAAGTTGGAGATATAATATCATTAGCTAGAAAGAGGAAAAAAAGGGAGGGGAGATGGGAGGAAGGAAATAAATTTGGAGAACCAAAAGGTCCTTTCCCCTTGATGCTAACTGTATTTTGATAAGTTGATAAGAACTAGTAGAATACTCTGCTGCCCCAGGAAGCAGTGGTATCAGTGGCATGGGGAGAGCACTGCCGAACACCTTGCAACCGTACCTGCTTCCCGGGTACCAAATTCTGTCGTTTGAATCTGCAATGGCAGCTGTGTCAAAACTTGTTTGCATTATGTAGACCTAATTCCAGTTTTAAAAGATGCTGAAAATAAATAAAATAAATAGGATAAATAAATAAAACCCTCTGTAACAACGGCAATCAATTATATTTGTCGGTTTCTTTGACTGTTTATGAATTTCTCCATACTCCAGGACTGGATTCCACATTGCCCTGTGGTATAGAAGCTGTGGTTTCCAAATCAATAATAATAATAATAACTACCATTTACTAGACTTCCAACATCCAACAATATGGCAGACTAGACATTAGGAAGGGTCAGTGCTAGAATCAGAATAGATCCGAACAACCACACTTTTCCAAATGCAGCTGAGCTCATAAACAAAAAAATGGGAGTTTCCAACAGCCAAACAAGCAAACAAAAGCCAATTCCCCAGACAAGAACAACCTAACAGTGGGCTGAAAATGGATTTGAGTGAAAATGGAAAAACTCAAAATGCTGGGTTTTTCCTGGAGGCAAATGCCCACACCAGCAGCAGATTGTGAGTTTAAGCATAGGACCCATGATGGATGGAATTGGTACACTTGGAGATGTTAGGAACTCCCTATAGAAACCTCCTTTGTGGAGGAAGGCAACTCAAGAACTCAGAACTCTTGTGGATTATGGGGTTGAAGATAATTAAATGCAAGTTAAATGTAAACTTCATACACTCAAGGAAACAAATCACCCCAAGTAAATTAGCAAATACAATCAATCAGTGTAGACCACTCCACCTCCAGCACAAACATTTCGGATTATTGGAATGACCAGTGTTGGAATAGGAAAGCACCACTAGAAACGAACAAGGGGTAGTGGAAGGGGAGGTGGGCTGGAGGACGGGGTGACTGGGAGACGGGCACTGAGGGGGGCACTTGATGAGATGCGCACTGGGTGTTCTACTATATGTTGGCAAATTGAACTCTAATAAAAATATACAAAAAAAGGAAAGCACCATTATAATGAAATATAGACACTGAAAACAAAAACAAAAAAAATCAGGGACGGGATTATCAAGGAGAGCATGCAGATAAAATAAAAAGCATAATTCTTGAAATAATCTAAACACCATATTTTATACAAAGAACTAGTATATTTGAATTTTTCTATAAAAGGAAAAATAGGGGCAAGTGGGTGCCTCAGTCAGTTAAGCATCTGCCCTCTGCTCAGGTCATGCGGATCGAGTCCTGGGATCAAGTCCTGGGATCGAGTCCTGCATCGAGCTTCCCTCTGAACAGAGGGAGCCTGTTTCTCCCTCTCCTCCCCACTCTTGCTCTCTCTCTCTTAAATAAATAATATCTATTTAAAAAGGAAAAAAATAATAAACATCAAGATATCAAAGTTACCCAGCGTATAGCCATAAAGAAAAGGATTTGGGAGAGGAAAGGATATTAATATACATGGAAGACAGAATAAAAAGACCTAACGTGAACTTAGTGAGAGTTTGAGAAGAAAATGAATAGAACAGAGGAGACAGAGGGAAAAAACAATTTGCAAGAATCTTAACAGAAATAATAGAAGAATAATCAAAATGTGGAGAACAGATGACTGCTGATGCAGAACTGTGCACTCTGCAAATTTTTTCTTTTAAAAACTAGGGTGAGATAAAGATTTTCATACATATGAAATGAGAGTTTACAAACAGCAGAACTTTGTCAAAATGCTTCCTAAAAAGATATACTTCAGGAAGGAAAATGATTTTAGAAAGAAGGTCTGAGATTAAGTAAGACATGCTTCATAAAAAATGGGTAAGCATGCAGGTCAATCTAAATGAATATTTTCTATGGGAAAGTAAAATACCTAAGTCGTGGGGTTAAATAATGAGCTGAAATACTGATTTTTAAAATGCCGCATAAGTTGGAGGAGATCATTGGATTTGGTCTCTGAAGCCCTGTTGCTACGCAGTGGGGAGGTTAAGATGGTGGTACATGGCCAAATTTTAAGGGTAAACTTAGAATGGAAATCATGAATCACAAGTCAGGATAGAAAAAAAGAAAAAAAGTAAAAATAAGACAATACAAAGGAAGAAAAAGGCAAAATAAGTGAAAAAAAGCTAATAGAAGAAGCAGGACAAATAGAAGGCACGTAGAGGCAGAACCTGGTGGGAGTGGAGAATTGCTATTTCTGGCTGTGTGAGAAAGACTTAGCACCTGGGAGGACAGAGCTAGTTAATATCTGATAAAACAGTTCAAGCAAAAAGTACCACTGGTTAGAGCTTCCCTTCAAAATGACAAAAAGTGTGTTTCAGCAGGAAAATAGGAAACTCCACAATTGCAAGAGTGTAGTTAAATTTTTTTTAAAAATAGAACCACGGAGAAAAGATATCTTTAGGAGATTTTAATGCATCCCTCTCAGAAATGAATAGTTCAAGAAGACAAAACCCAGTAACAATATAGAAGGTTTAAACAGTGCTGCAAACGAGTTTCCATATGCGCAGCATTGCATACCAGGATTAAGGAATCCACGTTCTTCCAAAAGCACTAGAATGTTCTTAGAAATTGATCAGCTTTGGTCTTAGAAATTGATCAGCTTTGGGACACCTGCGTGGCTCAACGGTTGAGCGTCTGCTTTCGGCTCAGAGCATGTTCTCAGGGTCTTGGATCGAGTCCCACATAGGGCTCCCTGGGAGGAGCCTGCTTCTCCCTCTGCCTCTCTCTGTGTGTCTTTCATTAGTAAATAAATAAAATCTTAAGGAAAAAAAAAAACCGATCAGCTTTGAGGCTGTGAAGGTAGTCTCGACTGAGACAGGAATGCTGTCACAGAAACCACGGCCTCGGACCAAAGTGCAACTAAGAATAAAAACAAAACCAAAAGAATGCCATATGTTTACAAGTCTTTCAAACTTCTAAAAAACTCATGGATCAAAGGACAAGCAAAAATATTGTGTCAAAAATTGTGAAATGCAGGGAAACTTGCAACCTTTAATGTTTTCATGTAAAAGAAAAAGGCAAAAGGAAGGCACTAAGCATCCAATGTAAGAAATAATAAACAAACAACGGCCAGCAAATAAATCCCAAAGGAAGTAGAATAAAGGAAGGTAATCCTAGAGATAAAAAGCACCACTAGTGACCTGGAAGACAGACATAAGAGAGAAAATTAATGTCACAAGTAGGTCCTTTGAAAAAGGTAAATTAAACTGACACACCTTGGAAAAGGTTAATCAAGGACAGAGAGCAAAGACATGAGATACCAGTAGGAAAAAAACTTGACTGTAGGTGCTTCAGGATTTAACAGGTAAGAAGGTACTTCCAGCTTGAAGCCCATTCATTTGAAATTTTAGATGCAATGGATTTTTTCCTTTTCTTTTTAAGTTTTTATTTAAATTCCAGTGTAGTTAACATACAATGTGATATTAGTTTCAGGTGTACAATATAGTGATTCAGCACTTCAGTACATCACCAGGTGCTCATCACAAGTGCCCTTCTTAATCCCCATCACCTGTTTAACCCATCCCCCACCCACTTCCTTCTAGTAACCATCAGTTTGCTCTCTATAGTTAAAGAGTCCAGTTCTTGGTTTGCCTCTCTCTTTTTTTCCCCATGATCATTTGTTTGGTATCTTAAGCTCCACATCTTATGAGTGAAATCATATTGGTATTTGTCTTTCTCTGGCTAACTTATTTCACTTAGCGTAGTACTCTGTAGCTCCATCCACGTCATTGCAAATGGTAAGAGATCATTCTTTTTTTATGGTCAAGTAATATCACAATGGATTAATTTTTTAAATACAATTTAACCACACTGACTCTAGAAGAAATAGAAAATCTGAATATTCTTATAATCACTAATGAAATTGAATCAGTAGATAGAAATCTTCCAACAAAGAAACCTTTGGGCCCATCTGACATTACAGGTAAGTCCATGGAACAATTCACTGCAAACTTACACAACTCTTCCAGAAAATAAAGGCTGGTCTAATTTTGTTACTGAAACTTAATAACAAGAAAGGAGGGGAAAAAAGGCTTATAAAACTTTAAAAAAAGCTTAGCAAACTGAATCAAGCAGGGCATAAAATAAATAATTCTAATGTCTCATGGCCTACATGGTTTTATCTCAGGAATACAAGGTTACTTTAACATTAGGAAAACAATTTATTGAAAACATATTATTAACAGTTTAAGGGGAGAGAATCCTATCACCACTTCAATCAGTAGAGAAAAAGCCGTCAATAAAAGCCCCCTTCCATGAGGAAAAGTTCTGCAAATATTCCATCACCTGAGAAAGGACATTTTAAAAAACCTACAGGAAGCATCATTCTCAATAATGACATAATGAAAACATTCTCTTTATAATTAATAACAAAACAAAGATGCCTTCAATCATTTATTACACTTTATACAGAACAGTGCAGTGAATACAATGAGACATGTACAAAAAGAAAATGTATATTTTAGAGAAGAAAAATACGACATTATTGACAGATGATAGCATTGTTGGAGAAAATCCAAAAGAACCTACAGAAAAGGTTGAAATTAGTAAGTTTAGGAAGGTAGCTGGATACAAAATCAATACATGAACTTAATCACATTTTACATACAAGCAACATTTGAAATGAAATTTAATTTAGAAAATGAAATTTTAAAATATGTTGTTTATAAGACTAACATTAAAATATTTTGCATTACATCTGTAAGATGTGTAAGAAGTGTATGGGAAAAATTATAAAACTTTGTTGAAAAATGTTAAAGCCCACCTACATAAATATAAAGCTTTTTAAGATGAGTAGAGAAATAAGTGGTGTCAGGACAACTTGCTATGCCCACTGACAAGAGGTGAACTGGGGTCCCTATTTCTACATGCACATTAAAGAGGAAATGTACAAGTTAAAACTATGTACTGTTGAGAAGATGTTGTGGGAAAACATCTTCTTGTGGCTTTGGATAGGAAATGATTTCTTATATAAGATGCATACTCTAAAGACAAGATTGACAAATTTGACTCTATTAAAATTAGGAATTTATGTTTTTGTACACTGTAGAAATAAATTTGCCACATACATAGTAGACAAAGAATGATTGTACAGAATGCTTAACTCTTGCCTAAAAAGGTGGGCTAAAGACAATGAACAAGCATTTCACAGAAAAGAAAAACACAAAAGATCATTGACAAGTGACAAGGAACTCAACTTTATTATCAATCATGCAAATTGGAATTAATACCTCAATATTGTATCTCTCATCCTTAGACTACAAAAAATTTAGAATCCAAATACCAGGTACTTTGAGGAAACAGTTTGGCATTGCCTGGGAAAATAATATATGCTTACATATGGGGCAGCAATTCTAAAAAATCCTGCACCTGTGCACTTGTAGGAGCACTGATCATACCAGCATAAATTAATGAATGGATATATAAATTACGCACAGATAAATACTAGAGATAATACAAGTGTCCACCAACACAACAGATAGATAAATTTTGGTGTGCTGTAGTCACAAGATGGACCATGCATATACAAATGGCCAACAGACACATGAAAAAATGCTTAACATGACTCGGCATCAGGAAAATACAAATCAAAACCACAAGGTGATACCGCCTCACACTAGTCAGTATGGCCATAATTTAAGACTCAGGAAACAACAGGTATTGGCAAGGATGTGGAGAAAGGGGAACCCTCTTATGCTGTTGGTGGGAATGCACACTGGTGCAGCCACGCTGGAAAACAGTATGGAGGTTCCTCAAGAAGTTAAAAATAGAACTACCCTATGACTCAGCAATTGCACTACTAGGTATTTATGCAAAGGATACAAACATAGTGATTCAAAGAGGCACCTGCATCCCAATGTTTATAGCAGCAATAACCACAATAGCCAAAATATGGAAAGAATCCAGATGTCCATCAACAGATGGATGTATAAAGAAGATATATATATATGAATATGACTCACCCATCCAAAGGAATGGAATCTTACCTCTTGCAATGACATGGATGGAACTAGAGGGTATTATGCTAAGCGAAATAAGTCGGAAAAAGACAAATACCATATGATTTCACTTATATATGGAATTTAAGAAAAAAAACAGTTGAACATAGGGGAAGGGGAAGGAAAAATAAAATAAGACAAAATAGAGAGGGAGGCAAATCATAAGAGGCTCTTAATTATAGGAAACAAACTGAGGGTTGTTGGAGGGGCAGGGGTGGGGGAATGGGGTAACTGGGGGATGGATATTAAGGAGGGCACAAGAAGTCATGAGCACTGGGTGTTATATGTAACTGATGAATCACTCAACTCTACCTCTGAAACTAATAATACACTATATGTTAATTAAACTGAATTTGAATTAAAAAAAATTAAAAGATGGACTATGCATAGCAGAAATGGAATTAACTGTGGCCTCCCACAACAGCATGGCTCACCTTAAAAATATAAAGTGCTTATAAAAAGCAAATTTACAGAGGACTCAATTCCGTGTGATTGCATTTTAATAAGTTCCAAAAAATAATACTAAATAATATACGAACATACACGCACTGGTGATTAAATAAAAAAGAATAGCAAGTTAATGTTTAAAACAAAAAGTGGAATATTGATTACCTCAGGGAGGTGGGAAGAACAGTTGTAATTGGGGATTGAAATATTTTTTGTAATAATAAATTTGATTTCTTAACCCGAGGAGTCAGTGCACAAGTACTCCAGTTAGTCCTTAAACCGTAGGATTTGTTCTACTTCTTTTTGTGAGTGACATAGTTCACACTGCAAATTTAAGGAAACAAGTCCAACTATGTTAGAATCACACATTTAAATGGAATTCAATTCTCCAGTTAGACCGAGGCTGTCATTTTGGATTTAAAAAAAAAATCCAGGTATGTGCTATTTGTAAGATCTATTTATAAAACAAAGATAGGAAACATGGAAAATTAAGAGGATCCGTAGACGTGCCAGGGAAATTCTAGCCACTGTTGAATTCCCATTCTCTGCCACTCTTGGTACTTAGACACTTAATTTATTTCATTTAATTTTCAGAACCCTAAAAATGTTCTCATGTTTTATGGATGGGGAAGCTAAGCTCAGAGAGACTGAAGAAGTTATGCATAGTTACCAAACTACCGTGATACCAAAGGAAGGTGGTATTCAAACCCAATTCTCTTCCCACAAAACTATGTCGCCTCTCCTGAGACGCAGGCTGGCCCATCACAGCATTGTCAGCAGAGCGGTGAGAGGGAGTAATAAAAGGGAATACTTGGAACAGGATTTGGGGGTTTTATTTTTTCTGGATTGTTGGGCTGCAAGCCTGCCATGCCTATGGTGGCACACATGGAATTTAGACCAACTGCTGACAGTCAGTAATGGGAAGGAAGGAGGGACGGACATAAAAATATTGAAGGGGAAAGGATGGGTCCTGCAACTAAGGGAGAGTCCTGGACCAAGAGGAGCAGGGTAGAGGAGATGGGGGTAAGGGCAGTGCCCCCCCCCCCAAATAAATTTCCCCAGGTTGCTTTTCCTAACCCAGAGGATCTCTAACTTTTTGGTCTCAGGAATCTTTTCCTAAAATTACTGAAGCCCTAAAAAGCTTTTGTATAAGTGTGTGTGTAATCACACTGTATTAAAAATTAAAGCTGAGAAAGTTTTTAAACACAAGAATACACAAGTGCACGTCTCCCATAGCCTCCTACTGAGAGTGTAGTACTACATTTTTGGAGAAAAGTTTGATAAGAGTTGTAAAACTCTAAAATACTTACCTTTTGATCCATAGATTCATCCAGGGGTTTAGCATAAGGGGCAAGGAAATAATCTATCACCCGGAGTGTGTGTGTGTGTCACACAATATAATTTGTGACCTCCCCCAAGGGAAACCGCAAATATGACAACAGGAAGGGATAGATTTAATATGTAATACCTCGCAATATAAAGTAGAAGGTTTATGTCTGATTCTGGGTTCCACCACTCACAGAAATTGTCGAACCCCTATAACATCAATAGCATCATCTATAAAATGGGAATTAGTTAGATTACCCACTTCATAGGGTTGTTGTGAATATGGAAGGAGATTATCCATTTCAGGTACTTAGTTCCTGGCATATAGTAAGTGCTCCATAAATGTTAAATATCTTTCCTACTCCTGCATGCACACTTAGAATCAAATACATTTAATTTTATAATAATATAGAATTGAATTTATTTGCATCAAAATGTATTCAGTGTGTTAAGTAAAAGGTTAACAAGACAGCACACGCTGCCTAGTTCTATTTTTGTGAAGAACAAAATTTTCAAGGAAATTCTGTGACTGCACACACAAGTTGTTAACATGGGTTAGTGCGGGTTATTTGTGTATTTTCTCTTTCCTCTGGGTATGTGTGTCTTCTAATTTTTCCAAAGTTGTCTGACAGGGCGACAGGAGGTTTTCCTTGGAGCTGTACGGTGTCCTGGCCGCCACCAGAGGGCGCCGGCGCTTGCGCGTTTCTTTGGACTCTAACGCGGAGGCTGGACCCACATGGGCTGGACGGAGGCAAGAGCCTGGACCCCAGAAGACCGTGAAATAGTGGTTTCCTTCCAAAATGCAAACAGATACTTGCACATTCGGAGCTACTGATCCAGGATCGCATCCCAGGCCATTTTTAATCAGACTCTCTGGGGGTGAGAATAGACATCAGCTATTTAAATATAAATATAAAAATATAAATAAATATATATTTATATGCATGCAGAATATATATATTATATATATAATATATATATATATATATTATATATATATATTCCCAGATGATTCTTCTGTGCTGCAAAATCCCTGATCCATAAGGAAACCAAAGGCGACCTGATGCCAGGTGCCCTGCAGGATCGGGAGGAGATAAGCTTGTCGTTCTCAATCCCTCAAAGACGGGGTCCACCTGCAACCATGAGCCCTCGTCTGCCCCCTCCTCCATGCCGGTGGACCCCCATCCCCCTTCCCCACCCCTTCAGGGCCTACTCTGGGGACCACTAGGCTGAGGGCTCTCCTCCACCAGCCCCAGAGCTGGGGGGCTGATGTTCCCCCAGCGGACCAGTCAATGCTGCTTCCCTCAGATGCTCCACACAATGAGATCTTCCCAAGGCAGGGGCTTCCTTCTTCCTCACCTGTCCCAAGCCCCCAGAAGGTGCTGTGTTCCAGTCGGAGAACCTCACCTCCAGGGCAGTCAACCAGCCCTGCTTCTTTGTCTCCAAGAACAGGGCCCAGAGTTTGGCTGGGGGGTGGGGGGGACCCTGCAATCTGGCTTCTTGTGCAGCACCCTTTGGTGCAAGGGGCCTGGCTTAGAGGACTTGGCTGCTCGGGCAGCAGGAAAGGGGGAGAGAGAAGGTGGAGAACAGAGGAGAGCTTCATCAGCGCGGCAGGCTGTAATCCTCTGCCTAACAAAGTTTCCCCGTTACCGGGATGTGAGTGACTGCAGAGGATAACCGTCCCAAGGAAAGCCAGCCCCTCGTTCTCCCAGCGCTTGGGAGTAGAACTACAATCCCTTCTGGGGTTTTCCACAGGACCCCATGTGGAATGCAAGAAGCATGCGACTGCCAGATGGTTTAACTGGGATTCTCATTTCTGCATTGTTTGTTTGCCCATCCTCTTTTCTTCTCCTCAACATACTTCAGCTGCTGCTGACTCCAGATGGAGAGTAAGAAGGGAGAGCAGGGGCCAGTGGTAGCCAGAATGTTTTCACCAGTGAAGGGTGATGTCCCCAGAAATCCCCACAGAGTTTCATTGGTTCGGTGATGTCTCTGGAAGCAAAGGAGCAATCGCTGTGGATATGCGCTCTCTGGAACCACTTCCAACCGGCCTGTTAGAAGGATCTGATGGGCCATGGCTTTGGAGAAGGCTGGGGAAAGTCAGCTCTCTCCACACCAGAATTCTCTCTCATTCTGGTCACTGTAGGGACCTGTTGCTGTTAGCCTAACAGCCCAAACCTTAGTGACTTTACATAGCTGCTCCTGACTTCTCGCCAGGCTGTGGAGTAGCTGGGGTGTTTGCATGCTGGCCTTGTGCGTGTAGCTGAACAGCTGGCTCTTTCTGTCCACTTGCTTTTTTGTCTTGGGCTTCTTTCAAGCTTGATGGGCTCAGGGGGCACAGGCTGAAAGCCCTCTCGACACTACGACTCCAGACTCGGAACATCGTCCCCCTGCATTCATTAGTGCAGACAAGCCACAAGTGGGGAAATGCCCTCCGTCTCTTGATGGAAGAAGTAGCAAAACATCTGTGGCTGTATTGAACATAGTACAGCATTTCTTATCATGGACATTAATTGATATTTTGAGCCAATTGACCCTTTGTTGAGTGGAGTGGGGTTGTGGAGAGACGGCCTGTACATTATAGGATGTTTGGCAACATCCCTGGCCTCTACGTACTAGAGGCTCATAGAACACACACACCGCAGTTGTCACAACCAAAAATATCCCCAGACATGGCCAGATGTCCCCTGAGGGGCCAGCATCACCCCTCATGGAGAACCACTGATTTACTGCAAGTGTTGATTAAAAAAAAAATGTGTCTCTGGTACTTGGTATCAGCATCTACGATTTCAGAGCAACGCTGACTCGCATCCACTTGTAGAACTGAATATCAGCCTCTGGACTAACTCTTTTGGCCAGTGTAACAGTTCCATGTGCCAGTTTGTGGATAGATGCGATGACCCCTCTCCTGAGCAATATCAGGTGCATCATCCATGCAGATGCTCAGAGCATTGGGAAGCAATTCGCTTTTCTTTCTCTTATTTCCCACAGTTATGTTCCCTCACCTGCATCGGGCTTTATGAAGCCAGGACACGCTAGCAGTGGCCACGTCACAAGAGAAAGGGTTCGGCATATGGATGGCAATGGAAGAGGCACGTTACAGTTTGTTGGGATTTGAGTTACTTCAATTCTGTTCTCACATAAAACAGAGACCTACCACCTGGGACGTTCCTAAATTGCCCAGTTTGGAGTCATACCTGCGGAGAGTAGCATTCTTTATGGCTGCCCTTCATTATTTCAACAGCCACTTCTCAAACCATTTTATAAAAAGATTTATTTGCTTATTTGAGAGAGAGGATGAGTGGTGAGAAAGGGCAGAGGGAGAGAGAGAGAATTTCCAGCAGACTCCTTGCTGAACCCAGAGCCCAACACAGGGCTCAATCCCACGACCCCTGGACCATGACCCGAGCTGTAATCAAGAATCAGACGATTAACCAATGGAGCCACTCAGGCATCCTCAAAACCAATTTTAATTTCCAGGTTTTTCTTATTCTTCATTGTTCCCTTCCCCCAAATACCTAACATGCAGTAATCCTTACAAAATAACAGGAAATCTTAATATCCCCAAAGGCTAGTTGCTTTTCTGGCTTGAAAATGGCATATATGCCCATGCTATAACAATCCAGTGTTTTTCCAGCTCCTCGGGACTGTTTATGATGATGATAATCTTGGCTGAGAGGTGTTGCTGACACCATTATTTCATGAGAGAGACTGAAGGACCCAGCATCTTTATGTTCAGAAAGCATCCTATTTTGTTGTCTCAGTTCTTTGATGTTGCCAGGAATCATTGAACTGTGAAAGACTGAGAGGAAATTCATATTCCACAGGAAAAAAAAAATGTTTGCTCCATCAAGGAGAAACAAAAAAAAAAAAAAATGGAGGTAGAACTTGGTGCTTATGGAATTGAACACATGGAGAGGCCAGTAGTGAAAATCGCCTTGTCCCATAGCCAAGCCCGTTCCCTGCTTATCTTTAAATAAAGGGCTCCAACATTTATTTTGCACTGAGAAACCGATCTGGAGGAGCAGGAGCCAGGCTGCATGAGTTATCTGAGACACGAGCGCAGTCACAGCACTACCTTCACAGGTCTGATGAACTGCTGCCAGCTTTTAATTGGAACCTACACATGAAAAAGAGAGACTCTTTTGACGGTCTATAAATAATCACAACACAGAGGAAATGTAGCAGCTATAGAAATAGTTACAGCAAATAAGAGCTTCCTTTTGAAAGCTGCAAAGTCTTTTCTCTTTTCTCTTCACCCCTCCTCAGATCCTTCTGTTGGCTCATGTCCCTGCTTCCTTAGACCTAGAGTCATCTCCTAATCTAGGTTTGCAACTCTGTCCGTGCAATGTTTGATAACTTCTGTTTTTCTTCGGTACCGGGCTACAATTAATTGGCCTTGGCTTGCAAAGGTTCCAGCATGTATAATTTACTTTTATTTTATTTATTTTTATTCATTCATTCATTCATTCATTCATTCATTTTACTTTTTTGCCAACATACAGTATAACGCCCAGTGCTCATCCCATCATGTGCCCTCCTCAGTGCCCATCACCCAGTGACCCCATCCCCCCCACCCACCTCCCCTTCTGCAACCCTTTGTTTGTTTCCCAGAGTTAAGAGTCTCTCGTGGTTTGTCTTCCTCACTAGTTTTTCCCCCTCGGTTTCCTTTTCAATAATGTGTTGCTTTAGATCCTTAAGCTCCGTGGGACAGGAGCATCCTCAAGTACTAAAATCCCCAAACAGGTGTTCTTTACCTTCTCACAGATGGTGTACTCTCCCTACATGTCGTTAACCCCAACAGTAAGCTCTGGAAATCAGGGTCACACTCTCTGATATATATGTGTGATGGGAAAGGGGTGAAGGCTGGCTTTTCAAAAGTCATGTGCCTTTTAGAGTACTTGGAAAATCTGAGGATTTATGGTCAAGGAGTATATGTTGGTGGAAAATAATTTAACATTTGAAAATGTCCTGGGAGACCTGGAGCCCTAATCTTTAAGCAAAGCATGGGCTTCAGTTTTGAACTTCTTGCTTTTCGAAAGGAGAAGGAGTCTAACCTCTAGCCACTTGGGGCCATTTCACCAGAAGGCAATTGTCTCAGAAGGCTGTGAAGAATCTGTATGCAAATCCTTGTCTCAGGCTCCATTTTCAAAGGGTTATGAAGGCCGGGAGAGTCACCCTGCCAACAAAAAGCCTCCTTACAGCATAAAATAGAGTGAACATTTAGACTGACACCCAGATGGCTTCCTGGAAGATAAATGACTGGCAGTAGGCCTCTTGCATTCCACCCACTGGAAGAAGCAGTTTCCTGGTGAAGCAAAACTTCCTCACAGTAAGCAAGTGTGGGGACCCACATTCCATACTTGGAGCAATGAGAGGCCTAAGGCAAGGTGCTTTTGCAAGGTGCAATGGTGGCTCAAATGAAAGGCACAGAAAACAGAGAAGAGCTGGATGCTCTATCTGAATGATGAAAAGAATCCAGAGAGAAAAAAAATGTACTTAGCCCAATAGTTTAAAGAGTCACCTGGTTTTATTAGGTTGTGTTTTGTACTGGAGCTTTATACTGCACAACACTTTCAAATGTATATGCATAAGTATAACTCTGCTTATGTAAACTGGAAAGTCTATTTCTCACTGAATCACCAGAGATCAGTCATTTGCAATCTTTTAATTGTCTTTATAAAGCCCCAGTTCAAGAGCTGATTCAGGTGTTGTTATAAACACGTGATGGCATAGAGAAGATTTCAGTGTCTGGAGTGACAGAGTTAAGAGCAGAAATCACTGAAGGCACTTACTTCTGAATGTTATGGGCTGAATGGTGTTCTCCTGGATTCAGAGTTGAAGCCCTAACCCCTTGTACCTCAGAATGTGACTGTATTTGGAAAATGGGCTTCGAAAGAGGTGGTTAGGTTAAAACCAGACTATTGGGGTAGGCCCTGATGCAATCTGACTTGTGTCCTTAGAAAAAGAGGAGATTTGGATGCAGACACAGAGGGAAGACCATATAGAGGGTGAGGAAGAAAGTGACGTCTAAAGACAGAGAGGCCTCAGAAGAAACCAAGTCCATGGACTTCCAGCCTCCAGAACTGGGGAAAAGCAAGTTTCTGCTGTTGAAGTCATCTGTCCTCCAGTCTTTGGTTTTCGTGATGGCATCCCTAGCAAACGGACACACTGGGAACGGTCTACTTTATATTTTCACACTCAGAGTAATGGAAGACAGTCACCACAGGGGCTGTGAGGAGGCTGTGGTTCCTAACCTTGAAGTGAGAAGGCAAGCATGAATTACACGATCCTGAAATCCCTTTAGCATCCTAGCCATTCTGCTGAGTCTGGGTTTTCCTTGAGTCCTTTTGATGAGAGTAACAAGGAACCTTGGAATTCAGGTGATTCTGATAATCACAGTCTTCCCCCCACCACACACACAAACTTTTCCTTTCCTCTTCCTTCATAACTGCCCTCCCACCCTCTGGGAAGGTAGATATGTTCAGTTTTGTCTTTCGTCTTGTGGCCTCCTTGGTGAACTGTTTTCCTGTCCATACACATTCTCTTGCCTGAGCCTCCTTAGAACCAAAGGGTAACGTATTTGAAAGGTACTTGAGCAGGCTTGTTGGTAGAGTCCGGGGCAATGGTCCTAAACCTTCAGCATCCTGAATCAGCTCAGTGCGGGGGGGGGGGGGGGGGGGGGGGAGGTTTGCAGGGGAGAGGACTTGGTAAACTTGTTAAAGCACAGATTGCTGGGCAGCCCCCCTGAGTTTCTGCTGAGTCAGTATTTCTAGGATGGGGACTGAGAATTCACATCTCTAGCAAATTCCCAGGTCATCTGTGCTGCTGCACCAGGGCCCCTATCTGGGTACTGGAACAGAAACAGATCATGAGTCCTTACTTCTCTGGCTCCAGCCCTGGCCATTTTAGCTCAGCACAGTAGATAGGATAGATACCACGTTCTCCCCTTTTTTTTTTTTTTAAATATTGTACCTATATTTTAATTCAGGCCTCCATTGAGGTAGATGCTGTCATTGAGGGTACAGGAAAGGGTATGTGCTATGACTATATTTTCCTCAAATGAAGTTGCTGAGAAGAAGCCATAACCAAGATGAAGACATTCTACAGTTCCACTTAGCCTGAACTTTTCTTTGAGGTCAGTGAGCAACAAATGGGCAACTTAAGTCTTATTTATTTATTTACGTCTCTTTATGGGTAAGTGTAAGTAAGCATTAAGGGAAGGGAAGGGAAGAGTGTACCTACTACAGTGATGGATAAGCTAATGACGATAATTAAATTTATCTAGGGTACCTATTCAAAATTAGAAGCATTTAACTTGTATGAAGCCACTGAGACGAGGAAAGTGTAGTCATTATGACAGGAAGGTTGAAAGAGATTGTACACTTGTTAACCAGATGCCCATTGATTGCGATTTGGAAGTTTTGTGTGTACATGCATGTGAAAATACTTAATATATTAGTAAAAACCTATGTTGTAAGAATCAGTGATATCAATTTGTCAGAAATTCTTGTTAATTGGGAGTTGAGTCTACTCATTGACTACACTACTTACTTACCCTCCTGACATTGAAGGGTGAGGGCATCATAGGGCAGAGAGAGAAGGCCCACTGACTCCTTTGATCAGAAACTCTGTGCCCTCTTGTGTTAGTAGTGTAAGGTCTTCTGGTTGAGAGCACAGTAGCTGACTCTAGCTAACAAGTAAAAACAGAACAAAACAACAATGGGAAATGAAGGGAAGGGGAACTGGAATGACCCCGTTATAGCTCACTTAAGCCCAAACCAAATGGGCTTCCCACTGCAGAAGCTGGGGAAGCCCCAGGAACTTCAGTGACTGGACCATCTTGGAGACATTCTGTTTGTTGCATTGCTGATCACGTAATGTGACCCAACCTCCAGAGCAGCTAGCCTCTCATTCTCCCTCTTCCACATTATTTTAAGATTTTTTTTATTTATTAATGAGAGACACAGAGAGAGAGATGCAGAGACAAAGACAGAGGGAGAAGCAGGCTCCCTGCAGGGAGTCCAATGTGGGACTCGATCCCAGGACCCCAGGATTATGACCTGAGACAAAGGCAGACATTCAACCATTGAGCCACCCAGGCGTCCCTCCCTCTTCCAAATTTTAAATTCATGGCCAAGAAAATCTGACTGGCAAGCTCAGGGCAGGGGATTACCCCTGGATCAGTTAGCTCTGGTGAGGAAATTCAAGTCATGTCACATGACTGTGGATACTGGGGACTCCTGGTATTAGTGGCATCCCTATGGAGGAAGGAATTGTAAATCAGGCAACTATCTCCCATTGTATTTACTACACACCATTTTCATGTTCCATCCCATGACTTCCCAGGTCATCTTTGATGAATTACACATCCTTTCTGCTTCATCACCTTTCTTTAGGTGCTGTCCTAGAGTCAATGTCCTATGCTCCAGGTTTACAACTCCTTTCTCCTCTTTACTCATAACCGCCATTCTTGATGCTCACTGCTTACATTATTGTATCTGGATTAATTTATACTGAAGAGTGAATAGCATTGCCTCATTCTTTTTAAATTATTTTTTAAAATTGCAGTAAAACAAACATAACGTAAATTTTACTGTATTAATCCCTTCAAGTGTACAATTCTGTGACATTAAATACATTCACATTGTCGTGCATCCATCACCACCAACCATCATCAGAGTTTTTCATCTTCCTCAATTAAAAATCTGTCATCTATTGAACAATAACTTCCCATTGTCCCCTCTCCCTAGCCCCTGGTAATGTCTAATCTGCTTTCTGCATCTATAATTTTGATTGCTCTAGGTACTTCATTTAAGTGGAATTATACTGTATTTATCTTTTTGTGACTGGCTTATTTACTTAGCACAATGTCCTTGAAGTTCATCCATGGTTAGCAAGGATTAGGATTTCCTTCCTTTTTAAGGCCAAATAATATTCTATCCTATGTCTGTACCACATTGTTTATCTGTTTATCTGTTGATGGACACTTGGGTTGCTCCCACCTTTTGGCTATTGTGAATAGTGCTGCTATGAACATAGGTAAAAGTTTAATATATTTTTTAGGTGTGTCATATTAATAAGTCAAAGAGAATCCTTACTTATGAAATTTCAGGACAAATGAAATAATTAAACATTCCTTTGCTGCCAAATAATACAACTAGTATCTACTCCATCTCTTTGGAAGGGGGATTCCACATATCACTTGTTTCTATACTTTTCACTTGACAAAATACAAGGTAACAGGGCTTTTATTATAGTTGAATTTGCTTTGTATCACTACAACAACAGCACAAAGGGGAAAACATTTCAATAAATCACAATTCCTAGTAATAATTTCATCTAATATTGTGATTGCCATCTGAAAATACATCACACTTTCCTTACTACTTGAATCTTATTCACCCAACTCCTCCTTCCTTGCATGTTAACCAAATGCTTTGCAAATTTGAAACATGTTACAAGGGATTTTCTTTTAAAGAAATATTTTCAAACTGTTCACTGACTCATTTTATGTGTTATGATTGATAACAACAAAAAAAAGAGATCTTGCCAGTGCCTTCAAAATTACTCTTAAAAATGTGGATTATTTCTTCGACTGGATAAGGCAACAAAACTACATGTGTCCTAAGACAGGAAGAGGTAAATGCCAAGTTGGTACAAACTCTAAAATTCAGTTTTTAGTGGTTTAAAGTAAGGACTATCTTTATGGTCACAAATCAATACTATGTCACTTCTGTAAAACTTGAATTATATTTTAGAATCCTCTCCCATGTATGACTCCAGGTTACAGTAGCCTAAAGACCAATGTGCAGAAGGTAGAAAGAAAGCATCCATCATTACTCTTGGAAGGTCATTGAAGATATGAAAACAGACCGATGCAGGGGTGCCATCAGCTTCTGGGGTTTCTCTTTTATTTCCTCCACTTCCTGTTCAGCTCTTCTTCCCAGTTGCTGACCCTGTTTTCCAACAGTGGCCCCAGGTGGTTGGTGGCAGGCCTACACAAGCAGGAACTATAAAGGGGTCACAGCTTTCCATAGACTGTCCCAAGAGCCACCCCTTCTCAGTACCATTTTGGCTTGGCGTCTCAGAATATCTGGGGTTTGCAAGTCAGAGGAGATGTAACATGACTTCCTGCCTCTTTGTCTGCCTCTCTCTGTTCAGAAGCAGCCATTAGCAACCAGAACATAGATCTCTGATAATCAGAGGAGTTCATCATGGCTCCTGCAAACTCTATGCAAGCTTCTCCAGGAATATGTGCGCTGATGCATGGGGGTGGGAAGTGGGTAGAGGCAATTGATTACAGGTAATTACAAGTAATAATTTAAGTAATTGTTTTGGCATTGAATGCTGTGGACTACCAATACCCCCTATACTTCTGGAAACATGTCATTTATGCCTTTACATGTAATCGAGTCAGATAACTTATTCTAGATTCTCATCCTTTAGATTCTGTTCCCCTGAAACCACTTCCAGTGCCAATAATCATCAATCAGGATACAATGGAAGCAAAACTTCTATGAGTTATAAAACAAGATATTTATGTAGAAAGTAGATTATACACAATTGTAGGAGGAACTGAGGGGAGTGAAGTCTTGCGAGGTAAGTTAGCAGATCAGAGAAGTAAACCAGTAAATTTGAGAAGCCAAGCATGAACTTACCTGACTTAAAATAATGGATAGAACAACCAGATAGAAGATAAATAAGGTAAGAGAGGACTTGAATAGCGTAATAGACCAATTAGATCTGATGGACACATATGGAACACTCCACCCAATAGAAACAGAATATGTATTCTTCTCAGATGATATTGAACATTTTCAAGGATAGAGCATAGGTTAGGCTACAATTTAAGTCTCAGTATATTTTATTTTTTAAGCATATTTTAAAAGATATACACACATACATACAAATATGACATGTAGATATCATACAAGGAATCTTTCCAGATCACTATGGGATAAGTCAGAAATCAATAGCAAGAAGAAAACTAGAAAATTCAACAAAATTGTAGAAATTAAACAACACACTTTCAAACAATGGATCAAAGAAGAAATTACAAGAGAAATTAGAAAATACAAAAAAAAAATAAAATACTTAGAGACAAATGAAAACAAAAATACAACAGTTCAAAAGGTAAGTGATGCTAAAAGGGAAATTCATAGCTACAACTGACATTAAAAAAGAAAAAAAGATCTTAAATCAATAACCTAACTTTACAACTTAAGGAACTAGAAAAAGAAAAAAAAAAAAAAAACTAAACCGAAAGCTACAGAAGGAAGGAAATTATCAGGATTAGAGCAGAGAAAAAGGAAGTAGAAAATTAAAACAGAAAATCAATGAAAACAAAAGTTTGTTCCTTGAAAAGATCAGCAAAATAGACAAATATTTAGCCAGATGGACTAAGATAATAAGAGGGAAGACTCAAATTACTAAAATAAAAAATGAAAGCAGGAACATTAGTACTGATTCTACAGAAATAAAAAGGGTTATAAGGAATACTAAAAAGGAGTGCTATGAACAATAGTATATCAATAAGTTGGATAACCTAGACAAAATGAACAATTTCTAGTAACACAAAGCCTACCAAGACTAAATCATGAAGAAATAGAAAATTTAGATACACCTAAATTAGTAATCAAAAATCCCCCCGGGGCGGGGGGGAAGCCCTGAACCTGATGGCTATACAGGTGAATTCTACCAAGCATTTAAAGAACAAATACCAATCTTTTTCAAGCTTTACTAAGATGACTCAAGAGTAGAAAACTTCCTAACCTTCCTAACTTATTCTATGAGGCCATTATTACTGTGATACCAAAACCAGACAAGGACAGTACAAGAAAAGTACAAACCAATCTTCTTCATGAACATTGATGCAAAAATTTTCAACCAAATACTAGCAAACCAAATCAGTGGCATATGGAAACAATTGTATAGCTTCACCAACAGGGATTTTATTTTTCTGGAATATAACAACGATCCATCATATGAAAATCAAAGTAATACACCACATCAAAAGAATGCAGGGGAAAAAAATGGACCATCTCAAATGATGCAGAAAAAGCATTTGACAAAATTCAACACCTTTTTATGATTAAAAAAAAACCAACAAATTCCGAATAGAAGGAAACTACTTCAGCATAATAAAAGCCATATGTGAAAAACCTACAGTGAATACCACGCTCAGTGGTGAAAGACTAAAAACTTTTCCTCTATGATCAGAAGCAAGGCAAAGATGCCTGTTTTCACCAGTTCTATTTAACATAGTACTGGAAGTTCTAGCCAGAGCAATTAGGAAAGAAAAATAAAAGTCATTCAAACTGGAAAGGAAGAAGTAAAATGATCTGTTTGTAGATGACTTTATCTTGTCTGTAGAAATATTAGAATAATCTTAAAATAAAAATACATTAGAATAAATGAATAAATGTTAGAATAATATTTATTCAAAAAATATTAGAATAAATGAATACAGCAAATCAGCAAGACACAAATTCAACAAATATTGGTTGCATTTCTGCACACAATGAACAATCTGAGAAGGAATTATAAAAACAATTTCATTTACAATAGTATCACAAACAATAAAATACTTAGGAATTTACCAAGGAGATGAAAACGTGGACAATTAAAATTACAAGACATTATTGAGACAAATTAAAGACAGAAATAAATGGAAACACTTCCCATGTTCATGGATTGGAAGATTTAATATTGTTAAAATATTCAATACTATCTGAAGTGATCTACAGCTTCAATTCAATCCTTATCAAAATCCCAATCATATTTTTTTACAGAGATAGGTAAACACATCCTTAAATTAATGTGGAATCTTAATGGACCCTAAATAGCCAAAACAACATTGAAAGACAAAATTGGAAGACTCATCCTCCTGATTTTAAAACTCAGTACAAGAATATAATAAAACACTATAATATTGGCATATGTAGACTGATGAAATAGAATAGAGAGCCCAGAAATAAGCCCTGACATATATAGTTAAATAATATTTGACAAGGTGATAAGACCATTCAGTGGAGAAAGGACAATCTTTTCAACAAATGGTATTGGAAAAACTGGATACCCAAATGCAAAAGAATTAAGTTGGACCCTTACCTAATACCATACAAAATATGGTATTCATTCAAAATGGATCAAAGACTTAAAAGTAAGACCCAAAACAACAAAACTCTTAGGGGAAAACATAGGAAAAAAATCTTCATAACATTGGATTTAACAGTGGATTTTTGGATATGAGAGCAAAGATGAGGGTAACAAAAGAAAAAATAGAGGTATTGGACTTTATAAAAATTTTCAAATTTTGTGCATCAAAAGGCACTATCAACAGAGTAAAAAAGGCAACCCATAGAATAGGAGAAAATATTTGCAAATCACATATCTGATAAAGGATTAATATCTAGAATATAGAGAACTCCCAAAACTCAACATCAAAAGACAACCTGATTCAAAAATGGATAAAGAGCTTGAATAGAATTTCTTAAAGGAAGTTATAGGAATGGCCAATAAGCACATAGGAAAGGATACTCAATATCACTAATAATTAGGGAAATGCAAATCAAAACTACAATGAGATTCTCGTTACACCCAGTGGGATGGATACTATATTTTATTTTGTTTTTAATTTTTTGGGATGACCTCTATTTTTTTTTAAAGCTTTTATTTATTTATTCATGACAGACACACAAAGAGAGAGAGAGAGACAGAGGCAGAGACGCAGGCAGAGGGAGAAGCAGGCTCCATGCAGGGAGCCTGAGGTGGGACTCGATCCCGGGTGTCCAGGATCATACCCCAGGCTAAAGACGGCGCCAAACCGCTGGGCCATGGGGGCTGCCCTGGAATGGCTACTATTAAAAAACAAACAAACAAACAAACAAAAACAAGAAAAAAAAACAGAAAACAACAAGCATTAGTAATTACATGAAGAAAGTAGAACCCACGTGCACTGTTGGTGGGGAATGTAAAAATCATTCAGTTGCTATGGAAACAGAAAGGTGATTCCTCAGAAGAAAATTAAAAATAGAATTAATGTATGACTCAACAATTTCACTTCTGGCTATATACCCAAAATAATTGAAAGCAGTCTCAAAGAGATATTTATACATCTATAGTATACAGCATTATTCACAATAGCTAAAACATGGAAGCAAATCTAGTGTCCATTGATAGATGAATGGATAAGCAATATATGGAATAGGTAAGCAATGGAATATTATTTAGCCTTAAAAAGGAAAGAAATTCTGACCCATGCTAAACATGGATGATCCTTGAGAACATTAGATTAAATGAAATAATCCAGTTACAAATACTAAAGAGTAGTCAAAATCCTACAGATAAAAAGTAGAATGGTGATTGCCAGAGTTTGTGGGAAGAGGAAATAGGGAGTTGTTGCCTAATGGGTATACAGTTTCAGTTGTATGAAATGAACAGTTCTGGAGATGAATGATGGTGATGGTTGTACAACAAGGTGAATGTACTTAATACCACTGAACTGTACACCTAAAATAGTTATGATGGTAAATTTTATGTTATGTGTAATTTATGACACACACACAAAAAAATGAACAAGAGCAGCAATACAGCTCTGTTCCAGGGTGGTCTAGAAAAATACCGATAAAGGTAAATCCTCTTGTGGGCAGAGTTTCAAGCAGTGTGCCTGGGTGTTCACTTTGGCTGGGAAGAAGACTGCCCAGAAGTATGGCTCTGCATTTATTCAGGATATAAGTGTAAGGCATTTAAGAAGGGCCACAATTGGAAAATTGTTGACAAGAAGGTCTCGGTAGAGAGGTACGTGGATAGTCCTATTTGAATGAACACGGAGTATGAAGGTACTTGTGTCCCATATAAATGCTCACCAAAGAATAGTCTCAGGAGAAGAGGATTTTATTTTATTTTATTTTATTTTTTTTGAGAAGAGGATTTTAATAATCAGGTAGACAAGATGACCCATTTTGTAAATGTCAATCATCTTCCTTCATTCTATTATTGTCTGATGGGCTCATGGATGATCATGATGGCAGAGACCACAGTGAGCCCTCCAAATGGAGGCAGGTTTGATTATATTGGGTTACTTCTTCAAGGGAGGGACAGTGTTTTATTCTCCCTAGAACATACACATGTCTAGCTAAGAGTGTGTCTTCCCTGCTAGAATGCTCCCGCTAAAACGTTTATCTGTAGGCTTTGAGAAGGCCTTTTGCACGATCATGATATTCCGTAGTTTTGATTCTGACAATATCCTGCAATAGGCTAATGCTAACAAAATTCACCAGTTTCAGTCATCTCAACAGCCGGCCTGAATAGTAGAATGGCTTTTTGAAGACCAAGTCACAGCACTAGCTACGCGGCAATACTTTGTAGGGCTGGAGAGTATTCTCTAGAATGTATGTGGTGTTCTCTGAGTCAACAGCCAGGATGTGTTGGTCTTTCTCCCATAGCCATGATTCATGTGTCCAATAATCGAGCGATGGAAATGGGAGTGATTGCTCTCACTATTACCCTTAACAACTTACTAGTGAAATCGTTGCTTCTGACAGGCTGCAGGTTGGAGTTCTGCTGGATCTAAAGATTTTAGTTCCCAAGGAAGGAATACTTTCAACAAAGGACACAGTTTGGGTTCCAGTAAATTGGAACTTAAGATTGCCATGTGGCTTCTTGGGGGCTCCTTGCCAGCAAACCTACAGGCAAAGGAGGGAGTTACTGTATTAGGTAATGCTGTTGATTCTGACCATCGAGGAGACATTTGCTATTATTACACAATACTAGCAATGAGGTTATCTGGAATGCAGGAGATTCTGATGGTGCCTGTTTGAATTCTCATATCCTATAAAGAAAAATTACAACAAACTGACATAGACAGGAATGCTCCTGGCACAGAACTTTCAAGAATGAAGGTTTGGATCATCCACCAGGAAGGGAACCACAACCAGCCAATGTGCTTGCTAAAAGTGAAGGGAATATGAAATGTAAACACTCTTTTTTCTTTTTTCCTCATTCCAGCTTTTCATTTGTCTAACTTATGATAGGTTAACAGTGGTTAACTTTTTCAGATCTCAGTATTTAGGGTACAGGATGGCAGAGGATTGGATGTGACTCAGCAATAAGAAAAATGAACATCACTCAAAGAACACACTGAACTTATGTTGTTTTTTTTTAAGAGAGAATAAGTGTGTATTCAGTTGTCTGAGAGATCATTTTATCATGTTAGGGAGACACATGATCGTCTTATGTCTTTATTTGGAAGTTAAATATGGCTAAAGGGGTGTATATGGATGCCAAGTTGATGACAGATGGATTCTGATTTTTTTAACACACACACACACACATCTATGCAATTTCTCTCCACTTATCACACATAAATATTATTCATTTGCACACCAGTAGCCTCCACTAGAATATGATATTTCAAGGTCAAAAAGTACACATCCTTTTGCTATCTTCATTGTTAAACAAAAAGTCTGAAAATTAGAAGGTTTATGATAAGTGTTTGCTAAATAAATGGACAAATAAAAGGAACAAGGGTGGAATATGTGGACAGCAATTAGTACTCTGGTCAAGAAAAAGGGAGCCTTGCAGTGGACATTTGTTCACATTTCTAGGATATGAACCCAGCTACATAAAAGAATTCAGAAAGAACACAGAGTGAGATTATCTGTGGGAATAATGGGGATAAAAATACTTATTACCTGGATTACAGGTAATAAGAATACATCTTAGGGGGAGAGGGTAACAAGGAAGGGCATTCATTTTATAGAAAAAAGCATGTATCTTGAAGAGGGTATTTATTTTTACTTTAAGGAGTACCTACATCTACTCAACAGTAGGGGGAGCAAGATGCAGGGAAATCTAAAATTTTAGAACATTAACCATAAAAAGTGTGAAGATACAGAGTCATGTATGGATAAAAGCATGATAAAGTGATTTTTACACAAAACACTGAAAATGGGGTCTTGATATAGTTTAAATGCTGACTTGGTTTAAAATGGTTTGAAATTGCCCACCAGAGCTCTAGCGTGGCAGTGCACAGTTCAAGGGAGATTTGGCCATGATCAATGTAGGTGTTCAAATGAGGATAAAACAGAATAGATTGTTCTTAACCTAAATTAACTGATTCGTTCTTTAGCAGTGGTAAAGTCCCCAATATGTTCTTGCTAATTAGGCCCAATCTTGAACCCTTTATTGTGGTCTATGAAAAACCAAAATTGGAGTGAAAAATACTATTTAAATGAGCTTCCGCAGGCATAATATGACATGAGATAAAATTTGCATCGTTATTGCTGTATTTTGCTTGTTTTGTGAACAAGGATTATATTCTACTTTGAAATTCAAGAAGAAATTCATAGTCTATTTCTATGAAGTCTAAACTAGAGAGAATCCAGTTCACTTCAAGTGCATGACATCACCACAAATGCATGTTTATGGTGTTACCCTTTGAGAAGAGTTCTTTGAACACTCTCCACAGCCAATCTTCCCTTACAAACACCCCCAGCTGGCATCAGAACAAGTGTAAACTATCAAAATTATTTTGACCATATCTGAATTTTCTAATTATAGAGTCTAGAAAAAAAAATCCTGTATATTCAAACTGAGCAACGTGGTTGCACAATGAATTATTCCTATTTTAATTTAGGTATGCAAATTGAGTCTGAAATCAATTCCAGTGCATGTACAATTGACATTTGTTTGGTTCACTTCACGTTTATGGTTTTTTTTTTCTAGTCTTACGAAGCCCGCTTGGCAAGGCATGGAGCTCTCAAGCATGCGAGTCTTCGCTTACGCTCCTCCTATTGACAATAGTGGGCATGATGAGAATGTAAACTATTCTATATGAAAATCAAAATAGAATATAACAGGTGACCACAGGATTGTTCACTGAGGCTTATGTATCTACTTTGCTAGTATAAATATGAGCCTGGTCTATAACAGAATGCTGTTGCAAAGAAATAAAGTTAGAGTATTTGTTGATAATTTAAAGTTTCCATCTGTGTCAGAGAACTGAAGCAAGGATTTTCTTACCGTGTGATTTTTCACAGACCTCACCGTAAGGCAATGAGTTGCAAAGATGACGTTGCTTTATGTTGCTATAAGTTTACTGATGCATATCATATGTACACACATCTGAGACCTTTTTGGTCTGTAACTTTTGCAACTCAAGATCCCATTTAATGCTTCCTTCCACTTAATGGTATCCTTCCACTTAATGCTTCCATCATCAATCCCAGTTTTCATTTCAACAGCCTGATTCCCAAATTCCAGGCCAAGATCCAGAAATCAATCTCAGGCACTCGTATGAGTTTTAGGACATTACGGTAAAAATGTTCTAGATTTAAGATGTGTTCTCTGGCTCATCTTCTCAACAGTCTCTCCTTCCTGTCTTTAAGATTTTTATGGAGTACCTATGAATCAAAAAATCCAGTGGCTGGATTATTCATTCTGACACCCAAGTGGTATCTTATTGCTATCCTTCCATGAACGAAGTAAGCTAAACAACACTGGGATTTCCCGTGAAGTTGTTTTTCCTAAAATGCGTAAAGGAAATCAGAGAAGAATGAGGCAGGCCTGTGACACTTTGAGGACCTCTTCACTTTCAGGGGCTAGAAAAGGCTATACATTCAACCACCAGCTCCAGGGGTTACAATCCACAACAGCTTTTTAGAATTGGAGCTTACAACTTCCTTGCAAATGACTGTGGGAGCATGGCTAAATAATTATACATCTCAACCATTGTGTAAACCAGTTTAATTAACATTTTCCAGGCATGTCACAGTTATACAATCACTAAATAATTTTCTAAAATTATGTTGCATTAGAAATTGCTACACATCAACTTGGATTATTTTTACTCATGGTTCTAATCATGCCTGAAATACGTTTTTTTTTCTTTTTGTATCATTTTATTTATATTTATTTTGCTAGTATTTGGTACTTCCATTGGAGATGATTCATACTTACAGGCTAGCCAGATGCTCTGTCAATTTATTTGTAAGTGTAATGTTTAATTGCCATTGACTTCATCAAAGCTGACATTTTTTTTAAAGCAGTTATAGCATTATTAAATTTCCTTCTCATCCACTTTGTAATAAAAGAAATCTTGGTACACATTCACTCCCATATCCCAGCTTAGAATACACCGTAAAAATAAAAAAGTTTTTGAGCGTCCAACATTTGTGGGATGTAAGAAATGAGGAGATTGCAAACATGCACTTTCATCGTGGTTTGGCTTTTTGGCAGCACGTTTCTCTCTATCTGAGAAGATATAAAAAATTGAGTGCAATTACTATATTATTAGTAAGGTACTCAAATTACTTTTTGGCCTCCTTTAAGCCCATTGTTATTATTATTACTTCTGCTAATATTATTATAAAAGCATTCTTTTTTTTTTTTCTAAAGTAGTAATCCCAAGCAAGCAAGACTGATAATTCAAGAAATGTTCTCAGGCATGAAACTGAAAGGAAATCAAGGATACAAATGGAAGAAATTGTACAATCAAATGTGCAAGCACTGAGGTAATATTTTGTGCTCCAAACACATTGAGATGTGTGGTTATATAAGCAGAAGGATTAGCAGTTAGGTCACCAAATTAGTCTTTTGAATTTTCTTGCTCTATCAAGAATTCAATTTGCTTCCTGGCATCATTTACCATGCTGTATTAGCCATAGTACTTTATCTATCAGTATTTCCAAATTATAAGCCTCTTACCCATAAATATATCTCTATGAAGGATTTATTTAGTGGCTCTGACAATAAAACCGCAATTGATAATATCTGTTGAACTTTATGTGCAAGGGAAAGCGCTTTTGCAAAATTCTCACTCTCGTGGATTAGAAAAAAGAATAAACACATTATATATTTTTGCCTTCACTGTTTTAAGCACTAAAAAAGAGCCTGGAGGAAACAAATGTGGGGAATTCCAAAAAACAGAAGGATACTATATTTTTGTTTAATAGAATATTTATATTGAAAAGTAGATTTTTTGAGGGGGGGTAGCTATCTTTTAGTCGGCAGTTTGGTGAGTAAATGAATTATTAGGCTGCACTCATACAGTGTCGAACCATTATTCTGGCTGAATCTGGTTTCAGTAACCATCCCCAAATTATTGCCTGTTTAGAAATTAGAAAGCATGGTCTTTTTGGTGTATATCTCATACACATTTGCAAAAGGATAACTAGGCCTGAAATAATCTTTATTTTTGCTAGGAACATGGATGTGGGAAAAAATCCAAATGGGATGTTTAATTAACAAGGATAAATTATTTTTGATCTGATATAAATGATTTTGCAAATTGCCATAGAAATACATTCAGTTACCATGTCTAAGTTCTGTAAAAATGCCCTGTATTAAGATATCCTCAAGTTTATGCTGTTTCCAACGCTCACAGCACAGGGATCAAGGCAACATTATCCACATGCCGGAAACACACAAACATTGCCAAATGGCAGGTTCCCCACTCAGCTTTAGCCCTTTATAACACATCTAGAGAAATGATTTCCAGGACTTGAACATTAAAATTAAATTGTTTTTATTTTATTTTTTTTAGTTTTCTTTTTATTTATTTATGATAATGAGAGAGAGAGAGAGAGAGAGAGAGAGAGAGGCAGAGACACAGGCAGAGGGAGAAGCAGGCTCCATGCACCGGGAGCCCGATGTGGGGATTCGATCCCGGGTCTCCAGGATCGCGCCCTGGGCCAAAGACAGGCGCCAAACCGCTGCGCCACCCAGGGATCCCTAAATTGTTATTTTAAAGCAGTATATAACTCAGCACAAATCATTCTTGCTCATAAATATAGTTTAGTTCCAATGAGAATATGGAATAAACATCCATGTACTGATACCTCTCAGGAAAGAATTCTTGCTAGTTGAAGTCAGTTACAAATGGGGAATAATTAAATGTCTAATGGTAAAGAATACACATTTGGAGTATTTTAATGCCCAAATCACTTCCACCTTAATTCCGAATGTTTCTACCACTGATAAAAGGAGATAGATAGACAAATATATTGGGTTTTTGTTGTTTTTTGTTTTTTCAAAATAAACATGTCCCTCTGAAGTTGTGGGGATTCTAGGGAAAGTCAAGTATAGTTGTCTTATGAAACATATCTAGCTTGCTGAACTGTGTTGTGTCCATGTAGTTGCTCATGCTGATTCTACTGTTTGACACATCATTCCTACCTTCTTGCACCTCGCTGACATTTTCTTCATTTCTCAAGATTCATCTGCCAGGGTCCACATCATGATACCCGTGACACTTATATTATATTCAAATCATCGGTTATGTGCCTGTGTCAAGAAGATCTGCAAAATCCAGTGGTCTGGAATTGTGTCTTAAAGTTTAATCCTTTCCACCCAACAAAGTGCCTGCCTGACTTACGATAGGCAGTTAAAAATGTATCTTGAAAAAGAGATAGAACAATTTAACCCAAAATGAAGTATGTATTTTACTGAAAGGGCAACTCACTGCCTCAGACAAAGCTGTTTACTCCTACAAGTGAAAAGAAATTATTTCTTTTCAGTTATGTCTGAAAAACAGAGTAATAAGGCAGTTACCACATAAAACAAAGCAATGGCCAAAGACCTACACTAACACAAAGTTTTTTGTTTTTTGTTTTTTGGCCTGCCTTGCTTCAGTTGACCTAATACACCAATTATAACTGATATTTTCATCCTTTGAAAGTATAGACATAAAGATACTCAAATTTCTCAATGTAAGACCAATTTTTTTATATTTTCCCATTTCTTTTCCATTATCAAACATAATTAGATGTTTAGCAATTCTTAGAATAAGTGGATTTGTGTCAGTGACACAATGTTGCGCTGAATTTCTGAAATATTGAAAACTATACAAATTAATGTCCAACCATGCATTTGCTGAAAAAATATTTTCTAAGGAATAAAAGTGACTGTAATGTTTCATTTTAAGACACTTGTCTACAAACCCATGATCTCCAAACCAAATGACCACGTACTCATATGTGAAACAAAAAGCTTTCATTGTGACTTCAATCTTATTTCATGTTTTTTTTTGTTCTTTTTTCACAGGACTCCTTTTCTTCCACCTCTGGGTCTGCTTCCTTTTTTTCCTCCCTTGTGATTGACAGTCAACCTTCTTGCCCTTAATGGGGCTCAGTCACAGCGTGGAGTCTGAAGCAAAGGTAAAGCCATGAAGGTTATTGAGACAGGTGCATGCTGCTTCATGATATTGCAGGTGAATTTGCATAAGCTTTTTTAGTCTTTTGACTGGCAACATCATGAGCAGGAAACACTCTGTTCTCTTAGCAATGAATCAGCCAGCCGCCCATCCTGTTTGTCATACAGGGCCATAACATAGGCTGGCATTATTGATGGGGTGGGTTGAGAGTCAGTTTAAAGTTGAATAAATATATTTTCAGGAGGTAGAAATCCTAACGTGCCCCCCGGCTCAGGGGTGAAGGCTAAATTCCCAGGAGGGCAGTCATTTATAACTCCGACTGTGTCTCTTGACCATATATAGATCCACAGCCCATTGCTTTTCTGACATCGTAAAGAAATAGATGACACACATAATAAGAAACTCACTTGGTTTGGCGAGTGGCAGGCAGTGTTTGACTAAAGTTGTGAATGCAAATGGACCCCTCAATTTGTGATGACTTAATATATAAAAAACAAACAATTTGCACATCCATTTAAAGAGACTTTCTTTTTTGAAGGAAGAAAAAAAACAAACCTCAAAGATGATTTCCCTAAGAAGAGAAACAAGTCTCCAAATGCTTTTCAGAGCTAGTCATTCAAAAACTTAGTCTAAATATTCACCCAGTGATTTTTACCCCAAAAATAAAAAATAAATAGTCTGGATTTATAGAAAACAAACTCCACAAATATCAATCCTATTCTTTATTTGAACGTAAAATGTGTTTTTGTATCTTGACAAAAACGCTATTCTGACCAAATGCACATTCATCAACTTTGTTCTAATTTTATGTTGTTGGAGGGCTTTTTTTTTTTAAGCTCTGTAACTCAAAAAGAAAAATTCAAAACCCCATCTTCAAAAAGAAATCAAAATGACTAAAGAGAAAACCAGTATGGAAAAAGAACCTTTTGTCTAGAAATGTAAATAGACCAACAGGCCCCTGCCCCATGTAGGTCTTCACTGGAGCAATCCTCCCAGGTCGCTCCTCTAACAGAAAGGGGCCTGGACTGCAGGGCTAGCCGGGCCTTCCTGATTCAGCCAGCCTCTGTGGTCGGAAAGGAATACTCATGAAACAGAGCCATGTAAGCAGTTTGCGGCCACTTTCATAATTATATAATGTTATGACAATGGGACCGTGAGGGCCCATACCTAGCTCTCAGTAGTTCTGTGTTCTACTGGGGACATTGCAGGGGCCGAGCTTCTCATTTCTTGAGGTCCAATTTTTCTTCCTATTATATTTAAACTATAAAGACTTCTCAATGCAGGGTAAGTTTGTCTCTAACAAGTGAGTAGTATATTTAGCCTACTAATTAATTTTCTGTATTTTGCCTTAAAAATAGCAGCTAACGTTGACTGAAGGTTTATTTGTGCCAGGAGTGATTCTAAGTTCTTTGAGGATATTAATTTATTGAGCCCTCATTTAAATAATTAATTTCATGAGTCAGATGCTCTTTATTCTCTCCACCTAACAGATGTGGAAACTCAGGTAAAGGTTACATGACCCCCCATCCAAGTCATGCTTTGTTGCCTCATACTTTAGATTTTTAAACCTGAAATTATTCCATTAATAAAAAGGAAGGTAATATAAAATGATTTAACAGCTTAATTCTATTTTAAGTAAGACTTTTTATGACACTCTCTCCATGGGCCAAGCCTGTCGCAAATGCTCTACACAGATAGTAATTCTTTGAATCTTTGGTCAGGTCCTGAGAGGTAGGGAATATTATTATTCCCATTGGATGGAAAAGGAAATTGAGACACAGAGAGGCTAAGTAGCTTGCCCACTGTCACCCAACTAGTTAGTACAGGGTAGAAATATGGGGCGGTGGGGGAGGATGGATGCATGTGTCAACCGCTGGAATTATTTTAGCTTTCTAGTCCTGCCACTGTTTACCTTTGAACAAATTGTCCCATCTTTCTAATTCTTAGCAACCTCATTTATAAAGGGGGGATAAATTCCATGATCTCTAAAGTCCCTCCAAATAATCCTGACTGATTTGAGCCCAACAATTCCTGCCAAGTCACATGGAGAAAAACCTTGTTCATGCCATCCTGAACACTTAAACACAGATTCCAGCTTTTAAACTGGCTGTGCCTCCTAACACTTCTCTGCAAGTCTCTTAAGTACAGTTTCTGGGAAAGGATTTAGCAGGAAGCTAAGAAGGTAGAAAATATTCTGATGGTCTCCAGAAATGCCAGTTTCAGTTCTGCATCTGCCAACAGGTCCAGATAATCCTCAGAACTCTGTATAAATCCTGGCTCCTCCATTTAGCAGGTGTGTAACCTGGGCGAGCCCTCCACCATCCTGACCTCAGTATCTTTCTCTGTAAAATGGGGAATATAAGGTTACTTCACTAGAGCTGCCATGAGGGGTAATTGAGGTGATATATATATAAAGCATGTAGGACAGAACTTGGCCCACAGTAAGTAGTGAGTAGAAATCTAGCATTATTGCAGATCTCTGATCCTCTGAAAGGAAAGATTATAAATTACCACCTTCATAATCGCAGAGGATTCTTTCTGAGGCCTGATGAAAGCCTGAGCTCCTCCCAAGGCTTGAAAAACTCAGCTTAGACTTCTTTATCTTCAGGGGAAAGCACAAAAAAAGATCTGGTCAAATTGCTAAATGGATAAGATAGATTTGATTTGATACTAAGCTAGTTTACCAAAGTTATTTAATTTCTGAGGACCTGAGTCCACAAGATCAATACGAACTACAAGTGTTCAATCTGTTTTATATAAGTAGGCGATCAGTATTGTTAACTCTAGTCAATTGGTTGGACTGAACTTTCTAAGACAAGGGATAAATATTATTTGTAAGGGATAAATATTATTCTCTCCACCTCTCTAGTTAAATTAAGAGGTAGTGGCTTTATAATTTGCTAAATGCCTTACAGTGCATTTTCTGAGGACTGGAAACAGCATTTTAGAGCACTGGCGCCTGTTTTCCCTTTAAAACAACCCGCCAAACTCTCTCAGTGTATTACCCACTATACAAGATAATGGAGAAGAGAAACTAGGGAAATTACAAATTGGGGGGGGGGGAGTATGATAAAACAATAGAGGCCAATGAAATTTAACACTATCTGGAGGTATCATTACACTTGCTTGTTGCTCTTACTAGTGGAAACTCACTTTTCCTATAGAAGAGCCAAATAAATGAATCCACAGCTTTAGAGTGAGTTGATAAGATTAATTACAGATCCAATCTGGAAATAAATTAGGTCCTTTTAAATTGATTACGGAATGTCACACTAAAATGGTAGTTTACAAAGTATATTCACTTTGCAAGATTGTATGTACAAATATGATTATACCCAGGACAAAACAAATACCCTGAAATGAAGTGAAGCTTCTAGAACTGAAGGCAATCGGAGGGACTATATCATCCACCAGAGGCCCAGAGGGATTAAGTTTTTTGCCTATGCAGATAGTAAGTGGATATTCCAGATTTTAGCCAGGCTTTCTTGAGCTCAACTTGAAGGGTTATTCTTCTACAGCGTGCATGCAGACAACTTATTATAACGATAATAATAATAATTACAATAACCATTTACTGAATACGCAGTCTGAGCCAGGTACTCTGCTCCCCTCTGTATGCATAACTCCTTGCCCACCCCCTCATACCTCCATGAGGTATGTCTAGTTATCCCCATTTGATAGAATGAATGACTGAGACTCAGCATTTGTGACCGTTCAAAGCTACACAGCTAGCAAATGCTGAGAGCTAGGGGCCTAGTCTCACTCCTGAATCTGCTCTCTTTCCACTGGACCCAGTGCTTCATCCACGGGGACTAACACGACCACATCGTTGACTGGGTTTCCTTTAAAATCAGTATTTGAGCCTCCTACAGTGATAGCCTCATGCCCCAATGGCCAAAAGAAAAGTAATACCACTCTTGAGATTCTCAGCCTTCACACCCAAAGGGAGAGGGCATCAGAAAGGTACATTGTTTACTGTTCTTGAAAAGTAACTAATTGACTTTTAGTAAAACCAAATGTAAACAACCTACCAAATTATTAAAACATTACCTTTTTATTTTAGCCTATGTAGGCCATGGAGTCAAGATCATGAACTTAAAATCAAAACCAAGTAAGTAAAAAAATCCAAGAGGATGAAAAGGGGCCATTAATAAGCCTGGTGCTCTGTAGATTAATACTTTGAGGTAAACTTGGAAGTATTACGGAAAATTACTATTTATTTAATGCTTCATTCTATTTGAAAGAGAAACTCCCAAATGTTCAATACTACCCTATATTTAAAAGTTAAAAATACACTGGAAATGGACGGAGTCATGATAGCGTGGAGCACTGGAGGGAGGATAGCTACAATCATACACAGTGACATAGCAAAATATTTTAGATTTACCAGCTGACCTGTTCGATGCTGCGTGTGTGTTAGAAGTATTAGTTCCAAGGCAAAATGAAGCGATATTATGTTTAACTCTTTGTTTGGAAACTTCTTTTATTAAAAAAAAGATTTTTAATAACGCTATTTGCAATACAGGAGTGATAATACTCAATAAAGTATTGTGTACTTGGTAGAGTGTAGTTAGGAATGTAACAATCCATCTGGATGCTGCCCCTCCCCTTCTCCATTAGATACCCTAGTAGCAAAATGTAAATACCCTTTTAAAAAATAAAGAGGCCTTTGGGCTGTTGGGAGCAGAGTAGGGGCGGGGCAAGGAAAGTGCTCTTCCCTGACACACTCTTGCTTCTGGCTTTGACTTCTTCAGTAAGGTCAGTTCTCAAGGAACTCAGACAAACCAAACCCTTCTATGCCCCACAAAAGCACAGGAGAAGGAACGCTTGTCATTCACAAGCAGCTACGGACAAAACCGGTGGCAGAGGACAGGGTTGGGTTAAATGGGGTGGGGGCGGGGGGCAGTTGGAGTAAAGTGCAGTTACTCTCAAAAAAATATATATTATTTTGATCCTAAGAAAATTAAGAGAGTTTTATCTAATGAACTAGATTGCTGACCTTTTAATACATTTGGTTTTCATGGAACGTACAATCACCATCGGACATAAAAGACTAGTTTGCTTTTTTAAAAAATAATAATAATTGCTTGGAGTTATCTACAGGAATCTTGTGAACGCAATTCAAGGATAACTTTCCGCAGCTCTTTGGGTGTTGGTTGATGTCCTCGGGCGCGTCCACGAGGAACCAGGGAACGGTTAAACTCGCCGATTCCAGCGGGCGGTTCCCCGATTCCGGCTCCTTCCGCGCTCCCGCTGCTTCTCCCCTAGATGCCGGCGCTCTCCAGGTCTCCGTCCTCCACCGCCACGGCGCGGGAGCGGGAGATCAGGAAAAGTTTCTCCTTGTTTGTAAAGCGCCTCTGCGCGGGCGGAGGTGGCTGGGCCGCGGGGCGCCCCCGGCCAGGGCCCTCCTCGGGGCCCTCCCCGGGGCCCTCCCCGGGGCTCTGCGGCGCACCCGGGGCCGCGGCGGCCTCGCAGTCTGCGCCCCGACGGGCCGCCGCTCGCGGGGCCGACTCCGCAGAGGTGCCGGCCTCCCGCGGGGCGGCGGAGCCCTTCTGGCCGCGGGGCGCGCCGTCCGACCCCGAGCTCGGCGAGGCCGGCCCGGCGCGGGGCGGGGAGCGGGAGGCAGCTCGCGCCAGAGGGCTCGAGTCCAGCTCCGCGCCGTGCGGGGCGGGGGGCGGCTCGGGGGACGGCGGCGCCCGGTAGTCCGGGAGCCCGCTGGTGCTGCGGCGCCGCAGGGCCGCGTACCTGCCGGTCCTGGGCAGGCGGCCGCCCTGCCCCCTGGCGGCGCGCGCCGCCGCCGCCGCCGCCGCCGCCGCGCCCTCGGGCTCCCCCAGCTCCCCGGGCGCCCAGCGCGTGCCGCCCGGGCCGCCGCGGAGGTCGGTGAGGCTCAGGTCGAGCTCGCCCCGCGGGATCTCCCGAGAGCCACGTTCCCCGGGCGGCCTGTGCCAGCTGCAGCTCGCGCCCTCCCCGCCCGCGTCGGCGTCGGCGTCCGCGTCCCCGTCCGCGTCCCCGTCGCGGTCCCCGTGCAACGGTAGGAGCGCGAAGCCGCTCAGCGAGGAGTCCACGAGGGAGCTGGCGGTGCTCTGGCGCCCCCAGCTCTCGGGTGGGCTGCAGGGCGCCGGGCTGCCGCCCCTGCTGGCGGGCGCGGCGGCGGCGGCGGCGGCGGCGGCGGCGGCGGCCCGGCGACGGCCGGCCGCGCCCGAGCGCTCGCGGTAGATGCTGTACACCGCCTCCGCCAGGCTCGGGGGCTCCCGCGGGCAGCGCGGGGACGAGGCCAGGTCGGGCGGGGACGCGGCGCCCTTGGCCCCGCCGCCGCCGCCCACCGGGCCCGGGGGGGGCCACGAGCCCCGGGCCAGCACCGCCGCCGCCCCGAAGGCGTCCCCCGCGCCGCCGCCACCGCCGCTCCCGGGCTTCAGCTCCAGGCCCCGCGACTGCACGTAGCTGAGGAAGCCGTTGAGCGGCGGGGCTCCGGGGGGCGCCGCGGCGGGGGCGGGGGCGGGGGCGGGGGCCGAGGCGGCGGCGGCGGCGGCGGCCAGGTCTTTGGCGCGGAGGCTGTGCACGTCGATGACGGTGGAGTAGAGGTCCCGCAGGTTGATGATCTTGGTCTTCCGGTCCCGGTTCTCGTGGAGCACCGCGTTGGCGCAGATGAAGAGGAAGATGCCGATGCCCATGATGAGGGGCCCGAAGACCTTGAGCTTGTCGGAGTGCAGGTACCCCGAGAAGAGGCGGAAGAAGAGCCCCGCAGACGGGGACGAGGCCGCAGGGGCGGCGGAGCGCGCGGGCGGCGTGCTCCGGGGCGCGCCCGCCAAACTGGAGTTGACGCCCCGCCGAGCCCCCAGGGGGCTCCGGGACCGGTCTCGGCTGCCACCGCTGCTGCTGCTGTTGGCCACGGCGGGGACGCGGTGGCCGCTGGCTGCGGGCGGCAGCTGCTTAGCCCCGTCCCTGCCGGCCCCGTTGGCCTTGGGCCAGTAGCCCACCACCGCCATGGCTATGCCCACCAGCAGCACCAGGATCCCGCAGAGGGCGATGAGCCCCGAGATGGAGCACAGCTTTAGCTTGCCTTTCACCACCACCACATCGTTCTTGCGCCTTCTCTTGGCTTTCCGCTTGCGCTTGGGGACCTGGCTTGGGGGGCGGAGGGGATCCTGCTTTCTGGCGGAAATCCTCAGGAGGCCGCCGGTGGCGATCATGGTGAGCCGGGGCCGCGCGGGGCTAGTCTCCGGGGCGGAGGCTTGCGTGGTGGGGGCGCCAGCTGCCCACTAGCTGCTCCGCCACCTCCTCCTGCTGCAAAGCAGAGGAAGACAGTCAGAGGGTAGAGGCTTGGCTGCAGCAACATCCCACGCTCTGCAACCGTCCCGCTCCCAGGTCCCACCACAGGGGTACCCCCCACTCCAGGGCCACCCACTCAGAGGGGTGCCGGATGTAGAGACCAGGGGGTGGGGTGGCTGGATTAGGGCCGAGAAACGCTGTTGCAGTCATTGATAGGAGGTGATAAAACAACCTCAGAGAACGCCTTCTTTTCTTCCCCACCCCCCTCATCCCACACACTCTGTAGGTGATATTCCAGCGTCTCTCATCTCCACCCCCCCACCCCCCCCCCCCGCCCCAACGCTGGCAGCTGAAGAAGTGCTGAAGAAGTGCTGACCATTAGTAGAAACCAAATGTGGGGACTCAGAGCGGTGGTTGAGGACTTCCCTGGCAAAAGCCTCTCCCTTTGTCCTGTGGGAATCAGAAGCTTGCCACGGGAGCTGTACGGGAGGCTCAAGGCTCTCAGCAGAGGAATTTGTTAATGTTTAGCCCAAAGTCACTAAAACAGTCACAAAAGTTATTATTTTATAAAGACAAAGGCAATTTTCATCACTGGATGAAAATTAAAGGTCACACACTGGCAGGCAGACGACTTATTTACTGCAGATAATAAAGAGTTCATTTTGGGGACAACACTAGAACGACGTCACTCTTCTGACAATAAATCCCTCCACAAAGTTGTTTCCCACCGCCTGCTGTTTCTACAGCTACAGGCAAGCAGCCTTTTCCTCATCTCTTTTTTTTTTGCAACATCTGGACAGCTTCTTGGGGTGGAATATTTAGTTTTAGGTAACTGGTTATGTAACTGAGCTCTTCCTTCTGGCCTCCTCTCCTCCCCCAGAGGAACTCCCTTAAAGGTATCATGTGCTAAATCTCATCAGAGACTTTGAGAAGTCCCTTAGAATCTCTAAGATCTTTTTTTTTTTTTCTCCTGTGGGAAAATTACAATCTTAAAAAGAAAAAAAAAAAACCAACAGCCACTCTCCCATAATAGCTTTCTGACCCCTTTTTAATGTGCCAACAGCACTCTTCAGAATCCTAATATTCAAATGAGTAGGCAATTAACTAGGTATAGCAGTCTACATAATAATGATGATTTGCTGAATGACATCCCCACACTCACTTGAGAGCTTGTTTTTTCTTCATCTTTCTCTCCTGAGGTCATTTTTAGGAAGTTAGGGTGGCAACAATCAATGGACTATCCTATAGGAAGTTTAGTCGTTTATAAGACAGCCCGGGTAGGTAAATGCACAGATGTATCTTTGTGGATATCTGTGAGCTTCTAAAAATTTCAATCCTGCTGGATCCCCAGAGTAAAACATTTTCTGTTCCATTGGTTGTGTTCCCTCCTATAACAGAGATGCTAAAATTGAGGCATTGTATGAATTTGAAAGGCTCTGATATCACTCACAAGCCTTTTGGTATTTTATCCTTTATGAAATAATTCATGTTTTAGAATAAATTACCCTTTGAAAATGTGGGATTACTTAGGAAGAATTTTGCTTTTAATTGGTGCCTGGGTAAAGAGCTTTGGCCCTTGATCCCTCCATTATGTCAATCTAGGCAGAATCTTTTCTCCACTGGTGGAAAAGCAAAAGGTAATCAGCTCTTTACAATGTTTGCAAACCAATGTCTCCTTGGAACTTAGTTGGTTTGCAGTGAAGAGAAATACTAGGTAGTTTTGGGAGGGGTTGGTAGAGAGAATACATGTATACGCCTTTAAAATTTTGTTTTAAGGAGAGGCTGCACCAGTAAGTACAGATTGTAAAAAAAAAAAAAAAAAAGAGTAGCTACTGTTCATCTGTCACCCCCCAAAATAAGCACATTTATTGTGTAGTTGTAACATAGAGACTGCTGTTTTAAGTGATCCCTAGACTACAGCATCTTTAATGCAATAATCTGGAGATCTGTGGTTATTTTGAGGATTTAAGAGCCAGACATTTTAGAAACAAAGCTAGGCTCAGTTGGCAGGGTGGCTCTCCCAGAGGTTAGGGAAGGCCTAGCATTTGGCTGGGCATTGATCAGGTGCAGCAGGAGGCTGAGCATTTTTGAGACGGAAGATACCCACTTGTATTTCTCTTCCATGAGGCAGCTTTGGCTCCGGGTAGCAAGACTGTAAGGAGAACTGGAATGGGTTTCAACAATCCTTTATAGATCTTTAAAATTAGTTTAATAGCTGGTAATTAACTCCCTACTGTATCATTCCTTCAGCTCCGCTCAAGGCTGAACTCCTTCATAATGTATTGCCACCTGACCTGAAATACTGACAGCTGTCAGACGGCCAGGAGGACCCACCTTTGGAGGCTTTTCTTCATGCATAATGAAGGGAGGCAAACTTAGCAGTCGAGGTGGGCTGCCCTCGCAATTTACTGCCTGGTGCTGGTCTCTCCGCGGCTAAGGAATGGAGGATGGGGCGGGGGGGGGGAGCAAAGGGGGGGTGTCTAAAAATACAACCGCTTCCAAGAGAGACGTTCAAGTTCTCGGCTCATGACGGATTCGGCCCCACTCTGCGTCTGAGGCTCCCCGCCTGTGGGCTGGGGGCGCCCCGGCCGGCCGGGGCTCGGTCCAGGTCCTGCCCCCGCGCGCCCCCGCGCGCCCCCGCGAGCCCCCGGCCCTGCTGTCCCGTCTGCTTATTGGTGTTGGAGTCACACGAGTGCGGCCGCGGAGTCCGCCTCTGGAAGGAGAACACGGGCCGGAGCGGAGTGCGGGCAACCCCGAGCCCGCCTTCTCCGGGCGGCGCAGCCGGTGCAGGCGGCCGGGGTGGGGCCCCCCCCGCAGCGCGGCCGGGCGGACCCGGGGCTCGGGCCGGGGCGGCCGGGGCGGCCGGGGCGGGCGGGGCGGGCTCGGGGGCCGCGGGCTCGCCCAAGTGCTCAAAATGGCAGCGCCGCGAGCCAGCAGCATCGCTCACTTACCCGGGAAGGCTGGGGCGGCTGGCGGCCGGCGCTCGGGCGCTCGCGCGGCACGAAGGGAGATGCAGAAACTTTGCTCAGCCCGAGCCGACGGCGGGGCGCAGGGAGCGCGCCTCGGGGCCTCCGGCCGGACGCGGCTCAGCAGCCCGGCGGGGGCAGGCGGCCGCCCCGGGTTCGCGGCCCCCTCCGCTGCCGAGGCGGGAGCCATTTCCAAGAGTTTGCAAGAAGTGTCAGGTCCTCCGCAGCCCGCATCCTGCCCGGGGGCCGCCCCCGCCGCCGCGCCCCCCGCGCCTCCCGCGAGCCCAGCCGCGGCGCTCCCGGGCCGCCCCAGCGCCTCTGCTGTGCGGCTGCGGCGCGCCGGGCTCCGCCGGGTGGAGTGGAGCCCGCGGCGGCGGGGACGGGGACGGGGACGGGGACGGCGGCGGGGACGGCGGCGGCGGCTGGCGCGGCTCGGGGCGGCCGGACTCGGCGTTGCTAAGAGACCGGAGCCATGACACAGGGAAATTGCGGCAGGATGGCAGTCGGTACCCGGCCCGACTGGGCGGCTCGGGGCCCCCCGCCCCCGCCCCGCCCCGCCCCCCGCCGCCGGCCCCCGCCCCCCCCCCCGCCCCCGCCCCCGCCGCCTCCGCCCCCGCCGCCCGGCCTTGGGGGAGCCGCCTCCCGAGCACCGGGGGGCGCGGGAGGGGGCGCGGGGCGCGGGGCGGGGGCGGGGGCGCGGGGCGGGGCGGGGCGCGCGGCCCCTCGGCCTCCCCCGCCCCCGGGCGCCCGGGACCGCCGCCCGCCGCCCGCCGCCCGCCTCGGCCGGGAGCTTTGTTCTTTCCCCTCCAACTACCTGTGTGAGCCGCGGCGGAGGCGCCCGGGCGGGGCCGTGCCTCCCGGAGGGTCTCCCCGCCGGCGTCCGAGGGGCGCTCGGGGCCCGGGGAGCGCAGCGCGCGCCCCCCCCGCCCCCGCCCCCCCCCCCCCGCCCTCCTCGCCTCGCCCTGCCCTCTCCTCTCCTCTTTTGTTGCCTCTGCTCTCGGACACGACCCGGCCGGGCTATTTCTCCCCCTCCCGCTCGGGAGTTTGCGGTGTGGACGCACAGCCAGCGCAGTAAGTTGTCCCCCAGCGAACTCGGGCGGGCGGAGCGGAGCCGCCCCCCCCCCCCGGGCTGGGTGCCCCGCGCCCCGGGCGGATGCCCCCGCGCCCCGGGCAGATGCCCCCGCGCCCCAGCCGAGCCCGGCGCCGGGCCCGGCCCCCTCGGGAGGGACCGCGGGGCTTCCGATCGGCTCGGGTGCTTCCCGGGCCGCCCCTCCTGCCCCCACCCCGTGCGGCGTCTACTTCTCGGGAACGGGGCTAGGCGGAGGTGGGGGTAGGGAGGATATCCAAAGTCCCTACGTCATCTTAAAAAGGAGAGAGGGAGAGATCCTGTTTCCTAGCTCGGCTCTGTGCTCTCGACTGCAAAGTAAAAACGACAGGAGTATTGAAAAAGTAAGAAAGATTGCAATTATCCACCGAAGGGAGGCAACCAGGATTCGGAGAGAAAGCAAGAGAAGAGCAGGCAACAAAAAGTGCTGTCCGGACTTTGGGGTCCAGACGGAAAGCTGGTGGTGGTGGTGGGGGTGGTGGTGGTGGTGGTGGGGGGGGGGGGGTGGGGGTGGTGGTGGTGGTGGTGGTGGTGGGGGTGGGGGTGGGGGTGTGCCGTGGGTGTTAGACATGCTGAGTTTTGCTGTTCAGGGATCCACAGAACCCACACAGGAGGCTTTGCTGGCCACAGTTCCACTTACAAATTTGTTCCTCCTTAATGTACACAGCCTTCGCTTGTGTTTAAAGCACAGGCACCTGCTTTTCAAAAAGAACAATAAGGACACAGACATTTACAGGTTCAGTGATATGTGGACCTTTTAATAGGAAGGGTGGGGTGGAGATGTTTGGGGAGGTGGAAGGGGATGAAGGAGAGATGTTTCCTGAAAGGAAACGCTGCACCTGCCTGTTGGAAAGGATGACCTCTGTCACCCTTTCCAAGCAAATAATGAATCTGGATGATGATCAGGGTGTTCAGAACCCACCTCTTTCCACCTCTCTTCCTGCTCAGATTTCACTAGAAAACAAGCCATATAAAGGGAAAGTTTCAAATTACACATTGGAGTGTTTTCTTTTAGAGAAATCGTTGCAAAGGAGAAATAACTAGGTCTAGCTGTCATCTGTAAAGGGTTTGCTTGTTTGTTTGTTTGTTTGTTTGTTTGTTTGTTTGTTTGTTTTTTGCCCCCAAGCTTCCAGATTCCTTGAATCTCAATAATAATCTGGTATTTTGTGCAAAGACAGGATCTGAGATCTCATTTCATTACACAGCTGGCTGCCAGGGGCCACGGATGGCAGCTCCTCTCCTCTGTGGGCCTCTGTTTGCCAAGTGTATTAAGAGAATAATATTGCAGAACTTCATTAGGATTTTAGAGGGATTAAGTCATTAGCAGTTTCTAATTTCCGTATAAATTATAGTCATCATTTGCACATTTAAAACTCACTTAAGGGATCTGAAGAAGAAAGGAATCCTTTTCTAGACAAATAGGCCTTGGACATAGCCAGTTTTTCTTATGGTGATGACCGCAATAAGATTTATGGTTTATTACTTAGAGGCTTCCTTCCAAACTGAGCTCTTTGGAACTCTGAACTGTTCTATTTAACCTGAGTGTTACTACCCTCAGTAATTTTGTTTTTAGGTCAGGGTATCAGAGGAAATCAGACAGATCCCATCTGTTTCCAGCGGAGTCCTCTATTGTCTCTGTAATAATATAGTATCCACATACATTCCTAGGGGTTTCTGAGTTGTGTGGAGTTATCTTATTTGGCCCCCCTGGAATTATTTTTCTTCTGAGTTTACCAGCCATTTCAGTTGAGATGATTTCTGGGATTGTGGGATACCTCCTGTCACCCTGCTAAGGCCTAAAGGGCTAAGACAGATTCATTAGTGTCTCAAGAACTCGGAGCTCAGGACAACATACTGTAGCAGGAGAGCAATGAAGGCCTTGGGGGGAAAAGATGAGCTTCCTTTAGTTGGACTAAACTGACCTGAAACCTTTCATTTGCTCTTTCTTAAAAACAATCCTTATGTAATTTTTTTCAGTTTCATAATTTATTCACGACCCATTTGCTTCCCCTGATCTTTTCATCAACCTGGCCTGGCTCCCCAGCCTGGGCTCCCAGCACTGCTCCAGAGGAGCCGGTGGCAGGCCATGGGTCCACCCAGGCCCCTTTTGGTCTCCAGGAGTGGGCAGGGGGAAGAGCTTGGCTTATTTCAACAGCTCAGTGATGCCAACCTCTCCACACACCCTGCCATCACCGATTGCTCAGGCTGCAGACACTGAGGCAGTTTCGTTCAGTGGGTTCTGGAACCAGTCTGTATCCTCCATGAACGAGCTGCTTTATTTAAGTAAGTAAATGACTTAATCTTGCCTGCCTCAGTTTCCTCATCTGCAATGGGGACAGCGACACTAATTCCTAGCATTATGGTGAGGATTAAACCAATGAAGTTTTTATAAATTAATGCCCTCCACGTGGTAAACATGAATTTAGCTTTCAACCTTACCAGTCCCCCCTCCCAGCTTGTTTTCCTCACTCTCCCATTCTATTCCTATTCATCAGGAGCCACAGGGGACCGCATCTGCACTTAATCTCTCTGGAATGGGTTATGGAATCAGCTGCTGTGATTGAACTCTGCTGCCTGTCCACATGGCGGAGGCCCAGGGCCACTCACCAAAGGCAAAACACTCTTTCCATTGCTGCTTCTCTCTCTGTGCCCTTAGCCGGGACCCTTTTACTTCACTCTGCTGGGGAACCCCATTTTCCAACTCATGTCACTCTACAGCCAAATTCCTCGTCTGTGAAGACACAACCAAGAGAACATTCTTTAGCCTGAAGCTTTGAGGACATCACAGAAGGGACCCTCAGGCCTTCTTTCTGGCATCTTGAACACGGTGGAAGGAAACTGTTACCGCAGGGTTGAACACAAGATGTAAAACTCCTCTTTTCTCATGGCTTTGTCCCCTGTCAGGAAGAAGCAACATGATGAGCAAAAGCAGGACAAAAGAAAGCAAGAAACTAACCAATAGGTTTAGCAAATAAAAATATTGCATGGGACATAAACCTAAAAACGTTTTGTTGTTTATCTGAAATTTAGATGTAACTGGGCCTCCTGTCTTTTTTTTTTTTTTTTTTTTTAGGACTTTTATTTATTTATTCATGAAAGAGAGAGAGGCAGAGGGAGAAGCAGGCACCATGCAGGGAGCCCAACGTGGGACTCGATCCGGGGTCTCCAGGATCAGGCCCTGGGCTGAAGGAGGCACTAAACCACTGAGCCACCCGGGCTGTCCGGCCTCCTGTCTTTTATCCACAACTCCACCACAGCATACCTTTGGTAGCCTCACAGATGTTTTCATGGCACATGTAAAGGATGAAAGAGCCTGTGAGAAAATGTGAACTGCAACAGTACATTAAAGCCTCATTTGATTTCTTTGGGAAACAAGATAGGCAGGAAAACACTGAGCAGAGCCTGGATAGAGCAGGAACATTTGGAAGCACAAGGACAGCATGTCCATAGACAGGCAGCACTTGGCCTTGGGTTACCTCACGGTGAGAGGTTCCACGGTTTGTGTTTCTAGTCCTTGCCCATGGAGCCCTGCCCTGCCCGAGGGACGGGTGCTGGCCTTTGCCTCCACTCCCCCCAAGTCCCACAGACGAACCTCTGAGATGCAGAACTCAGCATCCCTTTCCAGAACTTCAGTTTGGAAACAGGGTAAACTCATGCTAGTGTCAAGGTCACAATCAGGCCCATTTCTTGTGTTTCTGAAAGGTGTCAAAGAGTTCAAGCCCAAAAGCTTTCACTACAGAGGAAAGGAGATGATGAAAAGTCTGCAGAGCATTCTGTAGAACACATCAGGTGGGGCCTTCCCTCCATCCTAGATAAATGGCATGTGGTAATATCAAACAGCCTGCACTCTGCCTTCAGCCTCATTTCTTCTGAACATTACAAATCACCAGGCTCTCGATTAGAGAAAACTGGGGTTGTTTTCTCTTATAAATGGGTTCATTTTTGTACATTCAGTTTTCCCCTGCAACCAGCATCTTCTGCCATTTTCCATGTATACTATCAAAGCTAGATTGTGTGTCTTATAAAATAATTGAGGTCTGAGATGAGAAACCGGGGTGTGTTGGCAGGCCTGCGAGCAGATCAAAGCTGAGTGTGGAAAGGGCTTTGCAGAGGGGGCTCCATCAGTGGAAGAGCCGAGGACCGTCGACAGCTAAATTTGCCCCACGCTCCCCGAACATATCCTAAATGTCCACACTCAGATCGTTCCTGTTATTTCTTATCATCTACAGGCACTATGGAGAGACAGACTTGTCCTACTGAGAACTAATAGGAGCTCACATGTCTGATCTCCTTTCAGAATTAATTTTGATGTGAGCTGCTGCGAGTCCCCAGCAGGAAAGAAGAAACACAGACAAGGAAGTGGTTTTCAAAAATAAAGAAACGTCAGAGTCCAAGATTGGTGCTCAGGTAACAGGTCTCTGAGTCATCCACAAAGCATTTTCTGAAACACCTCGTACGTGTCCAGCTCTTAGATTCTTGGTTTATTCACTTAGCAAGTATTTCTTGAGCACCTACTATGCTTCCTACTATTACATTGAGGGCTGAAGGCTGAAAAAAAAGCTGACTATTTGGAAGTATTCTTATGGAAAGAAAAAAATGAAGGGACAGGGCCTTCTTACTAGCCTATAATTCATTTAGATTTCATCCAAAAGTCATCAGTGACCGACGCCAGGCAAGAGAGTAAATCTCAATGCTAGAGAAGACTTTAGAGAAAAATGATCACTGGAGACAGGAGATCAATGGAGACTGGAGTCACTGGAGAGAGAGGGGAAAAAAAGCGAGTTAAAGAATATCTCATGGATGTAGATCCCACCTTGGACCTGGAAAAGTTTTAGATAAGTGGCTAAGTAGAGTGAAGGTACGGGGTTGGGCAGGTGAACAGTAATGGACATGACCTCTCTGACAGGTGTAGCGCGCCTGGGGAGCAGGGGCCAAGAATGCCATCGATGGACCCTCAAGATGCTTAGAACAGGAAGGGGCCTTCAGGTACTCTGGACCGTTGCTCCTCAATGTGTGGTCCGTGGACCAGCAGCATCAGCATCACCTGGAAGCTTGCTAGAAATGTGCAAAATGTGAGGCTCCATTCCAAACTTGCTGAATCTGCATTTTAACAAGATGCCCAGATAGGTGTGCATGTCAAACTTTGTGAAGCCCCGATGTAGTCCAGACCTCCCACTTTAGGGATGAGAGACTAGAATTTACCCAGTTCCCATCTTTGCGTGCATGTGTACATCCATGTGTGACGCAGAATTTGCTTTTAACTGTTAGTTTCAATAACTAACCTGGAGGTGTGTAACATCTGTAGCCAAATATGCAGTTCTTACAGAGGGCAGCCAGCATGGTTTTTAGCTCAAATAGAAGGAAGTTAAAACTTGGTGACTTTGCTGATTTATGCATCTATTGAAAAAACTAGTTTGGTGGATTTGAGTACTGATTTCAGCTTTTTAAAAGATTAATTTAGGGCAGCCCGGGTGGCTCAGCGGTTTAGCGCCGCTTTCAGCCCAGGGCCTGATCCCGGAGACCCGGGATCGAGTCCCACGTCAGGCTCCCTGCTTGGAGCCTGCTTCTCCCTCTGTCTGTGTCTCTGCCTCTTTCTCTCTCTCTATCTCTCATGAATAAATAAAATAAAATCTTTAAAAAAGTAAAAGATTAAATTACTCTGTTCTTGGATTGCCCTTTGGATTAAGATCACTTATATCTAAGTAACTTGCCCTCTTCTACCCATGTGATATTGAGCAGGTTACTTAAGTGTCTGGGTATAGTTGTATTATCAGTAAAGGATGATTTATGACTTCTCTCTTATAAGGTTGTGAGGAAGAAATGAGGTCATCAGTGGCATCTTGGAGGAGTAGTTGTGGGTAAGAGGTGCCCTGGTCCCCCATTACCTCTGCCACCCCCAAAAGTACACCTGAATGAAAATATAGGGGCAAAAACTGGGTACTTGCTATGTTAGTGTTCCCTATCACGCCATATCACTGTCCCTAAGCATGTTCTGTACAGAAATTTTGGAGCTGCCAACATAGGTGTTTCTTGGGGTGCAGGCAGCTAGGCCTGTACAGCCGGATTCAGATGATAGTGGTTGTGGTGATGTTGGTGTAGTATATCCATCACGTGTTGGATACTGGAGATACAATGGAGGGTAAAAGCTACCTCTGAAGTTTGGGTCAGATCCAAAAGACAGGGAGATGTTCCTCAAATAGTTTTGTAGTTCCAAGTGAGTCCCAGACAGGTGGCAGTGGCTCTCTGGCCTCTGCTCTGTCACCGCCTTACCTTCAGAGCTTTAGCATCCTTTGGGTCAGCTGCTATGAGTGCCCAGCAGGAAGTAAACTTGGGTTTCTTCAGTCTCCAAACAAGGCTTCTGTGACCATCATGTGAGTCCTACAATTTGTTCCACTATTAGAATTCAGGTGTTGGCCTCTCTGAGCTCCACAATGCTTTGGTATCCCCACGGCTGAGTTAGTGAATATGGAATCTTTATGTTTGGGCTCAAGATCATGAGGACCCAAAGTGCCACATGGAGAATTAAATTTCACATTTGAAGAGGGTGCCACCTTTTTCTTTTCTTTTCTTTTTTTTACTACACACACCTTTCACATGACCCCCTAGTAACATCTGCAATGCATTTTTGTTTTTTGAGAGTATAAAGAGTCATAACAAAAATAGAAAATTGAATTGCCCAAATTACTATCACAAAGCATATATATATATATATATGTATATATATATAATACATAAAATCAGGACTGATAGCATATTTGTACACAATGAAACTCTTTTAATCCAGTGAGAACCACAAAAGATATGTTAAGTGATTAAAATGGGCTCAAAGTAATATTAATATAAGGGTTTTTCTTTTCTGAAGGATGAAAGTTATAGCAGTTTTTACACTAAATTTAGTTTCATATTTCTGTAAAATCTTACTGATAACAATCTAAGCTGGCTTCTTTATCCTGAAGAAGATTGAAGTATCATTGCCTCAGAAAAACATCACAAATATTTTTCTATTAAGAAAGATGCCAACATCACTTCTTGACAGGTGAAGTAAAGTGATTACACAGCTTTTTCTAGAGGTGAGATATTGGTATGGTATGTTGGAAAATGATATGTAGAAAAAGCAGAGATAATATTTCAGAATATACTTGGTTTTTATTATTCTCCAAAGCCACATCCTCCAAAGATCAGGGTTTGGCTACAGAAAGGTCTGTGGAGTTCTGAGTATTTACAGCAAATTGTAAGAGCTTAATGTATTCCTCTCACAAAAGTGAAGAAGCTGTGTGCACATTGCCTTCAGATTCCTCCCAATCACTTATAACTTCTGGCTTTGATGACATTAATATTAATGAAATGATAGATAATTTTGATACCAATCAGTGTTACAGCTCCAATTTCTCCCCCCACCCCCACTGCCCCCCAGGAAATGAGGTCTTCATTTACAGAGATAAATATATTATGATCAAGACCGAGAATCTGTGACTCAAGGGAGGGGAATTAGAAGAGATGGTGATTTGCAGCCGTCACTGTAAGAACTGGCACATTAGAACATATATTTAATGGCTAATTTTTGAAGTCTTAGAACTCAGAGACTCTCTGCCAGTCCCCCCTGTAAGCAGTGAAGGAACTCCTGCGGGAGTGTCCGCTAAAGCTGAGGGCACCTGGGAGGGGCAGTGGTCAGGATGGGGTCAGGAATCCTGCTCCTCAGCTGGTAGGAGGATGAAAGGCTCCAAGGACTTTGTCCACGGAACCAGCTTTTTGATCATCCAGGCCTGTCTCCACTGCCATGTAGAGATATCAAAAGTCACTGTAGTCTTCCAACTCTGAGCAAGATGATTTCTAAACTGCCTCAAAATGTCAATTTTTTGAAAAAAAATTGCATTAATTTAATTGACAGAGAGAGTGCACAAGCTGGAGTGTGAGGCAGAGGGAGAAGGAGAAGCAGGCTCCCCACTGAGCAGGGAGTCCTATGTGGGCCTTGATCCCAGGATCCCGTGACCACGACCTGAGCCAAAGACAGACACAACCAACTGAGCCACCCAGGTGCCCCAAAATGGCAATTTTCATACCTTTTTCCTGGGTGATGCTTTGCCTCACAAGGTGAAGTGAAGACTAAAAATGTCCTATTTATACAAAGGATGTAGAAAGTCAACTAGATAATTTGATTCCCTCTTTGCTTTCGCAGCCATAAAAATCTCAAGGGCATATTGCATAACCTCTTGGACACAATACATATTAATGCACTATTTAAATGATGCATAATGTTTAATAGTTGGAATTGAATGATGTGATTTGAAGAAAGGACTAGATGGCTTTTAGAGATCCCTCCTGTCCTCCAATCCTTCACATTCTTGTGTAAAAATGTGGCAACCGGAGACAGGTCCTTTATGTAATGTCAGGAGACTCCTGCACTTTTTACTTCTCTCTGTAACTAGAAACATCGGTTTGTACAAAACAGTAAAAATTACAGTGTCCCAAAACATAGAGAAGCTATCGAGTTTGCCTTCTACTGCTCTGGTTGGCCCTCACTTGGATTAGTGATTCTCAAACTTCCTCAGGAGGTGGGATATTTGAAAATCTCAGAGCAGTTCTTGAAGGGAACATTATAAGATACTGAATTTAGGTAAATGTATGATTTTGGATTGAATCACAAATCATCTAACATAGATTCTCACGTAGAAATATAGTAAGTAGCAAATATTTTAAGGAATACTTAGGGAAGAAAACCTTAAAACCAGGAACGCTTGTGTGATAGCATCCTAAAAATTGGAAAAGAGCACAGTCGTTTAGTTGAGCCAGAGGACAACTTGACCTAGTTATGGAACACCAGTATTCTTCAAGAATATAATTTTGAAGAGATGGTGTTAGCTATGATGATGGTTAGATAACCAAGGATCTTTGTGTTTGGCCGTTTGTGTGTGTGTGTGGGGGGGCATCTTGTTTTGTTTTGTTTTTGCTTTTGCCACTTAACATATTGACCTTCAGGATCACACAGCAAATCCTACCTGCTTTCTCATTTATTCTGGCCTCTTTTAGAAAGCTGCTTTTCAGGTTTCTCTAGCTCATTAACAACCTTGTTACTCTGGACAGTACCCCAGAGGTATTAGTTGGCGCTTTTCCCCAGTTGAACCTCATATTTTTCTCCCTAGCACATTTTCTTTATCCACGCAAATCTTTTGCTATCGTTTTCTGTCCTTATGGATGTCTAGAATACTTCCTTCGTTTGTCTCACCACTAGTTAGGGTACTGTTTACTCCCTTCTACTGATCATTAGTGAACTCACAGAAGGTTTAGGATCACCAGGGGAATTTCTCTTCTGGTTATTTGTATTCAGAACCTCACTATTCTCAGAGGGACCAGTACCTAGAGACCTATATTGTTTTAAGACAGAGCAAGAGTTCAATCCACTTTGAGTCCGTTTTTGAAGAAACATTTCATGAAATACTTCTCTATGTAAATCAGGTAAGAAACTCACGTCGCATTCAAACAGTCCTCTGCATTTCCATCTCGGGCATTTTGTCAGAAGTGTTCACTCTGCAGATTATCCAACACGTTCTCATCACAGCATCTTTTGTACAAGGTTCATGTTGATGGACTAGTTGTTTGCAAAATACTGTTGGTGGTGTTGCAAAATCCTGTCTGTGTCCAGGTGGGTCCTTCTTCCACCCCCATTCTCCTAGGATCTTCAGGCAGAAGGATCATGAGCCCTGTGCCCCTGAAAGGAAGCTCTTCTTCCTTTGCCGGAAGCCCTTCCTCGTCTGCACAGCCTTTCTGGGCTTTCCTTGCGTTCAGCTCGGCAGATGCCATCTGCCTTTTTCTATAAGTAGTCACCGCCATCCCTCTTCTCTCCTCCCCAAACTCATGCTCAGAGGGGGATGTTCTCACTCTCTCCAAACAGACACACCAGCATTTTTTAACGTTTTGCTGTCACATGGCCCAATAGCCAGTGTAATATAAACAATACACCTGAGGAATTTATAGGGATTACAGGATCCTACAACGTGATGAGATTGTAAATGGAAATCCCATTAGCTCTGTCACAGGCTATTTCATTTCCAAGAATATGGTCCACCCTTCCTCCCCTCTTGCCCTACAAGCAGCAGGACCACACTGATCCATTCTTCATCATGGCCCTCTTCCCAGAACCGTAGTCCTGACAGTCTAGCACAAAACCGCAAGCTTCGGCCAATCTAAAATCTGTGGGTCATTTGCTTCTCAGAGGCATTCTGGATGGGAAAGATGGTCTGGCCTCTGCCTGGAACACTAACTCTCTCACTTCCCTGTCTTGCTCACCAACTATAGTAACTCGCACTGCCATTCTAACAGCTATTTCAAGATTTCAGGCAAGTTTTCCCTTCATTTGACTAGAAAGTAAGCTCATGGAGAATAGCTACTTGATCTTATTCACTGTTGCATCCTGAACACCGAAGAAAGTGACTGGCAAGTACCTATCATGCCCCTTCTCTGTATAAGACGATGAATGGATTGGTGGGCAAAAGGGAGGTATACAAAAATTAATTAGAAATATTAGACAGCATCCCATTAATCAAGGAGTCTATATAAGTGGAAGAATTGGAAGAAGGTTCTAACATTTGAATAAATGCAGTAACACACCATTTTTCTGGATGTAAAGACTCAGTATTGCAAAGATGCCAATTATTTCCTTACCTTACTACAATTCCAATAAAAATCTGACTGGCATTTTCTTTTTACCATATCAACATTATTCTAGAGATTTACCCAAGAGACATGAAAATATAGTTCCACATAAAATGCATACATGAATATTTATAGCAGCATTACTCATCATGGCTAAAAAGTGGAAACAACTCAATGCCCATCAGCTTGTGAATGGATAACCAAAATGTGCATCCATACAAGGAAATACTATTGAGTGGTAAAAAGGAATGAAGAGGAATTCCTGGGTGGCTCAGCCGGTTAAGCATCCAACTCTTGGTTTCAGCTCAGGTCATGATCTCAGGGTCATGAGATAGAGCCCTGCCTCAGGCTCCATACTCGCAGGAGTCTGCTTGAGATTCTCTCTCCCCCTGCCTTTACCCCTCCCCTCTCTCTCCCTCAAATAAATAAATAAATCTTAAAAAAAAAAAAAGGAATGAGGAGCTGACATGCTAAAATGTGGACAATCTTAAAAACCTTATACACAGTGAAAGAAACCAGTGCAAGAAATCACATATTTGAATCCATCACTCCATTTGATTGAAAAATGTAGAGAAGATAAATCTGCAGGACCAGAAAGTAGAGTTATGGTTGTCCGGGGCTGGGGTGGGATTGAGGAGTGATTGTAAAAGGGTTCAAGGTTTCTTTTTTAGGGGATTAAAAATGTTCTAAAATGAGACTGTGGTGATGGTTGTACAACTCTGTAAATATACTATAAAAAACACTGAATAAATAGTATATCAAAAAGAGATGAATTATATATTATGCAAATTATATTTCCATAAAGCAAAACAGAATATAAAGAAAAAGTATGAGGAGCCAAATCACTTCTGACCAAAAAGTGGTGACAAGATAAAAAATCATTTCTCTTGGGAAAAGGCTTAGAAGGAGAATTTCTGGATTAAAGGGTATACACAACATGAATAATAACAATAATTGAATAAACTAAAAATGCATGAGAATACACAAAGAAATCTGGATCAGGGATCCCTGGGTGGATCAGCAGTTTAGCGCCGCCTCCAGCCCAGGGTGTGGTCCTGGAGTCCCGGGATCAAGTCCCACATCAGGCTCCTGGCACTGAGCCTGCTTCTCCCTCTGCCTGTGTCTCTGCCTCTCTCTCTCTCTCTCTCTCTCTCTCTCTCTGTGTCTTTCATGAATAAATATTTATTTATTTTATTTAAAATCTTAAAAAAATAGAGAAATCTGGATCAGAACTTTACACCTTAAGATGTAATTTAAAATACATTAGATTTTAAGGTAAAATGTAAAATTATAAAATGTTTAGGGGAAAACTGTGGGACAGATTTGGGCATGGTGAAAGAGTTTTTGAACATGCACAATCCATACTGAAAAGTCAATAAACTTGACCTTGTCAAAATTATTATTATTTTTTTTTGCTCTGTGGAAAATTGACTCATTAAGAGGATAAAAAGATAAGCTATAGGCTGGAAGAAAATATCTGTAAGTCACGTGTCTTAACAGAAGATTCATATCTATGATACATAAAGAACTCTTCATTCTCAACAGTTTAAAAAATCCAAACAACCCAATAAAAAAATTGACAATAGACATGAACAGACATTTCACTAAAGAGTCTATGTATGGATGACAAATATGCCCATGAAAAGATGTTCAACGTCACTAGCCATTAGGAAAATGCAAATTAAGATTGTGATGAGTTTTCACTACATTTCTCCTAAAACAGCTGAAATTTTTAAAAAATAGTCACAATACCAAATACCTATGATGTTGAGGAGAAACAGGGTCTCTCAAGCATTGCTTCTGGGTATGTAAATGGTATAATCACTCAATAATTTAGCTCCTTTTACAAAAAATTAACATACCCTTGTTATATGACCTAGCATTCAAATGTCTGGGCATTTATCCTAGAGAAATGGAAACGTATATTGACACAAATCCTGTGCACAATTGTTTATAGTAGTTTTACTTGTAATGGCCCAAATTTGGAAATAACCAAAATGTCCCTCAATAAGTGAATAGTCAAGCTGTGCTACTTCCTTACCATGGAATCCGACTCAACGATAAAAAAGAACAAACTATTGATAGATGCAACATCTTGAATGAATCTCAAATGCATTGGGCTGAGTGAAAAAAGCCAGTCTCAGAAAGTTCATACAGTATAATTCCATTTTCATAACATTCTCTAAATGCCAAAATTATAGAGATAGAGAATAGATTACTAGTTTTCAGAAGCTAGAGATGTTGGTCAGGGGTCAGGCTGGTGGAGAGGGAAGGAGATGGGTATGTAACTATAAAGTAGTAGAACAAGGGAAATCTTTCTTTGTGGTGATAGAACAGTTTTTCACTTTGATTGCAACGATTGATTACAGGAATCTGCACATCCGAGGTGGTTATAGATATCTATGCATGTAATAAAAGGGCACAGAATTACATACACGTATCGTACCAATGTCAATTTCCTGGTTTTGATTTTGTACTATAGTCACATAAGATGTAACTGCTGGGAAACACTGGGTGAAAGGTACATGGAACTTCTCTGTACTACCTTTGCACCTTGTGAATCTAGAACTATTTAAAAGTAAAAAGTTTAAAAATTGGTAAAGAAAAAATAGCTACGCAGATGCAAATGTATTATAAAGTTATAACAATTAGAGTAAATTATTAAAGTTCTAATAATTAAAAGACAATAGATAAATTAAATATATATCTATATACACAAAGATGGGTAAATCAATGAAAGAGATTTAACATATCGAAGGTGATATTGTCAGCAGGTCAAGATTTTTAACAAATCCTGAAGTTTGTTATTCAGTTAAAAAAAAAAAAAGTTAGGTTCCTGCTTTTCACTACATTCCAGAATGAATTCTAGGTAGATTAAACATTTAAAAGTAAAAGAATTAGACTATTAAAAAATTAAAGAAAACGTGAGTGAATATATATTGGATCCTAAGATATTAAGAATCTTTCCAATCTGGAATCAAAGACCAAAATCATGAAGAAAAAAACTGATAGTTTGCACTCCATAAAATTTAATATTTTAGTTAATGAATATCAAAAGGAAAATTAAAAAGACAAAACAAGGAATAATTTTTCAAAATAGGCACCGAAGAGTTAATATCCTTAATATATAAAATGTTTCTAATACCTAAGAAAAGGTTTTAATTAGAAATAATGAATAAAAGAGGGGAAAAACAAACAAGGCAATTCATAAAGTAAGAAATCCAAATGCCAAATCGGCAAAAATTGATTAATTTCACCGGTGATGAAAAAATAACAAAATTAAGAACCACAATTACATTTTGATACAATTATTCACCTCTCGATATGGCAAAAAAAATAAATAAATACACACAAACACAAAACCAAAAAACCTTCTTTCCTAAAACATTATATTCAGTGTCGCTCAGAAATAGGAAAACATATTTGCAATGTAATACAAGTTTTAAAATCTGCCTACGCTGAGCAATTCCACCATTAGGGATTTAGCCGACTACTAATGATAATAATTATAAAAAATTAGTATCAACAATAGCTAATAAACTATTAGCACTTAATATATGGCAGGCATTTTTCTAAGCACCATGCCAGTATTAACTCATATAATCCTCACAACAGTTCCAAGGTATGAGGTAGCTTTTGTGGGTAAGAAAACTGAGGTTCATAAAGGTTAAGTCATTTATTCAAAGTCACACAGCTAATGATTGCTAAAGCCAGGATTTGGACACAGCAGTCACCCCCTCAGAGACCACTCTGTTAACCACTACACTGTGCTTTCTCTTTTCCTATGAAAATAGAGATATTTGCAAACTTTTGTGCATGGACATTCATCGCTGTTTTCTTTGTAATGGTAGAAACTAGAACAATGTCAGTATTGAAAAGTAGAAAATTGGGGCACCCGGGTGGCTCAGTGGTTGAGCGTCTGCCTTTGGCTCAGAGGATGGAGTCCTGCATTGGGCCCCCCGCTGCAGGGAACCTGCTTCTCCCTCTGCCTGTGTCTCTCATGAATAAATAAATAAAATCTTTAAAAGAAAAGTAGAGAATTGGTTCGATAACCCAGGGGCTCTTCATCCACTGTATTGACAATCAGCCCCCACTAAAGATGCTGTCAAGTTAGGGTTAGCAAACTTGTTCTGTCCAGGGCCAGATAGTAACTACTTTAGACCTTGCCAGCCATGTGGTCTCTGTAGGAGTACTGAGGCTTGCCCTTCTCATCCAAAAGCAGCCATCAGCAGTACAGAAACTAAGGAGGGTGGCTGTACTTCCGGGAGACTTTATTTGCAAAACCAGGCAGTGAGGGAGATGGCTTTACCCTGCAATGGCATAGTCTGTACTGTACTGCTGTACAGTAACTGCGTGAGATTTTGATATGAAATATTCATGATATAGTAAGTGAAAACAGCAGACCAGAATTTTCTTAAGTACATAAGCCATGTTTTTAAAGTTCAAATATAGATGATTTTGGAATTTGATAATATGTGACAGATACTGCTCTTTGGCTACCTAAAAGTTGTTGCTGACTTCCCTCTCCTTGCTGTTTTCTCTAGAGGCTGGGAAAACAGATATGCATCCCATCCTGCCATGCAGCGTGGAGCGGCTGTGTGACTCAGTTCTGGCCTACATGATTTAAGCAGAAGTCTACAAAGGATTGTTCGTGAGAAAACTTGTAATGTTATTGATGAAAGGGTACCTACAAGCCTAGGGATGATATCCAACTTGCTCGGTAGAGTACAGCACAAAGAAAGCCTGAGTCCCTGGTGTGTCTCTGAGCCACCCATATTCCCATTCCCACCCTGGCAGTTTCTTATATGTGAGAAACAAAGCCCCCTCATATGATTAAGCCATTATAGGTTAGGTTTTTGTAACATGCATCCAAATGCATTCCTTAACTCATACAAAATGGAAAGGACATTCACAATGTTGCCTCAGATAAACCCTGACTTCTGAGAACTTTAGCTTTCTATTTTATGGATCCCAGAATCAAGGAGAGTGTAGAAAAACATGTCAAAATTGCACAGCACTTACCTCTTGGGTGATGGGATTCCAGAGGTAATATGTTTTTTTCCATTTCTTTTCTTTGCGTGTATTTTTATTTTTTTTATCAGTACCCCCAAAATGACCGTGGATACTTTCTGTAATTACACTAAAAAGGAAGATATTAGTAAGAACAGACCGGGTGAAGGAATTCTTGAACGAATGATAAGATATATGATGCCAAGACCATTTATGAGTGAAGAGATGGACATAATTATAGAAGTGGAGAAGAAATTAGCAGTGTCTAGGGGTGGGAGATGATGTGGAGAGGGAGTGGGTGTGGCCACAAGCAGTTGCACAAAAGAACTTCCTGGTAATGGTGGAGTGAAGCATGTTGATTGCGGTGGTAGTTCCATGAAATTACACATGTGATAACATTGCATACAGATACACACAGTCACACACAAATAAGTGCGTATAGAACTGGTAAACTTCAGGTAAGCTTTGTGCGTTGTACTGAAGTTAGTTTCCTGGTTTTGATATCATGAGATAATGATGCACTTATTAACACTGGGGGAGTTGGGGGAAGTGTTTACGGGATCTGCTGTCTATACATTGCTTTGCAACTTCCTGTGAATTTGCAATTAATTCAAAATAAAAAGGGTTTTACTTATTTTTTTCTAATAATAAATTTATTTTTTATTGGTGTTCAATTTGCCAACATACAGAATAGCACCCAGTGCTCATCCCGTCAAGTGCCCCCCTCAGTGCCCGTCACCCATTCACCCCCACCCCCCGCCCTCCTCCCCTTCCACCACCCCCAGTTCATCTCCCAGAGTTAGGAGTCTTCATGTTCTGTCTCCCTTTCTGATATTTCCTACCCATTTCTTCTCCCTTCCCTTCTATTCCTTTTCACTATTATAAAATAAAAAGGGTTTTAACCACCCCGTTGCCCTTCCCCACCCAAAAAAGAAAGAAAAATAAAAGAAGAAATGGAGGCACAGGGACTTTTGTAGTTCAGTCAAAGTCATATTAGGATTCTGGAGCTGGAAAAGAAGCTGTGCCTAGAACTGCTAGAAAAGAAGTTAAGTTCTGCAAAAGCATTTTTCTAGAAGTAAGTTCTAACCAGTGCCTCTATTCTTACTTAAAGCATATCAGGAAGCAAAATAAGACAAGATCCTCACTCCTGGGTCACCAGTCACTGCTTTGTTTACCTGAGGCTCAGGTCTAGGACATTCTCAGTATCACTTAGCACCTAGAACTGGCCTCGGCAGATTAACATCTAAAAGCCACTTGGATTATTTATGGAAATAGACTGATATAAATAATAGTGAAAGGGAATATAAGGGAAGGGAGAAGAAATGTGTGGGAAATATCAGGAAGGGAGACAGAACATAAAGACTCCTAACTCTGGGAAATGAACTAGGGGTGGTGGAAGGGGAGGAGGGCAGAGGGTGGGGGGGAATGGGTGACGGGCACTGAGGGGGACACTTGACGGGATGAGCACTGGGTGTTTTTCTGTATGTTGGTAAATTGAACACCAATAAAAAATAATTTATTTATAAAGAAAAAAATAAAATAAAATCCTTGGCTTCATAACGAAAGGATGAAAGAATAGAAGGGAAAAAATATACATCACAGTACAAATAACCTAAGTACCAAATACGGCATAAAGTGGGAATTAGAAATAACAATCGACAGTATCATTTATCAAGGTGAAAGTTTTTGAAACAGTTGTGGATTTACCTCTGTATACATTTTATTTTTATTTTAAAAAATATAACATACTTCTTTTGATTCTACAGAGTTCTTTTCAAGATTTGCTTTCTTTTAATTAGTAATGTTTTTTCCTGTTATTTCCTTCTTTGTTGGAGTGCTAGTTAAAACAAATTGTTCCCATAGGTCTTAGATTTTTAAAGTAGATGCAGAGCTGCATATTTGCCTAGGGATACATTTTCTAAACTCCCCCTCACCTCTTTCATTTCTATCTTCTTTTAAGCGTGTCTTCATCCGCCACCATAGCTGGGTGCATCGTTGGGTGTATGTGTCTTTCCTTTATACCTCCTGAACTGAAGCTCAGCCTGATGAGGAACGGGATACTGAGCCCCCTCAGAGTTGAGCTCCTTGCTTGTCTCAGGCAAACATTTAAAAGTAGGAGAATACAGAGTTCCCCTGAAACATCTATAGCCTTCCTGGCTTTACCCCCATCATTCTAAAACCCCACCTCTTGTCCACTTGGATCTGGCTCTTTTTGACTTCCTAGCCATCTACCTAATTTGATCAATTAACTAGTATTAATGGGAAATATCTGGAAGCTGCTTCTGGAAGACTTACCAAAGCCCTTGTGGAGAAAATTTCCCTTCACCTTCTCCTTTTGATGTCTAACCTCCAAGTGACTCCACTGATCTGAATTTCAGATAGTGGATGGAGGTGGGATCAGGCCAGTGGGGAACCTACTTAAAATGTCTCTGCAGAGGTATCCTGTCCAATGGGTCTAAAGAACTATTTGAATTTCTAGCAGAAAGTTCCCAATGCTTCAGAGGTGCCAGATGGACAATGAAGCAGTCTGTTTTGCCTCAGGAGAGATACTGCATGAATAGTGGCTCTCTGTACTCTTTGTCGGCATAAACCTCATCTCATCAGTTTGTCAGGACAATAATATCTAATGATAATTCTCAGCATTTGTCAACTTCAGAGACCTTCACAAACCCATTTATTTTCAAGACAATCCTGTCAGTGCAGTTTAAGTCCATTGTACATATGGAGATACTGAGGCAGTTTAATAGAGAAGACGAGTCAGAGTGAGAATTAACCCAGGGAACAGTCTATAATTCTTCCCTCCCAGTTTGATACAAAGATATTATTTAGGATTGTGCGAAATGATTATAACACCGAAACTACCAGTTCAATCAAGAAAGAGCACCTGCACTGTAACTCCACTTAGTTTTCACTTGGCCAAAGGTAGCTCTACAGTAGCAATTGAAAAGATTAAGTCATTGGAAGTCATGGAAAAACTTCTATCACAGATCTTTATGGAAAACAAAGTTTCTGAGGGTTTATCCTTCTGCCACTTTGGTTAAAAATGGTTTCTACTCACTGGCTTTGCTCCTCTTCCCGGAGGAGTCCTGCTTCTCAGCTCAGAAATCTCGGAGCAGGCATGGGCATGCCATGTTTCTTAAATGAGTTGCCTGAGACCCAGAAGATTTTTTTTGAAATAAAAATATACACCCAAACTCATTAAAATAATATCAGTAGGAAGGTAGGGCTGAAGTCTAGGACTGGGAAATGGCTGTTACCACGGTAACAGCAGGGTGGGTGGAGTTAACTGACCCTTCCATGGTGAGTTTAAACCAGTAGTTCTCACATGTTTGAGTGCATCAGAATTACTTGGGCTTGTTAAGACACAGGTAATAGGCCCCACCCCCAGATTTTCTAACTCAGTAGGTATGGAGTGGAGCCTTATGATTTGCATTTTTAACAAGTTCTCAGGACTAGTCCAAGAGCCAAATTTGTGCTGCAACTTGTGTTTGTAAGATCAGCAAGCTGATAATGGTTCTTGCAGGTAAGCCTTTGATTCTATGATAGGAAACACTAGCTTTGAACCCCAGTGAAGTGAAATGTCCCCCACAAAGAGAATTGCATTCTTCTTATTAGCATATCTGTATTACAAAAAAATTATACTCATTGTACTTTGAATTTCATCAATAAAACTGTGGAATTTTGATTTCCTCTCTTGTTATGTAAGTAGCTGCATCATATCCTCAATTTTCCCTCTTGGCCACAAAGCTTAAAATATTTACTCTCTGGCCCTTTACAGAAAAAAAAAATTGCAGACCCCTGGTCTAGCAGATGCCGCTGATCTGGAATGACTTTGAGAACCACTGCTCTGAACTGCTTTTATTAAATACCCCTCCTATACCCGCTCTCCTCAGTGTTCATGTTTCGCTAAAGGCCAGGAAGATGTGGAGTCGAACAGAATGTGACAGATGCCTGGGAAGTTTGGGGGGAGTAGAGAGAGAAGTGATTTGAAGGTGTATGATAGATAGTTAGCTTTCAGCACATTTCAAGGAGGATGACGTTTATTTTGGATGTCACTCCACCTCTCAGAGTTTTTGTCTCTCTGCCATCCTGAGAGCTCTGGGCTTTGGGGGTTCTCTGACTGTCCCCAACTTCTACTGTCCACGCAGAACTTCCTTCCACAGCACACCCGCAGCTGTACAATCAGCTCCCAGTTTCAGTGGCGGGTGAGTAATCTGAAGAGGAAACCTTCAGAATTTACAAGTCTGTGACTGATTTCAGATATTCATGGTACATATCCTTGCTTCCTTTCTCATTTAACATAGGATTGTACGTTGGAATATTATCTGGAAATTAGAACACTGAAAAAAAGTCACTTTTTAAAAAATCCTGACCTTTTGTTGCCCTTACCTCCAACTGTGCTGCCAATAGCAGATTCTCTGTATTCAAAACTGCTGAAGGTGAGAGTTTTTGTTGTAGCTTGTCTTAAAGGAGTACCACCTGACTTCAGTCTGCTAATGAAAATTGGAATTCTCTTCGAGGCAAGCTCTGTCATCTTGACTCATCCAGCCAATGGATGAGTCAGTCTGGGTCTCCTCTCTGCTTCTTCCTTGAGCTCAAACTATAAGAAAACCCTGAGGAAAGCAGAGCAATCTCACAACAGGCTAGAGATTGCTTTTGCTAGCATTCCCCTGGCAGAAAATTACTCACACTTTTCCTTTTTTCCTTCTTAAATTTGGACTCACAATTTGGAAGCTCTTTGGGTGTTTAGAGTCGGGAGAGAGAGCAGTTGGGAGAGTGTAACAGTCAAGAGTTCTGGAGTCAGCAGACCTGAACCTGAGTTCTCTCTTTATCACTAACAATGTGAGTTGGGGCACAACACATGGCTACTCTTCACACCAGCTCCATGCGTGTGCAGTGAGTGATGACACAGCTACCAGAGGTGATTGTAAGGATTCAAATAGGTCCTGTGCAGAATTGATAGGATGGTACGTGGCACGTGGCTTAGTGGAGGCTCCATAAATTGTAGCTTTGGTATAATTTTATATAAAGTACTCTATTAACCAGAAGGTAATCGTTTATGTATCTTGGCTCCCCACTGAACCCATCCATTCATCTGTCCACTCACTTGGAAATATTTTTCGAAGACCTATTATAAACCAAGCATGCCCTTGGATTTGGGGAATACAGCGTGAGCAAGGCAGATAAAGCTCCAGCCCTCTCAGAGCCACATTTTAGTGGATTACAAGCTCCTAAAGAGCGAGAATCTGTCCTTGCATCTCATCCAGAGCCGAGCACTGCGCTTAACCTAGAATAGATGCTTTGAAAGTGTTTATTAAAGAATGACTGACTGGGAAATTGACACTTCTGAAAAATGAAAAGAAAAGTCAGCTGTGGTTAGACTCCTGCTCAGCTGTTCCTGGGAGCGGGCCACCCCTTAGAGCAGCATCTCTGAGCGACACTGCTGGGCAGAGATCAGAGCTGGCCATCCTCATCGTTCCAGAGTGGTCTTGCTCTGGCTGCTGTGCCAGGCACCCTGTTGCCAGGGAGGACAAAGGGGAAGTGACGACCCCCGGAGAGATGGCTGTCATTCAGACAATGGTCTTCGGATTAATTGCCGTATGTAATTCATACTAGATTCCAAGTGGCAGCCACACAGAGATTGTTTCCCCACATAGCTAAATGTTCTTTTCATTGCCATGGTATATCGAACAAACTGTTCAGCTGCTAGTGAGTTCTGGGGAAGGAAGTACAAGATGCTGCTGCTATGCATACTGAGAGGCAGAGAAGCTTTCAGATTAGGAAGCAATTAATTAAAGAATAATCATGAAAATGTTCCTGATAATTCACTTCAAGCAGCTACTCACTGTTACTTTATTATTTTGGATAATATTCGTGATTATTGTTTAATTTGTTTTTAATATGGAAGTACAGTTTTATGTAATCCTTTTGTAATTGAGATGCAGTTAGAGGGTCCAGGTGCTCTGAAATACTTCTTTATTCAATTATCCAACTTTGGGAAGAATCTTGTTATGCAATTAACCCAGATTTTTACCACACACATACACATTCTGTCTCTTTATTACATGTAAGCCTAAGTATAAATCTATCTGATATTAATTTTAAGCTTCATAGAAAAAGCCATATTGCTATTTCTATATGAATCTAGCTAATGCTAATGAGTCCATCCCTACTGGGGAAATCCATTTATCAACCAACAAATATTACCTGGGCCATTACCTTGTATAGGTGTGGAAATGGAGTTTTGGGGCTAGTAATAAAAAAAAAAATTACAGAGCTTTATCCTTGCTCTCGAATGCACTTTTAGTTTGTTTGGACAGTAAGACAGCATGGAATGATAACTAACAAAGTATGGCAACAAATGTTGGGTGTCAGATGATAAAATCAAAAAGAATTGCTAGAGAGTCCATAGGAGACAATGACACCCATGGTCACACTTGGCTGTGGAACCCTTGCCCACCTAATTGTGTCCATCTCAGGAATAGAAGGACAGAGGCTGGGAGTATTCCCTTGCTTGTCAGAGTGTGATTGGAAAGCCCACAGCCCCACAACACCTGGGAGTTTATAAGAAATGTAGAATCTCAAGCATTCCCCCAAATTCTGATTGAATCAGAATTTGCCATTATTGACAAGACTCCCAGTGATTCATAGAATCATTCCAATTCATTAAGGTCTGAGAAGCAGAGGTCTAGCTTACAGACCCATAAATAACTTTTTGTTTTTGTTTTTGTTTTAGGGAAAATTAGAGACTCACATCTGCTAATCCCAATAAAAAATAAAAACATTACAGAAAATCATTCATTCACCAAGACTTTATGTATTTTATGCGTGCTAGATAGACACTTGGTGGTTGGTTTTGTTGCACCTTGTGTGTAAGTACCCAGGTACAGCTTTGGCTGCTCATTACCTCTGATGACTACTGCAGACTCTAAGAGCCAAACAGATTCTTAACCACTCGGGGATATTTCATCATCAAGTAGCAAACCCAGGTCACTCCAAAAAGGAGGATAATTTCTAAGGGCCAAGAGTGGTGCCTGGGGAAGGAGGAATCCTGTCATAGGAGACAGTGCAATAATAGCAAATACAGTTTTGTGCTTGGTTTCCTCCTGTGCTAAAGATTCTCCATCCCGCAGCCTACTTGACATTTCAACTTGTGTGTCTATCAGGCTTGTGAATAATAAATATCCAAAAGGGAATTCTTAATTTTCCCTCTGATTTTCCTCTTCTTGATAAATGTCACTACCATCCATCCAGTTAATAAGCCAAAAAGGAGGAGAAATTGTTTTGAACTCCTTGTTTTTCCTATCCACCACATCTAATCCATGAGTACTTCCTGTCAATCCCACCTTCAGAAATTGACCTTGCCATTATATTATCCCCTTTGGCTCATCTCCCTGGGCACTGCCCGCCGCCTTGCCTTGGGGGCTATGCTAGTTACTCAACTGGTCTTCCTGCTTCCATTCTTGTTCTTATCGATCTAATCTCCATAAACAGTCTTAGAAAATGTCATTCTTCATATCTTTCATCTGCCTGAAACGTTAATGGCTTCCTGTTCATCTTCAAGTAAGGCTGAAACCAACAGGTTCTGTTTGATCTGGGTCCTTGCTGCCCCTCACCCTTACCTCATCACACACTATGCTCCAGCCAAACTGACTTTTTAATCTTCTTTCCACTTGCTTGGCTCTTTTCTACCTTGGAGGCCTTTGCATTGTTCCCTCTGCCTATAGCAGTCTCCCATGGTTGCCTCTTGATCTTTCAGATCAAGAGGCTCAGAGTTAACTGTCCTGCCCTAGAGAGGCTTATCCTGAAGTTCAACAAGTTGACAACCCCAGCCCTGTTCCTTTGATGGTCCTAATGACAATCTCCAATAACATTAAACATTTTTTTTGTTTTGATTATTTGAATCTGCCTCTTCAAATGAGAATATAAATCCACTAAGGGCAGAGACTTCATCTCTCTTGTTTATCTTGATTTCTCAATTCACAAATTTGCGAATGAATGAAAAGTATATTTCCAGATTTGTGTGGCTGAACTTTTTTCCTCTTTCAGAGTAAATAGAAACATTTCTTTATTTGATTACCCAACTTTGATAGGAATCTCATTATTCACTTATTACAGATGAATTAACACAGGTATACATATTCTATCTCTGTACAATATGTAGGCATAACAAGGAGTCACATAGATTTTGAATACAGGAGATAGGTGCCTCTAGTCACCTGATCATCTGAAGAAAGGAGCATGTGCTGAGCACCTAATTCTATAAAGCAGTCAAGGGTTTGCTTCTGGGAACCACTCTAAACAGCAGTCACCTGTGTATAGATAAGCCTCCCTGATTGGACATCTAAGGAAAGAGTGTCCTCGGAGTCCCCACAGCAGACTAGAAGTCTAGGTAAATTCCTATCCCTGTCGGGAGGGGGAGGTGAATCTCTATCTCCAATGCAGGTATACTTGAATCCTTACATCTTGACTTAAACAGAAAGGAAATAAGCCCCCCAGTTTCCTTAAGTGGATTGTTAGGTTCTTTGAAATTTTAAGAAAATTGGTAATTTAAAAAATCACAAACAGCTACCAGTATTCCACACAATACTAAAGAGGTTCACATTTGTCATGTGTGGTGGACAGAACAATGGCTTACCAAAAAGGTCCACATCTTCATCCCCTCCAGAACTTGTGATTATGTTACCTTACAAGACAGGTGTAGTGAGGGACGTTGAGATGGATAATCTCTTGGATTATCTGAAAGCACCCAGTGCCATCATAAGGGTGCTTAAAAAGCATCAGAGAAGGAGAAGTAATGACGAAAGCAGAGTGTGGAAGTTAGAGATTTGAAGATATTTTGCGCTTTTTTGCAACGGATTTCCCACCAGAACACAGGTGTCATGAAAACCGCCGCTAACCCTAAACCAAAATGGGAAAGGAAAAGACTCACATCAACATCGTCGTCATTGGACACGTAGATTCGGGCAAGTCTACCACCACTGGCCATCTGATCTACAAATGTGGTGGGATCGACAAAAGAACTATCGAAAAATTTGAGAAGGAGGCTGTTGAGGTGGGAAAAGGCTCCTTCAAGTATGCCTGCGTCTTGGATAAACTGAAAGCTGAATGTGAACGTGGTGTCACCACTGATATCTCCCTGTGGAAATTCGAGACCAGCAAGTATTATGTGACCATCACTGATGCCCCAGGACACAGAGACTTTATCAAAAACATGATTACAGGCACATCTCAGGCTGACTGTGCTGTCCTGATTGTTGCTACTGGTGTTGGTGAATTTGAAGCAGGTATCTCCAAGAATGGGAGACCCCTGAGCATGCCCTTCTGGCTTACACACTGGGTGTAAAACAACTAATTGTTGGTGTTAACAAAATGGATTCCACTGAACCACCCTACAGCCAGAAGAGATACGAGGAAATCGTTAAGGAAGTCAGCACCTACATTAAGAAAATTGGCTACAACCCTGACACAGTAGCATTTGTGCCAATTTCTGGTTGGAATGGTGACAACATGCTGGAGCCAAGTGCTAACATGCCTTGGTTCAAGGGATGGAAAGTCACCCGTAAAGATGGGAATGCCAGTGGAACCACACTGCTTGAAGCTCTAGATTTCATTCTGCCACCAACTCGTCCAACTGATAAGCCCTTGCATCTGCCTCTCCAGGACGTCTACAAAATTGGTGATATTGGTACTGTCCCAGTGGGCCGAGTGAAGACTGGTGTTCTTAAGCCTGGCATGGTGGTCACTTTTGCTCTAGTCAATGTTACAACTGAAGTAAAGTCTGTTGAAATGCGCCATGAAGCTTTGAGTGAGGCTCTTCCTGGGGACAATGTGGGCTTCAATGTCAAGAACGTATCTGTCAAAGATGTTCGGCGTGGCAACGTGGCTGGCGACAGCAAAAATGACCCACCAATGGAAGCAGCTGGCTTCATGGCTCAGGTGATTATCCTGAACCATCCAGGCCAAATCAGTGCTGGATATGCACGTGTGCTGGATTGTCACACAGCTCACATTGCTTGCAAGTTTGCTGAGCTGAAGGAAAAGATAGATCGTCGTTCTGGAAAAAAGCTGGAAGATGGTCCCAAGTTCTTGAAATCTGGGGATGCTGCCATTGTTGATATGGTTCCTGGCAAACCTATGTGTGTTGAGAGCTTCTCTGACTATCCTCCTCTGGGCCGTTTTGCTATTTGTGACATGAGACAGACGGTTGCTGTGGGTGTCATCAAAGCAGTGGACAAGAAGGCAGCTGGAGCTGGCAAAGTCACCGAGTCTGCCCAGAAAGCTCAGAAGGCTAAATGATTATTATCCCCAATACCTGCCACCCCAGTCTTAATCAGTGGTGGAAGAACGGTCTCAGAACTGTTTGTGTCAATTGGCCATTTAAGTTTAATAGTAAAAGACTGGTTAATGATAACAATGCATCGTAAAACCTTCAGAAGGAAAGGAGAATGTTTTGTGGACCATTTGGTGTTTTTTTTTTTTTTTTTTTTTTTTGTGCGTGTGTGGCAGTTTTAAGTTATTAGTTTTTAAAATCAGTACTTTTTATTGGAAACAACTTGACCAAAAATCTGTCACAGAATTTTGAGACCCATTAAAACAAAAGTTTAATGAGAAAAAAAGAAGATATTTTGCTGCATTTATTTATTTATTTATTTATGAGAGTGGGGGTGGGGAGAGGCAGAGAGAGAGGGAGAGAATCTCAAGCAGATTCCCCATTGAATGCAGAGCCTGATGCAGGGCTCCATCTCATGACCTTGAGATCATGACCAGAGCCAAAATCAAGAGTCCAACACTCAACCAGCTGAGCTACCCAGGAGCCCCAAAGATTTATTTATTTGAGAGAGTGAGAGAGCATGCAGTTTGGGGAGAGGGGCAGAGGGAGAGGGTTAGAGAGTCTTAAGCAAACTGCTGGTTGAAAGCAGAGCCCAATGAAAGCAGAGCCCAATCTCATGACCCTGAGATCACAACCTGAGCCAAAACCAAGAGTCAGACGCTTAACCAACTAAGCCCCCCTCTTTGCTGCTAACTTTAAAGATGGAAGGAAACTGTAAGCCAAGGAAAGCAGCATCTTCTAGAAGCTGGAAAAGGCAAGGCAGCACACTATCCTCTAGAGCCTCCAGAGGAAAGAGCCCTGCTAACACCTTGACCCAAACCCAGGAAGCCCCACTTGGACTTGTCATCTCCAGAACTATAGGATAATACATTGTGTTGTTCTCAGCCAGTAAGTCTATAGTAATTTTTTTCCAGTAGCAACAGGAACCTGAACAATGAGAGTGAGTGATAATGACAAATCCTTTCTTGGTTTGCTTTTCCATTTATAAAGTAATGCCAGTGTCCTACAGTCTTTCACATGGTCCCAACAGAGATGATAAAACTCAAAAACACTTTCACTCAAAGCAGAGCAGCCTCATCTCCTCACTTTACACCCCTTCCCTCATTATTTTACACCCAATTCAGCTTGCAGCAGATTAAAAACAACAAATGAGGAATCATTGGAGTGAACATGACAGTAATAGTGACAGTGGATGGATGGCTTGACTGTAAAAGATGGAAAATCCACCCAAAAAAGCCACAAGGGGCAGACCATTCAGTGGTAGCAGCAACTCATGAATGTGACAGCTCCTGTAGGTATCACTTGCTCACAGCACAACATGGTACTCATTGTTGAAATCATGAACCTGAAATGTGGAAAAAAGATTTAGTCATATGGAATATACCTCCCTACATGTAGGGAAGTGTGCCCGACATTTAATAGAGATAGTTAAAATAGATAGAATTAGTTAAAATAAAAAGGATTTGGTGCTTCAAGGTAGACAGTTTCTGGAAACATTTATTCTCTAATAACACTGTATAGTGTGGTATTTCTATGAGCTTCGTCTTCTCATAAAAATGACCCTCTGACATGGTTTTCTAGAAGATAATGAAGAACCTCTCCACGGGGCTTGATTCCTACATCCTTTCTGGAAGAGAATGTGAAGTGATAGATGCACTTTTGATTGCAGTTAGAAAAGGCTGCTCCTGTCTTCTTACTATCCCTTGAGAATAGCTGTCGGTTCAAAGAGGAATTCTCAGCAAGCTTCCGAGCTAAGTGCTTACAATACAATTAAGCAGAGTCATAGTTGACATTTAAACATTTTTCATTTTTCATTTTTAACCACCCTGTAAGCATTAACTAATTAAGCCTCATCAGGCACTGATGTGAAAGAATTACCTCCAATATCTGTAGATTAAAATAGTTCATGCGATACTTCTGAAGGTTCACCTGCTGATAGAAAGGAGCACATGTGTCTCCCACCATGCCTACCGCAATATTTTAAAGCAGTGGTTCTCAAGAGGAGAACTGGTGCTACTGAAAGGAGCCTATGTTTCCATACAAATAACCAACACCACATGGATACTTGTTGCTGCTATGAGTGTAGCATCAGTATGGCACACATTTGATCCGGTACAGGTGTTGTGTGGTACATATCTGTGTGGCGTATGGCCCCACTCTGCCCTCCTCCCTCTTCATCTGGCATTATGGGCCAAGCCCGCCCCATCATTTCACATCTAGACTAGGGCAGGAGCCTACCTATAGATCTCCTGCTTTCTCCCTGGCCCCCTCCAGTCTTTCTCCTCACAGCAGCCAGAGCAGTCTAGTAAAAACTGAAATGACATCAGTACCATTCCCCTGCTTCCATCTCCCCATGACTTCCCATTGCACTTAGAATCAAGGCCAGGCTTCCTACCCTGACTTCAAAGCCCTGTGGTGTCTGGTCCCTGACAGCCTCTTGAATACTGACCTTTGCTCAATACATCAGCCAATTGGGCCACTTCTCTCTTTTCAACATCCCAGGTGTGTTCTCACCTCAAGACCTTTACACTTGCTATTTCTCTGATCTTCCCATGATAGTCTCTTCATGCCTCAGCTCAGATGTCACCTCCACAGAGAGGCTTCTCCTGATGATCCAATCCACAGAGACTGGGTAGCTAATATAAGTACCATTGTGATTAACAGAATGCACATTAATTTGAAAATGTTCCTGAAGGCATAATTTTGGTCACTTGGATATTTTTCCCCAATTAGCAATAGGCCATGAAGGCGGGTGATGTTAAAATTTAGTCTTGGTACTTAAAAAGTTACCAAAAAATGTTGAATTCTAGTATGAAAGAAAAAATAGCTATTAAATGGGGTCACTTAATTAAAAAAAAAAACGATACTAAAAATGATACTGCTGGTGTACCTTGAGATAGTTATTAAACATATATATTTAGAACATTTCTCAAAACCAGTAACATGCTGAATTTAATAACGTAATGATATAAACACCTAGTACAGAGTCTGACATCGATTAATGGTAGCTTCTTGCCCCACAACTGTGGGAGAGTCTGTTTTTCTAAGCTTCCCAAAGCCACGTGAGACTGCATTTATTCATCAAGACCTGGGAAAGATTCATGGCAACGCGATCAGGACATAAAAAAATAGAAAATTATTGTCAATCTTACTGCAGGCAATTTAACTGTCAGTCAACTTGGGAAAGAGTCAATGTACCCCTCTATAAAATTTCCATTTGGGGAGCAAATAAGTTTATTTGTTATGTCAATAAACCATGGGAGTTAAGCCTTATGAGCTATAAATATCATTTGATCTCTGACAAAAAGTGAAAAGGATGTGAAACATATTTTTAAAGTTTTTAAAAAGACACAAAACTCAGGGAAAATGTACACTGCATGTTAGGAAAATGATGTGTGCAACCACTTTGTCTTTCTAAGGGAGTGGGTCCCTATAACTCTGTGGCAGGTGCAATTGTCTGCCCAGCATGAAGAGCCTTTGGGAGGGACCTGGAGGGAGCAGAACTCCTCTGTATCCCCACAGGAGGAGCTGGGGGAAGAATTCGGAGGGCTGACCAGGAAGTATGGGGAGTGAGGAGAGGAGGCTTAGACAAAGGGTCAGTGAGAAACTTCCTTGATGGGGATTGTGGACAAAGGAAGGCTGAAAGGTGCCTAAGGACAGCAACATGCACTGTGGGATGTTATGTCATTTGAAATATGTTGAATGTGTCCTTTTCTCATGATCCTGTAACCTTCAAGAAAACTGGTTTTTGTATAATGAGGTGTGTGCGTGCGTGTGTGTGTGTGTGTGTGTGTGTGTGTGTGTGTGTTGAGGAAGAGTTGAATTTCACATCCGTCTAGCAAGATAACAAGTGAAAAAGTGGCCCTGAGGATTTAAGAGTTTCAGGGATTCACAGGTTTCTGGGCTTTATGCTTCCACAGAGAGTTTAACCTATTCTAATATAGTTCCTGAGAGTCTGGGAAAGCCACAGTGACATCTGGGTTATGACTCCTTAGAAGCTTCCAGGGGGTTGTGGGTGGGAAGAAGTAGGGAAGGACTTATTTTTGTGCATTCTAATAATGAAAGTTGTTGGTGCTTAGCTGAGGGTAATATTTAACTGGGAAGCCATAGCTTTTCTCTTATTGTCACACACGTCTTCATTTGGAGGACAGAATTTCAGTGCTGCTCCTCCATCCTGGAACACTTTGCATTATCGTTTTACAAAATTTTGCACATGTTCAGGGATAATAGAAACATAAATTTAGTTTCACTGAAGAAAATTCCCTGAGATGAGATCAGATAGTGGTTTCACAAACATTTGAGAAATAACAGTAAGTGCCAAGCAGAAGGATGTTAGTCTTTCGGGAAGCTATTAGAATTTTCAGCACCGTGCCAAGCTCATACTAGTATAAAAGGTGTAGCCGGCTACCATAGATATAAAGTCATCATGTTTTAATGTGATGCTATTTATTCCACATAGCACATTTTTACTTAAGTGGGAAAATATTAGTTTTGAAGTAATCTGGTTAAAGATGCTTCCCTGGGCTGCACCAGAGAATACTGGAAGTCAAGCATATAAAAAGTGAGAGAGGGGTTTCACTCTGGACTTTAGTCTGAATTTCAGTTCTGCTATTGTGGTTCTTTATTAAGACAGCCTGTTCACTTGAGGCTTGTTCAATGACTTTATTTCATATACATTTCATGTATTTTAAATGTGACCTTTTGAACACTTTATTATAAAATGTTATATGAGAATGTCAATCTCCTGATAAAAAGAAAAGAAGATTTCAGTTTTGTGTCTGGGAAGATATGACTCAGTGACTTGGAAAGAAATCTGCTGTGCAAATAAATATAGTTATGAAAGAACAGGCTGCAAATATATTATTTCCTTTCCTCTAGGAAGAAATTATGCTATTTCCTAAAGTATACAATGACAATAATATGAATCTGTGCAACTTTCTGGAAATATGCAGAAATATTCACTTAGAAAGTTAGCTGTAAAAGGTCCCACTGCTTATGTGGAGAAGGAGGTTTACATATTTGTTGAAGTTTGCAATGAATCATCATTAGCTATCAACATTGAAAATCAGAGAATTTTGCTGCTTTATTGAACCTGACAGTACAACTTTCTGGAAATATGCAGTTAGCAAGGTAGCATATTTTGGTAACGAGGATACTTGTTTAAGAGGAAGGTAAATGGAGACAATGATGAGACTCCCTGCTGTTCCCTTCACCCCTCCCCTTCCTCTCTCCTGTCTTTCTCTTCTCTTCTCCCCAGTAGTTAGTTCCAGTTTCCCTGAGTCCCTACACATTTACACGTGCATACACACGCACACGCGCGCGCACACACACACACACACACACACACACACGCACATTTTAGCATACTCAGCCTAGGAACCCCCGGACCAGAAGGTCCCTAAAAGTTCTATTCAGGTTGCACCTCCTTCTGTCTACCACCTATGGAACCATAGGTTATGAAACATGGTTGTCAAGTTCAATGATTTCTCAGGGATAGATTTGCATTTGGCTGGACCTCACATGGCAGCCACCAATGGGTCACACAAACAGCTTGTCCATAGTTTATGAAAGATGTCACTGATGGTCCCAGGGCTTGGGATTGACACTTTTCTGCAGGCTTCATCACAATCACCATCCTTACTCAGAATTCTGTACTTTTTTCTCTCAAAGACTTCAGAGTCCTTTTACAAGAGATTACCACTTAGGTGGAAAATGAAGCCTACATGCTTGCTGGAGTTTGAAATGAGTCATCATTATCTATCAACATTGAACATCAAGGTGTGTTACTGCTTTATTGAACTTGACAGTGCAATAAAAATGAAAAAATAAGCAAGTTATTTGCATCACTGGAGTATGGTTAATGTAGTCAACATATGTTTTTCTAGGAGTTTGCTGCAAATAAACACTTTAAGGCTTCAGATATGATAAGGATAATTTGTATTTATTGAAAATCTATTGTGCATCAGATACCCTACTTGGCCTTTGGTATACTTGGCCTTACAAAGCCATCACATCCTTCACTTTACAGATGAGAAGACTGCCAGTCAAGGATGCTAAGTAACTGGCCCTATTCAGGCTACTAGTAGATGCCCAAGGTCGGTTTGCTTCATACTCTGGGTTTCTATTATATAATGTTTCCCACTTAATAAGAAAACAAATGCTGATAAAAAGCTGTGGAATAGTCAAGACATTGGTCACCAATCAGGATGTGTGTGTGTGGGGGGAGGGTAGGTTCTGTTGTGCTGTAGATAAAGAATCAGCTTAATAGGAAATAAAAGATAGAAGAAAATAGTTGCTTTTCCAGATAGAAAAAATCTTATGAGTTTATTTGATTGTTTTATAAGTGATTTGGATCATAGAGTACACAGTCAGATCTCCAAATTTAAAGATGGAAGTGAAATGTCAAACAGGGATAAACCATTGTAAGATCTCATGAGGTTTCATGAGTGGGTAGCAAAGTAGCAAATGAGCTCTTGTGTGGGCAAGCATAAGGCAATATATTCAAGGTAAATAATATAAACTTTGCTTATGACACCTCTTGGTTTCAATACAGAAAAGAAAGTGTGAAACCAATGTAAAATATAAAATCAGTGGTGTTTTGTGTTTTAAAAATGTTCCAGATCTAATCTATCTATCTATTATCTATCTATCTATCTATCTATCTATCTATCTATCTACCTATTTTTTTGCCTTTATAAGGAAACAGGGAAAAAATCAATTGTGATTAACTCATTTTTCTAGAGAAATACTTAGTAAGTAATATGTTCTGTGACACATATTCTGGTAAGGACAAAATGGGATTAAAATCCAAGTATGAAAAAAAAAAAAAAACCAAGTATGCCTGACTTGAAAACCAGAGGTACTGACTTTAATATGGTAAGGATAAGAAAATGTCTCCTGATAACAATCTGACATTACTGGCTTTGTGACCCTGGAAAAGAAGCCACAAGAAGAGGGAGAATGTGAGCTGTGAATCTGTGGTGCTGGTTTCTAGTTAGAGTTCTTTTACTAAGTACCAGAGAGACCTGGGGAGTCACTGAAGCAGACTAAGTATTTTGTCCCTACCAGAATATGTGTCACAGAACACATTATTTAAATTCTAGAGAATGTTGATTTCTTCTGGCATAGAGATGCAGAAGATCACCTTCTTCATAGAAATATTTTAAGAATTAAATGAGGGAAGATATGAAAATTCTTAGTACAATGCCTGGCATATAAGTTAAGCCAGCACATAAGTATTTAATGAATGTTCATTTTATTGTTGTAAATGGGTAGGAAGGTGCAGTAAATTCAGCTGAAATATTGCCATTCTTTAAGCATATAGCAAAAATTGATTTAAAAATAGAAAAATAGATGAATAACCATAGCTGCTTAACATTTAGTATAAAGCTCCTCCTAGACTAGAAATGGCATAATAATGCAAAACAGTGACCCAGCAGAGCTATGGGCCTGCTGATCTCTGGGGGCAAGGGCAGGACAGTTTGGTTCCTGCAGAAGAAGGGAGACCACAGCCTTCCACCTGCATAGGGGCTGGCACCAGGCTCAGAAGAGGAAGCTGTGAAAGACTGCTGCTACCAAACAAAGTGGTAGGCCAAGGGAGAGCACAGATAGTGGGGTGATGAGCTTCGTGTAACCTCCTATTGATCTAGAGTGTGGCAGAGATCACCTCCTGAGAGGGGGGGTCTGAATAATAACACAAGCAAGACCTAACCTTGGGCAGGTGGATGAGGACATCCCCCAAACTTATGGGCAGGGAGTCTGGAACACAGAAGAAGGGAGACATAAAAACAGGACAAACAACCAAGTAAATACCTCAAAATGATCCTACAAATCTATAGGCTTCAAAAAGTCTTTTTGGTTTTAAAATACACAAAGACATTGGATGCTAAGATAACAAAATTGGCAATGAATGTGAAGAAAGTCTAGGAGTCAAAACAGGCTATCAATCTGAGAAAAACATTAACATAGGTAAGTTTATTTATTTATTTATTTTTAAAGATTTTATTTATTTATTCATGAGAGACACAAAGTGGGAGAGGCAGAGACACAGGCAGATGGAGAATTAGGCTCCCTGCAGGGAGCCCAATGCGAGACTTGAACCTGGGACTCTGAGATCACACCCTGAGTGAAGGCAGATGCTCAACTGCTGAACAACCCAGGCATCCTAACATAGGTAAGTTTAGATGCTCAAAGAGATAAATATAGGAATAATATTCAATATAGGAACCAAAAATTGTGAAACAAAACCAAGCAGTAATAAAACAAGGCCATGTAGACATGACTAAGGATCTATTTAAAACGTTGGAAATAAAATACGTTCTCATTGGCATTAAAAACTTAATAAATGATTTAAAGACTAAACTGGATATGAAGAGAGAATCAATGGACGGAAGGACAATACTGAAGAATTACCTAGAATGCAATATCAAGAGACATAATAAAAATATGAAAGAAAAGTTCAGTAGGTGGTGGATAAACTGATAGATCTGATGGCTCAAAGCTTTCTAGGATTTTTTAAAAAAATTATTTATTTATTATAGTTACAGAGAGAGAGAGAGAGGCAGAGATACAGGCAGAAGGAGAAGCAGGCTCCATGCACCGGGAGCCCGATGTGGGATTTGATCCCTGGTCTCCAGGATCGTGCCCTGGGCCAAAGGCAGGTGCCAAACCGCTGCACCACCCAGGGATCCCAAAGCTTTCTAGGATTAAAGAAAGACATGTGTCCTCAGATTGAAAGCAACTAACAAATGCTAAAACAGTTAAATAAAATAAATCTCTGACTTGACACCAGAGCAAAAATCTAGAATATCAGAAACAAAAATAAAATCATGGAGACTACCAGGGAGAAAAGACAAATTATTAGGCAAAAGCATGACAATGAGAGAGACTTTCCATCAGCAGCAGATGCAAGAAAACAATGGACTTCAAATGCTGTTGGAAACAATTTTCAACCTTAAATTTTATACCCATCCAGACTATCATTCAAGATTGGATGTAAAATAGAGACATTTTCAGACATATAAAGACACAGACCTTCACCAACCAGAGACCTTCACTGTCAGAGGTTGTGTTTCATCAGGAAGAAAAGAGACCTGACCGGAGATAGAAAAAAAAAAAAAAAAAAAAAAAAAGAGCCACACAGCAATAAATACAGGATTTATAAAATATGTCAGTAAATATAAGTAACAATAGGTTACAAAACACAAATAACTGACTAGGGCTACAATTTTAGTAAAGAAAAAAAAAAGCCTCCTGAATAGTTAAATATGTTAAAGTTATAGTTTGATGTATACATTTTGTGTGTAACGATAATTACAAAAATAATATAAATATGATCTCCATTTTCCAAATTTTCCCTGGAAGAGATAAAAGTTGGGATATAGAAAATCCTATCAACAGGTTAGGATTTAGAAGGCAGGAAGAGGGAAATGAAGAAGTGGATAAAAAGCATGATGAAGAAAAGACAATGTGAGATGTATTACTTCAAGTGTAAGCATGATTATGATTACATTTACCCATTGGCTTAAGACAGAAGCTATTAGAATGAATAAAAAGTAAAATTCAACTCAGGCGCCTGGTGCCAAGAGCAGGACTCTTGACATTGGGGTTGTGAGTTCGAACCCAATGATGGGTATAGAGATTACTTAAAATCTGAAAAAAAAAAAAAAAGTCAACTATATTCTACCTTAAAAAAATATGTAAAAGAAAATGATGCAGATCTGTAGAGAATAAGGATAAGAAAAAAGGTTTCTCAGGTAATTCTTCATTAACCAAATGTTAAAAGGTCAGTTTAAAAAAAATATTTTATTTATTTATTCATGATAGGCATAGAGAGAGAGAGACAGAGACACAGGCAGAGGGAAAAGCAGGATCCATGCCGGGAGCAGGACTCGATCCCAGGGCTTGATCCCAGGGCTCGATCCCAGGGCTCCAGGATCATGCCCTGGGCCAAAGGCAGGCGCTAAACTGCTGAGCCATCCAGGGATCCCCAAAAGGTCATTAGTACAAAATCGAATTTAAGGGAAAAAGCATTAGCAGGAATAAAACAGCAGCAAAATATATCATCAGACCAGATACTATAACAATTGTGAACTTTTTGATATAGTGATTAGACCTGAAAGAAAGACATCATTAGCATTTATAAAACTATATTCATGGTCTTTATTTTTATTCAACTCAACATATTTTGTTACATTTTAGTTGAGCACTCTTAATGTTTTCAGGGCTGGACTGGTAAGGAAATTCTGGTTTGTTTGTTTTTTACAGGGAGTGTTAAAATTTGGCTGATATGGTCCATCACGACTGAACAAAATAAATATGGTCAAAAAGTTTAGTTAGATAAGTGAAATGCAAAGACAATTTTGTTATTTAGGAAAAAATTTTGGTACCTCCCTAACTCATGATGTTAGGATTAAAGAGGGCAAGCAAAGTCTTCCACAAAATATCTGTTTGTCCCAGTGTCAGAGGCAGGAAGTTGTTCTGGATAATTTTTCCTGGCACAAGATTGACATTTCTCATGTCAATGGGATGGACAATGGAAATATGTGAACTGTAGAAGCTCAGTCAGTGTGACCCCTTTGTATTGTTATTAATGCTTATTTATAATTCATTCAGAGCTCCCTGATCCTGGCTCCCTTTTCTGAGGGACTGAATTCTGAAAATCCAACAAGCTTGAGTCAAAGACAGACATTCTGGGGTAAGGGTAACAGAGATCATCGGAAATAAGAACCAGAATGAATATGTGAAGTACAATACCCTCCCCTCATCAGGCTCAGTCCATGACCTCTTTTGCCTAAAAGGGAGAGTTTATTGTTGTACACCTCTTCGGCTCTATACACTCAATCCTGGAAGCTTTTTTGGTAGCTTTTATAAGAATTACTGTGCAGGAGTCCCAACAGTGTGGCATTCATAACCTTTTAGAGTAGATCTTTTCATTAATTATTTAGAAAAGGGCCAGTTGATCAGAATAGGTAAGAACCTTTTGCTAGCTAGCCCTTATCCATCGCTCTTCTCCCTGTGGTAGGTACAGGAATTAGGCTGGGGGTTGGGCAGTGGGTAGCTGGGCACTGATGATGGAGCGTGGTGTGCAGGTGCATGCCGGCTCACACACTTAATACCACTTGCAACACACATACCAGGATGAGATTACTTTAAACAGACAAAATTGCCTTGCAACAAGCTCTCAGTTGTTTAAAGCTTGTTCCCAGTTTTGTGGGTCACCAGACTTGTACATGTTAGCACATCTTAGGCTCTGGGGGAAACAAGACACAGAAGAACGTTCTAATGGAGTGTTGGATGCAAAAGGATTTGGGCCAAACAGAGGCAAAATATTCAGATGATTGACCTCAGTTCAGATGCTGGCATATTGCTTGTTCTGTGCATATCAGAATAAAATCACATGCCTCAAAGGAGCTAGATGGATGACCTCTAAGGTTTTAGCAGTATTTAATGCTGACGTTCTGGCTCTCCTGGTATTCTCATATTAGCCCAGGGCAGCAATGAAATTTGAGAGGTCTTTGCAAATATAGTGCTCGCTGTTAAGGGGGGATACTTTATTAGCTGGTTGACCGAACTTATATTTATATTCTCTCTGTATTTGCTTCTTTCTGTAATGTTCTAAAAATAATTCTTGGTGACTTGTATAACTTTTCTGAGTCTCGGCTTCATGTTTCTGAAAGAAAAGACCCTCACAAAACCCCCAGGGTCCCCTGAAGCTTGCAGACTTGTTCTTTGGGGGTCCACGAGGGGACAGCCTTAGGGTCAGGGGTGTGCTGGAGCTGACTTGTGCTCAGAGGAGTTGATTTTGCACATCTCTTTCTAATTGTGTATTCCATGATGTCATGTTGGGAGCTTGAAGTCTGCCATGATGAGAGTACTTACACCATGAGAATTGGCATAGACGGTAAGCCAGTTATTTAAGTTATTAAAGGCTTACCAGCATTCCACTGCTCAGAATCCTCTTAGTCCACTGTTCCTTTCCCCTAAGACAACCTTTCTAAGCCTGAGGCAGGGTCCTCTCAGAGACTGCTCTCTTGGAAATTTGACTGGCACATATTGACAATTACTGGAAATAGTTTGAGAAGTAACAACACCAATAGCACATAGTGGTTTATAGGCATTTGTATTTCTCTGAGCCGAGGATGGAGCACTAACCTTTTTCTTCCAAGGTTAATATGAACACAGTTATGCTTAGCCTGTACTGGCCTCTGCCTAGTATCTTTAAAAAAATCCCAACAAAAATGTATCCTTTTGCTGAAGCTCTTGATTCTCAAACATTGTAAAATATTGGCTCCTCACCATACCAAATTATAATAATTCTTGCCAACATGCTTTCCCTGTCAATCAAGAAATAAAATATCTAATGAGTATTTTTTACATGTAAGACACAGTTGGTAGGCAATAGGCTAGAGATCCAGAGCGTAATTGTATAGCCTCAAATTATTATTTTCAGGAAGGATATAATTTAGAGAGAGAGGCAAGGCATGCACACATGAAATGTTACATAAGAGAATTTCTGGAGCACTCTATAATTTGAATGGATCCAGTAAGTTTCCACCTTCGGGTCAATCTTGGTGCATTGCTGCATCCAAATAAGCATACGCTGGGGTTGCTGTTCAAGATTCTTACTAAAATTTCTGAAGGTGGGCTCCAGAAGACAAAGGTGGGAATTGTGACCTGTATCATAAAGTGAAGCTTTCCAGAATTCCTCTTTGAATATTGTCTCTCTTTCTCCACATTACCCCCATAACATCCGTCCCTGTCTCTCCTTTCTCTTTTCTTCTCTGACTTTCTTTGCCCTCCCCTCTCTGGCCATGTGCTGCTGGTCTGCCCCCAGATCTCTAGATATTTGTGAGAGCTTGACACAACCAGGATCTTGGTGGGGGACCCACCCTCCTTAGAAGAGAAATGAAGAAGAGGTTGTACATGCATAGGATTTTGTGTGCATCTGCCACAAGTAAAAGAGAATAGTTCAACAAGTCTCATAAGGAGCATTTGAAATCAGAGGTGAAGCATTGGTACTTTTAATTTCGGGAGGAGATGGAGATATGAAAAGATCATTTTGGAAAGGAGAAAGCTTTAAGGAGAGATGAGTCAGTGAGTGGAAGGTCCCAAAACAGAGCAGGGAAGGGGAGTGATCCGTGGAGTGCTCCTTTCCTCTGTGTGGTCAACAGGCAAGTCACTGAGGTAGGTTCACAGTCACCCAGTGGGAGGGCAGAGGCCAGCTGCATGCAGGTACCTGTCTCTTGCTTTTCATCTCATCGTGTACGTCTGCCTTCTCAAAATGACCCTGAATCCATGACCCTTTTCTCCCCAAAAAGGATGCGTTGTCTGTGTTTCATGTGGATGGAGTCAAAGACAGATTGCTTTTAAGGACATCTCCAAGTGAGTGTAGGAGGAGGGTCGCACCTCTGGTACTTGGGTCCTAACCAGGGCTCTAACTGCTGATGTGTTTGGTGGGAGAGTTTTTGCAGACATTTTTAAGATGACAGTGTATTTGAACAGAGATAAGCATGAGGGACGCCTGGGTGGCTCAGCGGTTGAGCGTCTGCCTTTGGCCCAGGGCATGATCCTGGAGTCCCGGGATCGAGTCCCAGGACCGGCTCCCTGCTTCTCCCTCTGCCTGTGTCTCTGCCTCTGTGTGTATGTGTGTTTTGTGTCTCATGAATAAATAAATAAAATCTTTTTTAAAAAGAGGGAGATAGGCACGAGCTTCTTTTGTTGCAGTGTTGGCACATGAATCGCAGTGACCAATGGAAGAGTGGCATCACCATGCCGCTCCAGGCACCAGGCATGGGCCACCACACTCACCAGCATGTTTTTGGTGTATTCTAGAGAAATTTTTAGAACAGTTTTTCCTGTCCTTGTCAATGCATATTCAAATGACTTTAGTGTAGAGGTAAAGTCTATTGTCAGCAACTTTGCAAAGATCCTGGCTTGAGAATTTTCAGCCTCCTCCTCTAGCTTGGTTGATAAGTTCAGAAATCTCACCACACCATTATGACTCATTATCAAGACCCCACATTACCCGAGTGATTCTGTGGCTTTCCCATGTCTTTGTGACGGCGGAGCTGTCAGAATGGGACCTAGTGCATCCTGAGTGCACGGAATCGCCATATGAAGTCGTGGAATTAAAGCAACCTGATTTCTTTCATTTTCAGGCTATCATAATCTAAATAGCTTCTTTCCTGATAACAATCAACTAATAAGTACTTCCACTCTCTGACAGTTCCAAAGACACTTGAATCATTCAACAGAATCTCATCAGGGTTTCAGGGCTATTTGGCTCATCTGGAGTCTGGACAATTTTTTCCATCAGCAGCAGTCGCTCCTTTTGGCCACATGACCTTGAGTGAGCTCCTTAACACTTTCATGGACTTCAGTTTTATCATCTTCTCATTGAGCTAAAGTTACATTCTGTGTCCTTCCAGGTGGTTCAGAACATCCAGATTTGGTAATACATAAGAAAGCACTTGGAAACTGGAAAGCCCTATACAAGACTTTAATGGCTTACATCTTCCTGGTTGGTGGGAAATCAAGACACAGTGGGCTACATGCTGGCCCAGAGAGCTGGCCTTGGACTTTAGTTCTTAGCTATATTCAGTAGCATCTTTAGGATGGTTAACATGCAAAAGGGTTAAGGTTTTGTAAGAAGGTTATTTATTTTATCCTTGTTTCTAATAGGTTGCCCCCAAATCCAAGTATTGTTGTAGACATGGCATATTACTATGCATTCTTTGACATAGATAAATTTTGGGGGGGAGGGACAAGGGATAAACCATTTGCCAGATTCACTGGTATTTTTCACAAAAACAGTATGCAGCTTTATTGATCCACATGATTTACACATGGTCTAGTACGAGAGAAATTACCCGAAAAAAAGAAATGCATCATGAGACAAGCACATTTTTATATAACTCTAATTGCCTTCAAAAACTCTTCTTAAGATTCTTTTTCTCAGCCATCAGTAAGTTCTTCCCAATTCTAACCTGGGCACTTCTTCTCCCTCCACCCCCTTTG